>NC_135535.1:124115267-125340267 GCF_045843805.1 Urocitellus parryii | reverse complement strand
TACTGTCATGTATAACTAAAAAGAACAAGTAAAAACAACAAAAATTTTAAAAAGAAAATAGATACTGATAAACTACACAGTTCTCATTTGTAGTGATTTTCATTCCCGTTTTTAGAGCTGTATCACTTTCCTTTTGCCTGAAGGAATTCTTTTAGTTTTTCAGATATGCTGATGATAATTTCAGCTTTTATATGACCGAAAAAACCTAGATTTTTGTCTTCACATTTGAAAGACATCTTTACTGGATATAATAATCCTTTTCTGACAGTTTTGTACCAGTCACACTATAACACTGTCACTCCGCTGACATCTTAACTGCATTGTTTCTAATGAGAAATCTGGTGTAATCCTAATTTTTGGTCCTCTAGATAAAAATGTGTCTTTTTTCCCCTCTGCTTTTAAGACATTTTTTTTATTACTGGTTTTGAGCAAGTTGATTATGATGGGTCTTGGTGTAGCTTTTCTCATGTTTCTTGTGCTTATATTTGGTTGAGCTTTGAAGTATTGTAAATTTGGAAACTTTTCAATCACCACTTTTTCAAAATTTTTTTTCTCTTCCCACTCTCCTTTGGTGCTACAACCACAATGTATATTAGGCTACTTGAAGTTTCTCCTCAGTCCATTGGTGTTTTTAAAAATTTATTTGTGTTCCTAATTCATTTTGTGTTGAATTTTTGAGCAGGCCCTGTTCTTAGGCCTTCAAATTCACTCTGCTTTTCTGCAATATCGAATCTGCCATTTGTCTCATCCAGTGTATCATTATTTCCTTTGTCACACAACATAGTGTTCATGTCTAGAAGTATAACTTTGATACTTCTTTTATCATTCATTTTCTATTTATTTTTAACTTTGATTTTGAAACAGATGTACATCACAGAAAGTTGCACAAAAAAGAAAGTCGAACTAGAGTCAATGACTAGAAACTACAGAAAGCACATTTTTAGCTCAGATAAGGCAATAATTTCTGTCAGAGAAACCTCAAGAAGAAATAAAGTGCCTAACATGTGGTGAGTTCCCTTTACACGTCTAGCAGAGCCTGGATGCCTGATTGGTAGAAAGGCTATAGCTATATTTGTGTATTTAACATAGGATCAGCGTAAGTGATCCCCTAAGTGAGTTATAGAGAAACTCACCAGATGATGGCACCTTCAAATTAATCTTCAGAATGTGGAGCTGGCCTCTGACCCTCAGACCTTATCCTCCTCATAGCACAAGGGTGAAGACCACCCGTGGCAAACATTCTACCACGTTCTTTTGGCCCTCAGCACCTGCTTTTGTTTGGGGTTGCAGTATGGCCAGCTTCAGATGTTGCAGTTATATTTGGTTCAGTCTAGTTATAGCAACTGCAGTCTCCCTGGCCAGACTCTAGATTCACCAGACCCTTTTGCAGCCAGCAGTGGCCTCAGGACCACAGTTCTGGTCAAGGTAAGAAGCCACTGGGAATTGGAAAAGCCAATCGGCTTTCTGGAAAAAAAAAAAAAAAAAAAAGGAGAAGTGGAAAAAGATATTTTGCTGGTTCTGTCTCCTCCCTTCTTGATAGGTGTAATGCTTGGAGCCCTGAGGGCCACTATCATTAGAGTAAGGTGAGGGGAACATAGAGACCATGGACCTGGGCCTGTTGTGATTTAACTGCAACAGCAGCCCAAGTGTCACCTACCTTCCGTCTCTTGAGGTTAATGTTAGTGCCTTTAATGTTTTAACCAGGGGTTGGAAAATCAGCATCCAAGGTGTGGCACTCCTGAGCTATGTGCCACTTGTAGGCCACACTACACCCGCACCTCTGCTACACTACCTGGGGGAAATTCAAGGCTGGCAGTGCTACAGGGAGACCTCCCTGCTCTCTTCATGCAGCGGGGCTGGCTCAGGAAAAGGCAGGCCCCACCCAGGTTGCACTGTCTCCTGTCTGTGCAGTCAGGAGGGGTTGCCCATCCTGGGCCTGAGCCACTTACCTGGGACCAAAGAGAAGAGCCTGCATATATGCTTAGGTGCTAGAGGAGGGAGAAGAAGCATCAAGTGTCCGTCATCTACCCCAGGGATCGTCCAGGTAAGTGGGGACCATGTAAAAGTCCAGAGGAGCAGGAGGTGGTAGATCATATTTTAGGAAACCACTGGGGAGAAGAAGAAGGGCAGAGAGTGAATCCTTGAAGCACTTGATTCACCTGGCCAGGAAGAAGTCTGTGTCTGAGCAGGGATGTGGTGTTTATACCCTGACGCCTGGAAGACACAGGTGCCTGGTGTCCTGCTCATGCTTGTCCCCACTGGCCAAATGGGACACGTAGCCAGACAGGCAAGCCCCAGGCCAGTCTGGGTCCAACAACCCTGACCTCAGCCACAGAAGTTGTCAGTTTAGGATCTCAGGATGTGGCCCACATGCTTCCCAACACAGGTCAGCTATGATTTTTGCCTATGTAGCCACACCCAGAGCTGCTTTGACTCTTCCTTGGAGTCAACAATTTAGATCTGGGCTCCCAGAGGTTCATGGGTGGAAGTTGTGGTCCCCAGTACAAGAGTGTTCAGAGGTGGGATTTTAGGGAAGTGATTGGGCCATGAGGGCTCTAATCTCATCAGGGGATCAACCCATCGATTGGTTTCTAGATTAATATGTTACTGAGAAAACATGGTGGAAGCTTTGGGAGGCAGAGCCCAGTTGGAGGAAGTACCTCACCTGGGACGTAACCTGGAAGGGTACATCTTGTCCCCAGCTTTCTTTTACCATCCCCTTCCACCAGCACCCACTGTCTCCCCGCAACAGAGCCAAGTAACCATGGACGAGAGCCTCTAAAACCATCAGCCAAAATAGCTCTTTCCTCCTTTAAGTTCATTTCTCTTAGGTATTTTGTCACAGTGATGAGGAACAAGCACACCGGGCCTTCTCTGATGGCTGGCCTTGGTGAGGGTTAGGAAGCCCTTTCACGGGACCCCATGAGCTCTGTGCCTCCCCCACAGCATTGCTGCAGCCTCCCTGAAGCCAGGCTATCTGCAAGTGGGAGTTTCCTTGGGTGGCCAAAGGCCTCTGCCTTTGAGAGGGTCTTGGGGAAAGGGGAGGGTCTTGGCAAAACCAGGAACAAGTGTAAGCCAGTAAGACAGAAGCAGTGCCTGCCCAGTCTCTGGATCCCAGATTCTCTAAAAAGCAGAGGCACAGCTGGGGTAGGGGGCAGGTAAGCAGAAGGTTTCCCTAGGCCATGCGGAGGGGATATTTTTAGATTCTGTTGTGTTTTTCATAGGAAAATATTTTTGGACCAAATTCATCCTGAGTGGCAACATGTGGCTTCTAGCTAATTATGCAATTAATCAGCAGGTTTGGGATGGTGTGGGTGAGTGAGGAGCATGCCAATATCACTCCACAGACTGGGACATGGCCACTGAGGATAGAGGCCACACTGAGTCCAGAGAATCTGCCACCTTCTTCAGATCAGCTTGGCCCTGAGTCTGCAGGGAAGCCCGGGTGCTTCTAGGGGCTGGAGCTGCTGCCAACAGCTGCAGATCCTCTGAGAAAAAGAGAACGGCACCCTCAGATGAAAATCCTGGGAGAGTCTAGGTCCAGGAATTTTAGCTTCTTGAAAGTGGGATGCTTACTAAAGCTTTGACCCTCTAGTCTCCTTCCTCCTGGGTCACCTGCAGTGTATTCCCTAGCTACACAGTAGTCACATGAATGTGAGCTGGCCGTTTCTCTGAGCCCCAGGGGCCCAATGCTGCAGGGGTGCAGCATGAGGTTGTGCAGGTCATACCCCATAAGAAGCCCACCACTGAGAGAATCGGGTTTGTAATACCTCCAGGGCTCTCAGAGCATCCAGGCTCAGGGTGTCCACCTCTTCCAATTCATACCAAGTACACATGAATGTCACAGTAGTTCAAGGTCATTCCTGGCTAGTCCCACTGAGCAAATGCATGGTACATGGAATCCTGAGCCTCAAGACAAATGGTGAAGTCCTCTTACCCCAGAATGATCCCAGAGAAACCCCTCTGAACACTTAAAATAAACTGGATTTCCCTCGTTCACTGCCCTTCATGGGTCTTTCTTAGAAAAGGCTGTGAAGAGAGAAAGTTAATGACCCAGCTCTAGGCGGCTTGAGTCCCTGCAGAGGTACACTCCCAAATATTCAAAGACTGAGCCTCGGACTCAGACCTTCACAACCCTGTTAGAGGGTGGCTGTCTCAGCCAAATCCTGGTCTGTATCATTTGGGGAGCTGCTCACCAGTTCTTCTTTTTTCCATTTGACTTGGGGGATCTGAGATCTCAGTGGTGCAAGCCCCTTTCTGTGTCCTCTGTGGCTTACTGATGACATCTATATCCCTGGGGGCCTCGGCATTTTCCCCTTTGTGTCTCCACCTGTGAGAGCTCTGAGTTATCTTTGATTTTCCCTGATTTTCTTGCCCACGGGAATCCACCAATCCTGCTGGCTCAACTGCTTACACATAGCGGCTTCTCTCCTTCCCTGTGCCTAAAATCTGCTGCCAATCAGGCCTTGGTGAGGCCTCCTGCCTGGGCTCCTTCCTCCAGCCTTTCCCACTACTCAACTCCAGCTACTGAAAGGCTCTTCCCAAGGAAGGGACAGTGCTCAGGAATCTGGCAGCCAGCTGGATCAGGACTTCTAGATGCTCCTCTGAGGGCTGACTTCTGAGCCCAGATCCCAGGGACTCCCTGCCAGGCTCTGCTCTCTCTGTTTCCTTTGCTGATAACAGAGTGCGAGCAGAGCCTCCTGGAAAGGTTGTTTGAGGGTGAGGGGAGAAGGACCCGTGTTCACACCTTCTCACACTCTGCCTGGCTGCGCAGGGCAGGTGTGGGGCCAGGTGTGGGGCCGGCTGGAAACCAGCTTTACTTAGGATTCCAGCTGGGATTTATAAACATGGTGAAGCAGTTTCAGTGGAAGTAAGCACTGTGACCTGAAGGTTCGTGTGCTCCCCAGATCCCTGTGTTAAGATCCTAAGCCCCAGGTGATGGGGTTAAGAGGTGAGGCTTTGGGGAGGTAGCTAGGTCATGAGAGTGGAGCCCCCCTCAGGAATGGGATGAACACCCTTTTCCAAGAGCCTGAAGGAGTGTCTTTGCCCACCAGGTGAGGGAGGACACGGGAACCCAAAAGCAGGCAGGCACCAAATCTGTCAGTCTCTTGATCTTAGGGTTCTGACCTCCAGAACTGTGAGAAATGGATCTTGTTTATAAGCAACTCAGTCCGTTTTGTTATGGAAGCCTGATGGGACTAAGGTAGTAAGAGACTTTTCCTCAGTGGGTAGTCTTTCTCCCTAGGTTTAAAAGAGAAAAAAAAAATGTCAAGAAGACATCAATGGTTCATCTGAGTTTGGAGAGGATGCATGCTTTGGAACCAACTGATCAAGGAGCCAAAAAGTCTCTGACAGTGGCCAGCAGACTACAGTCCATCCATGACTGAGCTACAGGTGGCTGGGCCTTCCCTCTACCTGGGTCCCAGGAGGAGTTGGACCACTGGTGTGTGCTCTGAGGGAGAGCCACAGGCTCTGCCCCCACGACAAGCTGAGGGGACCGACATTCTGGGTCTCACAGGAGGTCCCAACCTGAGGTAGGACTGAGCCCCAGCTTAGTCCAGACACAATCCCTCCTGGTCAGCACCCGTGGCTGACAAACACCTGTGACTTCACTTTTGAACTATGTGGATCTGAACTTGAGGTGGAGGGGTGGAGACCGGAACCAAGAATCCGTGTTCTTTCTATTGTTTCCCCGTTTTGTTCAAAAAGTGATCACTTAAGCTTTTCAAAGGTCTCTGTGAAGGGTGCTTCCTTCAGGAGCTAGGGTGTGGCTCAGTGGTAGAGGACTTGCCTAGAATGCAGGGGGCCCTGAGTTCTAGCCCCCACCCAGGGTGAGTGGGGGGGGAGTGCTTTATTCAGCAGGGAAGGGCAGGTTGGGAGGCTGAAACAGAGAGGGTAGAATCAGCTGGGAACAGTGTGATGGGGGCGTTATTCCAGGTGGCTGTCAGGGTTACATGGAGCTACAGAAAATGTGCTGGCCAGGGGCTACCCTTGTGGGGGCCAAGTACAGCGCAAACTCTCTTGGCTCTGCCTGCCCCACCCATGGTCTGTGGCTGCTGCTGGCCTCATCACAGCATCCCAGGTGAGAGTCCCTCCTCCCTGGAAGTTCCAGAGTCTCATTCCTTTGCCTTTAAGCCCTTCAGATTTTAGATCCCGCAGCCTGACCTAGAATAGCCTGGGCTGGGAAATCAGAGCCGTGACAGGGACGATGGCAGCCCAGCTGTGGAGAGGCAGCTCTCTCACTCCTCCTCGCTTGTCAGATTCCGCTCCAGCCCCGATTCCCCGGAGAGGTCTCTGCCGCCTGCCTGACTCAGCGCTCTGCGTGGGCTCACCAGGATGCTGCACCCCCACCTCCTGCAGGCACGGAGCTCATACCCGCGAGGGGAAGAGCAGCAGAAGAGAGGACACAGTGACCCTGTGGGGAGGGAAACAGAGGAGAGGTGGGGGATAGGAACTGGAGGGCAAGTGGCACTTGGCTTCATCGGGTGGGAAAAGCGACCTTAGCAACCACCAAAGGTTTGGGGCAAAGTCAGAGGGAAGTGTCTGCTCAGACAGTCCTGGGTGCCCCTGCTCATTGCACCTCATTCGGAGCTACTTCATAAGAATTAACCCTGGGAAAATACACAGAATTTTTTTTTTCTAATTTGGCTCTCTGACCCTCAAAAATGAAAAATTGGCCAGGAGAGTTCAGGGGTGTTTTGCGTGGGGTTTGTTGTTGTTTGCTTGTTTTATTTTGTTTTACCTGTGATTCTCCAGGACCGTTGTTGAAAATGCCATCTTTCCCCTATTTTTGTGATTTTATCAAAAATCTGTTGGACATGGCATGCAGTATGCATATTCTGAAATAGCACATTGAATGCCATTAATATGTCCAATTAGTACATGTTAATAAAAAAATAAGTACGGTATTTTTAAAAATCAATTGGACATATTCATAAGGTAAATATATTTGCATGAGTTTATTTCTGGTTTCTCTATTTAGTTCCAATCATCTATGTAACTAACCCTTCACCAATGCCATACGGTTTTGATTACTGCTGCTATATGAAAACTCTTAGCGGAGACTAATTCCTCCCATTATTCTTTTTTAAAATTGTTTTAAGTATTCTAGTTCCTTTGCATTTTTATATAAATTTTAGAATAATTTTGTCTATATCTTCAAAAACCATTGTTGGGACTTTGATAAGAATTATGTTAAAGCAGAATATCATTTGGGGCAAAATTGATATATTTTTACCACTTTGAATCATCTTCTATGAGCACAGTGTCTCCATTTGTTTAGATCTTTGATTTCTTTAATCAGCCGATGCTAGTTTGTTAGATTTACACCTAAATATTTCATTTATTTTAGTAATTGTTTTAATTTAGTGTTCCTCTGTTCATGTTAGTATATAGAAATACACTGATTTTATTTTGTATGTTTATCTTGTATTCTAAAACCTGGCTGAACTCACTTACTAGTTCCAAGAATATTTTTGTTTGCTTTGTCCCTTGTAGATTTTTTTAAATTCATCTTTATTGGTATGTAATTTGTATTCCATAAAACAGTTACCTGTGTTAACTACAACTTGATGAATTTGAGTAAATTAACATAATTATACAATCATCACCATAATCTAACTTTGGAACATTTCATTGACCCCAAAGTGAAACTTTATATCTATTAACAGTAATTTCCACATCCCTACTCCTAGCTCCAGGAAACCACGACTCTAATTTCTGACCTTACAGTTTTGCCTATTCTGAGCATATCATATCATGGAATCACACATGCAATCTTTTGTGATTGACTTCTTTAATTTAGCGTAATGTTTCTGAGGTTCCTCTTTGTAACATGTATTTGTACTTCATTCATTTTCGTGTCTGAGTAGTATTCCACTCCATGCGTATACCACATTCTGTTTATCCATTACCAATTACAGACATCTGGGTTGCTCCCACTGTAAGTCACAATTTTATCCTAGTGCTTGATTCTATATGAACAGTCAACTTTATTGTTCCTCCTTTTTCTGTTAAAGGGCATGAAGCTTGTGTTTTTCTAGACAGCTCAGAGGTCCTCAGTCATTTAATGCATCATATTCCCTAGTTGAAATGTCTTTCAGAAAATCTTCTTCCTGTCTTTCCAGCTTGTGGTCTGTAATTAATTTAGTCGACCAACTGATGCATTTTATAAAAAAAAACAAAACAAAACAAAAAAACAACCAGCAGATAAAAATCAATTGCTTGATTTGGATTGGCCAAATAGATGAACAAAAACTAGTGATGTAAACCATCTCTGGACACTGGTCCTAAATGCCTTGTAGATTTTTTTAATTGGTGGTTCAAAACATTACAAAGCTCTTGACATATCATCTTTCATACATTTGATTCAAGTGGGTTATGAACTCCCATTTTTACCCCAAATACAAATTGCAGAATCACATCTGTTACATTCTCACATTTTTACATAATGGCATATTAGTGACTGTTGTATTCCGCTACCTTTCCTATCCCCTACTATCCCCCCTCCCCTCCCCTCCCATCTTCCCTCTCTACCCCATCTGCTGTTGTTCAATTCTCTCCCTTGTTTTTTTATCCCCCTTTCCCCTCACAACCTCTTATATGTAATTTTGTGTAACATTGAGGGTCTCCTTCCATTTCCATACAATTTCCCTTCTCTCTCCCTTTCCCTCCCACCACTCGTCTCTGTTTAATGTTAATCTTTTCCTCATGCTCTTCCTCCCTGCTCTGTTCTTAGTTGCTCTCTTTATATCAAAGAAGACATTTGGCATTTGTTTTTTAAGGATTGGCTAGCTTCACTTAGCATAATCTGCTCTAATGCCGTCCATTTCCCTGCAAATTCCATGATTTTGTCATTTTTTAGTGCTGCGTAATACTCCATTGTGTATAAATGCCACATTTTTTTTATCCATTCATCTATTGAAGGGCATCTAGGTTGGTTCCACAGTCTAGCTATTGTGAATTGTGCTGCTATGATCATTGATGTGGCAGTATCCCTATAGTACACTCTTTTAAGGTCCTCAGGGAATAGTCCGAGAAGGGTGATAACTGGGTCAAATGGTGGTTCCATTCCCAGCTTTCCCAGGAATCTCCATACTGCTTTCCAAATTGGCCGCACCAATTTGCAGTCCCACCAACAATGTACAAGTGTACCCTTTTCCCCACATCCTCGACAACACTTGTTGTTGTTTGACTTCATAATGGCTGCCAATCTTACTGGAGTGAGATGGTATCTTAGGGTAGTTTTGATTTGCATTTCTCTGACTGCTAGAGATGGTGAGCATTTTTTCATGTACTTATTGTTTGATTGTATGTCCTCCTCTGAGAAGTGTCTGTTCAGGTCCTTGGCCCATTTGTTGATTGGGTTATTTGTTATCTTATTAATTTTTTGAGTTCTTTGTATATTCTGTATATTAGGGCTCTATCTGAAGTGTGAGGAGTAAAAATTTGTTCCCAGGATGTAGGTTCCCTATTTACCTCTCTTATTGTTTCTCTTGCTGAGAAAAAAACTTTTTAGTTTAAGTAAGTCCCATTTGTTGATTCTTGTTATTAACTCTTGGGCTATGGGCGTCCTATTAAGGAATTTGGAGCCCGACCCCACAATATGTAGATCGGAGCCAACTTTTTCTTCTATCAGGTGCAGAGTCTCTGATTTGATATCAATCTCCTTGATCCATTTTGAGTTAACTTTTGTGCATGGTGAGAGAAAGGGGTTCAGCTTCATTTTGTTGCATATGGATTTCCAGTTTTCCCAGCACCATTTGTTGAAGATGCTATCCTTCCTCCATTGCATGCTTTTAGCCCCTTTATCAAATATAAGAAAGTTGTAATTTTGTGGATTGGTCTCTGTGTCCTCTATTCTGTACCATTGGTCCACCTGCCTGTTTTGGTACCAGTACCATGCTGTTTTTGTTACTATTGCTCTGTAATACAGTTTGAAATCTGGTATCGCTATACCACCTGATTCACACTTCCTGCTTAGAATTGTTTTTGCTATTCTGGGTCTTTTATTTTTCCATATGAATTTCATGATTGCTTTACCTATTTCTACAAGAAATGCCGTTGGGATTTTGATTGGTATTGTGTTAAACCTGTAGAGAACTTTTGGTAATATCTCCATTTTGATGATGTTAGTTCTGCCTATCCATGAACAGGGTATATTTTTCCATCTTCTAAGATCTTCTTCTATTTCTCTCTTTAGGGTTCTGTAGTTTTCATTGTATAAATCTTTCACCTCTTTTGTTAGGTTGATTCCCAAGTATTTTATTTTTTTTGAGGATATTGTGAATGGAGTGGTTTTCCTCATTTCCATTTCAGAAGTTTTGTTGCTGATATACAGAAATGCCTTTGATTTATGCGTGTTGATTTTATATCCTGCCACTTTGCTGAATTCATTTATTAGTTCTAGTAGTTTCTTTGTAAACCCTTTTGGATCTTCTTTCTTTCCCCCCCAAGAGTGCTGAATTTGTTAAATACTTTTTCTTCTTCAATTTGATATGATCTTGTGATTTTTTCTCTGTTATCCAGTTAATAAAATGGATCACATTGATTGATTTTCACATTGAAACAGTCTTTGCATCTCTGGAATAAACCCCACTTGGTCATGGTGACTAATTATTTTTATTTTTATATAGTGCTAAATTCTATTTGCCAATATTTTGTCAAGAATTTCTGTATCTATATTCATGAAGAATATTGACTTGCAGTTTTCATACTGTCTTAGTCTGGTTTTGTATCAGAGCAATACTAGCAATCATATTAGGAAGTCTTTGTTTTTGTTATAACTAAAAGTGATTGTGTAGAAATGGTGTTACTGCTTCTTTAAATATTTGGTACAGATTACACTGGGCCTGGAGATTTCCTTATTCTGAGGTTTTAAATTATTAACTCAATCTCTCTCCTTTGTCTATTTTATATTCAGTGAGTTTTTAGTAGTTTGTGATTTTTGAGGAATTCATCCATTTTTTATAAATTGTCAAGTTTATGTATGGAGAGTTGTTCAGTCTTATCTGTGGGTCTGTGATGGCATCCTGCTGTTTCATTTCTGATACTGGTGGCTTGTGTTTTCTCTCTTCTTTTTTAGCCTTATAAAAGTTTTGTCAGCTTTACTGATATTTCCAAATAATCAGGTTTTTTTTTGCTTCATTGGTTTTATTAATATTTTTCTGTTTCAAATCCCATCGATATCTGCTCTTATTCGTATTATTTTTTCTGCTTGCTTTGGGTTCATTTCACTCTGTTTCTTCTAGGTTCTATATGGAACTAAAGATTACTAATCCAAGAGGTTTTCTCTTTTCTAATGTAGGCACTTGGTGCTATAGACTTTCTTTTCACTTCAGCAGTCTCCTACTGTTTTTGATTCATGGCTTTTTATTCTCATCCCATTCTATGTCTTTTCCATTCTGTGAGATTTTCCATTTTGACCCATAGATTATCTAGAAGGGTGTTATTTTGAAAACATTTGGAGATTCTCCTGTTATCTATTATTGATTTCTAATTCAAATACTACTGAGACTGTAGAACATGATCTGCATGATCTCAACTCTTTTAAATTTTTTGAGTTTTTTTTTTTTCAGTACCAGAATATGGTCTACTTTTGAATATATTCCACAGGCATGTAAAAAGAATGTGTTCTACGGATGATGCATGGAGTTACCTGCAACTGCCAAATAGACCCTGTTGGTTGATAGTGTTGTTGATTTCTACATTATTGCTGATTTTTCTAATAGTTCTATAAATTTTTGAAAGAGAAGTGATGAATTTGCCAACCATAATTTTGGTTTTGTCTATTTCTTCTCTCAGTTTCATCAAATTTCACTTATTTTGCAGCTCTGATGTTTGATGCTATTCATATTGTTATACCTTCTTGATGGAGCAATCCTTTTATCATTATATTTATATGTTTATATCCCTAGTAATTTTCTTTGCTCTAAGTGTACTTTGTCTGATATTAATTTAGACACTCATATTAATTTAACTTTCTGTTGACTAATATTTATATGACTTTTCCATCATTTTACTTTCAATCTACCTTTATCATTATATTTGAAGTAAGTTTCTCATAAACAGCATATAGCTGGGTCATGATTTCACTCTGCCTATCTCTATCTTTTATTTCCTGTATTTATACCATTTGTATTCTATGCAATTTTTATTGGTATGTGAGAACTTGAATTTTCCATTTTACTTTTGTGTGTTCTATTTGTTATTACTGTTTTTATTTCTCTATTTTTCTCCTCTTGCCTTCTGGTGGGAAAATTAAGGATTTTTCAAATTCTACTCTAATTTTATTATAGTGTTTTGGAGTGAATCTTTTGTAAAAAAGTTTTAGAGAGTGCTCTGTGTATTATATTATACATAATATATATATATATATAAGCGATATACATGTATATAATAAGAGTCTATTGGTGTCAACATCTTACCAGTTTAAGTGGAATATAGAAACCTTAACTTCTTTAGATCATTTTGCCCTTTCATATTTATGATATAGAATATGATTAAATATTGTCTTTATATGCATTTAGAAACATATAAGATAGTGTATAATATTTGCTAGAACTATCAAACATAACTTAGAACACTGTAGAATGTTTTTTATTCTTTTTTAAAAATTTTATCCATATCTTACTTTTGTTGTTTTCTCCCTTCCTGATATTATAGGATTCTTTCCTTTTAATATTTTCTTTTTGTTCAGAGAACATCCTTTCCTCATTCTTTTAAATTGTCAAAATTTTTAAAATCACTTCATTTTAGAATGAATGATTCCCCCTTTGCTGATTTCCCCTTTGTTCCCAAAGAACCTTTTCACTGGATACAGAATTCTCAGTTGACACTTCTCTTTCAGCCCTTGAAAAATGTGTGCTACTTCCTTTTGTTCTCTGTGTTTTCAGATGAGAAATCTTTTGTTGTTCAAATAGTTTTTCCCATAAGTGGTAAGAGGTCTTTTCTCTTCAAATTTCTTCAATTTTCAGAAGTTTAGATGTTTCTTGGGGTTTTTGGTTGTGTTTTGTTTGTTTTTGTTTTTATTTTGTGGGAGGGCATAGTTGTCCAATTTGAAAACCTGTTTCTTGAGTTTATATGTTTATGCCTTTTGCCAAATTTTGGAACTTTCCAGCTATGATTTCTTTGAATATCTTTAAAGGTGCACTCTTTCTCCTTTCCTAAGACTCTCACGACACACATATTGGATCTTTCATTATGTCCTCACAGGTTTCTAAGGCACTGCTTTTTTTCTTCTTCATCATATTGTAGATCCTCAAGTTCAATTACTCATTTCCTTTGTCTCCCCCGTGCTGTTGTTAAGCTTATCTCTTATTTTTATTTTGGTTATCATATTTTTTCAGTTCTAACATTTCCATTTTTTATTCTTATATTTCTTTGCTGAGACTTTTTATTCTTTATTTGTTTCAAACTTGTTCATGATTGATCCTTGAAACATTTTGGTGATGGCTTTCATCTCTTTTCCAGGTCATTTTAACATCTCTGTGATTTCAGTGTTGGTATCTAGAGATTTTTTTCCCATTAAAGTTAAGTTTTCCCTGATCTCCATGTGACGATCTTTTGTTGAAACCAGGATGATCTGTGTATGATGTCATAAGGATGATTCTGAATTTTAATCAACTGGATTCTGACCCCACTCTGGTCGGGATGTGGGTAGGAGGAAGTCACTGCTGTGGTATTTCAAGGTGGGGATGGAAGTCCTGGTTCCCCACTTGGCCTCGGTTGATACCTCCTGGCTGTTCGGGGTGTGAGGTAGAGAAGCACCTCGCTCTCATTCCACTTACACCAGCCAGGGAAGGGGGCCTGGCGGGGATGAAGATCCTGACTTCTCTCTCTGACACCACCCGAGACGGAGGCTGAAGTGCCTCATTTGTCATAGTTCAGATCTGAGGTGTCTCCCACAAGCTCAGGTTCGAGACAGCACAAGGAAGTTTAACTGGGTGGTAACTGTAAGTAGGTAAGCTGTGGCTGAAGGGGATGGGTCACTGGGGCCATGCCTTGGGGTTTTTATTTTGTCCCTGGGTGAGGAACTCTCTCTGCCCCCTGGTGGCCATGCCCTGAGCTGCTTTCCTCCGCCACACTCTTCCACCATGATGTTCCTCCTCACCAGGGCCCCAGAACAAGGAAGCTGGCTGTCTCTGGACTGAGATCTCTAAAACCACAAGTGCCAAATAGGTTTCTCCTCTAAAATCGTTCTGGTCAGGTCTTTTGGTCACAGCAGTGAAAAACCTCACTCAGCATCATTATCGCCTGTCCAGGGCGGAAGTCTAAGCTTCCCACTGACTTGGAGGTTGTGGATAGGGATCCGGCCGAGGATTTCTTGTGTGGTGTTTGACTGGAATAGCTGGTGATTGTCTAAAATTCCAACTCTATTTTCCAGAGAAGGAAACGGAATTGGAGAAGTCAGGCCTTGTCCCAGGTCTAATGGCTGAAAGGAATAAAGCTGGCACCAAGCACCTGCACAACTATGTAAACTCCCTAAAGAGGGTCCGGTTCCCAAAGCTGCCAGAGGCAAGGCCTGTAGGGATTGGGGCTGGAGCAGGGCAAGGGGCAGGAGGTGAGTGAAAAGACCCTACTAGTTCCCTGCTGAAAACCCTGAGCCTCTGTCTCTTCCAGGAAGCCCCCTCCTCAGCCTGGCATCCAGAACCCTTTTGTACTTCCTCTTATGAAAGTATCATCCAGGTTGACTCTTGCTGCCAACCCTGCTTTCTGCACTTAGAATGGGATCTAGCCCCAGGCCCACAATCCCCTGGCCTTCACACTCTCCTGACTCGCTGAACCCTGAAGCTGTTGTACACTCTCTCCCTCCCACCTGAATACACCAAGCTCATGCCTGACACCAGCCTTTGCTCTGCTGCTGCCTCACTCTGGACAGCTGTATGTACACCAGGTCTCTCCTCATGGGTCACCTCAGTGGAGAAGCTACCTTATCACCCTGAATGATGCCCCCACCCCGTCAGCCTGGGTCACTGCCATTCCCATCCTCTGAAATCCCTTTATGTTCGTTTTTTTATGTGTTTATTTTCTGTCTCCTCCCTAGGGTCCATGGGGTAGGATGGGCCATCTCATTTCTGATGAGGTTCAGTAAGGTGCTGCAACAAGGATGAATGGATGGAGGCTCAGGGACGGCTGGCTCCAGACCCTGAGACACTGCTGGCTGCCATCTGCTGGCCTGTCTGAAGAAGCTGGGACTGTATGGCCAGGGCCTCCAGCTTGGGGAAATGCCCACACAGAGTCAGAGGCCAGGCTTATTGGAGGACCCAGTGAAGCCAAGGAACTGAGGAAGCCACTAAAACTCTCTAGTGAGCAGATGCTATTTGTCCCTTCCTGATGCAGCACTGGCCAGAGGGTTCCTTGTCTCTCCTGGGAAGAACTGGCTGGGCCTCTCCAGGCACAGATGAGAATTAAGCCCATCCCCCGCCTGTCACCTTCTCTGGAATAGGTGGGCCTAGGCCTGGAAACAGGGTGGGAACAAGGCCTGGCTCTTCACTCTGCTTCTGTGCAGCCCTGGCCATGTGTTTTGCTCTCTCTGGCCTCTACTTGCTGCACTAAACAGTGAAGTACAATAAAGTCTCAACATTCTCATAGCCTTTCAGGCTTATGTTCTACCTGCCAGCTAGGTTCAGGCAGCCTAGGAAGGCCAAACAGCTGTTCATTAAAGTGGAGTAGCATGGGCTGGGAAGAAGTCAGGGTACCTGGGTTCTTCCATTGGTAGGCAGAGTGGAGCAGAGTTAACTCCATGCGGTCTGTTCCCCCAGGGACTTGCTATCCTTTGGGCCAGAAGCTGGATAGGGAGGTTCTTGTGTATGTGCCTCCTCCCACCCAGTTTGGGACATCTGTGTTCATTCATTTTTCTTCTCAAAGAGATGTAAGCTCCTGATAATGGGAACTTGTCTACAGTCTCAAAAACTAGAGTAGAATCCAGTCCATAGATGGTGCACACTGGGAACATGTGTCATGCATCATTGATGGAAGTGAAGGATGGGCAGAAATACTCTGGTGAAGGGCTTGTGCTTGTAATTTTAAAGTTTGTTGATTATTATTTTAAAATTTATGGTTATTATTTGAAGTTTTGTATCTTTCACCATTTTGCTATCACAAATATACTTAGAAAAGGAAGAAAGTACAAAATTAGGGATACCACAGAAGGTAAATCCAAGGTGAAACTGTATCATTATGAAAGAGAAGAAGACAATGTCAATTGCATTGGTGAATGTGTGTGTGTGTGTGTGTGTGTGTGTGTGTGAGAGAGAGAGAGAGAGAGACAAGAGGCTGAGCAGTGGCCAGCATGAGTCTGCTCAGGCTGGGCCACTGGCCCCCACAGGCCCCCAGGGCCTAGCTCCTGGATATGCACATCCTCATGCTGCCCATACCCCACACTTCCAGCTCCCAGCTTCCTTGGCCAAGGGGAAGGTGGGGGTGGGAACATGTCACTTCTCATTTCCTTTAACCAGCTCAAGAAGAAACAGAGCTTGAATTTCTGAGAGGCTCATAATTAAATGAATTAAAATGTTTTCCTTCACGGTGACTTTGCCAACTCCCATCCACCTCTCCTTGGCCCTGTTCCCGGTGAGCGGCAGAGCCTGAGAGGACGCAGAATGACATGTTGGCTCCAAAGGGTGAACGGGGTGCCTCCAGAGCAATTAGCTTGTGCATCATCATTTTGGGGAGAGATTTATGGCTCGCTTTCGGAGCATTCCAGCTCAGACCTTTACGGCCCAGATTCGTTTGCTGGAGAAGTTCCTGGAAGCGGGCCTTCATATTAATTCCAATTACAGTCAGATGGGAGCCCATTCATAAGGAAGTCTTTGACAGGCTCCTTCTCCTGCCACTCTGGCCTGACCTTGAGCCACCAATGCTGTTTTCAGCCCTGGAAAGAGAAGAAACCAGGCTCAGCCGCAGCCTTCCGGGCAAGCTGAGGAGGTGACAGGAGCTGTGCTTGAATCTAAAGTGGAGAGTGGAGGAGGAATGTGAAGACCATGATATCGTAACATCTTTAGCCTAGGGACCATCCATAGTACCCTTTGCAGACTTCTGGATGTTGGGAATGGGGGTGTTTCCTGTGGTCTTGGTTTCTGAAGTAGTCCTTCTGGTCCCAGAGCTTCAGCCCAAGTCCTGGGTGGGCCAGAAGGTATGGCAACCAGAGCCTTCAAATGATCCCAGATGTCCTCATCTGACCCAAAGCCCCAGCTCCTGGGGATACCTGGGTGAGCCGGGCTCTCAGTGACCTCCACAAGCCCATTAGCATGTCTGCAGATGGATGTTCCTTGTAGCACTGAGACCCCAAGGACTAAATATAAACCCGAGGAAGCAATTACTCAGGTATTGATTATGGATTAGAGTAACAACATTACTAATTACTTATAAAGATGTTTATCCAGGACACCAGCCTGTTAATGGCTTGCATAAAGTATTAAGGCTGCTAATTAGGACAAACAGCAGGTTTATCACCAGCTGTAATTGCTAGGTCCCTTGAGAAGGGGCCTGTGCTTTCTAAGGACCCCACAGCAGAGTCCTTGCAGGCTACATCTACAGCCTCAGCCTCACATTTCTTTCTGTACAATAGATGTTCCTTTGTACCTGCTATCATCATGAGGGGATTGAGGTGGTCATATGGGACTGAATGGCCACGGGGCACCATTGGAAGGAAAGGTGGTCTTGTACCAACCAGAAACAGGTGGTCCTGAAAGGGTTGTACTTCAGAGATTATAAGCAACCTGAAACCCCCAAGTCACTGCTAAATAGGAACAGAGACTCCAATGAAACATCAGCGTAGATCCTTTCCCTCACAAACAGGTAAGGCAAGCACCCTGGTCAGCCAGCAAGTGACAAAGTTCTGGCACTGGCTCCTGTTTTTGATGACCAGGTCAGCCCATAGCACATAGCCAGCCTCCCATACAATGGTGGTGGCTCTTCATGGTCAGAGATGTAACCCTTCCCTCAGGCCAGAAAGACAGGAGGAACACTGGTTTCCTCCATCTATAGGGCCTGCAAGGATCACCTCTCCCTTTCCTAACCCCATCCCTACCAATGCCTTGCTGCTTTTTGATTTCTGCTCAGAGTCAGTCCTAGAATCCTCCCATGACTCCTCGTGATAGGGCCAGGAGCCCCATTTGGCTTGCAGAGGGTCCTCTTGGGTGGCCATGACAGAAAGCTGAAGTCCACCTTTCTGCCTTCAGACCAAAGCTCAATAAATAGTGGCAGAACAGAGATGCCTACAGTTAGGGAACCAAACATAGTTCTAATCATTTATTTGGTTTTTTAAAATTCCTGTGCTCTCTATAGTTTTGATATTATAGGATCCTATTTTGGAATAGTATGTTTTCCTCATTATGTTTCCTTTTAATTTACTGTCATCTAATCAACCAAGAATTACATGAATACATTTTTTTGTTTAAAGATCAGACCTCATGGATAAAGCTGAATCTCCTTTTGCTGCATCTTCAGCCCCAGAGGAGCAGAGCCATAGTTCAGTGCAGATGCTTCTGAAACTTGTGGTGGGTTTGTGTCATTTGCACCCACAGAAATGCAGGAAATTATTGAGTGATCCTTCATTTACCAACTTCATGTGTTGCCCCCTTATGATCCAGCTGATATTCATGGCATGCTTATCGCCATGATAAGCATGCCATTAATATCAGCCAGGAGAGCAGGGGGAGGACATGTCCACTGTGTAGTATGTCAGATGGGTGACAGAAGCCCCAGTCACTGTTATGTCGCAGTGAGAACTATAGCACACCTTGTGGGGGGAGGTGATCAGCAAGGGCTGCCCTAGGAAGTGGCCTTACAGCTGGTTCTGGTAGTACAGTAGGAAGACCAGAGTGAGGTCATATGTTGGTGCCTTGATATAGGACAAGAGGACAGATACAAGGCCACAGGAGGTCTCAGGGCCAGAAAGTGGGGCAGGGCCAATGGCAAGGAATCAAGAAAGGGCCAAACAAGTGAAGGTCTCAAAGTCCTGTTAGGGGTATCATCTTTATTCCAAGAGCATTGGGAATCATTTGTAAGGAACACTTTCACTAAATTTGGAGATCAATCTGTGTCTACCTTACTTGAAATGTAGCATTACATTGCACAGCACAAGTACACATACACTGCGTGTGCACTCACATGTGCACACATGCACACATGTGTGTATATACTCACACATACGTACATCCACATATGTCCACTACCACATGAACATGCACACATCTATAGATATGCATATGCATGAACAAACACACATAGACAGGTACAGCATAGTTCCTTTTTATCATTTTCTGACAGGTGATATTTTAGGTTACTTCTAGACCTTTTGGTTTGCAGGCTCACAGGGCTGCAATGTGCATTTGTATACCAGCCAGTCATGCACATGGGGGTATCTCTTGGTGTATTCTGAGGAAGGGAAGTACCAGATCCTGAGTTCTGCACAGTGCACATCAGTGAACACTCCCTCAGAACCCATCCCTGAATAATTGTGCTTATTTTTACTCCTCAGCAATGTAGAACATGTTATGTTCCCTCTCCCTTGCCATCCCTGAATGTTACCAAATCTCAAATGCTGCAACATGCTGTCCAGGGTGTCTTGGATTTCCTTGGTCATGAGACCATGGCAAGGTCATGTGAATTTGCTCACTTGATCATATTTTGCACTTGTTCTTGGTCGTCTGTTAGGACTGAATCTTATTTTGTATTGTTAATTGTTCCCTATTGGTTGGCTGGACTTGTTTATGTTTCTTATCCACTTATATAAGTAGCATATTTTTTTTCCAGTTGGTAGAAAGTCTTTCAAACTTATTTGTGGTATCCTTCTTCATATGGAAAGTCTTTGTTTTGGTGAAGTGAAATTTATCATGATTTTCATTTATTGATTTTTTGCATTCTGAGACAATTCTTGCCTAAATTTATAAACTTCTTCTTCTGTGTTTTACTCTAAGACTTACATAAAGGCAATTGTGGATTTTGCATTTGGGAATCAGTTCACCTAAAATGCATTTTTATGAAGGGTTTAAGATAAGGATTAAATTGAATATTTTCCAAAAGGACAGACAGGAAGGTTATGAGTTATAAGCCCAGCTTAGAGTTCCTTCACCACCCCTCTATTGTGGTGGATGCAGAAGCCTGCTCAGAACAGGACCACTCTGACACATCTGTGAATGGGCTAAGGAAAGAAGACCCATGGGGGCCACTCTTTTCACATCTCAGGAGATCCTCCATTCTCAAGATCCAGGGGTGCAGGCTCATTCCCATTGCCTCTCTAAAAGGCATGCTGTCCAGAGCATCACAAGAGCATAGACAAACTGCTCTCATCCTCCAGGTCGGCAACAAGAGCGTGGAGGCTCCACCATGCTGTAACCTTCTTCCTGTCCTCCAAGTGAGTGGGCTAAGGGGACTCGGAGCAAAGCAAGAGGAAAGCCAGTTTGGAGGGACAGAGCCCTGAATCATGAGCCTAATGTACTTATTAATTGTGGGCATTTATGTCCCCTTTTTGGCCAGTTTTTCCATCCATGAAAAGGGAATCATTGTGGTTGTCCCATCCTTGCTGACACATAGGCTGATGTGAAGCAGCAGGAAGGGAGAATGTAACAGGGATCTATACCTGAAGGATCAATGGTCCTGGTCGTGCTCCTGCCAGATCTGGGAGTATGGCAGCATTGGCAGTCACCAGCACATCCTTCCCTATTCAGCCCCAGGTGTCCCTGAGTATGAAGCTGGTATAATTTGGGAATCACAGTGCTGGGTTTCTACAAATTCTCAAGGGGTGTGTATTTTCCTGGTCACCTTCAATCTGAAATTCCTCTTGCCACCAAATGAGTTCATGGAGAAATCTGTGCTGCATCTCTCTTCCCTGAACCTCCCCACTCCACACCCTCAGCACCATGGCCAGGTGTGAGGTGAGCCTTCTGAAGGGGAGGCCATCTCACTGTCCACTGCACTCCTTCAGTTTTTCTTTTTCTTTCTTTCTTTCTTTCTTTTCTTTCTTTTTTTTTTTTTTTTTTTTTTTTTGTGGTGCTTGGAATTGAACCCAGGGCATTGTGCATGCAAGGCAAGCACTCTACCAACTGAGTTATATCCCCAGCCCAACTCCTTCAGTTTTTCAAGAAATGCCAAATGATTCTCATGCTTTTTCACAGAGAAGTCTCCCTCTTTCCAGGCCCACTCTCAGCCTCAGCTTCCAACCTCCCACCACTGTATTGGAGATTCTTATCTGAATGAAATGGCTTTCTACTTGCTGGCAGCAGGGATCCGCAGAGGCCTTAGGATTCCTTTTGATAGTGTTTCCCTAGAAAAGCAGCTGTGATTTCTGAATGAATCTCTTCTCTCTTATTTCAGAACTGCTGCAGTCCTTAGATCTCTCAATGGGACCACTGGACAGGAAAGACATGATGGAAATAAAAGGCAGGAGAAATGGCAACCATCGCTGTAGACCCAGTCAACCAAGACCATGAGGATGGCATCCAGTGGCTTATAAATCCATGGTTTACAAGAGGAAAGAGAGGGAACAGGAGAAGTAAAACTCCCCCAACCTAGCCCTTTTCTGCAAAGTGCAAAGTCTGCAAGGAAGCATTCCATGTGTAGTATTCATTTATTTGCTGAATTCATTTATTCAACAGGTGGGGGTGTGGAACAGGATGCCTGGGACTGAGGGGATGAAGCAGGCACAGTTGCCACCCACCCAGTACAGCAATGTCTGGTGGGAAATGAGTTTGAACTAAGCATTTCACACTGGAAGTGCCCACTGGACTCAGCGGGATTGAGGTGGCCTAGCTTCCTATTTGTTGTCTCCCAAACCGCCACTCAGGAAAGTGCCCCCACCTTCACATCTTGACACGTCTTCCCCAGGAAAAGATGTCCATGGAGGTGGCGTTTCTCAACTAAGACTCATTCTTAAAAGGAAAGATCAGAATTTGGGCTGGGGATGTAACTCAGTGGTAGAGTGCTTGCCTATCAAATGTGAAGCCCTGGGTTTGATCCCCAATAGAGCAAAATAAATGAATAAATAAATAAATAAAGGCGGGGAGGAAATACGATTTCCTGACCCCTCAGGGCTCTTACTCACCACAGAATGCTAAAGGCATGCTCTTTCCCTCCAGTCCCTTTGTAAGTTCAGACACAGAGCAAACATCAGTCACTGGACTGAGGTTGAGAAGCATCAGCATGTAATGGCCGGTCAGGACCCGTGCTAGATGAAGGATAAACCTAGCAACACAGGAAGTGACAGCCAAGAGTGAGTCCCCATCAGAAGGGATATGCTCTCAGCCTCAGGTCTAGGGGACTGGTGAAGCTCATACAGGTAGACATGGTTGGGTTATCAGGGCCAAGGGAGGATGCAGAAGGGAGAAATGGCCAAGGACAATAGTGAACCTCTCCCCACTCAGCTTGGCCAGCCCTGGGGACTCTGACTAGACCACCTGGATGAGAGTTCCCCTAGGGAGGGGACTGGTCTTTCCATGGGGACTCACAAAAGATTCATGGAATTAAGAGGTGTACATGGTCTGCATCATGGAAATCAGCTCTTATTTTGGAAGCCTTCGTGTGCTTGCCTGTGTGTGTGTGTGTGTGTGTGTGTGTGTGTTTTCACATGTTCACATGCATAGGCTCATTGCCTGAGCCTGTGTCTCCTGTTCTGTGTATAGAAGCAGAGCATGACAAAAATAGTAAATGATGATCTAGGTTCACCACAAATGGCTTTCTTGACTATCTTGTTAAAAAAAAAAAAAAAACACTCAGTGGTGAAACAAATGAAGTGGGAACCCCTGGATTCCATACCCAGTATTCTGGGGGAAACAGTAACACTAGTCTAAAATATCCTAAAATTTAGGTGGCTTATGACTTTTATGCTCACAATTGATATTGCTGATTTAGGGACTTTCACACAACGTTGCCAACTGTCACCATTTTTTCTCTTCTAGGACAGGCACTCAGATATTAGGGAGCTCACTGGGCCAGGTCTCACAGGGGGCATCCCAGCTTACCCTGCCACCTCCTGCCTTCCCCTTTGCCTGGGCCTGTCATATCCCAAGATCCAAGTCATGCTTCCCTGTCTCAACATCTAATAGGCCTGGTGTACCCAGTAGGTGCTCAGTGAGTACTTGTCAAGGACTGGAATGAATCCAATGAGAACAGTTCAAGAACAAGCGGCACCCAAAAGTGGCATTAGTGATGACTCCAGCACTGTGGTGTCATCCGAGTGTTTACAGAGACTTGGGCAGGGCCTAAAGGGACAAGGGCAGGCATGGTCATCACCCCGAAGAAGGGCTTGACGGAAGCTGGGCATTTGGTACAGCAGGCCACCATCCCAGATGGGTGGGACTCGGCAGTGGAGGACTGGGGAAGAAATGGTTGAAGATGGCTCTCAACCTCTTGCTGGCGACTCCCACTGTCTAAGCCCAATGGAACCAGAGGACAGGGAACCTGAAGAGGGACGGGTGTGTGTATAGTATGTGGCAGTTGCCATCCTTGGAGTCCCCCACAGCAGACAGGAGGAGACAGACATGTTCTTCTACCTCCCAGTTGATCTTCAGCAGCAGGAGCTGCCCCTTCTGAGGCCTGGCTCAGGCTTCCACCTGCAGCCTCAGACTGGGCCACACCAAGAACTGGGCTGTTTCCCATCAAAACTCCTGAGGACTGCCCACCCATCCCACAGAGACAGCAGTGGGCATTTTGCCAGGTTCAGGAAGGGGAATACGGAAGCCTCCTTCTATTCCTCTGTAGCTAGTGACATCAGCTGGTGACATCACCAGATCCTGAAGGTGGAGGACATCAGAAGTTCAGCAATACTCGTGCTGAAGTCAAGACAGCCACAGAAGGGGCCATGGAATTAGGACAAGCCTTGTACCGCTGTCTGAGGTTATGACCCCAGCTCAGTGCTCAAGGATGGTCTGTCCATAGCTGGTCACTTCTGCAGGTGGGCAGGGGAGGAAGGATGGACATAGCATGTGGGACTGCTCCACAGGCATATACTTTCAGCAGAAAGACTGTGAGATACTCCCCCCACACACCTTTTTTTTTTTTAATAAAAAGAGGACTTTGCTTTACCCCTGTCCACCTTTCCAGCCTCCCCTTCTACATTGTCCTCCATACAGGAATACCCAGAAGAGCAGTCCAGGCCCCTCACCTGACTCAGGAAATGTCCTTGCTCCCTCTGCCCAGAACTGTGAACAATAGTGGCACAATGGATTCTGATAGCTGTGTGTGCCCTGCTATGTCCTTTTGGATGGATGGGATGGGGCTGAGGCCAAAGGAAGGTGGCCTCCACAATCCAGTAGTCCACACCCTAGTGCCTCTACCTGACTCCTGCTTTCCTGGGCCCTGCTGACATCCATGCATCTTGTTCTCCCTAAAGCTTGACTCCATGGCCTTAGCTCCCTGTCAAAGTCATGGCTTCCCTGACTTTCCTGAGGGGACCACTAAGACATCACCATAGCCCTGATTCTCTGCCTCAGGTGCCTACACGTGTTGGAGGCCTGACTTGTCACTTTACACTTGCTATCGAGAGGCTGGGGTCTTGGTCCATGATGACCTTGATATCCAAACAAGGGATCTGATCACAGCACACTGACTAGGCCCAGCAGAGAGCTCATCCTTTGGAACAGAAAGCCCCCTATGCAAACAGCCGTGAGAGGTGGGATGAATGCCACTGGCATCTCTGCTGGGGTGGAGAGACCTAGTCACAATGGCCCCAGGACAGCATGTGGGCTCAGTGGCTCTCATGGAACCCTCAATGATCAGGAATAGACAGCAGGAGCACATAGAGGGCTGGCAGTTAACCAGGGTGTGGCATCTCCCAGGGTGCTTGACTAAGTGGGTTCACTTAGAAAGTCAGAGAACAGAGCTACAGAAGGCTGGGTGCTGACTTACTTCCCTGTGGCCCCGTAGGGTCATTCCTCTATCAAGGCCCTCCCCTCACCAGAGGCTCTGCCCGGGCCCCACAACAGGCCCTGCCCACCCCGTGAAGATCCCCCCACTCTGAGACCACCCCTACCACCCCACTGTCCTGGTGCTCTGAGTTCACTAACCTTGTTCTTCCAACCTTGGTGACAGAGAATTGGCAGACTGTGGAGGGGCTTAGAAAGACCAAAACACTGGCAGAGAAGTAGTAAGATCCAGCCTGGGGTGGCAGGAGAGGACAGGAGAACAGAGAATGAAAGGCAGCAGGTCCTTTACCTTCTTGGAGAGAAGTGAGTTGAGATTTCTACCAAAAAAAAAAAAAAAAAAAAAAGAAGAAGAAGAAGATGCAAAGCAAGAAAAAGTAAATTATAATTTTATGGGTAAGAAGTGAAAAAAATAGCATTTAAATGGGGGAAACTTTCTTCTTTGAGGAGAGTCGTCTTCCAAGGTGTGGGGCCAAGGCTGGGGATTGATGGAAGTTCATGCTCAACAGGCTTTTGGGGTGCTAGGTCTTCAGGACCCTAGGAGGAAGGAGCCTCAGTATGGCCAAGATAGGACGATCTTCCGCTGCTTCTCCCTCCTGGGGAAGGAAGAATGATGAGAAAGAAAGGAAAGGCAGCCATGAGGTTTCAACGACAGCTTACTGGGCCAGCACCTGCAGGAACAGGAGGAGTCCCAGGACCACCCACAGCTCCACACCTTCTTGTCCTGTTCTACTCCAGGGTGCCCTGGCCAGCCAAGAAGCTGATTCCAGTGACCCTTCCCTGACCACTGACCACCCATTTTCCCAGCATCTCTGCAGCCACTGGCCTAGAGAAAATTCTGGGGTCCCACTCGAATGAACACATCACCCCTCCCTAGTCTTCCCACCTGTAGTCTATGCCCTTCCAGACCATTCTTCAATTGCCCTGGACTGATCACCCTAGGTACCGCAGCTCATGACCCAGAGTCCTTTCCTGAAGCCATGTATCACCACCCCTTTCCACACTGAAAACCTTCTTTCTGGATTTCTAATGTAAATGAGCTTGATCAAAGATTCCGAGAGGCTCCACAGTAAATAAACACATTTACTTGAGGATGGTGCCACATTTCCTAATCCCTTTCAACATGGGGATTGTCTGACACATTTCCTTCAACACCTGAGTGCCATTCTGGATCTGCCTCTAAGTCCCAGACAGTCCCACTGCTGTTATTTCCAGTCTCGACTTCAGGATACAGACCCCAGCCTTCCCTGTATTCGGGCCTCCTAGAGCCTGAACTCTGCCTGCTTCCCCCAACTCCCCACCTCTGCACCCTCATGCAGACCTGCAGCACAGCAGCCACTGGCTCTCTAAATACAGCTTGTGTTCTCGCCTTTGCTTCAGCACTTCCCTGGCCTGTTGTACTCTCCCGTCTCTGCTTCCATCCCTGAATTCTAACTTCTCAACAGAGACACAGCTGAATGCCTCCCCTGTGAAGCTTCCTTGTTCTCAGTAGAATGACTCACTCTGGTTGGCCCTGTTCCCTTATGACACCCCTTCCTACCTTCAGCCAGGTACTATCCATCTCTCCCAAAGATTGATCCTTGAGGGAGAATTCTGGGTGTGATTTGACTCTTTATCTCTCCCCACTCCCACCCCGCTATCTTGCATATCATTTCTGTCAACAGCCATCAATAGAAGCTGCTGAAATCCCTTCTTCAGCCTTTCCCTCTTGCTCTGGGAAGAGTCCCAGGAGGCCAAGGGGAACACATGTGTGGGAGAAGAAAGAACACATGTTCCTTTCACAGGAGTTCCTGGGACTGTTGCGTCAACATGTACAGGCTGCCAGGGGCGGATCAATGTGGCAGCCACTGATCAGGTCTGGGGGTTTGGGGATCAGAGACTTCATGACACAAGCCATCATTTAAGGAAAGAGTGAGACCAAGGGGAAGCTCAGTAGAGGCCCTGACCTTGGTGAGGTGAGGTGAGAAATGGGGATGGAGAAGATATAAAAAGACAGTAAAATAAAAGCCCAGGAGAAGAGAGAGAAGAGTGGCTGGGGAATCACAATGTTCTCTGGTTTTGTCAGACATTTTTAGAACATATAGGAAACTATGTAGAATGGTCTGGCTTTTACCTCCTCAGATCTTCCCATCAGCAGAAATTGTCCCTAAATTTTGAAAGCAGGTTGGTAGTCACCAAAAAATGAAGTGAGCGAAATCAGGTTACTGGGCTTACCACTTTCCTGAGTGTAACGGAGGTCACTTCTAATCACAAGAAACTCAGCCATATCCAGCGATTGAATTGGCAACTCCACTTGCAGGGCATATATCTTCAGATCAGAATTAAACAAGAATCCAAACCTCCTAGCCCCTCCTTACTTAACTACAAACCAAAGGGCTTGGTAGGCACCTTTGTCCAGAGGGTGGAAATAGCACTTATTCTGGAGGTTTCAGAGAACAGCTCATGTCACCTGTGAACATGTGCCTTCAGAGCTGCCAGCTTTTGCCATGAGCTCTCATCATGCCTGTATGGGGATGTGACTGGGAAGGTCACCCTCCAGAGGCAGCTGTTTGCCACAGGTGGAGAATCTGCCTGACGTCACTGGAGCTGGAGGCAGACAGTCTCCTGAATAGCCAGGGACCAGGGTGGTGGCCTTTCCAAAGAGCCACCTGCCACAGCCTGACAGATTGACGTAAAGGAGGTAGAAACGCTCTGTTCCTGGCCTTGTCTGGCCAGCGGAGGAGGATTGAGAAATGTGTCTGGCGTTGGCACCACAGGAGAATGCATAAGTAGCCAACTTACTTACTGGAAAAGAAATGACCTAATCTGCTCAGCCATCCTGAATCTTAATGGGAAGATAGGAAGACCATGCAACAGGATGGGAAGTCTGGCCAGGGGCTTGATCTGTGCCCAGAGTGGGGACCTGCATAGCCAGGCCCCCGAGGCCCTCTTCCTTGTGCACTCCCCAAGAGGAGCAGAACCCCTTTTAAAGTAATGGTGGTTCTGATAATGCCATTCTTTAAGTCAAGAGCCACCTCGTCAGAGTAAAACGCACACAAGAAGGAGTGAGGCTTAAAGTGAAAGCATAAGTTGACCCTGGACCCCTGGGAACTGGCTAGCTCTCTGTCTTCCCAGATGGACATGAGCCAAGAAAATTTTGATGATGGTGAAGCCCACCCATATGTTTTGCAGAGACCATCGATCTCTTTCTTTCATTAGGTCAATAATACACATTTGTCAGCAATAAACAAACAGGAGAAAGAAAAACCCCTCAGAGTCTCACATATGAGTGGATGCTACACTACACACATTGGGACCTCACTATGCACAGGAATCCCGCCCTCTGCCCCCAGGCTGCTCAGGAGCCCAGGTTTTGAATTTCTGAAAATCCCTGGGGTCATGCAAATGTTGCTGGTCCAGGGCCACACTTTGAGTAACAAGGCCCTGCCAGATGTTTTAAAAAATATATGTATACATTTTGTTTTAATAACTTTTAATAAAATACATGCTAGTTTATAACATGACTCAGTTAAGTAACATTATGACTTCTTTCTTCCACATTAAAAATATACTTAAGAGTAGGAAAGAGTATGGGCAGACATGCTCCATACATGAGATATGCATAGAAGGAAATGCCCAATGAATCATTTTAATTTAATTAACTACAAATTAATATGTTAATAATTATAATATATATATATATATATATATATATATATACTTCAATAATAATTTTTAGTGACTGCCCATAATTCCATTTTTATCTGACTTCAAGAATTTACTCTACCAACCCCCTATTATTATTCACACAGGTTGTTTTTTTTTTATTTTCATCTATTATAAGTAGCCCTTGAAGAGCTAAATCTTATCAGACATCCTCATTTATTTTTTTCAAATGTGAATAAGTAATATTAAAGACATGCATAAGTTTAGGGCTTTCCACATAGATTGCTAAACTTCCCTTCACTAACAGCCACCAATGGTGAACCAATCACTACCATTTAGAACAATTCTTCAGGGAAGCAAAATCAAATGGCATTGTCAGATTAAGAAAGTCATATATTTTCATAACGAAAAAGCATAGGTACTCACTCCCTTGTTTATTGCACATTTTATTCACCACCTAGTGTGCCATGAGGCATCACCATAAGCACTTGAGAGGCACAAAGATAAACCCAGTGCAGTCAGAGTTCTGTAAAGAACTGATAAAAATGGCTTGTCCTTCCAAATATTCCCTAAAGATTCTTAGATCTCTAGAGAGTTACTGTCTTGAAACAGCTTACCGAAACACTCCCTTGCAATGAATTTTTGATGAAGCATCTGAAACCAAATGGTAGTGTCCTACCTGGGGATCTGTCTGGGTCTTGGGTCTCTAGGACACCAGCCCAGGTGGCTTGCCTTTCTATCCTCTCCCAGATCCACCACACATGGTTGGGTGATACCCCTCACAGACAGACATTTCTCTCCTCTGGGAGAAATGCCATTTCTCTTGGTAGGATTCACCATATGTGTTGGTGAATCCTACCAAGCATGAGCCTCCCCTCACCCGGGGATAAGAAAAGGCTACTGCCAGGGAATAAATGAAGGAGGCTTGGAAAGTGAAAGGAGGCTGCACAGGTCTGAGTTTGGAGTAGCCAGACCTATGGAGGTCAGATAGAAAGAAAGAATTTGATGTGTGGTTCTGGTCCTGATGCCTGAGGGTCTAAGAGGCCTCTGGGTGGGATAACCTGGGTCGGATTGTGTCCTCCTCTCATGCCCATCAGGCCACCCCCTTCCTTGCTCCCCTGCTCTGAGTGCCCTGAGAGTTGTATGAGCCAAGGCGGGAGGGGGGGGGGCTGAAAGCCATGCCCTGGGGCTCTGCAGTGACTGTTGAGGGTGAAGAGTGAACTCCTGGTAAGGGAGCCAACCAGTTGAAGGCTGTGAAACCAGATGAAGGCCTGACTAGGACAGTAACAAAGGGAAACCCAGGAGGGAGGTTTGGGAATGATCCAAGGTGTTTGAGTCAACTATTTTTTGCCACTGTGATCAAAAGACCTGACAAATACAATTTTCGAGGAGGAAAAGTTTATTTGGGGATCAATTTCAGAGTCTCAAACAATAGGTGGTGACTCCACTGCTTGGGGCCCAAGGTGAGGCGGGGCATCATGATGGAAGGGCATGGAAGAGGAAAGCAGCTCAGGACCTGGCAATCAGGAAGAAGAGAGCACTGCTTATATGAATCCTAAAGGCCTCCCAGTGACCTCCCTCCCCTAATCACACCCTTCCCGCCTCAAGTTCCCAACCATATCAGTGGATTAATGCACTGATTAAATTAAGGTTCTCACAACCCCATCATTTCATCTCTGAACTTTCCTGCATTGTCTTCTACTTGAGCTCTGGGGAGACACCCAATATCTAAATCATAACACAAAGTCCAGCCAGGAAGAGCCATGCCTGGTGAGAAATGGAGGAACAGCAAGAGGTGAAGTAAAGGGACATTTTCCCAGGATCTAGATTACAGGAAATAGAAAAGGCAAGTTTGAGGGCAAGGGTTAAAAAATAATATAGGACAATGAATTTGAAGTGTCTTTGAGAGAGCCCAGTGGAAATATTTCGTAGAAATGTGGGCAAGTGGGCATCTTTTTTATTTTTCTGTTTCTATTTTTTTAAAAAAGGCCTGAAACTGAGTAATTTTAAAAAATAGAGATTTAGGCTGGATGAGGTGGTACACACCTGTAGTCCCAGGAGGGGACTGTACTGTACTACACCTGTACTCAGAAACCTGAGGCAGGAGAATCACGAGAGCCCTGGAGCTGGAAGCCAGTGTGAGCAACATAGAAAGATCTTGTGTGGTTTTTTTTTTTTTTTTCGGGGGGGTGGGGAGAAAGAGAGAAAGAGAGAGAGAGAGAGAGAGAGAGAGAGAGAGAGAGAGAGAGAGAGAGATTCATTTTATGGTTCTGGTACCAGCATTTGCTCAGCATCTGATGAGAAGCTTCTTGCCACATTATGATATGGCAAGGTATGGTAAATATGCCATAGAAAGTTCCCTTTTAATCAAAGCAACTCTTGATTTTTTTTTCCATTTGAAGCTAGGTTATTTTGATATGTTTTTCACAGGATGGGACTAGGGTGGGGTGGCAGGTCTCTGAAGCTTGGGTCTAGGGATGCTGGTCCCCTTGCTTAGCACCATAGCAGCCAAAATCAGTCCATCCACATGGTGCTTCTTCTTCCCCCATCCATGACGCCTGCTTCTTGGATAGGTCTGCCACAATGTGTGAGGAACCCTGGGACCCCATCTGCATTTGGTAGTGAGAGAATGGGCCCAGCTGGTCTAGGCATTGTGGCTCCAGGCCCTTATTGGTTGCTGGACCCAAAGGCCCATCCTGCAGCTAGGAATGAGGCTTCCAAGAAGCTTCTAAGGCTGCCAAGCCAGCACCAAAGTCAATGTGTGCACACACAGTCTTGCATCTTATCTGCAGAGCTGGAAGATAGGTGATACAGTAGCTGAGTCAGCTCTCTGCTCTGCTTGATGCTCCAGGCCTACCTTATAAAGTCCTCAAGGTCCCTCCCCACAAAGCTACTCTTGTGATAACCCATGGGATAGGTTAATCCACTTATGAGAGCAGACCCTTCATGCCCAATCACCTCCCCAAATTCTGCCTCTCAGCACTGCACTGAGGATGAAGTTTCTAAAACATGAACTTTTGGGGAAACAGCTAAACCATAGCAATGGGTCACTTACTCTCCCTGAATCCTATTGTCCTCCTCTGCAAAATAGTAACCCAAGAGAAAACCAGTAGGTATTCCTTGTATCCATGTGCTCAAGGAAGCAGGAAGAATGAATAGAGCAGTCATGGGTGACAAGGGCTTCCTGGAATATGTCTGGGGAGGCCGCCAGGAGGAGCAAGAAGAGAAAGGGAGACACAAAGCAAGGAGCTGGCTGTGGCTAAGGCAGGAACATTTCCTTAAAAAGAAGATGAAAAGAAAAGAAAAGAAAAGAAAAGAAAAGAAAAGAAAAGAAAAGAAAAGAAAAGAAAGAAAGAAAGAAAGAAAGAAAGAAAGGAAGGAAGGAAAGAAAGAAGGAAAGAAAGAAAAGAAAGAACCCATTAAAACTGCAAATGTAATTTTTCTTTGACACCACAATTCCATCTCCAAGAATCTGTCCTCCAAAATCACTTACACAAATACTTGAATGTGCTTACCAAAACATTCCTGTTTTCTTGTGAGAGAGGAATTGGAGGCAATATTAGAGCTTAAAGCCGCACCTGGCATGCAGTGGCACTTTGTGAATTACTTATTTAATGAATGAATACTCAATTTCATTAGTAGTGCTCTTGATCAATTCTGGGGAGAACTCTGCTGCCATAAAAAAAATAAAGTACATGAGGTGTCCTTAGTATATTGTCTCATGAAAAAGCCAAACCGCCACATGGGCTCTTTTCTGAATGTGCCCATGTGTATATATACATATATGCAAACCTATGTATTCTACAGTTACACTTATGTTTACGTGCAAGGAATTCGTTGAGGAAATGCTCATAGACGAAACCTATAAAGGATTCAAGGAAGGAGGAAAGGATAGGAGAGAAATCAGGCAAGGTAGAGATTCCGTGGATGACCCCGCTTGGTCCCATGGGGAACTCTGGAACATAAATGGCAGCACAGAGCTGCCCAACCTAGAAGAAGGAGGCCAGGCTTTTGTACTTCTATTATTCAGTCACTGGGGGAATCCACACATAAATGAATCAAGGGTCAGGCAAAGAGTGTCAGGGAGCAGGGGGTGGGCAAGGGAATGTGGTGAGCCCAGTGATCCTTGGCCAAATCATGCTTTCTGTGTCTAAAAATTTCCCTTCCACCTCACTTCCAGCATTCACTTTCTCATTCTGTAATGAAAGAATTTTTTACCTTTCTTTTTAAAAATATTTTTTAGTTGTAGATGGACACAATACCTTTACTTGTTTATTTTTACGGTGGTGCCAAGGATTGAACCCAGTGCCTCATGCATGCTAGGCAAGTGCTCTACCATTAAGCCACAAATCTGGTCCCTACCTTTTTTTAAAAAAATGGATTAGTAATTGGGAGTCTCAAGGAAGTTGTGCCAAAGGCTGTGTGTTCCTTTCCAGAAAATAAATTGTACATTTTATGAAAGACAACAGGACTAGAAATTATGTGTGTTGCTACTTGAGGTATCTATTAGAAAAAGACCCACAGCACTTAGCCCATTTTGATATTGCTGTGGGAAAGGGGATGGTAAACGGGAAGCCCCTGAGGAGACCAGCCCTGGGGACATAAAAGCCCTTGCACTGCCATGGCCAAGCTTTCCCATGGAGCCTCCCAGTTCAGCTCCATCCTCCTCATCATCAGGCAACAGGAACCTGGAGAGAGCGTAATGGCAAAGGAGGACACTATGGATAATGCAGCAGGGTAGAGCTCTGGAATGAAGGATGGTCTGCCAGTATCAGTTGTTGGAAGTGGGAGAATTTCCCGTTAGCATCTATGTTCCAAGTTTTAGGAGAAGATGAGCACATGAAAGTGCTCGACAAAAAATGGGACAATGCATTGTATGATGATGATGGGGACATTCAAGCAAATGGGCCTGGTAGAATCTGAAAATGTAGAACATGCCAAAGAATGTGTGGCATTGGTGCCAATGAGCCTGTCAACATGCCCAGACAGACCATTCTCAGCTGCTCTACAAGCAAAAAGATCACCATCCAGGAAATACTGACAATCCAAGAGAAGGCAGCCAACGGCCTCCATTAGCGGTTAGGCATCCCCTGTACAGAATGTTTCTAGGCCATGGCAAGCCTTTTGGAGAAACAGAATGTCAAGAGAAGGAAAAGGAAATGCTAATGATGGATGAATTCACACAACAAAGCAAATAGGTATGATAGATGTTACATCCTAAAATCTAAATATGCAAAAACATCTTTCCTGTTGTGAGGAACACAGTAGCTAGGACTACTCAAAACAATGCTTAGACATGAAGTAGCTTGGCTAGGGTGTTAGTGACAGATTGTTTGGGGTGATAAGAGACCTGAGTTCAGAAATGAAGGCTATGGCTTATCAACCACTACCACATTTACCAATTACAGAATGGACTGGTGTTTGTACTACAAGTCCATAGTACAAACACAAGGGTGTTCTATGGCAGCAATTTCTTCCATCTCTTCTCAGATAGACTGCAAAAAATAACAGGGTGCTCTGGTTTGTATATCATTTGTCCCCAAAGGTCAACAGGATAGAGGTTTAGTCCTCAACATCATGGTATGAAGAGGAGACCTTTAAGAGGTAGGGCCTGGGGCTGGGGATGTGGCTCAAGCGGTAGCGCGCTCGCCTGGCATGCGTGTGGCCCAGGTTCGATCCTCAGCACCACATACCAACAAAGATGTTGTGTCCGCCGAAAACTAAAAAATAAATATTAAAAAAAAATTCTCTCTGTCTCTCTCTTTAAAAAAAAAAAAAAAAGAGGTAGGGTCTGGTGGGAGATGATTGTGTCTTGGAGGTCCAAACTTCATGTATGAATTAATGTCTTTCTTTTCTTTCTTTTTTTTAAAGAGAGAGGGAGAGAGAGAGAGAGAGAGAGAGAGAGAGAGTGTGTGTGTGTGAGAGATAGAGAATTTTTAATATTTATTTTTTAGTTCTCGGCGGACACAACATCTTTGTATGTGGTGCTGAGGATCGAACCCGGGCCGCACACATGCCAGGCGAGCACGCTACCGCTTGAGCCACATCCCCAGCCCCTTAATGTCTTTCTTGAGAGATTGAGTTAGTTTTCTTAAGACTGGATTAGGTTTTGAGGGGGATGAATTTGTCTTGAGGGACTGGAATGGTTACCTCAAAAGTGGTTTGTTATAAAGCATGTCAGCCTCCTGTCATCTCTGTCTCTCTCACATGCATGCACCCCCATCACACACAAACTCCTTCTGTATACATTTCACTTGTTCTCCACTCTCCACCATGCATGGAGCTACATGAAACCCTCCTTGGAGCTGAACAGATAGATACCAGAACCATGCTCTTGGATCTATAACTGTAAGCTAAATCAACCCCATTTTTAAATAAATCACCCAATCTCAAGTATTTTGTTACAGCAACAGAAAATAAACTAAGACGCAGGGTAATTATTAAAAAAAGCACAAACTCCATTTTAGCAAAAGTGAGATAATAATCTACATACCCAAAGTACATAATAATCTACAGACCCCAAATATGTGTAGCAGGGACTGTCAAAAGAAACAAATCTGCTCACAACTCACCTGGGGCAAGAACAGGAAAGCTGAAGAGGGGAGTCATCAGCAGCTGCAGCTCTCAGAGGACAATATCAAAACTTGCATTTCCTATCTCAGTCTGTACCCAAGGACTTAAAAACAGCATACTAAGGGACACAGCCACATCAATGTTCATAGCAGCACAATTTACAATAGCTAAACTGTGGAGCCAACCTAGATGCCCTTCAACATATGAATGGATTAAAAAATGTGGCATATATACACAATGGAATATTACTCAGTGACAAAAGAGAATAAAATTATGGCATTTGTAGGTAAATGGATGGAATTAGAGAAGATAATGCTAAGTGAAGTTAGCCAATCCCAAAAAACCAAATACTGAATGTTTTCTTTGAAATAAGGAGACTGATTCATAGTGGGATAGGGAGTGGGAGCATGGGAGGAACAGACAAACTCTAGATAGGGCAGAGGGGTTGGAGGGGAAGGGATAGGGCAGGGGGTTAGCAATGACGGTGGAATGTGATGATCATTATTATCCAAAGTCCAGGTATGAAGACATGAATTGGTGTGAATATACTTTATACACAACCAGAGATATAAAAAATTGTGCTCTTTATATGTATAAGAATTGTAATGCACTCCACTGTCATATATAAATAAAAAATATTACATTTACTATAGGTGAAGGGCACCATCAGAGGCAGGCTTCTCCCTGCTGCAGATTGCTATGACTATGGATAGAGGAGCTCAGAGTGGGAGCAGGAGAGGGATTACAGTAGACTTGTCATCCACAGTTTTACTTTCTGCACTTTCAATTACCAGCAGTCAACTGGGGTCCAAAAGTATTAAATGGAAAATCCCAGAAATAAATACTTTATAGATCATCAAGTGTGCACTGTTCTGAGTAATATGATAAAATCTCATACTGTCCAGCTGGGTCATGCTCAGGACGTGAATCATCTCTGTTAAGTGTATTCATGTTGGACATTGTACCTGTCCCTGGTTATTTAATAGCTATCTCAGTTATTAGATTAACTGTCTCAGTATGCAGTGCTTGTGTTCCAGTAGGCCTTATTTTACTTAATAATGGCCAGAAAGCACAAACTTTTATTTCAGTATATTATTACTTTTATGCTTTATTATTAGTTATTGTGGTTAATCTCTTAATGCCTAATTTATAAATTGAATTTTATCAGGTGTGTATATATAAGACAAAACAGTATATATGGGGTTTGGGTACTGAGTTTTCAGTGATCCATTGAGAGTCTTGGAACACATCCCCTATAGTTAAAAGGGATTACTGCATATGAGGAAGTGCTATGAAAACACCCAGAGAAAGAAGCTATAGTTCTCAGAAATTGCTAGCAAACATACTCATTTAAGTAGCCTCTTTCCAATATCTAAACAAGGAGAATCCAGCTTGCCACATGATGAGCTCAAGTGCTGCTGGCACAGCATCAACTACAAAGATAAAATCAAGAGAGGGAAAAAAAATGTTAGTAACATTTACCAGGCAAAGAAGATCCATCAGAAAAACGAAGCCACAAAGATGTTTGTAACAAAATACCTATATATATTTTTTACATCTTTAAAAGGAAAAACAGTTAGAGGAAGATCACAAAGAAGAACTAAAAGATGGTGAGAGAACTAAAGAATACATGGGAGAGTGGTCTTGAGGAAAACATACTAAAAGGACAAGGAAGATTAGAAATAAAATAGGAATTAACATGACACAGACATGAAAGAGTTAAAAAAGAACTTGAGAGAAACAAAAGGGTTTGAGACAGAACTCAGACTACATTTACTCCTCCCATGTAAATAATTACAAATGAGTTATCCTCATCTTTTTTTTTTTTTTTTTAGAAAAGGATTTTCAAATTATATCACAAAGTGCAGTCATCCCTCAGTAACCAAGGGCAGTTGGTTCCAGGAACCAATACACAGATACTTAAATCTATGGACGCTCAAGTCCCTTACAGAAAATGTCATAGTATTTACATATAACTTATATACAACCTCCATATACTTTGAATCATCTCTAGATTACTTATACAAAGTAAATGCTATGTAAATAGGTTTTATACTTTATTGTTTAGGAATAATGACAAACAAAAAAGTCTAAACATGTTCAGTACAATGCAATTTAAAAAAAATATTTTCAACCCATGGTTGGTTCAATCTGCAAACACAGAGCTCACAGATATGATGGGCTGACTGTAAAATGCGATTTAATGCTAATACAAAAGATGAATCAAAATATGAACAAAAATATATCAGATAAATGTAAATAAACAAAATTAGTTGCTCATGCATCTAGTGTCTTTAAACATATCTCACAAGAGAATAAATTATATACATCTAAACACAGCATTCAACTGAGATAATTCTATACACACTTACATGGCTTTTGAACCTGTCTCACAGTATCACCTTGTTAAATATTGTTTTTATAAGTTGTTGTTCTTGTATTTCATGAAGGTGATACAAAATTGTACGGCCATCTAGAAAAAAAATTGGCATTTTTGTAAAAAGTTAAAGATACAATTTTATGACCCAGAAATCCCATTTTTGGGAATTTATCCTGTAGAAAAGAAAATTTATGGTCAGGTAAAAAACTATATACAAATACACTTAGCAGTTCTATTCAAAACCACCCCAAACTAAGAATAACCCAAATGTCTTCTAGTGGATGAATGAAGAGACAAACTGTGGTGCATCCACACAAAGGAACACTACTCAGCAATAGAAAGGAACAAAATATTGGTACCCAGAATAATTTGACTGAATCTCAAAGGCATTGAGTGCTTGTGAAAGTAGACTGTCTCAAAAGTTTACATATCATACAATTATTAATATGTAATTTTCACAAAACTATAGTGAGAAAGAACAGATTAATTATTATTGGGGGCAAGAAGTTGGGGGAAGGTATCCCTAACATGAAAGTTTTTTTACTTTTGGGTATTTTTTTAGGTCATACAATAGTTCTGTATCTTGGTTATGATAGTATTTACATGAATCTATATGTATGTTATGATTTATAAGGTTATACAACCAGAAGAGTTAAAAAAACAATTTAATTTTACTATAGAATATCTTTAAAATAAATATATTTGTACATTTAAGGAAAAAATACAATGAAAGAAAACATAAATAAGGCATTAACAAATATATAAGTGATTTAGAAAATATGGAAAAAATGGCATAATTGAAAAGTAAATCCAAAAGTCTATTCTGAGAGGGTGGGGCTGGAGAAGAATCTGTAAGTCATTATGAAGTTTTTTAAACACCACAAAGAAAAGATAATAGGGGAGAAACAATTAGAAAGTGAAAATTCAAAGAATATTCATAAAGATTTACTTGGTCAATTCTATTCAAACATATTTGAAAGCATTTGAAATTAGATAACTCTCTAGAAAAATATAATTCACCAGAATTAATTCTCCCAAAGTGTTAGCAAGTTTAAATAGAGGGATTTGCAAGAAAAATATTAGACTCTTGTTATGGGTTGAATTGTGTCCCCCAAAATTCATATATTGAACTCTTAACTTCCATACCTCAGAATGTGACCTTAGTTGAAAATAGGATTATTACAGATATAATTGGGTAAGTTAGGATGAAGTCATATAATATGAGGGTGGGACCTAACCCAAAACTTATGCTGTCTTTGTTAAAGGGGGAATTTGGACACTGACATAATCACACAAGAAAAACATCATGCAAAGATTGGGGTGATGCTGCTAACACCAAAGACTCACCATAAGGTCGGAGGGAAACCTGGAATAGATCCTTCCCCAGAGGAGCACAGCCCTGCCTATTCCTTGATTTTAGATTTCTGGCCTCCAAAACTGAGACAGTAAATATCTGTTATTTAAATCACCCACTTTGTGGTACTCCATTATGGCAGCCCTATTAGACTAATATAGTCATCAATGCACTATTCCCCAGAATAGCCTTAAATAATTTTATAAGGGAATATACCTAGACAAGAGGTAACAGATATTTTCAGTGCTTTTTAAACTGTTACCAAGCATTGCAAAATAGGGAAACTTTCGGATTTTTTTTCTATGAAGTAAATATAACATTGAAACTTGGCAGAAAGTGTACTCACCAAAAAAAGAGAATATGTAGACCAATCTTGATTATTATCTCCAATTATAAAATTCTAAGAAAATCTTAAATAAAATATAAAAAACTATACATAACAGCTCATTAAATAATAATATATTCATTATGACTAAGCAGATTTTATTCCGGGAATAAGATGATGACTGAATATTAGGAAGGTCATATAATTCATAAAATAAATAACTCTAAAGAGAAAAATAATGATTATTGCCATAGACAATAAAAATTTTAACTCTTCTTGATTTTAATATTTACATAAGCCAACAGTAAATTAGTACTTCATATATTGATAAATGATATTTATCTATCTCAGTCCAAAAATTTGCATCACTAGAAGGAATCCTAGTAGTGTCAGAAATGAAATTAGGATTTCTTTATTACCATTATTACTTAATATTACATTCAAGGTATTAGCTAATGCAATTAGAAAAATAAACAAGAAGTAGAAAAAATTGGAAAGAGGAATTATGACTATTTGCAGATATGATTGTTTACCTATAAAATCCAAGATAATCAATGAAAAAGTACAACAAATAAGAAAATCTACTAAAGTGGCAGAAAATGCCTTTTAAAATCCATACCTTTTCACCTGTGTCAACAACAATATGAATTAACAACCTACCAATAGAAAGACAATGTAATTTCAAAAAAAGGCAAAGGAAGCTGGGCATGGTGGTACATGCTTCTGAATCCAGCAGCTTGGGAAGCTGAAGCAGGAGGATTGCAAGTTCCAAGCCAGCCTCAGCAACTTGGTGAGACCCTGCAAAACAAAACAAAACAAAAAAAAGTTTTTAAAGGCTGGGAATGTAACAAGGTTCATTCATGTTATAGCATACATCTGGACTTCATTTTTATTGCCGAGTAATATTTCATTTTATGAATATACCACATTTTATTTATCCATACATCAGTTGATAGACATTTAGGTCATTTTTACTTTTTGTTCCTATGAATAATGCTGCTACAAACTTTTGTGTGCAAAGTTTTGTGCAGAGATACTGTTTTTAATTCTCTTAGTAATATACCTAAGAGTAGAATTACTGGATCAATCCCCAGTACCAAAATAGAAAAGGCAAAGGACTTGAATAGACACCACCAAGGAAGATATAGACAAATGGTCAATAAACATAAACATAAAAATGTTCAACATAATTTGTCATTGGGGAAATGTAAAAAAAAACCACAATGAAATACCACTTCATAGTCTCTGGGATGGCTGTTAGTTAAAAGAGACAATAGCAAGTGTTGGTAAAGCTGTAGAGAAATTGAAACTCTTGTCATCTACTGATGGGAATATAAAATGGTGCATCCACTTTGGAAAACAATTTGGCAGCTTCTTAAAATGCTAAAGATAAAATTACCATATGGCTCAGTAATTCTACTCTTAGGTGTATGCCCAAGAGAATTAAAAACAGTATCTATGCACAAAACTTTGTACACAAAAGTTTGTAGCAGCATTATTCATAGGAGCCAAAATGGAATATTATTTGGCAATAAAAATGAAGTCTGGATGTACATGAGGTGAGTGCTCTGCTACTGAGCCATAACCCCAGCCCTCGGATGTATGCTATAACATGAATGAACCTTGAAAGCATTGCAGTCATAGAATATGTACTTAAGATGGCTACCAAAGGGCCACCACATCCTGTATTAAAAAAAAAAAGTCTTTCCTCTACTTTTTAAAATGCCACCTTTATTCATACTAATTTGCTTTATATATTTGAACAGTTTTTCACATTTTATTTAGGATTTACTTAGATTTTAAATTGGAATAACTAAGATTGGTCACTACATTCTCCTTTTATTGTAAGTACACTCTGTGCCAAATTTTAATGTTATATTTACTTCATAGAAAAAAAAACCCTGCTTTCCCATTTTCCAATACTACATGAAGGAAGACAGTCACAAAAGACTACAATTTCTATGACTGCATTTATGTAAGACATTCCTTGGAAAACTGGGAATGGAACTACCATTTGACCCAGCTAGTCCATTCCTCCATTTATACCCAAAGGAATTAAAATCAGCATACTACAGTGATGCAGCCACATCAATGTTTATAGCAGCTCAACTCACAATTGTTAAACTATAGAACCAACCTAAGTATCCTTCAAAAGATGAATGGATAAAGAAAATGTGGTACATATACACAATGGGATACTACCTAGCCTTAAAGAAGAATGAAATTATGTCATTTGCCAGTAAATGAATGGAGCTGAAGTATATCATGATAAGCACAATAAGCCAATCCCAAAAAACCAAAGGGCAAGTGTTTTCTCTAATATGTGATTGCTAATTTACAATAAGGGGATGGGAGGGCTAGGGAAGAATAGAGGTATTTGGGGTTAGACAGAGGGGAGTAAATGAAAGGGATGGGTATGGGGGAAGGAAGGATATAGAATGAATCAGGCATTATTACCCTATATACACATATGATTACATGACCTGTGTGACTCTACATCATGTACAACCAGAAGAGTGAAAAATTATACCCCATTTATGTATGATGTGTCAAAGTTCATTCTACTCTTATGTATAACTAATCAGAACAAATTTTTAAGAAAAGCATGCGAAATCTTAACACAAAAGACTTTTTAAAAGAATATATTGTATGCATACACACACACACTCACACACACACACATGCACATACACACATCCCATTGGTTTTGTTTCTCTGAAGAACCTAATACATACATTTGTTTAGGACATTTTTTTTGTGCCAGAAAATATGGAATTGTTTGAACACTGACTAAGGTGTAACAAAGAACATAGGATCCAGCTTGAAGATGCTCTCTCTGGCCACATCTGAGGTAATCTGAGCATGAAAACAAAATAATGACAGACTATTGACTATTTATATGGATTACTTATAAATTTTAAAGGAGAAAAAAGGTATCTTTACAAGAAAAAAACCTGGCAGACATTACATTGTTATTGACTCAAGGTTAAATAATACTAGTATCAGGACTAGCATCAGATGTTATCCTAAGAAAGATACAGTGTCTTTTCTGCTAAAATGTGCAACTCGAGTCTAATCATGAAAGAATATCAAATTCAAATAAAACATATTTTACCAAACAACATGGCCTGCATGCCTCAGCAGTGTCACAGAAAATCAATGTAAAATTAGATAAGTTTATTATGGTTATATAAGAGAATGTCCTTGTTTTAGGAGACAGGGAAAATGCTGAAAAATGGTTGTGATATCTGCAATTTGTTTTTAAAAGGTACACACAGAGAGGGAGAGGTAAAGGGAGGCAGAGGGAAGGGGAAGGGAAGAGAGGAAGACGATAAATGTTAATTGGTGACCTTAGGTGAAGGTATTCAGAGATAGGCCATGTTAATTCTAAAACCATGCAAGTGGTGTCTGCTCAGGGTTGCAAGGTGTTGCAACAAATACTCACACTGATCAGAGGGCTATAAACAGTGCAGGTGACATCTGAACAGAGCTTACTGCTATCTTGTTTTTTTTTTTAAAAAAAACAATGCAGAGTCTAAAGCAGATTTATTGAATCTCTGTCACTTTCACAAGCTATGTGATCTTGGTCAAGTTAGTTAACTGCTTTAAACTCCAGTTCCCTCATCTATAAAAAAGGTATACAAATAGGATTATTCTAGGACTGTTTTGAAAATAAATAGATGTCCATATACCTATAAAGCTTATAAGAGTGGCACACAGTAAGGAAATGTAATGTTAATTATATTAATTATTTATTATTAATATTAATTAGAGAGAATGAGAAATATCCTTCAACTGTCTAAGTCCCTTGGTTGTCTAAAATTTTCATATGCTATTACTTAAATGAATTTGAGTAAGTCCTAGTTCAGAAAGTAAGCCTTCCTTAATTTTGGAAAGATTCAAAAGCACTGGATTCCTGCCATGATCTTCTACAGTCCTTCCTGGACAGGAGTTAGGTCAGGTTGAAGGGCAGTACAGAGACAGAAGAGACCAGGGGAATGGCCATACTTGCATAGAAAAGAGAACAAGGAGATACATGTGGGATGAGAACCCACTGCCATTTTCCTTCAACCACCATTAAGACTGACAGACCAAATGAGACTCTTTTCTGAACGATTTTTGCATCAAAGAATAAACTGGAACCAAGGGGAAAATGTCAAAGCTATACTTGAGTAGTAAATTCATAGTTTTAAATGGCTTTAAATTTTTTATGTAAGAGATTTTAATTAGCTATTACTTTTACATCTTAGTTCTTCTGAAGATGAAGTTGCTAAGTCTCTTAGCATGCTGAAATGACAGAGAATTTAGGCATGTATACGACAGGACATACACAGGTTGGGGGGAGCACCATTAGCAATAGGAAAAAAGTGAAAACAACCCTTTATCCCATCAGCAACAGAATGAATAGATTTTAGTATATTTGTATAATGGAATACAATTTCACATAACAATCTGATTAAATCCCCCAAACTTCATGGAGCAAGAGCATCACAAAAGAATACATGTTATACAATTACAATAATACAAAGTTAATTGTATGTACTAACAAAGAAGAACATGAATGTTGTCACCAAAGTTGAGTTAGCAGTTCTCTCTGGCAGGGAACAAGGGGGATGTGATCAAAGAGCATCAAACTGAAAGGTGGGGGTAGTGTATTTCAAGCCACTGGAAACACTCTATTCCTTTTTTTCAAAAATTAATTTTATTGGTTCTTTTTAATTATACATGACAGTAGAATTCATTTTGATAAAATTATACAGGCATAGGTTATATCTTATTCTAATTAGGACCCCATTCTTGTGGGTGAGCACAATGGTGAGGTTCACTTAGGTAATTTCATAAGTGTACATAGGAAAATTATGTTAGATGTATTCTACTGTCTTTCCTATTCCTACTCCCCAAGCAGAATAGAGATTCCTCAAAAATCTAGGAATAGAACCACCATTTAATCCAGTTATCCTACTCCTTGACATATATCCAAAAGATTTTAAATCAGTATATTATAGTGACACAGCACATCAATTTTTTTACAAATTTATTTATATATTTTAATTAGGTATATATGACAGCAGAATGCATCTTGATTCATTGTATACAATTGTATCACAACTTTTCATTTATCTGATTGTACATGATGTACTATTGTGCCATACATGTACCTAGTGTAATAACGTCTTTCGCATTCTACCATTTTTTCCTGCCCCCAAGTCCCCTCCCCCCCACTTCCTCCCCTTTACCCAATCAAAGTTCCTCCATTTTTCCCATGCATGCCCCCATTATGGATCAGCATCCACTTATCAGAGAGAATATTCAGCCTTTGGTTTTTTGAGATGGCTTACTTCACTTAGCATGATATTCTCCAACTCTATCCATATACCTGTAAATGCCATAATTTTATTGTCTTTTAATGCTGAGTAATATTCCATTGTGTATATATACCACACTAAGCTATGGAATAACCAACCTAGATGCCCTTCAACAGATGAATGGATGAAGAAACATTCTATTCTTAAATTGGATGTGAGTATAAACCTGCTCACTGCAAAATTATAGACTGTGCATCTGTATTGTATAGACTCTTCCATGTTTATGTTTTGCATTTTGTTTCACTGAAAGGTAATGTGGGACCTTCAGGTTGGAATCTTTGCCTCTTGCACTTTCAGGTAATGAATTTTGTAAGCCATATGAATTTTCCTTACTCTTATTCTCATAACTTCTGGAGTTTCTTCAGAATGTAGTATATTTTACTGTGCTCCTATGTAAGATGAACAATTATCTGTTAAAATTATGTTTTCCACATACAAAATGAAAGAAAGGAAAGAAGGAAAAAAAGAAAGGTAGGTAGGTTGTGTGGGGAGGACAAAGCAACCACAGGAAAGTGTGCTAAGTGTGACAACTGGGGAAAGCCCTGCATACCTGGGAGCAGAGAGAAGGCTACATGTCATTCTCTGTAGGTCTAGGGGGAGGCAGTAGATGGCTTTCAAATGGAGATATGACTCATGAATGGGAATCCGCCAGCAAGGAAGGTGTCATCTTCCAGGCAGAAGGCAGCATATGCCAATTCCCAGAGGTCATCTAGCTGATAAGAGGAATTTCAATCAGTCTAATTTCATTTTCTTTTACACCTCTCTGCCTGAACATGCAACCATGCAAACACACACACACACACACACACACACACACACACACACGAAAGTCATACATACATAAGGCCAGCATATTCAGAAGTTAGTAAAAAAAAAAGAAGCAAGGGCTGGGGTTGTGGCTCAGCAGTAGAGTGCTCACCTAGCGAGTATGAGGCCCTGGCTTCAATCCTCAGCACCACATAAAAATAAATAAATAAATAAATACAAAGGCATTGTATACAACTAAAAGAAATAAATATTTTTTTAAAAAGCAAGAATTTAACCTGTCCATCTTCTTTCCTCCTACATCACCTCCATTCTTCCCATCTTAATAAAAAAAAAAAATCTGCATTAGACTTCTCTAGTTGTGCTGTGTTTTTTAAACTTGTGATTTTCATATGTCCACACTGCAACAATCTGTTTCACAATCTAGCTGTCCTCACATCTGTTTGGTTTTTGAACTTGGATCCTTGTGTTCACTTAGCTATCGACTCTGGTATTGTTTTCTGTTTATCTTTCCACTATTTAGTAGAGTCCTTCATTTTGAGAGGTACAAACTGCTCATTTGTAAGCTGTGATACTCCATCTCTCACTCCTGGCAACATAGCTCAGGGTGACCTCAGGTCAGGTCACTGAAGCCAACAGCTGCATCAAGGCACCTGCCCCCCTCTGTGCTCATGAAAGGCCTCACCCAAGGAGAGAGGGCAGAGACTCCCTGTGGAGGTGGTGGCTAGGACAGCCCTCTCCTTGGTGCACGGCAGCTGTGGCCTCACTGCAGAATGGAGGGGAAAGTTGGCAAAGGGGGAATGGGCTGGTGTGGCCACCATCTGGGTTCAGAACCCCCAGAACAGGCTCCTTTCTGCCCTGCCTATAGTGTCTCTAAAATTCCCTGCCCAAAGTCTAGGGCCTGAGGAACTGTTACCCACACAAATGTTCTGCCTCCTATTATTCAGCCAGCACTTACTACTAAAGGTAAAAAATGCCACCCACCTGCCTCTGCCCAAGGAACACTCTCCTTGTTCAGTCAGAGCAGCCACTTTCCTAGCTCAAAGAACATAATTAGGCATTAAGTTCAATAGGGTGAAGTAGGTCTGGGAAGTAGCACTGGCCTTAAAGTCTATTTGCAAGCAACTTTGCTTCTGCCTCACCCAGTTTAAGCTTCTTCTCCAAGAAATGGGAAACTTGTTTTCTTTTCCAAGATCTGTGGTCAGCATTGAAATGTTTCTCCTCACTGCTTTACTTTAACAATAATGGAAAAAGGAGAAAAAGAAGATCAGAGACCCAGACTCATGCCTTCCTTGATTTAAAAAGCAATAACAGGGCCCAGCGCTATTCCTAAGACAGTCCTTAAAATCATCTCCACTCTGGACTTAGAATTGGTGTTCAGCACAAAGTGGGTCTTACAATAATGCTTGCAGATGCCTCCTTCATGGAGAAGAAGCATTTTAAAAATAACTTTTGCTTTCCGGAGAGGTGAATATATGTATTTATAAAGTGTGAAGGGACAAAGCAAAAGGGGGCAGGAAGCTGGACTTTGAAGGAACTTGTCCCCTAGCTGTGAGCAGTTAGGGCTTTCCATTGGTCACTGAGTCCCTTGCTGGGATGAAGTGGCCATTCTATCTTCTCACTTCATCCTTGCTATACACTGATGACCACAGCATACAGAACACAGGGCATTTTCCTGCCTGATCAAGCAATCTTCCATCAAATGAGAAACAAATAAAATACACATTACAAGGGGATTTTTAATTTGATTTTTTCATCAGCACATAATCGTACATATTTATGGAACACTATGTGCTGTTTTAATACATGTGTCTATTGTATAGTGATCAAATCAGAGTAATTAGCATATTCTTCCCCTCAAATATGTACCATTTCTTTGTGGTGAAACAATATACAATTTATTATTCTTCACTGTAGCCACCCTACTCTGCAGAACTTTATCCTCCTGTCTAAATGTAACTTTGTACCCCTTCACCAGCCTCTCCCCTACCTCCACACTCCTCTGCCTCTGGTAACTATCATTCTACTCTCCAGTTCTATGATATCAACTTCTTTAGATTGTACATTTAAAAGAGAATGTGCTATTTGTTTTCTTTCCTCTAGCTATAAATGTATTTATCAAGTGTCTGCACACCTGCCCCTCTCAGGATAAGATGAACTAGAACCATGGCACACGGTCCCCATCCTGAGGTTCCTGGGTTTATAATTCAGTTCTCTGGTTCACTGAAATATATGAAGAGCTTGCAGCAAGAATATGTTGAGAAAATATCTTAAATAAATACCTTTAGAATGTTTTAAATATGTCCTTCCTTTTTCTCTCCAAAGAACATGTTCTACTTTCAGAAATGGACACTTCCAAGGCCAAAGTAAATGAAGAGAAATAAAGACCACCTTTTGTTATGTGGAAAGGACACACCCTTCTAGCTAGAGACAGGCTCCTAAGTGGTTCGTCTACTACTGGTACAAAAGTGGTTCTCTCCCAAAACATCATTTGGGAGGTAATCGTTTCATCAAGCCATTCAAACACACAGACTCTTTAACTCATCAGTTCTACTTGTTGGTCCCACAAACAGATTTGCTCCTGTTTGAAGTATCTGTGAATGAGGTTGTGTGTTACAATCTTGTTTCCAACAGGAAAACAATCTAATCTCCATAAATGAGAAATGGAATAAATAAGCAGAGATATATATCCATATAACTAAGAGTAGCAATTTTAAAATGAGATATCATTATATGAACGGAGAGATCTCTATATTATTAAAGACAGAACTCAAGGTGCAGAACTGTGGGTACAGCTATGGTTAGTGTAAAACAAAATGACATTTTGGAAGGGAAAAAAAGTGACTGTTAATAGTGTCACTTCCAGTAAAAGAAAACAGGATCATAGGATAAGGGCTGGAGGAGACTTAGTTTTCACTTTTGAAATTTGTATCTATACTTTGTATTTTCAAAAAATAAATCAAATGCATTTTTAAAATTAGATGGCCAGGTATTACTCATACTGTTTCCAACCTTCTGTTTAAAAGCAGATGTATTAGGGTTCTTCAGAGAAACATAATCAATAGAATCTCTCTCTCTCTCTCTCTCTCTCTCTCTCTCTCTCTCTCTCTCTCTTACACACACACACACACACACACACAGACACACAGACACACAGACACACAGACACACGCAAAGGTTGAGTAATCTTATAATCTTAAATCTGCAGTGCTCCACAAAGTCATCAGTAAGACACCACAGTAGAAAATTTCACATCTGATCTTCATGTGACAAGTCATTATCAAAACACAGACCCACAACACAGTTTATTCAACATCCTCAAAGGAAAAATGATCCTCCCAGCCTCTTCAACTGTGATATACAAACTGTTTCAGGCACAAAACTATTTTAAAATACTGCATAAAATACAATGCAGCTATGTGTATAAGGTGGTATATGAAATACAGTGAATTTGTGTTTAGAACTATGTCTAAAATATTTCATTATGTATATGTAAATATGCCAAAATCTGAAAAGCTTATGGTCTCAAGAATTTCAGATAAGTGACCTTCAACCTGTGTATACATACAGAGGGAGGAAGGGAGGGAGGGAGGGAGAGAGAGAGAGAGAGAGAGACTGACTCTCAAAGAAATTGAGGCCTAAGAAATCCAATCCCAGAAGGCTAATGGTATAAATTCCAGTTCGTCTGAATTCAAATGCAGGAGAAGACCAATGGCCCAACTCAAGACAGGCAGAAAGAAAACTCTTTCTTACTCAGTTTTTTTTATTCTGCTCAAGCTTTCAATGTGGATGAGGCCCACACAGTTTAGAGAGCTTTACTCAGTTACTGATTCTAATATTAATTTCATCCAGAAACACCTCAAAGAACCATCCAGAATGATTTTTGACCCAATATCTGGGCACCTTGTGATATATACAATTGACACATAAAATTAATGACCATAGCAGTATTCTCCAAGTATCCAAATAATCCTGTCTCAGGACAACATACCTGGTATTGAGCTAGTTCACTTGGTAAGTTCACTTTTTGACAGAAAATAAAAGAGTGAAGAAAACTCCACAGATGGCCACCTCCCTTCCCTTCTTGTACACACATGCCACACCATCTACCAAAGGATGAAACATTGCCTCTCCCCTTGACTCTGTGTTCTTCAAATACATGTAATGGAAATTCATCCCCAAATTTATATGTTAATGGTATTTGTAAGTGGGATCTTTGGAAGATGATTGAGTCATGAGGGCTGTTCCCTCATGAATGGATTAATGGATTATCACAGGAATGGCTTTTTTTTTTTTTTTTATGAAAGAGAGCTTTCTCTCCCTGGCTTCTCTGTCTCGCTATGTGATGCTGTCCATTATTTTGTGATACAGAAAGAAGGACCTCACCAAGGTCTGAGAAGATGCTGGCACCATGCTTTTGGACCTTACAACTTTCAGAAATATGTGCTAAATAAACCTCAATTCTTTATAAATGAAACTGTAAATGAATATCCAATCTGTGGTATTCAATAATAGCAGCAGAAAATGGACTAAAGGTAAACATGTAAATTAAATACCTACAAGAAAAGAGGAAATGAGTAGGGCACAGTGGTGCATGCCTGTAATCCCAGCAGTCCAGGAAGCTGAGGCAAGAGGATCTCAAGTTCAAGGCCAGTCTCAGCAAAATCGAGGTGCTAAGCCACTCCTAGAGACCCTGTCTCTAAATAAAATACAAAATAGGTCTGAGGATGTGGCTCAGTGGATGAGTGCCCCTGAGTTCAATCCTTGGTGTCCCGTTCCCACAAAAAAGAGGAAAAGACTCAAGTCAATAATTTAAGAAACAGAAAAAGAAAGAACAAAGTAAACCCCAAACAATAAGAACAAAAGAAATAGCAAAGAACAGAAATCAATAAAATTAAAAATAGGAAATCAAAAGACAATATTAACAAAATTAAAATCTGATTCTTTTTAAAAATTAATAAAATTGATAATCCACTAGCAAGACTGATATGGATAAAAAGAAGAAATCCATAAATGACCAACAAAAGGAATGAAACTAGGAAATTACAAAGATCCTACAGTGATCAAAAGAATACTATGACCAATTTTCTGTTCATATACTCAACCTAGAAGAAATGAGCCAAATAATCTCTCAAAATAAAATTTAAAAATACATAGAACTGGATGGTCATGGTGGTACATGCCTATAATCCCAGCTACTAAGAAGGCTGAGGTGGGAGGATTGCAAATTTGAGGCCAGCATGGGCAACACTGTCTTAAAATTAACAAAAAATAAAAATAAAAAGGGTGAAGATGCAGATCAGTGGTAGAATGCCTACCTAATGTGTGCAATGTCTTGGGTTCAATTCTAAGTATTGGAAGGGAAAAAACATAGAACTGAATTAATATGAGCATAGCAACAGGTCAAAATATATGTGATACAGATAACCTAGCAGTGAAAAGGAACCCTATAGCACCAAATGCTTATGTTAGAAATGGGGAAAGAGAGGTCTCTCAGGTTCCATGAAAGCCCCAAACTACCAAATTCAAAAAGGATTAAATAGATAACCATCAACAAAACTATAACTTAAATTTGGAATTTAAAATATCCTGAACAAGAAATCTTCAAGTCCAGATAGTTCTTCAAAACATTTAAATAAATAGTACCAATTTTACATATTGTCTCCCAAAAAGTAGAAGAGAAAACACTTCCCAGCTCATTTATTGAAGAACAGTATTATCTCAAAAAATCAGCAAAAACAGTACACACAGGGGAATATCCTTTATGAACTTAAAGAAACTCCTCAACTAATTATTAGCAAACCAATTCCAATATTACCAGATGGAATTTATCCCAGGTATGTAATATAATTGATTATATCAATAAATTTAAAAAGGAAAATCATGTTATCATATCTATTAATACAGAAAAAGCATTTAACAAATCCAACACCCATTCTTGATTATGATGGTAATAATAATACAACCATAATAATAAGAAATTCTAGTAATGTTAGGAATGGATAATGATTACTTCAATGTGAAAAAAATCTATAAAAACATATAATTAAGATCACACTTAATGGTAAAAGACTGGATTCTTTCTCCTTAAGATCTGCTTCCACCAATCTTATTAAACAAAAACTGTACATTTCAGACACTGTAGTAAGCAACAAAAAATCTATAAATACCTATCAACTAGAAAGATAGAAATGATAGTTCCTATCTGTGGATTACATGATTGTCTACGTAGAAAATCCTATGGACTTCACAAAAAAAGTTCCAGAGATAGCAGGAAGAGTAGACACCAGAATAGCCCAGTTCTTCAACAAGCAAAGTGGGCCTTGGACTTAGTCTATGGGGATGCCTTGCCCCAGGCCCTAGTGCTCAGAAAGACCAAAATGGTTAGAAGCAATAAGAGGGAGCAAGCCAGGTGTAGAACCATCCTACACACCTCTCTCCAAACATCCAAGAGCTGCATAATCTCTCTGCAGAGTCCTCAGGCACTGGACCCCTCAAAGCCCAAGGTAATCTGTACTTTTTTAAGTAACTGTGTTTTGACAACAGCTACCACCAACAGTCATATTGTTCCTATGAACCTTCTTCTTGCCCCCAGGGACCCAAATAAGCAAACATCACACAACCTCATCACTCAACTCTGCAAGTACATCTAACTTAATCAAATCCTGTCCCCTGATTAACCTGCTTTTTCCTCAAGCATCTTATTCCTTAGACAACAGCTCTTCCCTGTGAGTAAAAGAAATCCATCACCTGCCTTTGAGGTCATGTAGTTTGGATCACACCACACTCATCATCACCATCACACCCGACATTAACAGAGGACACTGGAATTGAATTTCCTCAGCTCTACATTGAGTCTTGCCAAATTCTTGGGAAGCCTTACATATGAATGAATTGCCCATCCAACACAGCAGCAGCCCATTCTCTAATACCTAACTTAGCACACACCAGCAGCTCCTCCTCCACACTCCCAACTCTACTCCATCCCTCAGCTGGAACGCCGGGCCCCCTCCAACCCTCACCACACTCTTCATACTGCCTTGCTGGTGCTCCTTTTTCCTCATTTACTTCACTTCCTCTCTATTCAGCTTCTTCCCTAAGCTCTTTTGTGAATCTTTTCCTAACATCTGGTGTTGAACATAGAGCTCATTAATTTTCATTCTATCTTGTTCTCTACCATAGCACTTAAGGTTATAAATTTCCTTCTAGTACCATTTTTACCTGCATCCCATGAGAATTAATATATGCTGCTTCTATTATTGTTTGGTTTATATCTTTTGCATTTTCCATTATCATTTTGGCTCTGGCCATTGAATTATTGTGTTTTCCAGATGCATCTGGGTTTGGGACCTGCCTTGCTGTGATTGACTTCTAACATTATTGTATTGTGATTAGAGAGCATGTCCTATGTATCATATTTGGTATTTGTTGAAGTCTCCTTTGTAGCCAAAAATGTGGTCAATGTTACAAATGTCCCATCTGTTCTGGAAAAAAATTAGAATGCCTTACAGGATTCTATAATTGCCCAAAATATCAAACTTAACAACTGCATATTTCAAATCCCCTTGTTTTCATGTTTGTTTTTCTGCTACACATATGATTTTCTGAGAGGTGTGTTAAAATATCACATTGTACAACTGTACTTGTTAATGACAAGGTTTGCTTGTCACTCTGAGGCCATGTCATTGTTCAGCCTCTGATAGCTTCCTGATGTATTACTACTATGTCCAGGTTATCACTCCATCACTGTGGCCCTGTTATCCCCACACTACTTCCTGCCTTAATGGCTTTCTACATTTGCTTTCTTTGGGTTAGCATTTAGTAATTAGATGGCTTTCTTTTTCAAAACCTAATCTGAGCATGTTTTATGAATAGGTGAGTTTAATCTCTTCACATTTTACCAGGAAATATAAGCTAATGGTATTTTAGATGACTTGTACCAACTTACTTTCTATCTCCCATTTTTTTGCTTCCTATCTAGTGGACCAAGTTTTCTTATTCTCTATCCTCATGACTGATCTAGAGGTGATAAAGTCTCTTGGTTGTAATGGCAGTTAGTTTTTTTGTGTTTGGTGACTTTCGGGTACACAAAACAGAAGCTCCACACTTATGGGGGGACACCCTACCCACCCATCTGCCCTTGCCCTGCTCAGGCTGGCTATCACTGGCATTGGTCTAACCCTTCCCCACCGTCCTGATCCCCTTCCTCACATGGCCCACCCGAGAGCCTCTCCATGCATGTTGCATGTCCTTTCCAGGCCATGTGCCAATTATTCATTTACATGTCTTTATACATAGAAAAAACACAAATCAACATTTATGTGGGCTTTTTGGTGCATATTAGTGGTATTGGACTATAGTTTCATTCTGATACTTTTCCTGTTTTAGCTGTGCCCCCTCCTGCCTACTGTGTGGTTCAGCTTTCCAATAATTCCCCCACTCACTTGGTGACACTGGGAGGCTCTGAGAACTCTGAGGTCAGACGCATTCTTGCTTCTCCATAACTCTATTTCCTTCTCTGGTTCTGGCTGGGGGAGGGCGGCAATCTGTGAACACTTCCATCTGAAGTCTTGTGTTTTTATTAAATTCTTTTTTTTTTTTACAATTCCCTACTATTTTTTATTCTAGTTAATAGGTAGTTAATACTTGTCAGCTTGCATATTTTATTATCTAGTATTATCCCAAAAATTCTGGTGTGTAACTTTTATTTCTCACACACACACACACACACACACACACACACACACACACACATACAAGGATAGAAATTATATTCACTTAAAAAAGTTGACTCCAACCAAAAATGCAAAACAGGTTTCAATGAGCTTAGATTTCCTGGTATACTACTCCTAACCCAAAGGTAGAAGTAATGCATTTTCCACTTACATGCCCACATTTCTGACACAAGCTAAGTGGATGGAAGAAAACTCGGAATAGTCCCAAGCAAATATGGGAAGCCATAGCAGAGAAACCTAAGATTTATCAGAAACAGTGTTAAGTGGGAAGCCTCTAATCCTACCTGGATAATGCTTTTCTATGGGTTTCTCAGTGTGAGTCTAAACCTCGCAGTAACAGGTATGGCAGTAAGTCCAGTAGAGACCATGTGAATAATGGTAAAAGAAAATTAAGGACCAGATGGTTGCTCAAACACATCTCATATTCCAACTGCCTTTTATTTAAAGAACTTTGTGTTCTGGGCACTCTCGGCCCCATACTGAGTCAACAGAGGTGGCATCTTGATCTGCAAGATGGATGTAATTGGTACAAACAGAACATACAAAGTTCTTGACCTGCATGACTTTGGGAAGAATGGTTTTGTTATTGAAATGATCCTCCAAAGTAGGAGCACTGAAATCTTTCTTGTATAATTCTTCATCCTCATCCATGAAGAAAGCACCTCAGTGATAGTACTTCTTCAAAAACTTGTATTTGCCCTTAACAGCTTTCTTGGTGATGACTTTGCCATTTGCCTAAAACTCTTGTGAAGTCATGTTTGTTTTTTTTTTAATTCTTGGAAGTTGTGTATTAGCTTCTTAGAAACAGGGGTAGAAAACCAACTCTCTCACACTCAGCACTTCTGACACCAGATGTGTGGAGATTTCTCCCCACATAGCATGCAAGCAATTCTTCAGTGAACACCAGCTGGGTGTCATCTAGTTCAATTCAGTTCTGAAACTATCTGGAGATTCCGTGGTGGAGGGCTCAGTCCCAGGAGATTGCATTCGTCTCACATTTTAGATGCTACCTGCAAGCCCTGGGTCATCTTACTTGTGCTTCTGACCAACTGTCTATAAATTGGGGTCCCTGGCCCATCCTCAAGTTCAAATAATTTGTTAGAGCATCTCACAGAATGTGAGATGTTAAAATCATTGTATTGTCTTGAGCAAATAATAAAAAAGAATTTAAAAATTTAAAAAATAAATAAAAATAAAATGTGAACTCTCTTCTCCAGCTCTCACAGTGTCCTTAAACCTCTTGACCTCTTATCCTTCTGTTGACTGTTCCCATCTCTGACCTGAATCCAACCATCTCATTGAATTTCCACCAGCTCTGTGCCCAGCAAATCTTCATGTCACAACTGGGGCTACCTCTTGTTTCCCAATCCCCCAACTCTAGGGCATAAACTATACAGCTGGTCAGGGTAGGGGCAGGCTGGAGAAGCTGGAGACTGTTAGTGCAGATACATGTGGATTTTGTCTTGTCTGAGCTTCTTGATCTGAGGACCTTTTGTGCCAGTCATGGAGGAGCCTCTCCATGCTCGGAAGCCAAGTACCCTTCAAACTCTTTCAGCTAGGTAATGCAGAGGGAGGAGAGAACCCATTATGACTGGGGAGCTCCCCAACATTCCTCCATTTGTACCTATCATGTCCCTTGTAACCAGGGACCCACTCCTGTAGACTCCTTAATCATCCCTGTAGTTTTCCATTTGCTCTGTGCTTTTGTCCCCCCAAATTTCCTGGGCTGGGATGGGTGAAGTTGCCAGCAGCCCTTGAGAGTTGACCATTTCAAATCTCTAGCACTAGAAGTTCCCAGCTGCATGTATAAACATGGCTGTATAACCAATGTGATCCTGCAATCTGTGCATGTGGAAAAATAAGAATTCATACCCCATTTGCATCAAATATATGATATGTCAAGATCATTGTATTGTCTTGAGCAACTAATAAAAAAATTTTAAATAAAAAAAATAAATACAAATAAAATGTGAACTCTCTTCTCCAGCTCTCACGGTGTCCTTAAACCTCTTGACCTCTTATCCTTCTGTTGACTGTTCCCATCTCTGACCTGAAAATCTAACCAAATGTCCATCTTCTTGGTTCCTTCAGAATATGGCTGTTGCTCTGGAGTTATCATAGGTGCATCACAGCCTCAAGGACCCCCACCTCTTGCCTTATTCCTAACCCCCGTCTCTCATTGCCTGCATTTGTCATCATACATGCCTCCCTTCCCTGGAACACACACACACACACACACACACACACACACACAAATGTTTAACACACATGCTCACACACAGTCATCTGCACTATTCAGGGAGGTAATGAGGCAGTCATTCACCCATCAAAGGTCCACTTCCTTACAAGTTCCTGCACCTTTCCGTCTGGCCCCTCAATCCATTTTCTTCCCCAGTCCCCTAACACATATAACTGTGCTTAATCTCTTTTCTTAAGGGGAAAAAAAGGAAATAGAAAGCCTCCCTCAGCCCCATCCGTAACTGGCTTCAAAACCACCCCATCTCCCTGCTGTGGCCAACCCCACAGCAGACCCTGCAGCAACCCTTCTAGTTGTAACCAGAGAAGCCGTCCTCCTGGGCAGAAGCCTGTGGTAAGTTCTGAGGTCTGGCCTGAGTGGTCAGTCACTGAGGAACTCGTTTAACATGATGAATTCTGTTTTCCCAAACTTAACTGCTCTCAGCACTGTTTCCCGTGCAACACCCAGGAACACACCCATCTCATGCTCCAAGGAGCCAACTAGGGAAATCACACTGACCTCTTAAAGCATTCAATGGGCAGACCTGAAGGGCACCTGCCACTGTCCCCTCTAGGCCCTGACAGCCTCTCTGCCTGAGCCCTAGGTCCCATCCTGGTGAGTGATCCCAGCCCTACCTCCTTGGGTCCCTCTGGCTCTCCTGAGACACAGCTCCCTCTGGCAGCCCTTGACTCTTTTTGCCCTACGTACTCCCAGGGGACTCTCAACCTTTGATGACCAATTCCCTGGGGACTCTCCCACCATGGTGGCTGCAGCCTGGGTTCCCTATGCACTTCAGTTCCATCCACTCCTGTACCCTGGGTCAGCTCCCCTAGGAAGGAATGGATCTCCACCTATCTCCCCACCCCTGCAGCCTGACACAGGGCTCCCACACTGGCTGTACCACAGACCAGCCTCCTGACACCCACCTTCCTCCACTCCTTCAAACTCAGGGTCTTCCTGAAGCACAACCTGCCCTAGAGCCGCTGGGCCAAACCTTTCTGAGGCTCCATACCACCAAGTTTAAGCTCCTGGGTGTGTTTATTGTCACGTGAGCCCCACCTACTTTCTGGATTCTCTTCTGAACCACAGAAGGGACCAGCCATCTATCTGGATCAGGATGGAGCGCTTTATCAGCCATGAGACCTTTGGTGTTGAAACCAGGGTAGTTCCTAGTAAAGGGACAAGTTGGTCACCTAGGCAACAGTCTGTGTAGCCCTAGATGTCCCTTTTATACCTCCTTATGTTGTTATTGAGGTTTCCAGTTGGAGTCCCGGTCCTTGGTGTCCCAAATAAAGAACTGAGCAAGAAACATTCAAGTAACAGGCAAAGTACCTGTATATTGAAGGTGAAGGTGAAAGTAGCCCTCCAAAGGTAGAACAGAGTGGGCTGAGGCAGAAAGAGGCTTAAGGCCTTAATGTCTGGAAATTTGTGTCTTATATACTGCGGCGTGAGGTGTTCTCTTTCCTGTATGGACCAGATTGAAAACCTTACCCCATCTGCTCCCATTGATGACCTTATGATACCTGATTAGAATATTGTCCAATTGTCCAATTGATTACTTTAGAAAACCTAATTAGAATATTGCCCACTTTGCCCCCATTGGTCAATTTAAAGTATCAAACCTATGTCAGGAGTTGCCATGGTGATAAGTCCTCAGTGGCAGGAGTTGTCATGATAATGGGACTTATTGTAAAAAGGGATACGATTTGTCCCCCTGTCTTATCATTTTTCTTATACCCTGCCTCCACCATCTTAGCATTCCTGAACATCCTTAACACTTAAAGATGGCCCTCCTATTCCAGCACTCACTCAGAAGAGCCTGTTGGGCCCTCCCACAGTCTGCCAGGTGTTCTTTTGGCCTTATCCCACCTATCTCCCATCTCCACTGGTTTGGCTCCCAAAGAGAAGGAACCCAGGAGTTTAGCTCTGTATCCCCTACCCAGGTAGTGGCCTAGGGAGTTCTCCTATCACAACTTGTCCAAGAATCATGAAAGGTGGGCTGTCTTATCTCTGACCTGGGCCCCCAGACTCTCCTGGAGGAGGGGAATCATGAAGAACTAGCTCAGTGAGGGATCTATAGGAATGCCCACTCACCACAAGGGCAGAGGAGTGAGTCCAGAGCCCCTGCCTGAGTGAATAAGTCCTGAGGAAAAGGCAAAAAGGACAGAAGAGAAGCCAAATACCTTAAGAATCATCCCTGAATCCTTGGGTGTACTGTGGGGCTAGGTACCCTGTATGGTGCACACACCAAAGTGGACAGGCCACCTGCCTCTCCAGAGAGCACCAACATTTAGTGGCCCAGAGGTCTAGGAAGGCATTCAGGGCTCTCAGTAAGTAGGAAGGAGGGGCCTCACAGCTCTATAGGGACAGGCAGATGCTGTTTACCTGAGGAACTTTTCCTCTCCCTCTGCCACAGGCCATGCTGAGAACAGGTCCGAATGGAGTCCATCATTAGCACAGAAGGCTCCTCTCCCGCTGCAGGACATAAGTGCATTCCACAACTCCATATCCTGCAGTCAGTCTTCAGCCATCTGCTGAATTTTATCCACAGGGCAATGCTCTGGCCATTCTGAAGGACTCTATCCCTCTGTCCCTGCTAGTAACATACTTGTTGAACTCAACAGCCCAAGAAACACATCCAGTTGCAGTTATGGCCTGAGCAGTGACCAGAGCCCAGAGAGCAAGGGGAAGGGCAGGAGTTGCCCCACAAAACACCCTGGGACTCCAAAGGTGACCATAGGTCAGACAGCCCATGTGTTATCCACCCAGGTGACTTCAAAGGATGCTCAGATTCCTGTTGGCTGAGATCGCACAAAGCTCAGCAGGACCCTCTGATTGCTGAATGCCAATCAAACCGCAGGGACCAGGTGAAGAATCAGGGTAGGGCAGGCCCTGTCTGGGGGCCTGAGGGAGGCTGATATCCTCATGTGGAAAGGAGAATGGAAGTCACTCTGTGGATGGCAGGCAAGAACAGGATACTCAAGGATCTGAGAGTCCATGGGCCACAAGGAGCAGGGCTGCCTACCTCCATGCTTCATGGTCCCTCTCTCAGTGGCTTTTATAAGATGGAAACAAGATTGAGATGCAGCGCCACACAGCTGAACTTCAGCTACCCTGCAGAGCCTGGGGGCACCTTTCCAGCCTCCTGTGTCTCATGGACTTGCTGAGCTTCTCCTGCCTTACCAACAGGTTCCTTGAGGGGAGCTGGAAAGCACCCTCACAGTTATGTCCTGGCCCAGATGCTCCATGCAGCCGGTGAGGCACTAGTCCTCAGCCACCAGGCCATCTCCCTGTGTTCCCTGCGCTCTCTGCTTCTGCACTCATCTGCCAGCTCACCGCCACCTCCCCCAAGAACATAAGCCACAGAAGGACAGAGACAGGGGCTGGTCCATTGAATCCCTGGACCAGGACTTACAGAAGAAAGCACTCAGCCAGTTTTTGTGGAATGGTCAAACAGGGGTGATAAAGTTAGTTCTTCCAAGGCTTCCTATTTAATTCCAACAGACTTTTTTTAAAAATCTATTTCATTTTTTGTTATTGTTGTTTTGTTTTTCACAGCTGGCTAGGCTGTACTCACCATCTTCATAACTATATTAGTCAGGGTTCTCCAGAGGAAGAGAACCAATAGAAGATTTGGTGTATTATTGAAATCAGCTCACAAGATTGTAGAATCCAAGCTCCTCAAACTGTCTCCTGCAAGTCAGAGACCCAGGAGAACCAGTCAGAGCCTAAATGTCTGAATACCAGGGGAGTCAATGGGTGCTAGGGCAGGAGGAGATTCATGTCCCACCTAAGCAGGTAGGATAACAAAGAGCCCTCCCTTCTTCACCTTTTTGTTCTACTGAGGTCTTCAACAGATTCCACTCGCCAGGAAATACACTTCACTCAGTCCATCAATCCAAATGGTGATCTCTTATGGAAACACTCTCATAGGCTGACCCAGAATAATGGTTAATCTGAGCACCCCATGGTCCAGTCCAGTTGGCACACAGTTAGCCACCACAATATCTTAGTTACCTCATGCCTCATATTTGGTCTCACCCAGCATGGGCCAGCTGGCTGAGACAGTCTGCCCTAACCTCAGCACATTAATGACCAAAAGAATCCTCACCCATCTATTGAAACACTGAGCAAGTGCCACAGGGGTCAGGCTTACATGGCTCTAAGAGGAGAGGTTGAGGAGAGTAAGCCACACATCTGGCTTGTGGGGAGTTGGCATCTGAACCCAGGCCAACTGAGCTCCAAAGCTCCCAAATACTGGGCCACTGGCTCTCAAGGATATACACACCCAGGGTATTTTCTAGCTTCCCCATTATCTGACAACATGAATGAGGACAGTGCTGTACCATATTTTGCTGCAGAACACTGTGGATGACAGAGATGACTCCCAGGGAACTCTAACATGCCTGATGGAATCCTCTAGCAAGGGGATTTTATTTACTTATACCCTTATTATCTGGATGAATTTGTGGCAATTCACAATATAACACAAACTTAAGAAAACTGAATACCATCATAGCTAGATGATAATTGTGTGTGTATGTAACTGTATCACACAAATACCTATTTGTAGGCACTCAGTTGTGCATTACACACACACACACACACACACACACACACACACACACACACAGAGTTCTGCCCAGACTTCTACCAAAAAGTGGCTCTGGCAGAGCCTTCTGAGAAGCTGGGCAGGTGGCCACCTGCATCTGATCGGCTTTGCATTTCGAAAATAGATTTGATGGGAAGACCCAGGAAGCCAGCAGTGTGAAGCCTCAATGATTTCTTAAGGACACATTTCTAAATGATTTAATTCCTTCCTGAGACATGGCCCATGAATTGATGACCTTTGCTTTTCCTTTCTCAAGTCTGATGAGCAATGGCTTTTCTGACAGGCCAGTAAATTCTCCCATTGCTTCTGCTAAGAAAAAAAAAATATTTTAAAGATGATGAAGGGAAAGTGCTTTATTGCAAAGCACTCTGCACTCCACCCCCTTCCCTGTGGTGGAAAGAAGGATGAGCCAGTGGCAGTGCTCTGGGGATGATCCCAGTCCCTTTAAATTAAAACAAATGCAGGCGACTTCCAGATGGTGACTCACACACAAAGGAGACTGGAGACAAGGGAACAGACAGCTGGCTGTCTTCCTGAGTTGCACCCAGGCTCCACCATGAGGTGTCCAGGAGTGGGGTACCTCCTGTCCTCCTCCACCCCCCAGAGAACCCCCAGTCTGTGCACTTACCTCTCGAAGTAGGGAGGGTATTCCAGAGGGATCAGAAGATACCCTCACTCTTCCTCTCAAAGCCAAGGTCCCACTCATCCATCAACAGCAACAACCACCTTTACACTTCTGCAGGATAGGCACACAGCAAGTCTGGGCCTGCCAGACACCTCTACCCTAAAGTCCTCTAGGATATATCATTAGGAATCATAGTGCAGAGATCTGGCGACTGACATCAGCAAAGGAAGGCAGGAGAAAGAGGAGACAGGATGGGTGTAGGGGTGTAGGATTGAAAGAAGACAAAAACACCCAAGGATACAGTGTGGTAGAAAGAGGACTGAGCAGACACTGGGTATGAGAGTCTGGAGAACAGCATCTCTTGGGCCTGTTAGCAGCCCCACCTGTCTCTTACCACTGAACAAAGCTTCCTACTTGCCTGCTCAAGCCACCCCAACTTGGTGTCCACCAGGGCTCTGTGTCAGTTGATTCAATCAGGAAGGGCCAGTAGATCTGGGAAGACCCAGACACTGGCTGACCTATTTTCTCCAGGTGTTGAACAAGCTCCCAAGAAATAGGGGTTCTCAGTGGGAATAAAGCACAAAGAGGTATCCAGGTACTGGGCACAAGTGTGCAAAGCTTGCCTCCATAGACCACACCCAGCCAGGCTTGGCAGCACCTACGGTGGCCTCCAAATTTGGGGAGAGGGTACCTAGGTCATAGATGTGTGCTCCTTCACCTTCTCCCTGTTGCTCACCCTTGAAGAACAGGGTTCCCTCTCTTACTTCCATATCACACAACACAACCCATATCCTTAGCAGAAAGCCCTGTCATATCCCATCTTTATTTACTCACTCTTTATGCCAAACCTCTTTCCAGAAAAGATGTCCAGCAATCAATAATAATGGGGAAAAATGTTGGGAAAAAAATGTCCCATTATTGTCCCTTTCAAGAAGAGAGAGAGAGAGACCAGGGGTTGTACCAGAGAACCAGCCCAGAACTAGAGTTGAGACTAAAACTTGCCACTGAGCTTCCTGGAAGCCAAGGTAAAAAGGAGATCCAGGACAAGAAGCAATCATCATTTGTGGGAAAGACTCATGTTTTCTTAACCTGATTCCAAGAGATGTATTATCATCTTTTTTTACATAGAAAGATCTGAAGACATCCCAGAGTCTCCAATTGTTGGTTACCTTTATGTGGCCTAATCTCATCCCAACCTCATCAAAAAGCCAGGTTAGGTTCTGGATCTCTGACAGATTTCTGAAGAAAACTTCATACTATAATCAAGGTAGGCCATTTAATGAACAAATTCAAGCTTGAATGCGGTCAGAAATGGATGGCAGTCAGGACTCCTGGTTCCCTGACCGAGCCTTGGTTTCCATTTTGTGAGGGGCACAAATGGTATGAAGGAGTAAAATGGCAAGAGCAGCAAGTGGCCTCTCCCTCAGGGGCCAGGAGGTGGGATGGAGACCTGCTCCCTGCTCAGAGGTCCTGGTCCTTTTGGGGGAACAGAGGTCCTTGTGACCATAACACACCAGAGGTCTCAGGTAGGCAGCAGAAAAGGGATGTCGCCAGCACTTTACTCTCCCAGCATGAGCCTTGGTAGGACGTGGGACACATGATGTGGGGAGCTTGGCCTGTTAGTCAGGGGTCCTTGCTATCTGTGCCACCTAGAACAAGTCATCTGGGGTAAAGTACCTCAGGCCCATCACTAAGCCTCCTAGAATCTCATTATCCTCCAGTCACCTAAAGTGATGGAGCAAAAGTGGCAAGATGGTTACAGGGAGTTGGTGATATATATGCAGTGTTGGAAACATGGGTGATGCTTTTTCTAACTACCTCTTAACCAACAAGGAAAGCAAAATTTCACCTCTCCTTTCTAGTCTGGAGTCTCCAAGTCAATAAACAGCCAGAAAAGCTAGGAGTGAGACATGAAGAGCAGGGGTCAGTGGAAGTCACTGATGACATGGAAGTCACCATCACTATTCATGTCCCATGTCTCCTGAGATTTCCAAAGCCCTATGCTGAGTTCTTTGCACGATAGCCACTCTGCATGGTCAAACTATGAGGCTATGGGATAGGATTCTGCTGAAGCCAGTGATATGACATTTTTCTGGGTCCAGAACCTAGGTTTCAAGAAGCAGAGGACAGTTGACATCCATGGGCATCTCCTTTCTATCCACTTTCTAGAGTATTCAGCAAAGTGCTGATTCCTCATTGTTAAGTGCTTTTTCCAGGCAGATGCAGGACACCATCCAGACTGCAAAGAATAAGGAGGCCAAGTCAGCTGAAGCCAGCTCAGTGGGAACCCCACAAGGAAAGGACACTTGTGACAGAAAAATGCAGGGGACACACCCAGACACACTCCAGCCATGAGGATGCACAAGAAGGGCTTTCCTTCAGCTGGGTCCTCCCGGAAGCCTCTGATATCTACCCTGTGGTACCCCCAGCACCTCCTTCCCTTTCAGCCCTGCCTGCTAGGGGCCATTTAGCCCTCCAAGACCCCAACCCCCATCAATGACATCATAGAAGCACTGCACCTCTCCCTTCCACCTTGCCCTTCCTTGCTGGGAAACTTAGACCCCAGACCCTGGAGGTTCCCTGCACTCCCTGCCCCACCTTTCCCAGGTGTGCTACGGTTCTTCACTCTGCCTGGAAGGCCCTGTTGGGGTGTTTCCCAGCTTCTCAAAACTGAGCGACCTTCAAGATCATCCTAGGTGCAGGCTGGGGTGGGGCAGGACAGCCAAAGAGCCTCCTTGTATCCATCTCCTGGAATGCTTGGCCTTATCAGTCCTCTCCTGTGCAACTCCAGCACCTGATGTTGATATTCCCTGGAAAATCCTAGGGAGACAATCCCCAGTATTAATACAGCTCTCAACCTCTGATTTCACTCTATTAACATAATGGAGAGAATTTCTGGATTCTCCCCAAATTTCTTCTTTTAAAAATTTCAATTAAGAGCCTAACCTTGATGGAAAATGGCCACTTTCTAGAGTATTCAGCAAAGTGCTGATTCCTCATTGGTAAGTGCTTTTTCCAAGCAGATGCAGACTCAATGATTTTGAATAAAATCAGAGCTAAAGAAGGGAAGAGGGCAGACAAGAAAGACCAGTGAACACTGGCCTGATGCAGACTCCTCCCTGTCAGAGGCAGCCTGGTGGCTGGAGGGTCTCTGGGGCCCTTCCTGCCTGGAGAGGAGCTGTGAGCCCTGAGCAGTGTGGATGCCTGAGAGCTGGGCCTGGCTGCCAGCAAAGCAGCTGAAGTCTTGAGAAAACTTCCTGATTGCATTAACAAGGTCACACCACCAGGACATAATCAAATCTCCCTGGAGAATAGGGCTTCCGGAAGCTGCTGAAGTGTGGCTCAATTAGGGCAACCAGGGCTATAGTGGATGGAGGAAAAAGTCCCATATTGGGACTCAGGATGGAAGGCAAGAGCACCTAAGGGCTGCATTACCTGGGCTAGAGAGCAACACAGAGCCAGCAGGCAGTACTGATGTACATGGACCAGGACCAGTCCCTCCCAGAGATCTTGTGCAGACCCCTGACACACCTTGTCCCCATTTACTGCCTCATGGCCCCTGGTCACAGGCCTTGCTGATTTTACAGGTCAGGAAGAAGCCTAGAAAAAACCACAAGGCCACAGGGAGATTAGGATCTGAGCCCGCCATTTCATACCAACTCCTGCTTGGCATGCTGGGCAGGGCATTCCAGCTCCCCATCCGTGCCTCAGCCCATCGAGAAGAAGGAAAGAAACAGAAAACTCCAGCAGTGAGAATACATGACACAGAACATGCAGATATACACTTTGGAGTCTGCAGTTTGGGCCTAACCTTGGTTTACGGCCTCCTGGTTAAGGAAACTTGGTGCATCTATTAGCCTTTCTGAGGCTGACTTTCCTCACCTGTGAAATGGGAATAATCATAGGCTGGCTTTGAGGTTCAAAGTAAGAGAATGTAGGTAAGGCGCTAAACACAGAGCCTTACCTAAGAAAGCACCAGAAAATGATAGCAGCTGCAGCTGAACTTCTTAGAAGACAAGCCAGAACCATTCCAGTGGGAGTAAGTGCCTGAACAGAAGGGAACCCACAGATCTGCTCCTTCACTTTGCAGTCCCAGTATTCTTGAGACACTATTAATCCAATCCACAAAAACCAAGATATCTGATATCAATATCCCACAACCATGCCTCCGAGTTTCTTCTCCAAGAATACTTTGTATAAATGTTCCCAGGGAAGATAATTCTATATTCTTATGTGCTGACCATGGAGAGAAAATATATGAGTTTCTCATTAGGTTTGTTACAAAATGTACAAATGCCAGGATGAATGAAGATATCCAAAGACACAGAGCAGCTCCGTCACCCTCTGGTGGTTGTGAGGGCAGTTTGCCACGGGCCTCCATCCCTGGCAGGACTCCAGCTATAACTGGGCCTGCTGCTGGGCTACTCCTCCATGCGCACCCCTTTCACTGCCTTCTTCACTTGTTTTTGTTTTTGTTTTTTTTTTCCTGCTTTGCAACTCCAGGAATCCTCCATTGATCCTTTAGCTTCCTGTGTCTTGGAGACTGAGAATTTCTCCCTACTCCAAACCATTGAGGTGGGTGCTCCTTGTACTCAAGGCCAGGATTTCAATTGCTGTACCTCACCAGAGCATTTCTTGGATGGTTCAGGGGCTGGACATACAAGATGACACCTCAGAGGAGCTCCTGGGCACAGAGGGAGGAGGGCCACTACTAGCTGTCAGCATGTTCTGCTTGGTCCTCAGAAGTTCCACATTAGAAACTGCTTACCTTCCTGTGTTGGCTCCCTCACTCCTGATTCCTGGGATCGCCCCAAACTAACCACCTCTTTTTCTTTCTTACATTTAAGATATTAATCCATGTGGAATTTCTTTTAAAGCATAGTATGGGGGCAGTGACTTTATATATGCTCAGTGGAGTACCATAACTAGCGGTCCCAACCCCACTTGCTGAATAACCCGTCTCTTCCATTTCAAGGGGAGCCTGAGTCACCACCATGGTTCTGGGCCTGTTTGTCCATGTTGTGGGCCCCTGCAAAGACAATTCTGGGGTAGCTTTCTTCCTAAGGGATGATCTAGTCACCAAGCTATCCTCTTGATGATTTGGGGCTTTCTCAATGCTTCTGATTCTCCCCATGCCCTTTGTCACTCTCTATCTTCCTGGCCACACTCTCCCTCACCTCCCCTGAAGTGTAGGAGGAAGTGCAGGAGTGCCCTAGTCCCACCCTCAATGGTCCTTACTAAAATTGGGCTTCCTCAACCCTATGCCCCAGAATGTGACCCTGAGGCTGCTTCTGGGTGGCAGCTTCTCTCCTGAGCAGTAAATGGAAGCATTTTCTCTTGAGTCCTCCATTCTAAACGGGCATGTACACGCACACGTGCACACTCTTACATGTCCATACTCCTGCACACGTGTTCACACGTGTGCACATACACACAGTTATGCTTAAAACACATATTTTATGTTAGAGAACCTCAGGATCAAAGGCATGTTCAAAAGGCACAGGACTAGGGACTGGCAAAATTCAAATCTCTAGTACTTTTTTCAGCTGGGTGTTTTAAAATGACAGATTTTTTAAAAGACACACTTCCAAATATTGGAGAAATGAGATGAGAAATGCATGTGTCCACCCTGGGAGTGTAAGTATTAAATAAACAGTCACTGTTATGACCAACAATTATTCTCGTGGGTCACTGTAGGTCTGGGTCAGGTCGCTCAAAAGCCTCCCTCAAATTGGCGCTTGTCTGTGGCGCCACCTTGTGGTCACTGCATGTAATTTCCCATGAAGAGGGCCTTGAGAGGGTGGGCCTTGGTTGGCAGGAGCTGGAGCAGCTTGTGAGAAGAGCTTTCAAGTGGCCACCTAGAGACAGAAAAGCAGATGGGGAAAACACAGAGAAAGGACTGTCTCCATCCCTTAATCCCCAGGATCCTGAGACCAAAAAAAGTCACCCCACATTGCTGAGATCTGGGGCTGTCCTCTGAACGTACACTGACACCTTCACAGGCACAGGCACATGCAGGCACTTAAAGAGGTATCATGCATGGTCTCTCACAGGTGGCTGTACCCAGACTGGCACACTCACAGGCACACGCACCACTCTCCCCCTCCTCATCCTCTGGGGGGAATGGATGTTGCTTCCCCCCCACAAAGGCACCAGGTGTTTATTTTATAAAAGATGAGAAGAGCAGGACACCTGAGAGAAGACTCCCTGAGTCTACCCCCTGCATCTGCTGCCCACACCACATGTGGGACCCAGGGTGGTGTCTAGGCAGCTCCCAGGTTGAAAAGCAGCACTATGGCCCCAGGGATGTCACCACCATCCCTGGCTCCCAGCCATGCTGGCAGACTGTGCACCACAGCACAGGGCCCTGGAAGGAGCTGCTTTGGCCTCTGTCGGTCACAACTGAAGGTTTGTCCTGCATGTTCAAATCCAACCAGGAAGCAGATGTCTCAGAAAAAAAGAGGTGCAATGGAGTGTTCCGAGGATTAGGATGGGCATCTACATGGTGCAGAGAAAGATATGGGACAGGGACACACAGATTCCCTGATTGGGACAACCCTAAAGCTAAGTCTCCAAGGTCAAGGTTATTGAAAATCAGGGGAGAGAACAAAAGTGGGTGCTGAGGCTCCTGATGGAGGAATAGCTGTCAAACACTACTGAAAGACAGATGGGTTCAGACAAGTGCACAGACATGGTCTCTGGGTGGTAATCTGGCCTTGGCCAATACCTTCTGTAGGAGTTCTGCCCTATTAACTCCTAGAACCATTCAGGATACACACAACTTCAATTTGACAGATGAGAGCTGGCATGATTTTTAAATTGTGAAAAAAAAAACCACAAAACATACAATTTACAACAATTTTCTAGTGTATAATCCAGTGTCACTAAGTACATTCCCATAGTGCTACCTTCACCATCATCCATCCATAGAACTTATTGATCATTCTAGAAGTCCGCACCCAATAGACACCTCCTGACTCCTGGCCACCATCATTCTATTTTCTTTTTCTATGAATGGCTTATTTTACTCAGCATAATGTCCTCAAGGTTCATTCATATTGCAGCATGTGTTAGAATTGCCTTCCTTTTTAACACTGAGTGATTTTTCATTGTATGTATAACCATATATTGTTTAGCCATTCATCTATCCATAGACAGTTGGGTTGCTTTCACTTTTTTGACCATTGTAGATAATACTGCTATGAACATGGGTATGCAAATATCTGCTGAGATTCCTGTTTTCAAAAAAACATCATGTTCTTAGTGCCACACAGAATCAGTTCCCATAAAACTCAGGGAAGAGCACAAGTGGAATGTGCCAGTGTGGGACACCAGAGTGAAGAAATGAGGAAGTTGGGGTTTGACACAGTACAAGGGATCTGGGGCACTGTAAAAACCATATTGGAAGAAAGCAAGTCCACAGGGTTATTTCTGTGCAGGGCCAGGGTTGGGAAGGGACCTTAGACACCATCAGAGCAGAAATTCATGGGGGACTTAAGATCTCTGAAGGAGAGGTTTCACACCTGTAGGCTCATCTTCACAGGGTGGGCTGGCTCACCAGGTGGAAGCCAGCTGACATAATCAATCATCATTAATACATTAGGCAGTGCCTCAGCTGCAAAAAACAAACAGGTGGAACCCTCTAATGGCATCCGCAACTCAAGGGAAATGCACCTGACGTGCCCCTCACTGCACTTGCATGGATAGGCAAGGGAGCTTACCCGGCAAGACACAATTAAGGCAACTGAAAATTCACCAGTCCTGAACAAACAGACACCAGGCTTGTCTCCATTCCCCCATCTATAAAGCTAATAAGCAGAAAAACATCCAGAATGTATGAAAAGATTCGCTAGCTCAAAAGATCTGAACAAACAAAACACTTAGTGAGACTCTATAAAACAAGATAAAATTGAAATATCTTAAACTCATTTTTACAGAGAAATATGAACCCATATCCAATGGAGAATGTATGTTCCTTTCAAGTTTCTATATTGTGTATTGAAAAATTGATTGTAAGGATGGGCAAGGAAACCTCAAGATATTATACAAATCATATTCTCTCATGAGGTTGCAATAAAATTGGAAAGAAACATTTAAAAAGACAATGTTCATACATTTTGGAGCTCTCTGTCTTCTCTGCACTGGGAGCCACTCTCTTGCCACAGCCACTCACCTCATGCAGATGTATGCCTGTTTCAAGTTCCTCTCCACCCATTCCTTGGTCAGGAGTACCTCTCAGCTGCTGAGCCAACCACATTGGTTATCTGCAGTGGTGCTGAACTGACCAGAGACACTGAGATCTGAGAGCTTCAGCAGCTTGGCAGTCCCACATTCCCTGGCCTCACTTATCCCTAGCCACAGCTTCCAAGGGACATTGACATAGCAGACAAATTCACGGAGGTTGGGGCTGCCACAGTTGGGGTGGCTGGCTCTGGAGCGGGATTAGAACTGTATCTGGAAGCCTTATCATTGGTTATGCCGGGAACCCTTTTCTGAATCAACAGCTTTGCTCCTGTGCTATTCTGGGCTTTGCCCTCTCAGAGGCCATGGGGCTCTTCTGCCTGAGGGTGGCCTTTCTCATACTCTTTGCCACTGTGAGGAAGCAGTCTCCACCTCTCATTCTTTCTCCAGTGTCTTGCCTCCCTCATGTGTCCCTTTTCCTATACCTCCTCCCCCGAGAGTCTGGGGAAGTGTTTGGCTCAGGGTTTTTGACAAAGGGAAGACTAATAAATACTGTATGAATGAGGAGAAAAAAGAATACATTTTGGAAACAAATTTGCACAGTGATAATTATGAAATGTCTGGAACTCAAGGGTAATAAGGTATCACATACTAAAATTATGAAATTCAACAAAATTGGTATTAGAGGGAAATTTGTATTCCCAAACTAATGATCATAAACAAGATAAAAGGGAGAAAGGAGAAAGCTGATGGCAGCATGAGCCAAAGAAAATATAAGAACTATAATGAAAAACTCTTTAGAAACAAACTATAATAAAAGGATGATATATAAAAATCTATGGGATATGTACAAAGCAGTATTCAGGAGAAAATTTGTAGCCTTAAGTATACATACATGTGCTTGAACATAAGAAATATAAAACCGTATAAGCTGAGGAAATAGCACAAGCAGCTTTCCTAAAAAGAACAAATAAGAAATGAACTTATATCATTTTAAAACCGTCATAATAAAAGTAGATTTGACAAATAAAATTCAAAACTTCTTCTTTCAAAAGACTATTAAAATAAGGACTGGAGATATAGCTCAGTTGGTAGAGTGCTTGCCTCGCATGCATAGGGCCCTGGGTTCAATCTCCAGCACCACAAAAAAAAAAAAAAAGAAAGCCTAATAAAATAAATAAATCTCTTGAAGTAGAGCAAAAGAAAACAAGAAAAGGCAAAAATTGAAAATGTTAGGTTAAAAATAGTGACACAACCATAGATATACAGGGGTGTTTTAAACCACAAGAAGGTAGTAAGGTATAGCTTCATTCTTGTAGATTTTGTTTTTTTCTGGATGAAATGGAAGATTTTTTAGAAATATGTAAATTGCCAAAATTGGCTTAACAGGAGACATAAAACTTGAATAGCACAAGAAACCCAGGACAGACTAGAAAAGTAACCAAAGGTGTTCAGTGGCCCCATCAGCTTCCAGAGACAGGGGATAGCTGTGTTCTGGATATCCCAAGCCACAGGAGAAAATAGGAAGCTTCTGGTTCTATCTATAAGATAAACAAACTGAACAAGGATTACACACCCAGCAATGACATGGGAAGATACCCTATGATGCTTAGGAGTTAATAGGAAGTTTCTGGGCTGGGTGTATTTCAGTGGTCAAGCACTTGCCTACTGTGAGCAAGGCCCTGGTTCCCTCCCCAGAACTACACATATACACAAATAGGAAGTTTCTGAACCATCCTTTCTCTGTGTGTATGATTTTTATTTTTAATATAAAAAAGGACACCACACAGAAGAAAGTAATAATATGTAGACACATATATGTATGTCTAGAGAGAGAGATTGGCCTTGTTAGTGGCCAGGAGAAGACAAGGAACTTGAGAGGAAATGTGGAACTGGAGATGTTTAGCTCAGTGGTAGAGCACTTGACCAGCATATGGAAGACCCTGGGTCTATCCCCAGCACTCTTCCCCAGCATACACACCTACAAAAGATACAGAAAGTGTGGCATATTTTCACTCTATTTCTGTATTGTCAGGATGCTTACAAACTGAAGACATTCATATAGTACTTCAAAACAATTCAATTAAACTGATGCAAATTAACACATGTAAATAAATAATGGCAATATTAATAATGTAATATACAATTTTAAGAAAAATGATACTTTAATAATTATTAATTAAAATATTTTTCAGCTAAAGAATAAAAGTTAAAAATTTAAAAAATGCATACAAAGTTTGTTTTTTTTTATGGTAGGATGATGTTTAAAATAGAAGGGCATTTTTATGACTAGGGGGCAGGAAAGGCTTGCCCAAGCAAAAAATAAAACTTTAAATCCCTACAGAAAATATTAGGTTTGTTTTTATGGACATTAAATTCTTTGAACAAAAAAAAAAATACCATAGGCATGGTGGATGTGTTAAAAGACAAGTGTTATGCTAGGGGAAATATATTTTTAACACTTACCAACAGTCACAGGATTTATACAGAAATCATGTAACAAGCTTCTATGAATAAAGGCAACCAACCCTGCAGAAAAATGGGTAAAGAAGGACAAATCACGCGAGACCAAATACCCAGTAAACACATGAAAGGTTGCTGAAACTCTCTAGTTATCTAATTAAAATGCAAATTTAAACAATAATGAAATGTGTCTTGTGCTCACCAGACTGGCAAAAATGAAAAGTCGTGTGTCCATTCACCACTAGTAGGCATGGGGAAATGAACACTTCCTGCAGAGTGGGGAGGAAAGGAACCTGCAATAGCTCTTTGGGAGCAGAGGGTGCTATCGCTGGCATCCGCTTCTGCCCTTGCAGTTTTGGGACCTGTGCTGCTGCTGCTGCTGCTGCTGCTGCTGCTGCCAGGCCAAGCCTTGAAGCCTCAGGCCTCCTCTGGCTAGTCTCAAGGGCTTGCTGGCTTCAGCTGTTGGAGAAAAAAGAAGACATTTTGGAAACAAATCTGCACAATGATAATTATGAAATGTCTGGAACTCAAGGGTAATAAGGTATCACATACTAAAATTATGAAATTCAACAAAATTGGTATTAGAGGGAAATTTGTATTCCCAAACTAATGATCATAAACAAGATAAAAGGGAGAAAGGAGAAAGCTGATGGCAACATGAGCCAAAGAAAATATAAGAACTATAATGAAAAACTCTTTAGAAACAAACTATAATAAAAGGATGATATATAAAAATCTATGGGATATGTACAAAGCAGTATTCAGAAGAAAATTTATAGCCTTAAGTATACATTACATGTCTGGTTGGCCAGGGAGGTTGCAGCACCTTTGCATGGTTGGAGGGAAGAACTGGGGTTGCCAGAAATAGCTCAGGGTCATGGGGGTTTCCAGGGCCCAAGAAGTCAGGTTGACCCCTGCAAGCTCCTCCAACTCTTTAGATGATGGAATTGCACAGATGGGTCCAGGGGTGACTGCCCTGTGCCAGGTGACAAGACCTCACCTGGTACCCATTGAAGGGTTATGGAAAATAATATTTCTACAAGACCTGAGAAAAATGGAAAGATGGTGTGGCTCCTGAGGAGGCAGGGAAATTAGCCAAACATAAACTTCTTCCAATAAACCCTTTCCCAATAACAATGAGCCCCAGAGAAAAAAAGCAAACTTTCCTCCCTTCCTGGGTTCACCCCCAGCATTTCCACCAGAATCAAACATCCATCCCTTCACAGCCACAACGGGTCCTGTAGGGAGGAGGATAGACTGAAATGCTGGGCCCTGAACTTTTACCCTTTTCCATTGCCCATGAGTTCTGGAAGGAGAAAAGCAAATAGTGAAGCTCTGGGTAACAATGGGTCCCAGAGAAAGAAGATAAGCGATGAACACCAAGTTCTGAGGTTTTCCCAGTGACAGTGAGTTCTGGGCTTTTTACAACTTCTTTCCTGACTGTCCAAATCAACACATCTGCAGTTTCCAATGACTAAACCACCTTCATTGTAAACCATAAAACTCAAACCCCTTTTGTAACTGCAGGCCATTTTCATATCTAGAAAATGAGCCCGTCCAGTGCCTGATTGACTCCACTGTGGAATAAAGGAAAGCTTTCGGATCCATTTGAGGCCTGCTTCTGCCAGGGTTATTTGTGTTTTCATAATGGTGCCAAAACTGTGTTGATTATTTTTGCTTACACTCATAAAGACAATAAAAGCCCTAACAGTTGTGGAAGGTGAGCGACGACCTCGGCGATTGGTTGGTCCTTTTTTTTTTTAATTTATTTCTTACATACATGACAATAGTGGGATGCATCATATTCATGATTATCCATTCACAGCACAAGTTTTTGTAACTCTGTATATAAAGTATGTTCACGCCAAATTATGCCATTATACATGAGCTCTCTTATTTTTTGCATACGATTCTTAATACACCTTTATACCACAATTTATCATATCTCTGTATATAAGGTATGTTGACACCAAATTCACATCTTCTTACATGTATAATGATGACCATCTCCTTCCACCATCCTAGCTATTCCCCTTCTCTCTCCCTTTCCCTTTCACCCCTATTCCCTATCTAGAGGTAATTTTCCTCCCATGCTCTCCCTCCCTGCTCCATTTTGACTCTCCCCGCTTATATAAAAGAAAACATTCAGCATTTGTTATTTTGGGATTGGCTAACTTCACTTAGCATAATCTTCTCTAATGCCATCCATTTCCCTGCAAATACCATGATCTTATTCTTTTTTAGTGCTGAGTAATATTCCATTGCGTATAAATGCCACATTTTTAAAATTCATTTATCCACTGAAGGACATCTAAGTTGGCTCCACAGTTTAGCTACTGTGAATTGTGCTGCTATATACATTGATGTGGCTGTGTCCCTGTAGTAAGCTGTTTTTAGGTCCTTTGGGTATAGTCTGAGAAGAGGAATAGCTGGATCAAATGGTGGTTCCATTCCCAGCTTTCCAAGGAATCTCCATACTGCTTTCCAGATTGGCTGCACTAATTTGCAGTCTCACCAACAGTGTATGAGTGTACCTTTTCCCCTGCATCTTCGCCAACACTTGTTGTTTGTCTTCATAATGACTGGTTGATCTTCTAAAGGAAAGTAACACACCACATTTGCTCAGTGAGAAATGCCCACCACCTTTAGAAAGATTTACTTTCCTTTTATAGAAAGATTGTGTGTATAACATGAAAACGCTGCTCTGTACTCCCTACCACCACCCCTTTTAAAAGAGAACTTTGCTACTTGTGGACATCTGAATGTAGGTTGTCGACATATGCTAGAGTTGAAAAGTAACACAACTAGTCAATGCCCATTTAAAATCATAAATCATAAAAGAATTGACTCTTGGAAGTGATTTTTGAAACGGAATTGGAAAACCCCCTCCAGAAGCAACACCAGGAGCAACTTCCTTAACAAGATGGCAGAAGAACAAAAAATAAAATCAAAAATCAAAAAGTGGGATGGCATAAAATGAAAAAGTTTTTTCAAAACAAAGGATACAATTAAGAGGATGAAGAAAGAGCCAACAAAATGGGAGAAAATCTTTATCACCTGCTCCTTAGATAGGACATTAATATCTATACATTGTTGGTAGGACTGCAAATTTGTACAACCACTCTGGAAATCAGTATGGAGATTCCTCAAAAAACTAAGAGTGGAATTACTATGTGACCCAGTTATCCCACTTCTGGGTATATATCCAAAAGATTTAAAATTAGTGTAGTATACTATATTATATTTATAGTATGTTAATTAGTATACAGAGCCACATCAGTGTTTATAGCAGCGCAGTTCACAACTGCCAAGCTATGGATCCAACCGAGGTGCCCCTCAACATACAAATGTATTTTTTAAATGTGGTATATATACACAATGGCGTATTACTCAGCCATCAAGGAGAATAACTATATGGCATTTGCTATCATGCTAAGTGATATAAGTCAGTCTCAAAAAGTCAAAACTATCCAATATAAGGGAGGAAGATAAATAAAAGAATAGAAAGAAGAAAACATCAGTTGAGTAGACAAAGGGGAATGAAGGAAAGGGGAAAGATGAGATAGGGAAAGACAGTAGAATTAATCTGACATAACTTTCCTATGTACACATATGAGTATACCACAGTGGAACTCACCATCATGTACATCCACAAGACACTAAATTTTTAAAGAACTGTAAGTAAATAGCAGAAACATCAGTAGAGTAGAAAGGAGGGAACAGGGGGAGGGAAGAGAGGAGGGAAATTGGAAATGCTGAGGACTGAATTAAAACAAATTATATTCCAAACTTTTATAATTATGTCAAAAGGAATCCTATTATTTTGTATAACTTTTAAAGGACCAATAAAGTTAATAAAATGTGAAAAAAAGAAGTAGCAAAATAATCCCTGAATGAGAAAATTAGGGAAAGGGTGTCTGCAGTCATCAGCCCTTTCAGCCTCATATCCACACAGAGAAGGAAGCTCTGGACTCCTCACGCAGCCCACCAGGAGCCTGCGCCTGAGGATCTGGTGGAGCGGGGAGGCACCTTTCAGCAAGTGCTCCCACCTCTGTGACCCTGAGCTCTGTCGTGGGGGGGGGGGGGCTCGTGCAGAGCCGTGTTCGACTGGAATGGAACATGGAGCGGAGATATTGGGTGGAAATCTTTATAACACCATTTTATGCGTAATTACAGAAATGCAGATAGATTTTGTTTTCAAATAAGGGCAGGGTTTAGTGCCCTTTAAAGGATAGGATATGGGATATTAATCTGGTTTAAGAAAGGAAATAGTATAGTTTTGAGTGGGGTGTTTGCTGTTGGTCAAGATGAACCTCCTTAGACAAGATGAGTGCGTGAGATCACTGAGGGCAGAAAGGGTGGCCTGGAAGGGTGAGGGTGGTGTGGGTGGAAGGTGACACTCACCACCTGGGGGCCAGGGCCCACTGCCTGTCACTTGCTCATGACTCCCTCCTTGGGTGGTAGTTTTTAATTTGTTTTAGACAATCACTATAAATTATAACTTTTCACATGGCTTCAATGTACCTAACACAAAGGAATTAAAAGAACATAGAATTGTGAGTGGTATCTACTAAAACAGATCTAAAAAATGTGTTTATGGATAAGGACCTGTGAGGCCCATGGAGAAATTAACCCACTTAATTTAAGATGTTTTTGTTTTGTTCTTCAAATACATAAGGCACTTATCATTTGCCATTTTGTTTTAAATGTTTTTCAGATATTAACTTGTTTAATCCCATTAACTAGGTACTACCATTACCCCAGTTTTACAAATGGGGAACCGAGGCAGAAATATTGGGGAACCCAGCTGAGGACCAGAGCTAGTAAGGAGTAGAGCTGAGGCTGGCTCCAGAGGCGTGTCCCAACCACTGTGCTCTGCGTCTCTAGTGATATTTTACCCTCATATTCTCCTTTTGTTTAGTGTTTCTATAGTAGATATTTGATAATAAAATTCAAGAAAATCCTAAGCAAAAAGAAAAAAAAATAATCCCTATACAAATGTCCTTTTGTTAGTTTTTAGGAAGAATTGTCTCCTAGGAGTGACTTTTGTTAATCTACTTCTTGGAATTAGGTATAATCCTGAACTTAGTCACTGGAATGGTGTAGAGGAAGTAGAAGAGGGAGGGCTCTTTGCTGGGATCTTCCTATCTGGAAGACAGTTTTAGATTATAACCTTAGGTCATATGTGCATGTTTTGGTAAAGTACACTGTATTTTTGTTAATGATCCTAAGGTGACAATATAAAAAACTAGCTCTAAAAAGTTAGAGCTAGTGAAATAGCCAATGTGTAAGAATCATTTTTGTTATAATTAATAGAAAAAATGTATTTTTCTTATGGTATTTTTATACCTCTGGGCAGTCTGCATCAGGACTTGTTCATTAGGCTGGAGGCAAGAAGGGTAGTAGGAAGCACAGGAGAGATGGGATCAAGTACTCAGATCTATGTGTCTATGGGAGCCGATAATGCATGTGCATCTGGGAACTTCCTTACTAATATTTTAATAGTAGAAATCTGATAATGAACTCCCTTAGAAACACTATGGTTGGTGTACTTTGTTACTTATGTCTTATTTTAAATTTAGCATTAAGGGAATGCAGTATTTTAATTGTAACTCTGCCAGTATTTCTTTCTAGAGGCCTGTTGTCATTTCTGTCTTCAGTGGAATTTTTATCCCCAAGAAAGGCAGAATTACAATCCTTTTCTAACAGATTAAATTGGGTAGTATATTCTTGGTTATCAAAAATACTCATGTAACTTTAGAATTTTTTAATGTGACTGGTAAATATTCATGATGTATGAAAAAACACAACACACACTATGATCTCAATCACAAAAAAATGGAATGTTGTGTCATATACCCAGGATCTAGAAGCTGCTTGTGGCTAAATAACTTTGTTGTTTTTCTGTTTTCTGTAATGCACTTATTAACTTTTTAAAAATAAAGATTGAAAAAACTAGTTGAGAATTAACTTGTTTTTTCAATCTTTATTTTAAAGGGCTAGGGTTATAGTTAAAATGGCTATTTTATAATTAAATATTAAATATTATTATTTATAATATTAATATATAATAATATATTATTAATTAACATTAAATAATATACATTGGGAAGCTTAAAATGGCTTCAATTGGATCTTACATTCTAATTTCATATTTAACATTAAATACTATATTCTGAAAATGGACCACTGAACTTTCTATTTCTCACAAGTCCCCCCTTTTTCTTTTTATACCCTTTGATCTCATTCTCATGTTTGTTCTTATGTCCTTTGGTATTGTCATCCATCCTTGCCACCTTAACTTTTTGAGGTGGAAGAGCACTCCTCACCTATGGTAATGAATTTTTCCCTTTTTAGCAGTTTGGAGTTCAAATAGCCATCCAGGAGATCAGGAACACTTAGTAAGTTCCTTCCCAGCTAAACTGAAGCTTGCTTTCCAGGTCTTGATTAATATCAAAGTTGCTGGGCTGAAAGTGATGAATTGTAAACTCCAGAGGAGTAGTCTTAGTAGCAGTTCATAATAAGTTATAACAGGGAGAAAAAGAAAAAAAAACACAGGTCTCAAATCAACTCAGAACAACCTTGAGATTCTGACAGAGCTTTTTGTGATATTTATCAGGCGCTTCTATATGAAAGCCATTTTTTTATAACCTCTTAGTTTTACTTACTTTTGAGAGGACAGACACAAATGTACATCTCAAGTTACATTAGAAGAATCATTCTTTTCTTTTAAATGTCCATGTATGACTGTGCTTTTTGATTATACTCTCCTGCCAGGTGTTTAAGACCAAAACATGAAAATTGGCCTTTTTCCTATTTGTTATTAGGAATCAACTGGGATTTGTCAGTTATCACTATTTGGGAACTTGTAAGAAGCCTGTTGGCTCCTTTAGCTTTTCTCTATCAGTAATGCCATCTGTTAGGATAGGTCAGGATCTTGCTGATCACATGTAACTTCTCTTGGAAACATTAGGAACATATTCTTCCTCTCCAATGACCCTCCTCTTTGTGGACTGTGCATTAGTTGTCTTCCTATCCTCTAGAGCTCTCGGGATAAAGAGGTTGACTCACTGGACTTAGAGGAGTCCTGTTGTTCCCTGGATCCTGGCTGACCATAGAAGGCAAAGGCCAAAATATTGTATGCGTTTTTCTTGGCGCTTTTACTTCCTTGACATTGGCCCCCAGGTTTTGGATGTAAACACCCAGCATGCCAGTTTCACAAGTCTTGAGTTTTAACTTCAATGACTATAATTTTATAGTTATCCCTTCCATTTAATGGGGGTCAGTATTAGTACTGAAAATCAGCTTTGTATCCTGTCTGTCCTATATGTGATGGCTTATTATCTCACATAATTCAAATTGTTCTGTTACTACTTTTGTGAAACACTAACAGGCAACTACAAGGGAAATACAAAATGAAGTTAAAAAGAGCAAAAACATATTCAGTTTGTATAATAGCTATGAACAAAAAAAATTCCACAATTTCTGAAGCTGATCTTTGCCTCCTTCTTAAATATTATTTAAAAATTTTTCATATATTTCTTCCTCAGTCTATATAAATATCAGTTAACATAATATAATATTACATCTGAAACATGAATCAAAAGCTAAAAGAGCTTTGAACTTTCTTTCTGTGGAGAAAGTGGCAAAAATGCTTCCATGTTCTGTATTGTCAACCTTTAAATAAATCAGGCTCTCCTGATTACCTTTCAAAAATACATTTAAATTATCATCCCAGTGTAAAGAGTAACACAAAATCTTTATAAATCATTTAATGACAAGTTATTTTATCCAACTAAAAAACATTAAATAAATTCCCAATTAAATTTATATAAGTCTGAAAGAGACTACCACTGCAGACGACTTTGTTTTGGAGAGTACAGGCTTGGTAAAATGCACTCCTAAGGTTCACATTTAAAAGACTGGTATACTTAGAGAACACAAATACATCTAAGATGCACAAAAAAGCCAGTAATAATTAGTATTACAGTTATACCAATGTCCTTATATTAACTAAGTTTAACTTTGAAAGAAAAAATTGGAACTCATAGTGTAGGGTAATTATAATTTCAGGTCTGTATATCTTAGTAACACTGACAAAAATCAAAAAATAACTTTAAATATCTTAAATGTTTAGGAAACAGTGTTGATGATGAGAAATAGACTTGGTCAAAGCAAACAGATATAAGCCAGGTCTTCAAATGGCAGTGTAGCCCTTTTATATCAGATACAATATATAAAAAAAAGAGCACTTATTAGCAGAATATAAAAACAACACCCATAAATCAAAGGCACTTCTGTATATCAGTGACAAATACTCTGAAAGGAAAACTACCCTGTTTCAATAGCCTCAAAAAATAAAATAAAATATTTGGAATCAACCTAACAAAAGAGGTGAAGATCCTCTACAATGAAAACTACAGAATGCTAAAGAAAGAAATCAAAGACCTTAGAAGATGGAAAGATCTACCTTACTCTTGGATAGGCATAATTAATATTGTCAAAATGACCATACTACCAAAAGCACTATACAGATTTAATGCAATTTCAATAAAAATCCCAATGACATTCGTCATAGAAATAGAAAGAGCAGTCATGAAATTCAACTGGAAAAATAAGGGATCCAGCATAGCTAAAGCAATCCTCTGCAAGAAGAGTGAAACAGGTGGCATCACTATATCAGACTTTAAATTATACTACAGAGCAACATTAACAAAAACAGCATGATATTGGTACCAAAATAGATTGATCAACCAATGGTACAGAATAGAGGAAACAGAGACTAACTCACATAATTACAGTTATCATACATTAGACAAAGGCACCAAAAACATACATTGGAGAAAAGATAGCCTCTTCAACAAATGGTGCTGGGAAAACTGGAAATCCATATGCAACAAAATGAAATTAAGCCCCTATCTCTCACTTGCACAAAACTCAACTCAAAGTGTATCAAGAACCTAGGAATTAATTTGTTTTTTGGGGGTTGGTTAACTTCACTTTGCATCTAATAGAATAAAAAGTAGGCCCAAATCTCCATCATGTTGGATTAGGCCCTGACTTCCTTAATAAGACTCCTATAGTGCAAGAATTAAAACCAAGAATCAATAAATGAGATGGATTCAAACTAAAAAGCTTCTGCTCAGCAAAAGAAACAATCTGTGGGGTGAATAGAGAGCCTACAGAATGGGAGCAAATCTTTACCCCTCATACATCAGAGAGAGCACTAATCTCTAGGATATATAAAGCACTCAAAAACCTTAACAACAGCAACAACAATCAATAAATTGGCCAAGGGACTTAACAGACACTTCTCAGAAGATGATATACAATCAATCAACAAATATATGAAAAAATGTTCAACATCTCTAGCAATCAGAGAAATGCAAATCAAAACTAGTCTAAGATTTCATCTCACTCCAGTCAGAATGGCAGCTATTATGAAGACAAACAACAATAAGTGTTGGGGAGGATGTGGGGAAAAAGGCACACTCATACATTGCTGGTGGGACTGCAAATTGGTGCAACCAGTATGGAAAGCAGTATGGGAGAATCCTTGGAAAACCTGGAATGGAACCATCATTTGACCCAGCTATCCACCTCCTCAGTATATATCCAAAGGATATTACAGGGACACAGCATATTACAGGGACACAGCCATATCAATGTTTATAGCAGAACAATTCACAATAGCTAAACTGTGGAACCAACCTAGATGCCCTTCAGTAGATAAATAGATAAAGAAAATGTGGTACCTATACATAATGGAATATTACTCAGCAAAAGAGAATAAAATCATGGCATTTTCAGGTAAATGAATGGAGTTGGAGAATATAATGCTAAGTGAAGTTAACCAACCCCCCCAAAACAAATGTCAGATGTTTTCTCTGATATAAGGAGGCTGATTCATGGTGGGGTTGCAAGGGGGAACATGGAAGGATTAGACGAACTCTAGATAGGACAAAGGGGTGGGAAGGGAAGGAAGGGGACATGGGGATAGAAAAGATGGTGGAATTACCCTAAGTACATGTATGAAAACAAGAATGGTGTGAATATACTTTGTATACAACCAGAGATATGAAAAATTGTGTCCTATATGTGTAATATGAATTGTAATCCATTCTGCTATCATATATAAGACATTAGAATAAAAAATAAATAAAAAGAAAAAAAAGAGGCATCACTTATTGGTTATCTTGCTTGTAACCCTCCATAAAATATAATTTTACAAACTTGTACATTAACACACAAAGGTTGGACGAACAGTTCTCAGACATATACATACACACACACACACACACACACACACATACACACATATACACATATATATACACATATATATTTGGGGTGTCATTTATGTTGTAATAACCTAAAATAACAGTTGTTTACTTAACTACTTATAAAGTAATCAACTAAGACTTTAAAACAGATATAAACCATAATCCCTTTAAGGCTTAGTTTCCCTAGGTAATAAAACCTAAAAGATACAAGAAATTATCATAATAGAAGCAAATCAATGTTTTAAAGAGCCTTTGTTGTTTCTAAATATAGAGAATTAGCAAATTAAAGGTTGAGCTGAAGAAAAAAAAACTTGACTAACTTAAGCTGTGCTGATTATAGCCAATTTGATCTCATATAGGAATTTTTTGAGATTTACCTTCTACAAACTTTTGCAACTTACTTGAACATTCTACATCTTGCATATAGCATTATACCTGTTAGGATTTTAACTCTTAGTAATCTTGCTTTCAATGAACACCCAGAAACAAAGCAGTCTTAAACTGTTTTCCCATTTACCAACAACTTATAAAAACACATTTAATAGACCCCAATATAGTGTCATAGCATTCAAGAAGCCAGGGTAGTTGAATTTATATTTAGCAGTTGCTGTTTTAGTATTTTAACTTTAAAAATTAATCAGATGTCTTTTGTAACAAACATATTTATGAAGATTAATTCCATTTATGTTAAAACTTATTTACATATTTTTAACTTAGGTTATCCATGAAAACCAAGGTATCAGATAAGTCTAGTTAACATTTTAAGTCAGTTATTCCCATCAAAGGAAAATCCTTAAGAGCAATGGGGACATTGCACTTTGAACATTTTATGGAAACTAATATTTTCTTGATTGGCTAGCCTCCTAGAAAAGCATGTGGGTTAGTAATTTAAAAGACAACTTTAGTCTTATCTATTTAATCAATTTAAATTGAAAATTTTCCTGAAGGTTTAAGTCACATAAACTAAAAAGGTATTTGGACCCCTTTTCTACATTTATGAGCTCTCATTAATCTATATGCTAATTTGTTACCATGAATACCATGTATAGGCAAAAACACATATGTAAACACAACATACACAAGTGTGCACAAATATACATAAAACCAGCAGAAAAAAAAAAGATTTTATCACTTTTCCTTAAATAGCTGACCTCTGAATAAAGACATCAATTAACTAATAGAGGGCTTAAAACTCCAGTTAGACAAAGCAAGACTATTGGAACAAAACACATTAATTTAGAGGACAAAACATTAATTCACCATAAAAAACCATGAGCTTAAACAAGATAGAGGTTCTGGAAAAAAAATGATATAGCCATAATTACCCCAAAGGTGAACAAGGAACCTATACCAGAGCACAGTGCCCTTTTGGACCAGATTAGTTTCAGTCCAGATGTTTAAAAAATGTGGGAGTGCATGAGTTACTGAGGAAAAAGCTTTCAAGGGAAAGATTTGTATATATAGGTGTTGGGGTTTAAGTGTGCAGAGTTAGCTCCCTCAGCCTGACACTTTGCAAGAAGCTGTGGCTGTGATTTAGGTCAGCTGAAGGCATGCCTCGCTAGGAGAAGGAAAGGTCCTTTTCCCCTTATCACAAGACACAAGCTTCTGCATCGTTTGGCCTAGAGGAAGAAGCTTCCTGCATACTGGACCTGGGAACAGTACATTCAGGGATTAGATAATGTCTACAAAGAACTTTGGGAGGGTACTTATCAAAAAGAACAGGAACAACTTGAATTTAGCTCTGTGTACCCGCTGAGGCATGATATTTGGGCTATGTGGGTGAAGTGTTACTAAAGAATTGCTTGCTTTGTTAGAAGAAGAATATAAAAGAAACATGCAAATAAAGCTCAGCATGCAGTTGCAATTGCTGCCTTGGCTCTGCATCCCCTGTGTCCCGGTGATTTTGCGACCCTTACCCAGGGACCCGAACGCACTAGACGTTCACAATTGGCGCCCGAACAGGGACCCTGCTGGATTGTCAGGAAGGGTGAGTTATTTTTCTTTATATTACAGGGTGATGGGACAATCTTCATCTTCTCCTTTTTTACGTATTCTTAGGCATTCACTTGCCATCTATGGTATTACTATTTCTCATTCTGATATAGAGATGTGTCTTAAGGTGGTCAGGGAATGGAATCCCTGGTTCCCGGAAGAAAGATATATAGATATGGATAAGTGGAAATGGGTCCATTATAATGTTGAAAAGGCCATGAGGCAAAGGGAAAAAATTCCAATTCGGTTTTGGTTTATCTGGTTTATTTTATATACAGTGTTTAAAACTATGGAGGAAGAAAGGTTGATTGACAATTTACAAAAGGAACTAGCTCCCTCTATTCTAGATCTCCCTCTGGATATTAGTGAAAAGGAAGAAATTCTAGGATGTCTTAATAAATTAAAAGCTAAAATGGACCCTAGACCTTTATAGGGAACCAAGCCCTCTGCCCCTCCGGCTATCAATCCTTTTTTGGCAGCTTCTTTAAAAACTGTCCAGGAAATGGACTCAAAGCCTTCTGATGATGAGGACGAAACTCCTTTCTTTGCTTTTCCTATAATCAGGCCTGATCCAGTTAATGGACTGGCACATCCACCTCGGTGTGAGGGGATTAATATTGATCATATTGACAGATTAAAAAAGGCAGTAACAATGTACAGACCTCAATCTCATTATGTAAAAAAAAATGCTTAATGCTTTTGCTATTCATTACAATAGTTTTGCTCCTGAGGATTGGAAGATTATGGGCCGTGCTCTTTTACGGGAACATGAATATCTTCAATGGCACATGTGGTTTTTAGAAGGATGTGCCACTAAGGCTAGAGAAAATGGTAACAGTCAAAACCCTGTTATTCGTGCCATAGGATATCCTATGTTATCTGGTGCTGGTATGTATGATGACATTCAACATCAAATTAATATTCCTCCTGAGATTCACGAACAATTGAAGGAAAAACGCCTCATTGAGTAAATATATGTAAACTTGTGCTGGAGTGGGAGGAATTTAACATCAAAGTTTCTGTTTTTACTACAGCCATGGCTAAAGCCCTTAAACCCAATAAATCAAAAACTTCTTTCAATTGTGAAAAAACAGGTCATTTTAAAAGGAATTATAAAAAATAAAATAAAATATATAAATAAATTTTATGGTACTTTCTAATTACTGACCGGTCATTTTTTCTAGGACTCTTGCTTTTTCCTAGGTTCTGTATTTTTTGAGCTCATAATTTTGACCCTACGGACCTAAATTAATGTTTTTCTGATCAGTTCTATTTTTGATCAACTGTGACATATTTAAACATTACAATGGAAAGTTCACATAAAATAGCTATAAGGCCTTTATTGTGTTATGCGTGCACATTTGTATTACATGTTGTCTGTCTGTTTGTGTGTATGTCCATATATCATGTACATGATATAAAGATTGATATATATGTAAAGAGCGCTCATAAAAATTTAATGGATCCAAATATTTTTAATTCACTGATTTAAATGGTTCAATTTAAATTGGATAAACAGATAAAAAATAAGATGTCTTTAACATGTTAATGACTGATGTGCTTTGGTTATAGGACTTTTCTTCAACAACAACAACAAAAAAATGGCTAACACTGTTCATTATACTTGTCTAATGTTTTGATAAAATAAGTAAATTAATTAGACATAAAATTATTTATTTATAAGTACTTTTGGTAAATATCTGATTTACAAGGTTGATATGCTAAATGTTAAATATACCATTAAATGCTTTTAACTCCTTAAATTACATTAGATAATATTATTAATAATTTTTTAAGTTGGTAAATAATATAAATAAATAAATAAATAAATAAATGGTTCTTTATCATCCCTAATATTTAGACACTATAATTTCATAACATGGTAAACAAATGTGATTAATTGTGTACTACAAATAACAAAATATCTCTTATTAAAATAAAATAATTTGCCTAAATTAAAAAATTTACAAGGATTATTAGATATGGATTTAATTTAAAAAAAATATGTTTCTGAAAGTAAATAAATAAAAGGATTTAAACAAGTGATAAAAAAAGGTCTATGTATGTTGGCTATATAGTTTTAAGTAAGTGATAAAGAAGGTCTATGTACGTTGGCTATATATGTAAATTTTTGAACAAATAATCTTAAAAAAAAATTAAGAATTATACAAATATGGTTAAATATCAACTGTTATTTTGCAATATTCTATTATGTTATTTCTTTAAGAGCTAAACTTAATTAATATAAAAATATCAATAGTAATTATGGTACTATAACTCTTCTTTGTATATTAAATGTGTTCATATTTTCCAGGTATACAAGTCATTAAGATAAAAGCCTTTATCAAGCTGGTGTTCTCCAAAAGGTTACATGGTAATTTTAGGCTTATAAAAATAACATATTGGAGATTTATTTATATCATTTAATGTTCTATAACTGGGCCTATTATCAATTAGATATATAAAGTTTTATATTACTTTTTACACTGAGGTACACTTTAAATGTATTTTTTAAGTTAATGAGAGCCTTATCTACATAAAGGTTAATATTATAAAACACAAAAACATTTTTATATTTTTCTACAAAAAGCTAAAAGCTTTCAACCTTTCTTTATTTCATGTTTCAGATGTGTTATCATATTGTGTTAGTTAATACTTAAATAAACTTAAATAATTATTTATATAAAATTTATAATATAATATTTAAAAACAATAATAAACTTTAAAACTACAGCACTTTACTTAAGATTTATAAAAGAGCCCTGCTTACCTAAGATAAGCCTCTATGTCCTCACTACATGTAAAAATAACTACAAAAATAGTAGGCCAAATTTCAATATATTTTACTCATGTTAGAACACATTCTACACCACCAGGTCCTCTTACCAGCTAACCCAAAGCTCAACCCAGCTGAGGAAAGCCCTCAGACCCCTATCCAAGATGTAAAGAAAATGGCCTTTAAAGTTGCTTTGTCATCACTAAAAACATGTTACTAAAACTTTAAAGTCACTCACAGGCTTTTGAGATACTCACTCCAGTCTTCCCCTCTGCTCTACCTGTTCTACTACTCAAGTTTTTGTTGCTAGAAAAATCCCAAATCCCTTTCCCATTATTCTTTTACATTTCTCCTTCCTCATTCTCAAATCCACGGAGCTGCTCTCAGCACTGCCTTCCCCGTCCTCCCCCTCTATACCAGGCCCACAAAAAAGTCTTAACTGACCTTCTCCAGAAGTCTTCGCCATGGCTGACTTTAGGACTTTCAACAAAAGAGTCCCTATGAAAGAGTTCAGTATAGGTAAACCTCCTCTTTTCATGTTGCCCTGTTCTACTTGGCCACTGGCTGGAAAAATCAGCACTCCTAAGCTAGATACCCCCTTACTAGTTTTTCACGAAATATGTGAACAAGGCCTCTGGCCTTGAGCTGGGGCTTCACAGAGATGGCTACATTTCTGAGATAAAAATGTTATCAACTGGGCTCCATGGTAACAGCTGGCAAGAAAACAAAAAGAAAAAGTTCTTCCCCTCCCAGGTGTCCTTGAAAAGTTAACTTGCCCAGAACAAAAAAAAAAAAAAAAAAACAGAAACAAAAACTGCTTTTTGTCAACTTCTACAGACTGTGAACTTCTGAGCCCCTTCCCTTGCATGTTGGGTACAAAATTCTAAAACTACCTAAACTTGGGGTTCAGGGGATTAATTGATTACAACAAAAGCAATGCCCTCTGAATCCGGTTACAACCAAATAGGACTGTTTCCCTGTCTTCAGTGCTATCTTAGGTGCCTTGCCTTGTCTGTCCCTACAACAGTATAATTCTATATACTTAAACATTATTTATGTTTTCATAAAATGGTCAAAATATATGATTAATTGTATAATGGTACAAATGTTTCCCAGAGTGCTCTATCATGATGCAAGTTCATTTAAAGATCAAATGAAGGAACATACAACCCGGTTCTGCCAGGAACCTGTATCCCTCACTTTAGCCATCTTATTAGGAATGAAAATTACTACAGGGCTAAACACAGGGACCACTTCCCTGGTCTGTGGGACACAACAAATGACCCAATTAAAAACAACAATGGACCAAAACTTAAAGATATTAAAAACCACCCATCAGGTTATTCAACACTTAGTGAAAACATTTGCTATTATGAAAATTCCCGCTATGATTAAAACTGATAATGGTCCAGCTTATACTAGTAAAAATTTTAAAGATTTTTACAAATTATATGATATTGTTCGTCTAACTAAAATAAAATATAATCCACAAGGACAAACTTTAGTACAATGTGTACATGCTACGCTTATAACACAAATTAAAAAATTAAAAAGGAGGAAAATGACAGATTTAAATATGCACTTGTTTAGACATTTACAAAATCAACCTAAAACATTGTTACATCAAGCTTTATTTATTTTAAATTTCCTTAATCTTCCACAAGGAGAAATATTGACAAGAGCAGAACAACATTTTGAGCAAAAAACCTTAGAAGCAGTTCATGAACCAATTTGGATAAAAAATTACAACAGATGCTAAATGGTAACCAGGGATTTTACTTTGTAGAGGAAAGGGCTATGCTTATGTTTCAACAGACAATGGACACCGGCAATGGCTCCCAGGGCGGTGGACCCAGACCCGTCACAATCAGAATAGCACCAAGGGGGGCACCCTATCCACTACCCCAGCCAAGGAATCAAGATCCTGAGCTTGATGTTCCGGTGGCAGCAATGGCGCGTCTCCATCTTGGGGCCCGACGTTGTCGACGTCCTACTTTCTCTCCCTTACCTACGTGGGGTCAAATTGAAAAGCTGAGTGGGGAAAGGCAAAAGGTGCTACAATGAATGGGGAAGAGTTACACCCCAGAAAATTTATTTCTGGCCATGTGTGCATTATTGACAGTGTCTTCTGCTTCTGAGGTACAAAATAATAATACTCACTATTGGGCCTATATTCCCAATCCACCTTTGCTGGAACCTGTTACTTGGGATGACATGGATATTACCTTATATAATTCTCCTGCTCTTTTATCTTCCCCTTGGAACAATTTAACACATATATAAATATAAATGATGGAACACCATTTAATTTCACTTATAAAAATAATAACAGTAAACCTATATGCTTGGGCGTTCCTCCTTGCTTACAATTAAATTGACAACATTAGATACTAGTTGGAAATTGGAGTAATGGTTCTCGAACCCGTTTACAACGGCTGTCTGCATGGTCCATTAATATGACCTGGGATAATATAACTGAACAAAAATACCCTATGTTCCTCGAGTGCCCTGATTTTACTTATCAGGACTTGAGATACTCCCCTTTCATATGGCAGAAATGTTTAGGTAAATTCGGGAAGATATTTCAGGATATTATCATGTGAGGTCCTTATGGGATGTTCTTAAAAAATTGTTCAAAATGGAATATTACTGCTTGTGATTTATCTTCTACATATAGAATCCCGCCGAAAAAGAGATGGAATGAAACCATTTGGAATGACAAATTGATTGCCTGGGGTGATGGCAGAATTGCTGACCCATGCTTGGTTTCAGTGCAGTACCCTCATCATTTACAAACACATTTATGGAAGATTGCTGCTGCAACTAAACCTGTAATCTTGTCTAATGGCTCTTTCTCTGGGACTAGTCAATCTGCTGCTTCTTATAATTTTACTGTATTTAAAGAATATAATATAACCACATGTGCACCCATGCCATATCTGTTCTTAATTGGAAATGTTACTTGTAAATTGTATACCTGTATTAATACATCTGTTCCTATTCCTTCTGGTTATTCCATTGTGCTGTTACAACAGCGCTCTCACATTTGGCTTCCTGTGAACTTACAAAGACCATGGTCCCAAGATCCTGTAAATACTTTGGTTCTGGAATTTTTTAGACGATTGTTAAAACGTACTAAACGGTTTGTGGGAGCTATGGTTACTGTAATTCTAAGTCTTATAGCAATGGCTACAGTTGCTACAGTTTCAGGGATAGCTTTGCATACTTCTTTACAAACAAAACATTTTGTTGAGGAATGACATAAAGATTCGCATGAGTTATGGCTATCCCAGGTTCAAATTGATTCTAGACTTCAAACTCAAATAGATATTCTAAAACAGACAGTTAATTGGTTAGGAAAAAAGATACTCACCTTAGAACAGGAAATTAAATTAAAATGTGACTGAAATTCAACTTCTTTTTGTATAACTAATATACAATATAATCAAAGCATACACAAATGGAGTATCATACAAAATTATCTCGATGGTAATGAAACAGCTCGATTAGTGATTGATTCTTTACAAAAGGATATATTTGAAATTTTTGGAAAAGGGTTTCAACATGATGTTGCTACACAAATAGCTGAATTGTTTTTAAAACAGTTAGAGGGATTAAATCCCAAAGGAGTTGCTCAAAGTCTTACCCATAAGGCTGGAAGAGTGGAAATAGTGTTATGCTTAGTTATTATCGTGTTTGTAATAACATACTACATGTGTATAAGACCATCTCAAAACTCTACATTAACCTTATGAAAAGCTGTTTTAGAAAAACAAAAGAAAAAAGAAGGAATTGTTGGGGTTTAAGTGTGCAGAGTTAGCTCCCTCAGCCTGACACTTTGCAAGAAGCTGTGGCTGTGATTTAGGTCAGCTGAAGGCATGCCTCGCTAGGAGAAGGAAAGGTCCTTTTCCCCTTATCACAAGACACAAGCTTCTGCATCGTTTGGCCTAGAGGAAGAAGCTTCCTGCATACTGGACCTGGGAACAGTACATTCAGGGATTAGATAATGTCTACAAAGAACTTTGGGAGGGTACTTATCAAAAAGAACAGGAACAACTTGAATTTAGCTCTGTGTACCCGCTGAGGCATGATATTTGGGCTATGTGGGTGAAGTGTTACTAAAGAATTGCTTGCTTTGTTAGAAGAAGAATATAAAAGAAACATGCAAATAAAGCTCAGCATGCAGTTGCAATTGCTGCCTTGGCTCTGCATCCCCTGTGTCCCGGTGATTTTGCGACCCTTACCCAGGGACCCGAACGCACTAGACGTTCACATATAGGATCTTTCCATTTCCTTTCCCTGTACCTAGGCCTAGAATTATTATTCCCCATTGATAGCATATAGGCATATTAGAATAGGGCTGAGGTTGTGGCTCAGTGGTAGAGTGCTTGCCTAGCATGAGTGAGGCACTGGGTTTGATTCCCAGCACCACATATAAATTAATAAATAAATAAAGGTCTATCAACAACTACAAAAAGGGCTGGGGATGTGGCTCAGGTGGTAGCGCACTCGCCTAGCATGTGTGAGGCACTGGATTCGATTCTCAGAATCACATAAAAACAAAGTTACTGTGTTCACCTAAAACTAAAAAATAAATAAAAAAGCAACTACAAAAAAATTTAAAGAAAGTATATTAGACTATTACTTTAACATTCTCCTTTTTCCTTCTGTGGTCCTTTGGTCCAGGTTTTTGGTTTTTTGTTTGTTTGATTTTTTTTTTTCTTTTGGTCTCTTTTGGAACTGGGCTCTTTGAACCCAGGGCTTTGCGAATGCAAGGCAGACCCTTTGCCACTGAGCTACATCCCAGTCCAAAATATTTTTTTTTCCTCTCGCGGTTTTTGAACCCAGGACCACATACATGCAAAGCAATCACTCTACCAACTGAGCTATATCCCCAGCCCCTTAATGGTCTGTTGTCCCTTAGGGTATCTTGAGTGAGGAATCTTTGTCTCTGATTTTTAGGGCCTGTTTTTCTTTGGGTTACTTGTTCTATGATGGAGAACATAGTTTAGAGTTTTTTCTGTTTCTCTTCATCCCTCTTTATATATATTTTTTGAGCTTCCCTCAATAATTCCTCTAAACTTGTATCCTTCCAATTTTCTAGTTTCTGTAGTTTTTCAGTAATATCAGGTCAGCCCTTAGTCACAAGTATAGTTTTAACATTCCTTGCTCTAAAGAGTCATCAACATCTAATCCATAATATTTTCTCATCGGTTCCTTCAATCTATTCAAAACTTCCATTGGCCTTTTATTGGCGCTTGTTTTATATCAAAAGCCTTGCCTATGTTTTAGGATCAAGGGACTGTCTCCCTTACTCCCTTTACAAACAAATCTCTAAAATCTCATGTGTCCCTATGTATTTCATGATCATTACCTCAGCAGGGTTCTAGATTTAGAAAATTGTACATAGGCAGGTAGAATCTCAGATATGGCAGGATGTTCATATTCCTAAGCTGCCATCACTGCTCTCCAAGTCATTCCCCATTCCTCCCCAGGAAATAAGATGGTCAAGATGGACATAAGATTGGTCCAGGTGTAAAGTTGAGGGCCAAGGAATTGGTCTAATTGGTTTCTAACAGAGACTTTAGTTCCCATTTTAAATATTTCACCTCTGAGCTAGCTAAGGTATTAATCCAATTTCTCCCCCTCCCAAAAGAACCTGGCATAAAATATAAAGAGTGGATGGGGAGGGAAATGAGCCAGATTTCTTCTCTCCCTGGGGAAAGAGGAAACTTTGGATATCCTATTTGCATCGTTCTGATTTTTTCTTAGTCTAGGCAGGAAAGGGTACAAAGCTGGAGGAAGGGCAAAAGCCACTGCAGCCAGCTCTGTTTCATCTCAGCCCTCTTCTGAAACATTCCGGGAGGAAGACAAGTTTAAGGGATCCCATTCATTTGATTCTTCCTTCTGAATCTTACCAGTGTTGTCCTCATTTTTAGTAATTTTAAGAGTAAAGAGGACTATAGGCCCCCCCTTTCTAATAAAGAGCATAATCTATCTCTTTCTGACCACCTTTTATCATTTACATGTTCTATTGATAATGGACATATCCAATTTTATCTGCCTAGAACTTTGGCCAAATTACTGAAGGCTTTAATATAGGTTCCTGAGTCCAAATAAAACAACAGTATTTTATAATCTTTTGTTTTTTCCTTTCGTTCTGTGACTATCTTTCCATTATTTTAACTTAAGGCCCAGAAGTCTATCTGGGGGAATTTCAGTGTCTTTTCCTGTGCCAGCAGGAATTTTTATTTAAAGGTTCAACACCCCCACTGGAGGTTTCTTGCACTTCTCCCTATCCCACAGTCCTGGGTGTGGTCTGATTTTTCTGAATAGAGGCTTAACCACCCATTTTGGAAGTTTCTTGCACTAACATCTCAGTCACACTCACACAATCTCCAGGATGTCTCAACCACAAGGAAGTACTTCTTTGTAAAGAAGAGATTCCTATTTGGTAGATGATATACATATATGTCTGCTTTATGTGATGTTTGTGCCAATGTGAAAGAGGTGCTTTCATTTATTCAGATGTTTTAGTATAAGTGGGAAGAAGTATGGATGGAATAGGAATGGCAGGATGTTAACAGCTATTGAACTTAGGTGACATGTACACAGAAATGGTTTTTATTTTTTTGCAAAAGTTTGGAACTACCAAATTATAAATTAAGTGATATCCTAAGTGAAAAATAATTTAGTATAAACTGAAATATAAATAAAGTACCTACTAGGTGCAAAAAAAACCCAACTCCTACCTTGGCCCTTGCGTGGATTAATTGGTCACTATGGTGCTTGCTTGGACCCTTTCCATGCACTGTCAATCAACTTTTTATTTCAAGTTCATTGTCAGCTTCAGGGGTTGCAGGTTCCTCCCCCCACAACCCCCAACTCTGAGGCCACCACAACAAGGCAGTGGGATACATTCCTCTAAGGAAGGGGTCTCCATGATCCCTGGATGACATAATTATCCCAGATGAGCCCTCAAGATTGTTAGAAATATGAGGGTGCTGCAAGAAAGCAGGCACATACTCAAAAGTCACTCAGCACTTCAGCAAGGCAAACTTTGCAGAAGGGTGTGCTACCAAAGTGTGGCAAGCAAGCACATGTCTTTTCTTAATTATAAAAAATGTACAGTCATTTTTTTCAGATATTTCCTCTTATCTCTTTCTGGCTCTTCCATTAGATAAACGTAATCACTTCTTTTTCTTAGCTTTGGCTTGTCCCTTTTAGAAGTGCTCCCCAGCCTGATCTCCCACCTCATGCAGTTATTATTTTAGCCTTCCCACAAAGCTCATCATTTCTCTACTTATATTGTTCCTGCATAACTGCTTCTTCTAGCATCACATTTGCATTATGTTCCTGTGGACATGTTTCATGCATATGGAAATGCTTTTTCCTTTCTTAAATGTTCATTTGCTGCCTCCATTGTTCAGCTTGTGATCTTTTCCTCTCCCATGTGTTCTCTCCTTTCATGTATCTCATGTTTCCTACTGGCCACTCTCTTTCCCTGGGGAAAGTCAGCCATCTTCACTGGTCAGGTATACAGTTATCTCATATTATCACAGGAGACTGGCTCTAGGAACCCCTGTAGACACCAAAACCAAAGATGCTTTAAATTCCTTCTATAAAACGGTGTTGTATTTGCATTTAACCTATACATATCTCCTGGTATACTTTAAATCATCTCTAGATGATATATGATACATAATACCTAATACAATATAAATATTATGTAAATAGTTATGTTGTATTGTTTAGGGAATGATGACAAGAAAAAAAAAGTCTGCACATGTTCCATACAATTGCAATTTTTTAAAAATATTTTTTATCTGTGGTTGATTGACTTCTGGAATATGAAACCTACAGATATGGAGGCTGACTATCCTTGGTAGAGACCCTTAGAACCAAGATGATACCTTCCAGATGGATTTCAAGGCAGGTGGCTTCTCTGGGCAGAGTTTAGGGCAGAAATCTAGTTCCTCTTTACTCATTTCCATGGGGCTACTCTGGCCCCCAAGAAACTTCCCTGTCCTTCTAACCTGGGTGCAGTCTGGGTGTTGTGATTTGACTTTCCCTCACAGTAGGGAGGAAGGAGTTTTCCGGTACTGTCAGCCAACCTACCCAGGTATCCTGGCACTCACTCCACTTTTATTCATAAAAGTGATAAACCTCTACCAAGATTGACAAACACAAAAAGAGGGAACACACAAATCACTAATATGAGGAACAAAACAGAGAATGTTACAAAAGATACTGTAACCATGAAAAAAAGGAATACTATTAATAATTTTATGCTCATAAATTTGACAACCTAGGGAAAAAATGGACCAATTAACTGAAAATCACAAATTACCAGAGCTCATAAAAGATGAAATATACAACCCAAATAATCATATAATCATTATATGAATAGGATTTATAATTAACAGTCTCTGAACATGAAATATAGGGGCCCAGGTAGTTTCACTGGAGAATTTATCAAACATTAAAAAAATTTTAGATGTTGATGAGCCTTTATTTTATTCATTTATTTATATGTGGTGCTCAGAATTGAACCCAGTGCCTCACACATGCTAGGCAAGCATTCTACCATTGATCCACAATCCCAGCCCCTCAAATATTTAAAGAACAATTAATACTGGTTTTATGCAGTCTCTTCCAGAAAATAGAAGAGGAGGGAACACTTCCTGACTCATAAGTCCAGAATTGTACTGATATTAAACAGGACAAAGACAACACAGAAGATAATGAAGGGAGGGAGAGAGGGAAGAATGAACATTACAAACCAATATTGCTCATAAATTAGATGAAAAATTCCTCAAAAAAATATTAGCAAATCAAATTCAGCCATGTAAAAAAATAATAATAGATTACAATCAAGAGGAATTTTATTCAAGTTATGCAAGGCTGTTTCAATATTTGAAAAATCAATGTGATCTACCATATAAAAGGTTAAAAATGAAAATTATATGATCATATCAATTGATCTATAAACAAGTTTGACAGAATTCAAAATGTATTCTTGATACACTCTCTTAGCACACTTATAATAGAGGAAAATTTCCTCAACTTCATAAAGTGTGTATAAAAATCTATAACTAACATCATACTTAATGATGAATGATTGAATGTTTTCCCCGCAAAAGCCTTTTACCACTTTTAATCAATATAGCACTACAAGTCCTAGCCAGTGCAATAAGGTAAGGAAAAGAAATATTATATTATATTAATTATATTATATTAATTTATTTATACTGGAGATTGACCCTAGGAGTGCTTAACCACTTAGCCACATCTTTAGCCCCTTTTTTATTTTTGATTTTGAAACAGAATCTTAATCAAGTTGCTTAGGGCCTCACTAAATTGCTAAAGTTGGCCTCAAACTTGCAATGCTCTTGTCTCAACCTCCTGAGTTGCTAGAATTACAGGCATGCACTACTGGTGCCTGGCAAGGAAAAATTTTAAATGTGCAAATTTAAAATAAAAAAAAACCCAGTCTATTTGCACAAGACTTGATCATCTAGTGGGGTAAAAAAAACCCCAAAGAATATATAAAAACATTCTTGATCTAATCAGAACATCAAGGCCACAGTACACAAGATCACAAACTGAACTTTGATGTACTAACAATGAACAAGTGAAACTAAAATAAAAAATAGCAATACTATTTACAAGTGCTCCAAAATAAAAAATAGGTATAAATCTGTTTTAGCTTTTTCACTGCTGACCAAAAACCTGACAAGAACAATTAGAGGAGGAAAAGTTTATTTAGGGGGCTCACAGTTTTAGAAGTCTCAGTCCACAGACAGCCTTGACAGCCAGGGCTCAAGGTGAGGCAGAACATCATGGTGGAAGAATAAGGCAGAGGAAAGCAACTGGGAACGTGGTACCAGGAAGCAGAGAGAGACTTCACTGCCAGATATAAAATATATACCCCAAAGGCACACCTCAAATGACCCACTTCCTCCAACCACACCCTACTTGCCTTCAGTTATCACCCAGTAGATTTAACATAATTCCTATCTAAATTTCAAAAATTTTTTTGTGTATTATGTGCATGTGTGTGTGTGTATTCTAAAATTTAATAACTTAAATTATTATAAAAAATTTGGTAAAAGAGAAATGGCTCTAGAATAGCCAAAACAATTTTGAACCATAACAACTAAATGGAAAGAATCACTCTAGCCAATAAAGCTTACTCCATACAGTAATCATACTGGGGAAATGACAGAGATGTTGATCAATGATGCAAAAACAGAGAACACAGAAAGAAACATGGAAATATGCTCAGTTTTTCACAAAAATCCAACAGCAATCTAGTAGAGAAGAGATAGGCTTTTCAACAAGTACTCCTCAAAAACTCAGACATCACAGGCAAAAGTGACAAACCTTGACCTAAGCTTCCCATTTTATATAATATTTAATTTAAGGGTTATGGATTTAAATGTGAAAATATACTTTCAGGAAAAAAAAACACAGGAGAAAATCTTCAAGACCAGGAGTTATAGGCAGAGTTCCTTAGACTTTGCATCTAAAGTCCATAAATGGAAAAATCAATAAATTGGGATTATTATTATTATTATTATTATCTCTGCCAAAGATCCTGTTAGGATGATGAGAAGAAAAATTATAGATGGGAGAAAATATCTACAAATCACATATCTGATGGAGAACTTATGTCTAGAATAACAGAAGTCTCAGAATGACATTAAATAAGAAATCTAGTTTAAAAATGTGTAAGACATGAACAGATATTTGACCAAAGAGGTTATTCAGACAGCAAATAGGCACATGAAAAAATGTTCAACATCATTAGCCATTAGGAAAATGCAATTTAAAACCACTATGAGATATTATCACACTCTATTAGAATGGCTTAAAAAAAGTGGTAACATAAAATGCTGGCAAGGATGCAGAGGAAACTGGAGCATTCATACATTGCTTGTGAGAATGTAAAATGGTAAGCCACTCTGGAAAAGGTTTGGTAGCTCCTTAAAAACTAAAATAGAGTTTATGGAATAACCTAGAAAATACAACCTTGGACACTTATACCAGAGAAGTGAAAACTTGCTTTTACACAGAATCTTATATGTAATGTTCAAAGCAGCTTTATTTGTAGATGTGAAAAATTGGAAATTACTCAGGTGTCATTTAATGGAGAATGGTGGGTGGTATATCCATATTATGGACTACTATCACAAATTAATAGGAACTAATTATACAGCAGCGATGCTGAAGGAAAGTATGCTGTGTGAAAAAAAAGTCAATCTTAGAAGAATACACGTGTGAAATGGCATAATTACACCAATGGAAAGCAGATTAGTATTTTCTAGGGGTTAAGGAAGGTGGGGGTGAGGTCATGTGGCCATAAAGTGATAGGAGGAAACCTTGTTGTGATGATAAATGTATCATGATTATGGTGGTAGGTACACAAAACTATACATAACTATATAGAGTTATTCACATATACACAAATGAGTACAGCACTAACTCATTAAATCTGAATAAACTCTGTGGGTTGTACCAATGTCAATTTCTTGATATTCCTATTAGTTATGCCAGATATTAGCATTAGGGAAAGCTGGGAAAAGGGCACAGAAACTTCTTTGCAACTTTATATAAATCTATATTTATTTAGATAATAAACATTTTTACATAGTGAAGGGATCTTATTCATAGTAATTCATTTTGAGGAAACTAAATAAGGAGAATTTCAGTTTAGGGGAAACAGACTAAGCATGTTTTACCTTTCAGTTTTCACTGAATGCCACCATAAATATAGGCCAGTAAGCATGGAGAAGCTATTTGAGGACTTTCAAAATCAAATAATTGCAGGTATTTTAAAAGAACATAATTCAAATTTTCACAGAGCTGTCACTGAGTTTTACCATTTTCCCTTCCCTGAGATCTCCCAGCCTGTGCTCATAATGCAAACAGAGTAGAAGCCTTCAGATATGGCTGGAGAGCTGAAATAGCCCCCATCTAAAACCCAGAATGCAAGAAACTCTTTTTATTCTTTAATCCATTTCTCATTTCCCAAACCCCTGCGGCCCCCAGGTACCTTCTTTTCTGATAGGTAGAACTGTGACCCAAGCAAAGTAGATCCAAGAAGGGGTCTAAAGGAACAGAATCTTGAGAATGAGTTTTCTGAATAGGTTCTGGGATTTCTAGAATTTTTTCTAGTCTGATTAGGTATACTAATAACTATTTCCAGTAGCAAAGAGAACACTGATAGTCCTGGCCTTATCTAGTTATAGAAATTCACAAAATATCACTTGGATAGAAGTACCACTTTTAAGAACCAAGGATCTGGATTACACATGTATACTACTACTTTGAAATATTTTTTAAAAACTAATGAATATAATGAGATCAGCTGATTTCTTCTATTGTCACTGGACAAAATGGGGAAAGGAAAAGATAAGCTCAGGTATTCAAATCCTCATATCGAATGACATACAAATAATCTGAAAACCCCCATGTTTTCCCTCCAGCCGACCCTTAATTCCTGTAGCACAGGACTAAGATTGCTGAAAATCAAACTCAAAATCTTATACTGTGAATGTGTGAATTTAATGAAGTTAAACTTACAGCCTTATAAAATGGGTTTCTTCTGTTAAGGTTAGAAAGGAATGGGGGAGACGGGGTCGTGACAGTTGGAATGGAAATGGATGTGTAGGAAGACTCTGATGAAGCTGGGGACATGAAGTCCTAAATTCTGATAAGTCTCCTTTGCCAGAAGAATAGGCCTCCCTACCCTCATTTGGGAGCACTGGCCCTATATTGCAGGAGGAAACTGTAATAATTCAGCCCCTGAAGTAGTTGCATACAAGACAATGCTAAGTCTCCTCAGGACCCACCTTCACTATTCCTATTTGCTTCTAGACCTATAAATAATTTTGGGTCTAGCAGGCCCCTAAAGGAAGGAGGTAAACTACAATTCAAAAGAATTACTGGAGCTCACTAATTTATACAATCAGGAAATGTGTATAGGAATAGATACTAAGACTATGGGATAATGATGGAAGAAACAAAGTTGGATCAGCCAAATTTATGTTCACTTAGCAGAGATCCTGCATGTAATATTGTAGCCTGAGAGAGTTGAAAATGCTGGACCTGTCATGGTTTAATGTAAAAGAAGGGATTAAAAGGCTTAGGGAGATGTGGATGTTAGAGTAGACCTACTCATCCACATACAGAGGGTTTAGAAGACATGATTCACCATGACTGAAATAAATTTGTGAGGGGAGCCTTGCCATCCTTGAAGAGTTCTGTGATTGCTCTTCTCTTTAAGTCAGACCTGATAATGGAAATTGCAGTCATTGAATTGGAAAACCTAAATACAATGACCATAATTGGATCCTGTGGTGTCAGAAAACAAGTGGCAGCACTTAACTAATTCAGGCAAGGTAGGTAAGGTTACTGTAATGAGTGAAGTAGTGATCAGAATAGTTTGACTCATGCAGACTTATCCTACTGCCTAGTTGATCATTGTGTCCCTGTCCTTAGAAATGAAATAGAAAGCTTTCTTGATCTAAGCAGAAATTCTCTAGGTCAAGCAAACATAACTCTAACTTGAATGAAAACAAAGAATCACAGGTACTCAATTCCCAAACTTCAGTCTCCATTTAGACATCTAGTACCCTTTGACTAAAGGGAGGTTGCCTCAGTTTGTTCCTGCTAATGTAACAGAATATTTCAGTCTGAGTAACTTATGAATAATAGAAATCCATGATTAAGTTCCCAGAAAATCTAGTGTCTGGTAAATTCTCACTTTCTACTTCATAGCTGTCACCTCTTGCTGCACCTTACATGGGAAGGGGAAAGGCAGCTCCCTCTATTCTTTTATAATCCCACTCATTAAGTGCTGCCTTCATGATTTATTGCTTCTTAAAGTCCCTATCTCTTAATACCATTGTATTGGGACTTAGGTTTTAACATATGAATTTCGAGGGGACATCTACATTCAGGCTATAGCAGAGGTAAAGTCCCCTTGATGAAGTGCATGGCACACTGCCCAAAATCTATATTGTTAAATCTTTGTCTTCCCCAGAAGAACCTATGGCTGTTTACCAGGGTAACTGTGCTTTAGAGAAAAGGAAACAATCAGATTTTAGAGGACTATTAGATACTGGTCCTGAACTGAAACTAATTTCAGAAGACCCAAAATGTCACTGTCTCTTTCCCCCAAGTCAGAATCAAGGTTTACGAAAGTCAGGCGATAAAACGAGTTTTAACTCAAGATCTGTCTCACAGTATATAAACCTTATTTATTGATTATTTCAATTCATAATTGGAAAAGATACACACAGCAACAGGGAGAACCCCTACATTGGTTCCCTGTAGAGTGAAGGCTATTATGGGGAGAAAAGCTAAGGTGGAAGCCAGTAAAACTACTTCTACCTAGAAAAATAGTAAACCAAAATCATGCAGGATTATAATGGTCCAGGGCCATCAGGAAAAAGGCTAGACTGGTAAAGAACCATGACCAGCTCTAGTTTACTGAAGGAAAGGGAACACAGAATGGGAACTGGAAGAAGTAGTCATATGACAATGTGACCAGTTACAAAACCAAGGACTGTAACTGTCTTGAGTATTTCCTCCTTATTTGGTATGCATACATTTGTACATGTATACATAGGTGAATATGTATTTCTCTCTCTCTCTCTCTCTCTCTCTCTCTCTCTGTGTATGCAAGATTTTAGGAGAAAAATCTTCATGACTGAAGTTAGAAAACGAGTTCATAGAGTGACACCAAATGTATAATCCATAAAAGCAAAAACAAGGTTTACCAAACAAAATTAGCTTGGGAACTATATGTTGGGAGTTAATATTTGCAAACTACATATCCTACGAAGTGAATATTCCAATATATATAAAGAACTCTTAAGGGAACAGGGTTATAGCTCAGTGGTAAAGACATTGCTTGGCATGCACAAAGACCTGGGTTCAATCCTCAGCACTATAGGAAAAATATCCACTAGTCAAGTTGGAAAATGATTCAAATTAATAAGTGTGTAAAAAGGCTTGAACATAAATTTCACCAAAGAGGACACTAGTGGAAATGTGAAAAGATGCTCGACATTATTAGTTATCACGGAAATGCAAATTAAAACCACAATGAGATACACACTAGAATGGCTAACAAAAACTGGTGGCAAGACCAAGTATTGGGGAAGAGGCAGCCTTGAACTCTCATTCTTTGCTGATGGGAGTGCAAAATGATATGGCCACTCTGGAAAATGGTGACAGTTCTAAAAGTCCTACTTCTGAGTGATTACCCTGAGATTTTAATTAAAAACTTGGTTCTTTTCCCCAGTGCCAATTTAATGAGGGCATGGTTTTGAGAAAAAGGAAATCAAGATTTATTGCTTTGCTAGCAAAGGAGAAACACAGGGGACTCCCGTCCTAAAGGCTGTGACTCTCTCCATCAGGAGGGATGGGGAGGTTTTAAAGGAACACTTCAAGGGTTATACTCCAGGTGTGCTCTGGTAGGGGGGTCCAAGGCACTGTGATGGTTTGTTAGGATTCACTTGTTAATTTGGGAGATATTCACTTCCCAAATCCTCAGCAGTCATCTCCTTCCTGTAGTAGGTTCAAGGGCAATTAACTAGAGTAAGAAAAGATAACCCTGACTCCCTAATCTTATTAGGGAGGGGGAAAGGGGAGAAGACAGAAAAACATTTTTTTTAAAAAAAATAAGCCTCACAAGGGCTATTTCAGAAGGTGAATGAACCACTGTTACAGGGTAATGAAAAATTATGTTTACACAAAAACCTCTACAAAAAATGTTTACAGTGCATATATTCATAATCACCAAAATCTGGAAAGAACTTCGGTGTCTATCCATTGGTGAATGAATAAACAACTGTAATCTGTATAGTTGGATACTATTCAGCAATCAAAAGGAACATACCACTGATAAAACAACTGGGATGAATCTTGAAGGTATTATGTTTAGTCAAAGTAGCCAGTTACAAGGGACTACATACTGTTTCACTCACATAACATTATGAAACAACAAAGTAACATATCAGCTGGCAGGACTTCACAGTAAGAGGAAATACTTTTCAGTGATGTGACTCTTTTCCATCTAGTTTGTAGTGATGGTTATGTGACAAAATCTTTATACACTTCGAGGACCTCAAAAAGTTTTATCTATCAATTTTTACTTGGAAGCCTTCAAAAAGTTGAATTACAGACTGGTTTTTTTTTTTTTTTTTTAATGCGAGCATTTGTTTCTGAAAATGGTGGTATGTCACCAAATAGTATTATAGCAGTTTCAAATTAAGAAAGTTCATGTGTTTAAAAAGAAACAATCTAGCATTTATACTGAGAGGAAACCAGAAATATCTAACGGTTTGGTATGGAATATTATATGCACTTTAGGCCAATATTAGTTAAAAAAAAAAAGAAAAACTACAACCACACATCCGTACTAAAAAGGTATAAAAGTGAGTAGCTTATCTCAATTCCCAATTTTTGTCAAATGCAGTATCTTATAACAAAAAAGAATGTTTTATAAAGCTTAATACAATTGAGAAAGTGTGGGGAAAAGTGCATGGAGTACTATATACATGGCATACATTAAGGGCATTTGAGTGGCTAGGAACATAGGCGGCAAATCACTTACCCACTGGGCGTGAAGCCATGTGTTGCAGTCCCTGCGCTTGCTCCATGGTCCAGTCCTCCACTGGTAGTTGCAAGGACAGTTGCCCAGAAATTGTATTGGTAACTGCCTTTAATCTGCTTAGCTACTGCCTGAATATATATACATGGTAACTGCACAATAAAATCAGACCTGCTTCCTGCTTGGTCTCCGGAGGAGGTAGCAACTCTGCAGTCACACTCTCCTCTGCCCTGTTCTGTGGACCTCTTCATCGGACGAGAGCCCATGCAAGAAAGGTTTCTATTAAAAATCTTAACATATTTTAGAGGGTGAGGGCATACTTTGCATAGCAACTTCAGTTGTCTGAAATATCCTTTCTTCATCATTCCAAGCAGATGTTTGTTTATTAAGCACTTATTTTATGTAGGCTTGACTCTAAGTGCTAAGAAAGTAAACAAGCCAGTGTCTGCTCTCATGGAACTCACATTCTGATAGAATTTACTTTTGTAAAAAGTATTCTAATAGTATCAAGTGACTAAGACATTAATGTTGAAAAGTAATTTTTAAACTCTTTCAGGCTAGTCCCTACGTAACTACACTACCTTCCTCTAAAATGAATGCAAACTTCAGTTATAAAAATTATGCACATCTTATTGACTGAGCCTGTCGGGATCAAAACCAATAAACATTCTAAATATTCTACAAGAAAAAGAACATTTATGGTAACTTTCAAATGAGAGGTTTCTTCTGTGTTTTTTAGTTGTTGATGGGCCTTCATATTATTTATTTATATGTAGTGCTGAGATTCAAACTCAGGGTCTCACACATGCTAGGCAGGCGCTGCACCAATGAGCCACAATCCTAGCCTGAGAGGTTTCTTAAATTTTAAATATTCTTGATATGTGAACTTTTCATTTATTTTGTTCTCCAAATATAAGCCCAGATTTTTAATATTAGCAGATATTATATACACATACACTATCTATTATATACACATACACTATCTTAAGACAATTATCTGCAACTGTTTAAACATTCTTTTACTCTATGGCTAAAGAACATCACTCATTTGGTTAAAATATAAGAGACTAAACAATTATATATAGTATATTACTTGCAATGCTCACTCTGAACAAGTTTACTACTATGAGACACTTTTAAAATTAGGTTTTTGTCTACTCTGGATGACCTTGTAAAAATACTTAACTGAAAAACATGATATGGCTTAGAATGCTTTTTTTAATTGAATTATAGTTTCATATTTTAAAAGAGATTAATTATGCCACATAAAAACAGAAATTAAAGTATTTTATTAGCACAATGACATATCCAACTACTCCTTAGGAAAAGAGAAAAATATACAACTAGAGTTCCTCAGAAGGGTACAGGCTTATTCCAACTGTTGTTTCCCAGGCTGACACACTATTGGCAGAATTTTCACAGTTCTATCACTTTTTAAAAATTTTATTGGTTCTTTTTAGTTATACATAAAGTTAGGACTTTTTTTTTTTGTACTGGGGATTGAACTCAGAGGTACTCTATCACTGAGCCACATCTCCAGCTCTATTTTGTATTTACAGACAGGGTCTCACTGAGTTGCTTAGCACCTTGCCACTGCTGAGGCTGGCTTTAAACTTACAATCCTCCTGCATCGGCCTCCTGAGTTGCTGGGATTATAGGAGTGCATCACTGAGCCCGGCACATTAGGATTTATTTTGATCCCATCACTTATCATGAAGAAAAAAGACCCAGCACTTTCCCACAGATAGCTGTAGGCTTTCATAGAACCTACCAGATTAAACCGATTACTTAAATTCTGCCAGAAAACTCAGCAGTTGGCCCCAGGTGAATTTTCTTTGGCCCACATGTTTTCAAAGGCAACATGGTATTCATATCAGCAGCACAAACTAAAACTGAATCAATACAAGAGATGATTAGCATGACCCTTCTGCAAAGATGATATGAAAACTTATAAATATAGTTACATAGTGTAATGCATAAGCACAGTACAAGAAGCTTCATCAGTACATTCCATTTCCTTATTTCCTATATGTACCTTGTCTAAAACAATATAGTTGTTGTTACACCAATGTGCAAAAATATATTAAATAAAATATAAAATGTCCATTAGAGTCAATGACTAAAAAATACAACAAACAATAAAAACCCAAAACGCAAAAACAATCACACACCCTTCTCTAAAATTTTACACTAAAGCTGAGAATTCAAATATAAATTTTTCCCCTCCTGGAAGACTTATCATGAAGATAATAGAGTAAGCTATTATTCACAAGCAACTCTCAGGCATTCATACCTAATGAAAACTACTAAATCAAAATTAACACAAAATTATTTTAATATTTTCTGTAGCATAAAATATTTAAATTGAGACAGATTTAAGAAAGAGTTCACATGCCAAAAAGTTAGTGCTTTAAATCTTTATATAACTGGATGCTAAGAGGGTACACATGCCCTACCAGCACAGTCTTCTTCACTTCTCCTATTAAAGGCACAGTCTGGGTGATATATTCAACTAGGAGTTCTCTTTTGGGTTCCTGTCTCTTGTTATTTACAAGCACTATAATATTTGAAACCATCCACCTATACAGATCCAAAAGATGGTTTATCCATTCTGAAATGTCACTTCAATTGCTCTCAGCCCCCTTCAGACTAGACTTCTGATTTCTTCTTTCCTTCTGACCCTGAATTCGGAAAAGCTTCTTCCTTAGGTCCTTCTGTCGCTTCAGCTTCTCCTCCTCTTCCTTCTGCTTCAATTTGACGTGCTCTTTATTGTGCAGATGCCGCTGTTCCTTAGCCTTCTTCATCTTCTGGCTGTGCACTGTGCTCAAAGCATCCAGCAGTGCAAGGATCTAACAAAGACAAAACCCAGTGAGCATCAGATCAGTCTTACCATTATGGCATGAGACCTACATTTCAGGGGGCCTCAACATATGAGCCAACAGTATCAAAACTAGATTAGATCCATGACTTGAATGTTAACTGAGTGAAAATCCACCCTGAACTAGGAAATCACAATTGGCTTGGAGATACCACAAAATCACCTCTGGATACTATGTGCAACTAGCTAAGCCAGAGTGGTTAACCAGTGTATGTATTATTCCCAATTCAAATACATAAGGCAGAGCATTAATGAATCAAAGAATGGAAAAATGGACACTGGTCCTTCCTCCAACTAAGGCCTTGAGTAACCCTCGCCCTTATCTTTTCCTGATGAAGATCGAGACTGCAGTAGAAATGCTAACTGTGCTATGGAAAACACTACTTTCATTTCTAAATGAAATATGCAATACGTTGTCTTGTCAACAGTACCTTCCTCTCATGAGGCTCACGTATAACTGCTGGTCTCATCCTGTCCTTTGGCACCTTGCCTGCCTTTGCTTGGGTCTTGGGCTTATTCTTAAATGGCAGGGCCTTTTGTAAGGCTTTTGGAATGTGCAGTGAATTAAAATGTTTCTTTTGCCTCAGGACTGGCTGAAAAGAAAAACAAAAGACAGTAACACATTTAAATTATGACCTATGTATATTTAAACTTTTGCATAATATCTTCTCAATGTTTTGATTTTCCCACAAGATCAGTAACAGAGTCTGCTGACCACAGAAATCAGGATCTGATCACCCATCAAATATGGATGACCTCAGTGCACATCCGTATCTGGAGGCCAAACAGTTAACATTTACAATTGTTCCACTTCTATGGTATCTTTTATGGGATCTCAACATTTCCTTATTTCCTATTTGTCTGAAACAACAAAAATATAGCTGTTGTTATACCAATGTGCAAAAATATATTAAATAAAATATAAAATGTCCATTAGAGTCAATGACTAAAAAACAGATGAGTAGAGTAAAAAGTAGATGAAACAATACAAAGTTTCTTATAAGGGAAAATCCAGAGTTTATTTGGGGGGCACTGAGATTACCTATCTTTTCTTCTTAACTCTCTGGATTTAAGGACATAGTTCTTGCACTGATAAGCAAAGTATCCCTATTCCTGATTCCAAGAGGTTTAACTTTATTCTGTTTCTGATGGAAGGCTGGCTGAATACAGAAAAGATTTAAAACAGATGAAGGTAAAATTCTCTACTCTGAATTTTCAAAGCAGTCTAAGTTCTATGTTTTAATTAAGAAAAATGATTAAAATTGCCTCAGAAATACTGTCAGTTAAGTTCAAAGTTTTGCCACTGGCCTTTACCAAAAAGTAAACTATGTAGAAAAATCTTTCTTTTATGTATTTGAATTTATTATTAAAGACATCATACTCAGTAACATTCAATATTCTCTGTTCAGAAATAATAACTGCTTTAGAATTAAGAAATTCAGAGAAATCTTCTCAAAGAAGCAGGAGCAATAGAGGCTGGATAAGAATATCATATTCTGAGTATATCTCAATAAAAATTCATGCAAGATAGTCAGGCATGGTGGTGCACACTTATAATCCTAGCAGCTTGGGAGCCTGAGACAGGAGGATCAGGAGTTCAAAGCCAGGAGTTTATTTTACGGCATTAACAAAACAAAAAAGCCTTAAGAAAAAATTTAACTAAGGAAGTAAAATATTTGGAAAAGAGAGAAATAAAGGGAAAGACACCCCATTTTTACAAGTCAGAAGAATTATTCTTAAAATATCCTAACTTCCCCAAAACAATAAACAGATTTAATGCAATGTCTTTCAAAATTCCAATGGATTTTCACAGAAGTAGACAAAACATATAAAAAAAATCCCACAATTCTTAGGAATCACAAAAGAAACAAAACAACCAATATTCAAAGAAATACTGAGAAAGAAAAAACAAAGTTGGAGGCATCACATTTCCCGATTTAAAATTGTATTATAAAGGTATGGTAATCAAAGCAGTATGGTATTGACATAGAAACAAAGACCAAAAGAGCCCAGAAATAAGTCTAAATTTATACAGTCGACTAATTCTTACCAAGGACAATCAAGACAACACAAAAGGGAAAGGATAATATCATCAATAAACAGTGCTAGAAAACTGGATCTCCCCATGAAAAAGAATAAAATAGAATCCCGATCTTATACCATATACAATATTCTACTCAAAATGGTACAAGACTTAAATATAAGACCTAAAACCTTAAAATTCTTTTAAAAGAGAACAGAGGCTAAAAAGCTTTTTAACATTGGTGCTGGCAATGATTATTTTTGGAATATCACACCAAAAGCCCATGTTACAGGAGCAAAAATAAACAAGTGAGACTATACTTAACTTTTCAAAAAACTTCTGCACAGGAAAAAAAATATCAACAAACAAAAGGACAACCTATAGACTAAGAAAAAAATATTTGCAAACTATGTATTTATAAGGGGTTAACACAAATGGCTGAGACAGGAAGCCAGCCTCAGCAACTATGAGGTGCTAAGCAACTCAGTGAGACCCTGTTTCTAAATAAAACACAAAATAGGGCTGGGGATGGGGCTCAGTGGTCAAGTGTCCCTGAGTTCAACCCTCAGTACTAAAAAAGAACTCTTACAACTGAATAACAGAAAAACAGATAACAATTTAAAAATTGGCAAAGGACCTGAACAAATATTTTTCTAAAGACATAAAAAAGGCAAAAGGAAATGAAAAGATGTAGGTCAAAGGATACAAAATGGCTGATATGTAAGATGATTAAGTCTACAGATCTAACATAACAGAAGAATTATAGTTATAAAAATGTATTTGGATTTTTTGTTAAATACACTTAATAAATCTATTGTTATAGATGTGTGTTCTTATTACACAAGAATGGCTATGGTTACTAAAATGTATAGTAACATTTTACTATCTATACATATCCTATTATAAACCTCAAATATACACAATAAGGTTTATTTTTTAAAAAGTTTAAATTGTTTTCAATCCAGAGTAAACCGCTAGTACCATTTCCCATGTTCCTTTTCAAAACATTTATGAATATACATATTTGATCAAATTTAATGTTAGACTTCATATCTGAAAAATTGAAAGCACTTAAGATATTATATACAAAAGCATCTGTGTGACTCCTTGTCAGGTGAGCAGACATAACATCTTCAATGATGCATATATGCACAACTTGTACCTTGTAGAGAGAGTCCTTGCTTGGCTTTAGTTTGATACCATGAGCGAGCCTGAGTTGACCTGTTGTCCGCATTCCTGACCAGGTGTCTTTCTCACCCACTGGCTTCAACAAAGATGTTACTGGGTTATAGAAGGCTGGGACAGAGACAGGATACCAAGTTCGCATGAAGACGATATCTGGAAACCAGAGGAAATTAACATTTTCAAAAGAAAATTCATAACCATTTTGAAAAAAACAAAACCAAACAAACAATAAAAATCCCAAAATATTCACCCCAAACTTTTCTATCTAGTTGCACAGCATTTGAAAAGAGACTTCATCAAGTGAACTACTCTTATATACACTAATCTTTGGGCACAAACAAGAGGCTCTAGACATAATGTGAATCAGCAACTGTATAAGGTGGAGTTGATTTGGACTTTCTGTAGACCCAAACTCTAACCTCTAATCAACACTGGCTAGAGATAAAAAAAAAAAAAAAAAAAGTGAATGGAAACACAGTGTTATAAACACACCACAAATATATTTACCACTCATCAGCAACTTATCCTCAAAGCTAGCCCGGAAAGCTCCTTCTGGAGCCCTGAGTGCTTTCTTGATCTGTCCCCTTATTCCACTGACAGTTCGAATCACGGCACCTTCAAATTTGGCCACTTCTAAGGCAGAATTAAACATTCCCTACAGGCAAAAGAAAATTAAAAATACATACACATAAAATTACATACTTTATCTCTGTTCATAAATGCATTATTGGTTAAGAAAACAGTAACAACTCATTGATATGTCAAAAAGAACACAACTCTATTTTCTCCAAAATACCAATGATGAAGATTCTACTGCTGGCTTGTTAGCATGTTCATCACTGGCATCTTTGTAAAAAAGAAGAACTTTATACTGGTGTCTTGTTGGCTGAACTGTAGTTTACATCCTGTCACTAAATAGGTTCAGGCACTTAAAAGTAAAAAGAGCTAAACAAATCCTGGTGGTACCATTTCCTGATTTTATGATCATCTTAACTAATGGAAACACCCCCAATAATGAAAGTTTCAATAAATGATGTTCAGACTAACCTCTCCAAATATTGCAGAACAATATATCCATTTCTATGAAACCTTGCCAAGTTTCTTGTAAATGATTTTGTCTATTTTTCTACTGGACTGTTAGATAAACTTCTTCCTTTTGTACCATAAACCAGAAAGGTAGCAAAATCCAGTGGTTGAAATTACACATTTTCAGTATGAATTCTGTGATACTCTCACATGGAAATATTAATAGCCTAAACTAAACACCTGTTGGACTTAGCCTTAAGACTTTTAAGCATACTTAAGTAACACAGACCAATATAAACAACTAAAAAAATTAAAATAAAATAAATAAAAATCAAGTTTATTTAAGATTTAAAATATTTTTCTAAAAACATTAAGCCTATATTTTAGAAGTACAAGAAAACCCCCAATCTGAAACTTTTTGAGGACTGAAATGACATGAATGGAAAATTCCACACCTTATCTCATGTGACAAGTTGTAGACAAAATGCAGGCCTATTAAAAAATATTGTTGAATTGTTTTCAGGCTATGTGTATAAGGCATACAATGAAACATAAATGAATTTTGTATTCAGTCATGGATCCCATCATCAAGATTTCTCATTGTGTATATGCAAATATTTCAAAATAATAAAAAATCTGAAATTTGAAGCATTTCTGGTTCTAAGCAGTTCGGATAAGGAATACTCAACTTGTATTTCATTCTTCCTTTAATATTTATAAATTTGAATATATAGATATACAGACCTTAATAAATGAAGTATTCTTGAAAATTTTATATGGAAAACCAGTCAGCTTTAATTTCTTCACAATTTTAATGGACTTATCTAGATCAAGGACAACTCCTGTGGCAGCTATCCGGAAATCAGGCTAAAAGAAATCCCCAAAATTTGAATATAGGAATAATTCATCAGTAAGAGTACAATTCTCTGCGATGTAATAAATTACAAAATTACAAGTTATTTTACTTACAATCAGCTAAGAAAGATCAAGAACATCTGAACATGCAAAATAGAATTTTAACAAAAGCAACCTAAAACTATAATACTGGCATGCCAAACAAATGACAACTCAAATATTTTCATGGTGATTTCTTTCTTAGTAACATAATGAAAAGGAAAATTCATTTGTAATGTTTAAGAAATTAAAATTTGGATCTCCAGGGTAGATTTCATCTGCTCATTATTCTGTTTTCTCTGATGTTACATGAGCCAATAAAACATGCTCTGACTGGTCCAATGAAGCCTGTGTTTGCTAACAAACGTTTCTACAGGGTAGTTTTAAGTCTAACTAGTTATGATGTATCCTCAGAACTTAATGTAGTGTTTAGCACATGACGAGCACTGCTTAAATACCTTTTTAGATAAATTAAATCCAAACAAGGCATAAAAACATGAAATGTCATCAAGTGCCATTGTAATTCTTCTATTTCCTTCTCCTCTCCTTCCATACCCTACTTAGAATTAATTAGAAAGATCAAAAGCAAAGAGAAATTTAATAATATATTAAACATGAGTTATTTTCAACTCACATGTACAAAATCCATACTCAAGATATACTTTTCAAACATAATCTATAAAATAAAATATCCAAGATATTTACCATTGTGCCACTAACAGACTGTATTGCCAAGAATCCAGTTCCCTGTGGAGTGATAGGACCTTAAGAGAATAACAACAACAAAAATAATGAGCCATAAATTTGGGATTCCATTTTACATAAATACCACAAAAAGAAAAATCTTATGAATTGGGATTTCATAAAAGGAAAAGAAAAAACTATAATGATAAAAGTTTAAATTATCCTTACAAGCAAGTTATTCTAACAACATTTTACCCCAAAAGGATGCTCCACAATGCATGTGCTGTGGGGTGTATTTTAGAAGCCTTTGTCTTCCATTGTGGTCTTCAATATAATAGAGTGGAATGGTCTGAAACCTCCTCCACCCTACAGAAAAAATGATTGGATCTCGGGACTTGAGGATTTTCTTATACCAACGATGCTTCTTCAGTCGCATCTAAGAGGAGAAGAGTTTGATAAAATTATGCAGAGTACATCCAAAGAACTTTGGTTGCTGAGCACGCAAGCATAGGTACCTACCTGCACATATCCCACATTGCCCTCACTGTTGCCCAAACCACCTAGAATCATTGGATAGTGGGGGTCAAAGTTCAGCACAAATTCACAGGGGACATTTTCAATCTCAATTCGAACATACATCCCAGGTCGAAAACCCTCATATTGAACTCTGGCTTCATCGTCTTGATCTTCAAATTCTGCTCGGTTAAGCTATATATGAGAGGGAGAAAAAAGTAAAACTCCATTATGCAGTTATCTTTCACAAACATTTAAGATTAAATTTTAAAATGAGCAATTCCTAGGGACTGGGAAATTAGCTCAGTAGTAGAACACTTGTCTAGCACACACAGGCCCTGGGTTTGAACCTCTACAGCAAAAAAAAAAAAAGAGAGAAAAAAAAAAAAAAAAGAAAAAGAGAACAACTCCTACATAAAAGAACCATGGACAGAATTACTATTCTAATTGAAAATGATACATTTCACCCCTACATTTTGTTTAGGATTTGCCACAACTATGTTCTTCTCCATTGCCCTAAGGCACAATAAATACAAACAACTCAGAAAAGATCCCTGGATGCTGGTTGGCAAAGGCTTGCAGCTTCCTCAACCCACAACTTCTCCTCTCATTATAAATTATTATTTCATACTTTCTCCCGTCTTCAAAATCCAATACCCCCCTCTTCCCCTTATTCTCACTCTCAACTGATGGTTATCTCCGAATTCACTCCAAAACCAAGTAATTTAGAACTTCCATATACTAAACCCTCTCCCATGGTTTACTTTCACATGAGGCCTTTTATTGTAGCTCTGTACTGTTCAGTAGCATAGCTACATGTGGCTAATAAAATTAAGTGACACTTAAAATCCAGCTCTTCAGTCATACCTGCCATATTACAAATAGTCAATATCAACAAGTGCCCAGCAGCCATGATATTGGGTAGCCAATAGATACACAATTCCACTACTGTAGCAAGTGCCATTGGCAGCTCTGGTACAGCTCAATGCCAAACACTTGCACACCATATACCATCCACTCTTGATGGACTTTATTCCAAAAGATCACCCCTTTGTTATTTCTCTTCTCTAAAAAGATCTTTTGACTCCACTTCCTCCACCAATAGCTGTCCTAATTTCCATTTCCTTCGGCATCAAAACTCCATAAAAATTTCCTATAGTTGCAATCTCTAGATCCTCTACTCTTAAAGCCAACGAAATTGGACCATTACCCACCACATTAAGAAAATGCTGAGAGAAGGGAAATTGCATGGAAATGGAAGGAGACCCTCAGGGTTATACAAAATTACATACAAGAGGAAGTGAGGGGAAAGGGAAAAACAGTACAAGGGGGAGGAATGAATTACAGTAGTGGGGGTAGAGAGAGAAGAGGGGAGGGGAGGGGAGGGGAGGGGAGGGGAGGGGAGGGGGGATAGTAGAGGATAGGAAAGGCAGCAGAATACAACAGACATGAGTTTATCAATATGTAAAGCAATGAAGTGTAACTGATGTGATTCTGCAAGCTGTATACAGGGTAAAATGGGAGTTCATAACCCGCTTGAATCAAAATGTGAAATATGATATATCAAGAACTATGTAATGTTTTGAACAACCAACATTAAAAAAAAAAAAAAATGCTTACCAAAGTCATTGAAGGTCTCCAAATTCTAAACCCAGTGGTCAATTTTGTCCTCATTTAAATGTGTCTCTTTTGGCATGAGATCATTCCCTTCAATAGCCTACTCAACACCCACAGGCAGGAAGGTCACATTATATCCTTTTCTTTGTTCCACATATTTCCTTTGTTTTTGTTTCTGACCTCACCCAAAATACCCTCTGAACACTGACGAACATGGGTTTTCCAAAAACCTCCCCTGGACAGCATATGTGTTTGCATAAGCCACATATCACCTATTCATTAAAATGGGAAGCAATAATTAGAAATGTGAAATCTATGCTTGCATTTAAATGAACATACTGTCTCAAATCACTGTACATGAGACCCTCAGAAGCAGAGACTATGTCTTGGTCATTTCTTCTTCCTCAGCACCTCATGCTTGGTGCAAAAGAGGTTCCGATATTTTTCTGGTGAACTTAAAAAACAATTAGATGACTACATGAATAAACATACTCTTCCATATCTCAACCCAGGAGTCCAAAAGAAAAGCACAGGGAGGAGAGACCAAACAACATCTACAACCTTGGAAGGAGGCTGACAGGAATTGAGTTTTCTTACCTGTGCTTGTTTCTGCATTTCTCCTTTAAGATCATCAAAATATGTGCTTTCTCCTTCATCATATTCTGCATCAAACATTTCCTTCAATTTTCTCTTTTTATCCAAGTGCTTTTTCTTGGCATTTTCCTCTGTGTTGGGGTCAGTTTCTTCCTTAACGTCTTCTTCTACATCTTCAACCTTAAATTTCCAGAAGAGAAAAATGTAGTTTATGGAGATCTTTTCATTAAGCAGACAAAAAAAAAATCTGAGTTGCAAAAATCTTAGTTTTGATCATCATGAACAATATAAAACCAAAACATAGCCTCTGGCTCTAAACAACACATCGCCACTGGAGGCAGTTGTCTGTATTACAATTAACTGCTACTACCTAATCTGGCTGGGAATGCCAAACATGAATAAAAGTACTAGCAAATATCCTCAATCCAGATACTTCCAGACACTGTTGTAAAGAAATTTCCAGGATAACAGGGAATTTGTTTTCTGAAAATGACACTTAAATTTAAGAAGAGGAGAATGATGGCAAAAAGAGGTGTAGAGAGGAACACTTAGGCTAAAACTTGCATGAGTGAAAAATCATAAAGAATTTGGTAAGTGACTACAACAAAAGGTTAGTAGTTGTCATCCAAAAGACTGAGAATAAACAACCTTTTATCTGCACCCATATGCCCACAGTTTTAGGAAGGAATCTGTTCTATAAGTTACACAGATTAAGTTGACAGTGGCCATGTCAAAGGCATACCTGAGTATCCAGGCTTGGTTTTCCCTTATGAACATCCCCTGTTTCTAGGTCTTCAAAGTCACCATAGAGCTCCTCTGGAAAAAGAACCACCAAACAGCTATTCTGTAAATGTGCTTGTGTATAACACTAGTGCCATCCAGTTCCAGGCTGACTATCCTCCAAATGTTACTCTGATTGTTTCTATCACTACACATATGCTTTTTTTTTTTTTCCTAATTGTATTTCTTCATCTGTTTACATACTTACCTCAAAATCTCAGTTAGTCAAGAGCTATTAATCCAGTATAGGGAATGGACTCTCTGTGAGAGATACTCAGAGGTAGCAGCCATAGCCATGAAGGCAAAACCCCAAAACCATCAGTTCAAAGAGTGAATAGAAAAGTCACAGCTTGACTGTAGCATGTGAAACAGTCTTGAAAATAACTAACACAATATAATTATGTAACACACACAAAGGGAAAATCTTAGATTACATAAACTACAGAAATTAGAGCAAAAGTAGAGCCCAAACAGAACTGAGCCCACAAGAAACATTCATTCATTCATCCATTTGTTCTTTTTTGGAGCTCTGGGTTCAGTTGCAGGTCCTACTCTCAAAAATAAATAACCTGAAACACTTAGAAAGGTATTACAGTCATGTAAGAGTCTACTTGTAATAAACACAAAAAAGGATAAAAGAACACAAGCATAAACCTAACAAGAAATAGACTGAAACTTTATTTTAAAAATAAAATAACTTTAAAATGTGACCAATGGACAAAGGAGTAACATAATCAGCCAACCCTTTCCAATACTTTCCATACAAGAGAGTGTTTTCAGTACTACACAGGCCTTACATTCTTAAACACAACCCAAGAAAGAAGGTATTGTACACACTACTGGATAAATAAATTATGTCCCTGGTTTGGAAAGGAAGATTCAACATATATATAGATGTCAAATCTTCCTTTAATGTAATTATTATTAAACCACCACCGAGGATTTCTAGTCTGGAGAAGAGAACACATTTCTCTCTGTTCTTCCTGACTACATATCACCATAAACTCCAGACATAATGCAGGAGACAAGAGACAATCAAAGAACTATGAAAGGTAGAAAGAAAAAGGCTGGTCAGGGAGTCCTGGACTAGAGGAATGACTTGGTCTTGGTGGTAAGTGTCTCAGTAGACCCTACCCAACAGAAAGGTGACCCAGGGCTCAGTGTTTCCCAACCCCCAATCTAGCAACAGAAAAGTGGCCCAGGCAGATTCACTCTTCCCCAGATCAAATGAGATATTGCTGGCAACAGCAGGTTAACCTGGAAGCACTGGCAAGGGAGTTGGGAGTTCCATTGACAATAATGACAAGGGGGGAAGTGTTCTCCTTCCCTAAAGGACCTAAACCAACCTTCTTTCCTCCACCAAGATATCTAGAGGGCTGAAGTTTACCAGCAAGGAAAATTCTGCCAGGCCTGAGACTTCCCTCCTCACTCTAAAACACTATGTGGCTAGGGAAGACCAGCAAAGGAGATTCTCTCCTCCCTTAAATAAGCAAATCAGTCCCATAGGCCAAGACAACCTTCCCCTACCTAAGTGCAACTGGTGGTTTAGCCAGAGGCAGTTCCCATTACCTTAAGCAATACCAGCAAGGACAGGTGGGAGACTGAAAGATACCAGATAAACCAAGTGGGCCAAAATAGCATCACAAAGGCTCTGAAATTAAGTTATTATTGGAACCACAGTCACAAAGCACCAGGGCCTGCATATAAAACCTAAACTATTTGATTGCCTGTGAAAATCACATAGGACCCCATCTTCTAATTTATTAACCAAAATGTACAAGAGACAACAGAAAAATCACCTGTAATTCCTTGAACAAGGTAAATTATAAGTTAATGTGAAAAGACAACTGAAGATACCAATTTCAAAATGAATCAGATGTTGGAATTATTGATTCACCTCTTAAAGCAGCCATTTTTAAATATGCTTCAATAAGCAACTACAAATCCTACAACAAACAAAAAACTTGAAAACATCAGCAAAGAAACTAAGTTAGAATCAAATGAGAATGGCAGAACTGAAATCTACAAAAACAAGGAAAAAAAAAAAAACATTGGTTAAGAGTAGAGGACAGAAGATAGAATGGGATTGCTGAGGTCTGAGCAACGAATTCACCTGCTCTGAACAACAGACACAAAACAGCATGAAAATAAATAAACAAGTATCCATGGAACCATAACAACCACCATTTACACCATCTGCGTAAATGAGGCTTTGCTGTAACAAATGAAGCTCCCCAAATCTGATGAAAGATAAACTTACAGATTCTGGAAGCCAAATGAACCTCAAGATGAATCTAAAGGAATCCACACTAGTTAAAATTCTGAAAACAAAAAGGCAAAATCTTGAAAGAAGACAAAAAGAAATGACAGAATATGTGTATGGGCACAGTAATTCAAATGACAGCATATTTCTCTTCTAAAATTGTCAGTTGTGAATGCTATGTCCAGTGAAACTATTATTTGGAAATAAAGAGAATGAAGACATTTTCAGAGCAAAGAACTACAGGACTTTGTTGCTAGTAGACTTATCTGTAAAAAATGGCTATGGAAAGTACTTAAGCAGAAAAGAAAGTATAAAAGGAAGAATATGGGACTACTAGGGAAAAAAAGAGAAAACAATAAAAAGATCAGAAATATGGATAAATACAAGAGACAACCCTCCTCATAAATTTTTAGAATCACATTTGATGACTGAAACAAAAAAATTTAACCCTATATAATACTTGAGGCATATTTAAAAAATTCATTCATTTATTTTTTTTGGAACCAGGGACTGAACCCAGGGGTGCTTAACCACTGAGCCACATCCCCATTCCTTTTTGTATTTTATTTAGATGTAGGATCTCACTGAGTTGCTTAGGGCCTCAATAAGTTGCTGAGGCTGTCTCTTAATTCCTGATCCTCCTGGCTCAGCCTCCCGAGTGGCTGGAATTATAGGCATGCACCATGGTGCCCGGTGAGGCAATGATATTTAATAATAAAGAAGGTAAAGAAACCCAAATAGAAGAAAGATTTCCACAAATCAGAGTGCTAAAATGTTGGTACCATTAGGCTATTAATATTACAATGCTCGCTGTGATACACAGTGCAACTACTACAAAAAAAACTATAGAGATGCCCTCAAAAACATAAATACATCAAAATGAAAAGAAACAAACAACAGAAACAAAACATCAGATTTAAGCAATTAGATATAAATAAGTGCCTTAAATATAAATGATATAAACACACCCAAAAACAGACTGATAGAAGAAAAATGGACAGCCCAGCAATACGCTGTCTACAAGAAACTCACTTCAAATTTAATGACATAACCATAGAAGAACCTCAACAAACCCTCTGGCTTCCCTTGCTTTTAGATGACATTTTAAAAAGCACTCAACTATAGGTCACACAGCTGACCAACGTAAGTCTCTCACTAGCTTTGCCATAGAGGACGAAACTAATAGGTTAAAAGCATTCTCCAGTAAAAGTTGTTTTCTGGCCCTCCCCTGTTCTATATCTCAAATTGCAAGATTAGCTATTCCTAGAAAAAGAAACTAGAAAGATATGAGTCATAAAATTTACTAATCAGTAACTTTCCTCTAGACTTATGGAAACCAGAATATCTGATGGTCTTCAGATAGCATCAAAAATGTGGGCCAAGGTCTTGATAATCTTATTCTTTAATTAAACAGTGAAATAATGTTTAACTTGCAGGGACAATAATGTGTTTTCCTAAAAAAATTACAGAAACTAGCGGGTACGATGGCACACCTGTAATCCCAGCAATTTGGCAGCCTTAGGCAGGAAGATCTCAAGTTGAGGACAGCTGGGGCAATTTAGTAAAACCCAGTCTCAAGATTAAAAAATAAAAAGGGCAGAGCTGGGTGTGGTGGCCAGGGCTCGAGGATCTTGAGTTCAAAGCCAGCCTCAGCAACAGGAAGGTGCTTAACCAATACAAAATAGGGCTGGGGATGTGGCTCAGTAGTTGAGTGCCTCTAAGTTCAATCCTTGGTACCCACTAAATAAAAATAAAAAGGGCTGAGATGTAGCACAGTGGTAAAAGTACCCCGAGGGTCCAATCCCCAGTACTCAAAAACAGAACTGAAGGTCAATTATTACCACAGGGACATTCTGACAGAACAGAAAGAAAAACATCCCTGAGTGACTGAGATGATTACTGGAGGATGGATGTGTGGCTCAGCACATAGTGCTCCTGCTTTTTGCCCTCCTGCTCCTCATTTAACTGCCCTATTAGAGCCCTTTTGTGCCCCTGAGTTCCCTAAGACAGTCTTTGTTTGGGGGGATGATAGTTTTCCCTTCCAATTTCTCAGCGTTGGCCTTTTAATAAACCTGATTTCCCTCCTACTTCTCATCTCCCAAGTACTGCTTTTGAGTGGAAAGCAGATGGACCTACCCCTGGTAACGTAATTAGTTGAAAGTAAAAGGATAATGAAAGGATGGAAAAAGTAATGTAAACATTAATTAATTATATTTAATGTGATATTAATTTTTTTAAATAAATTACTTCTTAGTGGTACTGGGGATTGAACCCAGGGCACTCTACCACTGAGTTTCCTCCCCAACTGTTTTAGTCAGCTTTTTTGTTGCTATGACTGAAAGACCCGACCAGAACAACTGTAGAGGAGGAAAAGTTTATTTGGGGGCTCATGGTTTCAGAGGTCACAATCCATAGACAACAAGGGGCAGGTAGAAGGAGAGAGAGGGAGAGGGGAGAGAGAGAAACTCCATTCTCCAAATACAAAATATATACCCCACAGCCACATACCCAATGAACCACTTCCTCCAGCCAAACCCCCTACCTGCCTCCAGCCCCCACTAATTAATCCCATCAGGTATTAATTAGCTGATCGGGTTAATGCCATAAGCCAATCATTTCTCCTCCAAACTTTGTACTGTTTCCACATCTAAACCATAACATCAACCCTTTTAATTTTTTATTTTGAAACAGGGCCTTGCTAAGTTGCTAAGGCTGGCCTCAAGCTTGTAATCCTTTTGCCTCAGCCTCCTAAATAACTGGATTATAGAAGTGTTCCACTGGTAAAACATTAATTTTGGCTCCATTAATATGTTCTGAAGACTTCAGAGTAAATTATCAGAGTAATTTTATCAGAGAAAAATTTTCAAAAAAAAATTATCAAAGCTATAGAGTCTTTACTGCTGCATTTTAAGACTTAAATTTTCATGTGTTGTCCTGGATGAGCTTCCTAGGATTCCAAAGATTTAGCCATGAAGGACCCTGGACCCAGTAAGGAAAGGTTCTCCACATGACTTGTCCTTATGAGCCAGGCCAGCTATACTTCAGCCTATATTTCACAACACCTGACCACATGTCCACAATTTTATTCAAACAAACCAATGACACCCTCCCAGAGGAACAATGGTCATCCTATACTTTTGATATTATAAAGTCTGCCCCCTCAGTTCAGGTACCCATTCAGCTGGTCCTGAGCAAAACCCCTGTGTGGCCCTGCACAGTGTGCAATGTCATCCTCCTCTGAGCTTTGAAGTATACATGACAAAAACCTGCTGTTCATATTATCTGAAAAATGCTGGGTGTTATATGTTTAGCAATCTTCTGCTACTTGAGGTGGGGATCCATCCTTCACCAATGGGTGGAATGAAAGCGACTATAAAAACTATGTAATGATAAAAGGATCAATTCACCAAGATATAACAAGTCTAAAGATTAGAAGAGCCAAATAACAGAACCTCAAATATATGAAGTAAAACTTCATAGAGCTTGTTAGAGTCTGTAAACAAGTCAAAATAACACCTGGTATTTTGCCAGGGGAATGTTAGAGTTCGTAAACAAGTCTGGATGGTGCCTGGCAAAATGCCAGAGGGAGTGGTTTGAGAAGTAACAAAAGCAAGCCATTAAGTGTGGAGATTCCTTATTGGTTGACTGATGTATCTAGTTTATGCTAATTAAGATAAGCTGTGCAAAATGTATAAATACCTCTGTTGTCCTACAATAAACGGCTCCTACTCCTGCTGTATCAATCTACACAAGTTATTCGTCGCCCCCCGGTTATTTTGCCCAGCCAGCAGGGCTGCGGCAGATGGTGGCCCGTTACGGGGAGCCCCGGGACACTCGGGGGTAAGTGACGAAAAAAAGCTGCCCGTCCATAGATAGGACGGGAGCAATCTGCTCGTCCCTAGGCAGATAGGGCGAGAGGAAAAATGGCCATTTCGAGAAAATGGAGAAGATTGATACAGTATGTGTATCAATCTTTGTGTCTTGTTTTGTCTAAATGTATTGTATTGTCTTTATGATGAGAATATGGAAGGGGTGAAAAGTAAATTACTAAGGGAAGAAGGCACCCCAATGGAACCAAGAGCAATTAGGGCATGTGTTGATAAAAGCCCAGGAACTCTAGTCAGAAAGAAAAAGAAAGTTAAAAAGAAGAAGGATTATCAGGAAAAAAGTTGCAGCAAAAGGCTATTACTGAATACTTTTCGTTACCGGAGGGTGCGTGAATCTGTGCAGCGGCTGCCACATGCGCAAGCGGGTCACGGTGCAGCAAGTACTTTCCAAGCGGAGGTGGCAGCCGGCTCTTCCACTGCAGGGAGCCCAAATCTAGACCTGACCTGGAGGCACAGTCTCCCAGGCTCTTGCTCCCAGTAGCAGTTTGAGTCCGGACACTCCCCAGAGCCATCTGGGGCTGCCCGGGATGTTACAGCTCCTACTCCTGCTGTATCAATCTACACAAGTTATTTGTGTCCGCCCCCCCCCCCCCCCCCCCGTTATTTTGCCCAGCCAGCCGGGCTGCGGCAAGAGCTGAAAGTAGATATAGATAAAATCCACAGTCATTATTTGGTGACTTCAACATTAGTCTATATGTCACTTGTTAAAACTAGGAAGAAAATCAGCAAGGATATAGACTATCTGAACAATATAGTCAACCAACAGAATTTAACTGATATCTATAGAATATCCACTAATAGTACAAATTTTTAAAGTACCAACAGAACATCTATAGACAGAGTAAATTCCAGACAGTAAAATATATTTCAACAAATTTAAAAGAACTGAAATCATAAAAATATATTACCATAATATAATGCAATCAAACTAGTGAAGTCCCAAAAGAAATACAAAAACACACAGAATGTAATGAAAATAGAAATATATCACATTTAAATTTATGGGGTATAGTAAGCAGTGCTAAGGGGGAAATTCATAAGCACTGAATATTTACATTAGAAATGAGAAAAGGTGGTATGAGGGGAAATGGTGGTATAGAGGCACCCAACAGCACTTCTATACTATTGCTCCACAGTATAGAAACAAAGCAACAGGTGTGTAACTGCTTGAGTTGAGTGGCTGTGGGAGACCACTGGAAATAGCACAGAAAACAAAACTGGGTGAAATCCAGACACTATACCACAGTTCTAACACTGGGCACCTCAGTCAGGAGAAGAAAATTCTCCCCTTCAAGGGAGTAAATGTCAAAGAGCCACAGCAAAGCATGACAAAGAAGGCTGCATCCTACAGATAAACAGTGACCTGTAGTTGACTGGGCAGAGAACAACTACAGAAAACACTCTTGGCTTGGGGGAGTGTCTCTAACACAAACCCACAATAGTTTTATGTCACAGGGAACACAGGCTGTAATGTAACAAGGAGGAAAGTGGAGGGCAATGCCCTCTGGAATTAGTTTCAGCCAACCTGTCCTCTGTAACTGGGAGCAACAGCAGCTACATGTGGTTTGATATTGGGGCCAGGTCTGAGGGTGCCAGGATTGAGGGTTGCAGATCACTTGGCTCCCACAACACCCCTCAAGCATGTAACTTGGTGGTTTAATTTCATTTTGTTGCATATAATTTCCAGTTTTCCCAGAAGAGACTATCTTTTCTCCAATGTATACTTTTGGTGCCTTTGTCTAATATAAGATAATTGTAATCATGTGGGTTAGTCTCTGTGTTCTATATTCTGTACCATTGGTCTTCCAGTCTATTTTGGTGCAAATACCATGTTGCTTTTGTTACTATTGCTCTGTAGTATAGTTTAAGGTCTGGTATAGTGATGTCACCTGCTTCACTCTTCTGGGCCTCTTATTTTTCCAGATGAATTTTATGACTGCTTTTTCTATTTCTATGAGGAATGCCACTGGGATTTTGATTTGAACTGTGTTAAATCTGTTCTACCTTTTATTAGTATTTTTGAAACATAATTTAATTGCGTTTTTTAAAAAAAGTTTTGATTTTCTTTTTAATTTCTATTTTAATCATTTCCCCCTCTTGATTCTTTCTCATCTATTTTATTTATCTATTTAGTTTTACTATTTTTGTTGTTGTCCATCCAGGTGTTAAGAGGTAGTTAGAATCTCAAATTAAAATAAACAAACATGACCAGAAAAGAACTTTTCCATAACATAAAATAATTATCAATCAAGATTACTATACCCAACAAAATTATCCTTCAGAATGGAAGAAGAAATAAAGATTTTCCAAGACAGGCATAAACTAAAGGGAAATTTATAACCACTAGACCAGCATTACAGAAAATGCTTAAGAAAACCTCATACCCAGAAGAGGAAGAACAGAAACACAAATTAAGAAACAGGAAAGAACTGAGAATTAATCAATATAGTAACCAACAAACTTCAAAGATTAATAAAAGAAAAAGAAACATACACAAAAAAATCGAAAGAAAATCAACAAAATGATAGGAACAAGCACGTGTTTTTCTTTTGATAATAATTCTGAATATAAAAGATCTTAACTCTTTAAGATACAGCCTGGCGGAGGTTTTCAAGATGGCAGAATAGAGGAGGTCACGTTCCTGGCTATTCCATGGAGTAAAACCAAGAAAACCGACAGGCAGCTTCTCAGCAAGGTAGGTGAACAAAAAAAGTGGGGAGACTTTATTGGAATTTAAAACTGGACATTCAGAGCAGATCAGGCACTCAGAAGTTTGGATATAACAAAATAAGGAAGAAATCCCCAGCGGCACAGCTGCTACCACAGCCAAGCCAGAAGCTGTAGCCAGAGAGGTCCCGCTCTGAGTATAGTGGAGGGATAAGAGAATTAAAGGAACCCACATTTTGGGGAAGCCCAAGGCAAGTCTGAGCTTTTAGAAATCAAGGACATTGTCTGGAAAATCTGAAAGATACGCTGTATAATATCCATGTGTGGGGAAAGAAGGTGCCATCTCTCTAGGTGGTGGGCAGAGGACAAAGGAAGAAACCATTTTGCAGTCGCTGCATTGGGGGCTGATTCCAGGCAAATCTGAGTTTGGCCCGAAATACAGGCCTAGTTAACACATACTGCATGACAAAGAGTATGTTTACGTGACCAGAAGAAAATCAAAGGTGGAGAGAGGTTTACACAGGGCACAACTGGTCATGGAAACCTATCAAGTTCTACCCCTCAAATCAGACTGCTTGCAGGACCTGCTGGAAGAGATGCATCTGCCTGGGAACTTGGAAGGGTGGTGTGAGAGAAATTGTTTGGAGACTGAACCTGAGACCAGGAAATGCGGAGTCTATAGGTGATGTAGGGAACTAAGAATTGGGTCCTCTACACACGAGGAACCCAAGAGAGATCCCTGGGGTAAGGTCCTCCAGCATCAACAAGTGCTGGAGGTATGCTGATTTAAAGTCTCCAGATAGACCTGCCTCCAGGAATTCTACCTATGGGATTACCTCTTACTCCAGCAATCCAGAGGGTGGAACATCATGCTCCAGAAAACCTCACCTAAAACTGCTAAGAAGAGATGCTGAGAATATTCTGAACTTCAACAGAAAGAATTCTTTAACTTTTCATCAAGATTTTTTTTTCTTTTTAATTCTTTTTCACTATTTAATTGTGACCTTAATGGTATATGGACATTTATACAGTCTCTTTTTTTTTTTCTTCTCATCTCTAGCATCTTTGAAGCCAGTTATTTTATTTTACATGGATTAGTTTTTTTGTGAACTAGCATGTTTGATTAGTATATTTTAGTTTTGTTTTGTATTCTTTTATTTTTATTATTTTTTTAAATTTTGTTTTGCATATATTTTTTCTCCTGTTTCCCTTGATTCTCTTTTCTTCTGCTCACAGCCAATCTCTAGTGTTCTTTCACTCTTCCTTTAATCTTTTTCTTCTGTTGTCTTTCCTCCTCCCTCATAATCATCACATCCTATATCAGTTCTGTTCTCTCCCTGCCCACCATTTGAAAATGTAACCTTTTGCAAATTTGCTTTTATTATAGGCAATAACTGATCATATAATTTCGGTTTATTGTGATAATTAACACTATGTCATAGTAGGAACTATTTAGTTTAATGCTGTAAATTGTTTGCATTGGTTGTTATAATTATTGTTTCTCCCTAAGCAGTGAGGTACAGACACACAAACAACATAAAAAAGCAAGGGAGGGGGCTGGGGATGTGGCTCAAGCGGTAACACGCTCACCTGGCATGCGCGGGGCCCTGGGTTCGATCCGCAGCACCACATAAAATAAAGATGCTGTGTCCACCAAAAGCTGAAAAATAAATATTAAAAATTCTCTCTCTCTTAAAAAAAAAAAAAGCAAGGGAACAAATTGCCCTAAGCAAACCAAGATACTCCAATAACAGAAACCATCGACAGCACAATGAAAGGAGTTTAGAATGTACATAGTTAAACTGATCTGCAAAGTAAAGAATGATGTAAGAAAGCAAATATAGGCAGCAAAAGATCACTTCAAAACCAAACAGAAATCCTTGATATGAAGAAAACAATAAACCAAATTAAAAATTCAACAGAAAGCATCACTAACAGACTAGACCACTTGAAGACAGACCTTCAGTCAATGAAGACAAAATACATAATCTTGAAAATAGAATGGACCATGGAGAGATGTTAAAAAACCATGAATAGAACTTCTAAGAATTATGGGATAACATGAAAAGCCAAAATTTAAGATTTATTGGGATAGATTAAGGCAAGGAGACACAAATCAAAGGAATGCACAATCTTTTCAATGAAATAATATCAGAAAATTGTTCAAATCTAAAATATAAAATGGAAAAATCAAATACAAGAGGCTTACAGGACCCTAAATGTGCAAAATTACAACAGATTCACATCAAGGCACATTATTATGAAGATGCCTAACATACAGAATAAGGATAGAATTCTAAAAGCTGCCAGAGAGTAAAACTCAAGTAACACTTAGAGGGAAATCAATTTGGATCTCAGCTGATTTCTCAACCCAGACCCTTAAAAATTGGAGAGCTTAGAACAACCTCTGAAAGAAAATGTCAGCCAAGAATACTATACCTGCAAAACTAAGCTTCAGATTTGACAATGATATAAAAACCTTCCATGATAAAAGTAAGGACTTCATAACAAAAAAGCTGGCACTACAAAACATTCCCAACAAACTATTTCATGAAGAAATCAAAAACAAAAAGGGAAATCCAGAAAAGGGAAGAACTACATTGTTAGCCTGTTAATATAACTATGGGCTGATTTAGAAGTCAAGCTGACTTCATTCTGCTCAGACATCTCACCCTATACTCCCTGCCCCCCCGCCCCCCCCTTCCTGCAAGAATCCATTCACACAGAAGCTGACATCCACACCCACCTGCACCCTGACCAAAATGCTTCCAGGTTCTAGTCTACTTCCTGAATAGATACAGAGGCTGCTAGTTTTAAGAACTTAATGACTGTGTGCTTGCCCCGCTTGACCCCCACTTTTCCTTTGTGGTTTTGGGGGTCTTAAAGTTTGCTCTCCACTTACATTAATTAACAAGGGCTAAACCTGCCCCTAATGCACAGTCAAGGTTCTGACTTATGAAAAGTAATGCTCAAGGTAAGTGTTGCTGTTTTCACTGTGCAGAGATAGCCTGTGTCAGGTTCCTGACAATAAGTCTGCTTTTTGTCTCTGTCCTTGGTATGTATGAGTGGTCAGTCCTGTGTCCAAAACAAAACAAAACAAAATGTACCATTAGCATGGATCTCAAAACAAGCAGGAGTTTCTGTCCTCATATTAGATGAAGTGAGCTTCAAGCTGATGTTAATTAGAAGGGAGAAGGCCATTGTGTACTACTTAAGGGAACACTATATATCAACAAGACATAACAATCTTAAACATTTATGCACCAAACAATGGAGCATCTACATACATAAAACAAATCCTTCATAATCTCAAGAATCGAATAGATCATAACACAATACTAGTTGACTTCAACAAACCACTCTCACCAATCAACAGATCTTCTAAACAAAAACTAAATAAAGAAGATAAAGAACTAAAAAATACAATTAATAATTTAGACTTAAAAGATATATAGAGACTATTTCATCCATCAACAAATGAATATACTTTCTTTTCAACAGCACATGGAACACTCTCTAAAATAAACCATATCTTAGTTCACAAAGCAACGCTTAGCAAATGCAAAAAAATCAGAGGTAATACCTTGCATTCTATCCGATCATAATGGAATGAAATTAGAAATTAAAAATAAAATAAAAAATAGAAGGTACTTCAACACCTGGAGACTAAATAACACACTACAGAATGACCAAAGGATTGTTGAAGAAATCAGGGATGAAATAAAAAAATGCTTAAATGTCAATGAGAATAGCAAAAGAACATATCAAAATCTCTGGGACACTATGAAGGAAGTTCTAAGGTGAAAGTTAACTGCATTGAGCTCATTCATTACAAGAAGAGAAAAATCACGAAATAACCTAATTTTACATCTTAAAGCCCTAGAAAAAGAACAAACCAGCACCAAAACCAGTAGAAGGCAAGAAATAATAAAAATCAGAGCTAAAATTAATGAAATTAAAACAAACAAACAAAAATTGATTAAACAAAAAGTTGGTTCTTTAAGAAAAGGAAAAAATTTTTAAATCCTTAGCCAAACTAACAAAGAAAAAGAGAAAACCCAAATTACTAAAATTCATGATGAAAAAGAAAATATCACCATGGACATAACTGAAATACAGACAATAATGAGAAATTACTTTGAAAATCTATACTCCAATAAAACAGAAAATCTTGAAGACATTGACAAATTTCTAGAGACATATAACTACCCAAATTGAATCAAGGAGACATAGAAAATTTAAACAGATCAATTTTAAGTAATAAAATTGAAGATGCCATCAGAAGGGGATGGATTGTGGCTCAGTGGCAGAGCACTTGCCTAGCATGTATGAGGCACTGGGTTCAATTCTTAGCACCACATATAAATAAAACAAAGGCTTGTTGACAACTAAAAAAAGATGCCATCAGAAGCTTACAAAAAAGAAAAGCCCAGGACCAGATGGATTCTCAGCTGAGTTCAACAAGACCTTCAAAGAAGAACTTACACGAATGTTCCTCCAATTATTCCATGAAATAGAAAAGGAAGGAACCCTTTCACACTCATTCGATGAAGCTAGTATCACCTTGATACCAAAACCAGGCAAAGACTCATCCAGGAAAGAAAACCTCAAAACAATACCCCTGATGAACACTCATGCAAAAAATTTTCAATAAAATACTGGCAAATGACACACAAAAACGTATTAAAAAAAAATAGTGCACCATGATCAAGTGGGGTTTATCCCAGGGATGCAAGGTTATGTCAACATATGGAAATCAATAAACGTAATTCACCAAATCATTAGACTTTTAAGACAAGAATCACATGTATCTCAACAGACACAGAAAAAGCATCTGACAAAATTCAGCATCTATTCATACTCAAAACACTAAAAAACTATAGATAGTAGGAACATATATTGTAAAAGCTATCTATGCTAACCCAAGGTGAACATCATTCTAAATGGAGAAAAACTGAAAGCATTCCTTCTAAAAATTGGAACAAGACAGGGATACCCTCTTTCAATATTCCTATTCAACACAGTTGTGGAACCCTAACCAGAACAATCAGACAAAAGAAAGAAATTAAAGGGATATGAATGGGAAAAGAAGAGCTTAAACTATCTCTATTTGCCCATGATGATTCTATATTTAGAAGACCAAAAAAACTCTACTAAAAAGCTCCTAGGACTCATAAATGAATTCATCAAAGTAGCAGAGTTTAATGATATATATATACAATGGAATACCACTTGGCCCTAACTAAGAATGAAATTATGGCCTTTGCTGATAAATGGATAGAGCTGGAGAATATCATGCTAAGTGAAATAAGCCAATCCCAAAAAACCAAAGGCCAAATGTTCTGATTTGTGGATGCTAACCTATAGCAAGAAAAGGGTGTGGAGGGGAAGAATAGAGGTCTATTAGATTAGACAAAGGGAAACCAAGGAAAGGCAATAGAATTAATTGGTTATAACTTTCCTAGCCTTGTATTTGTATACACGATGTGGATAACTCCACATCATGTACAACCACAAGACTGGGAATCTAAATAGAATAAGTTACACTCTATGTATGTATATTCTATCAAAATACATTCTACTGTCATGTATAAATAAAAATTAAAAAAAAAGACGGCATAAAAAACATAAAAAAAGAACTCAAAACACTCACCAGCAACAACAAAAAACAATCCAATTAAACTGGCAAATGATCCAAATAGACACTTTATAAAAGAGAAAGTACATAATGGCCAATGTAGAAAAACAACCAATAACAAAAAAACCCCCAAAGCCAAAAGCCCAACAGGGAAATGCAAATCAAAACTATACTGAGCCAGGCACTGTGGTAAATGCCTGTAATCCCAGTGGCTCTGGAGGTTGAGGGAGGAAGATCACAAGTTTGAAGTCAGCCTCAGCAATTCAGTGAGGCCCTAAGCAACTTAGCAAGACTCTGTCGCAATAAAGAAAGTTGGGGATATGGTTCAGTGATAAAGTGCCCTTGGGTTAAGTCCCTGGTACCATAACTAACAAAAACTACATGCAATTCCATCTAGTGTAGATTCACTCCAGTTGGAATGATATTAAGCAGGGTGTAGTGGTGCATGCCTGTAATCCCAGTGGCTTGGGAGACTGAGGCAGAAGGATCACGAGTTCAAAGCCAAACTCAGCAATTTAGCAAGGCACTATGCAACTTAGTGAGGCTCCGTCTCAAAAAATAAAAAGGGCTGGGAAATGAATCAGTGGTTAAGTGCCCTGGGTTCAATCCCTGGTACAAAAAAAAAAAAAAAAGCCAAGCAAAAGACAAATGCTGGCAAGGATGTGGAGAAAACGGAAAACAGAGCCTTTTATACTGTTAGTGGGAATTTAAATTAGTACAGCCACTATGGAAAACAGTATAGTTTCCTCAAAATCTAAAAAAGAGAACTATCCTATGATCATGCTATATCAACCCTACATATGTATCTGAAGAAAATGATGTCAGCATACAAGAGATACCTACATACCTATGTTTACTGCAGCACAATTCACAATAGCCTACGCATGGAATCAGTCTAGGTGCCTGTCGGAAGACAAACGCATAAAGAAAAATATGGTGTGTATATGTGGACATATATATACACATACACACAAAACACATACACAATAGTGTATTATTCAGCTACAAAGAATAAAATCCTGTCATTTGCAGAAAAAAGAATGAAACTATAAGACACCGCATTAAGCAAAATAAGCCTGACATAGAAAAGTATTGCATAATTTTGTCAAAGGTGGAAGCTAAAAAAATAAAAACAAAGAAAAGGTCCTGTTAGGCATTGGGAGGGAGATCAAAGGGAAGGCAGGGGGGAGGCGGAGAAGGGAGGGTAGACATATCAAAGTACAACATATGCATGTGTAGAAATGCCACAGTGAACCCTTTCACACATTAGCACACAATGAATGTGTGTTACTAACTAAAATTTTAAAATAAAAAGTTTCAAACCAATAATTTAATAAAATTAAAAATTAAAAAAGCAAAATAAATCTAAAACAAGCAGAACAGAATTAATGAAGCTAAGAGCAGACATCAACAAAATTGAAAACAGGGAAAAAAAAAAAAGAAAAAAATCAACTAAGATCATATCAAACATAAAGCCAACATGAAGAGTCTCCCATGAGTTACAAAGGGTATAAGTTTGAGCATCAATAAAGAAAGGGGCACATCAACTATATTTAAATCCATGACTTAATAATATTTAAAAAAAGAAAGTAAATTGCCAGGCATAATGGTGCATGCACTTCCTCCTCCTCACCCCAGAGCCAGTGGTGATTCCAGCAAGCAGCCATGCCCGATGTGACTGTTGGTGAGCTGGCTGTGCCCTGAGCCTGGCGTCCTTGTGGCTACTGTGGAGGATATGGATGCTGTGAAACCCGATCACCAGCCCCAGTACATGAACATGACAAGCGGCTGGGGCTGGAGGAGGCTGTGGGTGGCAGAAAGGACAACCATCAGTGGTATGTGTGCAACAGGGAGAAATTATGTGAATCACTCAAGGTTATCTGTTCAGAATTACCTTTATCAAGGAACACAGATCTTCTCAAACAACAGCATTGAGAAACTGGGCTGGCTTATAGATCATTCATCTGTTTTTAGCCTGTTTATGTCTAGAACATCTATCAATGGGTTGCTAGGAAGAAGTTCAATGTTTGTATTCTCATCAGATCAGTTTTAGAGACTGCTTAAAACTAATCCAGACTGGAAAACCCACAGACTTCTTGATTTAGGTATGGGAGAGGGAGAAGTCACAAAAATCATGAGCCCTCATTTTGAAGAAATCTATGCCAAGGAACTCTCTGAAACTATGGTACAGCCGCTTCAGAAGAAGAAATAGAGTGCTTAGACTCAAAGAATGATAGAATACAGGGTTCCTGTAATTTGTCATCGATGCTTGAATTTGTCAGACTGCAGTGATCAGCCCAACTTTTTAAAAGGTATCAGAAGTACCTTAGAGCCAACTGAGGCACAGTCATCCTTGACCAGGTCCTGCCCTTTCATCCCTATGCGGAAAACAGTGGCAGGTGGGAGAAACCATCAGAAAGTTTGGAAATCAAGGGACAGAATTGGGGAAAAAACAAGTGAAAACCTGCCTGAGGTGTTCAGAAAAGCTGGTTTTGTCATTGAAGATTTCACCAGACTTCTATACCTATGCAAAGGTGACATGTATAATGACTACTGTGTTTTAAATGATGCTGTCTTTGTAGTCAAACCAGTATAGACTTCTGGAGGCCAAAATCTTCAGAATTTACCCCAGGATCTACCCTTCAGAAGAGGGTTCACAATTATGTGATGGGAGGACCTTTGGGGACTACCATTCTAAATATCATGTAGGAAGTTGAAAAGTCAAAATACTAATTATTTTTTTGTAGTGTGTAAAAGGAATGTTTCTAAAAAACAAAAACCCAACTCTAAATATAGGTCACACTCCAGTTATGATGGAAGATATGTTTTATACTTAATTGCAGTTGGGATTCATTCCCAAACAAAGAAATAGTCATGACTTCATGGAGCCAATAAATAGATTGTTCTTAATAAAATGAATACTGGCAATAAAGCTGTCCATTCAATTCAAAATATTGATTGTAAGGTATAGCCACTGATATTCTTTCATGTTTAGAAACTCTTTGTTATTCAAGAAAATACTTTTAATCATACTAATAAACTTTTTTTGGAGATGAAAAGAAAAAAGACTTGAGAGCACATCTCACAAAATAAGATATTCAAATGGCTAAAAAGCACACAAAAGATGCTCAATAACATTATTTTGGTTTGTATGTTGAGAATGATGACGGCACACCTGTAGCAAGGAGGAGTATAGGGAAATTTACAACTCATGATATGATTTTCTAAGGAAAGCAGGGAAAATTTACTAAATTAGTTCAAACATGGCTTGGAAGAGCTGGGAGGAAAGCAGAATATCTTAGGGTTTTAATGGTGATTTTAGAGTGGAGTTTTAGGGGAGCAGCAGATATAAATGGTTTGAATTTCTTGCTGGTGCCAAAAAGGAAGCACTGGGCTTTCTTTATGGGCTTATCCAGGCATGGTTCAGAATTGGAGGGGGCGCTTAAAAGCTGTCAGCAAACAATAAAAGTGGAATCAGATGCAGTTTCTTATAAAGTTGTGCATCCATTTATCTTATGGCCAAGCATTCCACTCCTAAATATTTATCAAGTTGAAATAAAACTAGCTTTTACTAAAAGACCTATATACAAATGTTCAGAGCAGCCTTAACTTATTGAATACCAAGTTTTCAATTCTGCAAATATTTCAATGAAATTGACATATGTGTATTAAAATAGATTTAAAATCATAATTTATCTTATATATTAGTATAATTATAATATAATCATGTTCTTAATAATAGCCTCAAACTGGAAACAACCTAAAAGACCATTAAAAGAAAATGCTTAAGCAATTATGGCATAGTCATGTTAACAGAATTCTACTTAGCAATAAGAAAAACAAATTACAATGAGTAAATCTCAAAAACATTATGCTAAGGCTCAAGAATCAAACAGATAACAGTATGCTTTATTATGTAATTCTAAAAAGACAACCTTAATCTAGAGATCACTGGTTGCTTTGGGGCCGGTGGTGGTATGGGTGGTAGAGACTGACTATAAGAGACATAAAAGTGATTTGTGTGGTGATGAAAATGTTTCTTAATTTTAATAATGGTATGTAGGCATATTTATTCAAGCTAACAAAACTACATTGTTAATACCAACATATTCTACTTTTATGAAACATATATCTCAATAAAGTTGATTTACATAGAATATATACTGTCTGATGTATTTGTATGAAGAAAAAAAAAAAAATCAGGCAAAACAAATCTATGGGGATAAATCCATAAGAGATTCCCAGGGGCAAGGGTTGGACTGTTAACTATCAACATATACAGGCAAACTTTCTGAGGCAATAGATATTTTCTTAGCTTGCTTCAGGGGGTATGTATAGGCATATACAAAACTGTCAAATTTCACTCAACTGAACATTAAGTTATATTTCAATTTTTTAAAAGTGTGCTGTTTAACAAAAACAAAAAAAATTTTTCTAATCCCCAAACTAAGTAATACAACTAAAAGTTGGACTTCATTTTCTAATTATGAAGAAAATAAAAGAATTGAAAAAAAATCACAAATAACTTATGAAAATGTTAAAAAATAAACACAAAAATTACAACCATAAAATAAACTAACGATCATAGAAGACACTAAAAACCAGAATTATATAAAATTAACCTCTAAGAACACGTTCTAGATGCATATATATGCTCATCTGCCAGAAATGCTTAACCTGAAATCTAATCAAGGCTTGAATTCTAACATGTAGTTCACAGGCATTCTAAGAAAGAAAGAACAAGTTAAATGGCACTATTAAGAAAACTGATCTAGAATTAGGGCCATTTCCCAAGACAATGGAATGCTTCTCTTCCAAGTCAACTGTCATTATAAAAGGATAGGTGGGCAGTTAGGGTATTGCTCTAGCTCAGGTGTTACCAAAGTTTTTTTTTCTATGAACAATCAGAGTAAATATTTTAGGCTTAATGGCTATATAGTCCCTGCTGTAACCATTCAACTGCTACTAACAAATACATGTGATTGTGTTCCAATACAACTTTATTCATGAAGATTGAATTTCATAATATGGCTGTCATAAAATATTATTTGGGAATTTTTTTAGCCCCCAAAATATAAAATCCATTCTCAGTATGCAGGTTATCTATTTGGTGGTAGCTGGATTTAGCCTGTAAGCCAGATTCTGTGAGCACCTGATATAGATTAAAAGACTAAGGAGACAATAGCAAAATGTTATGCACAACCTAATCAGAGACTAAGAGGGAAAGAAGAAGATTTAAAAACATTTGGGATTAACTGGGAAAACCTGAACATGGCTTAAATTACATGATAGGTCATTATTATAATTAATTTTCTACATAGATATTATAGCTATAGAATATCCCCCAGGGTGCCTCAGAGTTCTTGATTTGCTGTGTTTTTAAATGTTTTAGAAAATCACTTACACAAGTACCAAAAGCACACATAGCAAAAATAAATTAATGATTGCTGAATCTAGGTAGTAGGCGCCTGTGTTTATTATACCATTACTTTGACTTTTCTATGTTGCTATTTTTATTTGACAAAAACATAAAAATTAAATAAGAATTAATTAATTTACTTGAACTAAAGGTTGTGAATGTTAAGGCAATTTATAAAATGAAGCAAACTGCCTTATTAGATTTCCAAAGGTATAATAAAGGTATTTAATGGAGAAAATAGGAACAGAAGAATAAAGAGGTCAATAAAAGAGAAGAGACTGCCGATAACTGGCCTTAGACATACACATACCGAATTTAAGAACACACCATGAACCCACGTGATTCCCAATAGTAATAGAGAATCATGATCTGCAAATAAAATTTAAGTTGATCCTTATCTGAGTTCCAGTTAAATGTATAAAATGCAACTATAAATCCAATTCTAGGGTCAGTCATACAAGATTTAAGTACTTCAGTAATTGTGCTGTGAGGGCTCTTTGCAAAGATCTGGAATTAATTAGCCTGAGCTATTTTGCTAAAATTTCTTCAAGGCAAGGACCTCTGATCAGTGCAAATAGAAGTCCCACCATGACTTTTTGTGTTCAAAGAAATTGTGTCCAATTACAACTTTCAAAGGAGGGACAAATGATACTGCATCTGGCCTCTGAAGACCTCAGGCTGGATGGCAGCCTATATTGATACTGCCATTTTGCATCTTTTTCCTGAAATGTACTGCAAATTTGAAAGCACTATTATTTTGGGTCGCATAAGTCTTTTTTAGCAATGGAAAGCTGCTGAACTGTCCCAGTTAGTGCAGTAATACAAAAAGATTTTCTGTTGATAATAACCCATTTTGTCCCACTGTCTCCATGTAGAACACGTATAAAAACTTATATACCTTATTTTATATAATACATAATCATATAATATTATATGTACAGTTACATAATTTGATAATATAGCAATATTATACTTATAGTATACATAAGTTGTAGATTATGATTTCCAACCTATTTTAATGAACCTATCAATTTTACTGAAACAGTCACAGAATTCAAAACTTGGGACTTAATGAGTTAATGAAAATAATTTCCCTCCCAAAAGACTAATAAATTTAACTATATTATATTTTGAAATAAATTTATTGTAACATTAAACAAAATTTTAAAATTAACTGACAATAAACAAAATAATTTGAAATAAGTGAAGGGTATTATAAATCAGTAAAAATATAAAGAGTTCATTAAACAAAAATGCTTACTTATGAGTAATCAAAGAAATGTTAGTTAAAAATTTAAGAAACCGAATTTAACAAAAATTTTTATAGATACTATTCGGTGCTTAATGAAAGCAGTAAAATAACTACTAAGATGTACTGCTCAGACACATAAATAAGAATGACTTTCTAAAAATCAATTTGTAACTGTGATCCATAAAAACAAATCAATTCTAACATTTATGAATCTATCTTACGAAAACAAAACATGAACCAAGAGTTAATTTGAAGATATCCAGTGCAGAGTTCTTTATAGTATGGACAATGTACAAAATTACTAAATGTCAACAAAATTGACTTGGATTATAGTATCATTTCATAAAAATGAAACCTTTGAAAACATTTAATGGTAAAACTTATTATGTATATTTATAATTAAAGTTTACACACACACACACACACACACACACACACACAATTCTATAATTCTTAAATGACTAGATGGAAACATCTCAGAAGGTTAAAAAGTTTTTTTAAGGTTAGTGGAATTCTAGAGTAGCAAGTATTCCTTTGGTACTGACAGGTACTTTTTATTCTAAATTTTCCAAATGATCAAAAGACAAATATAAATGTTACTTATTTCATACACAAAAATCTACTTTTAATAAAATTGACAGAAAATTCTTCACTTTTCTTTAGGGTCCATAACTAACAAACTGATTAACCAAGGGGAGAAAAGAAAATCATCATGAAAGGAAAAACCAGTGTATCACCCATAACTTCTGGGAGTGCACCCCAATGCATTCACAACTATTATTTTCAACTTGACTATAATTTAAGACATTAAAAAAAATGAAGCCCTTACTTACCATCATCTGCTAATATCTTGGCTGCATCTTTATCCTCTTCCCACTTCCCGGTCACAAAGCAATCTTTAATACTGTTCATTACCTTATATAGAAAAGACAGCACTTAGTTGATGTGTTCTAATCACTCAACAAAACAACTGCTGTTGAGAAACACTAGGCAACAACTTGCTTTTAAATACTTAAAAGTACTTTCATGGATATTCTCATCTAAGTGGGTCTGTAAGATTACTTTTGACATTGACAGTATAACCAAAGAGGTAAAACACAAAGGTTACAACAGTAAACAGCAGAAAGGGTAAGTACTATTAGTCTACTGACCTCATAAGCAACTGATATTTACAGTTTTAATTTGTAAAGTGTACTAATGTTTCTAAGGCAATGCAGTGAGAGCATTTTACAAAGTTGGTCTTGCTATTTGTTACCACAAAGTTACTTTGTCTAAAAACATAATTCTTATAGAATGGGAGAAAATATTTGCAGATCATATATCTGATAAATGACTGGTATCCAGAATATATAAACAATTATTTCAATAAACAACCCAATACTAAAAATAGGCCAAAATATGAACAAGCCAGTCATACTGATGCACACCTGGAATTGCAGTGGCTTGGGAGACTGAGGCAGGACAATCACAAGTGCCAGCCTCCACAACTCAGTAAGGCCCTAAGCAATTTAGAGAAATCTTGTTTCAAAAAAATTCAAAAAAAGGGCACACTGCCGGGTCAAGACTGGGAATGAAGCTCAGTGATTGAAGTGGCTGAGTGCCTCTGGGTTCAATCCCTAGTACCAAAAACAAAACAAAACCCACCAACAGATTATTTCTTCAAAGTATATACACAAATGGCCAATATGCACTTGAAATAATGTTTGACCTAATTAGCTGTCTGGTAAATCAATACAACAGTGAGATACCTCTTTGCACCTTCGAAGATGGCTATACTCAAAAACATAGATAATAACAAGCATTGGTGATGATTTGAATAAATCAGAACTCACAAACACTGCTGGTAGGCATGTAAATAGCTCATACACTTTTGAAAGAGAAGTGAATATATGAGAGGAAGAATATTTTTCTATAATCGTATTAATAGTAATGTGATACTATTCTGACATTGTTTTGTGTGCAATAAGGGACAAATCAAATGAATAATGATATGATTTTTAAATTTTATCATCTTCAGACTCAGCCAGGAGATAATTCTCCAGTGGACAATGGATACAGACATAAGATGCAGTCCTAAAACGAACTGAAAATATTTGTATGAATTCTAGCTCTAGCCACTGGGATGACCTTGAAACAATGACCACAGTAATAAGCTTTTTTATGATGAGATTGTTATGTTAAAATACTATTTTCTACTAAAATAAATTACCACTTATGGTTGATTCCACATCTGGCATCAGAAATGAACAAAATACTGGACCCATCAGAAAGCAAAGAGGCCAACTAAGAAAACTAAGAGCATGTTAAATATAAAGCCAATATTAAGAGTCTTCCATGGGTCACAAAGAGTATAAGTATGAACATCAATAAAGAATGAAGCACATCAACTATATTTAAATTTATGACTTAATAATATTAAAAAATAAATAAATAAATAAAAGTTGCCAGGCCCACTAGTGCATGCCTGTAATCCCAATGACTCAGGAGGCTTACAAAGGAGGACCACAAGTTCAAGGTCAGCTTTAGCCTCAAAATAAAAAATAAAAAAGGTTGAGATGAGCTCAATGGTAAAATGCCCCTGAGTTCAATTCCCATTAACCCCTCCCACACACACAAAAAAGAAAAAAATTACCTTTGGAGAATCACTCTAAAAATTGATCAACAAAAACAAAACAACAAAAAAGCAAGCATTTTAAAAACAGGTAACCCAATAGTAGGTAAGGGTCAGTCTTTCTTTATATAAGTATTCCAGCTAGTAAAGAGAAATAACTGAATCTCCATATCACAGCCTTAAGTAATTAATGGTCCTAGGCACTACACTGCTAACATCAAGGAGAAAAAGCCAGCCAGACTTTGCTTTCCAATGAAAAAAATGTTACCACATAGGAAATGGGGCTACCAAAAAATAAAAACTTAAATTCTGTCAAATTTATAGACTATTTTGTCTTTAAGGTAGCTATAACCATGTAGCTATTTAAACTCATCTAATTAAGTTTAGTCTTCATTAAATTTAATCTTTTAGGGGCTGGGGATGTGGCTTAAGCGGTAGCGCGCTCGCCTGGCATGTGTGCGGCCCGGGTTCGATCCCCAGCACCACATACAAACAAGGATGTTGTGTCTGCCGAAAACTAAAAAAAAAAAATAAATATTAAAATTCTCTCTCTCTCTCTCTAAAAAAAAAATTAATCTTTTACTTAATTAAAAAGGCTGGGGATGTAGCTTAATTGTGTAACACTTGTCTAGCATGCATGAGGCTCTGGGTTCAATCCCCAGCACTGCAAAAGAAGAAGAAGAAGAAAAAAAAGGATTGAACACAAAAATATAATTCTTCTACATTCTTCTACTCAGTAGCCACATTTAAAGTGCTGGATAGTCACAAGTAGACACACTGGACAGTCATGCACAGAGCATTTCAATCATGACAGAAAGTTCTTAATGATATGATTTACTGAAAACCCAGAGGAGGAGAGCCTGATTAAGTGCACAGAGGGATGCAATAAATACAATCCACAAAATCCAGAATGAGAAATTCTTTGTATATCAACACATGGCTTCTTCAACAAATAAAATGTAAGGAAAATAAGTCATGGAAGGCAGAAGGATCACAGATTGAGATTTAAATGACAGATAAAAACAACACTAAAAACCAAGTGAAACTAAACTATGTTTAGTGATGCAAACTTTGAGGATGAAATTGGAAAGAAAAGGAAAAATTGCGAGTCTGGATGTGATTCCCTCCACAAAAGGAAGGAGAATACAACAGGGGTAGTCATACTGGAGAGCAGGAAAACTTGATTTCTTGACCCAAGTGGTGACCACAGGAGTATTCACCTTCTAAGAATTCACTGTTAAACAATATTTTTACATGCTTTTTTCAATCTCTATTAAGTTTTACCATTAAAAATTGGTTAAACAAAATTTCATTCAGTGATATATAATAAATACAGTAATATGAGAGGTGACATTTAAGCAAATCAAACCTAAATCCTATCAAATTTCTAGATGCTTTGCCTATAACTATAACGATGTTGACTATTTAAACTAAACTTAATTAAGTTTAAATTTTTACTTAATTAAAGGTATGATCATCAGTAAAGATAACAGGTACAATAGAATGGAAGCACACCAACTCTTTGTAAGTCCATGACTTCTTAACATTAAATTTTTAAAATAATCATCTTTGGAGAATCATTCTAAAAACTGATTTAAAAAAATAAAAAACAACAACAATCAAACTGAATGATAGGAAGCCAGCCTTGGGAAGATCTAAAAAACATTCCAAAAAAAGAGAGAATAAGGTGGGGGCCAGGGGGAATCTGAGATTAAGCCTTGGTAAGTTTGAGAACCAAATAAATTCCAGTATAATTCCAGCCCTGTGATAGATAGTCTCCTTCCTTTTGTGGATGAAACCACATCCAGACTTGTGATTATTTCCTTTTCTTCATAATTTCATCCTCAAAGTTTGCATCAGTAAACACTGCAGTATAGCTTCACTTGGTTTTTAGTGATGTTTTTATCTGTCATTTGAATCTCTCAATCTGCAATTCTCCCTCATCCCATCTTTTTCCTTACATTTTATTTGTTGAAGACACCAAGTAACTGATATGTAGAATTTCACAGATTCTGGATTGCACTGCTTTCCTATGTGCACTCAATCAGGCTCTCTTCTCTGGGTTTCCTATAAATTGATACAGAAGAATACTAACAGGTGAACTGGGGGAAGAACATTCATCAGTTTCACAGAGCAAAAACCATAAATGTAAATTTAGAACACTAAGTATATCCTCATAAGACACAAAATATTTCAAATGTATGAAAATTTGTATACAGTGCTTCAAAGAAAGAGTAATGTTACTATTCACACTGTAAGTTGAACATTTTCCTTTTCTCTATGACAAACGTTAACTAAATTCAGTACTTATGTAATCACTCAGAATGTATAAAATATCCACTATAATATTTTTAAAAATGACCTGTTTTAACTCATAAAAGTAAGACGCCAACAACAAATAAGCAATACTAAAATCAGATAATGCTCTTCTAGGACAAATTCCTTATTCTTTCATTATAATTTGTTTTGTTTTACTGGTTGTGTGTGTGTGTGTGTGGTGTTAGAAATCAAACCAGGGCCTCACAGATGCTAGGCAAGTGATCTGCCACCCAGCTATACCTTAAGTAATCCTAATTCTTTCCTAAATTAAACATAATTACTCAGCCTTACCTCCTCTAAATCCCAATCATGGGGTGCCTCCACAAGAAATCTGGAACAGTCCAAAGAATCAGCCTTATGTTTACACTCTCTGTCAGGCTGGCTGACACGAAACAACCCTCCAAGCTCTTCTCGGGTATCTTCATCTTCATTATCCTGTGTTACTAAAGAGACCACCAAGAGGAAAGGTAAGAACAAACACTTCACCTCTAGAGGACTCAGAATCTTCAACCAGTTAGGACACACATCTCAGAAATCAGGGAACTGGGAATCCCTGTTTATGGTAGGTATGGTGGTGGCCCTGAGTCAATCAGCTACCAAGAGCAGGACAGTCACAAATGAAGAAAAGCCCAGGAAACCACCACACTCCACATTTGGAGAACTCTTCTCTCCTACAAGGCAGCAGCAAATAGACCATTGAGGAGTGGGAATACTAGGGGGGTTGGAGAAAAGAAAGGAAATTAAAGGCGAACTTTAAATTATTATGGAAGAGTTTTGGGGAGGAATGTTGAGTTTCTAGTCACTAATCAAACTCAGTAAACACCAACTCTCCAATTCAATACTCCAAGCCCAATGTCCAATCATGTAGCAACGGGGAAGCACAATGTAAATCTCACCACTTTATATTTGTTTCTGCATTCTTTTTTCCAAAAATAACATACAAGTTTAACAAAACACAATCAGAGAAGAAGGGCAAAAGGAAGAACAGAATGCATTACATAAGATTCTCAGTCTAAGGAAAAAAAAAATTTACTGGCAGAAATATTTACCTGGCATTACATTCTACACAAAACTTCTCAAGAAGCACTTTATAAAATGATAAAATGGACTGTATCCCCAATATAATTTTTATGGCAAACCTATCAATCTATTTTGTATGACCAGTTTGTGGTCTTCATGAGATAATTATTAAAAACATCTGCCAAATATAAAATGTGACAGCCAAGAATTATGGACCAATTCCCTTATCCTCACTTCAGAAATAATCTAAGAAAATAAAACATTGTAGCTCTGAATCACAGTTCCTTACCTGCCCCATAAATAAGTTTTCGAAGGTTTGGAGTTGCTTGTTGCTGCCTTAGAAAGGCTTCTGCTGCCTTCCTGGAAAGGTCTTCCTTCCACTTTAGGGCACCTAAAAGGTCAATGTCAATATCCAGTTACATCTTTATACTCGTCCTTGCTGCTTCAAGTTCACAACTCATTCATTCTAAAACCCATAACATCTGAACAGTTAACAAAATCTCCAAACAGTATTATTGTTCTACTGACAGCAACAATTTTAAGTGCCAAGTCTCAAAAAGCAATTAAATTTAAGCATATTTGAAGTTATCATGGAACAGTTATTTACCTGAAGTTTCAATGGAATAGTTGTTTTCTTCCTTGTAATCATCATCCTCTTTAAGTAAATCTTCAATATCACTGGTCTCATCAATTATGTTCTCAGACTCCAGTTTCTGCCCACTGCCCACTTGCAAAGGTTTTCCAAGCTTTTCCCTAACAACCCCTCCATTTTCTGGGTTTTCCTCCTCTGAACTGAGTAAGGAGCTTTCTTCAGATACATCTTCAGAAGGAAATGCCTCTTCAGCTGTGCAATGACCAGAATCAGAAGTGGTGAGGGCTCCTTTTTTAATTGGTGAAGACTTCTCTAGAGTCAAATGGTCATTGCAACGAGTATCTGGCAATAGTCTTGCTTCACCACCTTCTCCAACAGCCTTCGATTCTAAAACATCCCTCTCTTCTTCTGCAGAACAGTCTTCTTCACTGCTTTCATCAGCTTCCTCTGCTTCCCCTTCTTCCCCTGAGCTCCTCTCGAGGTCATCATCACTATCAGCAAATGCTGGCAAATCCACCTCACTGTCTTCCTCCTGCTCAAGTTTCTGCCTTTTGATACCCTTAATAGTCATATACTTAGTCATTTCAGTATCATCTTTCTCCTCTTCTGTTTCACTATCACTAGAGCCATTCTCTGACCTGTCACTTTCAGACATTTCATCATCTTCATCATCACTATCTCCAGACTCATCTTCTTTATCTCCAAAAACAGCTTTGCGACGCACTCGACCAGTCTTCACATCCATTTGCTTTTCCTCTTTTGGCATCCAAAGCCTATAATTACCAGGTAAATACAAAATAACAATTTGTACAGTAATTGACTAATCTAGAAATGATAAGAAAGCCAATAAAAATACAAATAAATATAAAATGTTAAGGAAAAGTTTAAGATGACACAGCATAGGAAAAAATGATTTGATAAACATTGGAATAGCTAATAAACAAACTCATGAACAGTTTTCTAACAACACACTTATAAAGAACTTATGGAAGGAAAAAAGAGATAACCTTTTTAAACCTGTATGTGTGTATACATACATACATACATATATATACATACACACACACAATATAACATGTAATTATACGTACAAACTAAATTTTATTAAATTGTTATCACACACACACACATATATATATGTATTTATTTATTTAAATTTTTAGTAAATGTGTTCAAACAGAAGTTAGTATTTAGTAGATCTTTTGAAAGACTGATATATTTCTAAGTGAGATACAGATCTCCTTAAGGAAATAGCTGACTCCAGGTCCAAGGAGAACAAAATTAGCCTAGTTCATCTTTTTGTATCAGAAAGCAAGACACGCTCAAAGACTAATCGGGATGTGCCAAAAGGACAGCAGAGACAGACTGAATGCTCCTGTGATATAATCTATTAATAACATAGGCACTGGAAAGAATAATGACAGCAATAAAACAGTAGCACATGAAATAAAAACAAGAGTTCATTAATCAACAGTGACAGTGAAATAAAGTAAGAAGTAAAAGCTTTTTGTTAAAGAATGTCAGCAAATAGATGTAAAAGAATAATAGATTAAGAAAATTGCCACTTTCAAGTGACCTATGCTGTAACTGGTACAGAATCATTAACATGCTAAAACCACAGAATAAAATAAAAACTATATGAAGCTATTTAATGTAGTACTACATATAAAACTATGAATAAACACCAATTTAAATCACACCATAAGTCAGTCAAAATACACCAATAGTAACAAAACGATGACTATACCAAGACTATATAAACAAGGAAATATTTGGGATATAGAAATAAAAATTTACATGTATTATAACTATATGCTAAAAAACAGCACCCATACAAACGTGGATGACAAAAATAATACACAAAAATGAAAACAGTTAATTACAACAGATAATAACAATGATGTTTTAGTGAACTTTTTTTTTAACCATACGATTTATTTTTATTTTTTTTAGTCATACGTGACAGAAGAATGTATTTTGACATATAATACATACATGGAATGTACATACATCAATCATAGTCTATTCTGCTGCCCTTACTATCCCACCTACTCCTCCCCCCCATCCTTTCTCTCTATCCAATCCAATGTGACACACTTTTTCTTTCTTTTTCTCATCACAACATCATATATGTATTCTGTATAACAATGAGGTTCTCCTTCCATCTTCCGTGCAACTCCCCTTCTCCCTCTTTTTCGCTCCCCTCTCTCTTCCCTATTTAGTGGTAGTCTTCTCATGCTCTTCCTCCCTATCCCATTTTGAGTCACCCTCCTTATATCAGAGAAGACATTCGGCATTTGTTTTTTAGGGATTGGCTAACTTCACTTAGCATAATCCGCTCTAATGCCATCCATTTGCCTGCAAATACCACGATCTTGTTATTTTTCAGTGCTGAGTAATATTCCATTGTGTATAAATGCCACATTTTTTAATCCATTCATCTATTGAAGGGCATCTAGGTTGGTTCCACATTCTAGCTATTGTGAATTGTGCTGCTATAAACATTGATGTGGCTGTGTCCCTGTAGTATGCTCTTTTTAGGTCTTTTGGGTATAGTCCGAGAATGGGAATAGCTGGGTCAAATGGTGGTTCCATTCCCAGCTTTCCAAGAAATCTCCATACTGCTTTCCAAATTGGCTTAGTGAACACTTTTTAATCTGCCAGGTATTAATAGATGCTAAATAGTTATACACACTAGAACAAATAATATACTAGATAATCTCAATCACTTTCAGATTAATTAAAGGCATAAATCAATACAACAAAACCAATGTTTAGCAAATACCCACTATGTTTGAAGTTATATAAATTCCTTACCGGGACTAAAGAATAATTCAAATGAGCCATAACATTAGGGGACCTCATTTACAAAGATACAATGCAACATAAGCAAAACATTCAGAGACAAAATGTGTGGCTCTGAATAGCACATGAATAAGCTCCCTGATTCTGCTCTAGAATTTTAGTCACCAAAAGAAAGCTAAGTGAACTCAGGTCTCTAAAAGAAAACTACAGAAAAGATTTTGTGGTATTTCATGAGTATTCTGATTCTTTCTGTTGAAAATAAATCCTGAATTTCATTTTGAGAAAATACTTCCATGTGATGTCTTGTACCTGAAAAACCACACACATACAAAGCAAAACAAAATAACCTGGATTGAATCTCACCAAAACAAAAACTGTTATGATTGCAGAATGATGGGTAATATAATTGTTATAATTAAAACTAGAAAAAGTAGGCTTACCCTTGTTTATCTATTTCCTCTGACCCCAGAGGTTTAGAATCAGAAAAAAGTGTCACTTTGCTTAAAGCCATCTTGGCATCAATAGTGGAATGTGTGGTGATAAGACTTTGAACCAATTCACTGGTGGATCCTGCCTCCTCCTGTCAAAGATAACACTTGAAATTAATTCCCACCTTCATTAAAATTTTCTAAGTTCATAGAGTATATCATCTAAATAGTTACCGTAGGTCCTTCTGAAGCACCGTTCTTTATTTGCCTGGGGTGGGAGGATGGGGGGGGGGACACCAGAGGTTTAACTCAGGGTCACTCAACCTCTGAGCCACATCCCCAATACTATTATTTGTATTTTATTTAGAGACAGGGTCTCACTGAGTTTAGTACCTTGCTTTTTGCTAAGGCTGGCTTAGAACTTGCAATCCTCCTGTCTCAGCCTCCCAAGTCCCTGGGATTACAGGTTTGTGCCACCATGCCTGGCTGAAAGCACTATCTTAACCCAACAAAAATCCCATTTTGAAACTAAAAATAAAACCTCAAAAAAACAGAACCAGATCATTCTGAATGAGAAAAACACCAAAAAGAGAGGAAAAACACATTTGTTTGTATAGAGGTGCCACACTGGCCCATAGGAAGTCAGGATTCTTCCTTTCTGGTTGGTAAACTGAAACTGCCTGATGTTCTTCTACATATTTAAAATATGCATTTGGACCTTTATTACAAGTGTGGATAAGGAGAAGAAGCTTCAACAAATAAAAACAAAATACATTAATTACTATCATAAAAAAAGCAGCTCAGAAAGAATGAAAGAGCTCAGAGTAAAGACTCCTCTTACCAATGCTTGAAAACCATGGCTGCCACCAAGGTCAACATAGACAGCATCTTTGTCATACAGCACACCCCCAACTCCAGAAAGAGGTGCATAAACCAGCTTCTCCTTTTCATTTAAACAGCGCTTCTTCTGCTGTTCAGGAAGAGCACAGGGATCTGGGAGGAAACTGACATCACTCACAGCAAAATCTCCTACACCTAGAAGAAAGAACCCAGGAAGTGACTTCAGCTGACTAGAAATCAACCAGTATTAACTTGAAGTAAAAACATTCCACAGACTGGGGCTAGGGATGTGGCTCAGTGGTAGAATGCTTCCCCAGCATGCATGTGGCCCTAGATTCGAGCCCTAGAACCATTAAAAAAAAAAAAAAAAAAAGTCCCATAGTCTAAAGGCTTAGGATTCTGTAAAGGGCATTATTCAATAGTAGAACTGTACCTTTCTAGTTACCAGCATCCACTAACACATTTGCTAGTTGACGCATACCCAGGTTATGGCAAAGTAGCTCAGAATTGTTTGGACACTTTTCAATTTTCATGAGAAATGAAGTCATCTCAAGAGTTCTACAATATAGTTTTTTACAAGAAAGAGGATACCTGGCATGTGAACTTGGCTTTTATTTTTCAAGTGTGCTCCTCGTAAATAACCATAAAGAGACACCTTTCGGTCACATTTGATGTTTGTTCGGATATCTTCAGGGTTTGTCAAATCTTCCATCCTAGAAAAATAAAACTAAGCACTATTACAGTTTTGTTTTACTAACCTTTTTAGCTTTAAATTACATGGACTGGGGAAAAAAGTTTACATTTATTTTTACCTGTCTGCCAAGATATAGGGATGAGAAGTTTGCCATGTGAGAGGCCTAAACTTCATAACTGTAATAAAACGGCCCAGATTGTGAATCTCTTGGTTCTGGTATTCTCCATGTACCATTCCAGAAAGATAGAACAGTTTCGCACCCTAAATATTAAAAAAATATATGAAAATTAAATTTCAGTTAAATTCTGGTCAATATGGTGCCAAAATAAAGACCCTAAATAAGACAAATTCCTGAGAAGGCAGACCACTGGCATTCCAGTATCCTCATGCTTGCCGAGCCTGCCTGGGCTTCTTCAGGACTTGCTGTATAAGGGATACATAGGAAGAGACTGCTCTCCAGTCAAGTAGTGGCATCTATCTGGGCATGGCAAAAAGAGGACGAGACTCCCAGGCAGAAAAAGGATTCTATGAAGAGTCACAGAAGGAAGACAAAAGTTGCAGTCCCTAGTCCTTCATTAGGGAAAACTTCTACTGTGCTTTAAATTATGACCCCATAAATAAGACAGACACTACTTGTTATGGTAGATAACAGAGACAAATGAAATATGATAAGGGGCCCAGATTAAAGATTCTCTGAAGGGAAATATTCCAGGGACTGAGTACAGATGCATAAAGGATACTCAGGAAGCCAAGCCTATAAAGATGTTTACTAATGTCCCTTCATTATATTTTAAAAGGATTAATTCAAATAATTTCTCTTCCTACCGGGTAGACTTCTGTCCAGAATCTGTGTTTTAATCGCTTCTTTGTCTTCTTCAGTTGCTTATTATGCTTGAAGGAGTCTAAGTGGGTAAGAACTCCCATAATTTTAGGAAAACCATGTACTTGACAGATGTTCAGAAACTCAAATGTTTCCATTTCAAACCCAAAGCTGGCATCTATAAGCATGAGAACCTAAAAACAGAACATAAAATTTCTCAAAGCAGGGGTAAGCAAAACATAGCCCACAGGCCAAATTCAGTCCATCACCTGTTGATGTAACTAAAGTGCCTGGAACATAGCCACGTTTATTCATCTACATACCATCTACAGTTGCTTTTGCACTGCAACTGCAGAGTTAAATAGCAGCCATAGCAATTGTATGAAATACAATTCCTTAGCCCTTTGCAGGAAAATGTGATTTCTGCACTAGACTCAACTCAGTGGCCCTTAGGAAGCACTCTGACAGTGAAAGCACCCTCTGACTGGATACACCTGTCAGGACGTAAATTTACATCTCAAAAATCCAAATTATGAGAAAGAACTCAGAAAAAGCTGGGCCAAATTTGGCCCTTTTATAAAAATCCTGACTTCAAGAAATGAAATTTTTTGTAAGGAAGCCAAACACTTGTCTTTAACATCCAAAAAGTGGGCAAAATGAAAACAGCTTCAATTGTCTCATAGGGGGAAAAAAAAAAAAATCAACTTTTTTTTTTTTTGGCTAGGAAGTATGAAACAGAAAAGTTCTATCTTGCATGTTAACTGGTATCATTCAATTACTCAGAAATCATTTTTTTTTCAATTGATAAATTGACTCTATTTTATTCTCATCTTTTTGTTGCTAACTAAAAATATCAAAAAACACAAACAGGTAAGGGGGTATAGCTCAGTGGTATGGGATGTGCCTAACATTCACAAGGCTTATCTTTGTGTGCACAAATCACACAAAGGCAGGTTACTAAGTGTTGTGAGCAAGCACACAGCCACTGCACACACCAGACTAGAGTCCGAAAGAAGACTTCTCCAATGACAATGGAACAAGGCAAAGATGGGTAGGACGGCTATCAAATATTAGAATATCCTGACACCCATTTGACACCACAGTGTACCAAAAGACAAGTAGTTGGTTGTAAAATCAGGAAGACAAGGTAGCAAACAGTCGCTCAGCTGCCATCTGCATGAACTAAGTCTGTATTACACCCCCAATATCCACATATGCATGTTCATACACAAATCCATGTATTATGTAGGCCTTTTCCACATGACTTAGGAAGCTTTCTGACAACCCAGAGTGGAATAATCAACATAAGACCCAGGTTAAATTATGGTACATCCATAGAAGGAATACTACATTAAAAAGAATAAGGTTGAGCTATAAAAGTTACTGATTATGTACATCCACATACATTATATGAAGAAGCAAAGCACAGGGTAATTTATGTAATAAACTACCATTTTTGTTTATAAAAGGTTACACATGTGTTTAAATGTATCTGGAAAGACACTCTTCTGAGGTAAACTAAGATACCAGGGACAGAGCCAAGAAAGAGAAAATATGAATGTTTGTATCCTACAGTACACTTTTGAATATTTTACCAAATGTGTGATCCTTTTAAAAAATCGTAACAAGTTTTACACAAAAGGCTTCTTTTTTAATAGGCATGTTTAATTAGGAAAGTACTAATTCAATCATGTCAAAACACAAGGTTTAGTAAATTTATACTACTTTGTGTTGATAATAAATATTTATTTTTACTATTGGTAGCATTACATGTTCAAAATGGGGATGCTATTTAATTTTCTGAAATTAAAATGGCCTGGTTTTAAAAATCTGTATTACTTGTATTTAATATTATTTTAGGAGTCTTCCTAGGGGCAAGGACAAAATCTGTATCTTTGTCAATAAACAATTCTCCAGAAAGAGCTGAATGGGAGGGGGAGGGGGGAGTAACAGTCATGTCATCCTATCATGCTAGTTTATAAGACAGTCAACAGAGTATCATAAATAGTGAACATTATCACTTTCCAGATACAATTGAAGCTGGTTTTCCACATTCTTATTAATGTCTAGTTTTTCCATTAATAAACTATGACCGCTGCATTAGGGCAATCCATGTACTCATGTGACCATAATCACTAAGAACAAAGGTCTAACACTAACACTAAGAACAAAGGTACAGGGGCTGGGGATGTGGCTCAAGCGGTAGCGCGCTCGCCTCGCATGCGTGCGGCCCGGGTTCGATCCTCAGCACCACATACCAACAAAGATGTTGTGTCCGCCGAGAACTAAATAAAATAAATATTAAAAATTAAAAAAAAAAAAAAAAGAACAAAGGTACACACACACATACACACTTATATTTACACTAATGAGCTTTTATTGGCTATGTTCATTAAAAGTTTCCCCCATTCTGTGGTTTGCTTTTAGATCTTAAAATGCATTTAATCAAGTGCATATCATTTTTATCATAACAATTATTAGCAATAATTACAATTATTAGTAATAATTAGAATAACAATTATTAATTCAATCACATTTACTGTTTCAATAATCACAAAATATTCTCCCTTTCAACATGGGATAAATAGTTTATGACATTTTTTGTAAGTCTTCATCAGAAACCCAGGCTGCCCCTATTAACTTACCAAATCCGCTACTTTGGCCAGATCAATCATCATGTTAATGTCACACCCACATTCAATAATGGTGAGTCTGCGTTTTTTACCTATAAGCAAAAAAATGAACATATTACTTTTAAAAAATCCTGAAAAGGTAATTTACTAGTTCACTAATTAATTATCATGCTTTAACTGTATCCATTAATATAACAAGTACATTTATAAGAATATGCTAGAAGTTCATTTTTATGTGAGAAAACTGGCAAAATAAAATACATCCCACCTTGATTTGTCATGTACTCTCTTTAATTTTAAAACAATACCAAGTTTACCCAGATAAATGAAAATGTTCAAATAGGTAAAATTGTGACTGGACAGAGTTCATGATAACTATGATCCTGTTGTTTAGCCAATTACTTTAACTTGATCACTATAGTTAAAACATCCTCAAATCTAATGCAACAGAAAAATCCATGGAACAATAATTATTTTCCAGTTAAAAGGCCTGACTAGGGCTGGGGTTGTTGTGGCTCAGCAGTAGAACTGCTTGCCTAGCACATGTGAGGCCCTGGGTTTGATCCTCAGCACCATATGAAAATAAATAAATAAAATAAAGGTATTGTGTCCAACTACAACTAAAAAATAAATAATTTTTTTTTAAAAAAGGCCTTACTACATTATTGTTGCAAGACACTTCAGATTCTACCATTGCTATTTTATTTTCCACTTGGAAAATTCACTATCACTCCAACGTATCAAAGGGAAAAAGAAAATGTCTTTCACTTCCACAAGAATGAGTTTTAAGAGGGAAAGTGGGTGTGCATGTTCACAGTGGTACTTACTACCTGTTAAAAAAAAAATGTCCATGGTTACCTGACCAGCCTGCCTCTGCCTGCTAAGCCTTTCCAAGGAACACTTGGCAAACCTAACAGAGCAATCAGGTAAGGTATACACATATATCATTATCTCTAGGAACCTATCCTTTTCTGAAGCTACAATCATTCAGCACAAAAGAATACAATGTGACAATATTACTTTAACAATTTCTACTCAAGAAAACAAAAAGATATGTATGTCACTCAGGTGACAACCCTGCTATGTGGCAGCAAAACCTACCTGACACAATCGTTACAGGGCCTCTGATTTCAGTCAACTTTTGCCTGGTAAAATTCCGAATGAGGCACTGTATCAAAGTGCTCTTTCCAACTTTTGGAGGTCCCATCACCACTACCACTATTGGTGGGGGCTCTAGTGGAGTTCGATCAACCACTGGAATGTGATGCTTTTTGGTCTTTAAATCCTGAGTCCTATTTGTAAAAATAAATTAATTCACTTTCAAAATAATAAAGGTTAGAACTTTGTTAAGTACAGATTTTATAGAGAGAACAGAAAATACATGGATACAATTAACTTGTTGTTAACTTATTAACTTCTCACCCCAAGCAAAGTAACTGCTTTCAGTAAAGATGTAACAGGATGACTTCAAAAGTAAAGTGAGTTGAGGAGCTGAGATTGTAACTCAGTGATAAAGTGTGTGAGGCACTAGGTTCAATTCTCAGTACCACATAAAGATCCATCGACAGACAACTAAAAAATTTTTTAAAAAGTAAAGTGAGTTGAAAATTAAATACATCTTAAATCTGATTGTTTTAAGAGTTAAATTTAATAGTTTAAAAGGAAACAAAAGATAAACACTGAGGCAGTGTGTCATAACAAATAAAAGCAGAGGTTTTGGAGATCAATTTGACTGTTGTATTTACTGGTTATGTGATGGAGGAGGTAAAACTTGTTTTCTTATTCATTAAGGACAAAAATAATTCTTAATCTGTTAAGGCTGTTGATATATTTGATTAAATAATGTTTTAAAAACACTGCTGGGCATTCAATAAGGATTCCCTAAATAAAGCTACTTTAGTATCATATGTTACAATTTTAGAATTATGTAAAAATTTTTAGGGGGAAATGCACATAACATCACAGGTTGTTAAAACTTAGGGAAAAAAACTATAAATTAAATTCTGTAAATTCTTTTTTCTTGGGCAAAAATAACCACAGTGGGCATATGCTGGAGGCAAGGCTGCTTCTATGGGAAAGGCTTCTCATGTTTTAGTAAGACACATGGCATGCAGGTGTCTTTCAAAGCTCAGAAAGCCAAATACTGTCTCCCACCACCTAAGAAAGAATAAATAGAACCACCGCCAGAATTCAGAGAAACATACCTGTGAAAGGATCTAGCCATCCGCACAGCAGACTGAACTGCAAAAGCTTTGGGGTTTCTCTTCCGGGCATCATCTTCATCTCCAAGTTGAAGATCCTGCAGATGCCGTTTCTTTTTCTTCTCAGCTTTGGGCCCACTGTGTTTCTTTCTGTGTTTCTTCTGATCCTTGGACTCCATAGTGGCTATTTATCAACTCACAAGTAACTATACAGAATGGGATGGAAAGGTGGGGGAAGTATTTTACAATGAAGGCAAGGAGGTGGGCAGGGGTGTGCCTGTGCAGTTAATTCCACATATTTCTTTATGAAAAGATGATGCATTTATTCAATTAACAGGTGCAGAAACTACTTAATACCACCCTCCATTTCACTTCTCTCGGTTACGCCATAAATTACAAGAGTTATCTCTGCTAAGGATACCTTTTATGTTTGTTAAATTTTATTCATCTTAAGTGTCCTGTCAATATCAGAGGTGTCCACTCCTGTATAAAGATGGGCTGGGAATATAGCTCAGTTGGTAGAGTGCCCGGGTTCAATCCCCAGCACCACAAAAAAAAAAAAAAAAAAAAAAAGATTCTCTATCTGTATTTTCCCATACAGTAAGCCACAAGGTCACTATATGGGAAAATATACTTAGGGAAACTGGAAAAAAAAAAGAATCTAAATTTTAATAAATTTAATTCCAAATTTAAATAGGTATATGCGGCTAGTGGCTAACATACTGGACAGCTCAAGCCTAGACATCAACTGATTTTATGGTCTTCTAACTTAAACTAAAATTTTAATTTCTAACTTAAACTAAAACGTCTAAAATATTTTACTGGCCGTCCAATCGCATGTGCTGGACGGGCATATTTTCTATCTGCCAGAGAAGTAAATTTTATCCTACTTGTACGGGCTCCCTCCTACCTCCCTCTTTTTTTTTTTTTTTTTTTTTTTTAAAGCTGGATAAACTCTAGGTCGCCGCTGGGACCATCCTGCCACGAAACTACCATTCCCTGCCACCTTCCCTCCTGGTCCGGAATTTTTGCCAAATTCACTCCGCTATTCCCCAATGACCTCAGAACCGTACCACGATCTCGACTCAGTACCCTCCCAGAGACCCAGAGCCCTCAAACTCGTCGACCCGAACCCGCGGCGGTTACCGGGTTCACAACTGCTACTCCTCAGCTCCACATGGACGCCACCGGAAACGGAAATTCGCACCACCCGCTGGCTCTCGGGTGGAAAACAAGAAACAGAAGAAAGGTGTCTACAGAAGGACCAATTTCAGAGGAAAATGCCGGAAGGAAGTCTTGTGATTGGCTGAGTGTGAGCGCAAGCGCCGTCTGCGCCGTTCTTTCCACCCCGCCGCGCCCCGCGGCGCTCCGCCCCGCGCAACGAATCCCCCGCCCGGCCGAAACTCCGCTGAACCGCAAGTCCGGCCAAGTCATTGCGGAGAGGAGGCTGTCGGGCGTGCTTGAATCCCAGACCAAGGCCAGGGCTACAGTGCTGTACGAAAGGCGGAAGTGGGTACATTTAGTCCACCTAGTCACCGTGTCAGTACCCTTCGAAAGCCTTGAGTCCCACAGCCGCCGACTCACGGAATGGACTTTTCACTCCATTGGCGTCCACTTCATTGTCCTTAGAGACGGCAGCGCCAGGGAAGGATTCCTCGAGTTCTTTGGATCTCTAGTGCCCTCTTTTGCCAGGACCGATAGACTCTCAGAACAAGGATAAACGGCCCCGGCCTGAATTGCTTCGCCCTTCTCCTTGGAAAAAAGGATTTTCCTTGAAGGAATGCAGCATTCTGCAGTTGTCTTTGTGCACAGCTTTGCCATACCCATTCCTAACTGAGGAAATGTCTTTGAGTCCCTTTAATCCTGGTCTCAGCTAAACTTAGAAAGTTTGGTCAGAGGATGTATCTTCCTCTTGTCTTGCAGGGTTTCTTTTCAATATGATTGCACCAGTGCACCTGGGGGACTCAATTCTGTGCCACATAACTAGGCTCACTCTAATAATGGAGACCCCCATACTCCATTTCATTTCACAGTGAGCTTGTCAGACTCTCAGCATTTACAGATATATTCACCCTGCACTTTACACTTTGTGCTGTTCTGGGGAGGCTAACATGACACATACTCCCCTTATATATGAAGAGCTTGGATGTTTTAACTCCTCCAACATTATTCTCTCTTTCTTCTTGGAGATTTCAGTACACAGGTAGATGATCCTTCTAACATCTTCTTGGGCCCAGGAAGCATATTCTTGTACTCTGCCTTACCTTAGCTTCTCACTCCCCGCCTTCATCCCATCATACTTGACAGATATGAGGACTGCAAGCCCTGTGGCATTCTAATCTGCACCACTACCTCCTATCTTTCCAGGCTACCTCATCTATTGCCCTGAAACAAAATTTCTATTACTTTACCAGCACCTCCAATCTGATCTTACTTCCTGTTCATTGTTTCATCCTGCCTTAATAACTTCTCTGTCTCCAGCAGGCTAGCCTAAAGTCCAATGCTGATGCATCAGTTGACCAATCATTTTTGATGGCCAATTATCGGCACTGGTCTCTTGCATATCTCCTCAACTCACCCACCTCCCCATTACTTCATCATCTGCTTGGTAAGATGGGAGCCCTGAATAAATAAAATTCTTTTATTTATTTTTATTTTTCACATTTTTATTGGTACATTATAATTGAACATAATGATGGGATTTTTGTTACATATTCATACATGCATACAATATAACAATATAATTAGGCCAAAATCACTCCCCAGCATACCCCCCCTTCCTCCCTGTCTCTTTCCCCTTGATCCTTTTCCTCTATTGATCTCCCTTTGATTTCCCACCTTTTTCCTTTTTGTTCTCTAGCTTCCAAATGAAAGAACTCCCTTCTGAGTCTGACTTATTTTGCCTAACATAATGGTCTCTAGTTCCATTCATTTTCCTGAAAATGACATAATTTTATTTTTCTTTATGACTAAATAAAACTCCATTGTGACTATATCTCACACTTTCTTTATCTTAATCTGTTATGGACACCCAGGCTGGTTGCATAGTTTGGCTATTGTGAATTGTGCTGCTATAAACATTGGTATGCATGTATCACTGACATATGATGACTTTAATTCTTCAGGATGAATACTGAGGTATAGTCTATATGGATCATATGGTGGTACCATGCTTAGTCTTTTGAAGAACCTCCATACTGATTTTTCCAAAGTGGTTGTACTACATTAACACTTTTACCAACAGTGTAAAAATGTTCCTTTTCCTCCACATTCTCTCCAGCTTTTATTATTATTTGAATTCTTTTTTCTATTTTATTGGTGTTTTATAGTTGTACATACTGATGGAATTTGTTGTTACATATTTGTACACGTACACCATGCATAATATATCAATATAATTTGGCCAATATCACTCCTCTTGAGACTACCATTCTGACTGGTTTGAGATGATATTTCAGTGTAGTTTTTATTTGCATTTCCCTAGTTGCTAATAATGTGGAACATTTTTTTCATACATTTTTTGGCCATTTGTATTTCTTCTTTTGAGAAGTGTCTGTTTAATTCATTTCCCCATTTGTTAATTGGGCTATTTGATTTTTTAGTGTAAAGTTTTTTGAACTCTTTATATATTTTAGATAATAATTCTCTGTTAGAAGAGTAGCTAGCAAAGAATTTTTCCCATTCTGTAGGTCCTGTCTTCACATTCCTAATTGTTTCCTTTGCTGTGCAGAAGCTTTTAAATTTGATGTCATCCCATTTATTAACTCTTGGTGTTATTTCCTGAACATTAGGGGTCCTATTGAGAAAATCTTCCTGTGCCCATATCCTGGAGTGTTGACACTATGCTTGCTTCTAGGAGTTGCAAAGTTTCTACTCTCATTCTTCAGTCTTTGATCTATTTTGAGTTGATTTTTGTGCAACAAGAGAGATAAGGATCTAGTGTTATGCTCGAATTCGGGACCCCCAAAGACCACCAGAGACCCAAGATCGGTGTAAGCAGCAAAGTGTTTATTGTGAGCTAGCTCGGTCCTCCGTGCACACACACAGCAACTGGTGACGCTAAGAGGCCCTGAGCCCTGGATTTACAGCATTTTTATACATTCTTTGGAGAAGGCAGGGACTTCACATACATCATAGCCTCTTTTAGCAAATCATCACACACTGCTGGAAAATCAAATAACAACTCTAAAACATGATTAGCACATTCACTGGCGGGAACAAGTTGGGTAGGGGTGATTGGTCAGTACAAAAGGGGTGTTCATTTGAACTGATTGGTTTAAGCCAAGAGGGGTGTACAGTGCTGAACTACATGGTTTCCCAACATGTTATCAACCACCATAAACTACTGGGAGGGTCATCTGGCATCCCAGGTATTTCCCTGTCTCATGCTGATTGGTGGCTACTGGGGGGTTGCTATGGATCTCCATCTAGCCTGACTGAGTCAGGGACACCTGGCGCAGCAGATCTCTCCTGTTATTGTAGACAAACAACTTAGCAGGATGGGAATGTGCTTAGGAGTGCTCTGTGGGTTTTTCCAAGGACAAAGGCCATGTCCCTTCCCTGGACAGGCTTTGCTCTGAGATAGAGGCTGGTTTTTCACTAGTTTCATTTTTCTCCATATGGATAACCATTTATCCCAGCACCATTTGTTAAAAAGGTTGTCTTTGCTCCAATGTGTGTTTTTAGCACTTTTGTTAAGGATCAGATAACTGTAGATGTGTGGGTATATCTCCATGTGTTCTATTCTGTAACACTCTTCTGTGTCTGTTTTTATGCCAATACCATGCAGTTTTTGTTACTATAGCTCTGTAATATAATTTGAAGTCAGGTATTGTAATGCCACCAGCATTGACTTTTTTGGTTTAGGATTGCTTTGGCTTTCCTGGGTTTTCTATTCTTCCAAATGAATTTTAGAATTTTTTCCCTAGTTCTATGAGGAACATCATTGGTATTTTGATGGGGATTGCACTGAATCTGTATATTGCTTTTGGTAGTATGGCCATTTTAACAGTATTAATTCTAATTATCCATGAACATGGGAAATCTTTCCATCTTCTGAGATCTTCAATTTCTTTTTCCAGTATTCTGTAGTTTTCACTGTAGAGGGCTTTCACCTCCTTGGTTAGATTTATTCCTTGGTATTTTGTTTTGAGGGTATTATGAATGGAATTGTTTTTCTGATTTCTTTCTCAACAGATTGACTTTTGATATATAGGAGAGCTATTGATTTTTATATGTTTATTTTGTAACCTGCTGCTTTACTAAATTTGTTTATTAGCTCCAGCAGTCTTTTGTTGGAGTTTTTTGGATCTTCTTGGTACAAAATCATAACATCTTCAAATAGTGATGATTTAATTTCTTCCTTTCCTATTTTTTGGATAAATCCAATTCTATTCTGTGCTATAACAATGCAATGAAACATGAGTGGTGGGAAACAGAACCATGCCTGCCAACCTCATTTTAATAATCATGTTTACATGATCTATTCAATCTCCCATCCTTTTTCCTCCTTGTCTTCAATTCTTCCATCTTTACCTCCCTTGCTTCCTGCTTTGATAAGAAAATGGAAGTGATCAAAAGAGGCCTCCAGATTTCCTCCAGATTTCACTCATCTGCCTCTGCTGCCCACCTCTTCACTATAGTTGAACCACTGCTGTAAAGAAATCCTGCAACGAGATGCTGGATCTCATTATCTCTTAATGCTCCAGAGTGTCACTCCAGCCAGTTTTTCCAACATTATCAATTTTGCCATGTTTGCTTTACTATTCCCATCATCGTATACCATGTGGCATCTTTCTTATCTTCAAACCAAACTCCTCTTACCATGTTTCCTTTCCTAATAATTATATATTTTCTTTGCTCCCAGTTGTACCAAAATTTCACAAAAGAATTTCCAATATATTCTCTGGTTCCACAGAGAAATTTTTAAGGAGATGTAACTGTTCTGTATTGTACTGAAGTAGTGAATACATGACTCTAACCCCATAACACCCACATAGTATATCAGGAAGAATGAAGTTTAACATACGTAAAATTTAAAAATCAACCAGGATATCTGAGTATATCAGGATGGAATACAGAATGACAAATAATCTACTCAAATTCTAAATGTATGGCATAATTCCATAAAAAATATCTTGGCTAAAAACTGGAAGACAAAAGGAACTTTACAAAAACACTGTACTCTTGTTGATACGTATGTTCATCAAAAGAGTGCATGTAACGTGCACTTCGTGTATTTGAAAAATTGCTTTACTTTTATATGGAGGTTAAGTAAATGGACATTGTTTGATGACAGCCAGAATTCTCACTGTTGGAGAAAGAAGTCACAAATAATTAAGAAGGCAAGACTGGAATGCAGGGATAAACACCGTGCTGATGCCTTAAGTTGAGGTGTGGTGTGTTATGGTCTAGCTTTGTTCGCCTAGAGGGCCTGGAAGCCACAATACCTTAGAGTAATGAGCCAAAATACCTAGATCTTGGTTTCTAATACCATTCTCCAAAAAAGGAAACCAGGGCTCCTTAGAAAAATGGCTGACTCTAGGGTTGGCGCAGGAAATATATGTATGACAAGCCTGCAACATCTTGTAGTGCCAGAAAATAAGAAAGTGCTAAAAAACAAAGGATAGTGTGATTGTTAATTTTGAGTGTTGACTTGACCTGGATTGGAGGCTTCCTGGAGAAAAAGTAAAGCACTCAGGATGTATCTATATGGGTGTTTCCAGAAAACATTGGTATGTAAATCAGTGAACCCAGGGGCAAATACTCACCTTGAATGTGAGCAGCACCACCCAATCAACTAGGGGCCTAGATGGACCAGGAAAGCAGAAGAAAAGGGACTACTTCTCTCTGTTATTCTTTCTGAATTGGGGTGTGTTTTGTTCGACTGCTTTTGAACATCAGGCTCCAGGTTCTTTGGCCTTTAAACTCTGGTGCTTGCACCAGTGGTCCTCAGAGGTTCTCACTGAAATCATCCAGAAATGTTCCAGAGATTACTTAGGATATCCTTAGAGAAAGTGGTTCTTAACTTATTGAAATTTACAAATTTCTTGCAGAATTTAATGCATGTTCGGAAAAATGTACTTGTATACCCTTACACAAAATCAACTCTGTTAGGTGCAGAGCAGGCTGAACTGTGTTGTCTGCAGGGCAGGCTGAACAGATGTTGGCTGCAAGATAGCCGACGCACTCAAACCCCCCTCTATCTGATCCTTTATCACTTGTTTGTGTCAAGTGCCCCTCAAGGCTGAGCACTCAACCCCCCTTGGGCCAACAAGGCAGCTTGCAGACCCAGAGGCCCCATTAGATTTGGGCTATAAAAACTCCCTCCTGCCAGGCCCCCCTCTCTCTTGCTCTCTTTCTCTTGCTCTCTCTCTCTTGCGCTCTCTCTCTCTCTCTCTCTCTCTCTCTCTCTCTCTCTCTCTCTCTCTCTTGCTCTTTATCTTTCTTGCCCACGCTCTCTGTCTCTCTCTTGCTCTTGCCCTCTCCCTGTTCATCTCTTCTCTTCTTTCTCTCTCTCTCTCTCTTTCCTTCCTTCTTTTCTCTTTGTTGCACTGCTGCAATAAAGATCTTTTGGTTGCTCCGAGTGTTGTGGTCACTTTCCTTTCAAACTCAATTCCATACATTTTTGGACACGTGAAAACCTATGATGGCCCATTTTATGGACTCCTTTCCAGAGTCATCTTCTGAAATCTTCAGGAAATTCCTGTAGGGAGAGGAGACAGTGTCCAAAAAGGAACAGCTTCCTCCACATGTCTTGTTTTCCAGACAGGGCTGAGGTTTCTGGTTTAGAGGAACAACCATTGGGGAATGGGAGGAGAGGGAACAGGGGTATCAGTGAACCTATAGTCATAATGTCAACTGTCACAGAAGCCACAGAGTGGGCAGCAGCTTTCCTAGGATGATTTCTGAGCCAGATCTGATTGGTGTAATCACCTTGAGGCAAGTTTACTGTGATGGTCAGGGTTCCTGGGACAATGTACCACTAGCCAAACTTTCACAGGCACATATAGTGCCATGTGAATTTTGGCATTTCTTTTTCTATTTGTTTTAAGGGTTGAGGGTATATCTTTGTGGTAGAGTACCTGCCTTCATGTGCAAGGCCCTGGATTCAAAACCCCGTACCAAGAAAGACAAAACAAAACAAAACAAAACAAAACCCCAACCAAACAGCCAAACAAAAAGACCAAACAGCAAAAAACAAACAGACAAAAGAAACCTCTGTTTTAATAGGTCACTAGAGTTTTGATGAGAAATAGCATTAAATCTGTAGGTCACATTAGGTAGTATGAACATTTAACCAATATTAAGCTTATAATCTATGGAGTTAAAGATATCTTTCTGCTTGGTTGTGTTTTTTTAAATTTCTTTCATCAATGTTCTGTAGTTTTCAGTGTACAAGTCTCTCATTAACTCAGGAAAGTTTATTTCTAACTATTTTATTCTTTTTTTATTCCATTGTAAATGGGATTATTTTCTTAATTTACTCTTATTCTTGATCTTAGAGGAAAAGTTTTCATATGAGGAAAATGTTAGTGGTGTACTTGTCATGTTACCTTTATTATGTTGAGTTATATTTCTCCTTTACCTAGTCTGTGCATGGCTTTTATCATGAACCAGTGTTGAATTTTGTCAAATGACTTTACTTCATCTATGAAAATGATCCTGTGATTTTTAACCTTCATTCTGTTAGTGTGGTGCAATATACTTATTGATTTGCATATGTTGAACCAAACTTGCATCTCAGGAATAAATCTCACTTGATCATGACACACTAACCAAAGTAATCTTGAGAAAGAACAAACCTGGAGACATCATACTTCCTGATTTCAATATATTTTATGATACTATAGCAAACAAAACAGTATGATACTAGAGCAAAGACAGGCATATGGAACAATGGAACCGAATATATAGCCCAGAAATAAAACCATGCATATACAGTCAACCGGTTTTTCACAAGGATGCCAAGAATACACAATGGAGAAATGATAGTTTCCTGAACAAATGGTGTTGTGAAAATTGGATATATACATGCAAAAGAATGAAGTCAGACCCTTGAATTATGCAGTACACAAAAATCAACTCTAAATGGATCGAAGACTTATTTATTTGTTCATCTTTAATATTTATTTTTTAGGTATAGATGGACACAACACAATGCCTTTATTTTTATGTGGTGCTGAGAATTGAACCCGGGTCCTGCCCGTGCTAAGTGAGCACTCTACTGTTGAGCCACAATCCCAGCCCCTCAAAGACTTAAATGTAAAACATAAAACTAAAAAACTACTAGAAGAGGCCAGAAGTGGTAGTGCATACCTGTAATCCCAGAAACTCAGGAGGCTATGGCAGGAGGATGGCACGTTCAAGGCCAGCTTTAGCAAATTCAGTGAGATCCTGTCTCAAAACAAAAAGGACTGGAGATATAACTCATGGCAAAACATACCTGGGATCAGTCCACAAAACCAAAACAAACAAACAAAAACTACCAGAAGAAAACATGGAGGAAAGTGCCTTGACATTGATGATCTTTTTAAAAATTTATTTTTTTATTTAATTTGTTCTTTTTAATTATACATAACAGTAGAGTCTATTTTGACATATTTATACAGACATGAAGTATATATTATTCTAGTTAGGATCCCAGTCTTGTGGATATACACAATAGTTAGAGTCACTATGGTGTATTCATATACATACATAAGAAAGTTATGTCAGATTCATTCCACTGCCTTACCTATTCCTATCTTCCCTTCCTTCCCTTATTCCCCTTTGTTTAATCCACGGAACTTCAATCTTCCCCTCCCTCCCTTGTGTGTTAGCACTCACATATCTGAGAAACCATTTGATCTTTGGTTTTGAGGGGTTGGCTTCTTTCCATAAGCATCATAGTCTCCATGTCCTTCCATTTACTGAGAAATTGACATTGATCTTGGCAGTGATTTTCTGGGTAGGATAACAAAAGCCTAGGCAGCAAAATTGCACACAGGTGGGACTACAACATACTACAAAGCAAAGAAAACCATCAATAGAATTAATTAAAATTAATTAATTAAAAAGTAAATATGTTGGGCTGAGGATGTGGCTCAAGCGGTAGCGTGCTTGCCTGGCATGTGTGCGGCCCGGGTTCGATCCTCAGCACCACATACAAGGGAAGATGTTGTGTCCGCCGAAAACTACGAAAAATAAACATTAAAATTCTCTCTCTCTCTCTCTCTCTCTCTCTCTCTTTAAAAAAAAATAAATATGTAGAATGAGAGAAAATATTTGTAATCTGTATATCTGATAAGTGACTAAATCCAAAAATTTTAAGAAATTTCTATAATTCAATATCAGGAAGCAAAACATAGGCAAAGGACTTGAAGAAACATTTCTTTAAAGAAGACATATAAATATAGGTATATGAAAAAATGATCAGCATCACCAATCATCAGGGAAATGCAAATTAATCATCAGGGAAATGGGATATGACTTTGTACTTGATAGAAAGACTACTATCAAAAAGATTAAAGATAATAGATGTTGGCAAGTTTGTGGAGAAAAGGGAACATTTCTACATTGATGGTGGGAATATAAATTAGAATAGTCATTGTGAAAAATAATATGGAGTTTCTTGAAAAAATTAAAAATATAACTATATATGATTCAGTATTCCCACTTCTGGATACATATCCAGAGAAATTAAAATCAAGATCTTAAAAAGATATCTACACTCATGTGTTTATTGCAGAATTATTTACAATTGTAAGAAAACAACCAACAAAGTGCATATTGGTGAGTGACTGAATAAAGAAAATGTAGCATATACATTTAGGGGAATATTATTCAGCCTTTTAAAGTAATATTTTTATTAGTGCATTATAATTGTACATACTATTGGGGTTCATTTGACGTAATCATACATACATGGAAAATAATTTGCTCCATTTCAGTCCCTGCTACTTCCTCTTTCCCTCCCCTTCTTCCTCCCCCATTCCCTTTCCTCTACTCTAATCCTTCTATTTATTTCTAGTTTTTTAATCATTGCTTTATAGATATACATAATGTGAAATTCACTATTATATTCACATATGAACATAGCATAATTTGGTTTATTTAATTCTGCAGTTCCTCCTTTTTTCAATCCTTACTCTATTACATTGATTTTCCTTCTATTTTCATAGGACTACTCCTTTCCTTCCTTATTTTGCTCTAGCTTCCACATATGAGAGAAAATATTTGACCCTTGAATTTTTGAGTCTGGTTTATTTCACTTAAAAAGATGTTCCTCAATTTTTATACATTTTATTCTTCTTTATGGCTGAGTAAAACTCCATTTTGTATAAATATCACATTTTTTTTTATCCATTCATCTATTGATGGGCACCTGGGCTATTTCCATAACTTGACTATTGTGAATTGTGCTGCTTTAACATTGGTATGCCTATATCACTATAGTATGCTGATTTTAGTTCTTTTGGATAAATACCAAGGAGTGAAATATCTAGGTCATATAGTGGTTTCATTCTTAGTTTTTTGAGGAATCTTCACACTGCTTTCCAAAGTTGTATTAGTTTGCAGTCCCACCAACTATGTACCTTTTCTGTGATATCCTTACCAGAATTTATTATCATTTGTATTCTTGACGACTGCCATTCTAATTCGAGATGAAATTTCAGTGTAGTTTTGATTTGCATTTCCCTGATTGCTAATGATGTTGAACATTTTTTAATGTGTTTGTTGGCTATTTGTATTTCTTCTTTTGAAGATGTGTCTGTTTAGTTCACTCTCCCATTTATTAATCAAGTTATTTGGGTTTTTAGTGTTGTTTTTTGAGTTCTTTATATATTCTGGATATTAATCCTCTGTCAGAAGAGTCGCTAGCAAGTATTTTCTCCCATTCTTTAGGTTCTCTCTTCACATTTGTTTCCTTTGCTGTGCAGCTTTTTAATTTGATTCCATCCTATTTAATAATTCTTGACATTATTTCCTGAACTTTCAGGGTTTCTATTAAGAAAGTCATTGCCTGAGCCTACATGTTGGAGTGTTGACCCTACATTTTTTTCTAGGAATTGCATAGTGTTGTCAGGTCTGGGAAACAAATTTGGGATCTTGGCAGATGAAAGATAATGCAAGAGGCAATTAGGATAGTAAACATGCTTTATTCAGAGGTGGCAACTGCCTCCAGCTTAAGCTCCAGCCATTTCCATTTAGCTCCTGTCAGTTCCATTTATTCCCCTGAGTCTTTTCCATAATCCTTTTTTATATGCAGGCCAGACAAAGAAGACATACTGCCAACAGATTACATAAGTGATCACAAGCAACTGTTTATAACCTTTAGTGCACACACTGAATCAGAATGTTTCTGACTTTGGCTACACACTAACCATAACATAGCCAATTCATGGCCTTGGCTACATACTAAAACCATAACATAGTCTGCTGGAAGACCCAGTGAAGGAGCCCAACTTATAGCCATTTTGAATTTGCCCCAACACATAGTTTCTGATCTAATTCCTAGGTTTTCAATTCATTTTATAACTCAAAATATTTTAAAGCTTTTCTTCCTGGATGTGTGGTTATTTAAAAGTGTATTGTTTAATCTCCAAGTTTGGGGGGATTTTCTTATTATATACTGCCAATTACTAATTTAGTTCCATTCTGGTTTGAGAATATGCTTTGTATGGCTTGTATTCCTTTTAATTTGCTAAGGTTTATTTTATTGCTGGAATGGAATCTATCTCAGTTTATGTTCCATGTGAGCTTGAAAAGAATGTATATCCCGCTGTGGTTAGATGAGATATTATATGAATGTTAATTAGATACAATTGAGTGAGGGTACTGTTCAATCCCATTATACCCTCACTGATTCTGTCTCTGGGTTGGTCAGTTACAATAGAAGAGTGTTGGAGTCCCCAGTTTTAATAATGGGGTCATTTATTTCCTTTTGCAGTCTTTCAGTTTCTGCCTCATATATTTTTACATTCTGTTGTGAGCAAAGATTAAGGATTGTTTTGACTTTTTGGAGAATTGACTCCTTTGTCATTATATAATGCTCCTCTTTGTCACTAATTCTTTTCCTTGCTTTGAAGTCAGCTTTGTCTAAACTTAATACAGATACTCTAGCATTTTTTAAATTTTAGCAAGATTTATAGTTATTCATCTGTACTTTTTACATGTGGAAAAGCATACAAAACATAAAATTTACCATTCTATTCTACTCTTAAGTACCTCAAGTACATTTACATTGTTGTTCAATCATCACCTTCATCCATCTTCAGAACTTTCTCATCTTCCCAAACTGAATCTCCAAATCCATTAACAATTACTCTCCATTCCCTTCTCCACTCAGCCCTTGTGTAACCATTAGTCTATTTTTATCTCTACTAATTTGAGTATCCTAGGTACCATATGTAAGTAGAACCATAAAATATTTGCCTCTTTGTATCTGGTTTATTTCACTGGGTATAATGACTTCAAAATATTATGTCCATGTTGTAGTATGTGTCAGAATTTAACTCTTTTAAAAAGTTGAAGGTTGTTACATTGTGTATATACACACCATAATTTGTTGACCCTCAGTAGGCAATGGGTTGTTTCTACCTTTTGGATGATGTGAATAATGTTGCTATGAACATTGTTGTAAAAATATCTCTTGAGGGCTGGGGATGTGGCTCAAGCGGTAGCTCGCTCGCCTGGCATGCGTGCGGCCCGGGTTTGATCCTCAGCACCACATACAAACAAAGATGTTGTGACCACCGATAACTAAAAAATAAATATTAAAATTCTCTCTCTCTCTCTCTCTCTCTCTCTCTCTCTCTGTCTCTGTCTCTCTCTTTAAAAAAAAATTAAAAATATCTCTTGAGTCTCCACTTTCAGGTCTTTTGGGTATATACACAGAAATGTAATTGTTATTTCATATGCTAATTTTATGTTTAGATTTTGCTGCTGCTGTTGTTTGAGGAACTGCCATACTGTTTTACACAGAAGATGCATTTTATATTTCTACCAGCAATGTACAGGGATCAATTTTCTTCATATCAATGCCAAGACTTGTTTTTTTTTTTGTTTTTGTTTTGAATTTTTAAAAATAACAGCCATCCTAATGCATATGTAAAGTGGTGTCTCATTATGATTTTGAATGGAATTTCCCTGATGAGTGATGTTGAGTTCCTTTTTATGACATCATTAACTTTCCTTGAAGAAATGTCTACTCATGGGATTGGGGCTGTAGCTTACTGGTAGAGCACTTGCCTAGCATGTGTGAGGCACTGGGTTTGATTCTCAGCACCACATAAAAATAAATAAATAAAATAAAGATATTGTGTCCATCTACAACTAAAAAAAAAAAAAAGAAAAGAAATGTCTACTCAAATCCTACGCTCAATTTTTAATTGGGTTGGTAGCCTTTTTATTGGTGAATTGTAGCTCTTTATGCATTTTGGATATTAACCCTGTGGGTTTTCTTGTCCCTTTAGTTTTCTTTGGTGCACATTTTTTAAAAAAACTTGATGAAATAAATTAGGGAATATTGACAGCTTAACATATTGATTCTTGCACTCTATCAAAACAGTTTACATATAATTTTCTTTTCCTTAAGTCTAGAATCTTTATCACTACTATTTTATAGTTTATAGTGTAAATACATTCTATAAGATTCATTTCTAAGCATTTCCTATTCTTTGTTACTTAATGGTACTGTATTTTCATATTAAGTTTTTACTTATTCATTGGCATTACATAAAAAAGGTGCTCTACATTATGGAAAAGCAAATGAAAACCAGTATCACTTCACCTTATAGAGATGGCTATAATTTGAAAAATGGAAAATATGTTGACAAATATGTGAAAATTTTTGATTTTTAAATTTCTATACATTGATTTTATAGTCTGAAACTTTATACAATGTAGATTAGTTATAGCATTATTTTCCCCTGAATTTTATTAGAAATCAGCAGAATCATGATGATCATGTGATTCTATGAATGAAGAATATCTATAAATGAAGATAATTTTATTTCTTTTCAATGTGAATATTTTCTGTCTTAGTCTATGGTTCTACAATAAAATATCTGGAATGAAGTAGTTTATAAAGAATAGAATCTATTTTCCCATAGTTTTGGAGGATGGCAAGTCCAAGAAAAGAGGTGCCAGCAGGTTCAGTTGTCCGGTGAGTTCTATTCTCTGCTTCCAATATGGTGCCTTATTAACTGAATCCTCCAAAGAACAAAGACACTGTGTCCTCACATGGCAGAAGGTTAAAGGGCAAGCAAGCCAACATTGTATGAAGCCTCTTTTATAAAAGCCTTAATCTCATTTCTATTTGAATACATTGTCAAAATTTAGGAATTGCCAATGTGATAGTATTAAGAGATGGGGTCTTTATAAAGGCTGAGCTCTATCGTTAATGGGAGTGAGGCCCTTTTAAAGGTGGCTTCACCCAGCATTAGCTAGCTACTGTCCCACTCTTTTGTGATGTAAGAACACAGTGTTAATGCTTTTTGCCCTTCTGCCTTCCATCATGTAAGGATGCAGGAAGAAATCCCTCAATGGATGCCAGAGCCTTAATGTTGGCATTCTTAGCCTTTGGAACTGTGGGAAATAAATTTATTTTCTTAATAAGTTACCCAGTCTCACTTATTATTTTAAAGACTGAAATAAACTAAGACAACAAGAAAGCAGTCCTCATGGGCTAATCACATTTTAAGTCTCATTTCTTAATATTATCACATTGCCAATACCTGAATTTCAGAAGGAACACAACAACAACAACAACAACAACAACAAAAACCAGCACTTTCAGTTTATTTTCTTTGTAATATTGAATTAACTAAAACCTCCAGTACAATGTTAAAGGGAAGTGGTGAGAGTGAACTTCCTTGTCTTGTAATAACCTTAGAGGGATGCATTCAGTCTGCCACAATTAATATGATATGTCTTTCTTAAGAGCTGCTTTTTTTTATACTGGATATTGAAACCAGGGACACTTAACCACTGAGCCACATTCCCACCCTTTTTTATATTTTTTTTTAGACTCAAGGTCTTGCTAAGTTGCTTAGGGCCTCATTAATTTGCTGAGGCTAATTTTGGACTTGTGATCCTCCTGCCTTAGCCTCCCAAGCCTCTGGGATTACAGGCATGCACAACTGTGCCTGGGTCATAGGTGCTATTTATCAGGTTGGAGAAACTCTTCTCCTTCTCCTTCTTTTTCTTGGTATTGGGGATTGAACTCAGGGGCAGTCTATCACTGAGCTGAATCCCCATCACTTTTTATTTTTTATTTTGAGACAGGGTCTTTCTAAGTTTCTCAGGCTGGCCTTGAACTTGTGATCCTCCTGCCTCAAACTTCTAAGTTGTTAGGATTTCAGGTATGCACTACCATGCCCAGATGAAGAAGCTGTCTTATATTTAGTCTTTGAGACTTTTTGTCAGTCTATATCCCTTTGTCTCACTCCTTTTTATACCTTAAAAGTTAGTGGTACTATGTTACTTTAATCATTGTTCTAGAGTTACATTTCCTGCAGACTCAAGACTGAATTTTCTGCTTTCAAAGAATTTTGTGATTCTATTGGGATCATCCAGATAATCCAGGATAATCTATTGTAATGTCATCTGATTATCAACCTGCATTCCATCTGCAATTTTGATTCTCTGTTGCCATGTAACCAATCATACTCAAATATTCCAGGGACTGGCACATGAATATCCTTGGAAGGTCTTTATTCTGCCTACTACATATGTTGTCTTTACGTTTTGTGCAGCCATAATGAACACCACAGACTGGGTAAAGAACAAAAATGTATTTCTCAAAGTTCTGGAGACAGAAAAGTTCAAGATCAAGACATGGGCATATTTAGTATCTAATGAAGGTCCAGGCTATACCCCAAGATGGCACTTTGAATGCTGCTTCCTCCAGAAAGGAGAAACAATTTTTCTTCACAAAGAAGCATCGAGAGAGTGCACTCCTGAAAGTCCCTTTATTAAGACATTAATAAAATGACCTTGTCACTTCTTAAAGTCCCCATTTCACCATATCATTACAATTAAAATTCACCATAAGTTTTAGAGAAGATATCCAAACCACAGCTTATGTGTTATTAAAGTGTGTTGTTCAGTTTCCAAATATATCAATATCCTTTATTAATACCATTGTGGTCAGAACATGTACCTTTCATGACTTCCATTTCTTTTAAATTTATTGAGCTAATCTTATGACAAAAAGTATAGCCTGTTATGGTTTAAATATTAGGTGTCCCCAAAAGCTCATGTATGAGACAATGCAAGAAAGTTTAGAGGTAAAATGATTGGAATATGAGAGTCTTAAACCAATCAGTGAATTAATCCCCTGATAGATATTAACTGAGTGTTAACTGTAGGCAGGTAGGATGTGACTCAAGGAGGGGGGTTCCTGGTGGGGAGGGGCGTGCCTTTGGGGTTTATATTTTGTCCTTGTTGAGCAGAGCTCTCTCTTTCTCTGCTTCCTGGTGCCATGTTTCCAGCTGCTCTCCTTTACCACACCCTTCCACTGTGATATTCTGCCTCATCTCATGCTCCAAAGGCATGATGTGTTGACCATCTATGGACTGAGACCTCTGAAACCATGAGCCCCGGAATAAACTTTTCCTCCTCTAAAAAAAAAAAATGTTCATCAGGTCCTTTGGGGACAGCAGTGAAAAAACTGACTAAAACATAGCCTGTTTCAATAAATGTTCCATGAATATTTTAACAAAATATGTATTAGGCTGTTATTGGGTGGAGTGCTCATTAGGAAAATTTGATAGATATCATTATTCAAATCTTCTATTTTCTTACTGATTGACTAATTGTCCTATGAATTGGAAAGTGGTATTAAAATCTGGGAGTATAATGCAATTTTATCAGTTGTTGCTTAGTGTACTCTGAAGTTCTGTTATTTCATGCATAATTATTTCAGACTTATTTCCTTTTGATGAGATTCCATAATGATTCCATAATGATTCTTTATCCCTAGTAATAATCTTTGCTCTTAAATTTACTGTTTGATACTTTAGTTACTTCAGGCTGGTATATCTTTTATAAAATCCTTTTTTACTTTTAACCTATTTGTGTCCTTTTTTTAATGTTGATTTTTTAGGCAGCATAGAGTTGCATCCTACTTTTTAAATATCCAATTTGATATTCTATGAGTTTTAATTAGAGGTTTTGTTTCATGTATCTATTTATTTACTCATTTATTTTTGAGATAAGGGTAGTCATTGCTCAGACTACTTTCAAATTCCTGGACTGAAGTGATCCTCCCACACAGCCTCCTGAGCAACTGCAGTTTTTGGATAATCCTCATTTAATGTGATTGTTGATATGATAATAATTTTCTATCATCATTTTGGTTTGTTTCTCTTATTTATTGCTTGTTTTTTTTCTTTTTCTACTTCATTTTGGAATCATTATGATTCCATTATATCTCATATATTAGTTTATTATCTGGAACTCTTATTTTAATTGGAGTTTATAGTATATCTATATAATTTATCTGCTGCTTACTGAATGAGGGAAGCCTTCAGATCTCTAGTGTTCTGTGTAGTTCAACAGTACACTTCACTGTGAACTTTCACCATCTTCATCTCTCTGTACTGTCAGCTTAATTTTCTCAACTCAGGAATCTGTCTGACTTTACCTGGGATGTCTTTCACTATTCTGTGGTCTGGAAACTCTCTCAAGGCAGAAAATTGCAATAATATTAGAACTTATTTAGTTTTCATATCTCAGGGATCTGTCCTCCATCACCTAATGTCCAGTGTCATGAAAACTATTGATTCACACTTTTTATCTTTCTGTTGCTGTTTCAGGTAGGAAGGTAAATCTGATCCATGGTATTCCATCTTGAAATTTCTTATTTCAGATAATATGTTTTTCAGTTCTAGAATTTCTATTTGGTTCTTCTTCTGTAATTTATATTTCTATCCTGGGATTTCTCATTTGCTCATTCTTTATGAACAAATTTCCTTTTATGTCCTTGAGCAGAGTTTTAGAAATAACTTTAATTTACCTGTAAAAATCTTGGCCATCTTAGAATTGGCCTCTGTTGTCTTTTTTGTGAAAGTGGTTTGTATTATTCTTCTTCATGTGTTTAGTGATTGGGACATTGTGAATATATAGTAGAGACTCTGGGCTCCATTTTTATTCCTCTGAACTTTATCCATTTTTGTCTTAATAATTTATTCACTTATCTAGATTCAAATTCAAAACTCTGCCTCTTAGGTGGTGGGCAGCAGTTGAAACCCTTGTTCAGCCTAAGTGGCCTAGTTGGAATGTATAGTTTAAGTGTCATTTAGATGTATCAGCTGATTTTTATGGGCAGAATTTGGATTTCCTCCCCTGTGAATCTCCTTTCTTGGATTTCCTTTATTGCTTTACAGTTGTTGTGGAAGCCGCAATATTTGTCCTCTGGTTCAGCCAGAAAGACTGTTAATACCTGAGCTTCAGGATCCCCCAGATCAGCTCTACAGGCAAAAAAGCTATAAAAATAGAAGACTCACCCATTGCTGTTCGCTTCTTCCATTTGTTGACTCTTCTTTAGTCCTTACTTGCTTCCATTCCCTTATGTATTGGTTTTAGTTTTGTGATACTTTCACTAAGTTTATAGGTTGGTTCAATGGGTACTACTTCACCATTAGTATAAGTACAACATTGTCTTAGACTACTTGGCTGCTATAACAAAATTTCATAAACCAGCTAGTTTATAAACAGAAAATTCTCAGTTATCAATGCTGAGAAATTCAAGATCAAAGCATTGAAAGATTTAATGTCTGGTAAGGGCTTACTTTCTGGCTCATAGATGACACCTTCTTGCTATATCCTCACATGGTAGGAGGGATTAGCTACCTCTTTGAGGCATATTGTTAGCCCAGGAAAAGAGAAAAATTCAAATTTGAGCTGGGCATTGAAGTACATGCTTGTAATGCCAGCTACTCAGGAGGCTGAGGAAGGAATATTGTAAGTTCAAGGCCAGTCTGAAAAACTTAGTGAGACCCTGTCTCAAAATAAAATAAAAAGGACCAGAGATAGGCTGGGGTTGTGGCTCAGTGGTAGAGTTCTTGCCTAGTATGTGTGAGGCACTGGGTTCAATTCTCAGCACTGCATATAAATAAATAAAATAAAGGTCCATTGACAATTAAAAAGTATTTTTTTAAAAAAGAGTCTATTAAAAATGGGAAGTGGGGTAGAGATGTAATTCCATGGTAAAGCACTTGTCTAGCATGTGTGAGGTCCTGGGTTCAATCACCAGTAACACACACACAGATACACACACACACACACACACACACACACACACACACAAATTCAGACTTGAAGTATGGTTTCTACAAAATGCATATAACTTTCATACCATCAGAAAATCAAAACAATAGTAAAACCACTGTAAGTTAGAGAAAGACCATCTGTATTGTCACAGAGGGGCATTGGTAAGTCTCTAGAGATATCACATAAAGCATATAATACTTGAAATATTTATATTAGTATTTTATTTATTTATTTTTGGTAGTGGGGATTGAACCCAATGGCACTTAATCACTGAGTCACATCCCAGGACCTTCCTTTTTATTTTTGATTTTGAGACAGGGTCTCACTAAATTACTTAGGGTCTCACTAAATTGCTGAGGCTGGCCTTGAACTTGTGATCTACTGTCTCAACCCTGTGAGTCTCTGGGATTACAGACCTTCACCACCATGCCTGGGTTATATTGGTTTTTTAATCTACACAAAATTAACCCAGGTCAGAATATCTCTTCTGATTTGACAAATTTCCTCTTGAAACTCTTAACAAGAGTAATACAATAAACAGCCAGATTCTTTCTAGCATTTCTCCTTTTACAATTTGAAAAAACAAATCTTTGTGACCCCTTTCTTTTGGAAAAATCTCAACGATATTTGAGTGTAAAAGCTATCTTTCCCAAAGATGCAATTTTCTTACTTAACTCCAAGCAGAAAGACACCTGTTATCTTGTCCTTTACCTCTCAGCTCACAAGGAAGGGCCTTATGTGCACCATGGAGAGAATGTTCCATTATCCTGTGCCAAGAGAGATCACCATGCAAGAAAGGGTCAAAAGGACTCCCTTGGAAGCCATCTACATAAGCTTCTTATGGATACTGAGTAGTTACCATAGAGCAACTGCCTTGTCCACATTTGATCATGTAATCCAAAATGAAGCTCTGATCCTCAATTCTAACTCTCAAACCTGACTCTCATGGCAAACTGAAGAAGCAGTGAAGTGGTATTTTAGGGTAGCTCAGAACACCTTAGAATTTCCTTGGAGTCTCTTCTGAGCTGTTGTTCTTGGATTATTGATTATTATATGACCCTTGAAAAAGGAGGAGGTACATCAAAACACCATGTCCCTGAGATGCTCCTTTTCATTTCCAAAATTCTAGACAAGTCAAGGGAATGATGAAAGTGGGGCTGATATCAGAATATATAGATAAGTATTATCTGAAGGAGCACTGACTTTCTCATATGTAAATGGGAATTGGGAAGCAAGTGTTATCTGTAAGAAGTATTCTTTTCTGCATATATGTCAAAAGCAGCTGTCCCTTGGAATACTGGTCATACAAATAAAACAAACTGACCATATTAGCATTTCTATAGCTTGAGCTATATAGAACTCCCTGCACAGTGACGGGATATGGTATGCTACTCATTCAACTGGCTGTCACTGGACTCTCCCTGTTGGTAAGTTTTAATAAACCCTATGTCTCACATGCCATTTCTAGGTGTTTTCTTCAATCTCTTGGCAACCCATCCTACTTCCCTAGTGCAGCTAGGCTGTGGACAAGAACAACTATTCTGAGAATATGATGAAAGCTACTGGCATACTCCCCAGAATGATGCAGTTCACATAAGAACAAAAAGTTTATATAGAAGTGTTTATAGGGTGCTAGGTGTAGTATGCTTAATTAATAAAGAATGTGTTTCTTCATTTTCTGTTAGGGTCTGTAAACAAGTCAAGATGGCGCCTGGCATTTTGCAGAGGGAGTGGTTTGTGAAGTAATGCCAGTGAGCCATTAAGTGTGGAGATTCCTTATTGGTTGACTGCTGTATCTAGTTTATGTTAATTAAGATAAGCTGTGTGGAATGTATATATACCCCTCCTGTCCTACAATAAACGGCTCCCACTCCTGCTGTATCAATCTACACAAGTTCCTCGTCAGCCCCCGGTTATTTTGCTGCAGCCAGACTGCGGCAATTTTCTGTTATGAAACCCTTGAATGTGTTCTAGAAAGGAAAAGGTGGGGACTCCAGAACCCTAGAAGATGAGGGAGAAATATAAGCTCATTATTCATCCTTGTAAGATTGCTTACATCCATTCATCTGTACTAGATACTTGGGTTCAGTTAGATAGCAGCGAAAAGCTATTGGCTAGTTAACAAGAGTGAGAATCTAGTTAGTATGTTACTAAGGTGAGAGGGTATACCTAGCAGGGGTTAGAATGATGTTCAGATAGTCAAATAAGTTAATGTTAGAGCCCAAAGAGAATGCTCATAATTGTCTCCACATTCAGAGTAGAAACATCTGCTCTAAATAGAATTTTCCATACCTGCCCAATTGTGGAAGCCTGAAGACATTTCTAAGCAGGTAGAAAGAAAATCTAGAAATACCTTAGCCACTGCTTGAGGCTTCTATTTGCTGAAAACAGAGAGACATGCTAAAACCACTAGGCAGAGAGAAGACAAGACTAGGGCCCAAGGAGCTGTCTCCATAGGATGGTGGGGCAGTACAGAAGGCCCGTCCTAAAGAGGGAGAAAACAGTTGAAGCCTTAGCCCCCACAAATCCCTAAAACCTGTCCTGATCTAGGAAAGACTCAGGTCACTAAGGGAAAATGTTTTACCTTGGGGATACCTGATACTTAAAGCAAATCCAATCAGAATGCAAATTTGTTTTATGTGAGGGGGTTGGGGAACTAACAAATAGAATGTAAATAATATATTTAACAACAAAAACATATAGAGGGGGCTGGCTCAGTGGTAGAGCACTTGCCTAGCATGTGTGAGGCACTGGGCTCAATCCTCAGCACCACATAAAAATAAATAAATAAAGGTATTGTGTCCATCTACAACTAAAAAATTTAAAAACACAAAAAACATATAGAGCCTGGCCCAGAACCATCTCTGATGACCTGCATGGGAACCCAGGCTCAGGGTAGCTCTGATCAGCACCACCAACTGGCAGACTCACGCTGGAGCTCAGGCCCAGCCCAGGATTGCCCCTGCAGACCTGCGAGGGAGCCCATTGGAGCCCAGGCCTAACCCACCTCCATCTTGGGACATTGCAGCCATCACCATAGCCCTCCCCACGAAGTAGCCTCCACCTTGCAACAACAGACAGGGTCTAGAAGCAGCTGCATCTTGAAACAAGCAGCCCAAAGCCAGTATAAGGCCTACGCTTTCAGCCCCATCTTGGAAAGAAATTGCATCCATCTTGGAATACCCCCACTGATATCATGAGTTACCTTTGTTTTTGCCGACCACCTATAGTTGAAGTAGCATACATCGTGGGTCACCAACAGGGACTGGAAGCCCAACACCAAGGTGAGGTACAGATAACCTGCACGGATAGTATAAGATTATAGGGTAGAAACTGTAATACCTCAGATCTGCACTGCAAGAAAGAAAGACACATAGGCAACATGAAAAAACACAAGGGAAAAAATGCCCCAAACAAACCAGGATACTATAATAATGGAATCCATGGACAGCACAGTTGATGAAATGTTAGAGAAGGAGTCCAGAATGTTCATAAATAAAATGATCTGTGATTTAAATAATGACCTAAATGAGCAAATGCAGGCAAAAACTGATCACTCCAACAAAGAGATAAGAGAGCAAATACAGGCAACCACTGATCACACCAATAAAGAGATAAGAGAGCAAATACAGGTAGCAAAAGATTACTTAAGAAAGAGTTAGAGATACTGAAACCAAAACAACACAACAACAACACCAACAAAATGATCAGAAATCTTTAAAATGAAGGAAAGAATAAACCAAATAAAAAATTCAATAGAAGGCATCACCAACATATTAGATTACTTGGAAGACAGAATGTCAGATAATGAAGACATAATATACAATATGGAAAATAAAGTTGACTGCACAGTGAAGATGGTCAGGAACATGAACAGAACATCCAAGAATTATGGGATAACATCAAAAGACCAAATCTAAGAGTTATTGGGATAGAGGAAGGCACAGAGATTCAAACCAAAGGAATACATTATCTCTTCAATAAGATAATTTCAGAAAATTTCTCAAACATAAAGAACGAATTGGAAAATCAAATATAAGAGGCTTACAGGATACCAAATACATAAAATTACAACAGATCTAAACCAAGGCATAGCATGAAAATGCTTAACATACAGAATAAGGATAGAATCTTAAAGGCCACAAGAGAGAGGAATCACAACACATATAGGGCGAGACCAATTCGTATCTCAGCAGATTTTTCAGCCCAGACCCTCAAAGCCAGTAGATCCTGGAACAACATATACTAAGCTCTGAAAGAAATTGATGCCAATCAAGAATCTTATATCCAACAAAATTAAGCTTCAGATTTGATGACAAAATAAAAACCTTTCATAATAAAAAATACGTTAAAAGAATTTACAGTGAGAAAGCTTACACTACAGAGCATCCTAGGCAAAATATTCCAGGAGGAGAAAAACAACAATGAAAATCACAAAGGGAGGAATTACACTAAAGGAAAGGCCAATCAAAGGAGAAACCAAGTTAGGTTAAAAACCAAAAATAAACCAAAATTTCCAGGAATACAAATCATATTTCATTAATAACCCTGACTGTGAATGGCCTAAACTCATCAATTAAAAGACATAAGATGACAGATTGAATTTTAAAAATACCCAATATATGTTGCCTTCAAGAGACTCATCTCACAGGAAAAGATCCACAGACTCCATGAAGATGAAAGGATGGGGGAAAACATACCACTCACATGAACCAAGCAGGGGTTTCCATCCTCATATCAGATAAAATGGACTTCAAACCAAAGCGAGTGAAAAGGGATAAAGAAGGACATTTCATACTGCTTAAGGGATTCATACATCAACAAAACATAACAATCATAAATACCTATGCCCCAAATAATGGAGCATCTATGTATGTCAAACAAACTCTTCTCAAATACAAGAACCAAATAGATCACAACACAATAATATTTAGTGACTTTAATACACCTCTCTCACTACTGGATAGATCTTCCAAATATAAACTAAACAAAGAAACTATAAAACTCAATAATATAATCAATAATTTGAACTTAACAGACATATAAAGAATATTTTATCCATCAACTAGTGAATACACTTTCTTCTCAGCAGCTCATGGATCCTTCTCCAAAATAGACCATATGTTATGCTACAAAGCAAGTCTAGCAAATACAAAAAAAAAAATACAGGGATACTACCCTGTATTCTATCAGACCATAATGGAATGAAATTAGAAATCAATGATAAAATAAAAAATAGAAGCTATTCCAACACCTTGAGACTAAACAATATGGTATTGAATGATGCATGGATAACAGAAGACATCAGGGAAGAGATTTAAAAAAAATTCTTAGAGGTAAATAAGAACTCCAATACAATTTATCAAAATCTCTGGGACACTATAGAGGCAGTGTTAAGAGGAAAGTTCATTGCATGGAGTTCATTCATGAAAAGAAGAAAAAGTCAACAACAACAACAACAACAACAAAAATGATCTGACACTGCAGCTCAAAGCCCTAGAAAAAGAAGAACAAAGCAACACCAAAAGTAGTAGAAGACAGAAAATAATTAAAATCAGGGCAGAAATTAATGAAATTGAAACTAAAGGAACAATTCAAAAAAAATGACAGAACAAAAAGCTGTTTCTTTGAAAAAATAAATAAAATTCACAAACCCTTAGCCACTCTAACAAAAAGGAGGAAGAAAACTTAAATTACTAAAATTTGTGATAAAAAGGAAATATTTAAAAAGACACTATTGAAATACAGAAGACAATTAGAAACTATTTTGAAAACTTATACTCCAGTACAACAGAAAACCTCAAAGACACTAACAAATTTCTAGAGGCATATGATCAACCTAAACTGAGTCAAGAGGCCATACACAATTTAAACAGATCAATTTCAAGCAACGAAATAGAAGATGCCATCAAAAGCCTACCAACCAACAAAAGCCTGGGACCAGACAGATTCACAGCTGAGTTCTACAAAACCTACAAAGAAGAATTAATACCAATACTCCTCAAAATATTCCATGAAATAGAAAAGTAAGGAACCCTTCTAAACTCATTCTATGAAGTAGTATCATCCTGATATCAAAACCAGGCACAGATACATCAAGGAAAGAAAATTTCAGACCAATATCCCTGATAAACATTGATGCAAAAATTCTCAATAAAAGGGCTGGGGATGTGGCTCAAGCGGTAGCGCGCTCGCCTTGCGTGTGTGTGACCCGGGTTCAATCCTCAGCACCACATACCAACAAAGATGTTGTGTCCACCGAGAACTAAAAAATAAATATTAAAAAATAAAAAAAATTCTCTCTCTCTCTCTCTCCCTCCTCTCTCACTCTCTCTTTAAAAAAAAATTCTCAATAAAATTCTGGCAAATCACATACAAAAACATATTTAAAAAATAGTGTACCAAAATCAAGTGGGGTTCATTCCATGGATGCAAGTTTGGTTCGACATATGGGAACCAATAAGTATAATTCATCTCATTAAAGATAAGAATAAAAGATAAGAATCACATAATTATATCAATTGATGCAGAGAAAATATTTGACAAAAAACAGCACCCTTTCATGTTCAAACTCTAAAAAAACAAGGGATAGTAGGAGTATACTTCAACCTTATAAAAGCTATCTATGCTAAACCCAAGGCCAACATCATTCTAAATGGAGAAAAATTGGAAGCATTCTCTCTAAAAACTGGAACAAGACAGGGATGCTGTCCTTCACCACTTCTATTTAACATAATCCTTGAAACTCTAGCCAGAGCAATTAGACAGATGAAAGAAATTAAAGGGATATGAATAGGAAAAGAAGAACTCAAAGCTATTACTATTTGTCAATGACATGATTCTATTCCTAGAGGATCAAAAAAATTCCACCAGAAAACTTCTAGAACTAATACATGAATTCACAAAGTAGCAGGATATAAAATCAATATCCATAAATTAAATGCATTTCTATACATCATTGATTAATCTTCTGAAAGACAAATTAGGAAAACTACCCCATTCACAATAGCCTTAAAAAAAAACACCTTGGGAATCAACTTAACAAAAGTGAAAGACCTCTAAAAGAGGTCTAAGACCTCTGAAAACCACCACTAAAGAAAGAAATTGAAGAAGATCATAGAAGATGGAAAGACCTCCATGCTCTTTGATAGGAAAAATTAATATTGTCAAAATTGCCATACTACCCAAAGTGCTATACAGATTGAATGCAATTCCAATTAAAATACCAATGTCATTCCTTATAGAAATATAAAAAGAAATCATGAAATTCATTTGGAAAAATGAGAGACCCAGAATAGCCAAAGCAATCCTTACCAAGAAGAGTGAAGCAGGAGATATCACAAACCAGACCTTAAACTATACTACAAAGTTATAGTAACAACAATGGCATGGTATTGACATCAAAATAGACTGGTAGACCAATGGTACAGAATAAAAAACACAGAGACAAACCCATATAATTACAGTTATCTCATACTAGACAAAAGTGCCAAAATATACATTGGAGAAAAGATAGCCTCTTCAACAAATGGTGCTGGGAGAACTGGAAATCCATATGCAGCAAAATTAAAATAAACCCCTATCTCTCACCATGCACAAAACAACTCAAAGTGGATCAAGGACCTAGGAGTTAGTCCAGAGACCCTGTACCTAATAGAGAAAAAAAGCAGGCCCAAACCTTCATCATGTCAGATTAGGCCCCACCTTCCTTAACAAGACTCCTAAAGCACAAGAAATACAATCAAGAATTAATATATGGGATGGACTCAAACCAAAAAGCTTCTTATCAGCAAAAGAAACAATCAATGAGGTGGACAGAGAGCCTACATTTGGGAGCAAATTTTTGCCACACACACGTCAGATAGAGCACTAATCTGCAGGATATATAAAGAACTAAAAAATTTCACACCAAAAAAATAAACAACCCAATTAATAAATGGGTTAAGGAGCTGCACAGACACTTCTTAGAAGAAGATATACACATAATCAACAAATATATGAAAAAATGTTCAAAATCTCTAATAATTAGAGAAATGCAAATCAAATTACTCTAAGATTTCATCTCACACCAGTCAGAATGGCAGCTATCAAGAATACAGACAACAATAAATATTGGCAAGGATGTGGGGGGAAAGGCACACTCATACATTGTTGGTGGGATTGCAAATTGGTGCAACCAATCTGGAAAGCAGTATGGCAATTCTTTAGAAAATTTGGAATGGAACCACCATTTGACCCAGCTATCCCACTCCTAGGCCTGTATCCCCTTAAGACTTTAAAACAGCACACTCTAGTAATGCAGCCACTTCAATGTTTCTAGCAGCACAATTCACAATTACTAAACTGTGGAAGTGAACTAGATGCCCTTCAATAGAGGAATGGATAAAGAAACTGTGGTACATATACACATGGACTATAACTCACCTTTAAAAGAGAATAAAATTATGGCATTTGCAGGTAAATGAACGGAGTCAGAGAATATAAGCTAAGCAAAGTAAGCCAATCCCTAAAACGAAAGGCTGAATATTTTCTCTGATAAGTGGATGCTGATCCATAATAAGGAGGGGGTAGATATGGGGGAAATGGAAGAACTTTGAATGGGAAAAGGGTAGGGAGGGTAGGGAGGGTGCATTGGGGCAGGAAAGATGGTGGAATGAGATGGACATCATTACCCTAGCTACATGTTTGATTGCACATATGGTGTGATGCTACATTGTGTACAAAGATAGAAATGTAAAGTTGTGCTGCAACTGTGTACAATGAATCAAAATGCATTCTGCTGCCATATATACCTAATTAAAATAAATAAATAAAATTTAAAAACACAGAGGGAAGAATTTCAAAAAATTTAAAGTGATTGCTTTCTATTAAAAGCATAAAGCCATAGTAACAAGTAATATCCCCTTTGGCATGAGCATAAACAAAGAATTCAATGAAACAAAAGTCAGACAGATTACTAAAATGAAAACACATAAACACAATAGTGCAGGTCCTTTGGGATATCTAACAAAGGTATCAATATTCTGGTCTTACGCAACACTGAGACCTCGTCTCTCTCTCAAATGTTTCCATGTGGTATCTTTGTTTTCTTTACACAGACACATTTTCTCAACAGGATTATTGACAGTTCCACAGTCAGGAACCCTCAGAACATGATGCTTTTCTATTACAACAGCCCCAAATAGGGCTCTTATTGGTCCATCTTAGATTAAATGTCCTTCCCTAGAAATGATGTGGAATCTATGGGGTATTTGCCAGCCCTTATGTTATGAGGGCACAGTTGGCTACTAAGAGAATAAAGGGATGGAGTGCTAAGCTGAAATAATTACTTCAAATGATAATTTAGCATCTGATAAAGATGGTACTTTAAATGGATGGAAAATGAATGAGTTAATCAGATGGCATAGAGAGAACTGGCTTTTCATTGGGGGAAAACAAAGTTCAATCCTTATCACATTGCAAAAAGGAAACAGATCAATGAACAATTAAGTTTAACTTAATATTTCACATTTTAAATGTAGGACACATATAAAGTAATCATAATTTCCAAGTGATAATCTTGTGCTGATACAATAAAGTCTGGATGAAACAGACATTTGTTTCATACAATGGAAGAATATCAGGTTTGCTATATGGAGATTTGCATGACTGAAATACAGCAAATCCTGAATCAACTTCGCATATAAACATATTTCTCCTGAGATGGTTGAATGTTAACATTTCTGAACTAATAATTTAAGAAGGCATAGCTGAGTTGCTTAAACCACTGTCAGATATAAGAAATAGAAAATTCCACCTCAATCAATGCTACAGTTAGGGTCTGTCCCTCAAGGGTCCATGTGTTGAAGCTTGGTCCTCAGGGTGGCAGTATTGGGCTCCCAAGGTGATAGAGTTTTTAGAGGTGGGGTCTAGTGGGAGGTCTTGGGACTTAGAGGTGTTGCCGGGCATGGAGAGCTGCCTTTAAAAGGCTTAAAGTAACTCTCCCAGGAAGGTTATCGAGCTTTCTGCCTCCTAATTCAAGATGTGATGCTTCCTTCCACATGTATTCATCCAGCCATCAAGTGGCTCCTCCACAGGGCCTGAACTATGTTGTTGGGACTTTCAGCCTCCAAAACTCTGAGCTAAATAAAGCTCTTTATAAGTAAGCCTGTCTCAGGTATTTTTGGCATGATAATAAAAAGATTACTAACAAAATTGGTATAACAAAGGAAAAAACCTCATATAAAGAAGCTCCAGCAAGACATGTTGGTCCATGTATGTAATTCCAGTGACTTGGGAGGCTGAGGCAGGAGGATCACAAGTTTGAGGCCAGTCTGGGCAACTTAGTGAGACTCTGTTTCAAAATAAAAAAAATAAAATAAAAAGGGCTGGGGATGTAACTCAGTGGTAAAGTACACTGGGGTTCAATCCCCAGAACCAGAAAAGAAAGAAGCTCCAGAGTTGGCTAATTCACCTGATTAAAAGACATCACTAGGGCTGGGGTTGTGGCTCAGCAGTAGAGTGCTTGCCTAGTATGTGCAAGGCCATGGGTTTGAACCTCAGCACTACATAAAAACAAATTAAAAATAAAGGTATTAAAATTTAAAAAATAAATAAATAAAAGACATCACTGACTTTTTCCAGCTTTGTATTCTACTGTTCTCAGATACTACCTCAAGACCAAAAGATACAATCAGATGTGACTTTCAGATATATATATATATATAACTGGTAATAGAACTGTATATTCCTAATATAATGTATATTCCTCAGTTTTTCACTGGTCAGAGCTGAGATACATACTTAGTCCAAATCACTGACCAGGAAAATTTTTTAAAAATTAAGTTAGACCAATTATTGTTAGTCAACTTTTCATTGTTTGTGAAATATCTAAGAAAAACATTTTAAAGGAGGAAATACCGGTTCAGTGTTTCAAAACATGGTGGGAAGTCTGCATTGCTTTGGGCATGAGGTAAGGGTGAATATCATGGCAGAAGATGTGCGGCAGAGGGAAGCTGTTGGCTTCATGGCAGTCTGGAAGGAAGGAGAAGCCTGGGACAAAAATATATCCTTCCAGGGAACACCCTCCAGTGACTTATTTTCTCCAACTAGATCTCATCTCCTACAGTTTCCTCCACCTCCCAATAATCCATCCATACTATTAATTCATAAAAATGGAGTAATCCACTAACAATATTAGAACCCTCATGATCCAATCATTTTCTAAAAGCCCCCTGTTAAAACAGTGCTACAAGCCTTCGATACATGTATCTTTCAGGGACACTTCATATACAAGCCATAGTCATTTACTACTGAATCATACAGAAGAAATGCAGACAATTAAAAAACAAGGTTCTGCTGGCATGGAATAAGTGGAGAAGAGCAAACTAAAAGCAGCAAACCAAAAGCTGGTAAATGCTCCTAAAAATAGTTGCAAGGAAATAATGCTTCCTGTAGAAGGATTAATACTTGTAACATTCTATACATTTGTCTGAGTACTTTACATTTACTAACTTGCCCACTTCTTATTAGAAGAAGATCATGGAGTCTTGTTATAATTTTCATTGTGAAGAAACTGAAGAGAAGATGTTAAGGGATTCGTCACAGGTCACAGAGTTAATATGGAAGAGCATTGAGATTTGGGCCCAAGAAGTGTGGTTCACAGGTGTCTGATCTTAACTTCTATATCAAAGGTCAGCAAACTAAAGTCCTCAAGCCAGAGACAGCTAATACTTCAAGTTTTCAGTGGTTGGTCTTTGAGGGATGGGTATGTGGCTCAATAGTTGAATGCTTGCCAATCATATGCTGTGCCCTGGGTTCACTTCCCAATTCTGCAGTCCTTGAGCTGAGAACAATTTTTCTGTGTTTCGAGTATTGTTCTTTTTTTAAAAAAACAAGGTGACAGAAACAATTATGTGAAAATATTTACTGGAAGGTGAAAATATTTACTATATGGCCTTCTATTGAAAATGTTTCCCAATTCCTATTTTATACCATAGTTGTCAGTACTAGGAAATCAAAGCAAGGACAATATAAAGTATGCTATATACAAATAGTTTCTGGGTTATGTACAAGTTAGCACATTCAAACCTACTTGGGTTCATCTAGACATTTCAGGATACTGAAAGATGGGGCTGTTTTCCTACTAAGTACATTTTATGGCAAAAGAAACAATGAGCATACTGTTCCCAGCTGCTTTCTTGAATTAATTCAGGCTCATGCTAAATGTAAAAGTGGGGATCTTGACCATGCTATTTTATGTAAATAATTGTTTTACATAAAAATTGTTTTACAAGTGTTTATATGTGGGTGATAAAACACTATTTGGCTCCTTAATTGAAAAAGCAGCTTGGTAACAATGACCATACTCATTAATACATGTGGAGAAATGGTAGAAGAAAATGTGTGTAGCAAATTGTTTAAATGTGTCAAATATTATTTCACATAAAATATATATTGTGTTAAAATATAAAAATACTGCAGTGATTTTACAATAAAAATCATCATAATAATTAATTAAGCACTTTGATTTTCAAATTCAATGAAAAAGTTAAACATGAAAGTTACCTATGTAATATACTCACATAAAAAATGTCCCCCATGACTCAAGGACTCTTCACACCTATTTTTAATTCTATATACCCGATTTATTTGGAATATGTGTGGCATTTTATAAATACATGTTATATAGTGGCTACATACACAGGAAATATTTCATAGTTAATATTTTGTTACCACAAAGTAAACATTTTTTCCTAAAGAAAAAACATTTTCTGTATTTTCTAAATTCAGTTTCCCTCAATATTAACTCTGAGATATAACAAAGTATATTTTGCTAAAAACTTTCAGAAAAACATTTCTAAGATTTATTCTGCTTTTATTTACCTGAAGTTCCATGAGATAGCATCTTTTGGTAAAGGCTTTTCCACATTTGTTGTAATCTCTGTATTTCTTAAGTTGGATTTCTCCAATTACAATGAGTTTTATTTATAGATGAGGCTTCTAGATATTTAAGGTATTAATAGTAGTCTCTATTCTTGGGTGAATTCACCAACATACAGTGAGCACCGACCTCTCGATGGAAAACACCCACATTCCTACCCCAGAGAAAAGAGCAGAGAGTACAAAGTACACCCAGAAATGAATTATATCACTTACATCCACATCCTATTGGCTAGATCTCAATTCAAATGGCTCTGCCTGTATTTAATAGAGGCTGAGAAATATAGACTAGATATGTGCCCAGTAGAAAAAAATACACAACAAATGAACACAATGATAAAATTTCTTCCCATTTGAGTTCTTTGATGTAAACATAGTTAAATTCTAATAGCGGGACTAACCACATTTATTACATCCACAGGTTTTCTTCCCTGAGTATATTCTCTGCCAAATCAGAAGCCTTTAGTTATGGCAGGAAGGTTTCTGTTCCATGTGTGCTATGTGTGGCAAGACTTGGTTTGTAATTGAGGTCTTCCTACATTCGTTACATTTATGGGATATCTCCCTTGAGTAAATTCTCTTATGTTTAATAAGGGTTGAACTATCATAGAAAAAAATTCCCCCTTCATTTCATTGATAAGTCTTCTCTCCTGTGTGTGTTCTCAAATGCACAATGAGAGACACCTTCTGGAAAAATGTTATTCCACTTTCTTGGCTATGTGAATTTCTCCCCTATGTGAAGTCAGTCTCTGATGTTGACTGAGCTGGGACTTTTAGCAGAAAGCTTTCCCAAAAGGGTTTTCTTCTCTGTGTGATCCTCTGATGTCTATTGAAGATGGACTTATCAGAAAAGGTTTTCCTACATTCAACACATGCATAAGGGTTCTCTCCTGTATGAGTTTTCTAATTTTTAAGGAGAACTGACTTCTTGCAAAGAAGGCTTTCTTACTTTCACTGCATTTGGATATTTTTCCTCTGTGTGAAGTCTTTGATGTTTACTGAGGATTGTCTTTTCACATAGTGTGTTTTACCTTATTCTTTACATTTAGAGGGCTTCTCCCCTGAGTGCATACTCTGGTATACAGTGAGTTTTGACACTATGCAAAGAATTTCTCACACTCATTACATTTAACTGGTTTTTCTCCTGTGTGAGATCTCTGATGCAGTGTTTGGCTGACTTTGGGGGAAAGATTTTCCACATTCACTACATTTGTAAGGCTTCTCATCTACATGTGTTCTTTGTTGTTGGAGATGGTAGGAAGTTTTCTCACACTTAGCACACTAATAGGGTCTCTCACCTATACAGTGAAGGCTGGCTTATGGTAAAAAGATTACTCACATTCATTACATTCATAGGGCTTCTCTCATGTGTGTGTTCTCTGATGTACTGTGAGGTGGCAATTCAGGAAAAAGGTTTTCCCACATATATCATAATCATGGTACTTCTTGCCCTTGAGAATTCTATGGTGCTTCTTCCAGAGGATTGACTTACCACAGGTTTACCCACATTCATTAAATGCATGATGATTCTACCTTGGGTAAACTGTCCTATGGGGCATGAGGTTTAACTCATTCCTGAAGATCCTCTTGGGTAAAATTCACAGTCACATCCTCAAATAAAATTGATCTCTGTAGTAGCACATATATAATCAAGCAGAAGTTTTAAAAACTGGATGGCATAGAAAAGATACTTAGGAAAAAATTCTCTGCTATGTCCACTGTTGAGTTTATCAGAAAAAAGTTTATAATGAGATATTTAATATATTCCCTGTTTTGTATTTATATTTTGTGGGAGAAAGATAAACATAATAAAAATACCCAAATAAACTTATTAATTTATACATAATACAGATACACATACATTCATACATAAAATATCAGATGCATGAAACTGATCTGTTCAGGGAATAAATTATGTGGTAATTTGGAATCATTCCTTTAGACAAATAGCTTCCAAAGTATTTGATGACTCAGCTTTGCCAGGAAAACTTTGAGCATCCACAAGTTTGTGGCAGCAGATAGTTATATATAAATGTGTGTGTGTGTGTGTGTGTGTGTGTGTATATATATATATATATATATATATATATATATATATATATATAGTAGTTTGTGCTTTACATAGTTCTGATAAGCAATTTATTTTCAATAAAATAAAACTAATCACCAAGAATACTGCTCAGATTTCATTTACCAGGGCATATTATTTATAACTGCACAAACAAGTTTTGCTTCTAGCTTTTCTGTTCACAAACAACTACACTACATTAATAATAGCTGTGCATCAAGGTCAATGACCAATCAAGTCATCTCTTCAAAATCTGCCAGTAGCTGTTTACTACACATCTGTTACTTTGTTCCCATGCAGAAAGCAAAGTATGTAATTGTGTAACTCTTTATCTCCCAGCAATAAAACTATAAGACATTTTTGCAAATATAGTTAATGGGTAAAAGGGACTTGGTCAACAAAGATGAATTGGTCTACGAAGATGAAAGAGCAATAAAGAAAGGAAAAGTGGTTACACTGTAAGTGAAATTCAAATCAAATATAAGTTGAGGTACAGAATAGCTGATGATGGGAATATTGACCCTGCTGTCCCTTATAACACTGTAGGCATGCAGCCAGTGGGACTTGGTAATGGGGAAGTTGGTACTAAGCAAATATTAGTTGTCCTATTTTTTTCTTTTCTATATACATTTATTGTCGAAAGCATTCATGGACTATGTGTGAACCAAAATCAGCATTGTAGCCAGTGAATAGGAAAATCTGGTGTCTGGGAAATTCCAGTGGCAATCCCTCTGGTAAGATCACTCCAATACATATGAAAACCTATTCACCTCTGCCCCAGGTTCCACAAAGCACTGAAGATGGGGTGACCTACTACAGACACATAGAAACAGACTCTCAGAGAAGGGTGTAACCTGCCAAGATGCCAATCAACCTGTTGACTGCAAGACATCATGAAGCCAGACTTCACAAGTTTTCAAAATAATTTCTAATTATCTTCTGTACTTCTGTAGTGTCTGTTGTGATATTTCCTTTTTCATCACATATGTTAGTGATTTGAGGTTTCTCTCTCCTTCTCTTCATTAGCATAACTAAGGGTCTGTCAATTTTATTTATTTTTTCAAAGAACCAACTTTTTGTGCTGTCAATTTTTTGGAATTATTTCTTTTATTTCAATTTCATTGATTTCAGCTCTGATTTTAATTCTTTCCTGTCTTCTACTGCTTTTGGTGTTGATTTGTTCTTCTTTTTCTAGGGCTTTGAGATGTAGTGCTAAGTCATTTATTATCTGTGAGGTGAATAGAGAGCCTACTTCTCGGGAGCAAATCTTTATCCCTCACATATCAGATAGAGCACTAATCTCTAGGATATATAAAGAACTTAAAAAGCTAAACACCAAAAAACAACAACAACAAATGGGCCAAGGACCTGAAGAGACACTTCTCAGAAGATGATGTACAATCAACCAACAAATACATTAAAAAATGTTCATCAGCACTAGCAATTAAAGAAATGCAAATTAAAACCACTCTAAGATTTCATCTCACTCCAGTCAGAATGGCAGCTATTATGAAGACAAACAATAAGTTGTTGTCGAGGATGTGGGGAAAAAGGTACACTCATACACTGCTGGTGGGACTGCAAATTGGTGTAACCAATATGGAAAGCAGTATGGAGATTTCTTGGAAAATTGGGAATGGAACCACCATTTGATCCAACTATCCCTCTCCTTGGTCTATACCCAAAGAACTTAAAAAGAGCATACTACAGGGACATAACCACATCAATGTTTATAGCAGCACAATTCACAATAGCTAAACTGTGGAACCAACCTAGATGCCCTTCAATAGATGAATGGATAAAAAAAATGTGGAATATTACTCAGCAATAAAAGAGAATAAAATCATGGCATTTGCAGGTAAATGGATGGAGTTAGAGAAGATAATGCTAAGTGAATTTAGCCAATCCCCCAAAACCAAATGCCAAATGTTTTCTTTGATATAAAGAGGTGGATTCACAGTGGGATAAGGAGGGGGAGCATGAGAGGAATAGAGGAACTCTGATAGGGCAGAGGGGTTGGAGGGGAAGGGAGCGGGCATGGGGTTATTAATGATGGTGGAATGTGATGATCATTATTATCCAAAGTACAGATATGAAGACACTAATTGGTGTGAAAAAACTTTGTATACAACCAGAGATATGAAAAATTGTGCTCTATATGTGTAATAAGAATTGTAATGCATTCTGCTGTCATATATAAATTTAAAAAAATAGTTTAAAACCCAAGGGCTGGGGGTATGACTGGGTGGCAGAGTCCTTCCTATCATCCTTGATGCCCTGGGTTTGATCCCATGCACTAAGAAAGATGGGGAATCCAGAATATTTAATCAGTCAAATTAAAGCATTAAAGTGAGACAATGAATACCTGATAAGTTATGCTAAAAAGCAAGATGATCCGATGCAGCAAACAGAAGAAATCAGCAACTTGAGTCAGCTGAGTTTGTTTGGCTTTCTGTCTTCTGTGCCCACTAAAGAACAATCAGTGAAAACCATAGGCAGCATTCAATTCAGACTGTTAACTGAGGTTGTCAACTATGTTAATTTCATGAAGACAATAGTAGACAGTTTTTGGAGTTCAGACCAGGAAATATTTATGTCCCAAGAAGAATTATTTTTGTTTATTCTATGGTTAAAGCAGCATTTTCTATTTTGCAGAGTATCAGACATAAATTTGAACATTATTATTCAAAATATAGTTATATAGTATGTATTGTAAATATACACTAAAATAAAACTATGATTATATTCACAGATCAACATGTTGACTTTATCCTGATTTAGATCTGCTAACTATATTCCTTGATTTTTTTTATCACTTTACTCTTTTTAATATTTTTTAAATTGTAGATGGACACAATGACTTTATTTTATTTATTTATTTTTATAAGGATTGAACCCAGTGCCTTACACATGCTAGGCAAGCACTCTACCACTGAGCCATGACCCCAGCTCCTCACTTTATTCTTTTATTTTAATCTTTTATTGTTTTTATGCAATGAAAAACAATGTGAAAATTAATAAGCAACTTGCCTGAGATCTGCTCTTTTTCTGTTGGCTTGGGAAAGGGTAAGAAAGATTGATTTGATAAACTAGGAGAGGAAAAAAAAATAGAAGCAAATCATGAAAAACCTGGACTACTACCACAGGCCTTTGAGATGTAGTGTTTTAAAAATCTCTGCCCACCAGCCGGCTAAATGACCTCTTATGGTCAAAAGTTTCTTTGATCCTTAAGGAGGGACAGCAAGAAGTAGGTTGAATGAGAATTCACATGTATGACCCCGACAGGATCTTGAAGAATTTGTCTGTGCACTTTGTTTTTATTGGGTTCACTTCCTAATGGTCAATTTCATTTTATACAGAGAATCAATACAGTTTAATTCAATAAATAACATTTCATAAGAACACAAATTATTATCTTTCATTATCAATGTTGTAGGAAAAATAGTCAAAGATATTTGTTGACTTACTTTCCTACTGATATGCTTACCCTTAGAAAAATTATTCTGTAGAAAAGGATGGGAGTGTTCTGGGGAAAGATTTTTAAAACTGTTTCTAACTCAACTGCAATAGAACCTGGCAGGTGACTTACCTGTTATAATGTGGAAAGGGGTTTTCTACTCCCCTGACTCTGCCACCAACAAACAAGATGATTCTGGATAGGTTACTTAACACATTGATAATTAAGTTTTCTCAACTTTGCCATGAAGTGGTCACAGATGACCCTACTCTGATTCTGTAAGGTCAGGGTAGAATGAATAATAGTATAACTCTAGATAGTACATGCTGTAATGGACATGTATGAGGACTATTCAAAATCTGAAAAAAAGTGAGTGCAAGTTGAAAGCAGGGTATGTTTATTAGATTGGAGGTAGAATTCCTTTAGCTGTGTCTAGGCAGACCATGTCCAGGCCGGCCCTCCAAAAGACTTACCATTTACTTGCAGCCTCCCCTTTGCCCACTTTTCAGTCCCCACTCACCCATCTTTCTGAACCATGGTCCAGACCTTTGGCCAACCGTGGGAAGCCTTCTGTATGTGATAACATTAGCAGAGCATCAACAAGGTGAAAACTTACTTCAGGCTGTCAAATAAGACCCTTTCTGACAGCTTTTTACCTTTGCTCTGTTGTGCTGAGGCATTTTGCATCAGAGGAGTTGTGTGATTTGGGTAAGATGATTTACCTCTTGGAATCTGTTTTCCTGTTTCTTGACATGGAGATAGTTAAACCTACTGTCAAAGAGGGTGGTGAGTACAAAGAGATCTGAAGGAAGAAACCCAGAACTGTGTATTACTGAGCATGTATACTAAATTCACAATTCAGAACAACGCCCTGAGTCAGGTCAGGTACCTTTGTACAGAAAGGTAAATGAAATTTCCCGCCGTTACACGGTCATTCCTAGGGTTCTTAAGGGAGGCTCTGGGACTGAAGCCTATGCCAGGTCCCTCTCTGACGTCGCAGTCTCTAGGGCCCCTCGTTCCACCAGATCCTGGCCTTCCCTTGACAGAGATGCCATCCACGCAGCCCCCTCTGGCTCACCCCCAGAAGTGAGGCAAGCTTCTCCGGCTTCCTACTTCCCAAGCCAAAAACCAGATGGGAATTTACAGACGTGGGGGTAGGAGTGAGCACACGCGAAAGGACTCAGTTCCCCCACCCCCACCCTGGCCCAATACCAAAATTAAGACCACATTTTCCACAATCCTTTGCTCCTGTTCCCCTGGAAAAGGTCAGATTCTGGTTTATTTTTAAAGCTCCTGATACCTAATGCCCAGGTTTTCTAAACAAAACGCTACTGACAAAACAAACGGAATTGGTAGTTTTTGCTTGGATCTGAGTTAAATAAATCAGCTGAGAACATTTGGGAACCAAATAGATACAAATTGAGCAGTTTGTTGATGATAATAAGAAATTATTGTTATGTTTACTAACTGCAAAAATAGTTCACGTTGTGGTTCTGCAGAAAATGTATTTAATTTCTAGAGATATAATATTGAAGTATATAAAATTTTTATGCAAAAAGCAATGAAGAACAAACATATTCATTGCCTAATGTTTAGGCAATGAATAAAGATATTCATTTTTCCATTGTCTTCTTTAATATATGTTTGAAGGTATTTCTAGTATTTCTCCCCTACACAATGACAGAAAACCAAAAACTTGGGATTTACCTATAATCTGTATAAGCATGAATATTCCTACATTTTAAGAATAATTTTTCACATAAGAAGAATTACATTTTAGGGAAGATGTATCCTTAACATATATTTACAACCACTTTAGCATATCTATTCTTTAATGTGATTTTTATTTTGGCATTAATTAACAGAATGCATCTTGTTGCCGTACCTTTACATTGCATGATAGTGGTGTTTTTAAGCTTAAAAAGCATACTTCAGTTTCCAAACTGAAGCTTTTAGGAATATTTTTCATCCCTGTAACTAGCATTACTACTTAATAACTGAACAGAAAACACTATTATATGTCATAAAAATGATTTTGAATTATAACACCATATCTTAAAATTGCAGATCATAAATTATTCACATTTACAAATCTATAAACAAAAATATATGTGATTTATTCACAAGCAACAAAATAATATTTAATTATCCCTTAGTAGCTAAATAATTGTCATTTTATAATACTACATAAATATTCTTATTTACATTTTGTGTTTCAGTTTATCAATTGATTCAATACAATTATATTTTAATTTAGGAGTATCAATTTCAAATTCTGGGTACCACTACCCAAAAGAAGATACTAAGTTGAAGTAGACAAGTGCTCTCTCTTCAAAACCTAGAAAAAGAGACTAGATAAATTATAACAATTTTATACTCAAAGACAGTGTGGATGGATAAAATCAGTGAGGATTAAGTAAACTGGATCCCAGAGAGGAGGAACCTCAACTGAGCACACTGAAGGCTCTGGCTTTTTCTTCTATTGGGTCATTTGCCCTTTCTAGATATGGGCTGAACCAAGGCAGAGAATATACTATAGGAAAAGGATGATTTTTACAATAAATGGTACTAGAGAAATTGGTTATCTTAATGGAAAGAAAGACACCTTATACCCTCTTTGAATCATAATTAAATCAAAATGTGCTCAAGATGAATCACAGACATAAATGTGAAAGTAAAACAATAGTGCTTCTAGAAAAAAAAACAGGTGAATATCCTCATGATCTGAGGATTGGCAAATACTTCCCTAACAAAACACAAAGGCACTGATCTGAAAAGAAAAGTTTGATAACTGGTCTTCATTAAAAGTAAGTTAGGTCCAGGCATGAGGCACTGGGTTTGATCCTCAGCCCCACATAAAAATAAAATAAAGGAATTGTGTCCACCTAGAACTAAAAAATAAATACTTTTTAAAAAGTAAGTTAACAAAAGACAAAACCGATACAGTGAAAATTAAAAACAAAATTGGAGGAATATATTTGCATAACATTTATTTGATAGAGAATTCAGTTCAGATTATATAAAGAATTCCTTGGGCTGGGGATGTGGATCAAGCAGTAGCGCTCACCTGGCATGCAAGGGGCACTGGGTTCCATCCTCATCACTATCTAGGTCTTTTGCGCCCCCCCCCCATTTTTTTTTAGAGAGAGAGAGAGAGAGAATTTTAATATTTATTTATCTTATTTTGTTTTTTAGTTTTCGGTGGACACATCTTTGTTTGTATGTGGTGCTGAGGATCGAACCTGGGCCGCAGATAATAAAATGGAGATGTTGTGTCCACCGAAAACTAAAAAATAAATATTAAAAATCTCTCTCTCTCTCTCTCTCTCTCTCTCTCTCTCTCTCTCTACCTATCTCTATCTCTATCTCTCTCTAAAAAAGAAAAAAAAAAAAAGAATTCCTACAAGTCAATGAAAACCAAGATCCAAACAAAACAGGGATTGGGGATATAACTCAGTGATTCAATGCATGTCTAGAATGTACAAGGCCCTGCATTTGATCCCTAGCATTATAAAAATAAATAAATCCATTAATTAATTAATTTTTAATCGTAAAACAAAAGGGAGGAAACAAGGACTGGGAATGTAGCTCAGTCAGTAGAATGTTTGCCTAGCATGTATGAGTCCTTGGGATTTCTATCCTTAGCATTACAAAATAAACAAATATAATAAAAAAGAAGAAAGGATTTGACAAAAGATATTTCTCAAATAGAAACAAACACATGAAAGGTACTCAACATTGTTATTCATTAAAAAAGTATAAATTAAATTATAGTAAAATACAGCAATATATTTATCTGCTAATAGGTTAATAGTGGTATCTCATTGTTTTAATTTGCATTTTCCTGATGACATGATGTGGAGCATCTTTTAAAATTTTTTTTTAAGATATTGATGGACCTTTATTTCATTCATTTATTTATATGTGGTGCTGAGAATTGAACCCAGTGCCTCACATATGCTAGGCAAATGCTCTACCACTGAGCCATAGTCCCAGCCCTGATGTGGATCATCTTTTATATTCATATTTGGCACCTATGTACATTCTTTGGGTCGGTTGTCTATCTGGTCTTTTGCCCTTTTTTTTTTTTTTTTTTTTTTTTTTTTAGAGAGCGGGGGATAGTAGAGGATAGGAAAGGTAGCAGAATACAACAGAATACAACAGTTACTAATAGGGCATTATGTAAAAATGTGGATGTGTAACAGATGTGATTCTGCAATCTGTAATTGGGGTAAAAATGGGAGTTCATAACCAACTTGAATCTAATGTATGAAACATGATATGTCAAGAGCTTTGTAATGTTTTGAACAACCAATAAAAAAATAAATAAATAAAGAGAGAGAGAGAGAGAGAGAGAGAGGGAGAATTTCAATATTTATTTATTTATTTATTTTTAGTTTTCGGTGGACACAACACCTTTGTTTGTATGTGGTGCTGAGGATCCAACCCGGGCCGCACGCATGCCAGGCGAGCACGCTACCGCTTGAGCCACATCTCCAGCCCTCTTTTGCCCATTTTTAAAGTTAGGTTGCTTTCTTTCTTACTATTGAATTTCCTTACTTTGTATAGTTTTAATAAGAGTATTTTATCAGATAATTTTTGTAAATATTTCTCCCAGTCTGTGGTTTGTCTTTCATTCTCTTCATAGTTTCTTTCATAAAGCAAACATTTTTAATTTTAATGAAGTCCAGCTAATCAATTCTTTTCATGGACCACTGGCAAATCAAGAACACTAACAAAACCAAATGCTGTCAAGGACAAAGTGAAATCTCATTGGTGTTGGGAATTCAAAATGGTACAGCCATGTAGGAAGACAGTTTTGGAACATCTTACAAAATAAAACATGCTTTACCATTTGATCCAGCAATCACAATTCTTGCCATTTAAATAAAGGAGTTGAAAACTAATGCCCACACAAAAATCTGTACATACATATTTATAGAAGCTTAATTTACAGTTCCCAGAACTTTGAAGCTACCAAACGGTATTTCAGTAGATAAATTAATCTGGTTTATCTAGAAAATGGAATATCATTCTATTCTAAACAAAAATGAGCTATTAGGAACTGATGATGTCAAATTATCTGTGTTTGCAGATGACATGGTCTTACACATAGAAAAATCTAAAGACCAACAACAAACCAGAACTAATAAACAATGCAGGAAAGTTACAAGATATAACATTAACATAAAAATCAGCTATCCCCATCTATCCTAGCTGGTGACCTAATGCTGAATTCACAAATTCTGACTATTCCAATAACTTAAGAAAACAACAAAGAAAGCCTGCAAACACGTTCATAATCTGGGACGGCTCTCCGACTTTAAGGGTCCATGGAAAGAGAGCGAGCCACTGGAACTCTTTATTCTTATATAGGGGACACACAAGGGGAGGTTCTGTGGAACATTCTATCCCTAAAAGGCAGATGGGTAGGATTACAAAGGAACAGGTGAGTGTACTCTACCCCAGTGGGCAATGCCTACTGGGCTAAATAAATAAAACTCAGAGATGGGTTCAAGGGCTTCCCAAGGACTTACTCTGGAAAAGGAGTTGCTTGTTAAAGCAAATTTTTAAATGGAGACAAGCCTGAATATTCTCTGAGAAAAGCCAGTTAAGCCTTGAAAATAACCTTAACCTTGCTTCAGTTGCAAACATAAGGGAAACTTGGGCTGCTTCTGGTAAATGTTTGTATTAGAGAAAAACGAAACTTAAGCTCAACCAATCAGAAGCAGTCTAATATTAAATGGTGTAATGATGCCTAATGTAACTATGAACTTTCCACTGAACTGGAAGAAATAATGCAACTTTGTAACTGTAACCAATCATTTTTTTTCTTTGTTTTACTTCTGCATTCATTCTGTAAGAGCCAGTCCCTTCCACACACAGTGTGACACACCTGTAATGTCAGCTACTTGGTAGGCTGAGGAAGGAGGGCCAGCCTTGAATTCATGGCCAGCCTTGGCAATTTAGCAAGACCCAGTCTCAAACAAACAACAAGAAACCCCCCACAATCCTCAGGAATACACACAACACAAAGCCAGTCCCTTATACTTCTTCAATGGAGACCAAAACCTCTTTCCATTGGGTGCTTCCCAATTCATTAATATCTGCTCAAGCTCTAAAATTTTTCATTGAATCTTTTTTTTCCTTGTATTAGAAGTATATAAGGAATAATTGGGTCAATGTTCATGATGAAACCATTCTCTGGGATAGAAATATTGTAATGTTCTACATACATGATGTTTATATTTGTATCTTATGTTGTTCTAAAATAAATGGTGGGTAGTCAGCTACACAATGTTAAGAATGCTAATAGCACATATAAATATATTTAAGAAAGACCCAGAAAATGTTATTTCAGACGAAGAAAAGTTTCGCTGAATAAAATCATTCAACATTCAGACATTTGCATTCACATAATGAATTTGAATACACTCAGTACAAGCATGGACATACAAGCATCTGAGTACAAGCATTTGAGTATTTGCTTTCATTTCTCTTGTGTATATTCCTAAAAGTAGAATTGTTGAGTAATATAGTAACATAATGTTTAATAGTTTGGGGTTGAATGACATTTTATTGTAAGTATATAACATATTTTCTTTAACCATTCATCCATCATGGACACTTGGTTTGCTTCCATCTTTTGGCTTTTGTGAATAATGCTACTATGAACATGGGTTTCCCTGCTTTCAATTCTTTTAGATATACTCAGAAGTTGAATTAATGGATAATATAGGAATTCTATTTTAAATTTTTTGAGTAACCACTATAACAGATGCACCATTTCACATAGTAACAGCAGCATTTTATGTTCTCATATCAATGGTGCCCAAGTGTTTCAACTTCTCCACATACTCTGTAACATTTGGTATTTTCTTTTGCAAATGTGATTTTCAGGTATTTTCTCCCATTTAGGGAGCTGCCTGCTTACTTTGTTGATAGTGTCTTTTGATGCACAAAGTTTTAATTTTTATGAAATCAAATTTGTCTATTTTTTTATTTTGTTGCCTTACCAAGAAATCATTCCTAAATCCAATGTCATAAAGCTTTTCTCTTAGTTTTATTCTAGGAGGTTTAAAGTTTCAGCTCTTTCATTTAGATCTCAGGTCCATTTTTTAAAGTTAATTTGAGAATACAGTATAGGGTAAATGTGCAGCTTCATTCTTTTATTTTTTAAGGGTTTATTTTATTTATTTATTTATTTATTTATTTATTATTTATTTTAATTAGTTACACATGACAGTACAATGATCTTGACATATCCTACATTTGAATCAAATGGAGTATAATTTCTCATTATTCTGAGTGCACAGGTTGCAGAATCACATTGGTCATACAGTCATGTATATACGTACAGGGATACTATGTGTCTATTTTATTCTGCTGTCCTTTCAATCCCCCCTTTCCCTCCCCTCCCCTCCCCTCCCCTCCCCTCCCATCACTTCTCTCTACCCAATCTAATGTGACACATTTCTTTTTGTCCCCCTCACATCATCATACATGTAATCTGTATAACGATGAGGGTCTCCTTCCTTCTTCCGTGCGATTCCCCTTCTCCCTCCCTTTCCCTCCCACCTCTCTTCCCTATTTAGTGGTAATCTTCTCAAAATCATGGCATTTGCAGGGAAATGGATGGCATTAGAGCAGATTATGCTAAGTGAAGTTAGCCAATCCCTAAAATACAAAGGCCGAATGTCTTCTCTGATATAAGGGGGCTAACTCAAAATGGGATAGGGAGGAAGAGCAGCTTCATTCTTTTGCATGTTGATATAGATATGAAAATATCCTTTAAGGCTGCCCTTGGTCATTAAATGGCCTTGGCACTGTGTTAGTCAGCATTTTGTTACTACAATAAGAAACCTGAGACAGTCTACTAAAGAAAAGAGGCTTATTTAGCTCAGAGTTTTGGAGTTTGAAAGGCATGGAAATGACATTGTCTCAGTCCAAGTGAGGGCCTTCTTGACTCTGTCACATTGTGTCAAGTGGCAACAGTGGTATGTATGCAGGACCAAGTAATCACATCTCAAACTAGGAAATACGAAATAGGTTGCTCCTTTTTATAACCAACTTCTTAGGAGAACTACCTTGGGGTTACATAAGAACTACATTAATCCCTTTCAAGAGTACAATATTGGTCCCTTAGTGAGGACCAATATTTTAACACATGTGCCTCTGGTGGGGAGATACTCAAACTATGCCCAAACTATAGCAGTACCCTCATCTAAAATCATTCACCCAAATGTGCGAGAATTTATTTATTGCTTCCCTATTTTATTCTATTGTTCTGTCTGTCTTTTTGGCAATATCACATTGTTTTGATTATCAGAAAGTATAAGATTTCCAATGTTGTTCTTTTTTAAGGATATTTGACCAATGAACTGTATTTTTTTTGGAGGGGGGGTGGTTCTGGGAATAATGTTAGTTAGTATAATATTAGCTATAGATTTTCCCACGTCTTTTATTATATGTATTATTCCTTCTACTTCCGTTGATTTATCATTTGTGATTTATCATTTCTTATTTTGAATGAGTATTGAAATTTGAGCAAATGCTCTCTCTCTCTTCACCCATGAAATGATTGTTTTTAACCTTTACTCTGTTAATGTGGTATATTATATATTAACTGATTTTTCCTATGTTGAAGTATCCTTGTATTCCAGGAATAAATACTGCTTGGTCACATCATACATATCCTTTTGATATGCTGTTGAATTCATTTTTGTAGTATTTTGTTGAGGATATTTGCATTAATGTTCATAAGGGATGTTGACATATGGTTTTCCTGTAGAAACTTTGTTCTTGATAATTGTAACTTATACAATGAATTTGGAATTGTTCCTGTGTTCAGTTTGTGAAAAGTTGATGTTATTTATCTTTTAAATGTTTAAAAGAATGCATCTGGGAAGCCATCAAGTCTGGTTCTTTTCTTTGTCATGAGATTTTTGATTACTGTTTCACTTTCCTTATTAGTTATGTCTCCTGTTATATTTCCTATCTCTTCACGAGTCAGTCCCAGTAGGTTTTGTGTTCTAGATATTCAGTTTTCATACATGTTATGCAGTTGGTTTGAGTGCAATTATTGGAGTTAGTGCTTTTTATTTCTGTGTAATTAGTAGGTATGCCCCTATCTTCTGTCCTGATTTTAGTCATTTGAACCTTTAATATTTTTTTTCTTGTCTATGTAGCTAAGAGTTTGTCAATTTTTTAACTTTTTAAAATAACCAACTTTTGATTCATTTTTTTATGGTATTGGTGAATGAACACAGGGGTGTTCTACTGCTGAGCTACAACCTGTCGTTTTTATTTCTAAATTTTGAAACACTAAATCACCAAGGCTGGTCTCAGACTTGTGATCCTTCTGCCGCAGCCTCCTGAATAGCTGAGATTACAGACTATCCACCACTCCTGGCTCATTGATTTTCTCTATTTTCTTTTCTCTATTGTCTCTGATCTTTTTTATAATGTTGAAAAAAAAAGGGGTATTTTTAGAATTAGACAGCTGGACTCTGTTTAGATGATCCAAATTTTGTTGACAACTGTCCAAAGCATCATAATCATGAGCCATTTAAACATATTAATTTTTCTCTCCGGAACAGGGTGTTAATCTTGGCCCCATCAATGTCACAGAGGTTCTTTACAGTTTGTTTGATCTGGTGTTTGTTGGCTTTGACATCCATAATGATCACAAGTGTGTTGTCTTCAATCTTCTTTATGGCTGACTCAGTGGTCAGAGGGAATCTGATAAGGGCATAGTGGTCAAGCTTGTTTTTCCTGGGGGCGCTCTCTGAAAATATTTAGGCTGCCTCCAGAGCCTCAATGTCTTGGGGTCGCTAGAAAGTAGGCGATGTGGGGTTCTTCTTTTTATGAATTCAACAGTTCAACACTGCCTTCTTGGCCTTCAAAGCTTTTGCTTTGGCTTCAGCTGTGGGAGTGGCAGGAGCTTCCTTCTTAGCTTTTGGCACTATCTTCGTGAAAAGGCTCTGATCTAATCTTTATTTCATTCCTTAAGTTACTTTTGGGTTTAACTAGTTCTTATTCTAATTCCCCATCTTATAAAGTTAGGTAACTGATTAGAAATCTTCTTTTTTAATGGAAGCATCTAGAGCTACCATCATGCCCCTTATAGCTGCTTTAGCTGCATCCTATGTATTTTGGTATGTTGTGCTTCTGTTTTCATCATCTTTAGGTATTTTTCATAATTTTCTTAGATTTTTTGAGCCATTGGTTGTTTAAAAGTGTATTATTTAAATTACTTTCACAAATGTGAGGATTTCCTAGTATTCTTTCTCTTAGTTTTCTAACTTCATCCTGTTGTAGTCAGAGAAAATACTTCGTGTAATATCTGCCCAAAATTGATTGAGACTTAATTTGTGGCCTAACATATAGCATATCCTGGAGAATGTTTTGTGTGCACTTGAGAAGAACATGTATTCTGTTGTTTTATACAGTTGTTAGATCAAGTTGGTTTACTGTATTTTTCAAGTCCTATATTTCCTTATCTGTCATGCTTTATCCATAGTAGAATTTTAAGGTTTCTAACCATTACAGTAGAACTGTTCTCCCATCAATTCTATCAATTTTTGTTTCATATATTTTGATGTTCTATTATTTGGTGTTTATTATTGCTGTATCTTATTTCTGAAGTGAACCTTTTATCAACATGCAATGTGCTTTTCCTTTGTACCTTTTAAATTTAAGGCCTATTTTTTTTTTTCTGACAATCACCACTGCTCTCTTTTGGCTACTTATTTGCTACTTATGAGTATATTTTTTCTTTCTTTTCCTTTTTCTGTTAATTCTGTCCTGAGTCTTTTGTAGACAGTATACAGTTGGATCATGTTTTTTTTTCTTTTAATTTTGATTTTTATCAACATGCAATATCTTTGCCTTTGATTTTATCATACTTGGAGTTTATTGAATTTCTTTCATAATTAGATTCATATATTTTATCAAATTTAGAAACTTTTCAGCCATTTTTTCTTTTAATCCATTTTACCAATTTATGTTGGACAATTAATTTAAAATAATTACTGAGAAAAAGGAGCATACACACGTCTTTGTGCTGTTTTCTAAATGCCTTATAGCTTTCTGACCTATTCCCTGAATTAGTATTTTTAGTTGCTATTCCGTAATGTTTCAATTCTTATTTCTTTTTGTGTATTTTCTTTCTATAACTGTTTTCTGCTGTTAATAATCTAAGTCATTACATTCTAATTTTAATTTATTCTAGTTTAATTTCAGGAACCTAAAAAATACTCTGCCAGCAAACCTGTCCCCATCCCCTTTAGTTACTGGTGTCACAGATTACTTTTTTATTCACTGTGTGTACAAAAACATAGACTAAAAATATTTTATGCATTCATCTCTTAAATCACAAAGAAAAAAGTGGGATAAGAAACCAATGTTAAAACACTTGTTTTTATAGTTTACCTTTACTCTAGTAAATCTTTATTTCTTTAATAGCAACAAGTTTCTCTCCAGTGTCCTTTTATTTCAACTTAAAGGATCCTCTTAAGCATTTGTTGTGGTAACACTAGCCCAGTTTTTGTTTATCAATGAATGTCTTAATTTCTTCATCTTTCTGGATATAAGATTCTTGTTTTTGTTTTTTTCCCTTAGCACTTTGAATATATCGACCCACTCACTGCCTTCCGGCCTCCAAGGTCTCTGAGTAGACACTGATAACCTGTTTGAAGTTCCCTTCTGTGCAGTGAGTTGCTCCTCTCTATTTCATTTGAGGTGCTGGGTATCAAATCGAGGGCCATAAACCATGGTAGAGGCAAGCACTCTACCACTAAGTTATACCACTAGCCCTCTTGCTGTATTTCATGGTCTTTGAAAGTTTATGATGTGTCTCAATGTGACTGCCTTAGATTTTATCATACTTGGAGTTTATTGAGCTTCTTTCATATTTAGATTCATATATTTTATCAAATTTAGAAACTTTTCAGCCATTCTTCCTTTTCTGAATCCTTTCTCAGGCTATGTTGGTTCACTTAATGATGTCCAAAGGGTCTCTTAGATCTTCTTCACTTTTCCTTGATTTTTTTCTCTGTGCCTCAGATTTGATGTCAATGGTCCTATATTCAAGTTCACTGATTTTTCCGCCTGCTCAAATATGTTTCTGGATTCCTCTATCAAATATACTCATTACTGTACTTTTCTACTTCAGAATTTTTTTCTACATCTTTTATATTTTTTATTGCATTGTTTTCTTTACTTTGTCCACATCAGCTTTCAGTTATTTGAGCATCTTTAAAACAGCATTTTAGAGCCTTGTTATAAGTAGTCCACCTCTGGTCTAAGGTATCTTCCTTTTATGTATTTTTTCCTTCGAATGGGTCACACTTCACTTTTTTTTTTTTGTAGATCTTGTGATTTTTTTTTGTTAAAAAATGGATGTTTGAAAGTTATACTGTGGTATCTCCAGATATCAGATTCCCCTCTTCCATGGAGACTTGCTTAGTTTGTTCTTTTCTTTCATTATATTTAAAAAAAATGTTAAATAAGTTGAACACAAGTTTTCACTCATGTGGAAGCTAAAAGTGTTGATCACAAAGAAGAATACTGATTACTAGAGGGTAGAAAGGAAAGAGAATAGGAGGAGGTTGGATAATGAATATCTAAATATGATAGGAGGAGTAAGTTTTAATGTTCTAAAGCACATCTGGGTGACTAAAGTTAAAAACAACAAATTATATATTCTATGAAGAACTAGAAGAAATGAGAGGGAAATGCTAATTATCTTGAATTGATAATTATATAATTATATAATGTATATACATGTTATCACATTGTGCCCCACAAATGTTTATTATGTCAATAAAAAGAAAAAAGTATCATATCTATTTCAAGATTTCCCAGGATATAAAATACTAACTTGAAAAAATTATATAAGTATTAAACTAAAATGGAAAAAAAAATATCAAAACACAGTCCAAGTAGGGTATGGTGGTGCATGCTTCTTATCCTAGCAACTTGGTAGGTTGAGATAGGAATATCACAAATTCAAAGTCAGCCTCAGTAATTTTGTGAGGCCCTAAGCAACTCAGTGAGACCATAAAACAAAAATAAAAAGGACTGGCGACGTAGCTCAGTGGTTAAGTGTACCTGGGTGGCGGGGGCAGGGGGCAGGGATACAACAAAACAATACTATCCAAAAATAAAGTAGTATATTGGACTCATTCAATGAATTTTAAGTGCAACATCTGACATTTTTACAATTACCAGATTCCACAGAAATAACAATGCCAACCCCAAAGTGCACAAACTCCCAATTCTCTGCATAGAACCACGTCTTGAAAGGATGAAGTCTAGATAGTGTTTTAACAATCTTCACTAAACAGCATAGAGTGAAGATCTTTATTGGTAAATATATGTTATTACAAAATGCCTCTATTATATTCATAATATAGCCAAGATGTTTACAAGTTCAAAGAAAAAATATCTAGAAATAAATGGGCAGAGTCTGTGTGAAGGAATATAGAAATTTACAGAATGGATGTTTATGTGAATGATGAGAGATACAAACCACATATCATAAAAAAGATGAAGCATATTATGGCACAGCATTCCAAACAAATTTTCAACATGGTTTTATATTTTCAAAGATTCAGTTCTTTTGCTGAATAAGAGCAGATATAAATTTTATGTTAAATAATGAGAATTTAGTATGTAATAATAGTGACACTGTTAGTCAAGGTTTTCCAAAGAATAAATGCATGTGCATGTATATATGTATGTATTGGTATATAAATGTATATGTGTATAAATATATGTAAATTCATATATAGTTATTTTATGTATATACATCGGATCACAAGTTTATAAATTATATATTTTATATATTATCCACAAAATTCACAATATATTTGTATATGTTATATTTATAATAAAATTTGTTTTTTTGCTATAAACATAAATTTTTATATATTTATAAATAAATTCATTGTAAGGAAAAGGCTTACATGATTATGGAGGATGACAAGTTCGGAGATCTATAGGTTGAATTGTCAAACTAGAGACCCCGGAACCCAGGTGTTGTGCCAGTTTGAATGCACATACATAGAATATATATGACTGAATAGACTTCTCGGCAGCACATGGATTCTTCTCTAATATAGAGCAGGCCAGAAAAAGGAAATGGAGGAGGCATTCCACAGATAAAGGAATGGGGTTGGGATATACAGTGGCCAGGCACTAAGTGGTAGATGAAGAGTCAGAGGAAATAAAAGAATTGGAGGTGCAGGGCAGTCACACCTGCAGTCTCCAATTGAAAGCAATAAGCAGGGGTAGTGGCTGAGGGCAGCAAGGACCCCTCTGGGTTGAACCCTCCTATAGGTAATGGCACTACCTGTCAAGGCCAAGTTGGGTGAAGTGCTGCAGAACACCAGACAAGGGGAGGACAATCAAGACAGAAAATAGGCCCACTTCCAAAAATAGACTCTTGGGCGTTTCCAAGCAGAGTGTGATTTACTTACTCATCTTAGCGCAAATCAATGACCCACCAATTCACATCTTGGTTTCACACACTACTGAACTGGGGATGATCTATTTGTTGGTTGTGAAATCAGTTTAGTATATGGGCACAAGTATTTCTTTTAACAGAATGTACTACAACCCAAAAGGAAGTATCAAAAATATATAAATAGGTAAATAGAGTGTTTAATGAAAAAGAAAATTTATGTAAAATTATTGATTATACATGCTTATGTCTCTCTCTCTCTCTCACACACACACACACACTCACACTCTTCCAGTTATCCATTTGGCTCCTCCTTTAATGTAGCCTTCTCAGTGAGGTCTTTTCCTTTTTCTTGATATGATTGCTGACGCTAACAAGTATACAAATTGTCTGGTCCATGTTGACCTGGCAATGTTAAGTACTCTAGGATGGATTCTCACTACCTTATTTTGGAACAAATGTTCATTTTGGGATCAATACAAATGCAGGTCAGGAAGAGAGTACCATCTATGGTAAAAAAAACTATGTGACTACTACTACAAAATTGTTTAAAAGTTATATAGCAGACAAAAGCAAGAGAGATAATTTATATCTAAGTAAATGGTAACACCAGTACCATATCAAATCAATAAAAAAGGTGAAGAGAATAGGGACACCTAGCTGTTTTTTTAGAAGACTATAGAACTACTTCCCTCATACCACATTTAACACCATAGAGAGATATATGAACAATGCAATTTAACTTAACATCTGCTTCATACATGTCAAAAGGCAGATGTACCTGCTATAGGGCTCAGTTCCAAAATAAATTTACTTATGCTGATATGAAAAATCACAACAAAGTGGAAACTTACCTTTCAACTAATATAATAACTTTATTTCTAATACTGAGCCTTTACATAGGAATTTACAGAAATGAAAAATAACAAACCACTGTGCTTATTCCACATTTTCTCCACCCAAACTCTCCATCATTCTCTGTGCCCACCTGGGCTCACACCAGCAAATGTATCTAAGTTGAGTTCTTCAAAGGAAGGTACTAACAATTTGGTGCCACAATTCTGGTAGTGACAATATATCCTCCATGACAGGAGCTCTCAAATGGACTCCAACCTTGTTCCCTGAAGACTCAGAATAGGAATGGCTTCATGCAGGTGATGGTTCTAAGTGTATGTTTTAACATCACTTGTTTCATATTATTGTAAAAAATCTACCACTAAAATGTCTTTAGATAGAAAATTCTGTTTTCCATCAGAAAAAAAAAAAAACCTGGCTTATACAAACATCCATCCCCATATTAGAAATAATTCTTCCCCCAAATCATGGTGCAGAACTTGTAACACTTAGAAAAGTGTTCCTTTTTATCAACTAAAATGCCTTTACCTTTAAATATCAGACAGTCCTACAAATAAACAAGAAACTGTATTACTTCATGTAATATAAAGTTTCAGAAGAGAGCAGTTGCAGAAAGAGTTGAGCATCTCAGTTCTGGGCCAGCTTTTCCCACATGTGCTCTGTTATCTTCAGGCTACTGCCCTTCAGGGCCATAAACTATAAGCTGGTATCATGTACAGACATGAAAAAGTCTAGAAGAAGAGGGACAATCTCTTCTCATGTCTCTCATATCTTCTCATGTCATGTCAATGTTTTATCACTGAGACTTTTCCCCAAAATACTACAGACTATTCTCTAAACATCTCCTTGCTCACCTATTCATCCAACAAAATTACCTGAATGGAATTTCTGTGATTAATTCCAACTAATCTGGATTTATCCCCTAAATCATCTAGGCAATAAAAACTCAGCTCAGCAAGGAAGAAATAAGTAGTCATAGAATTATTAATCAATGTGGTCCTAAGAAGCATAGAGAACAAAGGAACAAAGGAGGCAGACACTATATGACATTAACACTAAATACAAGTACATAGTTTCTGGATTACATAGAACTAGGGTTACATACATCATGCCTAAAGAGATCCACAATGAAATACCAAGAGTATGAAAATGGCATTCCATTTCATACCACCAGTTTTTATTTCTAGAGTGCATTGAGTATTACCATTTACAAGTGATGTTAACCTTTAATTTGTGTAAATACCATTTTTATTAACAGAATTTACATGACTGATTGGGAGGTAGCTCAGAAACCTCAGAAAAATATTGTTTTGACTTCTTCATTGAAGGGATAGCTTCATAATAATAACCATACTCATTTATATATGCCAGGAACCAGTCAAAAGTAGGTAGAATGCTTCTTTGTGAAATAATATTTCACTTCTAACATATACTGGCCAAGCTATAAAGAGTCTCTGGTAGTATTTAGAATCAGACTTGTTCAGAGGTAGTTAAAAACCTCACAAAACATCTTTTGGCTTTTTTTAACTGATGAGGCAGTTCAGTAATAATGGCACAGCCATTTATTTGTTTCAGGAAATAGGAAAAAGGGTATGTGGTTTGTACTTTAAATCAGCCAAATATGTTTTCATATATAGAGGTGTGCTGGTAAACACTGGACAACAATTTCTCTGAGAAAATGAACACCCTGCTATGTAGAGTTTGCCAATTTCCATGGTTTAAATATGAATAAGGCCAAGTTACCAACATGATGGCACTGAATGTGGAATTGGGAAGAGGTGTATAGGAGCAAACCATTACACAGTATTCTCACCATATGGATCCAATAATGTAAATAACCTAAATAACAAAAAGAACAGTGAAATGCAGCAAGATTATTAGAAAGTTGTGAGTGATGAATATTTGGGTTACCTTTGCTTTTAGTTTTAGTTTAAGTTTACAATAATTCTAAGTAATGACTGTGTTTAACAAATGACTTACAAAATTCCTGAAAATTTAATAATCAGCAGCACTTTTAAGTCAGTACAAGGTGACACTAACACATCACTGTATGTGTGGAGTAGTTGTGTATGTACAAATGTATTTACATATGTATACACACACACACACACACACACACACATATATATATACACACATATAGACATACAAACACACATTCACACATAAAAATCACTGTGGTATTTAGTGTGGAAAATATTTATGCCTTAAAATTCACTAACCTAGGGGATCATATTTTCTCCTTACAATCATGTTGGGCTCTAATATGCAAATCAAGCATACCCCTTATTAGTTACATTATCATACTCATGTAAATCTACAAATAGCAGGGACTCTTAACATATATGTTTAATGTTACCGCCATTCAATTTTTAAGCTTCAAATTCCAGTGTGAATATGAGTAAAATGAATATTACCAATTCTATTTAAAAATTTGGTATCACATCTGGAAGACATATTAAACAACATAAATTCTAAAGATTTTTACCACATTGATTAAATGAATAGGTTTTCCCTCATGACAAATTTCTTTAGTTAAGTTTCAATTTTTCTTGGAAGCTTTCATATATTTAAATGAGATGTCATTTTTCTAGTACTCTGTGGCATTCTTTGGCTTTCTCTAATTTCATTTTAAAAATTTTACAACAAATCTGATGTCTGAAAGCTTCTGAACATTTAAGATGTTGAAAGAGCTTTCACTCTTGTATGAATCCTCTGATGTTTAGTGAGTACTGATCTTTGACTAAAGGTCTTCCCACATGCAGTACACTCATAGGGCTTCTCCCCTGTGTGAGTTCTCTGATGTTTAGTCAGAGCTGATTTTTCACAGAAGGTTTTCCCACATTCATTACATTTATAGGGTTTCTCCCCAGTGTGAGTTCTTTGATGTACAATGAGGTTTGACTTCACACAGAAGGACTTTCCACATTCATTACATATAAAAGGTTTCTCTCCTGTGTGTGTTCTCTGATGGACAGTTAGGGCTGACCTGTGGCAGAAGGATTTTCCACATGCACTACATTCATAGGGCTTTTCCCCTGTGTGTGTTCTCTGATGTTCAGTGAGGTTTGACTTCACACAGAATGTTTTCCCACATTGTTTACATTCATAGGGTTTTTCTCCTGTATGTGTTCGCTGGTGGTTGGTAAGATGTGGTTTCTGGCAAAAAGCTTTCCCACACTCAGTACATTCATAGGGCTTCTCTCCTGTGTGTGTTCTCTGATGTTGAGTGAGGTTTGACTTCTCCCAGAAAGTTTTGCCACATTCACCACATTCAAAGGTTTTTTCTCCAGAATGAGCTCTCCGAGACTGGGTAATATGAGATTTTTTGCTGAAATTATTCCCATTTTCAAGGTACTCATAGGGTTTTTCTCCCATATGTACTATCTGATGTTTAAAGAGGGTTGACTTTTCCCAAGTTTTGTTACTCACTTTGTATTCTTGAGGAATCTTTCGTGTGTATCCCTGATGAATAATGAATGCTGAATTGTCACAGAAGACTTCCCCATACTCATTATATTCATAAGGAATGTTTCCTGCAAGAACTCTTTGATGTCCAAATCGTAAATCCATATAAAAGGACTTCCCACAGATACTGCATTCATGTGGCTCCATTTCCAAATGAGTTCTCTGAGATACGTTAAGCTTTAAACCATCAATGAAGTTTCTTCTACATTCAGTGTATTTACAGAGTGTCTCCCCTATCTGAGACCTCTGATTTATAAAAAAGGTTGCTTCTTCATTAAAGCCTTGTTCATTTTCACTATACTCAAAAGGCTGATTAAAAATTGGCTGAGTAAGATCCTGGCGATGACTGAGAACATTCCTTTTTTGATCACATTTATAAGATTTCTCTCCAACAGAAAATTTCTCATGCCTATCGAGGAGTAATTTTTCACATACATTAAACTCATCAGGCTTCTTTCTAGAATAGCTCTTTTTACTAGTAATTAAACCTGAAATATTTTTCAAACTCATTTCACATGAGTCGCATATTTTGAAATGAAAATTTCTTGAAGAAATGGGGTCTGTGTCCACATTGCAAGTTTTCCTAACTTTACTGCCACTTTCTACACTTTGTGTTTTATTGTTGGTGAACATGAACTGCCAAAAGTATTCATCTTGATTTTCCTGGCTGTTCTCTAATAGGACATCAAATTTCCATTTTCTTTCTAGAAATGAAAAAAAAAAAACCACAACTTACAAATTTTAATACATTTCTGATGGACTTAGACTTTTACACAAATGCCCTATTCTATAGCCAATTCTTTAGTTTTAGACTCATTTTCTTGGTTTGAACTAAGATATTTCCTTTGCTCTCTTTACTTGAGTAGAAAATACAAACATGTTGCTGTGGAGTCAGGGAGAGGAAACTGGCAAACACATTTAACACTTTATAAATACAAATTTCAAAACTGGACTTAGAAAGGCTGGGGATGTGGCTCAGTGGTATAGTGCTTGCCTGGTACATATGAGGCACTGGGTTCAATTCCCAGCACCATAATAAAAAAATAAAAAACAAGGAACAAACAAACAACCTGGATATAAAAAGGATAGATAAAATTCATAGGACAGAGAACTATAGTGACTAATTGAAAAATAGGGAAACTTGAAAACAATAAGGTAAGCCCAAAAGAGACACTGAACACTGAAATAAAGTGACACTAAAGATTAGTAGGCAAGGGTTTCAGAGGATAAACTACATTGGCTGGATACAGAATAGAGAGCCCTCAGACAACCTCTGGAACTTCAGCCCTCAAACAATCACTGGAACAGATTTATTTCCACTAGAGTACATTCTTTTCCATTCCATTCATCACACCAACTTAAAGTCCTATAAACACAAACTTTCCCATGGTGAAAAGAATGATCTGATAGCACAGGTCTGATAGAAGTTTTCTTTAATTTTATCAACAAGGAAATTTTTTCCCCCTAAAATGCTGTGGAAATGCATGTTAGAGGAAGTGAAATAAACTTGAGGTATGATAAATAGAGAAATGGAGATTATCTGAGATTGTTCATTTCAAAGAACAGAAAATTCACACAATAAAAAGAATGTCTGAGAATTAGGTTTTGGCAAAGGCAAGAAAAGTATATACCCTGTTTGCTCATAGACTTATTATTGAAGAGGGACTCTCACTAACATTCATGTGTATGTTCTATATCTAGGTGTTGAGTCTGCCTTTATTTCCAGGATTTTCTAGGTTTACTTGTTTAATATTTAGTTTCATTTGTGTGTTTTTTATTTACATGTGGGGCCCATAACAATCATATTCCTATATATGAGACTAAAATCTTCAGTATACTTCATCATAAAAATTCTTGGCTATATACTTCACTGTTGCTAATCAATGAAACAACGTTAATCATGTTACAAAAATATCTATGAAGTCCACTGTCCCAAAGACAAACAAAGATGTTATTATCCTGACCAAAACAAAGTAAGTAAGCAAACAAAAATTTACACCAGCTGATTCACATTGACTATTCAAACCAACATTCCTTAAGTCCACAAAAAACATCTCTGTGCATTCTAGCTATGTATCAGATTCTTGTAAATTGCTAATTCCTAATAACACATCTTTCACGCAATTAGAAGCAATCTAGCCTCGGTTCTCTCCTTGGAATCTAGACATCCTTCGGTGCAACACTATTTTTTTTTCCATTAAAACAACAACAGTAATAATAAAAGAATGAAGCAAAAAATCTCTACAACATTCCTACCATTTTAAGACTCTATCTGCTTTATTCTTTAAAAGAAGCTACTGTTCATATAATTCCCCGTAACATAAAAAATCCCCTGCTCAATGCTAAGCCTCTGTTGTGACCAGGGTCTAACTCTTGGGAGGTAATACAAGTCTTGTTTTCCCTGCTTCCTCTGAAATGATTCTTAGGAAAACAATGAGCATGTGGATTATTTCCAAACTCTAACCAATAATAATAAAATACATTAGACAAAAGAAGGGAAAGTGCACTTAGGAAGAGCCTAAACTTGGCTCTACAGGTAGTCAACACTAATTACCAAAATATCAGAATTAAGAAAAGTCCTTCTTTTAGAGAGAACACAATCTCAGTAGGGAAAGAAACCCTAAGCAACTCAGGTTTGAGTTTTGAGGCGCAACCACTGATGGATTAGTGTCACAAAATATGGTCTATTAATGGCAAATTAAATTGTTCTGACTTAAAACAAGTGAAATAGTAACAATGACTGAAGTCATTACCATGTACGATGTGAACATTTTACACATATAATATTAATTATCTGAAAAAAAGCAAAGTAAACACGAAAAAGTTTTTAGATAAATGAGAGAACATTTATAAACACAATTTAAGATATAGGATAGTATAAGGTTTAGTATCGAAAGAAAGAAAGAAATGTAAGACAAGTAAAACAGAACCACATTATAACAGTCAATAAAAAGAGACTATAATCTCATTTATTTCTATAGATTACTTTGTCAGGCTAGTTAAAGAGAAACTGAAATGCTTGAGGTTAAAAAAAAAAAGAATGAATGAATGAATAAATAAATTATGAAATAGGCCAAGTCAGAAATGAGAACATTGAGAGACACTATTCTACTTTCAAGTGTCATCAATGCAAAATTAGAATATGAAGAGATATAGGTAGTTTTGAAAGAAAAATAACATAAGTATGATAAGATCAGTAAGAGATGACAAGGAATAGTGTAGGGATCCCATGTTTGCCATTTAAGGTACTAGTAGAAGGTAGAATAGACTGTATTTAACTCCTGGCAAACAGGCTCTGTGGTTTTTGTGAAACTCAGGTTGTTCCTTCTCAATCTCTTTGAATAAATGGACTTAATACCTTCAAAAAATAGTCTTATACTAGGACTACTCTCACCTACATGCTCAAGATAAGCTGCTGGCAAACAATGACCACAAGGAAATGGTCTTTTAAGGTTTTTGAAGGGAAAAAGAAGAAGCAGTAAAGAGGTGGGAGAAAGAAGGAAGGAAGGAGAAAGGAAGAGAGAAAGAAGAGGAACAGGAAGAAGGAAGAGAATAGCAGTAAGTAGGACATGTGGCTTTTTAGGCCTAACACTTTTATTATCTGGTCTTTTACAAAAAACAATTCTGTCAATCTCTGTTCTAGATTGTATCTCTGCCTTATCAGCATTTAAAGTTGATGCCTTTTAAATGGCTACCTCTAGTTCCAACCTCAACCATGCACCACACTTAGCCATATCCAACCTCAGATTCTAACAGTTATCTCCAACTTTTCTTTTCCAAAATTAAATCTATAATAACTTCCCTATAATGTCTCCTCCATAATTTTCTCTATATCAGTAAATGACTCCCTAATTTATGTAGTTGCTTGAGAATCATTGGAATCATGCTAGACTCCTCTCTCTTTGACTCTGAGAGCAAATACTTGTGGCCCCATCTTCAAGATACCTACCAATTCTCGGCACCTCTAGCATGGTTTTTGCCATCACCCTCTCCCCTCTGGAGTACAGCACAGCCTCCTAACTAGTATCTCTTCTCTTGCTCATGCCTGCCTACCAATCACCCCACTCAGTACAGTCACCACACAGAAGTCAGACATCCTTTTAAACTGTAAATCAGATCTGATGATTTAATCTAATTGACATTTACTCAAGATAAACTGAAGGTTTTTCACATCCCTCAAAATCACATTATTATATCTACATCTCACATGCTACTACTATTTATAAAATCCTCCTACTAGCCTCCTCCATACCCACCAGCTTCCACCCACTGTCATTATCTAAATAGTCCAAGAACACACTTGCCTAAGAGATATAGCACCTGATGTTCTCTCTGCCTGGAATACCATCAATCTACAGAGTTTGTACTCTGACTTTATTAAGTCTCCTGTTTAACATGGACCTCATTAAAAAGATTTCTCTGATCTCCTTGCTAAATATGCTTTAGTCTCCTGTTCCCTGGGAGAAGTCTCTTCACAGAACTTACCACCAACCAACATATTGTTTGTCCCTCATTGTAATACAAGGTCTGTGATACCAGGACATCATTCTGTATTACCTAAAACATAACTGGATCACAGGGAGTGTTCATCATCATGTTTTTGTCAAATGGGTATATGGAAGTAGTTCATGAATATATACCAGCTAACAAAAGGTGTCCTAAGAAAACAGAGAGGTGAATGATTGTAAAAGAGAAACTAACAACAACAAAAAAACTAAGGTGAAGCCAACTAGCTTTTGATTATGAGTATAATAAATCATTCTAAAATGTTGAAGAAAAAGAAAAGCATTTATGAGTAGGAGTGACATACAGAAGAATTATTAAGATAATAGAATGGAGTCCCTGGTCATTTCCAAAGGTCTGAGGCTAAAAATGGAAATTTCAGAAAAAATATTCCAGTATTCCAAAGATACTGGAATTAAAAAACAAGACCTTCAAAGGGTACAAACCCTAAACCAAATGACCTAAAATTAACTTCCTCTGGTCTTCATCTGCCTATGAATTCACTAACTCACCTGAGTGGCACTGGCTTGGGAATTCCTTCTCTAATATCCAGGGCTCTTCTCCTTGCTCTATTTTGAAGATCACTTCTGGCTTAGTAACGCAATACCCTGTTAAGACAAAATAACACAGGGCTGGGACTGAATAGCTTATCTTTGGGGATAAATGCAAAAATGAAGGGAAAGAAAGGTACAACTTCAGAAGTGCTTAGAGAAGGTGCTCAGATGAACCAACCACTGAGAGATAAGAATACATTTTTTACATAGAAGACTAAAAAGATCAGTCACTTCATAGCATTGAATCTCAAACTTTAAAATAGCAAATTATGAATCTCAAGCTTTAAAACAGAAAACCACAGGGCTTTTACTGTTCACTGTCAGCAACTAAGAAGTACATGCAATTGGTAACCACACTAAAACCAAAAAATTCTCACCAACTGAGACAAGGTTACTGTAATTTTCCAGGATCACATCTCTGTATAGTATCTTCTGAGCAGGGTCCAACAGACTCCATTCTTCCTTGGTAAAGTCCACACACACATCCTTGAATGACACTTGCTCCTGTAAGAGAATATCCCCTTTATATATGAAGTAGTCAGAATGAAATGGTATAGAAAAAATTTACTGAAAAATGACAGAATGCCTCCTTTTAAGCTTTACTACATAGAATAATATATTTTGCAAAAATTGAGTTTCCACTAAGGACTTAGAACTGTCCTAGTTGCTATAAATATTACTGATGCTAACATAAAACATGGTTCCTGTTCTCAAAGTGCTTATGACCTCATTAGGATACGTACATGTGAACACTTAAGAAGATGGATATTGCAGGAACTGGCAGTGTATACAAAGTGGATTGGAGTTATAGAGAACATTTTTTTCCTACTGTCTTTAACATTACCATTCTAATTTTCATCAGGAAGTAATATCTGCAGTTGTTAAAATAAACAGTGAGATTACAATGTATATGGCACAGGCCCTGACCAAGAGAAGTCCATGATTAGTTGAAAAGACTGCCTTGCAGTCTAACTGCCCACCAGAGAAAAGGATGAGCTCTGCTTGAAGAGATCATCTTCTGGAGATGATCTCTTCAAGCAGAGCTCATCCTTTTCTGTTCATAACACAATATTTGATATTCAGTAAAAAATTTAGTGGTATGTGAAATAACAGGGACCAAGAAGCAAATTTATTTGTTCATAACACAATATCTGATATTCGTTAAAAAAATTTAGCGGTATGTGAAATAACAGGGACCAAGAAAAAAAGGGAATACAAGCAGCCACTCCAGTCAGATGTGGTGGCATATGCCTGTAATCCCAGCCATGTAGGGGAGGCTCACAAAGGGACTGGCAAGCTTGAGGTCAGCTCAGACAACCTATTAACAAGATCCTGTCTCAAAAATTTAAAAAGGGCTACAAATATAGCTAAGTGTTAAAGCTCTTGCCTAACATGCACAATACCCTGGCACTGAAAAACAAACAAAACAAAACAAAAAAAGCAGATCCATGGGTGACCCAGATACTGGAATTAAAAAACAAGATTTTCAATATAAATTATGATGAATTTGTCCAATAAAAAAGAGGAAAATATGAACAAAATAAATGTGAGGATGGTAAAAGCTCAACAGATAAATGAATTTATGTTGTATAGAAAAAGGGCTAAGACCATAGGCCTGAGACTGATGTCCTTTGAAAGGTCACCCTTTGTTGGATTTCTGGGAACTTGAATTTCAAGAGAATTTTCATTATCATTCCCTGATAAGAACAACCCACTGAGCCTGAACTGCTTATGTAAACAATATTGTTTATTCTGCATATGTGCTTTCCTTCTGGGAGTCTAGAATTTTGGGACATGCTACAACAGTGGTCCACTTTTTGCTCTGAATATAACCCTTGTTGCTCTGCCACTACAACTTATTTTTAAAATGGACATGTTTCTTTCTCTTCCTTTTTCCCTAGCTCCTCCCTAATCTCTCCCTCTCCCTAATTTTAGGGGAAAATAGGATTATCTTTCTTTACCATCCTAGGCAGAATTATCTGTCCCTGAGTAAACATCCACCTTAGGAATGAAGTAATCCAGACTTTGGGGATGGTACCAGAAGATCTCAGAAATGACTCTCTTTCAAATTAACAAGTGAATTACAGTTCCAGACAGATAAAATGTGGAATGTAGCCTTTGAATCACCTCTTTTAAAATCCTCCTATTCCTGCTGATGGGCAGAATCACAGCCTTTGGGACAGGAGTCTCCTGTGTTTCTCCTTGCTAGCAAAGCAATAAACCTTCTTTTTCCTTTTTCTCAAAACCATGTCTTCATTATTAAGATTGGCATTGGGAACAAGGACCAAGCTTTTGGCAACAATACTAGACAGACAGTACCTATATAACCAGTGCCTAACAAAACTCTGGGTGCCAAGTATCTTTGGGCTTTCTTGGTATGTATTTCATGAGTCATGGCTAGAGGACTTAAGTGTGTTCTTTAAGACTCCACTGGAAGAAAGCTCTTAGAATCTTGCTCATTATGCTTATATCCTTTTCATATGTACTAAACTACAGCCATTAAGAATGACTATATGCTGAGTCATTCTTGGGACTCACTCCACCTAGGATGATCCTGGAGACTTCTTACACATATATACACACATACAGTGGGCATATCAGAGCTAAAAAACACAGTATCTGAAGTTAAGAGCTCATTAGATGGATTCAAATTCATACTAGAAAAAGATGCAATCTAAAACAGTATGCATCTAACAAGGCTGTTGAAATGCATTAGGAAAAAACTGAAAGAAATTAAAGGAGAAAATGACCAATCTACATTACAATTAAAGACTTCAACCCACCTGAATAGTGATAAATCAAATGCAGAAAGTCAGTAAGCATATAAAGGACATGAGTAGCATATTAATTGATCTAACTGACATTCATACAGTACTCTATCCAAAATCGTAAAGGACACATCCTATCATTCTACTGTCCTGTATAACTAATTAAAACAAATAAAAAATAAAAAATTATTTTTCCTTTTCTAATTTTTATTTTTATTTCACATACATGTATACACATATTTTACTTTTTTACATTCTGCATTATTGTGTGTATGTACGTATGAGTGTAAGTGGGGGGTGGGGTGGGGGTGTTAGTGTTCTCATTAATGTGGATATGTACAAAAATATATAATATAAATGTTCATATAATTTTTTATTCATTTTAATTGCTCTCTTATTCACTGTTTTGTTTTTAGTTTTTAGTAGTGGGGATTTAACCGAGGGGTGCTTAACCACTGAGCCACATCGCTAGCCCATTTTTAATTTTATTTAGAGACAGGGTCTTGCTAAGTTGCTTAAGGCCTCAATAAGTTGCTGAGATTGGCTTTGAACTTGCAATCCTTCCGCCTCAGCCTCTCAAGCCACTGGGATTACAGGCATGTGCTGTTGCACCCAGCTGGTGGGGTAAAATTTTACATGGGTTTGTTCTCTTTAGATCTTTTGTTCTTTTTGTACATTCTTCAGTTTATGTTCCTCTTATTACCCCTTCATTCTCTTATACCATTAGTAACCAACTTTTCCTGTACCTTTTTTCTTCCACTATTACTTTTAGTTATTTTTTTATTCTCCTATCTTTATAGCCATCATCTGATTCCTTTCTCCTGCTTCTCCTTTGTTCACTTTTAAAATACTTCAAACTTTCTCTTGCCTTTCCACCATATTTTGTCTTCATTTAAGGAACTATAATTCCATTATGTGGTAAAAGTATATAGTTTATGTAATTTGTACCCAATACATGTTGTGATTATTAATACAGTTGATGGCACAGTAGACACCTGCTGGTTAATGTCTGATTGAGGTCATAGTTGTTTACTATTAGCATTGATGTTAAATGCTGACCCCACTATTCCTCTGTAAGTAGCAGAGATATCCAAGTAGACACGGGACATTTATTTTAAGGATCTGTGAAATGACAGGCATACTTTAAGCGTACAGAGTAGAGATCCTGATGAGTAGCTCACAATTCAGTAACCTTGATCCTCACTGAACACACAAACTAGCCCTACTTGAACCTCAACAATACTTCAACACATAGAATACAGGGAAGAAAAACCCCAAACCAATATCTGTGCCTGAAGTAAAAACAACTAGAGGGGGGCCTCAGGTCCACTTCTAGATATCTACTCATACAGCAAAAACCAGAGAGAAGTCCCTAGACCAAAAAAGATAACTACACATTGGTGGACACATGTATAAAAGAGAAAGAGGAATCAAACGCAACTTATGTACAAGTCCAATCTGAAAACATGAGGAAACAGGCAAACAAGTCTCCCCACAAAATTCACAAACCAACAAAGAAACTCATATATATGGAAGTAGATGAAATTTCAGAGAAAGACCAAAACAATGAGTGAACCAAAAGAATATCTAAGGAATGAATTAGAGAGAAAATGCAGGTGGTGAAAGGCCATTTCAAAAAAGAAATAGAAAGATATTAAAAAGAAAAAAAATCAGAGCTCCTGGAAATGTAAGGCATAATGAATCAAATTCAAAATTCAATTGGAAGTATCATCAACAGTAGAGATCATAAACAAAATAGAACTCCAAACCTCAAAGGCAGAACTCAGGCCTTGAAGACCGTGTATGTTACTCCGAATACTAACTATGCAATAAATGGGGGTAGTGGGGGAAGACCATGATCAGAATATATAAGAACTCTGAGACAATAGCAAGAGATCAAACCAGAGAGTCATTATGATAGAAGAGAATGGGGAAATACAGGCTAAAAGCATTATGAAACTTTTCAGGGTGATAGAAGCAGAAAAATTTCCCTACCTTAAAAATGAGATAGACATTTACATACAGGAGGTATATATAGGACTCCTCAAATAGACAAGATCAAATCAGAACTTCTCCAAGATACAACATAATTAAAAAGCCTAACATAGAAAATAAGGGAAGAATATTAAAAGCTCAAAGAGAAAAATGTCAGGTCACATTTAGAGGAAAAACTAGTGAGGCCTACTTCTGACTCTCAACTCAAACTCTAAAATCAAGAAGGGTCTGGAATAAGCTCTAAAAGCTCTGAAAGGAAAAACTGTAGCCAAGATTGCTATATCTGGAAAGTTATCTATCAGAATTGATGGACAAATAAAAATTTTCCAGATAAAAATAAACTAAAAGTGATAACCACTGAGCCAACACTACAAAGAGTACTTAAAGATACACAGAGGAACCCCAAAACAAACCCCACAGCTCCCAAACATATGAAGTTCACTAGAGAACCATTAACTAAATGAAAACCAAGACAATTAAATACAGCAAACTAACCAAAATGGCAGGAAGTAACAATCATCTATCCATAATAACACTCAATATAAATGTTCTCAACTCCCTAATTAAAAGGCACAGATTGTTAGAATGTATTAAAAAATAAGATCCAACTATATGCTATTTGACGAGACTCATCTCATAGGCACAGACATTCACAGGCTAAAAGTGAAGAATGGGAAAAATATTCCATTCAAATGGAGTCCCAAAACAAGGAGGAGTAAGTAGCTATTCTCATATTGACAAAGCAGATTTCAAGCAAAAATTAATCAGAGGAGACAAAGAAAACCACTAATTATTGGTGAAGGTAACAATTCAACAAGATGACTGAACACCACAAATAATTATGCCATAAATCTAAGTGTACTAATTATACAAAACACTACTTCTTCACATTAAACCTCACTACAATAATACTGGGTGGTTTTAAATATCCCTATCACCTGTTCATCTAAACATAAAATCAACACAGGTATGTCCATCCTAAATGATACTATAAATTAAATGGATCCACAAGATATGTATGGCTGAATTTACTTTTTTCTCAGAAGCTCAATGAGATTTTTAAAAAATAGATCATATTCTAGGTTAAAATCCAAATCTCAGAAAATACCAAAAATTGATATATCCATGCATCCTATCAGCTCATAATGGAATGAACTAGAAACCAACAGCAAGAAACATTAAAGAAATCACAAAAACACATAGAGATTGAACAATACTCTTTTTTTATTTTTTATTTTTTTTAATTTTTTCAAAGAGAGAGAGAAATTTTTAATATTTATTTTTTAGTTTTCAGTGGACACAACATCTTTATTTTATTTTTATGTGATGAAGAGGTTGAACCCAGCAACCCGCGCATGCCAGGCGAGCGTGCTACCTCTTGAGCCACATCCCCACCCCCAATACTCTTTTTAAAAAAAAAATTCTTTAATTGTTGTTGGACCTTTATTATTTATTTATTTATATGTATTGCTGAGAATCAAACCCAGTGCCTCACACATGCTAGGCCCAGCACTCTACCACTGAGCCACAACCCCAGCCCCTGAACAATACTGTTTTAGACAAGGAATGGATCATAGAAGAGACAAGAAATAATTAAAAAAAAATTCCTACAAACAAATCATAACAAATGTACAGCATATCAAATCTCCAGGACAGCATAAAGGAAGTTCTAAAAGGCTAGTTTACAGACTTGAAATCTTACATTAAAAAAACCAGAAAAATCCAAATAATCTAATGTTATGACTCAGGGCCTTAGAAAAGGAAGAAGTCGAAATCGGTAGAAGACAGGAATAATTAAGATCATAACTAAAATTAATAAAACAATATACAGAATCAATGTAACAAAGATAAACAAGATTGATAAACCTCTAGCCAAACTAACCAAAAAACCAAAAAACCAACCAAAATATGCATTCAAAAACTCTTCAAGGAAGTAGGTGAAAAGAGTATACCATGTTCAAATGGGTTTAATCCCTTGGATGCAAGTTTGGTTCAACCTATACAAATCAATAAATATGATTCACCACATAGATGAAAAGTAAGGACAAGAGTCATGATCATTTCACAGATAAAGACAAGATCTTTGATAAAATCCAGCATCTATTCATGTTAAAAATGCTGGAGGACCAGGGTTGTGGCTCAGTGGTAGAGTGCTTGCCTAGCATGTGTGAGGCACTGGGTTCAATCCCTGGCACTACTTACAAAATAAACAAATAAAATAAAGATATTATGTCTATCTATAACTAAAAATAAATAAATATTAAATAAAAAGTTTAAAAAATGCTGAAGAAACTAGGGATAGAAGGAATTCACCTCAACATTACAAAGGCTATATACAACAAACCCAAAGCCAAAAATCATACTGAATGAAGAAAAACTGAAAACATTTCTTCAAAAATCAGGAAGAAGACAATACCACGTCTATTCAATATAGTCCTTGAAACTATAACCAGAGCAAACAGGCAAGAAAAGGAAATTAAAGGACACTATATGTTTGCTGATGACATGATCCAATATCTGGAAGACCCGAAACATTCCACTAGATGACTCTTAAGAGTTGATGAATAAATTTAGCAAGGTTAATAGGATACAAGATCACTATTCACGAATCAAGAGCTTTCCTATATTCCAGTAGAGACTCTGCTGGGAAAGAAATTAGGAAAACTCAACCAGTCAGAATAATCTCAAAAAATAAAATACTTGAAAATTAATTTAGACCAATTCCCAAGCATTTTATTTTGTAGAGGAGGTGAAAGCCCTCTTCAATGAAAACTATATGAATATTGAAGAAAGACATTGAAGAAGACCTTAAAAGACAGAAAAACTTCCCATGTTCTTGGGTAGGCAGAAATAATACTGTTAAAATAGCCTTACTTCAATGCAATCCCTATCAAAATACCAATGATATTCTTTCACAGAACTAGACAAGACAGCCCTAAAATTCATTTAGAAGAATAAAACGACCCTGAACAAGAAGAGATATTCTGGAAGCATCAAAATACTGGACCTCAAATTATACTATAGGGCTATAGTAACAAGACCAGCATAATACTGGCATCAAAACAGACTTGAAGTGGCCTGGGGTTATGGCTCATTGATAGAGTGTTTGCCTAACACGTGTGAAGCACTGGTTCAACTCTCTGCACAACAGAATAGCATAAATAAATAAAATATTGTTTCCATCTACACTAAACAAACAAACAAAAATAGACATAAAGATCAATGGAAAAGAATAGAAGACACAGAGATAAACTCACAGTTACAATCATCTGATACTTGACAAAAATACCAAAAATATGTGAGAGGAAAAGATATCCTTTTTAATAAATTGTGCAGGAAAAACTGGATACCCTATGTAGAAAAATGAAACAAGATCCCTATCTCTCATCCTGCACATGTCAACTCAAAGTGAATGAAAGACTTAGGAACTAGACCATAAACTTTGCAATTGCTAAGAAAACATAGGCTAACACTCCAACATATTGACATAGGTACTGAATTCCTTAACAATATCCCTGAAGCTCAAGAAATCAAACTAAGAATTAATAAATGGATCAGCATCAAATTAAAAAGCTTTGGCACAGCAAATAAACTACAAAAAGTGTGAAAAGAGAACCTATAGAATGGAAGAAAATCTTTGTCAGTTATTTTTCTGACAGAGTATGAATATCCAGAATTTATAAAGAACAACAAGAACAAACAAACAAAAACACCAAATAAACCAAGTGGCAATTAATAAATGGGCAAAAGAATAAATGGACTAAACAGATGTTCCTCAAAAGAAGAAACACAAATGGCCAACAAATGTAAGAAAAAAAATGTTGGGCTGGGGATGTGGCTCAGCGGTAGCGCGCTGGCCTGGCATGCGTGCGGCCCGGGTTCGATCCTCAGCACCACATACCAACAAAGATGTTGTGTCTGCCGAGAACTAAAAAATAAATATATTAAATTCTCTCTCTCTCTCTCTCTCTCTCTCTCTCCTCTCTCTCTAAAAAAAAAAAGAAAAAAAATGTTTAACATCCCTAGCAGTTAGAGAAATATGAATCAAAACTATATTGAGATTTCATCTTACCCTAGTGAGAATGGCAATTATCAGGAATACAAATGATAAACCAGCCATGGCGGTACATATCTGTAATCCCAGAGACTAGGAAGGCTGAGGGAGGAGGATTCTCAAGTTCAAAGGCAGCCTCAGCAATTTAATGTGGTCCTAAGCAACTTAGCAAGACCCTATTTCAAAAAAATAAAAATAAAAAGGGCTAGGAATTTAGCTCAGCGTTTAAGTGCCCCTGGGTTCAATTCCCAGTACCAAATAAAAAGAATACAAATAATGAAAAATGCTGGTGAGAATGCAGGAAAAAAGATATGTTCATTCATTGCTGATGGTACTACAAATTAGTATAACCACTCTGGAGATTTTAACCAGTATGGAGATTCCTCAAAAAACTAGGAAGGGAATCACTAGCTATCTCATCAAGATTTATCCAAAAGAACTAAAATCTGCCTACTATAGTGAATAGTCATCTATGTTTATAGCAGCACAACTCACAATAGCCATATGGAACTAGCCCAGATGCCCATCAACAGATGAACAGATTAAGAAAATATGGAATATATGGAGTTTTACTGGGCCATTAAGAATGAAATCATGCCCATAAATGGAACTGGAGAATATCATGTAAGTGAAATGAGCCAGACTCAGAAAATTAAGAGTCGAGTGTTCTCTCTCATATGTAGAAGTTATGAATGAAGCAGGGAAAAGGGATGGTCAGATATCATAAGAACAGGGAAAAGATCAAAAGAGTAGAGGATTAAAGAGCAGGGACAGGAAAGGGGATAAAATGTACAATGAATTTGACAAAATTAGGCAATGTGCATGTACAAATATACCATAGTGAACTCTACCTTTAGGTAAAATAAGCACCAATTAAAAATATACAAATGGGGGTTGGGGCTATAGCTTAGTGATACAGCACTTGTCTCACATGCATGAGGCACTAGGTTTGATACTCAACACCACAAAAAATAAAGATTTAAAAAAGAAATAAATGTAAAAAATATATATTTTTTATATATTTATAGAATAGAAAGCAGACCAGTAGAGTGGTAGAAAGGGAATAGGGGGAGGGAGTACAGGAGGGAAAGGAGGGGCACTGGGGACTGAAATGGAGTAAATTAATTTCCATTCATGTATGATTATGTCAAAATGAACTCAACTATTATGTACAACTATGAAGCTCTAATAAAAGCCCAAAACAAAAAAACTCAATGTGAAAGAGAAAACTTTAGGGGTACAGAATAGAGGACACTACAACAAAATAAACACAGCTAGAAAACTAACATCGTTGAAAGAGAGGTGAAGATTTACACAAGAAGAAATAAAGGAAGGAAAAGAATGACAAGAAATGTTATGTATGCTAATAGACATAAGGAACTGAAAGATTCTGATTAAGTTTAACTGGAATCCCAGAAGGGAAGTAGCAAATATTTGGTGTGTCGGGGTGGGGCAGAGAGACAGCTGAGAATTTTTTTCAAACTGATAAAAAAGATATCACACCTCAGAATCAAAACCTTCCAGAAAAAGGATAAGTACACATAGAGAAAACAAAACCAAATAATATCAAGTAACAACTGCAAGAAAAAAAGGAGAAATTCTCATAAGCTGCCAGAGTTTTGAAAAAAAAAAAAATCACTGCTTTCAAGGGGGGAGAATATTTAAAATGTTTCACGGTGGGGTGTAGCTCAGTGGTGAGTATTTGCCTAGCCAACATGAGGCCCTGGGTTTGAAATGAAGAAATGAAAAAATTAAAATAAATAAGGCTGACTTTAGATTACAACAACAAAGTTTCAAAAGATATTGGGATGGTATACTTTAAAGTACCAAAGGGGAGAGGGTGAGCTCTTTTTTTTTTTTTTTTTTTTTTTAAATTTTATTTTATTTTTTTAAAGAGAGAGTGAGAGAGGAGAGAGAGAATTTTTAATGTTTATTTTTTAGTTCTCGGCAGACACAACATCTTTGTTGGTATGTGGTGCTGAGGATCGAACCCGGGCCGCACGCATGCCAGGCGAGCGAGCTACCACTTGAGCCACATCCCCAGCCCGAGGGTGAGCTCTTAATCCAGAATTCTGTACTCATCAAAAATATCCTTCAGAAACAAAGAAATGCAGACATCTTTAAAAAAAAAAAAAAAAGTTGAGAGCATTTCTAACTGTAAGACCGGCACAAGAAATAATGAAAGAAGTTCTTTGGGCTAAAAACAAATGATCATAGATGAAATAGAAAACTGCTGTTACAAGGAAGGAAAACATAGGAAAGAGAAAGCATTTAAGTAAATATAAAGCTACTAACTATCTAAAGCTATAGAAGTCTTACAGGGTTGAGAAGACAGGGAGAAGAAAACAAGATAACAGCAGCACCCAGGGCGGGAAGTGGTAAATGTCACGATACTGTTGCAATTTAACTGTCCTGTTCTTGCATACTACAATAAACTCCAAATGAATTAGAGATTTAAACATAAAACACATAATGTGCTAAATTTTAGGATCAGATTCTTTATAATCATGAAGTGAGAAGAACTTTGTAATTATTCTGTTAAATGCTATAAAGTTTAAACCCATAAAAGATTGATAAAAAAGTAGTAATTTGCAACTCATATAAAAAAACAAGTAAATTGTGCTCTATATGTGTAATATGAATTGTAATGCACTCTGCTGCCATAAAAAACAAATTAAAATTTAAAAATGCAAAAAAACAAGCATTATCATCTCTAATATATAAAGAGCTAACTAGACACAGGATGGGAGCAAAATGTGCATAATAACAGACAGTTCACAGAAAAATACAAAGCACTCTTAGACATGTGAAAAGGTACTCAGCTTCATCCAGAGTGAAGAAAACTGCAGATGCTAACTACACAAAATACCACTTTTTATGTATCTGGTACCCAAAATCCAAAGGTTGAAAACACCTCTATGGGAGAAGCTGTGGAGAAATAAGTCCTCATGAATTGCCAATGAGACTATAAAATGATACCACCTCTAGGACAAGGCAGTCTCACTAAGCTGATCAAGCTCTGGGAATTAATCTAACAGACAAATCTATCTATGGATTATTTTTGTGTGTACATACATGCACATGTGTGTATGCAAGGTTACTCATTCCAACATGGTTTACAATAACAAAAGGTTGGAAGTAGTTTAGTAAACTTGAATATTTACACTTAAATTACCATGTAATTGTGACAAAGAAAGAAGCAGCAATCCATGTTCTGGTCACAGAAATCTCTGGTGTATGTAAGTGAAAAAAGAATGGAAAACAGTGTACAGGCTTGCTACTCAAAGGGTGCCCTTGAGCAGAATTGGCTTCACCTGGAAGCTTATTAGAAATTCAGAATCCAGGATACCATCTATTTCTACTAACTCAGAATCTGCCATTAACATGACACTAGAAATACACAGGCCCATGTAAGTCTAAGAAGCCCTAAAGGACAATGGATTCCTTCTTAAATAAAGGGAGGGGGTATATAAGAATATGTACACTTATTTCTTTTAACCAGATAAAGAAACACTGGAAGGACAGAAAAGAAACTATTTTTAAAAATAGGGATCTAGAGTAGGGTGACCATACACTCCAGTTTGGGGCTGTCCCAATATATGCCAGTTATCCTAGCATATTAATTTAAAGAACTTCTTTCACACTCAGTGAAAGTATCTCTGTAGGATAAATATCACCCTACCTAGAGGCTGTATTTATCAGGTTAAAAATGCAAGCAGAAATGAAGAGAAAGGGAGTGCAAAATCTTGTATCTTTTAGATTATCGTTTTTCTGGTTTGAAGTTTTAATTTTTTTATTAATATAGTCAGTTTTTAAACATATTGGTATATTATTAATTCAAAAGCATTTGATTAAGAAAAAAAAATAAAACACATGAAACCAGTCAATAAAGCACAGAGGAGGAGTAAGTCAAGGATGGAAATATGGGTATAAAAATCACCTGGGACAAAAAGCAAAGATGCTTTACTGAGGATTAGAGAGGAAATCAAGCATCAGAAACAGGGAGAGCTTAGGGGCTGGAGTTGTGGCTCAGTGGTACAGCACTCGCTTAGCACATGTGAGGCCCTGGGTTCAATCCTCAGCACCACATAAAGATAAATAAATAAAGGTATTGTGTCCAACTACAACTAAAAAATATTAAAAAAAAAAAAAAAGAAAAAAGAAACAGGGAGAGCTTAAAGGATGATGTCACAGACACCAACAGAGGAGATATTCAAATCAGAGATTGAGGTCAATACTATCAAATGTTGTTCAACGTCTAGTAAGGCAAAGACAAAAATATCTACTGGTTTTGACTATAATTTGGTGGCTTTTTCTAAACTAAATCAGGTGAATGGTGGTAATGGGACAAGGCTGTATTTATCAGGTTAAAAAATGCAAGACATAAGCCAGAACTACCTGTGACTGTATATAGAAACACCAAGCCAACACATTAAGGAATGCTGTTTTGAGGACATGTAACCCCTCCATTCCTCCGTACCTTTTAGGTTTTATTCTTGAATTAATCAGGATCATCAGAGAGCAGTCTAGTCAAACCTCTCAATGTTTGGTCTTCTGAAAAGAGAGACTGGGTTTTGTGCACTGGGTTTTGCTCCAGCACTACTTTGTTTCTAGCCAAGAAATGATTATAGAAAATATATCACATTTATTTAAGGGATGTTATTAGAAAGATCACAGAAAATTTTACAATAACTTGGACAATCCTATGAAATTAAAAGTCTTTCATCTAATTTTGCCAACTGTCCTATTCTGAATTTGCTACACTCTATTTCCCTTAATGTAAATCTTTTGCCTAGTTTTACTTTTTCTCCTAAAAAATTGAGTCCTTATAAACTTAAAACAAAGTGAGAGTAAATAAACAAAACACTCACCTGGGATTTGTTCATTTTCCGTTCTTATTGGAGGAGGGAAAGCTAAGAGAGAAGGAAGGAGGATGTCAGGAGAAATTTGGCCTGCCTTGCAGTTCCTAGATTCACCTGCCTATACAGCTCCACAACAAAATACTTACCTGTCCATGTGTGGCTCCCATATGTGTTGAGTTTAGATATGATACTTTTCATTGAGTGTAAGCAAATATTTTTTCTTATTCATTTGTTACCAATTTAGGTTCTGTTACACAGAGAAATTAAAAACATGAAAAGATGAGTTTAAAAATAACAGTAAATCTAAAGAAGGAAATAGTATGGATACCAATGTTGCAAAGGGAGAAAAACTATACCACATTGTTTATTTACCTGTTAACACCATTAATCCCTTGAGATCAGATAACCCAAGAAATCTCTAACCCTCCTTTATGGTGTGTTTAAGGCAAGATAAAAAAATTTTTTTAAGCATGTTTGTTCTAACTTGCTTAGAATTAATTTATTATTATTATTATTATTATTATTATTATTATTATTATTCTTGGTACTGGGGATTTAACCCAGGGGCAATTTACCACTAAGATACATACCTATCCCTGCTTATTTTTAAATTTTGAGGCAGGATCTCACTAAGTTGCTTAGGGTCTCACTAAATTGCTTAGGGTCTTGCTAAGTTTCTGAGGCTGGCCTTGAAATTGCGATTTTCCTGCTTCAGCCTATGGAGCTACTGGGATTACAGGCTTGCCCTACCATGCCCAGCTCAAAAAGATTTTTTAATAAGAAACTAACTATGACTTAACAGTGACAAAATGGATAGCAAGGGCCCAGGAATCTGCAGATGTTACATTTCTTGGTCCTGCCAATGACAAACTGCATGATGTGAATCACTTTCTCACAAACTATTTTTAATCTTTTAAATGCGATGAAACAAAGAGGACCTGCCTGCACTACCATCCTGTGAATCTATAAGGCCAGGAGAGCAGGAAACTCAGCATCTCTCTAAATTCCACCCTTGGATGGTACACTGAGAGGTGCTAGCCTCAGTAAAGAGTGAACAGGATAGGAAGGATGCGGGAGACTTTTAACGAGAAGGGATGGCATTTTGTTAGCTGCCTCTGGTGAGCCTTTCATTCCAGCCCATGCTCCAAAAAGGTGACATTTCCTGTGCAGCCTGGGTGCCCACCCCTCTCAGCTCCAGCTCACCTCTCTTCTTAAACTTGTCCCAGACCTTCCACCGGCACACAGCCTTCGATGACTTCAGAATACTGTGTTACGATTATACATAATAAATAATAAATAAACAAGTAACAAATAAGGAATATCTTAGAATCCAGGTGGGTTAGGGCCAGCAAAATGCCTTGGTGGCTAGATACGCCAGTCCCTTTCCTTTTCCACTTCACTAACACAAAGGCCTTAGGGACCAGTCCAAGCTCCAGCAGCAAAGGAGGTCTTGTTGGGATCCTCCCAGTGCGCTACATATACACAATAAATCTATAGGATATTGGCTAAAAACCTGAAGGTGCTCAAAACAACCCAAAGCGGCAAATATTCATAACATCCGCATCTTATAGAGAAGGAAGAATCTCACGTGGATTATTTGGTCAAGAGTAACAGTCACACGAGACCTGGCCCTCGCAGCCCCGCCCCTTCCCCGTGGGTCCAGCGAAAGGCCTACGTCACAACGTCAAGCACGCGTCGCGCACACGTCACACGCTACACACGCGCGGTCCCTTCCCCAGATCCCCGCCCGCCGCAGCGGCTCCCTCCCCGCTGGCCCAGAGCGTAGGAAAATCACACGTACTCCCCACCTGTGGCCACACGACGGCGCCGCGGGCTAGGCGCTGAGGCTAGACCAGTGCGGACCCCGCGAGCACAAACACTACCGTTCCCGCGCCAGACCCGAGCCCCTTCCGCCAACAGGGATGCACCCGTCCGGATGGCCTGCTTCAACTGCAGATGCCCGAGGTCTCACCGCGGGGTCCGCGGGACTCCTCCTCTCCGCCTAGCATCAGCCGCCTCCTTCCGGTCCCCGAAGCCTCCCGGGCCCCCTAGACCTTTGCTCAACTCCTCCGGGCTCACCCGCCGCTCCCTCGCCCCGTGGACCCGGAGGCTGGCAATTGTTTCCCACGAGGGCCTGGAGGCCAGGGACGACCAACGGGGGGGGGGGGGTGCGCATGCGCAGAGGGAGAGGCGGTGCGGCGGGATGGCTGGAAGACAGAAAGGTAGCTGAGCTCTCCGAAGGGATGCTGCTAGGAGTTACCTGCCCTCCATACCTCATTTTCCACTGTAGAATGAAGCTATTAACAATGTCTAGTTAGTAGAATTTCTATGAAAATCAAAAGCGGTTTGCATTGTAAAAGCACTTAGAACGCTGCCTGGCTCATAAATTGTTCAACACTTTTAAAAGTTTGTACTTCCCGGTATACATGATGCCCATGTCTCTAGAAATCATCTGGATTTTTTGCCTAGTTTAATGAGAGATTACTATTATTCACTTGTGCAGGAAGCCAGCAAAAGAAAAGATATGCTTAAATTTCGTTTATAAATATTCATTTATCGGAAACAGAAAACAGGTTCATGTAAACAACTGCAGCAAGCATGTCTATTCTATGAAATAAAGAAAAAAGACAATCTATGAGTTTCGAAACCGGCAGGATGGCCCATGCATATGATCCCAGCTCTTCCGGACGGACGCTGAGACAGGATTCCAGCCTGAGCAGCATAGGGAGACCCCCCCCCCCACCAACCCTACCTCATCTCAAAAATTAAATAATAAAGTAAAATTGTTTATTTGTAGGAAACTGTTTACATATCAAACTTATAGAAGTAAAACCTCTCTGATCTCGTGAAACCAAACATACTTTACAAACTAGAACAAAACATTCCTTGACGTACACCTCATACCATTTTTTTAGGACGCTGTTGTGTCAGAAGCAATGACTTAATCATTTGTTTTACTCCTCTCTCTTCAAAATTAGCTTTATTTTGCAAAGTCTCCCCTTGTAAAATCGTTTATTCTTTGCCCTAAGTGACTGATATAGTAACTGCTAGAGTCAACTTATTCCAGGATTAAGAATTGAGTTGGTTTTTATAATTCTTTTGAAAAATGCCCTGGGGATATTGATTTATGCTTCTAGTGGATTGACTCTTTCATCATTAGGCAATATCCTTTTTTTTTTGGGGGGGGGTCTCTTTTGGTAGGTTTTTTTTTTTTTTTTTACTTAAAATCTATTTTTTTTCCTGCTAATAGAATAGCTTCCCTTTTTCTCTTTTAGTTACCATTTCATGAAATATCACTTTATGTCCATTCACTTTTATCCTATATGTCCTTAGATTTCATTAGCATGTCTTATAAACAACATATCATTGGATCTTTTTTCAAAAATCCATTCAGGACTTAAGAACTCTGCAGAAATCTCACCCTGGGAGTACATTGATCTTCTCTGTCCAGACAAAATTCCAATTAACAATATTTTATATTCCTTCCTACAATATACTGGTGAGAAGGAAAACTGGACTATTTCAACCAACTTCAGCTCTAAACCATTCCAGCTGGCAGCTCAGTGAGCAACACAAAAAAGAGTAAAGGCCCAGAAACCTTCAGGTCATGCTCTCTCTAAGGGGTACTTTGAGAAAAAGAAAGTAAGCTGGTTTATCTTCAGAATATTGTATTTAACCTTAGAAATGTCTAACTGTATCCCTTCCCTTGCCCTGATGGAGGAGCTCTGTGTAGCTGTCTAGTCAATTGGCTAATTTTAAAATTGGGGCAGGCATACTGGGGAGTGCTGTGTTAGGGATAGAAGCAGGTGGACTACCCACCCAGGCACATCTTGCTATCCAGGTTATGTAGCATGCCCTTCTGACAGAAGTAAGGTGTGCCTTGCCCACCCACTTCCAAGCACGTTTCATTTCTTGCAACACCTCCCTATTTCCAACAGTACACAGCTCTAGAAGAAACAGAAGGGCATCTGGTATGGGCAATGGACATCCACCCTTGTTGACAGTTTCAACCACCTCAGCAGAGACAACACTTTCATTTTTCATTGAGAATTTTTTCTTTCTTCTTTTTTTTTTTTTTTTTTTGGTGGTGGTTTTGCTGTGCTGATCAGTTCATGAATATATAAACACACACTCATTTGGGGTTTTCCCCATTTTTTAAAAAATTTGTAACATTTTATTTAGTTAGTTTTATTAGAGCTTTATAGTTGTACTTTGTAATTTGATTCATCCTAACAAATTCATATATGCATGGAATTTGACTTCAGTAAAATTCCTCCCTTCTTTCCTGTTCTTTCCTCCTCTTCTCCCTCCCCTCCCCCATTCTCCTTCCAGTATTACACTTCCTTTTGCTCATCTATTTGTTTATATTTGATTGGTTCTAATATATGCATATACCATGACTTTTTAAAGAACACATTTTGCATTGCCTCCCCTTTCCCATCCCTCCACTCTGTCTCTCAATCTCCTTCTACATTACTGATCTTCTCTTTATCATATTCTATCCTTCCCTTCTCTTTTCCTTTATTTTACTATAGCTTCTGTATATGAGAGAAAACATTTGACCTTTGAGTTTCTGAGTTTGGCTTATTTCACATAGTATGATATTCTCCATTTGCATCCATTTATCAGCAAATGGCAATTTTTTTTTCACAGCTGAGTAGAACTCCATTATGTGTGTGTACACACACACATATATATCACAATTTCATAATCCATTTATCTGTACACACACATCACAATTTCTTAATCCATTTATCTACTGTTGAACACCCTGGTTGATTCTATAATTTAAGCTATTGTGAATTGTGCTGCTATAAACATTGACATGACACTGTAGTATGTTGATTTTACATTTTTTGAGAAAAGACCCAGGAATGGGAAAGCAAGGTCATATGGTGGTTCCATTAGTTTTTTGAGGAATCTCCATACTGCTTTCAAGAATGGTTGTACTAGTCTGCTGTCGCACCAACAATGTATCAGTATTCCTTTCTCCCCACAACCTCATGAGCATTTATTATTGTTTGTATTCTTGATTAATCTGACTGGAGTGAGATAAAATCTTACTGTAGGTTTGATTTGCATTTCCCTGGTTGTTAGAGATGTTGAACATTTTTTTCATATCGTTTTTCATATATTTGTTGGTCTTTTGCATTTCTTCTTTTGAGAAGGTTCTGTTTAGTTCTTTTATTTATTGATTTAGTTCTATTTATTGATTGAGTTATTTGTGGTTTTGGAGTTATGTTTTTTTGAGTTATTTATATATTCTGGATATTAATCCTGTATTGGAGGAGTAGCTGGCCAAGATTTCCCCCCATTCTGTAGGCTCTTTCTTCATGCTCTTAATAATTTCCTTTGCTGTGGAGAAGCTTTTTAGTTTGATGGCATCCAACTTATTGATTCTTGGTTTTATTTCTTGTGTTTTGAGGGTTTTGTTAAGAAAGTCAGTAACAGCATCTATATGATAGAGTGTAGACTTATCCCCCATGTCCATTATGGGGGAGGGAATGATTTTCCATTTGGTGGAATGGTTTGCTGAGAAATAAAAACTAAGAAAAGTAGTATGATGAAATAACCACAGAATACAGAAAGTAGTTTCAAAGATTGGGCAGAGACGGACCTGCAAAGCTTACCAAATGGGTCCAGCTTCTAACAAAGAAAGGAACCTGCATTTGCTTTATTTATATTGGAACACATCAAAGGCTCTCTACAAAAAGTTCTTCACCAAAACAGGATAGAGGTAGGGGCAAATAGGCTACTCTGTTTCTAACGGGTTATGCCCATCTCTGTTTCTCCATGAGACCTCTTAGCAAAGCTGAGGGGAAGTTCACTTGAATTTGAGTGATCCATCCCCACAGGACTGCCATGGTCAGTAATTTCCCAGTACCAAATCACTGGCTCCAATGCTAAAGAAGCTCCTCACACATTTCACAGATGGCTTCTCACATTGATCCTATGTTTTCTAATAGCTGTTTCAAGGTTTCTCTAATTATTAAGTCTTTGATCCATTTCTATTTGAATTTTGTTCAGGGTGAGAGATATAGGTCTAGTTTCATTTTTCCTACCTATCATATTATTCAGTTTTTCCAGCACTATTTGTTAAAAAAGCTGTCTTTTCTCCAAAATATATTTTGGCAACTTTGTCAACTATCAGATAACTATAGGTATGTGGATTTGTCTCTATGTCTTCTAGTAGATTCCATTTGTCTTCATGTCTATTTTGATGCCAATACCATACTGTTTTTTGTTCCTGTAGTATAATTTCAGATCAGGTATTGTGATGCCTCCTGCTTTCCTTTTCTTGATTAGTATTGTTTTGGCTATTCTGGGTCTCTTATTCTTACAAATGAATTAAAGGGTTGTTCTTTCTAATTCTGCCAAAAATGTCATTGGTATTTTGATGGGGATTGCACTGAATCTGTATATTGCCATGTTATATGGCTATTTTGACAATATTAATTAGCCTATCCAAGAACAAGAGATGTCTATCCATCTTCTAAGTTCTTCAGTTTCTTTCTTCAGTGTTCTGTAATTTTAATTGTTAGAACTCTTTTATCCTTGGCTAGATTAATTCTCAAGTATTTTTTATGTTATTGTGAATGAGATGGTTTTTATTATTTTAATCATTTTTTAAAAGTTTGGAGATTTCTTGGTTTTTATCTTTTGAGGGATAGGTTTCTTATTTTTGCTTTTGTTTCTCTTTCTCTCTTATTTGTTTCTCTTTTCTCTCTTTCCCTCTAATAGCAAATTTCTCATTCTCTCTTTTCCCATTAAATTATTTTGTTCCCTTTATTTATTTTTCTTCTTATTTATAGCCATAATTTTACATCTCTTATGTTCATGTTTTGAACATCCTAAACTTTCTTTTACCTTATTATCACAATTTGTTTTCTCTTAATGAACTGTATTTTACCTTCTTTTAGAACTATTTGGTTTGTACATTTCCTGCTCCAACCATTAGTATTGTGTTTATTAGTGCTGTGGATGACATAATTAACACCTACTATTTACTTTAATGCCAGATCTAATTCACAGCTATTTATTGTTGTTACCATTGACAGTTGCTGATCCTGCCATTCCAGTTTTTGTGTTATAATGTTGTAGATGTCATAGTAGGAACTGAGCATTTATTTCAATGCTGTTTATTGTTCACTGCTATTGTTTGCTTCCCCTTTTCTGTGAGGTGCTAGGAATCTACTGGAAGTAGTCTCACAGGGTAGAGACTCCTCTGCTTAGCTATATCCAAAAACCCAGCCAAGAGACAGCACACCTTGCTCAAACTAACCACATTCAAACTTCAGTAATATTTTAATATATGGAGTAAGAAAGACAAAAACACATAACCAATAATCAGGGTTCAAGTAAAAATAGCTGTGGGCACCCACCCCAACCCACACATGAACATCCATTCCTATGGCAAAAACAAGAGAATTAGCAGATAGACATGAACACCATGTACATGAAGGGTCTCAATCTAGATTGATCCCATGCCCTCTTATAATACAAAGAGTTGTTAAGTGAAGAAGATCAATCACTGAGAATGTACTGCATGACCTGCTATATAGAACACAACTGCAAGATCTACAAGAAGAACCCTACTCTGTGAGGCTTACAGGGAAAGTGGAATCCTCTAGCTCTGACACAATACAAACTATATCAAAGCACATTAATTTTCACTAAAGAAATAGCAGGGGAAACCATACTACAAAACTCACTTGGAAATACATTGAAAAATTCACAACAATCTGAATTTGAATTCCAGAATTCTTTGCTAACAGAAGGCTATACCCTGAAAAAGTCCACATAAAAGTGGAAGCGAAATCCATCCCAACAGGTTCACAAAACCCAACAGAAGAATATAAGAAATATGAAAAACTAAGGCAACAAGACACCTGCTAAGGTTCAGAATTCACCAAAAACTGACTTTAAAGATACTGAATTAGATGAAATACCAGATAAAGAATTATTTTAAATGATCATTAATTTAAAAAGAACATAGAAAAACAGGACATGAGTGAAAAATTCAATAAGGAGATAAAGATGGTGAAAAAGAACCAAACAGTAATCTTATAAATGAAAAGTATAATAAATCAAATGTTTAGTGGAATGTCTCTCTTATAGAGGAAAACAGAATGTCAGAGCTGGAAGACAAAGCCGCTGGCCTTGAACATTAAGACAGTATTAAAGAAAACCAAATAAATAACCATGAGAATATGAAAAATCTCTGGGACAACATGAAGAATTCAAATTTAACAATCATTGGAATTGGAGAGGGCTATGAGATGAATATGAATGGCATAGATAACTTCTTCATAATATTTTTTTTCATAACTTGGGAATGAGATGGACATCTATATATAGAAGGAATTCAAACCCCCAATAAGGCAAGATTAAAAAAAAAGAACCTCTCCATGACACATTATAATTAAAATACCTAGCATACAGAACAAGAATAGCATTTCAAAAGTCTCAAGATAAATATTAGTTTACTAATTAGAGGCTAACCAATCAGAATTACTTTTTATTTCTCAGCACAAACACTAAAATCTAAAGGTCTTGTGACGATGTTTTATAAACACTGAGTGAGGATAACTCTTTACCCAGATTGCTGTATCCAGCAAAACTATCCTATAGATTTTAAGAAGAAATTTAGAAAACCTTTTAAGATAAGCAGAAACTAAAAGAGCCATAAACTAGTATTACAGAAAATACTTTAAAAGCAAAGAAAAATATTGAAATAAAACAAACTCCAGAACTGAAAAATAGACAAATCTCATTTGAAGAGTGGCTAAACAATGAGAACCATAACCAAATTAAACATCAGAAATCAATCAAAATGGTAGGAATTTATAAATCTCTCTATCATAACACTAAATGTAAGTGGTCCCCACTCCCCAATTAAAAGACATAGGCTGATAGAATCAATTAAAAAAAAACAAGACTCAAATATGTTGATAAGAGTCTCACCTTATAGGCAAAGATATCAAAATATGGCACAAGGTGATGAAAATTAAAGGATAAAAATAATATTTCATACAAATGGACCCTGAAAACAATCAAGAATAGCTACTCTCATATCCAACAAAGCAGAAATAAAGACAAAATCAATCATAAGAAATGAAGAAAGTAACTTTGAACTGGTTAGAGAAACAATCCAACAAAAAGATATAACGATACAAGTTATTTATGCCCCAAATATCAGTGTATATAATTACATAAAACAGGTATTACTCAACAGAAAGCCTCAGATAGACCTTAGTACAATAATACTGTGTTATTTCAACACACTTCTTTCACCAACAGATATGTTGCCCAGACTTAGTTAAACTGAGTTAAGACTCTTTAGACCTAAAAAATATCACAAATCAAATAGACATAAGAGATATGTATAGAATATCTCATGAGCTGATTCACTTTTTTCTCAGATGCTACTGGAACCTGGCCACAAAGCAATTTTTTTTAAAGAGAGAGAGAGAGAGAGAGAGAGAATTTCAATGTTTATTTTTTAGTTTTCGGCAGACACAACATCTTTGTACGTGGTGCTCAGGATCGAACCCAGGCTGTATGCATGCCAGGTGAGCGTGCTACTGCTTGAGCCACAACCTCAGCCCAGCAATTCTTAATAATCACAAAAATTTATATTATTCTTTATATTTTATCTGTTCATAATGGAATGGCACTGGAAATCAACACACACACACACACACACACACACACACATACCCCAAATACAGAAACTCTATAAACACATGGAGATTGAACAATGCATTTTTAAATTATTAATGTGTGATAGAAGAAATCAGGGTAGAAATTTAAAAACTCTTAGAATCAAATGAGTATAGTGACAGAACATATCACTACCTCTAAGACACTCTCAAAGTTGTTCTGAGAGAAAAGTTTATAGCTATGAATGCCTATATAGGAAAATTAGAACATTTCAAACAACCTAATTGTTCTTCTCGAAGTCCTTTAATAAAGAAAGAACAAACCAATTACAAAACAAGTAGAAGGAAATAATTAAGATCATTACCAGAATCAATGAAATAGATAATTTAAAAACAATACAAAGATTCAATGAAATGAATAGTTGATTAAACAAAATTGACAAACTCTTCACCCAAATAACCAAATTATTAAAATTAGAAATAAAAAGAGAAATTACCAGAGACATCACAGAAATCCAGAGGATCATTTGGGATTATTTTGAAAATGTATCTTCCAATAAGTTGGAAAACCTAGAAGAAATTATTATTATTTTTTTAAATTTTTTTTATTGGTTGTTCACAACATTACAAAGCTCTTGACATATCATATTTCATACATTAGATTCAAGTGGGTTATGAACTCCCAATTTTACCCCAAATGCAGATTGCAGAATCACGTCGGTTACACATCCACAATTTTACATAATGCCCTATTAGTAATTGTTGTATTCTGCTACCTTTCCTGTCCCCTACTATCCCCCCTCCCCTTCCCTCACATCTTCTCTCTCTACCCCATCTACTGTAATTAATTTCTCTCCTTGTTTATTGTTTCTAACAGAGATGACCTGCCAAAATTGAATCAAGAGGTCATAGAAAACCTCAACCATTAAATAACAAGAAATGAGATAGAGAATTAATGAAAATCCTTCCAACAAAGAAAGGCCCAGGACCAGATAGATTCTCAGCTGAATTCTAACAGACATTTAAAGAAAAACAAGTGGCATTGCTCCTCAAAGTATTTCAAAAAAGAGAAAAAGGTGGAACACTTCCAAGTTCATTCTATAAAGCCATTGTCACCCTGATGCCAAAACTAGATAAGGACATTCCAAGGGGAAGGGGACTACAAATCAATATTCTTAATGAACTTAGATGCAAAATATTCTTAATAAAATATTAACAAATCATATTCAACACCATACTAAAATGTTGGTGCATCATGATCAAGTTGGTTCCATTCCAGTTTTGCCTAAGATAGACAAATCAATAAATGTAATTTACCACATAAATGGAATTAAAGGCAAAAATCACATAGTCATCTCAATACATGTTTAGAAAATCTTCAACAAAATCCATCACCCACTCATGATAAAAACATGGAAGAAACTAGGGATATAAGAAACTTACTCCAGGGGCTGGAGATGTGGCTCAGCGGTAGCGCGCTCGCCTGGCATGCGTGCGGCCCGGGTTCGATCCTCAGCACCACATACCAACAAAGATGTTGTGTCCGCCGAGAACTAAAAAATAAATATTAAAAAAAAAAAAAGAAACTTACTCCAACTTCATAAGGCTACATATGACAAACTCAAAGCTAATATCATAATGAATGGGGAAAAACTTAAAACATTTCATTTAAAATCCAGAACAAGACAAGAATGCCCATTCTTACCATTTCTATTTAGTATGTGACTAGAAATTCTAGCTAGAGCAATTAAGCAAGAGAATGAAATAAAAAAAGGTAAAAATAGAAAAGCAAGAAGTCAAATTGTCGCTATTTGTAGATTACACAATCCTAAAAGGCTCCCAAAAAATCCACCAGAAGACTGATAGAACTAATAAACAGACTCAGCACAAGAGCAATTTACAAAATCAACATAAAAAAAATCAATAGTTTTCCTATACACCAATAATGAATCTGGTGAGAAAAAAAAAAAAAAAAAAAAAACAAGAAAACTATCCCATTCACAATAGCCTAAAAAATAAATAAAATACCTAGGAATAAATCTAACCAAGGATATGAAATAACTCTACAATGAAAATGATAGAACACTGGAGAAAGAAATTAAAGAAGACACTAAAAGATGGAAAGACTTCTCATGTTCATGGAGAGTCAGAATTAATATTGCCATATTACCAAAAACAATATACATACTCAATACAATTCTCATCAAAACATCCATTACATTCTTCATAGAACTAGAAAAAACATATATAAAATTCCTTTGGAAGAATAAAAGATGCAACCTTGCGTGGTGACAGATGCGTATAAGTCCAGCACTTCAGGAGGCTGAGGTAGGAGAATCACAAATCCAGGGCCAGCCTCAGAAACTTAGCAAGAATGTAAGCAACTTAGCAAGATCCCATCTCAAAATAAAAAATAAGAAGGATTGGTGATGTATCTCAATGGTAAAGCTCCTCTGATTTCAATCCCCAAAGGGGTGGGGAAGAACAATGAAAGAAAATAATAAAACACCCTGAATAGACAAATTCTAAACCAAAAAAAGCAATGTTGGAGACATCATGATATCCAACTTAAAATTATACTACAAATTTATGTGGTACTGGCTTAAAAACAGACATACAGACCAATGAAATAGAATAGAGGACACAGAGACAAATCCAAACAGATACAGTCATCTGATCTTTGACACAGGACCCAAAAACATACATTGGAGAAAAAACAGTGTTTTAAACAAATGATGTCAGAATTGTGGTTGTTCTGGTCACTGGTGTGGTTAAATGTAGTTAATATCTATAAGCCAATCATTTTATGCCTAATGTAACCACACTATAAGGAAGCTCTAAATATTGCTGTCAGGGTGGAAAGCAGTCTAGAAGGGTCTTTGTCCCTAGGGAAGGGGGCCTTCTGAGTCAGGGGTTTGATGCCCGAAGCTTCTGACTCTCAGTTTCCTGGCCTGGTAGTTTGGCAACGCTAACCACAAGTTCTGAAGATGTGGTTTCACTAATGGTTTGCTAGAGCAGAGCACCCAATCCTGCAGGTGTTCTTGTCAGGCCTGAAGGAGCGTAGATTTTTCAAGCACTCCAAGTTCCTCATAGCTGCTATCTGTAAACCGAAAGTTATTCCAATAATCCATACGTAGAAGAATGAAACTAGATCCCTAGTTTGACCCTGTACTAAAGTCAACTCAAACTGGATCAAAGACTTAGGAATTGTCCTAGAGACTTGACAACTTCTAAAAGAAAATGCAGGGTTAACACTCTGCCAGGGTCCAGCCCCAGCGGGGTCCAGGGAGTCCCGAAGGAGGAGTGGCATCGGCGAAATGATGAGACAGGAGTCGTTCCCTTTGAGTAATCTTCAGAGAGAGAGCTAAAGCTGCTTTCTCTGGGTCCCCTTTTTATTACAATTTTTCTCATCATTATAGATTCACAATACGTCATTGATTATATAATTTAAAACTTTGCCAAGACATGACATTTCCTTAACCATGATTGAGAGCACACCGATCTACATTCTTCCAGGATATGACCCCCAGCCATACAATCATCAAAGTACAGAATCATCAATAAAACATGTCACCAATTTACATCCTTCAGATTTTCCCAAGATTTACTATTTTTCCCAAGATATGTTATTTCCTTATTAACTAATGCCAAACTACGTAACCAGACTCTAAGTTTCTTAGCCAATCATTAACCTAAAGTACACCTGTACTTTATTTTTAATCTAAAATTCCCATGTAAAAAAGTCCCTTTAAATCTTATATTTAAAATGTCCTAAAGTTTATGAATCATCCTTAAAGCATATCAGAAACCTATATAACTAAAGACTTAATAATTTCTAAACTTAAGAATCTAAATAAGATAATATTTTTAACATTATTCTAAAACTGTGTCTTATAAAGCTATTTTAATTAATTCCTAAATTTATTCTCATAAAACTGGTTGAGCTGCTTTCTCAGAGAGTTTCTTTTGTTTCTCAGTCAAGGTACACTAGTTCTCAAAGAATTTGTTTCTCAGTCAAGGTACACTAGTTCTCAAAGAGTTTGTTTCTCAGTCAAGGTGCACTAGTTCTCAAAGAGTTTGTTTTTCAGAGGATGATTGTTATCTGTTATTAGGTTTGTCCACAATGTACTAAGATAGAAGAATAGCCTTTTATTTTGTCCTTGATATGCTGAGGGGTGGGTAGCAGAACAGCTTCCAAGGCATGAACTACCTGTTCTGTTCTAGCCATCTGAAATTTAATTTGTTTGGCATTTAACATACTCATGCCTCCTGTGAGAAACATAAGCATGAAAATGCAAAGTCCCAATTACATAAAAAAGGGTCTCATGGTTTTGGTTACCCACCAACCAGCGTGGCTTTGCCAGCATTCATCCTCACTGTGACCCTGTCAAGACAGTGGGAGAGCGGCTTTGCCAACACTTTTTCTCACTGTGACCCTGTCAAGACAGTGAGTAGGGGATCGCCTTCACCAACACTCCAACATATAGATGCAGGCAAAGACTTCCTCAATAGAGGAACTTCCTCAATAGCTCAGGTAATTATATAAACAATTAATAAATAGGATGCCATCAAATTAAACAAACTTATGCACAACAAAGAAAACAATTAAGAAGATGAAGTGAGAACTTACAGAATGGGAGAAAATCTTTGCTAGGTACTCTTTAGACATAAAATTAACATTCAGAATATATAAAGAATTCAGAACAAACCACTTAACATCACAAGAAAGCAAACAAATCAAATTAATAAATGGGAAAATTAACTAAACAGACACTTTTCAAAAGAAGAAATAAAACGGTCAACTAACATGAAGAAACGGTTCAACATCTTTAGCAATTAGGGAAATGCAAGTCAAAACTACAATGTGATTATATCTCACTCTGATTAGAATGGCAGCCATCAAGAATACAAATAATAATAAGTGCTGGAGAGGAAGTGGGGATAAAGGAACTCTTCTACACTATTGGTGCGATTGTAAATTATTACAACCACTTTGGAAATCAGTATGGAGTTTTCTTAGAAGAGTAGGCATGGAAGCACCATATGACCCAGTTATACCACTCCTTGCTGTTTATCTTAAAGAATTAAAGTCAGCATACTATAGCAATACATGCATACCTATGTTTTTTAGCAGCAAAGTCACAAATTATGAAACCCACCCAAGTATCTCTCAATGGATGAATGGATAAAGAAAATATGGCATACATACACAATGGAAATTTATTCAGTGTTAAAGAAGAATGAAATTATGTAATTTGCAGAAAAATTATGTTAAGTGTTAAATGAAATAAGCCAAATTCAGAAAGCCAAGAGTTGTATATTTTCTCTCATATGTGGAAACTAGAGAGGAAAAAATTCAAAAAAGGTGGAGGGATATCAAGAAAATTGAAAGGAGACCAATATAGCAGATGAAAGGGACCAGGGGGAGTGAAGAAGAGAGGGAAAGCTCAAATACTAGGGAATAATACTGACCAAATTATATTATTATATCATGTGCATGTATCCATATGCAAAACGAATTCCATCATTATGCACAATTATAGTGTATCAATAAAAACATGGAAAAAATCCACTCAACCAACCTATACTTTTGATTAGGAACTTTAATTCATTTACATTTAATGTAATTACAGATAGGAAAAGTCTTATCACTGGCATTTCATTAATTTTTTTCTGTACATCTGTAGGTTTTTTGTCCATCATTTCCTCCTTGCTGCTCTAATGAACTTGCCTGTGTTTTTAGCAAACTCCAATTTGGTATACAAACTATGTTACCATTCCATCAATACCTTGGAACATGTGAGATGGAGATCAGTTTCTTGGGCAGTCCTCAGACAGTATAGAGCAGTGAATAAAAGTTTCATGTTTTTTTTTCTTCATTCTGAGAGACAATCCAGGAATTGGGAAAAAAAAAAAGAAATTCCCTAATTGTACTATACTACACTGTTAGGGGTCCAGTGTGACTAAGCAAAATATAGCACGCTCCCCTATCATTTTTGATGTAGTCCCTTTTCTTGTTTGTGTGCTTACTTGGGTGATGAAACATCTAGAGATCTCACATATGTAGTTTCTTCTTGAGGGAATAAGGTGATAGACCCAACCTGATCTTTTCTTAAAATTGGGCATCTCGACACAAAGCCAAGAAAAGATAATTTCGGCTTTACTATAAATTACTGCAAATTCTGAACCTGCTTGGAATGCCTGCCTGTGCCTTGCCTTGAACTCACCCATGCCCGGCTCTCTGACCAGATAGCAGCCCTCTCTGAAACTTTAGTGATGCCTCACAAATCTTGGCCTTCCCTGGACAGACAACGACCCTCTCTGAGGCTCTAATGGTCCTCATAAATTCTGATGTTGGGGCCAGCAAAAAAATGTAAACTACCATTAGTGTGATGCTTGTCAGAGTTCTGTTATCTGTAACCCCCCTTTGTGTAACTTTCTGGGCTATAAAGTTGGGCTGCAGGAAAGCTGGGGTGCTGTCCTGCCGTTTTGGGAGGGAGAGGCAGCCCGGCCAGTCGAAATAATAAGCTTGCTTTAATTTGATTTTAATTGGAGTCAGTGGTCTTTTCTTGCGTCCTGGTCTAACATAAGGGTATGGAGCTTCTTATTCCACCACCTTGTTGACATCAATTCCCACAATCACTACTGTTTTTGAGAGTGCTTAAGCATGAATTTTCCCATACTCTATTGTAAATCAATTTATTTGAGGAGAGACTTGGAGTTCTCTCTTCTATAACCTGCTTATTCCCATGACAAATTCTCTGAGCCATGACTTTGGAGCCATGACCACAGTCCCCTTCTCCCTGAATGGCAGCCCTGATTAGTTAGATGAATATTTGCTTTCTTAGCCTTCTTCAGCTTTCTTCTCTATACATGAATCCTTCCTCAGAGATTGGGGCCAAAGTATTTTCAAGGTCACCATGCCAATATAGAGGCTCTCACCCATTAGTGGTAGCTGGAAAGAAATAATTAGCTCCCTCTTAGCTGTACTCACCAAGAACTTAGACTTGGCAGAAAGTAATTTGGAGCAAGAGAGAAACATCTACCTATTGCCTTTTCTGGGAAGATAGACTTATAAGTGAAAATAGAGAAAGTTACATATTCTTGGCTGTAACTGTTCAGATGGGAATGAAGGTGAGGATCTTTGTTTAGGTATCACAGACTCCTACTGTTCTTACTGTATTTTAGTAGATTTTCTTGAATAAGTGTTTCATTTGCTGCATGCACCTAGGATGATTTTTATAGACTTTCAGCAGTTGCTTTTGAAGTTTCATTGCTTTCCCTGGGGAGCAGGTCCTCAGAGTTCCTCACACTCTCAAGTCTGAAGTGGAATGCAAAAGCCTCTTTTAGAAGTATTCTGTTTGAATACTTCCTTGCTTTCTGGCACTTTAAGATGCTTCATACTCTTCTTGTATATTTCCTGCCCCAGTCCTGGAGTCAGCCAATTATCCAAGGAGCTCTGGTTTCCTTTATTAGATAATGGTATAGAAAATAAGAATGGAGTGCTAGCTGTGCTTGTTGCTTCTTATATGTTATTTCTTCAAGACCCTCTCAGTTGACAAGAAAAAATATATATATATAATTACACACACTAACCCTTGTATATAAACATATCTATAAATATTTCTATACATAACACTCTGCAGTAACTTTATATGAAGCTAAGCATGAGTTAATAATGATTCCTTCTGCTATAATGTTATGCCATTGATCACTTTAATTACTTTCCCTTGCATGTGTGTAAACTCTCACCCAAACTGTGAGAAATCTGTTTCTCCTATCCACTATCCTTTTAGTTGTTCAGTTCCAGTATGCATGTATAGTGGTTTCAGAACTGTTAACTAGCACTCCCTTGGTAAACCACTTTGTCAACTAGAGTACAGGGGAATGTAGGTCAGTGATAGAGCACTGGCCTAACAAGTGTGAGATCCTGGATTCAATCACAATATCACCAAAAAAAAAAAAAAAAAAAAAAAAAATTCATCATCTCTGTGATGACTAAAGTCAGCACTTCTACTTCATTTTAGTTATGTTGTTTCGTATATTTACAATGCACTAAGATTATTTTAGTTCCTATTTCTATTCTAAGGTCTCTGACTAACCAAATGATTTTTTAAAATGCTTACGTTAAAGTTTATTTTGTGCTATAAAGTTATATGTATTTTGACAAATGCATTGTGTCCTAAATTTACCATTACATGTCATAAAGAATAGCTGTGCTGCCCTAAAAATTATCCTGCTAATATGCTTACTGTGGGAGGCCATCCTCACATGTGATTTGAGTTACCTCCCTGGCTGGGAGAGATGCACTTAGGCATAGCTGTATCAGAGCTTTCCCCACCCTTCTCCAGGTCTGAGGGCTTGGCAGTGTAGAGGTGTGTCTGACCACTGCCCTGAAGATCCAATCATCGCCCCTGACCTTGGGATGCTGCCCCCCTTAATCTTCACTGGATGGGATTTTCCCCAGAATTTTTTGTTCCCCAATAAAAGTCCACTCCCTGGCGTGCTCTCTTGCTCTCGATAGCCTCTTCAGTAAACCTCGCTACCACAATAGGTGGCTAGAGGCTGGAGCTAAGGGGAGCCATCCTGGAGCTGGTTTCAATGTAATTAGAGTCTTGTCTCTTTAATTCAAAACTCCCTAGTGGTTTCTCACATCTTGAACCTTCATTCATGAAGCCAGTGCAGGTTGTGGGCTTTAAGTGGTGCCCTGAAGTGAGGCACATAAGTCAAATCGTTTAGGTTGAGTTAGAAAGTGCGCTATAGAAATACAGAATTTGTGACAATTTTTAGGGTCACAAAGGTACCAGGCAGTTTTTGGAGCTAAGGGACGTTAAAAGAATTAGAAAATGGGAAATTCAACTTCTGCCCATAAGGACATGTATTTGACCATTTTAGAGACAATAATTAATCAGAAGGGAAAGCAGGTCAAAAGGACCCAGCTGCTACAATTTTTAAGAATTGTTGGTGAATTTTGTCCTTTTGAAGCCAGATTTAAAGTTAGGTAGTTAGGTAAATCGGGTCTAATATCGAGTGAAATCTAAAATGGAGGCCATGCTGGGAATGACTCAGGGAAAACACAGAGGACAATTCATGGAATGTTAATGAAGTCCTGAAAAGGCCCTAAGCCAAAGTCCACCTGGAAGAAGTATTAATGAATAGCCCCCAGCAGATTTGAAGATAGCCCCTCACAAAGAAGTGATAATGAAGTCCTTCCTGACCAGATTACTTCTTTGGCCCACCGGTGTCCCACCCCTCGGGCCTTCCAACCTACAGTCTATCACTGAAAGAACTATAAAAAGGGGAGACAACTGCACTTCCACGGATTCCACCTCCTGGGTCCCCTTCTTCCTCCGGGAGAAGTCTTTTCTGCTGTCCTTTAATAAACTTCTAATTTCTACTCTGACCTTGCCTCGGCGTGCTTCTTTGGTATAATTCTTCAACATCGGGGAAGCAAGGACTCGTCACCGGTCAACAGCGGTAACTCTTTGTGACCAAGATTCACCAAATTTACATACATGGGGAAAATTAGGAAGAAAATTACATAAAGTTTGCCTTTCTAATGAATTACCTGGAAATATTGACAATATTCAAAAGGTTTGGACTGCATTAGAGATCTGTCTTTTTGATTACTTGGGCCAAAGTCCTTGGCCCCCTGAAGATCTATTGAAAGATATTCAGAGAGCCATTAAGTCCATTCAAGTGGAAAAATTGCCTGAGGCTAAGGAAACCTTTTTTCCTTTAAGCAGACTAAAAACAACAACAAAAAATCTTTTCAAGCAAAAAACCTCAGGGCAAGGCCTAAAGTAAAAAACTTAGCTTTGCCTGAACCAGTTCGGAGTAATCCAGAGGAGAACCATAGATAGGAGGCCTGGGGGGGCGGGGGAGGGGGGGGCGGGGGTGGGTGGGTAGAAGATCCCTCTCCAGGAGAGGAAAATCCAGAGGAAATTCATAGAGACAGAAAGTCCTCCTCCTCCTCCATGAGGCTTTGAAGGTCAGAATCAAGATGGCGACAGGGAAAGGCCCACGGAAGAGTCCAGTCTGAGAGAGAGGAGTCAGACAATGAAGTCAGGAATTACCAGGGAATTTTTTTTAATATTTATTTTTTAGTTGTAGTTGGACACAACATCTTTATTTCACTTGTTTATTCCAGGGTCTTGCACATGCGAGGCGATCGCTCTACCGCTGAGCCACAACCCCAGCCCTTACCAGGAATTTTAGCAAATTATGCTTAATGGGGCCTGCTCCGGCCATTCAAATTCAACCGCTCCCTGTTAGAAGGACAAATTTTAACAGGTATTCTGAACTGGTGATGACCTTCCTTACTCCATTCCAGCGGGATGTTAGAAAGGCACCGGAAACTGGGAAAATATTAGTGACTTTCAACTTTCTCCAGTTTTTGAGCAGGTTAATGATCAAGACCAGCGTGTTTGCATCCATGCGGTAATTCCATTTAAAACTATTAAAAAATTAAAAAATGCTTATGATGTTTATGGTCCTAATCTGCCATTTATACAGAGTTTGCTTAAGACAATTTACTGCCAGTCACTCCCTCTGGGTGACTGGGGTGCCAATGAACTCTATTCTGATTTTGTCGCCCGGCTCTATCAGACCGAAAACCCATCTATTGGAGACCCAGGTACATGTGAATTTATTGTTAAACAGCTAGCATTTGAAAATGCAAACGAATATTGTCAAGATGTTCTCAGACCCCATAGAAAGAAGGGAATGGTTTCAGAGTTTATTCGTTTGTGTTCTGATATTGAAGCCAGATTTAAAGTTAGGTAGTCAGTGTAGTTAGGTAAATCAGGTCTAATACCGAGTGAAATCTAAAATGGAGGCCATGCTGGGAATGACTCAGGGAAAACAGGACAACTCATGGAATGTTAGTGAAGTCCTGAAGAGGCCCTAGGCCAAAGTCCACCTGGACGAAGTATTAACCAACAGCCCCAACAGATTTGGAGATAGCCCATCCCAGAGAAGTGATAATCCCATCCCAAAAGGTGATAATTATGTCCACCTGTGTCCCATCCCTCGGGCCTTCCAACCTACATTCCATCACTGAAAGAACTATAAAAAGGGGAGACAACTGCACTTCCACGGATTCCACCTTTTGGGTCCCCTTCTTCCTCTGGGAGAAGTCTTTTCTTCTGTCCTTTAATAAATTTCTAATCTCTACTCTGGCCTTGCCTCGGTGTGCTTCTTTGGTGTTATTCTTCAACATCGGGGAGCAAGAACTCGTCACCGGTCAACAACAGCGGTAACAATATCCACCCAACTCATTTATAAACTTTTACTCTCGAAGCGGCTTTAAAACAAGCTCTCCTAGCTCCAGCCTCCAGCCACTTATTGTGATAGTGAGGTTTACTGAAGAGGCTAGCAAGAGAGAGAGAACACGCCAGGGAGTGGACTTTTATTGGGGAACAAAAAATTCTGGGAAAAAATCCCATCCAATGAAGATTAAGGGGGGGCAGCATCCCAAGGTCAGGGGCGATGATTGGGTCTTCAGGGTAGTGGTCAGACACGCTTCTGCACGGCCAAGCCCTCAGACCTGAGAAGGGTGGGGAAAGCTCTGACACAGCTGTGCCAAAGTTCCTCTCGCCCAGCCAGGGAGGTAACTCAAATCACGTGTGAGGATGGCCTCCCACAAGGAGCCGTCCTGGAGCTTGGTTTAAAGGTAATTAGAGTCTTGTCTCTTTAATTCAAAACTCCCTAGTGGTTTCTCACATCTCAAACCTTCATTCATGAAGTTGGTGGGGGTCAAGGGCTAAAGCATACTGTTTCTGAAAACAAGCATTGAGACCAATTCTTGTGCCCAACTACCTACTTAACCTCACCTGACCCCTATCTTTCACAATAATAAGGTGAAGTATGTTTTCTTTCACTGTCATGAGTTTAGTGATTAGCGAGAAGGTCTCAGGACAGCTACCCTCTCTAACCTATCCATTGTGTAATATGTCAGAATCTGTATGTGGGAAAACTAACAAGAATAGCCTGAGAAAATATGACCTTTGTTTTTGGTATTTGCAAAACTGACAAGAATCTTATAATTAAGTGTTAGAGTCTGTAAACAAGTCAAGATGGCGCCTGGCATTTTGCAGAGGGAGTGGTTTGTGAAGTAACGCCAGCGAGCCATTAAGTGTGGAGATTCCTTATTGGTTGACTGCTGTATCTAGTTTATGTTAATTAAGATAAGCTGTGTGTAATATATATATACCCCTCCTGTCCTACAATAAACAGCTCCCACTCCTGCTGTATCAATCTACACAAGTTGCTCGTCACTCCCCGGTTATTTTGCTGCAGCTGGACTGCGGCAATTAAAATCAGGCATGTGTCATTTGACACTTTCACTCTAATAAGGCACCCACCAGTCTGTGATCACATATCACTCCTGTGAGGAATGTCCACAGTCTGGGAGTACCCATCAACTGCCTATGTAATCAACTCTAAATCAGCATCCTGTCAGGATAGACTTTGGACATTAACACTTCACTTTCTTGACCAACTGGTTTTGCAAATAAATTTTCCTTCCCTGCCTCAATACTTTGTCTTTCTTGATTTACTTGGCCCATTGTGTGATGAACTGTCAGATCTCTGTCTGGGAATATTTGCATATTTTGGCTTTCTTCCAGAGTGTCAGAAAAATGGAATCTTAACCATTCATATTGGCTACTTACACTTACATTTAAGATTCATCTTTGTCTTTGCATGACTTGATGCTTACTATTTTTTCAAATCATGGAATAGTGTTCCTGAGTTGCTTTTACTCACAACACTTCTGATACTGAATAAGATATTTTTTTCTAATTTTTGATACAAAATACATAGATCTTCTCCAGCCCCGCTTCTCCAATTCTCTGACATCAACTGAGGTCCCAACAATTTACTTCTCACATTATGGAAAGGTTCCAAATTAATAAACCTTTTCTCACTTAATACAGAAATCACAAATCCCAGACCACTCATATTTCAGGTGTTCTCATGACCTATTCTTCTTAGATTTGATTATTTGCTAAAAATTTTTGTGAAAATATTTTTGTGTCACATATTTTTGTTTTATACACACACACATACACACACATATACATATGAGTGGAATTGCTGAGTCAGATAGGAGGTATATGTTTAACTATATTAGAAACTGCCCAATATTTTTCCCAAAAGTGTGATACAACTAGTAATTTATGAGAGTTCTAACTATGCCATATCTTCAACGATTGATCTTTCATTTTAGGCATTCTAGTGGGTATATAGCAGTATCTTACTATATTTTAAATTTGCATTTCCTTGATGAATAGTAATGTTGAGTACCTTTTAATTTACTTATTTACTGTCTGTTCACATTATTTTGGGAAATAAGCACTAAAATTCTGTCCATTTTTAATTGGGTCTTTTAATTATTTATTTGTAGGGGTTCTTTATGAATTATTGATGCCAATTTTTCATCAGATATATGTTTCTATAAACTGACTATTTGTATGTGTCCAAAATTTACATTTTGAGATTCTAACACCTCACGGTATTGTGTAGTTGGAGATATTGCCTTTGGGAAGCTGTTGTACTTTTCAGCTCCAGAACTTTTTATGAATTTATTATTTATAGTGTCTATTTGACCATCCATCATTCTACCTTTAACTCTTTAGCATATTTAAGTTAGTTAAAGTATTTGCCTAGTAAGTTCAACATCATGTTTATCAGAGATGGTTTTGTCAATTTTTTCTTTGATCCATGTAGTTGTTTCTTTATATGCCATGAAATTTTTATTGATGCTGGATATTTTGAATATTACAATGTGATCACTTGGGAAATCATATTCTCCCACCTCCCTAGTGTTTTCTGTGTTGCTTATGTTTTTTTTCCTGTTAAAAATGAGATTCCATTCTCTATTGTATTATTATTGGCCTATAATGAAGACGATGTTATAAAACAATACTAAGTAATAATGTTCACTATGTGTTTTTTGGTGCAAAGAGATAAATTACTTTATCTTTTTTTGGTTCTAATGATCTTATTGTTGTAAAAATATCAGAAGAATTGTATCTAACATTTAATCTTGGTTTTCTGTGGGAGGGGAGTATGTGAGGCATTTGTGTTTATTTTGTTCCTTCACTAGTATTTCTGATTTTTCTAAAATTTGCATATATTACTGCTTGATTTATGGCCAAATCTTCACAGTTGCTCATTATTTACCCATTGAGATTGACAGAATTTCAAGCTTCTCTCCTCTTGGCAGGCCTCTGAAATTCTGAGTAAATACTCAAATGCAGAATGGCTGACCTTAGGAGGCATCATATCCTGTCAGACTAACCCCATCAGGCTGTTTTCTCACTTTCCCCATTTGCTTGCCCACTTGCCTCTCAAAAGTTACTAACCATTCGTATCCCTCCATGTAAAAAAAAAAATCCTTTAATTTTTGAGATGCTTTCAGATCCTGAGATAAGAGTGTATTTCGTATCACACACACACACAAAAAAAAAAAAAAAAAAAAAACTTTTTGAATAAACTTTCTTTTGCCCAAATCAGGATTTATTTTGTCATTTTAAGAGTCAACTTTCTTATTTTTTCCCCAATTTTTCACTACTCACTTTTAAGTGTTTTTATTTGCTAGTATTTTAATTTCCTAGTATAATTTAACTTCTCTATATGTGTGTATATATATTTTGTTAAACTCAGCCTGATTGCCTTTTAAAATTGGGAGCCATCTCTCCACAAAGACATAAAAAGCTAATTTTGTCTTTACTATAAATTACTGCAAATTCTGAACTTGCTTGGAATTCCTGCCCTGTGCCTTAACTCACCCATGCCTGGCTCTCTGATCAGATAGCAGCCCTCTCTGAAACCTTAGTGATGCCTCATAAATATTGGCCTCACTAGCCAGATAACTACTCTCTTTGAGGCTCTAATGACCTTCATAAATTCTGATGTTGGGGCCAGCAAAAATATAAACTACCATTTGTGTTAAGCTCCTCAGAGTTTGTCATCTGTAACCCCCACTTTCTGGGCTATAAAGTTGGGCTGCAAGAAAGCTGCATTGCTGTCTCCTTCCTTCGGTTTTTGTTGGGAGAGGCAGCCCAGCTGGTGGAAATAATAAGATTGCTTTAATTTGATTTTAATTGGAGTCAGTGGTCTTTTCTTTGTGTCCTAGTCTAACAATTTATACATACACATTGTGTGCATGTGTGTGCCCCCGAGGGCCCAAGTTGTGTACTGGGGACCAAACCCAGCATGCTAAGCAACCTTCCTTCTATTAAATTACACCCCCTCGTCCCTCGTTCGTATTCATAATTCACACAGCTTTGTGTCTTTACTCCCTTTGGTAGTCTGGTGTTCAAATAATGCACTGATTATGTACATGGCCCTTTTTTCTGGAACACTGGAAAAATTCAGGGCTACTGAGAGTATATGTTATAGCCCTGGGCCACACCCCCTGAACTGCTAATGAAGGAATAGTCCCCAGTGTCGTGGATCGTACTTATAGAAAATAGAGTCTGCACATTGGTGGCTCACTGCGCATAGCCCTGGACTGGTCCTCTGGTGTTTGTGCAATTTAGTGTAGATTTTTGCTTTTCGGATTCTTGGGTGCGATCTGGAAGACAGTACCAGATCCCGCAGGTTGACAGGCTGGCCTGGTCCAGCCTGGAGTAGTGGGGGGATCAGGAAAACCAAGGAAGTGTATTACTTATAGTTTATCATTATTTTTAATATAAACAAATCCATAGGTGTGTGTATTTTCCTTTTTTATATGAAAGCTATTATATAATATACAATACTATTATATATTATAGAATACTTGATTTTCTTTTGTTACTTAATAATATAGTCTGGAGCTTCCCTTTAGTAGTATGTAGAGCAATTTCTCTGCTTTTTTTCCTCAAGATGCTAAGCTCTCTCTGTGTGTATACCACAATACATTACACCAGTTTATTAGTCAACATTTTATTTGTTTCCAGTCTTTTGCAAATATAAAAAGTAATGTAGACTTGTGCTTAGGTCTTTTCATTTTTTGACCTATGTGTCCTTGTGGTAGGTGGATTCCTAGAAGTTTAATTTTCTGAGTCAAATGGTAAATTCATATGTAATTTTACTAAATAGTGGTTGATATTTTGATTCTCACCAGCAGGATGTAAAAATGCATTTTTGTCTATAGCAAAACCAAACTAATTATATATATTATTATACTTTTTGATTTTTGCCAGTCTGATAGTGAAATGATTTGATGTTATATTTATTTATATTTTTTTCTTTTTATTTTAAAGAGCAATTTTGATTGCATAAACTTTAGTGTCATTTGGATTTCTCTTCCAATGAATTTTCTATACAAAATTCATACCCATAGTTCTGTGGGGTTGTTGGTTTCCTTACATCTCCATACAGTTAGCTTTTTATAGTCAATGGATTTTGCATTCATCAATTCAAACAATTGTGGATTGAAAATATTTGGAAAGAATTGCTTCTGTACATGCTTTTCTCTCATCCTCATTCCCTAAATAATAGTATAACTAGTATAACAAATATTTATGTAGTATTTACATTGCTTTAAGTATTATAGGCAATCCAGGGATGACTTTAAATATACAAAAAGATATGCATAGATTTTATGAAAATACATTATATATAAGGTAGTTGAACATGTGTGTATTCTGGCATCTGTGGGGGATCCCAGAACCAATCTCTCATGGATTTTGAGTGGTGACTATATTTGTAAGAACTCTTCCAATAGGAATGTAAGTCCTTTCTTTGTTAAGAAAATAGCAAATAACTTATTCCCAGTTTAATCTTTTAATTTTGATTGTGAATTTATTTTTAGTTTACTTAACAATGCAGAGTTGTTTTGTTGTTAATTTTTAAATTTTATGTGGATAGATTTGTTAATATTTTCTTTTAGTGTATCTGAAGTTTTAATCATGGTGAGGAATATTAAGTTATGGGAAAATTCATACTTTGTTTTTCTAGTATTTTTAACTCTTTTTACATTTAACATTGACTAGTCCATTGGAATTTTTTTGATATATAAATGGGAATGGATTCTCTTTTATTTTTTTCATCTATTTATTCGGTTATCTTATCATCTCTTAATGAAAATTTCTTTCCCCTACTGTATAATACTACCTTTATCACTTGTTAAATTCTAGATGACTTTGAGCCTAAATTTCTGGAATTTCCTTTCATATTTCTATTTATGTACCTATATTATTTTAATTATAGGAACTTTATAATATATTCAACTTATGATAGGTTGGCTCTTCTCATTTCTATCCTATTGAGCCATCCACTCATAAACTAGGCCTAGTGTTTTTCCCTTCCTGGTCAGCTGTTCACAAGAAATGCCCCCAAGGCCATATGTATTAGGTATGAGAGTAGCAACAGTGGTAGGTAATACTTGGATGTGGGCCACCTCTGGGTATAATTCACTTGTGTCCTGTGGAAATATATCATTTCCTCCCTCCATTCCTTCCTTCTCTGTTGACACTTAATTTTCTTTTCTACCTGTTTTTTTCTCATGTATAAATGTTTCACATAGACACAAATAAATACACAATTAGTTTAATTGTTTACTATTTTTTCATGTTTAAATACAATTTTAAACATAATTATTAGTGGCTATGTAATATTCCATCATATATTTTACATAACTTATTTGTTATTTTTACCTATTTTCAATCATTACTATTATATTAATACCACATCTTTGTCTTCTTCTACAATAATTTCTTTGGGATAATACTTTACAAAGTGAGTCAAAGGATCAGAACTGTTTTCATGACATGTTGCCATCAGGAAGATTGTGCCTATTTATATTCCTATCAGCAGTACAAACATGCATTTATCCAAGGGCTTGATAATATCAAGTATAACTTTTTTCCTCATTATTTGCTAAACTGGTTAGTGGCAAAGTTATGTTATGGCTGCTTGAGTTTACAATTCTTTGCACTGAACATTTTTCCTTAACTTACTTTTCTATGAATATCTTCTGTTGTATTTCCTAATCATATCCTTTACTCATTTCCTTTTTTTAGTTTTAGACGTTTATTTTTGGCTTGTCTTTTTTCAGTGGGGGGGGGGAATACTGGGGACTGAACCCAAGGGTACTTTACCACCATTGAGCTCCATTTATAGTCCTTTTATTTTATTTTTGTAGCAGGGATTGAACTCAGGGGCACTTAACCACCCAGACACATCTCCAGCCATTTTAAAAATATTTTATTAGAGACAGGGTCTCACTGAGTTTCTTAAGGCCTTGCTAAGTTGCTACGGCTGGATTAGAACTCTCCTGAGTCCCTGAGATTACAGGTGTGCACCTCCAAGCCTGGTTCCTTTTAAATTTTTGAGATGGAGTCTTGCTCAGTTGTGGAGGCTAGCCTTAAAATTGTGATCCTTATGCCTCAGCCCCGCAAGTAATTGGGATTACAGACATGCACCGGTATTTTTATGCTTAATATGTTAGCCCTGTTCTTACCAACATAAGTGGAAATAATTTCTTAACTTTTTACATTTTTTTCAATTGACAAAATTTGTACATATTTTTATAACATGTCTCAAATGTATATATTCCTTGTGGAATGGCTAAATTAGGTAATTAACATGTAGTGTCTCACATATATATCATTTTGTGGTGGCTACTTAAAATCTACTTTCATCACTTTTCAAGAATATAATATATTGTTATTAACTATAATTATCATGTTATATAATAGATCTCTCGAACTCCCTTCTATCTAACTGAACTGTTGAAAACTTTGACCAACATCTCTGTAATCTTCCTATAACTCTAGCCTCCAGTAACAACCATTCTTTTCTCCTGTGAATTCAACCTTTTTAGATTCCACATATAAATGAAATCCTATGATTTTTATTTTGCTCAACATAATGTGTTCCAGAATGTCCCATTTTTATCTTATGACAAATTGCTGTTTGTGGCTAGTCAGGTTTCCATTACTGAAACACAATACCTGAGATAATCAAGTTACAAATAGGAACAGTTTATTTCAGCTCACTATTTTTGAGGTTTCAGTTCATGATTGGTTGGCCCCATTGCTTTTGGGTCTGTGGCAAGGCAGGATATCTATGGCAAGAAACACACAGTGGAGCAAGCTGCTCACCCTCATGGGGGTGGGGGTGGGGAGAGAGAGGGGGGGAATAGAGACAGGAGTCCCACAGATGTCTTTAAGGGGACCCTCTCAAAGGCTCTATCCTCCTAATATTGCCACAGGCTAGGGACCAAGGCATTAACACTTATCCAAACCATATCATGGTTCTATCTACAAGACTTACTATAGGGCTGGATGTAAAAATACCCAGTGCATGAGGGCAGCTTCATTTGTACAGTGGTTTCTTGTCCTGGTCAGATACTGTAATATTCTAAGAGCTGTTTTAAATGGAGACAAGCTCTTTGCTAAAGAACAAGTTTTTTAGCCATAGAAGCCTAGGAATATGCACTGCAACTCTCTATTGTGGTTTCCCTATTATCTAGTAAAATCTACTGGTCTGTCATCTTATAGGGCTCCAGTAGCCGAGTAGCGGTGCAGTTTATATCATAGTCTGATCTATTTTGAAAGAATCCTATTTTGCCTTATTGCAATACAATTTCTTAATTCTATCATGCCTTGGCCAGTGTCTCTACATCATATTTTATGCAGGGTGTGCAGCTGTTTTGATTACATGTCTATTTCTTCCATTGAAACACTGGGCAGTCACTTTTTTTTTTTCAACGATCAGTAATTGTACCTAAGATTAACCTCATTGGCTATGATACTGCCATTGCACAAAGCTGGGCAGTCACTATTGAGAGTAACAACCCTCTGACCCACCAATTCCATTCCTCTTTTTAACCACTGGAGCTTTGGCTTTACACCCAGGGGATAATACTTGCTTATAGATAGTGAAATTTAGGAAGTGGATTTGGGAAAATGTTTTTACCTACAAGGCTGGAATAGAATATAAAATAAGAATATATTATAAGGTATAAGGGCATTTTTCCCAGAAAAACTTGTGGTATATTTATTATTTTTCAGTTGTTATATATTATATTTTTTCTTATGCCTTTAATGATTTTGCTATGATACCAACTTGGTTCTTTCCTTTACATCCTATGTCCTTCAGGCTTTTTCCTCAAGTCACACAAGTGAGAATTTCCTTGACCAAATACAATGTGATCTTCCCTATCATATCAATTCCCTACCTTTCATTCCTAGGTTTTCTTCCTAGAACTTACCACAATATACCATAACCAAAAAAAAAGAACCAATAAAATTTTTAAAGTAACAAACTAAAATAAAATTATTATTACAATTGGTTAAAAAAATATTTTTCCTCCTGTTTTCAACTACAAGGACATGAACATTTCTTTTGCTTACTGCTCTATACCTTAATACCAAGAATAGTGCCTGGTAAGTGCTAAAAAGTTATTGAATGTCTGACATGCATATTTATGTTTTTATCATTGTACAAAGAAAATTGCAATACATAGAATGGATTGAGGTTTTTAAAAATAGGAAAAAAAACTGCCTAGAGAAACTCATTATCTGTCCAAGTTTTATCTGTTGATATAAACAAAAAGGGTAAAATATTATAGAATTCATTAGAATATAATTGATTATTGCAATCCTCATCAGAACACCAATGGCATTTTTCACAGTTCTAAAATTCATTTGGATAAGTAAAAGACTGGGATAGCCAAAGCAATCCTAAACAAGAACAGTGATGTGATGCTGGATGCATCACAATACCAGAACTCAAATTATACTGCAGAGCTATAAAAACAAAAACAGCATGGTACTGGCATAAAAACAGACATGAAAACCAATGGAATAGGATAGAAGACACAGAGACAAACCCACATACTTAGAGTCTCTGAAGGTGCCAAAAATATATGCTGGAGAAAAGATAACTTTTTAAGCAAATGGTGGTGGGAAAACTGGATACCTTATGCAGAAGAATGAGATTAGATCCCTATCTCTCATCCTGCACAAGTCAAGTCAAAGTGGATCAAAAACCTAGGAATTAGAACATAAATTCTGCAACTCATGGAAGAAAATATAGGCTCAACATTCCAACATATTGGCCTAGGCATTGACTTCTTTAACAATACTCCTAATATAAAATCAGGAATCAATAAGTGGGATGTCATCAAATTAAAAAGCTTCTGTACAACAATGGAAACAATTAAGAGCATGAAGAGAGAGGCTAAAAAATGAGAGAAGATCTTTGCCTCCTATTCCTCAGAAAATTAATATCCAGAATATTTAAATAACTCAAGAAACTTAACAGCAAAAAATCCTCAGTTAATAAGTGGACAAAAGAAGAAATACAAGTGGCCAATAAATATATGAAAAAAATGTTCAACATCTCTAGCAATCAGGGAAATGCAAATCAAAACTACAATAAGATTTTTTTCTCACTCCTCAGAATGCCAATTATTAAGAATACAATTAATAAAAGATGTGGGGGTATGGGAGGTACACTCATACATTGTTGGTGGAACTGTAAATTAGTACAACCATTCTGTAAAGCAGAATGGAGATTCCTCAGAAAACTAGGAGTGGAACCACCATATGACCCAGCTACCCAACTCCTCTGTATATATCCAAAAGATCGAAAATCAGCATCCTGAAGGGACACAGGCACATCGATGCTTATAACAGCACAATTTATAATAACCAAGCTAGGGAACCAGCCTAGGTGCCTATCAATAGATGAATGGCTAAAGAAAACGTGGTGTATGTATATAATGGAGTTTTACTAAACCGTAAAGAAGAATGAAATTCTAGCATTTGCTGGTAAATGAATGGAATTTAATAACATCATATTAAGTGAAATAAATCAGACCCAGAAAGTTCAAGGGTGGAATTTTTTCTCTCATACGTGGAAGGTAAACCAAAATAAGGGGAAAAAATAAAGAAAAAAAAAAGGTGGGGGTACAATCCCTTAAAAGAAGAGAGACCTAGTGGAGTAGAGGAAGTGGATTGAGAGGGAAGGAGGAGGGATGGGAAAAGGGAAGAATATGGAAGGAATCTAACCAAAACTCTTCTATGTACATATATGAATATACCATAATGAATTTCACCTTTATGTATATCCATAATGCACTAATTAAAAAACTATAAATAAATAGAAGCTCACTCGAGTAAAGGAAAGGAAATAGGAAGAAGGAGGAGGGAAGGGAAAGGGAAAGTACTAGGGACTTAATTAGAACAAATTATGTTCTATGTTGTATAATTATGTCAGAATGAACCCCAATATTATAAATATCTATAATGAACTAATAAAAACAGAATTGAATAGAGTTGATTAGAAAATATAAAGTACATCATGGGTAGAAAAGTATTGTTCAACAAAACACTGTTTCAATTTGATATATATACATTGTTCAACTATGAATACATATATAAATATATAAGTACATTTGGTTACATAAATATTATCTACATATAAACCACATATTCACATATCATATATTTTAACACATACCCACAAAATTTGCCTTCTCATTCTTCGTCAGCTATTTACGGAAATGTAATTTTTTTAGTGAGACTTTCTTTTGCCACCCTTTAAAATAGAATCCTTTCTCTATATAGGTCTTTCTCTTTTTTTACAAAAAATAGCCCTGGACAACTTACCTATGTAGTTTTTTCTTTTAATATTGATTACATCTTACACCTCTGCCTTCCCCACCTCCACCAGCATCATTAGAATAAAGGTTTTTTAAAAATTCATTATGATTTTCTTAGTGCCTAAAATAGTTCCCTGATGGCACTCAATACAATTTGCAAAAGTTTGTGTAGTTGTGTTCAGTCTTGATGTAATGAGTTATTTCTTAAACTATGTTAAGAGTATATAAATGTTTAAAATGCTCTGTAAAGGAATTCTTAACTGCAGAAGACATGAGCAAAAATTATACTTCACTAAAATAGGAAAATTATTTTACTTATTTCACTACTTATAAAAAGTTGGAAAAATTTAAATGTTCAATAACTGAAAAGACTATTTTAGTAGTATAAAGTACAATATTATACAACAGTTAAAACTTGAGCTACACAGATCAGTATGGATAAATTTTCAAACTAAAATTGAATTAAAAAAGCTAGTTTCAAAGGAGCGTACAAGTTAGCATTGATGTAAAAAATTGCTAAGTAAAACATGTATTTACAGATGTATGCATATAAAGTGAATGTATAAATAGAGAGGACCAATTAACATCAAGTTTAGAACAGTTGTTGAGAGTGAAAAGGGCTGTAGGTTGGGGAATAATTTTGCAAAGGTACATGTGGGCTTTAGTTTTGTAATCTTATTTAGTTTTAGACAAGATAGATGATCATGTTATTCTGTATTTTTCTGTTAATATGAAATACTATATTGTTTTTTAAATATGAGGCTTTCTATACCCTGTAAGAGTCAGCTGTAGCTTAGTACCTTACACCTCCCTGACCCAGTGCTTGCTAGGAATTGGAGTGGTGGCAATGAGGACACCCATCCAGGGGTTTTGGGAATGGCAATTTGTGCATAAACATTTTGCCTCAAGGAAAGGCAGGGATAAAACAACATCACACTCCCCTAGAGACTAGGAGCAGCACTCTATTTGGGGGAGGTTTGGCCAATCTTAAACTCCTTAAGGAAAACACTAGGATGAAACATGCAGGCAGTTTCTGAAAAGTTGATGCCAGTCTTCTGACAAAAAAAAAAAAAAAGTGAGATAGGATAGGAACACTAAATCTTATTTTTATATATTTTAGGTAAATTGAGTTGTTGACAGCTAACAGAGTTCAGTCTGGGAGATCAGGCTATCCAGAACATCCAAAAATAATGTTAGTTTTTGATGGAAACAAAATAAAAACTTTTCAATCAAATACTAGTCCTTTATCAAGGGAATGTTTAATCCAAACAGAATTTACATAAAATTTTAAAAACACTTTATGCTTTGAAGTAACTGTCTAAATGTGTAAGAATGCCCTAAGCCATGTCTGAACTTTACAAGATCTGGCCACTTGTTCAATCTCTTGAATAATATCTCTATTTACAAAAATGGACAATTTCCCTATTAACTTGGGTTTATTCTTTGCTTTGTAAGTTTCAAGTTTTGATATGGATTGGGGTGATACCATACAGTATTAATTAGGAATGACACTCTAATTTAATCAACATTGCTTGTCTTTTTTTGGGGCAGATGAATATATTTGGATAAGTCCTTTTATAAATCAGATTAAATAATTGTCATATAGAGTGGCAAACTCCCTGAGGGCAACATATACTGCATAACTATAGTGAAAGAGAGTAACCATTCAGTCTCTGAAACAAAAAAAAAAGGTTTATTTATTGTTTCCTGTTTCAATTCAAACAAGAGCAAAAATCTGTCCCCTCCTGGCCAGGAAGCAAAAGAAGAAGAAAGGGCTAGCACCTCACAATCCCTCCAGGGGGCATACCCCCAGTGATTTCCCACTAGGCCTCACCTCTTAAAGCTTCCACAGCCTCCCAGTCCCCTCACTCTGGGGACCACATGTACTTTGTGGGGACAGTCATCATCTGAACTATAATAGTCCCCCAAATCTTACTTTCTCTAGCCTTGTTCTTCCCTATTAAAAAAGAAACCCTTTCTGCCTGACTTTCTGAGCACTTATGAAGCTTATGGTCAGAGTATTCCAACTGAAAAACTCTCCCTCTCCCTTTGAAAGTCTTTTGTAAATAAATTCTCTCCTCACCTAAACAAACTAAAACACTCAAAAGTTCATGACTAATGATTTCTTATTTTTCTGTGTAGATGGGTTACTATTCCATTTCATCTGATGTTGGCTGGTTTTTCATTTGACCAGCTTCATTAAGCCAGTGGTGGGGTTGGGTGTGGTGGTGGTGGGGCTGCTGAGAAAACATCACTGACATTCTTGGTACCACAGAGTTTACCATGGGTAGCTTGAGTTTCTTCAGAGCATGGCCTCAGACTTGTTCAACTTTTTGCATGATAGCTGGCTTCAAGACAGACAGTAGAAGTTGCCACAGATCTTCTTAAAGGTAAGTCTGGCACTTCTGCCACATTCTCTGAAGCCAAAGCAAGTCGTAGACCAATGGGATGTACTTGTATATCACAGTAAAACAAAGCATAAAATGATATGGGATTTAGGGAACAAGGGGATTCATGGATTGGCGGGGCTTTCAGAAGCAATAATGTTGAGAAACTAATCAGTCATAAAAATACATTCACTGGACTGAGGCTTGACTTACTTGCTCACTTTAAAAGCATGGTCTGAGGCAGGAGCATTGCAAGCTCAAGTCAGCCTTAGAAACTTAGTGAGGCCCTAACTAACCTAGAATCTGTCTTAAAATAAAATTAAAAAAAAAGGTGTGGGGATAAAGCTTTAGTGATAAAAGTGCCCCTGGGTTCAATCCTAAGTTAAAAAAAAGGGCATGGTCTGAATGAAAGTTTTTGGTGGTTAGCTTTGAGAGAATTGGAGCTGTTGCAGATTGGTTAACCTTCATGAACACATGTACTAGTGAGAGATTGTATTGGATTAACTGCTATCAATGTCTCATCAGTTCTCTTATCAATTTTGGTGGTTAATAATTTGTGATTTGAGACTATGGCCAAGAAATAGTCTCAGGATTGAATTTGTAGAATAGAAATATCATATTCTCATCAGCTATAGTATTATTTTTAAGTGTTCTTATCAGTACAGACTTTATTCTTAATAATAGATTTGCCATAGTTATCCCAAGAAAGTACTAATTAACTTTTATTTTTTGGTGGAGAAGCTTGAGGGATTTAGAAAATGGCTTTTCTTTCACAATAGGTTGCAATAAAGAATAACTCTAAATGCATGCCCGTGCCTAAACCTCTCATAGATGGCTTGAGTAGAAAGAGATATTGATAATATTTTACCATAGTGTACAAAAGTTATAGCAGTAAGTACAAAGTATGTCCTTCTTAAAATATAAGCAATCACTAAATATCATATTAATTGTTCATCAGACAAATTAGAGTGATGTATGCTAAAGAAGTTCAACATCAAAAAGTCATCTATATTAGGAAGGGGAAGTAAGGTGCTGGTGGCATTTAGATTAGAGCAGCAATTGGCAGTTACAGATGCTGCTTGACTTACATTGGGGTTATATCCCAAGAAGCCCTTTTTAAGTTGAAAATATCAAGTCAAAAATGAATTTAAAATACCTAACCTACTGAATACTATAGCTTACCAACACATTTTTTTTTTTTATCCTGTGACTGTGTGGCTGACTGATTGCTGTTGATTTGCTTCTGATAGGAAGGAATATTATACCTCATGTTAATAGCCTGAGAGAAGATAAAAATTTAAAACTTGAAGTATGATTTCTACTGAATGTGTATTGCATTCATACCATCATAAAGTTAAAAAAAATCTAAGTTGAACTACCTTAAATTAATAATCATTTATATAGGAAATATAGATAATAATTTTATAGGTTACTAATAACACAGCTATTGTAGTTAGGTATTACAAATTTCTGTCATTAGGTCATGTCAGATATAACACAGAGATGGTAACTTGTGATGGGATAGTGAGCAACCTATAAAACAGTATGGGGAAAACTGCTCATTGACTTGGAAGAAAATAAAGAAATGCTGTAGGAAAGGATCAATTAACAATACAATTCAATTTAGGCAAAGTTTATTTCATATATGTTTTTTACACTCCATCAGTAAATTTGTTTTGATTTTATGTCAATACAGCAAGTAAAAAACACATTTTTTTGAAAAAAAAAATACTTCTAAGCTTAGGTTTTAAACATATAAATATAATGCATAAAATAAATATACTGCACAAAAACATCCACCCACAAATTGCTGTTTACATCATTTCTGAATCACATTTCATGTATAAAAGTATACATTTACATTGGCTGCAATGTTTTCAGCTCTACATAACAGAAAACTTGTTTTGTAAAGTGCCAAGTAGTAAATGTCTTAGGTTCTGTGGGCCATATGGTCTGTCACAACTACTAAACTCTACTGGTGAAGGCAACCACAGGCAAGGAAAAACATAAAGAAATGGGTTTTTATTTGTATTAGTGTTATCAAAGTGCTCAATGGACACTGAAATTTGAATACCATATAATTTGCATGTGTCCCAAAGTATTCTGTAAGTTTCCTCAGCCATTTAGTAATAATAATAAAAAAAAAAACTTTTATCAGCTTGCACAAAAATGGGCAGTGGACCAGATCTGGAAGATGGGCTGTGGTTTGCCAACCACTGGCCTAGCCTAATCAGGATCTCTTCCAGAATCACTGGGAAAACAAACAACCAAACCAAACCAAGGCACTGGAAGCAATAAGGTGGGAGATGAGTGTTGGGTTGCCAACATTATTTTAATAGGATTATTCAAGAAATACACATTATAATTACTATAATATCTAATATATAGTTCTTGTGTCTCAGACACTATTCTAAGTGCTTTAAAATATTAACTCATTTCAACCTCAAAGCAATATTAAGATGTTACTATCACTACTTTTACATAAAAGAAACTGAGGCACAGGGAGGTGATTGACATGACCCCTTTGCTGGAATCTAGGCCTAGGCTAGTAGCTTAGCGTCCTCACTCTTAACTGTTATACCATGTTGCTTCTACTAGTGATAAAAAGGTTTGGGAGAACATTTAAGACTCTCATACAAAATACAAGCACAGATAATTACATACACTCTGCTAAAACACCAACAGTAAGATAATTATATTTCTTACATAGCACTATTTACTTCTATTATATAGAGTATAATACATGTTAGTGATGTCAGCTGCTTTAAAGGCAGCTCAGACTTTTGCTAAAAATAAATGTGCCCCTACTCCAAAATTTGGCTGACCATAAGACACTCAACATTTTACAAGAACATTTCAGCTTCATTTTAAAGTGTTAGTTCAGTAACAATGTCTATATAATTGTTACAAGTGCCAGGAAATGGTAGGAAAAGATGCACTAAGAAAAATAAAGAGTATTACACTACAATACATATCATAACAAGAATCACTGCTCTGCTCAGATAATGTGACACGTCCTCCTACACGTAACAGTTATTGAACTAAGGTTACATGTTTTTCTATGTACAATTACAGATGGGTTCTACTTGCATGTCCAACTTCTACAAGTTATGTTTTGTAGCAAAATCACATGCACACAAAAGTCCCACATACTAAAAGACCCTTCATGTGTGTTTAATGATGTTGTCTGATTACTCAATTTATTTTTGCTTTTTAAAAAGCTTCACATCTGTGGACATTTGCAGGTTTATTTAAAAAGAAAATCAAATCCCTTGGAATATTCATTTTTGCCTGCTTCCATCAGTAGAAATTATTTGAAATTTTGTTGAAAATCTCTCAAATATTTATAGAAATATTATTCAAATTATCAATGACATGACATTCATTGAAATATCTGTTCTTTAATAAAGGCTTCTATACCTGTTACAAACTTTGTAGTTATCTACCTTGAGTTCTCTAATAAGTGCAACTTGTGTAAAAAAGACTTATGAATACTCAGGATATTCATAGGAGTTTCTTATACATGTTAGCTTTGGATGTAAAGTGCTGACTGTTCTGTTAGAAAACATCTTGACATTTATTTACTTATAGGATTTCTCTTGTGTGATGATGTAAAATAAAATACAACTTCTGAAAGAAATATTTTTCTTCATATTTTATAGTTTGTAGAGTTTTGCCATCTATATTGTCTGATATTTAATAGTCTACTGGGTGGTAAAAATTTCTCCCTAATAAATTTATAGAATTTCTCTCCATGCATTTGCTGATATTCTTTGAGTAATGATTGTGGCTGAAATTTTTCCCTCATTGATGATACTCATGAGGTTTCTCTTGTGTAAATTATCTGATAACACTGAAGGATAAATTCAGACAGAAATTCTCAACTCATACTATTTGTCAGCTTTTCCCTTCCGTGTATGTGTCTTCTGATGTGCATTGAGTTGTGACTTCTGGATAAAGGTGTCCCCACATTCTTGACACTCATAGGGTTTCTCCCCTGTGTGCTTTCTCTGATGTATGGTAAAATGTGACTTCTGAGAAAAGGATTTCCCACATTCCTTGCATTCATAGGGTTTCTCTCCTGTATGAGTCCTTTGATGTAATCTGAGGACTGAATTCACAGAGAATGATTTACCACACTCTGTGCATTCATAGGGTTTCTCTCCTGTGTGTTTTCTTTGATGTTTAGTGAGGTCTGATTTATAGTAAAAGTTTTTACCACATTTATTACATTCAAAGGGTTTTTCCCCTGTATGAGTTCGCTGATGTACTGTGAGGGCTGACTTCTGGTAGAAGCATTTACCACATTCCTTACATTCATAAGGTTTTTCTCCTGTGTGAGTCCTCTGATGAGTTTTGAGGTGTGAATTTCTCGAAAAGAATTTCCCACATTCCTTACATTTATATGGTTTCTCCCCTGTGTGTGTTCTTTGATGTACTGTGAGGTGTGACTTCTGAGAAAAGTTTTTCCCACATTCCTTACACTCAAAAGGTTTTTCCCCTGTATGTGTTTTCTGATGTACCATGAGGTATGCCTTCACATAGAAGAACTTCCCACATTCAGTACACTCAAAGGGTTTCTCCCCTGTGTGTGTTTTCTGATGTTCTGTGAGGTGTGGTTTCTGATAGAAAGATTTTTCACACTGATTACATTCATAAGGTTTCTCCCCTGCATGGGTTCTCAGATGTCTACTAAGAGATGATAGGTGGTAGAAAATTTTCTTACATTCTTTACATTCATAGGTTTTATCTCTGGTGTGAATTTTCTGATGTTTTATGAGGTCTTCATTTATAGAGAAAGATTTCCCACATTTTTCACATTCATAGGATTTGTTCTTGTAATGTGTATGTCGATGCACTGTGAGGGCAGACTTTTGGCAGAAGGATTTTCCGCATATGTTACATTCATAAGTTTCCTCCTGGTTATGAGTTTTCTGATGTTTTGTGAGTTCTCCGATCCTAAATAGAAAGTTCCAAATTCATTAATAATAGGACATTTAATGTTTTTTTTTGTGCTATGTATTTTCTAAGTTGCTCTGAGGACTGACTTCTAGAGATGTTCCCATATTCTTTAGCTTCATAGGGTTTCTCCACTATAAACATTCTCTGACCTACACTGTGCTTTAACATTTCATAGACTGAATTTGCATAACATACATAAGGTTTCTTAACTGACTGCACTCTACTTTGTGTAATAAAACCTCGATTTTTGTATAATTCAGAACAAAGAAGATGACTTCAAAGTTTGAATAAGTTGATCTTGAGTAAGTTCTCCTGTGAAAAAGGACATTTCCATTTGAATTACTTTCTTTAAAATTCACTCCAGTATTTTCTCACATTTAGTGTTAACTAGTGCTATCTCATTTCTAGTACCCCCATCAAGACTTTCTTACAACACTTCTCTTGACTTGCCTTGAATTTCCAGCTTGACTTTTCTGGTACTTTGCCCCATGGTCATTCCATAGTTCTTCTACAAAGGAATCAAGATTTTAATACATTATTATGATTGTAGGGTTGATTCTATGTTTCAGGTCAATCTATCAAAATGAAAGCACTCTCAAATAGAAATTTATTCTATTCCTTTGTTTTAGAAAAACACAGAACAAACATTAAAAACTTCAGTAATAGACAGTGGGAAGAACATGATTACAAACCAAAATACCTTTGGCACATTTAAAACAAATATGACCTTAAAAACTTGGATGTAAAAATTAAGACAAAAACCAAAGAATATGGAACAGAGAACAAAAGATTTTTAAAATCATCCTGAACAAGAAGTGGGAATCACAGAGAACACTGTGAGTTCATTAAAGCCAATCCACCACAGTAATTTGGGTAAGAAAAATTGGTGGATAATTGTGTTTACTGGAATTATCAGAAAGAAGATAAAATTTGATGGAGAAGCTAACATTTGATGGAAGAGCATAACATATTCTATCCAGGTGCAGTAGCTCATGCTTGTAATTGTAGCAACTCAGGGGGCTGAGGCAGGAGATTTATAAGTTTGAAGCCAGCCTTAGAACCTTAGCAACAATCTGTCTCAAAATAAAAAAGGGCTGGGATGTAGCTCAGTGGCAAAGTACTCCTGGGCTCAATCCTCAGTGCAAAAAAAAGAAAGAAAGAAAGAAAGAAAATCCCCAGAAGCATAAGTCTTTATCCCCTCAAATTTAAATTTATATTACTATATTAGGATTCCTAGTTCAATAGTTCCTTCTTACCTGGAGGGGATATATTCCAAAACTCCAGTAATGCCTGAAACCACAGATAGTACTGAATGCGCTCGCTCGCTCTCTCTCTCTCTCTCTCTCTCTCTCTCTCTATATATATATATATATATATATATGCTCTCTCTCTCTCTCTCTCTCTATATATATATATATATATATATATTTAGTTTTTTCTATACATACATACATACATACCTATGATAGATACAACTTTTACCTTTCTACTTAGAAGAAGCACTTTAAGGCTTTATTTTGGCATATTTTCATTGTCAGCATCACTACTCTTGAACTTTGGGGCCATTATAAAATAAAATAAGGGTTACTTAACATAAATGCTATGATCCCTCAACAGTCTATCTGATGACTGAGATGGCTGCTGAGTGACTAATAAGGTAACATGTTATAGTACAGATATGCTAGATAGAGTTGATTCATATCTGGGCCAGACAGAGTGGAACTACACTAGATTTCATCACAGTACTCAGAATGACATATATTTTAAAACTATGAATTGTTTATTTCTGGAATTTTCTGTTTAATATTTTCAGACTGCAGATGACTGTGGGGAACTGAAAGGAAAGTGAAAGTGCAGATCAGGAGAAATATTGTAGTTAACAGACTATAAACTTATACTTTATTTCTTCCTTGTCTATCCATAATAATATAGCTGTCAATGCTAAGTGAATTTCTCAGATCATCAATGTTCTCATGGTTAGAAGTTTAAGCTTTCATTAGCAATAAAATTAGCTTAATTTTCACTAGGACAGGAAGATCCAGGAACATAGACATCCAAAAAGAAGGACTTTTTAAAAAGCAGAGGCATGCCATTCTGCAACAGGATGAATTTCCTTGTAGCATCATGGATTTTCAGTTCTGAACTTATCCTAGCCATCAAAATCCTGCATTTCCAAAGATAAGATTCAACTTGAGTTTTGAATTGTGCTTTCATAATCTTGGCTCCTTCATTTTTGCTTCTAATTTGCTACATGTTCCCTAAATATTAGGTTACTCAACATCATCCTAGAACCATTCTTCATATTTATTCATATTTAAAAAATAAAAGATTATGAGCAGAGGCTTGGGGTTGTAATTTCATGGCACCTGTGGGAAAAGTTATTTGATACTGAGTTGTGCAAAGTTAACTTGAATATGTATTAAATAAGAGTCTATGTATATAAAACATGTAAGAGAATGGTAAAGTGGAAATTAACATGTGATTGGGGGCTACAAGGAGAAATAAGTCGCAGTAGGCAAGAGAGGGCCAGACTTGTTCTTGACAGAAAATTAACATAAATGTATGCTCTAATAGTGAGTTAGTATTAGTTTACCATGACAGGCTAGTGGCAATAGAAGTCTGCTGCATTATACAATGGCCTTGAGAATTTAAATTAATAATTTGATTTTGACCTTAAGGAGTAGAATCAGTGGAACTATCTTGTAAGAAGGTAAAATATGAAACCAGAATAAAAATAGAACAGAGATTCTGTCAGCTTTAGGAGTTCTCAGCATAAAAATTCATGATTTATTCTTAAGAGTGGATAAGTCCTCGAAGTAGTTAGTGAAAAGAGCATACAGCAGAGAATAGAGATTGTCGGTTTCTTATAAATCATATTTCATTCTTTCAACAAATACCTTGTGAGCAACTAATATGTACCAAGCAATACATCAGTCAGAAGATAATGAAAAAGATTTAAGAAGCAGGATGGGATTCTCTTGGTGTTATAATACCCCAAATATGGTACTGAAGATTTTAGGAATAATCAACACTTTGTGTGAAGGGCAACCCTACATGAAAGAAAATGATGAACAACATAATGGTTTATAATTTGAGTTCAGAGTTTAAAGAGAGATGAGGAAGTTAAAACTGTTGCAATTGGTGCTAAAAATACATTTTTCAGTTTTTTTGTTTTCTTTGAAAAAATATAGCTCATATTTGTGAACACTTTCTAAGATTATAATCACATAATATGCAGGGAGGAAGTTACTGTATTCTAGAGAAAAGACAAAAATCTCAGTTAAGGTTAGATATAGTTTCAATTCTGAAAATATAGAAAATAGAAGTAAATCTATTTTAAAATATTTAGCAAATGAGGAATTTAAGTGGCGAGAACAGAAATTTGAGGTATGATTTAGATTTACTACATGTACAGATAAAGTGTTCTCAATCATTTCCAGAAGTCTACGGAATTTCGAGAAATTCCTGAAAAGTATTTCAAAAATAAAGAAGCATCAAACACCTGACTAATAATGGAATATAATTTCTAAGTTACCAGGACGATGCCGACGTGGAAATTCTACTTCCAATACCCATGGCTCTTTTCCTTGCTTCAATTTGAAGACCAGATTTGGCTTACTCACACGATAACCTATTAATGAAAAAAAATAAAGAAAATGATACAAATTGCTTGAAGTTTGTATGGATAAGAAAAATACAATTTCAGGAAAACAATGAAGTTCCACTTAGGCTTGTCAAATTTTAGATTCTTTCACTGGAGATGTAGGAACACTTATTCTGGTACCCAAAATGGATTAAGTTTGACCTCTGAAACAAAGCTAATATAATTCAACCCCATAAAGATCTTATATGTTCCAGAAACTGAGAGAAGAAATATAAATGACTGGGATTTATATATTGTTATAGTTTGGATGTGAAGTCTCCCCCAAAAGTTCACATATGAGACTATACAAGAAGGTCTGGAGAAGAAATTATTGGGTTATAGCCTTAATCTAATCAGAGAATTAATCCCTGATGGGATTTACTGAGTGGTAACTGGAGGCAAATAGAATGTGGCTAGAGGAAGTGGTTTATTGAGGGCATGGCTATGAAGTATATGTTTGTATATAGAAAGTGGAGGCCTCTCTCTCTCTGCCTTCTGATCACCACACTATTCCTTCCGCCACACTCTTCCACCATGATATTCAGCCTCACCTAGAGCCCCAAGGAATGCAGCCAGCTTCTATGGACTAAGACCTCTGAAAACATGAGCACTAAATAAACCTTTTCTCCTCTACAGTTGTTCTGGTTAGGTCCTTTTAGTCACAGCAGTGAAAAAGCTGAATAAAACATATGAGGAAGTTTTTCTCACCCACTGAGACCAGGTGATTGTAGTTCTCCAGCATGACATCCTTGTACAGGGTCCTCTGAGCAGGAGTCAGTAATTTCCACTCCTCCTTGGTGAATTCCACAGTAACATCCTTAAATGTCACTGGTCCCTGGAACAATATTTCAATTAAATCTGAGCTGACCAGAAAAGAATACCATTGAAAAGATACAGTAAGGGCTGGGGACAAGACTCAGTGGTAAAGCATTTGCTTTGCTTGCATGAAACTCTAGGTTTAATCCCTAGCACTGAGGAGGGAAAAAAAACATATTAAACTAGCTTTGTGTTGACTGTAGAATTTACTCTGGATAGTTATACTGCTAACTATATACAGTATTTTATACACAGATATATGTTCAATACACATTTACTGAGCTCCTACTCTGCCTGCAACTCTCCTGGAGGTATCAAAGATGAATAAAAGTAATTCTTTCTATTATCAAAGAACTGATATTTTGACATGAGGCAAAGATGTAAATGCTTAAAGGCAATATGTGTAGTGGGTGTATTGTCAAATATGATACAAGATACAAGATGGTTACAAATGGGGAAAGTTATTTGCATTTTGTATTGTCATGTTAGATTTTTTTAGATGGTCAACCTGATTTATGTACATTTTAAGAATAAACAATACATGATTGGAAAAAGCATGGGGCATAAGAAATGATGAAAGTTAAACTACAAAAAACACAGTATAATAGGAGAATAGGTTATAGGATGAAGATTAATTATGTTATAAATTCAAGTGACAGAACATAAAGAAATTATGTCTTTTGACCCATAGATTATATTTTTCATATATTTAATAGATTGCTTATTAATGTTACACCTATTAAAATAGGTTAACAAGTCTTAAATTTAAGGAATTTAAGGAATAAAATTTATATAAGAGAACAATATCTACATCACAGTATGTAGACTATCTTATACATCTTAGGGATGCTCACTCCTTCACTTTGTAGATGTAAATACAGACAATAGGAACCACTGAAGATACAGATGTAAGCGCTGGAGTTATAGCAGATAAGTAGTTTAGAAGAAAACTATAAATCAGAAGTAGCAAATGGCACATCACAAAGAGACAGATATAAGCAATAGGCATTTACATAAAGTAGCAGCAGCAGTAGCAGTAGTATGGCAAAATAGTATAATGTAACTGTAATTAGCTGGTAATTAATAGCTACTGGGAAGAAGACAGAGGATAGCTCCCAGATTATTATGATTTGGTGGCCAGAGTTAGGATGCTAATTTCTTTCATTTGTATTAAAAGAAACAATTTAAGGCTATAAAATTTCTTCTGATAAATGCTTTATTTATATTCCATAGGATCTGAAATGTATTTTCACTTGAACAATAACTTGGTTGGGCAGGCATAAATTCCTGATTCATACTTTTTTCTTAATTTCTTGAAAACGCTTTCTATTATTTTATGTTTATATAATTTGGTACTAAGAATTATGTCAATTTTATTTTCCTTCCTTGGAAAGTGATTTGTACTTTTCCCCCTTGAGACCAGAGAACTTTTTAATTACTTAAAAATACGTATGGGGGTTACCATTCTGAATCAATGCTTTGTGCTTTGTGGCATACAGAGGGTCTTTTCAATGAGTAGATTCAGTTCTTCTCTTTCTGGAAAGTTCCTTGAATTATAGTTTTTTTAAATTTATTTTTTAGTTGTAGTTGGACACAATATCTTTATTTTATTTACTTATTTATTTTTTTTAAAATGTGGTGCTGAGGATCGAACCCAGGGCCTCGAACACACTAGGCAAATGCTCTACTGCTGAGCCATAACCCCAGCCCCCCCTTGGATTATAGTTTAAAATTTTATTCTCTTTTGTTATTTGGTTTTTGTACCTTAGGGACTCTACTTTGTCTTTCTTTTACTTTTATTACTCAAATCTTCCTGATCCTCATTCATTTTGTTTCGCCCTAACTTTGATCTCTTGTCCATTCATTTATTTCATGTCATTTATTGTACCTTCATTCACTTCTTCTTCCTTGAGCATATTGTAACTTAACAGAAACCTTGAGTTTCTGTTCTGCTATATTTTTCCTAAGTTAATGAACCTACATTTTGTATTTACTTGCTTTTCCATTTCTATCATGAGTTTTTAATTTCTGGTTTGTAAGTTTCTTTACTGTCCCAAATTACTTAATACTGAAGATTTGTATTAACAGTTTTCTTCTATTTTGCTTTTGTTTTGGGAAATTCACAACAATTGAAAAAGTTAATTCACACTTTCTGCTTTCTTCTTATATTATTAATGCATGATTGTTGAGTAACTTCCTTTTTCATGATAAGTGACAATAAAAGTTAATTTTATGTTGGGTAGGAAAGAAGAAATTGTTGTCTACTCTTGGTTAAAATATCAGCAACTATTTGAAAATAATAAGTGAGTACTTTGTTTACTGTTATTCAAAAATAAACTCAAAGTTGTTGGTTTTTTTTGTTTTTTGTTTTGCGGGGGATGACTGGGGACTGAACTCAGGGGCACTCGACTACTGAGCCACATCCCAAGCCCTATTTTGTACTTTATTTAGAGAAAGGGTCTCACGGAGTTGCTTAGCACCTCGCTTTTGCTGAAGCTGGCTTTGAACTTGCAATCTTCCTGCCTCAGCCTCCTCCCAAGCCACCGGGATTACAGGTGTGCACCACTGCGCCTGGCCTACACAGACACTTTAAATCAACTCTTTGACGCATGCTCAAGGAAGTATAGAAAATTGTGGACAAAGAACTAAAGGAAACAAAGACTATGTATAAACAAGTAAAGAATATCAATAAAAAAAGTTTAAAAAGGGAAAGAAGTTACAGAGTTCAAAGGTAGAATAACTGAAATTAAAAATTCACTTGAGAGGGTCAACATCAGATTTGAGCAGGCAAAAGAAAGAGATCTACAAAAGTGAAGATTAGATGATTTATCCTGTTGTTGCAATTCTGGCTCAAAATAAAAATATCAATGTAAGTCATAAACATGAAAAAATTAAAAAAGAAAAATATCATCATCATCATCTCAATAGATACAGAAAAAGCTTTTCACAAATTTTTAAAATAATTATCATTCATGATTAAACCTCTGAACAAATTAGGTGAAAAAGATATTATAATTTGCTTTTCAGTTTCCTCCAAAGAACATGTAGTAAAGGCTTGCTCCCTAGGGTAACTGCATTGGAAACAGAGCCTTACTATTGGGTAGAACCTTAAGGAAGCAGGGTCTAGTAGGAGGTCTTTGGGGTCACTGGGACTATCCCTTTGAAGGTGACTGTGGGACCCTGGTCCCTTTCTCTTTCTTTTGCTTTCTGGCCATGAGAGCAGTTTTGCTCAATCATGTGCTCATGGCATGATGTGCTGCTTCAACACAGGTGTAAATGCAACAGGTTTCAACTGATCATGGACTGAAATCTCTAAAAGTGTGATCCCAAATAACCCTTTTCTCTTTATAAGGTATTTATTATAGTGACAGAAGCCAACTAATGCAGAAGGGATCTTCCTTAATCTAAAAAAGACATTTATATAAAATTTGTAGCTAGCACAACACTTACTGAATGACTAAATTCTTTATCCCTAATGACTGGAAAAAAATGTTTAATTTCAGTACTCTTACTTAATATCATATTAGAAATAATAGCACTGGCTAAAGAAAAGCATACAGATTACAAAGAGGAAAAATAAAACTGTTTCTGTTTTCAGATGACATTTACTTATGTGGACAGTCTCCAAGAATCTTTAAAACAAATTCTGGAACTAATCATTAAGCTTATTAAGGTCACAGACCAAATTTGTTTTTAAAAATCTATATTTCTATATGCTAGTAAAAACCAAGTAGAAATAAAAAAGCGAAATCAATATTATTTACAATAGCAACAAAAATGCAATACTTGAGTGTTAATCTAAACTTTTAGCATGGTCTATATCCAAAAACTACAAAACAACAAACAAAGAGGTCAAAGACCTAAATAAATGGGGTGTTAAATTGACTCTGAACCATGCCAACTCTTCTTAATATAATCTGTATATTTAATGTAATTCCAATCAAAATCTGAGAAGGCTTTTTTTTTTTGGTAGATGTCAATAGCTGATTCTAAAATATATAAGGAAAAGTAATGGAATTAAAATAGCTTTTGCAAAAAAACAAATTATGCGGATTCACACTATCTGATTTTAAGACTCGCTGCTATATTAAGGAAGATATTGCGCTAATAAAAAAGGATAAACACAAAGATCAATGCAATAAAAGAGTATTTTGATGTTTTAAAAGTCTGCTTAGTCTCTTGGTTTATGAGTCTTCCTTGATTTTTTAAAAAACATTATTATTTATTTTTGAAGTTCTGGGAATTGAACCCACAGCCTTGCACATGGTGAGCTATGTCCCTAGACCTTTCCTTAATTTTTATGACCTTGACAGTTTTGAAGAATACTACTCAAATGTTTTATGGAACGCCCCTCAAGTTGGATTTGCCTAAAGGTTGTCTCATGATTAGACTAAGATTTTAGGTTTAGGGGAAGAATAATAGAGAGCCCTTATCAAAATATAACAGGGGGTTCATAATATTACTAGTGACGTTAACTTGGCTTACTTTGTTAGGCTAGTGTTTACCATTTTTCTCCATTGTAAAGTAGCTACTTTTATTTTTCACATTCTATTTTTCGAAAGCAAATTAAAGTCCAGCCCATATGCAAGAAGAGAATGTGGTAATAAACTCCACTTCCTAGAGGGACAGTATCTATACATATCACATGGGGTTCTTCATAAAGATTTATCTCTTCTCATTATTTACCTATTTATTCATTTACTTATATCAACATGACCTGGTTTTTAAAAATGTTTTTAGTTAGAATATAATACTGCATACTTGTTTTGTTGCTCAAATTGCTTCAGCTTTGCCAATGAGGAGCTCTTATAGATTGGTTCTTGTGTCTATTTGACATGCCCCAATCATTTGTTTACTTTTATGTTATAGCATTTCCTTACTTTCTGATGGCACAAAATTCCCTTGGTTTATTTTGTATTTCCTTTGCTTCAGTCCTAGAATCAACCAGTTATCCAAGAAGTTCTAGTTCTTTTATTGAAAAATGGTATAAAAATATGGATGTGGGCACTAGGAATGCTCATTGCAACTGGGCGTCATTGCTCCTAGGTCTTCTTAGCACAGTTAGGAAATACATGTATGTATACTGACATACTTATATGCATGTATCTATAATTATTTTCAGAGCTATCTATATATATGAGCCAATATATTAAGATTATGCATAGATTACAAACACACATAGATACATAATATTACTTTTCAATAAATGGTACTGGAACATACAGAAATACATGTATAAAGGATAGTATCTAAAAATGAAACCAAGCCAATAATTCATATAAATATCACCTAAAAATCATGTAAAACTATAAAATTTTTAGAAAGAAAAAGGCTTTGTGACTTTTGGTTAAAGCAGGTATTTTAGACATGATACCAAAAGAAACTAAAAAAAGAAAAAATATGGAGCTTATCAAAATTAGCTCTTCAATGACACTGTTAAATAAATGAAGAGAAAACCCATAGATAATGATAAAATGTTTGAACATTTACAAGTCACTTATGTCCAGAACATAAAAAAAAACTCTCAAAACTCAACAAGAAAACAACATGTAAACCCACCAAAATATATTCAATATCATTAAACATTAGGGAAATTAAAATTAAAATATAATGGGATACTACTACTCAACCATCAGCATGACTTAAAAAAACTGACAATATTAAGTGCTAACAAGTAATGTGAAGCAAATGGATCTCTAATACATTGCAGCAGGAATACAAAATAGTATATCTATTCTGGGAAACGGAATTCTTATAAAGTTAAATTGGGCTGGGGATGTGGCTCAAGTGGTAGCGTGCTTGCCTGGCATGCATGGGGTGCTGGGTTCGATCTTCAACACCACATAAAAATAAAGATATTGTGTCCACCTAAAACTAGAAAATAAATATTTTTTTTAAAAAGTTAAAGATAATACCTGTAACCTAGAAAGCCCACTCCTAGTATTTACCCAAGAAAAATAAAATCTATGTTCACACGAAATTCACTACACAAGTATCTGAAAAAGCTCTGTTCACAATTGCCCCCCCCAAAAAGATGGAAACAAGTTTTCAACTAGTAAATCTATAAATGATGTATATCCATACAACTAAATCCCATTTAATAACAAAAAGGAACAAACTTTTGATATATTACAATATGATCAAATCTCAAATGCATTATGCTGAATGAAAGAAGTCAGTCTTTAAAAAATCAATTCAATATAAATTGAATTTATGTGATAGTCAGGGAAAGGAAAAATTATAAGAATTCAGAATAGATCAGTGATTGCTAGGAATTTGGATAAAAAGGCTACAAAGAGGGAATAAGGGAATTTTGAGGTTGTGGAACTGTCAGTAGCTTGAGTGTGGTGATGATTACATGCTTTTATGAATGTGTCAAAAGTCAATAAAATGTACAACCCCAAAGAGTATATTTTGCTGAGGTAAAAAATAACAACATAACAAAAAGTATAAATCATTTTATACCCACTAGGATAGCTATTCTTTAAAAACAACAAAATAACAACGTTGGTAAAGATTAGAGAAACTGGAACCCTGTGTGTTTTGGGTTAGAATGTAAAATGATGTAGCCACTATGGAAAACAGTATGACAGCTCCTCAAAAAATTACAAAATGATCCAGAAATTCCCTTTCTGGGTATATATCTTATAGAAATAAAAGCAGGGACTCAAATAGTATTTGTTCATCTATGTTCAAATCAGCATTATTTATAATAACCAAGAGGAAAAAGTAAACCAAGTGCTCATGAATGTATGAATGGATAAACATAATGTAGTTTATATAACCAATCTAATATTATTCCACTTTTAAAAAGAAGGAAATTTTGACACAGGCTACAACATGGATGAAACTTGAAGAATTACACTAAGTGAAATTAATCAGTCAGAGAAAGACAAATATTGTATGATTCACTTACACAAGATACCTACAGTAGTCAAATTCATACAGACAGAAAATAACATTAGTAATTAGTTGCCAGGGATTGGGAGAAGAGGGAACAGTATTGTTATGTAATAGGTTGTGAGATGGAAAAATTATGGAGATAAATGGTGGTAATTGGTAACTGTTAAGTAACAATGTGAAGGTATGTAATGCCACTGAACTAAACACTTGAAAAAGTTAAATGGTAAATTTTATGCGTCTTTAACCACAACTAAAAATAAAGACAAAACATACTAAATAGCTGTATAAAAGCATGAAAGGATAATAGTAACCAGGATTTGAGGGATAAGGATCTTGGAAAAATGGAAAATCCACTGAGATGAGCACTATTCCTCTGCTTAGAAATTTCAAGACATTTGTAAAGTTCAAAGCCACGGAAAAGAGAGTAGAAAAGCAGATTAGAGCTAGTATCTTTACACTAAGGATTTAAAACATTGGTTCTGAGTACAATGTAGAATATCAAAAGATAGACTGATCTCACCCTAACAATTAGAACAAGCCCTTTACCTAGGAAATCAAGGTTTCCAAAATTAATCAGAAAACTGAGAATCCAAAGATGAACAAAGGCAAAAATTCAGAAGATTAGAATATTTCAGAAAACAACTACTCATTTCTGGGGGATTTCTTTAAAATATTAGTAAATGTTTCAAGCAAAAATAACAAGTAAATACTTGTTAAAAATATATTACAAATGAACTAAAGAAAAAGGCCACAAAGAATGGGAAGAATAGGAACAGAATTATACTACTGAAATTTTACTTCACTGTTTATGAATAAACAGTATGTTATTTGAAGATATTACATAGGTTAACCAGGCATAGTATCATTTCCAGGTTAATCAAAAAATACAATAACACAAAAAGTAGAGCTTAAAGTCAATAAGTATAATACTCAAAACACAAATCCTCAAACCCAAAGAAGTACAAATAAGTTTCATTAGGATAAAGAAAAATCCACACATAAACACACAATGGTAAAATACATCTCGAAAGCAGTTAGCCCAAAACAGACAAATTTGCTTTAAAGATCTGACAAAGGGACAGGTATATTTTTAACAGCATCAGTAGCACAAGACTATTTATGCTTTTCAGTGTTTTCAAAGATAAGAACTACCAACGAAGAATTCTATACACAGTGCAAATAAACAAAACAGAACTTTCCACTAGCAAACCCTCCTCCAAAGTAAAAATAGTAAATATAAAGGATTTTTCAAAAGCAGAGAGTTGTACCAATAAAAGTAGAGAGATGCAAGGAGGAATACAAAAAAAGAGAAATCTACTCTGGCCAAAATGGCTATAGACAAACAGTTCAAGAACCTGCAACAAATAAAATTTTCAAGGAGTTGGTAATAACAATTGCACTTAAAAAAAAAAAAAAAAGCAGAGCTGGGTATGGTACCCCTGATCTCTAGTTCCAGCTACTTAAGGAGGCTGAAGCAGGAGAATCACCTGAGCTCAGGAATTTGAGACAAGGTTGGGCAACATAGTGAGACCCTATCTCAAACAAATGAAAAACCCCCACAGGAAACAGGCTCATTAACTGTTTTTATTGTCCCAGACTGACCACTGAGCAATTAATTGTACATCATAGGAAAACACATGTACTCCCCAATGAATTTTGGATAAGGAGGATTTCAAATAAAAGATAAAAATATATTCAGGATTTGCTGTAGCAGAACTGTAGGTCCTACTCTAGTTTTTAATTGGTTCTGTTGAATAGGTTGAATCTTAGCTTCCTTTTACTTACTTTCTCCTTTGTTTCTAGCAAGATGCCCAAAGATTGTGATTTTCAACTGGTTACAGGTAAAGTCCATACCAAAGTTTGTGATACGGTAGTATTAACATTTCAAAAAGTGACTTGAGGATTATGTGAGAAGAATATACTAATGCTTAGCAGAGGGCTGGATGTTTAATTGACAATTATGTTGTTTTATTTAAAGTAAATTTTTAAAAACCAATGAACTGATAACAGAATTCAGTATTAGTTTTTCCTGGTAATGGTGAGATCAAGACCATCAGTTGTAACCAGTAATATTCATTTCTTAAGCCCAACAGGGCTGATGTTAATTAATATTCCTTAAGTTGTACATATATATTGTACATTTTAAATGAACAAATAAAAACAACATTCAAAGTTCTACAGTCCACAAGGTCCTACATCTTCTAGCTTCTTCTACTTCTTTGATGTTACTTCTTGCCATTCTCTTCCAAAGTCACTTCTCTCTACCTATAATATCCTGATATGGTTTCTAGAACATGCCTCAGAATGACTGTATTTGCTGTTCCTCTATTTAATATGTTTTGCCATTAGATTTCTACATAGTTCCCTATCTCATTTAATTGAGGATTTACCACAAATACCACTTTTTAGAATGGTCTAATTAACTTTAAATCTAAAAAACTATGTGTCCTTTATTTCTTTGTATTGCTCTGTCCTCTCAAAGTACTTGACTCTCTCTCTGAGCATATGCTTCAGAAATGTTACTCAATTGTTTTTAGGCACTGTGGCACAAGCCTGCAACTCAGCTACTTGGACAGCTGAGGTAAGAGGATTGCAATTTTGAGGCCAGAGACCAGCCTGGGCAACTTAGTGAGCTGGAGATGTAGCTCAGGGGTAGAGCACCCTAATAACACTATATATATATATATATATATATATATATATATATATATATATATACACATATATATACATACATACACATACACATACATATACACACACACACTTATATATGTATTCTACTTTTGAAAATTTTTATTATACATTTGAAAAATTAAGTTAGTATCAGCACCAATATTATCAGAAGTCTTTTATATATTAGAAAGTTGTCCAATTCATGATTAAGATACAAGTTCTACAAAAATCTAATTTTTACCTTAAAGCCCAAATTTTAATATTGGCAAAAAGATACCTTGAAGTGACAGGCTCACTTCATCTACTTATTTATTTATTTATTTTAGTTGTAGTCGGAAACGATGCCTTTATTTTATTTATTTATTTTTTATGTGGTGCTGAGGATCGAACCCAGTGCCTATGCTAGGTAAGCAAGCGCTCTACCACTGAGCTACGACCCCAGCCCAACTTCATTCACTTTTGAGAATGTTTGTTAAATACCCAAGTGTAAATAACTATAGCTTTTTTTGCCATTTGTTCTTTCATGTAAAAAAGGTCTTCCATGAAAAGCATGTGCACAAATCAAATAATTGCACAAGGGCTTGTTATCCAGACCAGACAACTAACTAACTGTTCAGGATGCAGAAGCGCATTATTTTAACTTTCCATTTCATCACATGGAATATTAAAAATATATACACTTGAGGGTCAATATTTAATAAAATTAATAATTTTTACTATTTTATTAAGATTATCCTTAAGTAAATGGCAGGTTTTTACTTGGAGAAATACAATGATTATAAATTAGGTGTCCTTATCTTAATTCATGCCAATAGTAGATAGGCAGGAACCTATCACCATTGCTTTCATACCAGCAGTGCAATTAGCATCTTAGCACTAGAGTTTTGAATTTAAAGACCCCTTGAGAGGGTTTTAGGGTTCCCAGGGGTCTTAAGACCATACTTTGAGAGCAGTGTTTTCCTTGAAGATGATCTGTAACATAGCTCCCTTTCTAGTTAAATACCTGAGCTCTCTTAAAAACACATACACACATTAAACACACATACACAAAGTGAAACAAAGGCTAAATAAATGACTCACCTTGAACTTGTTCATTTTCTGCTGCTCTTGGGAAAGGGTAGAAACTATAAAGCCCGAGCAGGGAAAGTTGTAAGAGAAAAGTCATAAGAGACCATATGTTACAGCTCCAGGAATCTCCTGTGGGAAATTTCCATACAATATTTTAGTAAAATCTAAACCCCTGGAAAAATGTCCCTTTGACCCCTGAGAAGGAATAGGAAGTACCATGATGAAGTAGTACCCACCTGTCCATCGATGACTCTGACATAATCTTGATGAACCTGGGATATTTTTGAGTGAATCTAAACATTTCTTTCTTATTGGTTGCTTTGAAAATTATGTGTATGTTCACTGAATAACACAAAAGAATTGAAAACATAAATAATAAATAACAGATTAAATACAATGTATAATATATCCAAACATGGATCCCTATGTCTAGCATTACAGATGATGAATTGATATATTTATTGATATATAAAAGGTGTTTAGTTTACATTCATAACAATTTTTCCTGTTAATATTATAAATCCCACAATTATAAAGTTATTTCAGCGTTTTCAAAAATGAGATAGTTCTTCTCCTTAAATTAGTTTCTTTTGATATAGTGAATCTGGAGACTTCAGTTCTACCTTAGGCTTACTTTCAATGCTGCTACCTTTAATATAAGGAAAAATCAGGTAATCTTGAACAACCTCTCATGTGATTTTTAAAGTCTTTACCCAGGACCACAAATCTGGATAGTGCCCTGGATTTCACTGACCTTTCAAATTTAGGCTGGGTCTAGGGTAAAATTTAGTTCAGCCTTGATAAACTGACATGGCCCCTAATCTGCTGACACATAAATCTAGCTTCTTAAATAGCACTTTGGCTCCAAAATTCCCAGACACTTCATAGATGTAGCAAAGACAACAGTTGCCACAATCCTGTGGTCCTTTTCATAAGCAGCAGAAACAACTTCCAGCTACCCTACGCTTAAAAGATAATTATAAGCCCAGATACCACCAGCCATCAGAAGCATTATCACATCACATACATAATAAAAAGCATGGAAGAATCACAGTTGGTTGTTTTTTTTTTTTTTTTTAAGTCTGTCTCTACCATTTCCCCTCTAGAAATTAGCCTTTAGCCTTGATAGACTTTCCAAATTCTTAGAGAAATTTAAAATTGAAAGCTCAAACTCTGGTTTCAATTTATGCGCTTGCTGAGAACAATCAGGTTGGAGGATGTAGGAAGGGTCTTAACTGACTTTTTGAGCCAAGGGTTCTAAAGGAATCCCAAGAATTTTTGGAAATAGAACACTACATGGAGAGATGATGTTCAATACACTTCACAACTATACTCTGGTGGTGCTTAAGTACAACTGCTTGCTTAAATACAAACTAAGACTGGATTTTAATGTAGGAAAGAGCATTAACTACAGAGTAAAAACAGTGAGAGTTTAAATCCTACCTAATTCCGAGTAAACCAATTTATATCTCTGAACCTGTAATACTATAATCTATTAAAACGGAGGTGGTCACTGCCAATGATTAAAGGAGCCAATAATGAAAACAACAGCATGCCTTGTAATAAAAGCAGCTCACCTTTATTAATTCCTTATTATTTACATCTACTGCCTTATTCAGGACAGCAAACGACCCTCAAGGGTGCTTTCATCATCATTTTACAGATGACTGAATCACCCTGAGATCAGCTCGCCCATCCAGCCGCACACCCTGGATCTGGGCCAAGCCTGGCTACAGCCAGCGTCGCAGAGGCGCTCGGACTCAGCGGGTCCAGCTCCACGTTACCCAGAGCCGCTCCCTCCGGGCGGCCCGGCCTGCTTTCCCCGCAGAGTGGGCCCTCCTGGGTTGCCCCTTACAGGTCGCGACAACAACTCTTGGAGAAGGTCGGCTGTGCAAAAGGCCGGCTTCCCTGCCAAGTCCCTCCCGCAGGCCCTGTAGGCTCTCGGCGCAGGCCGCGGCCTCCAGATTTTGACCCGGCAGTCGCAAAGTCTAGCTTCCCAGCTCCCGACCCGCCCACAGAGGCCTTCGACACACCTGCAAGGGATCTGTCTTCGATCCCAGGCCACTCTGAGCCCCGGCCCCTCCCTCAGCTGCGCTGCGGCGACCTGGTAGCTCCGGAGTCTTCAACCCCCTGCGGCGTGACACAAAGCCGCCCAGACAGAAAGGAAAGGGCATTGCACATGCGCAGAGCGCACCCTGGGGGGGGGGGGGGGGAAAGCCTCCGCTTTGACACGAATTTGGATGAAGTTAAGCGATTTGGCGCCCTCTAGTGATCTGATGATTCCTGCTGGGCTTTTCTGGAGACTTGAGCTTTTGGTTATTCATGGGAGTTGAGTGGTTAAAATTGGCTTAAAGGCAGAAAACCACCCGAAGTGGTATTGATGGACAACTTAGGTAACGTGGTTGGGACTCAGTACTATAGTGATGTACGACAGAAGAAATAAGGACAGGTATAAAGGAAGCATATGGGAAAGAAAAGGGATTGTAGCTTTAAATCTAAAAACTCCATGGACACCCACACTTTCATTTCTTCAGGCCTGAGTTCGTAAAAGTCCAATAAATCTTAGTCCAGATAATTAATGCCTTTATATTTCTTTATTGAACAAAAATGTATTTTCAGACTGAAGCCTAGAGAAATTGCCAAGTGCTATTGACTAGATACGACAACCTGAAATTCTGAAAATAGTCTCAAAATAATTGAGCTCATTAAGCTGACACAGGATAGTGGAGAGCTGAAGCTCCAAACTTCAGTTCTTATATCCCAACTTAATAAAAGCTAAAGTCAGACACGAAAAGTCAAGAGAATTTAGTTATAAAAAAAGATTCAAGCAAAGAAGCTTTCTAGAGAGGGTCGCCTGTGGGCAGAGAAGGGCAAAAGAAACAATGCTGCTTCCAAATTTATTGCTGCCTTATGTTTACCTTGAGAACTGTGGTCTACCTTCTGTGGTCTGCGCTAATCAGATGTTTACTCCCTCTTCACATAGATTGCAGGAGTTTTGGGCCCTAGTTGGTCATCTCTCTGTCTTGGAGACTATAGTATTGGAGGAGGGGGAGCTTCTTCTGCAATTCAATTGTATGTTAATGAGGGTGCTGGGGTCATGACCTGGCAGACTTCATCTTAGTGTGCCTGTGGTATTAATGAAACTTCTTAACTACACTGAGAAACCTATGGCCATAAATATTAATTTTACAATGACCTTGGTAGACCCTGTCAGGAGTTAGCCCCACTGATCTTTCCTTCATAGTGTATTTCTTAGTTGTCTTTGTTTCCCTGTGTTTATTCTCAGGTTAGTACACCTGCAATAGATGCAATACTAACATAATCTACAGTCCATGTTCAAATTTTGCTCACTGTCTCAATTAAGACTTAAGTAATACTTTGTTGATTCAATATCCACAATCATAAATGTTTATGTACCTAATAGGACAGCTTAAAAATATATAATTTTATACATTGCTTACAAATTTATAGTTTAAGATCTCATACTCCCTTCTCAGTATTTTGTATGCCAATAGAAAGTCAGCAAGTACATAAAATTTTTAACATCACTAATGTGACTAATGTTTATAAAGTACATTTACTCTCCAAAAGAAAAATATACATTCTGTTCAAGTGCACATGCAAAATTTACCAAAAGACACTATATAATATATCATAAATTTAAAAGGATTCAAGTCATTCAAAACACATTATTTGACCATGTTGTAATTAAATTATAAGTTAATATCTATATGTATCTGGAAAATATCCAAACATTTGGAAAATAAATAATCTAAATATACCATGTGTTAAAGTAGAAATCAAAGGGGGAAATTAGAAGCTAATTAGGACTGAATTAAAATAAAAACAATCCAAATTTGTATGTTGTTACTATGTAACTGCTGAATGAAAGGAACTTTTTTTTAAAGAAAAAAATCTCTAATGAATGACCTCAGCTTCTACCTGAAGAAACTAGAAATATAAGACCAACTGTAACTGAAAGTAAGCTGAAGAAGGTAAATAAGAGACATCAGAGTGGGGAATCAAAGATGATGAAGTAGAGGAAGACTGCATTTTCCAGTTTGCCCCCTGGCTTGAAGCAAGAGTTCTCAATGAGACTGGTGACAGAGAGAATTGTAATTCAACATTGGATCATCAGAAACTCAAAGAGATGCCGAAATTCTATTACCACACAAGCATCTATAAAATTCAGAGGATCTTTAGAGACTACTGTGAAAACTTATATGCCAATATAATAGAAAGTCTTGAAGAAATGGAAAGATTTCTAGATACATACCACCTAGTAAAATTAAACCAAGAAGATATATAAAACCTGAAGAGACCAATAGCAAGTAATGAGATTGAATGGGTAATAAAAACTGATGTTTGAACAAAGAAAAACCCAGGAACAGGAGATGTATTCCAGGCAAATGCAGGTGAAAGGTCAGAGGGCCCCTTTCCTAAATAGCACCCACTCATCAGGCAAAGGCTCCATTCTAGAAATAGTAGGTCAAAATTCCTGGGACCCTGATAGTCCTAGCCACACTATACTTGTAGGATAGAAGTTTAAATCCCATGTGTGGCATACAAAGAATACTAAAGAGTTCCATCCTCCACCAGCAGTCTGTTTGCAAACAGTGGTGTAACTGTGACAAAATTAGGCCACTGTTCCTATCTCTAGCTCCAGAGCTGTAGCATAGAGTTTTTTCCCAGAGGGAGAAGCAAATTATGAGAGAGAGAGAGAGAGAGAGAGAGAGAGAGAGAGAGAGAGAGAGAGAATGCGCGCAAGCGTGAGTGAACATGCTATGAAGCTGTCTCCATGGGAATTGATTATAAAAGATAATATGGAAAGTGAAACAACCGAGATTTGGGGTATTGACAATGAAGAAGGCTGGTAGTTCCATGAGGGAAACAAGTTATACCAGAAGTTTACCAGAATAAACTAGACAAAAACATTCCAGAAAGAATAGTCCTGGTATTAAGGGTCAGATAGATGAAAATGGTAGAACACAAAGTTAAGGAGAATAATTCTATATAATGGACCCACTGTTCTGACCTCCACATACTTTCTTTGCCAAAGAGCAATTTGCCTGCAGCCTAGCCAGGTCTAAGTGGACAGGATATGTCACAATCCTCAGCAAACTGAGGGAGGGGCAAAAGTCAGGTAATCAGTGTAGGTAATTAAGGATGATGGTTGAGAGAGGATGAAGACTGGCTAACAAAGAACAATGGGTTGATAATGGTCAACCTCTGGATTGTGCTCCTAGGCACTCTGGGTTGCTAACAATTAACCACCATGCTTCTGTTCCTTCCTGTTCTGAGGTTCCGTAAAAAAGCAAGTCGAACCCCCTTTCATGGACTCTTGGCTCTGAGGTTCCACTTCTCTTCGAAAACTCTGTCCCTATCACTTTCTTAATAAAACTTTCTCTCTATGCTTGCCTCAGCATCTCTTGTGTTTATTCTTCAACACTGGGGAATAAGAACCTGTTCCCCATCTGCAATGGACTGGTATCACTGGAATCAGAATCTGAAAACCTGGTCTCAAAGACTATTTTTGAAAAGCAGACTGAACTTAATTGGATCATTGTAGTGTAATTTATATTCCAGATCATTGTGTAAAACAATAACTATCAGCTTGAAATTAGTAGTGACTAACCAAAAGGGACAGTTTTATAAAGAGATTAGGGAAAAAGAGAGTTTTGCTGGGAACATTGCTATTCTTGGCTCACTGTGAAAATGCCCAGGGCTTCACCATTCTGAGGAACTACATCAGAGGTTGCGCTTTGCAAGGGAATTAGACTTCATTACAATAGCCCAGACAAGTCACTCCTCAAGCAGGCAAACACAATGCCCTGGTGTGTGTGTGTGTGTGTGTGTGTGTGTGTGTGTGTGTGTATGTGGCAGGGGGATCAATAGACACATTGTCATAATACATAGTCTACAATATTCATTTTTAAACAACAGCAAATTATGAGATACAAAGAAGTAGGAATGTGTGACCATACACAAAGAAAATTCAGGTAACAGTGCCTACAAGAAGAAAATGTAGCCCCAACTCTCCATCATGTTGGCTTAGGAACCAATTTCCTCAACAAGACTCCTAAAGTGCAAGAAATAAAATCAAGAATCAATAAATATGATAGTATCAAACTAAAAAGCTTCTTCACAGCAAAGGAAACAATTAAGAATGTGAACAGAGAGCCTACAGCATAGGAGACATTTTTTTGCCATCTGCACCTCAGATATGGCATTAATTTCCAGAATATATAAGAACTCAATCTTAACCCCTACCCCCACCCCCAAAAAAATCCCAATCAATAAATGGGCAAAGGAACTGAACAGGTACTTCACAGAAGAAGAAATACAAATGGTCAACAAATTTATTAAGAAATGTTCAACATCCCTAGCAATTACAGAAATGCAAATTAAAAAACTACACTGAAATTCCATCTTACTCCAGTCAGAATGGCAATTATCAAGAATGCAAGCAATAAGTGTTGAGGACATGGGGGAAAAGGTATACTCATACATTGCTGGTGGGACTGCAAATTAGTGCCACCACTCCGGAAAGCAGTATGGAGATTCCTCAGAAAACTTGGCAGGAATTACCAATTGACTCAGTTATCCCATCCCTCAGTATATACCCAGCATACTACAGTGAAGTAGCCACATCAATGTTTATAGCAGCTCAATTTTACAATAGCTATGCTATGAAAAAAAAACTAGGTGCCCTTCAAAAGAAAATAAATAAAGAAAATGTGGTACATATACACACAATGGAGTATTACTCAGCTATAAAGAAGAATGAAATTATGGCATTTGCCAATAAATGGTTGAAACTAGAGACTATCATGCTACATGAATAAGCCAGTCTCCAGAAAAAAAGGCTGAATGTTCTTTCTGATATATGGATGCTAACACACAATAAGGGCATGGCAGGGAGAATAGAAGTTCATTGGATTAGACAAAGGGGAATGGGAATGGGAATAGGAAAAACAATAGAATGAATCACTCATAACTTTCCTATCTTCATGTATGAACACATGATTAGTGTAACTCTACATCTTGTTCAACCACAAGGATGGGATCCTAATTAGAATAAGTTATATTCCATGTATGAATAACATGTCAAATACATTCTACTGTCATGATGTATATCTATAAAGAAGAAATAAAAAAAGAAAATTTGGATAACAGAAATTGCCTTTATATTTAGCTGAAACTTTAAAGCATCTCTAATATGTTGAAAGAACTAAAGAAACCCATGATTAAGGACATAAAGGAAGATTTGATGGCAATATCTCAATAAAGAGAAAAATATTATGAAAAAAATAGACATTTTGGAGTTCAAAAGCAAAACATCTAGTGTGGGACACTGCCCGTAAATTATTTGAACTTATATGAACGTCTATACTCAGTCTTGAGCCAGGAAGGTTTAGGTTTGGCATTGCAAACTATTTTGTGGCCCTTCCCACTCAATGGATTGCGCAATGCATGTGACCTCTGCCTTGGCTCTGCTAGGAAGACCACTCTCATAGCTCTGAAGTTGGGCGTAACCTGTTGGAAACTGGACAGCCCACTTCTACCTTAATTGGCAAAGAACATTCTATGGAAAACCTTTGATGTTTCCCCATTTAAATAACGCAAACGCAGGCTCTCACTCTCTTTTTCCAGTGTGGAAGCTTGATACTTAAGATGGAAGAGCTGTCCTGCCCTTTCTTTCTTTCTTTCTTTTTAAAATTTATTTATTCTAATTTGTTATACATGATGGCAGAATGCAATTTATTTCATGTTACACATATAGATCACAATTTTTCAGGTCACTAATTGTACACAAAATATTTTAACACTATTTTTGTCTTCATACAGGTACTTAAGGTAATGATGTCTAACTCATTCCACCATCATTCCTACCTCCTTGCCTTCTTCCTTCCCCTCCCTCCCCTTTGTCCTATCTAAAGTTTCTCCATTCCTCCTATGCTCCTCCCCCATCACCATTATGAGTTAGCATCCTCATATCAAAGAAAACATTCGGCCTTTGTTTTTGGGGGGTTGGCTTGCTTCACTTAGCATTATCTTCTCCAACACCATCCATTTACCTGCAAATGCCATGATTTTATTCTCTTTTAATGCTGAGTAAAATTTTATTGTGTATAAATACCATATTTTATTTATCATTCATCTACTGAAGGGCATCTAAGTTGGTTCCACATTTAGCTTTTGTGAATTGTGCTGCTATAAACATTGATATTGCTGTGTCCCTATAGTATGCTGTTTTTAAGTTCTTTGGGTATAAACTGAGGAATGGGATAGCTGGGTCAAATGGTGGTACCATTACAAGTTTTCCAAGGAATCTCCATACTGCTTTCCATATTGGATGCACCAATTTACAGTCCCACCAGCAGTGTATGATTGTGCCTTTCCCCCCCACATCCTCGACAACATATATTTTTTGTATTCTTGATAGCTGCCATTCTGACTAGAATGAGATAAAATCTTAGAATAATTTTGATTTGCATTTCTCTAATTTCTAGAGATGTTGAACATTTTTCATGTTTGCTCAATGAATTTATATCCTCTTCTGAGAAGTATCTGTTCAGTCCCTTGGCCCATTTATTGATTGGGTTATTTTTTTTTTTGGTGTTAATGTTTTTGAGTGCTTTATATACCCTAGAGATTAGTGCTGTATCTGATATGCTTGTAGTAAAGATTTGCTCCCATTCTGTAGGCTTTCTTTACTTCATGATTGTTTATTTTGCTAAGAAGAAGCTCTTTAGTTTGAATCCATCCCATTTATTGATTCTTGGTTTTAATCTTGGGCTATAGGAGTCTTATTAAGAAAAATGGGGGGCTGGGGATGTGGCTCAAGCAGTAATGCTCTCGCCTGGCATGCGCGGGGTGCTGGGTTCGATCCTCAGCACCACATAAAATATTGTGTCCACCGAAAACTAAAAAGTAAATATATAAAAAATTCTCTCTCTCTCTCTGTCTCTCTCTCTCTCTCTCTCTCTCTCTTTTTAAAAAAAGGAAAGTTGGGGCCTAATCCAACATGATGAATATTTGGGCCTAGTTTTTCTTCCATTAGGCACAAGGTCTCTGGTTTAAGTCCTAGGTCCTTGATCCACTCTGAGTTGAGTCTTGTGCATGGTGAGAGATAGAAGTTTAATTTAATTTTGTTACATGAGGATTTCCAGTTTTCCCTACACCATTTGTTGAAGAGGCTATCTTTTCTCCAATGTATGTTTTTGGTGCCTTTGTCTAATATAAGATAACTTATGTGGGTTAGACTCTGTGTCCTCTATTCTATACCATTGGTCTACCAGTCTGTTTTGGTGCCAATACTATGCTGTTTTTGTTACTATTGCTCTGTAGTATAGTTTAAGGTCTGTTATAGTGATGCACCAGCTTCACTCTTCCTGCTAAGGATTGCTTTGGCTATTCTGGGTCTCTTATTTTTCCAGATGAATTTCATCATTGCTTTTTCTATTTCTATAAGGAATGTCATTGAGCCTGCCCTTGCTTTCTAAAATTATTTCCTGTGCCCTGTGATTTCTTCCCCGTCTTTTTTTCCCTTGGCTTTATTTTGCAGCCAGCCTACTCCACCAAAGAGAAACCTTCACATCTACCACTTGCGGGGCATGTGGACAGGAAACTAGTAACAAAGGGTCTCAATAGTAAATATGATTTAGAAAAAAATCAGTGGATTTGAAGATTACTGGATGCAGATTATGCAATCTAAATGACAGAGGGAGAGGGAAAAGTGAAAGACAAACAGAACTACAATAAAACATGGAAGCCATTAAACACGTTAATATAACCTTAACAGAAGTAGTCTGAACAGAAAGAATAGAGAGGGAAAGGAACAGAAAAAAATCAATCAAAAATAGTATTTTGTCATTACAAAGTCATATATAGTCATATAGGTAGAGTTGTTAGATTAAAAGTCCTTTAAAAATTGATAAAATGAGTCTCCAGAGACTTTCCATGAATAAAACTCACAAGGAGGCTGGGCGTGGTGGCACATGCCTATAATCCCAGCTGCTTGGGAGGCTGAGGCAGAAGGATTGTGAGTTCAAAGCCAGCTTCAGCAATTTAGCAAGGCCCTAAGCAATTTAGTGAGACCCTGTCTCAATAAGTAAGGAAGGAAGTAAATAAATAAATAAATAAAAATTAGAAAAAGAGCTGGGGAAGTGGCTCAGTGGTTAAGTGCTCCTAGGTTCAATCCCTAGTACTAAAATTCAGAATGAAAATGACGAGCACTGATAGTTTATTTTATGTGTAAACTTGACAGAGCTGCAGGGTGCCCAGATTAAATATGATTTTAAACGTGTTTGTTGAGGGTATTTCTGGACAAGATTAACATTTGATATCTTTGAGAATCAGTTGACTGTTTATGGTTGTATTTATTTTTGGGATCACTATTCTGTTCCATTGGTCTTTGTATCTATTTTTTTTAAAAATATTTTATTTACATTTTGGTTTTTGGTGGACACAACATCTTTGTTTGTATGTGGTGCTGAGGATCGAACCCGGGCCACACCCATGCCAGGGGAGCGCGCTACCGCTTGAGCCACATCCCCAGCCCCTGTATCTATTTTTAATTAAATACCAGAGTATTTTGAATACACTTCACTGTCAAGTTGGGACATCACATCCCATCTTCTACTGCCTCAAAATAAGATTTATATCATCACTCTGCTGTTTCTCAGGACTTCAGACAGAATTATACCAGCAGGTTCCCTGTGTCTCTTGCTTTCAGATGGCACATTGTGAGACTTTCTTGGTCTCCATAATCATGTAAATCAATCCCTTGAAGATACCAATTTATGATTCTCTCTCTCTCTCTCTCTCTCTCTCTCTCTCTCTCTATTTGTTTGTGTGTGTGTGGAGAAATTATGAGGATTTGTGATCACAAACCCTCATAGATTTCTATTACTCTCTCCTCCTTCTCTCTCCTCCTCCAGTTGTGCTCACTGGTACCTGCAGAGCATTACTGGTTGAAGGACTCCTTTTGAATACCAAATTCTGCAGAAGCTTAATTAAGTCTCTTATATAAAAGAACATAATATTTGTATCTAACATGAACACATGCTCTCATATACTTTAAATCTTCTCTAGATTACTTATAATAGCTAATATGATGTAAATGCTATGTAAATAATCATCATCAGATAGAAAAAGAAAATGAAAAAAACCCACATTGGAATACAGGAAACACCTATGAACCTTTGAAATGCAAATCAAAGTTCTGAGCAACCTGTCCATGTCCTTGGCCAGAAAACTTGCCCTCAGAAAGTAGCATAATATGGGTCATACACAAGTACAAGGAAAACTGGCTTAAAATTGTATAACTCTAGACCTCATTTGCTAGCTATTCTCTAGCTAAATATTAATAGACAAGACCAAAGAGTTGCTGTCTCTTCTGGAGATGGCCCCTATTCTCCCTTAAATGTGAGTTCCACGCTATACCAAAGCTTCTCTTTCTCAAGATGTGTATTTCTTGCTTTACCCAAAAAGATGTCTATTGAGAGAGCACACATTCTACCTTGAATTGTGTATTTGCTTTCCTAAGTAAATCTAGTTTTGTCTCTGACTGGTGGTGCTGAAATTATTTTCCTTCACATATTCCAAGGACCTCACTTGTCTTCAGTCAAGGGCCCCTTCTTTGGGAACTCTTCCAGTGATAATCATGCTTTATTTTTTAGGGAATCAAGGACACAAAATCTGCACATGTTCAGAACAGATGCTTTCCCCCAGCCCTAATATTTGTGATACATACTTGGATTGAATTTGTGAATGAAGAATGCAGATTTGCTTTTAATCTTAAAAAAAGAAAAAAGTCCTGGAACTGAGCTGTTTGTTGTTTTCTACAATAAAATATATCAGGCACTAAATTTATGGTTTGTTTTTAGGGTCTCCGTTCAATTTTTAAAACTCTGTCAACATTATTCATTCTTTGTGGGTTAAACGTTTAAAAAATTGAACACGGTAATTTTTTTCATGCAGAATCTAACATAACTTTATACATGTTCTTTATTGGGATGACATTCTGTTAGGAATACTCCATTGTTTTGAAATTTTACAATTATTATTTAGTAGTATTTCTTTGTGATACCAGTTATTGAAATCAGGGGCATTCTACCATTGAGATGCTTCTCTAGCCTCTTATTTTCTGAGAGAAGGTCTAACTTGCCCATTCTAGCTCTGAATTTGCCATTTCCTGGCTCAGGCTCCCCAGTTGTTGGGGTTACAGTCCTGTGTCACCGGCCTGGCATACGTTTATTATATTCAAAAAATACTCCTAATCATGGCATTGTACTTCCTTGAAGCAGGTGCCAAACTATTTTAATGCAGCAATATTTTACATATTGCTATTTCTTAGGGTTTTTTTTTTTGGGGGGGGTGTTAAAATATACTCGTTGTTAATTTAGGTTTTTGTTTAACACTGATGAAGTTGACAATGCTTTTGTAATGTGCACAATACACTAAGGAGAGAGAAAAACACATTTTGAGATTTTTATTGGAATTTTTTCAACGAATAGTCTTCCTATTAATTTCAGTATCGCAGAGGTACGAATCTGTACTATTTATTTTCTTCTTTCGCATGTGCTCATTTTTTTGATTTAGCTTCCATTTACCTTTGAGTGATTTTGATAAGCTAGGTTTCTTATTCCGCGACCACTTTTTTCCTCCCAGACACAATCTCTGATGGTGTCAGATGAGTTTTTTATTGTATGGATTTACCTACTTTCCAGTTTCTAAAAAGTGAGATTGACAGACGGCTTTCCTTTCCTTGACAGTTCTGCGTGTAAACTGCACACAAGCCACATAAGGAACTAAGAATCCGTAGGGGAACCAGGAATGGTTGCTTGAGACACCCACACGGACCGCAAACCCTAGAGCTAAATCCACAGTTCCCCGCAATTCCTAAGAATTGGTCGCGGGGCCTCATGGGAAAGGTAGTTTTTCATTATTGCCTCGGGCCCTGCACCGCGTTTTGCGCATGCCTCATTTCGTCTGCTGCCTCTTCTGTCTTCCCCGGTTTCATTCAACTCCCGAGTTGGTCGGGTAGCATAGTCTTCCTACTCTTCTGTGATCAATGCGACAGGCTGGGGATGGACCAGTGAACCCTGAAAGGCTGGGCAAGGAACGAGGGGCCCCGAGAGCGGTCAGCGGCCGGTATCCGGCGGTAGTAAGGAACCTTGCCGACCCGTGGAGGGACCCTGGGACGGCGGGTTCTTTGTCAGGATGTGAGGCCCCGTCACTACAGGTTTCAGTGGCGTGCTTGTGGAAGTTGTGTGTGGGGCCGCGAAAGGAGGAGGTGTGCACATGCGCGAAGTTTACTAGGAGCTCCTGGAGAGGGGGCGATGCTGCAGGGAGAGCCTGCGTGAGAGCTAAGGGTTCTTCCAACGCCTTGCATGGGAGTTTGGACTCATTAGTCACTGCGGATTTCTTATCAACTTTGTTTAGGCAAGTTCTTTTTCCTTGGTTCTCCATTCTATAGAGACTATGAACTGCTTCTCTATTATGTTCATCACTGCATCTTGATACGTGCTATTTTTCTGTCTTAATTCTCCTAAAGTTTAGGAAGGATCTACAAGAATTATCTTTTTATTTCATTTGAAAAGGAATAAGAAAAAGTCCTAAAGGTTTTTGCATCTCAGGATCATACTTTGTTAGTGGCCAAAACTATTTTGAGATCTCCTGACTCCCAAGCCAATCCTTTCTACTTTGTCATTTAAGTGAAAGGAAGTTTCTTATTAAACACATTTTGAGTAACAGCAACAAAGTTAAATTTAGAATTTTTTTTTCCTCGTGAAGCATGACTTTTTGTGGCTTTTTGTGGAGTCACTAATCAAAGGTTAAATAACACTAGTAGGAAAACTGATAGATATCATTCCAGAGTATTATTTTACAACTGTGAAATGTTGATGTTACTTCATTAGATGTAGTAACGAAATTGACCAGTATTATTGTTTTAATTTTTTTGTGAATCCTTAGTATTCACAAGAGAATTCTGTTGAAATCCATAGGAAGCAAATATTAACTTTCATTCAGAAAAAAAAATTGTGCACATGAGCTACATGATTATATTAGAGTCAGGTGGTCTTTCATCATTCCCCCTGATTATTCTGAAGGGTCAGTGGAGTGTTGGCATTATTCTAGGTTATTATTCATTAGGTCACTGGCATCAGTAGTACATTATTATTCATTGTGTCATTAGGCAGGTTACAGAGTTAGCAACATTATTCAGCTACATGTTACTTCTCAGTTACATGTTACAGTTACAGTGTGCAATGTTAGGACTTTTGTGAAGCGCTTAAGAAAGTCCATTGTTTAAAGTTACTGTTTTGTGGACAGGTTCAGGCTTAGTGGAGCTTGGTAAAACATTGTGGTTGTTTAACAAGAGAGTTCCATTATTCCTAGGAGCTGTGTGCCTGAGATCAATTCTCCCACAGGAATCATTTTATCTAGTGAATGAGTGTAGTTTTTTAGGGCAGGAGAATTCATGAGCTGCTGAGCAGGCCAGATCTTTTATGATCCCATTCCTCTTCTGCTAACTAGCTGTGTCTTCACAGTTGTCTACATCTTTCCAAGAACAGCACAAGATGAACAAGGTAAGTTGTATGTTTATTTGTCCTTCATGTTATTTTACAACGGATTTTGAAAGATTTGTAAGAGTCAATGTGAAGATGAGAAAATTGTAATAGATAAAAATCCAATTTTGCAGAAAATATAAACCAACAGATAGGTTGTCACATTGGTATGTTGATATATACTGACTATATAACCTTAAAATCACTCAGGTGAGCTGCAAAATGTCTTTTGGGTTTTCAACCATCAGGGCAGATGAGTTTTGCAGCAGAAGACTGAATCCTATGAAAACAATGGTATCTTTCTGAAAGATACCTTTTGTTTTTATTGTTTGTTTATAACAAAGATACATAGTGAATAACCTTCCAATAATAGCCTTATATTAATGCAGTCTATTTCCTTAAACTGTTCTTCAGCAGTGTCATTAGGCAGGTTACAGACATGGTTCAAGACATGGTTCAAATAGTGTCAATTTTCTGAATGGTCTTGTATGATTCTGGCATAAAACTAGAATGTTGAGAGGAAGAAATGGCCTGTTATGTATACCTGTAACATAAACTTTACATAGCTATCTTATATTAGCCAGGTTTTGTATATAGGTTATGTAGCATGCATTTCAAAGTTAACATTCTGGTAAATGTTTCTGAGTCTCAGTCACATTTCCTCTCATAGTATGTAGTATTGTTTCTACACTTTTTTTTTTGGAGTTTATCTAAATAAAGGTCAATCAATGACTAGATTGTGGTTGCCTTCCTTGAATAAGTGCTACATTATCCTACTGATTTTTGTCCTTGGATGACTCCTCTGTCAGTATCTGATAGCATTCTTTTGATGCTTTGTTCCTGGAGTCTTCCTTATCATGTTCAGTTCCAAGTTTTCATACTTTGTCTTATAGTCTTGTTTTGTTGAAATACGTACATTAAAAACATATTGCTCTGGTGGAGCAATACTGTTTATTATTTTGAGTGCTTTTAAGTGTCTTCAAGCTTAGATGATACACATTTTTCCTCCCACTTCACCAGTAGCTGTTAAGAAATCAAAAGGGGACAGAAGAAAGTTGCAAAGGCAGAACGAATGCCAGAATAGCAGGATGGCAGAATGGCAGAAAGGCAGAAAGCCCCTTGTCCAAGCTGCCAGCTTTATTTATATCAATAGGTTATATTAGGTCACTGGCATCAGTAATACATTATTATTTATTGTGTCAGTAGGCAGGTTACAGAGTTAGCAACATTATACAGTTTATTTCTCAGTTACATACTACAGTTACAGTGTGCAATGTTAGAACCTTTGTGAAGCTCTCAAGAAAGTCCATTGTTTAAAGTTACTGTTTTGTGGATAGGTTCAGGTTCAGTGGAGCTTGGTGAAACATTGTGGTTGTCTAACAAGAGAGTTCCTTTATTCCTAGGAGCTATGTGCCTGAGGTCAAGATTGAGGCTGATAAGACTCTAGCACAGAGCCTCCTCAGGAAGGGCATTGCCATAGCAGCTAGGCACTGCATATACTAGTTATCTTACTAGTTCCTGGGAGAAACTGCAAAATATTCCAAGTGTAGAAAACAGGGTGCCTGTTACCCCCCAGGAGTTTGCTCACCAGAAGAACGCTGTCCTGTACATTTCCACAGCCAGAATCCTTACTAATAATTTCAGATCTGCCCATGTGTAGTTTATTGTTTCTTGTATTTTATCAATGTTGTGATTTTTGTACTTTAGTTGCCCCCTGCCTTTCTTGAAAAGATTGGTTCTATAAATGAAAACCTGATCATATAATATGCTCTTCTCTCTTCATTGGCTCTCCTCTTCCATAGCAGTATTTCCTAAAATAAAGAAATGTACCCTAGAGATATCCAAATCAATCCATTTGGATATTTTCTACTGAATATCCTACAAATGTTATAAAAGATCCCAAATCTTCCCATTTTCTACACATCCTAATTATAGTCTATAACTTGAAGGGTTAGAACCTGGAATATGTATTGCAGTGAAGTAAAATGTTAGACATTCAAATTTGTGTGTGTGTTTGTGTGTGTGTGTGTTACCCCTGGGATTAAACTCCAAGAGCATTCTTCCTCCGAGTTACATTCTCACCCCTTTTAAAAATTTTGGGACTCACCCTCCCAAGTAACTGGGATTATAGGTGTGCACCATTACATCTGGCTATCTTTCTACATTTTAAAACCTAAACGAGAATTAAAGTGAAATTCATAAGAAATGAATTTACAGTTTCTGTAATTTGTGTTAATTGGTAGTACTCAAAAATATTCTTGCAATGGTCATATACTGTGGAGACTAATAGTCTAAAATTACTTCGTAATGAATTCCTTGAATACTTCCATGGCAGTATCTCATGACAGCACCAGACCATGTTCTCATGTCTTCCTCTGCCATTTGCCCTGTTGCTGTTTTCTTCAGTGTGTAAAGTTCCCTGCCTTTGCTTGTGCCATGTCTTGTAAAGAATACTGTATTACTCTTCAGCCAAAAGCTGTGCTTCAAAATAGAACTCATCTTGCTCCCAATTTATATTAGTCTATCTTGTATGTACTTTCACTTTCACATTTACAACATATTCTGTATATATTATGTTTTTTTTTTTAAATCAGGTTGTATGGTTCTTAAATACAAGAAGATTTTAAAAATTTTTTCTATTTCCAGCTACTATAATAGTTCCAGGTACATTGTGAGAACTTGCTAATTTTTTTCGCACATCAATTCATACCTTAATGCAATAGTAGAATATTCCTATTATTGTTTCTCTTTTCCTACTGATATATAAAGCAAAAACAAATATCCTGTAAATCATCTTGGTAATTTGTAATCAATAAACACAGTGAGGATCATTCCATATGTCGTTTTCCATGTCAACTAATTATGAACATTTCAGGTTGAACAGAAATTCCAGGAGTTAGTGTCATTTAACGACGTGACTGTGGGCTTTACCCAGGAAGAATGGCAGCACCTGGACCCTAGCCAGAGGTCCCTGTATAGAGAGGTGATGCTGGAGAACTACAGTCACCTTGTCTCTGTGGGTAAGACCTGTTTACTTACTGTGTAATTCCAAATAGCATTTATTTATTTCTTTAATTATGAAATATATAGGAATTCTATTTAGTTTAATAATATTTGAGATTGGAATTCAGAAACCAGTGTTGATTGATCACTTATGGGGCATCGAGGATAGTTGTGTTCATCTCTCTAGTAAAATGTTACAGTGGCAGTGGGTTTCCCTCTCTGTCAGAGGCCCTGACATCTAGGCTGCCAGCCAAGTCCATAATTATTTCCTGTTGATAGGGTATTGTGTGACCAAGCCAGAGGTGATCTTCAGGCTAGAGCAAGGAGAGGAACCATGGATATTGGAGGCAGAATTCCCAAGCCAGAGCTTCCCAGGTAAGTTAATCTCTATTGTATAGAGAAACATCAAGAGATTTATTATTTTCTTGTAGTTAATTCAGGCGTTGGCAATTGTGGAACATTTTTTAGAGGACTTAATCCTTACTGATTCTTAATTCAAACCTCCAAACACCATTCTCAAGTAGTTTTTGATTCATTTAAAAACTAATTTCTATTTTTAGACCTGCCCATTGTCTAGTCTTTGCTTGTCTTATGTTTACTGTTGTTTTTCTTGGTTACTTTTTGTGCTTCTCAAAGCAGTTTCAGTTGCCCACTTTAACTTCCATTGTTCTATATTCCTTCTGTTGTCACACATTCTTTAATATACTCATTTTTTGACTCAACAAATATTGAGTTCTTGCTATGTGTTAGTCATTTTCTAAGAACTCAGTATATAGTAGTGAAAAAAAACAAAGTCTAAATGAATTTATACAAGTAGCACTAAACACAAAACAGATACTTATGTATAGTCAGTGTTCTGTGGTGATCAGAGGAAACCTTAGTGCAGTTAAAGTTAAAGCAAAAACTTTAATGAAATGATTATATGAGCTATGAAGAATGCGTTTTTTTTTTTTTTCAGTAAGGTGAAATAATAGCTGCTGAGCCCACGAACAGGAATGTGCTCATGTGTTTCTGAGGAATAATAAAAAGTCACAAGGACTTTGGGAAGTGATTGATGGAAGGAGAAATAGCTGATGATGTCAAGAGGTAGTTACTATATAGAAGATGAGAGAATCATAAACTCTGTTAAGTAATTTAATTTTATTGATGATTTTCTGCAGATGAGCAATGTGTGAAATATATTGTGTAAGATCTCTCTCAACTCTATAGAGAAAACATTGATATAGACACAAGGACAAAGAAAGTTCATTAGTTCAAAGTTCTCCTTATGAGTAATTATGGTGACTTAGAATAAATTGGAAGGCATGGAAGTAAGAAGTAATTTGATTCTCTTGATATATAGAAAGAGGGGCAACAGAAAAAGACCTCACAGTTGTAACAGTAACAGATGGAGAAGAGAGAGGTATTTAAAGTATTTGAGGAAGAAATGACTGAAATCTTCTCAAATTTAACAAAACCATACAATTTTTCATTCAAGAATCTGAATAATATCAAATAAGATAAATCCAAAGAAATGCATGCTGAAGGCACATGATGATCAAAATATAATTATTAATCATACTTAATTTATTAATCATAGTTAAATCCAAAGGAGAATTACCTGTAGGAAGTCACAGCATATTTCTCATCTGACACCATGGTGACTAGAAGAAAGTAGTATCTTTTTAAGTACTGAAAGAGAATAAATCAAACAAATATTCTGTCTTGTGAAATGGAACTGAAGGCATTATTAGACAAAAGCTAGCAAATCTACCTTTAAGAAAATGGCTAGTTTTCTAAATAGAAAGCAATGAGACTTGAACCTTCAGAAAAGAAATTGAAAGTTGGCAGACAGGGGTAAATGTAATAGAGTAACCCTCTCTTGAATTTCTGAAATTATATTTGAAGATTAAAGCAAAATTTATAGTCACATGATTCAGTGCTCTCTGTAGAAGAAATATGTAAGACAGTTATATTTAAGACATGGGGAGGGTGAAGTAATTTAAATGAAATTGAGTTTTCTACATTTCATATGAAATGATAAAATATTGATGCTGTTAAAAAGTTACATAGGTAACTAGATCAACTAACTACTAAGAAAAACTATAGAACATGAAATACTTAGTAACACCAAAAATGCATTGATGGAATATAAGAAAACAAGAGGAACAAATATGAGAAATATAGAAACCAAATAAAATAGGAGTCAAGTGACAAAATTTGTCTTAAATATCAATGATTAATTTATATTAGATAAAATACATATCGACGGTAAAGAAAACAAGAAGCATTACTATAAAATATGTTACCTGTAGAAAACTCATAGCATAGTTACCAACATAGTTTGGTTAAGATCTTGAAAAAATAAGTTATACAAAATTAATCAAAACAAAGTAAGAACGGTTCTGTAAATTTCAGATGGTAAACTTCAAAATCTTTCTTCCTAATGGATGCCTTTATTTCCTTTTCTTTATTATTTTCACTGGCTAGAAGTTATTCTACAATGTTGACTAGCATTGGTGAAAGTGGGAATCCTTGTCTTATTCCTGATGTTAGGAGGATATCCTTTATTAAGTTGTGGAATTTCTATAAATGCCCATTATCATGCTTAAGAAGTTGTCTTGTATTCCATGTTTCTTAGTATGTACCATGAAAGGGATTGCATTTTGTCAAAGCCTTTTCTGCATCAATCAAGATGATCATGTGTTTTTTTTTTTGTTGTTTGTTTGTTTCTATTACTGTAGTCTATAACATTCATTTTTTTGTGTGTTAAAATACATTTCTGGGGTAAGACCCATGTAGTTATAGGATATAATCCTTTAAATATATAGCTAAATGTATGGTTGAATTTATTTTGCTGGTGTGTGTGTGTGTGTGTGTGTGTGTGTGTGTGTGTGTATGTATGTAATCTACCATCTATAGTCATAGAGGATATGGGTCTAATTTTTTTCCTGTATTTATCGTTATCTGGCTTTTGTGTTGGTAATAATACTGACTTCATGAAATTAATTAGGAAGTTATTCCTACCTTTCTAATTTTTGGAAGAATTTGAAAACTGGTGTTAATTCTTTAAATGTTAGGTGGAGTTCATCTGTGAATCTGTCTGTTGCTTAACTTTTTCTGTTGGGCATTTTTTGATTACAGACTCAATCTCTTGTTATAGAGCTTGTGAGATATTTCTGTTTCTTGTTGAGTCAGTTTATTTCCAAGTATTTATTTCATCTTGGTTATCTAATTTATTAACCTATGACTCTACAAGGTATATTCTCTTAATTCTTTGTATTTCTTATAGGTTAGTAAATAATATTTCCATTTTCATGTTAGTTATTCATGTTTCCTCCCTTTTTCTCTTTGACTGTCTAGATTTAAGATTTGTCAATTTTGTTTATTTTCTCAATGAACCAACTTTTGGTTTTGTTGATTCTCTGTATTGTTACCCTGTTTTCTAGTTTAGTTTCATTGTTTTATTTCAAGGTCTGTTTCTAATCTTTATATCCTCTCTCCTGCTAGCTTTGGGTTTTGTTTGCTCTTTTTCTAGTTACTTAAAGTGTAAAGTTAGGTTATTGAATTGAGTTCCTTATTCTTTTTTTAGTATAGATTGTATACAGCTTTAAATTTTCCTATGAGTACTGCTTTCACTGCATTCCATAAATTTTTATAAGTTGTGTTTCAGTTTTCATTGGTGTTTCTAAGCATTTTGTAATTTCCCCTGTCCTTTGACCTGTCCATTAAGTGTTTAATTTACATATATTTGTGAATCTTCCAGTTTTCCTTACTATTATTATTAGTTTCATTCCATCATGACTAAAAAAGAACTGTATAATTTCAGTGGTTTCAAATTTATTGAAACTCTGTGTGGGGGGAGGGAGGCATATCATGAGATTTATCCTGTCATATTTATTGGCTGTTTGTATTCTTTTGAGAAGTAGCTCTTTCATTCTTTTGCCTGCTTATTGATTGGGTTATTTTTTGTTGGTTTTGTTTTTTGGCTGTTAAGTTTTTTTAGTTCTTTACATATTCTGGATATTGATGCCCTGTCTGAAGAGCAGATGGCAAAATTCTTTCATTCTGTAGGCTCTTTCTTCACACCCTTGTTCCCATTGCTGTGCAGAAGCTTTTTAACTTGATGTTGTCCCCCTTATTGATAATAGGTTTTACTTCTTGCATTTTAGGAGTCTTGTTAAGGTAGTCAGTGCCTGTGCCAATATGTTGGAATGTTGAGCCTATGTTTTCTAGTAGCAGTTGCAGTGTTTCTGGTCGAATTCTTAGGTCTTTGATCCACTTTGAGTTGACTTTTGCCAGAGTTAAAGATAGTTTCATTCTTCTACATATGGATATCCAGCTTTCCTAACATCATTTGTCAAAAAGGCTATTTTTTCTCCAGTGTATGTTTTGGCACATTTGTTGAGCATCATATAACTGTATCTATGTGGATTTGTCTGTGTCTTCTCTTCTATTCCATTGGTGGTCTTGTGTGTTTTTATGCCAGTATCATGCTGTTTTTGTTACTATATCTCTATAGTTAATTTGAGGACTAGTACTGTGATGCCTACAGCACTGCTATTCTTGCTCAGGATTTCTTTGTCTATTTGGGGTCTCTTATTCTTCCAAATAAGTTTTAGAACTGATTTTTTTTTCTAGTTCTGTGAAGAATATCATTGGTATTTTGATGGGGATTGCATTGAATCTGTATAACTTTTTTGGTTATACACCCATTTTGACAGTGTTAATTCTTCAAAATTTTTTCTTTCAGTGTTCTTTAGTTTTCATTTTAGAGTTCTTTGACCTCCTTAGACTTATTCCCGATTGTTTATTGTTTTGATTTATTTTTTGAGGTTATTAGGAATGGGAGGATTTTCCTGTTTCTTTTTTAGCAGATTAATTACTGGAGTATGGGAAAGTGATTGATCTGTGTATTTTGATCATGTATCCTGCTACTTTGCTAAATTTCTTTGTCAGCTCTAGAAGACTTCTGGTAGAATTTTTATGTCTTCAAAATACAGGATCATGACATCAACAAATAGATACTTTGACTTTTTTTTTTTTTCCCTATTTGTATCCCTTTCTTTCTCTTGTTGGATTGCTCTGGCTAGAGGTTCAAGACAATGTTGGATAGGAATGGTGAGAGGGAACATCCTTGTCTTGCTCCTGTTTTTAGAAGAAATGCTTTCAGTTTTTCCTCTATATATTATTTAGTATGTTGGTCTGAGGATCATTGTAAAAAGTCTTCACAATATTGGACATTGGAGATAAGTTCCTCTATCTCTAGTTTCTCTAGTGTTTTGAAATTGAATGCATGATGGACTTTGTCAAATACATTTTCTGTATGGAGATGATAATGTGATTCTTGTCTTTTATTCTTATTTATTTGGTAAATTACACTTATTTAAATATTTTGGTTGAATAAACTTTGCATCCCTGGGATGAAGCCCACTTAATCATGGTGTACTATCTTCTTGTTTTTGAATGTGGTTTTCCAATATTTTAAGGATTTTTTGATGTATATTTGTCTGGGATATTGGACTGAAGTTTTCTTTCCTTGATGTGTTCTTTGTTTTTGTAATCAGGGTGACACTGGCTTCACAGAATAAATTTGGCAGATTCCTTCTTTTTTTAAATTTACATGAATCTTTTTTTCCTCATTTTTTTATTGGTTGCTCAAAACATTACAAAGCTCTTGACATATCATATTTCATACATTAGATTCAAGTGGGTTATGAACTCCCATTTTTACCCCAAATACAGATTGCAGAATCACATCGGTTACACATCCACAATTTTACATAATGCCATATTAGTAACTGTTGTATTCTGCTACCTTTCCTATCCTCTACTATCCCCCCTCCCCTTCCCTCCCATTCTTCTCTCTCTACCCCATCTACTGTAATTCACTTCTCTCCTTTTTTTCCCATTCCCCTCACAACCTCTTATATGTAATTTTGTATAACAATGAGGGTCTCCTTCCATTTCCATGCAATTTCCCTTTTCTCTCCTTTTCCTTCCCACCTCATGTCTCTGTTTAATGTTAATCTTTTCCTCCTGCTCTTCCTCCCTGCTCTGTTCTTAGTTGCTCTCATTATATCAAAGAAAACATTTGGCATTTGTTTTTTAGGGATTGGCTAGCTTCACTTAGCATAATCTACTCTAGTGCCATCCATTTCCCTGCAAATTCCATGATTTTGTCATTTTTTAGTGTTGCATAATACTCCATGGTGTATAAATGCCACATTTTTTTTATCCATTCATCTATTGAAGGGCATCTGGGTTGGTTCCACAGTCTAGCTATTGTGAATTGTGCTGCTATGAACATTGATGTGGCAGTATCCCTGTAGTATGCTCTTTTAAGATCTTCAGGTAATAGTCCGAGAAGGGCAATAGCTGAGTCAAATGGTGGTTCCATTCCCAGCTTTGCCAGGAATCTCCATACTGCTTTCCAAATTGGCCGCACCAATTTGCAGTCCCACCAGCAATGTACATGAGTACCCTTTTCCCCACATCCTCGCCAGCACTCGTTGTTGTTTGACTTCATAATGGCTGCCAATCTTACTGGAGTGAGATGGTATCTTAGGGTGGTTTTGATTTGCATTTCTCTGACTGCTAGCTATGGTGAGCATTTTTTCATGTACTTGTTGATTGATTGTATGTCCTCCTCTGAGAAGTGTCTGTTCAGGTCCTTGGCCCATTTGTTGATTGGGTTATTTGTTATCTTATTGTCTAATTTTTTGAGTTCTTTGTATATTCTGGATATTAGGGCTCTATCTGAAGTGTGAGGAGTAAAAATTTGTTCCCAGGATGTAGGCTCCCTATTTACCTCTCTTATTGTTTCTCTTGCTGAGAAAAAACTTTTTAGTGTAACTAAGTCCCATTTGTTGATTCTTGTTATTAACTCTTGTGCTATGGGTGTCCTATTAAGGAATTTGGAGCCTGACCCCACAATATGTAGATCGGAGCCAACTTTTTCTTCTATCAGATGCAGAGTCTCTGATTTGATATCAAGCTCCTTGATCCATTTTGAGTTAACTTTTGTGCATGGAGAGAGGAGGGGATTCAGTTTCGTTTTGTTGCATATGGATTTCCAGTTTTCCCAACACCATTTGTTGAAGATGCTATCCTTCCTCTATTGCATGCTTTTAGCCCCTTTATCAAATATAAGATAGTTGTAACTTTGTGGATTAGTCTCTGTGTCCTCTATTCTATACCATTGGTCCACCCGCCTGTTTTGGTACCAGTACCATGCTGTTTTTGTCACTATTGCTCTGTAATATAGTTTGAAATCTGGTATCGCTAAACCGCGATACTTCACACTTCCTGCTTAGAGTTGCTTTTGCTATTCTGGGTCTTTTATTTTTCCATATGAATTTCATGATTGCTTTATCTATTTCTACAAGAAATGCCGTTGGGATTTTGATTGGCATTGCATTAAACCTATAGAGAACTTTTGGTAATATCGCCTTTTTGATGATGTTAGTTCTGCCTATTCATGAACAGGGTATATTTTTCCATCTTCTAAGATCTTCTATTTCTCTCTTTAGGGTTTTCATTGTATAAATCTTTCACCTCTTTTGTTAGGTTGATTCCCAAGTATTTTATTTTTTTTTGAGGATATTGTGAATGGAGTGTTTTTCCTCATTTCCATTTCAGAAGTTTTGTTGCTGATATACAGAAATGCCTTTGATTTATGTGTGTTGATTTTATATCCTGCCTCTTTGCTGAATTCATTTATTAGTTCTAGTAGTTTCTTTGTGGACCCTTTTGGGTCTTCTAGGTATAGAATCATGTCATCCGCAAATAGTGATAACTTAAGTTCTTCTTTTCCTATTTTTATGCCTTTAATTTCTTTCGTCTGTCTAATTGCTCTGGCCAGTGTTTCGAGAACTATATTGAATAGAAGTGGTGATATAGGGCATCCCTGTCTTGTTCCAGATTTTAGAGGGAATGCCTTCAATTTTTCTCCATTCAGAGTGATGCCAGCCTGAGGCTTAGCTTTTACAATGTTGAGGTAAGTTCCTGTTATCCCTAGTTTTTCTAATGTTTTGAACATAAAGGGATGCTGTACTTTGTCGAATGCTTTTTCTGCATCTATTGAGATGATCATATGGTTCTTATCTTTAAGTCTATTGATGTGGTGAATAACATTTATTGATTTCCGTATATTGAACCATCCTTGCATCCCAGGGATGAATCCTACTTGATCATGGTGCACAATTTTTTTTGATGTGTTTTTGTATCCGATTCACCAGAATTTTATTGAGGATTTTTGCATCTAGGTTCATCACAGATATTGGTCTGTAGTTTTCTTTCTTTGAGGTGTCTTTGTCTGGTTTCAGAATCAGGATGATATTGGCCTCATGGAATGAATTTGGAAGAGCTCCCTCTTTTTCTATTTCCTGAAATAACTTGAAAAGTATTGGTATTAATTCTTCTTTAATTGTTTTGTAAAACTCCCCTGTATACCCATCCGGTCCTGGGCTTTTCTTGGTTGGTAGTCTTTTGATTGCTTCTTCTATTTCATCCATTGATATTGGTCTGTACAAATTGTGTGTATCCTCCTGACTCAGTCTGGGCAAATCATATGACTTAAGAAACTTATCGATGTCTTCACTATCTTCTATTTTATTGGAATATAGGTTTTCAAAATAATTTCTAATTGTCTTCTGTATTTCTGTAGCATCTGTTGTGATATTGCCTTTTTCATCCCGTATGTTAGTAATTTGAGTTCTCTCTCTTCTTCTCTTCGTTAGCATGGCTAAGGGTCTGTTGATCTTATTTATTTTTTCGAAGAACCAACTTTTAGTTTTGTTAATTTTTTCAATAGTTTCTTTTGTTTCAATTTTGTTGATTTCTGCTCTGATTTTAATTATTTCTTGCCTTCTGCTACATTTGCTGTTGTTTTGCTCTTCCTTTTCTAGGGCTTTGAGATGAAGTGTGAGCTTATTTATTTGTTGGTTTTTTCTTTTTTTGAGGAATGACCTCCAGGCGATGAATTTCCCTCTTAAAACTGCTTTCATTGTGTCCTATAGATTCCGATATGTTGTGTCTGTATTTTCATTTATCTCTAAGAATTTTTTGATTTCCTCCTTTATGTCTTCTGTAACCCATTGATCATTCAGTAACATATTGTTCATTTTCCATGTGATGTAGCATTTTTCCTTCCATCGTTTATCATTGATTTCCAGTTTCATTCCATTATGATCAGATAAAATGCATGGTATTATCTCCACCCCTTTATATTTACTGAGGGTTGCCCTATGGCATACTATATGGTCTATTTTTGAGAAGGATCCATGTGCTGCTGAGAAAAAAGTATATCCATTTGATGATGGTTGATATATTCTATATATGTCAGTTAAGTCTAGGTTATTGATTGTGATATTGAGTTCTGTAGTTTCTTTATTCAACTTTTGTTTGGAGGATCTGTCGAATGGTGAGCGAGGTGTGTTGAAGTCACCCATAATCATTGTGTTGTGGTCTATTTGATTTTTGAACTTGAGGAGAATTTGTTTTATGAACGTCGCAGCACCATTATTTGGTGCATAAATATTGATAATTGTTATGTCTTGTTGGTGAATGGTTCCTTTTAACAGTATATAATGTCCTTCCTTATCCCTTTTGATTAACTTAGTCTTGAAGTCGATTTTATTTGATATGAGGATGACCACCCCTGCTTGCTTACGAGGACCATGTGCGTGGTATATTTTTCCCAACCTTTCACCTTCAGCCTGTGTATATCTTTTCCAGTCAGATGTGTCTCCTGGAGGCAGCATATTGTTGGATTTGTTTTTTAAATCCATGTTACCAGCCTATGTCGCTTTATTGGAGAGTTTAAGCCATTAACGTTTAGAGTTACTATTGATATATGGTTTGTACTTCCAACCATGTTTGATTATTTATCTTTTTTTTTTTAAATTTAGTTTGTTTCTCCATGATTAGCTTTCCCCCCGCCCTCTGTCTTTACTGAGGCACTTCCCACTGATTGTTTCGGTTATTGTTTTTCATTTCTTCCTTGTGTAGTGTTTTGCTCAAGATGCTTTGCAATGCTGGTGTTCTGGCTGCAAATTCCTTTACCTTTTGTTTATCATGAAATATTTTTATTTTGTTGTTGTACCTGAAGCTTAATTTTGCTGGATACAGAATTCTTGGTTGGCATCCATTGTCTTTCAGTGTTTGAAATACATTGTTCCAGGATCTTCTCGCTTTCAGCGTCTGTGATGAAAAATCCGTGTTAACCTTATTGGTTTACCCCTGAATGTAATCTGCCTCCTTTCCCTTGTAGCTTTTAATATTTTCTCTTTGTTCTGTATAGTGGATATTTCTTCATAACAATGTGTCTTGGTGTTGGTCTACTGTGATTTTGTATGCTCGGTGTCCTGTATGCATCTACAATTTGTATATCCATTTCCTTTTTTATTTCTGGAAAGTTTTCTGTAATTATTTCATTCAGCAGGTTACTCATTCTCATGGTTTGAACCTCTATACCTTCCTCTATCCCAATGACTCTTAAGTTTTGTTTTTTTTATGTTATCCCATTACTCTTGGATGTTTTTCTTGTGATTTTTTAACCAGCCTTTCTGAGTTGGCTAGACTCTTTTCAAGATGATATATTTTGTCTTCATTATCTGACGTTCTGGCTTCTACTTGCTCCACTCTGTTAGTGATACTCTCATTTGAGTTTTTAATTTGATTTATAGTTTCCTTCATTTCTAGAATTATTGTTTGATTTTTTTTATAATCTCTATCTCCTGATAAAGATGCTTAACTTCTTCTTTTATCTGTTTATGTAATTCATTTTCAATGTGTTCTTTCACTGTTTGAATTTGCTGTCTCATATCCTCTTTAAGGTTCCATTCCATCTGTCTAAGGTATTCCTTTAGTTCTTTATTTGACCATTTTTCTGATGACTCTAGGTCCTCCTGAATATTTAGGCTGTCCTGCATTGTTTGTACTCCTTTTCTTCCTTACTTTTTCTTTTTTTTTTTCTTTTTTTTTTTTTGAATTTCAACATTTTTATTTTATTTTTTCTTAGTTCTCGGCGGACACAACATCCTTGTTGGTATGTGGTGCTGCTGAGGATCGAACCCGGGCCGCACGCATGCTAGGCGAGCGCGCTACCGCTTGAGCCACATCCCCAGCCCTCTTCCTTACTTTTTCATGCTGCTCATGTTACTTCTTGTTCTGTTTGACTGCTGAGTTACTGTTTACTCCTATAAATTTATTTGATACTTGGGAGGAAAGGTATTAGAATGGAAGAAGTCACTAAAGAGATTGAGAATAAGCAGGTAGAATTCAAAGAAGGGGGAATAAGAAAATTGAAAAAAAATGAAAAGACAAAAGAAAAAAATAGAAAATAAAGAAAAAATATTAAAAAAATAATAAGAAAATAAAAATGAAAATCTAAAAAATTAAAAAAATTAAAAACATTTAAAAAACAACAACAAAAAATGAAAATTAAAAAAACCCAAATTAAAAAAAAATTAATAAATGCAGTCTTAGAGTTTCATTAACTTCTCTTCCAGTAGGTGGAGCTGTGCCCACTGGGCCAAGTTTCTCCTCTCAATACGTGGGAACCAATCACTGTGCAGCAGTTCCTCCTCCCAGACTGGGCGGGTCTCCAATCCTGAGTGCCTAGGGCCTTCTCTTGTGTCTAGTCACTTCCCCACTTTTTCTCATGCCAGATCCCGCTCACTGGTGACGCTCACCACAATACTGGGTACACGCCAGGTCTGCTTCTTCCGGGAGCCCTGTTTTCATGAACGACTGGACACACTCTCCCTGTTTGCCATTCCCTCAGACCCTAAGTTTGTATAGCTTGGGGCTGAGAACCCTCAGCGAATTTTGCTAGCCCTCCAGTAGCCACGCCCCCGTAGCTGGTGCAAGAGACCTCAGTTGTCAGCACTGGTGGGAGCGGTAGCTGGGAGTTCTGTGCTGTGGTCCCTTGCCACTCCTGATTCCCTGGGTCTGGCTATCGCACTCACGGGAGAGCTGGGAGGGGCCCTTAAGGTTTCCCCGCTGTGTGGAGAGGGAAGGCTAGGGGATTACACACCTGTCGCCGCTGGTTTCAATGAAGTTATCTCCTCCTGCTGCATTCTGGTGACGTCAGTTCTCTGCCATGGTGGTATCCCATGCAAATGGTGACAGTTTGTTCCCTTTCCAGGTGACCAATGCAACGGGTGGGTCCTGAGTGGCTCTCCCAAGCCCTGTTTCAATCCTGTGGCCACAGCCTACGAAGGCTCGGTTGGCATTAACCTCCCTCCGCAGGTTCAGAAGGGCTGACCAGTTGTTTCAGTCGGATGGATTAGTGCTGAGTCACAGCAGTTTGTCTGGGAGAAGCATTCGAACGGGAGCTTGAATTCAGCCGATCCTGGCTAGGTGTGTGTTCTGAGTGGCCCAGACTGGTCGCCCCAGATCCATGTCAGCTCAGCATTGCCTAGTGATCCTGAGCAAACAGCATTTAGATGGTTTATGACTCCCTATGCCTGCGCAGCTGAAGAGGTGAGAGACTTGATCTCTTCGAGCCCGCTGCCATATTGGATCTCCCAGATTCCTTCTTTTTTATTCATGGAATAATATGAGAATTGTCATTAGTTCTTTAAAATTGTGGTAGAGCTTGACTGAGAATCCGTTTGATCCTAGCATTTTCTTTGTTGGAAGGCTTAAAATTGCAGATTCAGTTTCATTGCTTGATATTAATTCATTTAAATTTTCTATATCCTCATGGTTCAATTTGAATAGGTTATATAACAGAATTTCTCAGCTGTGTTAAAGATTTTCCAGCTTATTGGACTTTATATTTTCAAAATAATCCCTAATAATCCTCTGGATTTCAGACATGTCTTTAATTTATCATTTCTAATTTTTGTTGATTTAGGTCTTCTTTTTTGGTTAGTTTGGCTAGGGGTTTATCAATCTTGTTTATCTTTTCATGGAACCAACTATTTTTTTCATTGTTTTTTATTCTCAATTTTATTAATTCCAATTCTGACCTTAATTACTTACAATCTCCTACTGATTTTGCTATTATTTTCTTTTTCTAGTGCTTTTAGGTACTACATTAGATTATTTATTTGGCATTTTTCAATTTTTAAAATATAGAAGCCCAGAGCTATTAAGCTTTCCTCTTAAAACTGCCTTCGTATTGTCCCAGAAATGTTGGTATCTTGTTTCTCTATCCCCTGATTTCATGTGTGATTTATTGCTCATTTGAAAGTGTGTTATTTAATCTTCATATGTTAGAATGGCTTCTATTTTTGTTGTTGATTTCTGGTTTCATTTCATTATAATCTGATAAGATGCAAGGACAATTTCTGTTTCTTGTATTTACAAGGCTTTGCTTTGTACCCTAAAATATAATCTTTTTTAGAGAAAGTTCTATGTGCTGCTGCAAATAAAGCGAATTCAGTTGTTGATGGATGAAATATTCAATAGATGTTTCTTAGGTTCATTTGATTAATAATATTTTAGTACTAAAGAGTGTTTACTTAGCTTATGTTTGCAGTGCCTATCTAGTTGTGAGGGAGGTGTGTTGAAATTACCCAATGTTATTTTATTGTGATCTATTTGGTTTCTTTTTATTGAGAAGGGTTTGTTTCATATATGTAAGTGCACTGATATTTGGTTCATACATGTTTGCAATCATATCTTGTTGGATGATTCCCATAACCAGTATGAAGTGACCTTCTTTGTCTCTTTGATTTATTTTGGCTTGAAGTCTACTTTATTAGATTTATTTTGTCTTGAAGTCTTCTTTATCAGGTACCCTGCTGGGTTTTTGTTTCCATTTGCATGGTGTATCTTTTTCCATCCTTTTACCACAATCTATGGATATCTTTGCCTGTAAGGTGAGTCTACTATAAACAATATGTGGTTGGGTATTGTTTTTTCTTGTCTTTTAAATTGGTTCTTTTTAGTTTTATATGACAGACAGTAGAATCCATTTTGATATAATTATATAAGCATGGAATATATGTTTTTCTAATTATGTCCCTAGTCTTGTCGATTTACATGATGGTGAGAGTCTTTGGGCTTTGTTCATATATGTAAATAGGAGAGTTATGTTATATTCATTCCATTGTTTTTCCTTTTCCTATCATGTTTTTCCCTTCATTCCCCTTTGTCTAATCTAATGAATGTCAGTTCTTCCTGCTCCTTCCCTTATTGTGGGTTAACATCTACATATTGGGGAAAACATTCAACCTTTGGATTTGTGAGATTGGCTTATTTCACTTAGCATTATAGTTTCCAGTTCTGTCCATTTCCTGGCAAATGTCATAAAGTTATTCTTAATGGCTGAGCCATCCTCCATTGTGTATATATACTATATTTTCTTTATCTATTTATGTGTTGAAATGCCCCTAGGTTGGCTCCATAGCTTAGATATTGTGAATTGTGTTACAGTAAACATTGATGTGGTTGTATATTGATTTTAAATCCTTTGGATATATATATAAAGGAATGGGTCAAATAACTGGGTCAAATTCCATTCCTGTTTTTTTTGAAGAGGCTCCATACTGCTTTCCAGAGGGATTGCACCAATTTGCATGCATCTTGTTTTTTTAATCTTTTGATTAGAGAGTTGATAATATTTAATTATTATTATAGAAAGATTATTTTTATTTCCTGATATTTTGGGTTATTTCTAATGTTTACTTAATTCACACTTGATTCTTTTTTAATTAGTTGTACTAGTGTGATTTGTCCCTATACTGATTTCATATTTATTTTTCATTTCTTAGGCATGGAAACAGTCATTATGTCTTGTAATATAGGCTTTGTAGTTATGAATTCTTTTAGTTCTGGCTTATCATGATAGAGTTTTATTTCATCTTCAGTTCTGAAGGCTGCATGTAACAATCCTGGTTGGCACCCATTGTCTTTCAGGGCTTAATATATATTATTGTAAACCCTCCTGGCTTTTAAGGTCTGGACTGACAAGACAGTTGAAATCTAAATTGACTTATCTCTAAATGTGGCTTGCTGATTTTCTCTTGCAGGTTTTAAAAATCTTGTATGTTAGATATTTGTATTATGTTATGTCTTGGAGAGGATCTTTTTGATCTTGCGTATTTTGGTCTTGTGTTTGAATTTTTATCTTAGTCCTAAGATTTGCAAAACATTCTATAGTATTTCATTGGTAAGATTGTGCATTCCTTTAGTTCATATTTTGGAGCTTTCTACCCCAGTGATGCTTTTATTTTATCTCAATGTTATCCCAGATTTCTTTCATATTCTGGTCATGCTCTCTTTATTTTTGACTATTTTCAAGATTAATATACTTTGTCTTCAAAGTCTGAGAATCTATCTTCAGAGTGGTCTAATCTCTTGGTAATGTTTTTCATTGAATTTTTGATTTGAGGATTTGTTTTGGTTCTTTTACAGAATCTTTCTTTATTGAAATGATCTTTCATTTCCTGTATTTTCTTTTCAAAAATATTTTGATAGTTGTAGATGAATAGAATGCCTTTATTTAATTTGCTTATTTTTATGTGGTGCTTAATAAAGATCAAACCCAGTGCCTTTATACATGCTAGGTAAGTACTCTGCCACTGAGCCCCAGCTCTAGCCCTCACTTCCTGTATTTTCTAAGTACATTCCTTGCATCTTCTTCTAGCTCATGGAACATTTTAACTGAAAACTTTTAAAATACTTGCTCTGTCATTTCCTCCACTGTGGTGTTGCTGAAATGTTGTGGGCTGTTTGAGGTGATTTGTTCTCTTCCTTGATTTTTCATTGTTTGCACATCTACATAAATGTTGGGATGATTATCACTTCTTCACTTATGTAGGGAATATTTTACTGCCCCTGGCCAGCTTGGCAGCCACACTAGGGTTACTTAAGTGAATTTTCTAAGGTACCAAATAAAACACAGACACACAATTTATCTTTAATTCAAGCCCTGGGATGGCTTCTCTGCCCTCAGCCTCAAGCTTCCCAAATGGAAGAGCGAAGAATATCACGAGAGGCTGGTGAGAAAGAGCTAGCACATTTGGGAGTGGTCTTTTATTAGAGAAATTCTCATTTTTTTACAAATTTCCATCCAAAAAAGGTCAAGAGGGGCAGAGTTACAAGGACAGGAAAGGTAACTCGACCCCTGGGGCTGTAGGAATGCACGCTTATGCATGAAGACACGTTTTTCAACATTTTACGACTTCCAAAATCAGAGCTGCCATCTAGGGCCACTTTGATGCTGTCCAGATCACTGGAAGTGACCAACAGATCCTCACCAATCAGGGAAGGAAAATGCTGCTCACATGGCATGGCGGCCCCTCACATATTCCCCCTTTTTTCTTTGAAAAAGCAGGTGATGGGTCACTTTTTCGAGTCCCCAAATCCTTGTTTTGAAGGCTTGCCATCCTACAACTACAGCACAGAAGAGAATTAATAGCAAAGAGAACAATACAAGAATATACCACGTAGAGTGTTTAATATTTGATTAGCTAAGGAAGTAGGTCCGAAAAATCAGTCTTACTTCTTTGATCTTTTGGAGCTCCATATGATGATGGAGCTCCAAAAGATCCAAGCTGTTATTATTTTGCCAAATACTCATCTAAAAGTTTTTTAATCTTCTCCCAGTCCCATTGGGAATCATTGTATTTGGCAGCAGTAACACTCACATACTTATAGCTAGCGTGACATTTAAGCCGAAAGTTCATTACCAGTATTTATGACAGTTGCCTCTAAGACATTTAGCTTAGTCTCAATACTTTCATCAATATTTATTTGATTATGAAGAGCCTTGGAAGTATTCTGAGATAAATTATTAAAAAAATTTGCATGTTGAATATTTTGAGATATAGCCCCTGAAGCTGTGATTGTTAAGCAATAAAAGAAACCAAGGCAACAACTCCCACTATTATGAGTCCAATGGCATGTTTAGATCTCGATAGCTTGGCATGTATTTGTTGTAAGACTTGAAAACCAGCATCAGTGTACCATGGCTCTGAAATATTAGCTGGTAATAAGACAAAAGAAGGCTGATGGAGTATCAGTGTTCCTTTTCTTGTATTATATCTAGTGCTACAATTAGTTAAATTACACTTACTACATGTTACAAGATATCTATCATCTTTTCATTTAACTTTTATATTTCCAGTAATTAAAACATAAGGAGATTGAACACAGGCTTGTAAGCCACAGCAAGAACCTTCCTTACAGTTCTTGCCTACAAATTCTGGTAAAGTTTTAAGTAAAATGTAAAAATTCCGAGGCAGCAATTAAGCACCAAACATCTTTTTGAATGCCACCTTTGCTGAAGATCAGGATGTTGCTAACAAATCCTCTAGGAGTTATGGCAGTACTCTTGCATAACTGCCTTTTGTCAGTTTTAGGAGACCAATCCAAAATATACCCACTATTTCTAGACACCTTATGTTGTACTGGAAAAGTGTTTATCCAATCTATCCATTTAGGAAAGGTGCCCATTTCTATTGCAGAATGGTTAGGACAATGAGGTATTCCGGGATGTTCTGCTGAGATGACTGATTTGTTATGAGAAAGTCACAACTGATTTTAGTAACTGATCTAATATAAGGTTTTGAGTTTCCATTAACAATATGATTAGTTGGTCTAGGTCTCTCAATTGCTGTCTTTTCCTCAAATGACACTTTTAGACCGCCAGCATGTTTATCATGGGACCAACACAAAGGTAATTGGGCATTATAGCTGGAATAATTAAATCCAGTCACATGATTGGGAGCATTATGAGTATCTGTAAATCTTCCCATCATATATGAGTCATTAGTAAATACTGGGATGGATTCTCCAGTCCACACTGCTGGATGTACTAGAGGTGGATCTGGAAAATAAGTCCAATAGGTTTCTCTCTGATTCCCTTTTACCTGATAGCCCAATAGGGCTATTACTGCAGCAGTCATTGGAGTTTTAGCTTCGCCTGGAAGTTGAATCATTTTTGTAGTTTGTAGCATTAATTTCCTTAGATCACGCCATGAGATCAGCTTCTTCATTTGGTTTCTCCGAGCCACTCTTCTCTTCTTCCGAGGTTTCTTCCTGTGGGAAGGCTTCTCTGGGTTGATCTTCAGTCATTTGAATCTTGGTTCTCCATGTCCTCCATGCCTGATTGGAGTTACCCAAATAGGATGAAAAGCACCTTTATTAAAAATACAAGCATGATCTCTGCCCCACATAATCTCTGGATCTGGTCCTTTCCATTGACCAGTCTGTAAGTCCTTCCACCAAACTCAGCCTAAAGGGCCTGTTGCTGTGGAAGACATATGTCGCTCAGTTGCAGTGTGACCTTCTGAGTCACAATTTAGAAAATTTAAAACAAACAGAGCATGATTGAGGTTATTTTGGGGAGTCATGGTCCTACTCCCCTTTTAGTTTTTGTAATTGTAGCTTAATAGATAAATGAGCTTGTTCTACAATGGCTTGACCTTGAGGGTTATAAGGAATACCTGTTTTATGGTCAATCCAAAACTCTTGGCAAAATTATTGAAAAGAGAGCTTACATAAGCCGGTGCATTGTCGGTTTTAATCTGTAAAGGACATCCTAATACTGCAACTAAACAATGAGAAATAACATGTAAGTTTTGAGGATGGATTGTATGTCCTTTAATTAAATGACCTAAAAGCAGCTAAACAATGAGAAGTAACATGTTGCGTATTTTCTTTCTTATAGGCTTTAGCAAAGATAAATCTAGAATAAGTATCTACAATTACATGCACATAACATTGTTTACCGAATTGAGGAATATGAGTTACATCCATTTGCCATAATTGATTTGGCTTTAATCCATGGGGATTTACCCCAGATGGTAAAGATGGAGTGTGTATAACATACTGGGGGCAGTGACGTACAATTTGACAAGCTTGTTCTCTAGTAATATTAAATTTTTTACATAAGCTTAAAACATTTTGATGATGTAAAGAATGCGAAGCTTGTGCATAGTCATACAAAAACATTTGCTGACAAACAGCAACTAATTTATCAGTCTTATCATTACCTGATGTCAGAGGCCCTGGAAGATTAGTGTGGGCCCACATGTGGCCTATAAAACATGGGTGCTTTCTCATTTACAACGTCCTTTGTAGGGTATAAAACAAATTGAATAACTCTTGTGATGACATACACAATAACTGAAGTTTCAATATTTTTGGTAACTCAAATTGCATATAAGCTGTCAGAATAAATATTATTAGGCTCATTTGTAAAATAGCTTAAAGCACAGATGAGAGCTTGTAGTTCTGCTCGTTGGGCAGAAGCATACGAGGTTTGTATTACCTCTGTATGGACATTACTATAAAAACCTGCTTTATCTGAACTTGAGCTATCAGTGAATACTGTTAGCGCACCATTTATTGGTTGTGCATGTACAATCCTTGGGAAAATAAATGGCGTTATTAATGCAAATTGAATAATTTTATCACAAGGATAATGACTTTCTATATGACTAGGAAAATCAGCAGAAGCTACTTGCCATAAATTAGAGATTTGAAAGAGCCAATCATTCTGTTGAGCAGAAATTGGAATGATTATAATATTAGGTTCTGATCTAACTAGTTGTAAAATTCTTGTTTTGCCCTCCATCACTAATTGAGCAACAAAATCATGAAAAGGAGTTAATGACTTTTGAGGAGAGTGGGCTAAACTCCCAATGTTTGCCATATTGCCCCTGTAGGAGCGTGAGCAGTTGGAAATATCAATATATATGTAGGCTCTTAAGGATTAATTCTAGTAAGTTGAGCATTTTTAATAGCAATTTCAACTTTCCTTAAAGCTGTCTTTGCCTCTGCTGTGAGATGATGAGAAGAAGTTGGAGAAGGATCTCCCTGTAATATCTGGAATAAAGGACTTAAATTTGAAGTAGTTAGCTTTAAAGATGGCCTTAGCCAATTAATATCTCCTAATAATTTTTGAAAATCATTAAGGGTGTCAAGTCCTTGATTCTTATTTGTAAGTTTTGAGGACAGATTGTGTGTCCTTCAATTATGTGACCTAAATATTGAAAAGGAGATATTTCTTTTGCACCTTCTGAGTTGAAATGCACAAACCCATTGCTGAGTGAAGTCTCTAATGGGCAAAAGTTTTTAAAAGTACATTTGAATTAGCATGAGCTAAAAGTATGTCATCCATGAAATGAATAATATATGCATTGGGAAATTTTTCCCTTATAGGTGTGATAGCTTGTGCCACAAATTTTTGACATAGGGTTGGACTATTACGCATTCCCTGAGGCAACACCTTCCAGCAAAACCTTTTGACTAATTCTTTGAAATTAATTGCTGGGACACTAAAGGCAAACTTTTTACAGTCATCTGGATGCAAAGGTACAGAGAAAAAACAATCTTTTAGATCTATTACTATCAAACTATATAATTCAAAGGAATAGTTGTAGGAGAAGGAAGCCTAGATTGTAGAGCTCCCATAGGTTGAATTGCACAATTTATTGACATTAGGTCCTGTAATAACCTCCAATTACCAGATTTTTTTTCTTAATTACAAAAATGCGTGTGTTCCAAGGCCTGAGCGGAGGCTCTAAATGATCGGCTTGGAGCTGCTCTTCAACTAATATATGAGCTGTCTTAAGTTTTTCCCCTGTTAGAGGCCACTGACTAACCCAAATTGACTCTTTTGTGAGCCAAGTGATCTTTTCTGCTATCTTTTGGGCCACAGAAAAGGTCAGGGCCCTTCAAAAAATTTTGGTTGGGTGCATTAATTAATCTCTGTCGAGGAGATTGATTCATAAGTAGGTGTATTCATCCTGTAAGTTTCTCTTAATATCCCTAGGAGTAAACCCTTGATTAAATTTCTCAAATGACCTGATAGAATTTGGAGATGCTAATAGTAATCTTAAGCTGCTTACGATATCTCTTCCCCATAAATTTACAGGTGAAGTGTCTAAAACATAAATTATTTCCATCTTGGTCCTCTCAGCAAAGATATTGGGCACTCTGGGCAGCCTGAGAAATCTTCCCTATGCCTTCTAAATTGGTTGGTGCAGTATGTAGAGGCCAGGTTTTTGGCCGAAATCTGTGAGATAAAACAGATTTTTGTGCCCCAGTATCTATAATTCCCTGAAATTTTTTTATGATCTATTTTAAGTTCCAGTAGGGGTGCTCATGCTGGACTAATTGGGCCCAGTACGCTCTGTGTGGTGACTTAGATATTGAAGTGTTTTTTTTTTTAAAGAGAGAGGGAGAGAGAAATTTTTAATATTTATTTTTTAGTTTTCGGTGGACACTACATTTTATTTTTATGTGGTGCTGAGGATCGAACCCAGCTCCCCGTGCATGTCAGGCGAGCGCGCTACCGCTTGAGCCACATCCTCAGCCCAAGATATTGAAGTTTTAATTGGATTGTCCGCGGAGCTGCAGGGTAAAAGTATTAATTGGGCTAGCACATCTTTAGTAGAAAGCCAAATGGCATATTCTGATTCTACAGTGAATGTTAGCTCACCTCTGAAATAGGAGTAATAATTCCCGGATTGGATTGTCTCTTTAAAATTATTCCGTCCCCAAATTAAGCCTATAGTGCCTGGGGGTAATGGCCCATGGATCCGATAGGAATCCGCTGGGGTCCTATTTCAGGTGTTAAATCAATTACCATGGCTGGTCTAAAAGTACTGTCTGGGTGATACTGGCCGATAAAAATGTTGGTCCGCCATGGTCAGCTATGATGACATCAGAGCCTAGGACTGTAAGTCATTCTCCCTATCTATTTGGTGGGCCTGGGGAAAGGCCCTCCCCTTGTGTTTTGGCACCAACGAAGGCAGAAGTGAAGGAAAAAATGGAAGCGGGCAGACTCCATATTGACTTGCTTCTCCCCTTGCCATGTGGCCACTTGCCCTGCAATGTCACCACACGAACTGGGAAAAATTTCTGCCCGGTTGTGCAGGGACTCGAAGTCTCACACCATGTGGCCATTTCTCCCACAATTAAAACACCACCTTCAAGAATGATGTCTCTGGGATTGGGGTTTGAAGTACCCGCTTTAACGCCACAGCGAGCATAAACGCTTGCAATTGGATCAGGCTGATGTCTGCACAAAGGCAAATCTGAGATGGTCGGTCCCCTTTTTCCTAAGAGGCCAGAGGATGTCCTGGCCAACCTTATTTGTGTTCTCAAAATGCTAACTGCTTAACAATAAACTCACAGGCACCTGAGTCCCCAGTTGACCTGTTAGATGCTGGGTACAAGTACACAACAAAGTTGAAGAACAGTTCTTCTGAGCCCTGTTTTATCTTAGTCAAAACTAGATTAGACTGATCCTGGGAAGAGATCTACTGCCATGCCTTCTTTGCACGTGAAGTAATCTGATTATAAACTGTCATAGTTCCCTCTCTAAATCTTCGAATTCACCCGTTCCCATCAACATCTCCAAAGGGGTCTCAAAATTTTGTCTCCTGTTTCTCTCAGCCTGCTCAGTACAGAAATCGGTCCAGTAAGACCACCAGAGAAGGTAATCAAATTAAGACAAGCTCTGGTCATAGACACTCAGTCATTGGGTGGAAGAGGTTCTGGGCAAACCAAGTTGAGCAAGCTTTGTACAAATGGGGAATGAATTAGGGCCATAACTACCACAAGCATTTTTTAATTCTTTTAAGGTTTTAAAAGGAATTATAGCATGCATGCAGACATGCTGGTTTTGCTTTTAAACCTATTCAAAAACTGGAAAAAGCTGAAAGCCTGTAATATCTTCCCCCACTTCCTGTGCCTTCCTGAGTCCAAGTCGTAAGGGCGTAAGCATAGCTATGGCCAATTCAGAGTACTGATTAAAGCTTTTCTCCCATCTGAAAGTGGCTGAATTTGGATGGCAGGTACTGGTCCAGCGCAACCTAGCAAAATTCTTCTCCATTTCCTCTTCACCATTGGACTGAGTCCCCTCCGACTAGGACTCTTTGTCTGTCTCTTGCCCATACTGTTCCTTTCAATTTTGAATTTGCCTCACAGAGTTTCGCTCAGGACTTGTTTCCTCTCTGAAACATGCCCCTCAGTGCTCCTCTGAATTACTGATCTGGTCTGGTTCAGCTGAAACTGAACTCTTGGTTTTAGGTCTCTCCCTGAGGTGGTCTGCTTGCTGGATGGCAGATTGAGTGAAATTTGAATCCACTCTCAGCCATGATATGGAAAGAGAAAATTTTTTCGAAAAAACAGCCTGTTTTTCCTGCTCTATGTTCTTAACTGCTCTCTGAAGTCCTTTTAAAAGGTCTTCTGGGGGCCATTGATCTTGATCTAGATCATCAAAAAGACAGATTTCTACTGTAGTCCAGACCTCTGAACACTGTCTGTTGTACTTCTGGACTGTTCGGTAGAGAGGCAGCCTTTATACAGTTTTCTTCCTAGTCTCTCCCAACTATGTAAATCCGATAAATCTTGCTGGTAAAAACATGGACAAACCTTGCTAACTGTTCTCAGGAACTGGGCTAGCTGACTCTTTTTCACTTGCTTTCCTTTCTGGTTAATTATAGTTCCAAAATTGTTAAATACATCTCTTTATCTGAGGACATGGAACTGCCCATGATATTTCTTTAATGTCCTTGGCTCTAAAACTGTCTGCTTCCTCCGTGACCCTTCAAAAAATTTCATGGTCCGATAAGTTTCTATAGCATGCTTCCTCAATCAACCTGGAAATTTCCCTTGAGTAGCCCAACGTTCTGGGTGCCAATTACTGCTCCGGCCAGCGCAGGCAGCCAAACTAGGGTCGCTTAAGTGAATTTCCTAAGGTACCAGATAAAACACAGACACACAATTTACCTTTAATTCAAGCCCCGGGATGGCTCCTCTGCCCTCAGTCTTAAGCTCCCCAAATGGCAGAGCGAGGAATGTCATGAGAGGCTGGTGAGAGAGAGCTAGCATGTTTGGGAGTGGCCTTTTATTGGGGGGAGCTCTCATTTTTTAAAAATTTCCAAGGTCAAGAGGGGCAGGGTAAGGACAGGTAAGGTAACTCGACCCCTGGGGCTGTAGGAAGGCACGCCTATGCATGAAGACACGTTTTGTGACATTTTACAACTTTCAAGATTGGGGACGCTGTCTAGGGCCACTTTGATGCGACCAGATCATGGAAAGTGACCAACAGATCCTCACGAACCAGGGAAGGAAAATGCTGGTCACATGGCGTGGTGGCCTTCCACAGTATTCAGCGAGCTTATTCTTAAAAGCCCATGTATTGATACTTTCAGTCAATCTGTATCCTCTGCTATTCCCAGTATCGACACCACTCTGAGAGAAGACATGAAGCCCTATTTACTACAATAATTTCAGAGCAAAGCCACATACATACTAATCAACCTTAGGAAAAACAGAAATTTATTGAAAAATATTCCCCACTGTTCCTCTAATCCATGTATAAACTTGTAGGAATGTTCGGGAATAGGTTGAAAAATTAGTTATTAAAGAGAGTGAAATTAGGCTGGGGTTGTGACTCAGTGGTAGAGCACTTGCTTAGCATGTATAAGGCACTGAGTTCTATCTTCAGAACCATATTTAAAAATTAATAAAATAAAGGTATTGCATCCATCTACAACTAATTTTTTTTTTTTAAAAAAAGATAGTGAAATTGCTGTTATATTATCTAGGCTCTGAAAATGAAAGGAGAGAAAAATTAGGCAGAAAAAGAAATAATAATATAAACCAAGATAAAAAGAAGAAAAGATGGATTGTAGGTGGATTTGAGAAAGTATCAGGTAATATAAGAGAGCAAGTCCAAATATGAGCTAAGAAAACAAAAAATGATTTCAATCAAAGTTCAAAACATGTTGGGCTGGGGATGTGGCTCAAGCGGTAGTGCGCTCGCCTGGCATGCGTGCAGCCCGGGTTCGAGCCTCAGCACCACATACAAACAGATGTTGTGTCCGCCGAGAACTAAAAAATAAATATTAAAAAATTCTCTCTCTCTCTCTTTAAAAAAAACATTAGAAGAAATATGATCAAATGGGTCAGTGATATAATATCGAATATTAGGGTAACAACTATCCAATCAAAATGAAGAATCTTATATGTATATATGTATATAAAAAATCAAAATTTACATTACAGCTATTTATATATAGTCAATCATGCCAAGGAAGAGAAAATCCTTATTTGAGTCTTCCTGGTTTGGGTTTTATCAGGACTTGGGACCTTTAGAAGAGTCTGTGACTTTTCAGCTTTGGATCTTCCTAGATATGCTGGGGTACAGGAGCTACTTCCATGGTTGCTGTGGATTTCTCAGCAATCTCTTCTTGTTCCTTAACCCAGGAATAAGGGCATGAGGCTGAGTGTTTGGAGGGTTCTATGTGCTGTGTTTCATCTGCTGGCTGTTTCTTTTGGGTACAGGAGGATATGATGCTGTCGCTCTGACTGCTGTGGGGGTTGCTGTGTATTTCCTTTCCTCCACAGGGCTGCCTTTAAAGTGGCAGACTGGTGGCTGTCTGCAAGTATGAGATTTGTGATTGCAGGCTTTCTGTGTGTGGTTAGTGGTGCAGAATTGTACCCCCCGAATGGTGTAGATTGCTGGGGTACCATACCCGTGATTGAGAAAGAGAGTCAGATGGGCCACCTATGTCTGAGTCCTCATGCTTTACAATTTGAATTGTGGATGTTGGCTCCCACCTTTGCCTGAACACCTTGTAGCGGCACTGCCTCTTTGTTTTAGTTAGTTTTTTCACTGCTGTGACCAAAAGACCTGACAAGAACAGTTTTAGAGGAGGAAAAGTGTATTTTGGGGCTCACTGTTTCAGAGGACTTAATCCATAGATAAGTCCTCCTTTGCTCTGACCAAGGTGTGGTAGAACAAAAGAGTGTGGCAAAGGAAAGTGACGAAGGACATGGTACCAGAAAACAGAGAGAGTTCTAAGGGACAACATATACTCCAAGGTCACGTCCCCAATGATCTACTTTGTCTAGCACACCATACCTTCCTTCATTGGGGAAGGTTCTCATAACCCAATCATTTCACCTCTAAACCTTCTTGCATTGACTTACACATGAGCTTTTGGAGGATACCTCACATCAAAACCATAATCTGTTGCTGAGAGCCATAGCCAAGTAGGAATGACGCATGGCAATTTCCTTGTCAGCCTACCCAATGTTGCTTAGAGGGAGGACTCTCCATTGTGAAAATGGGCTTGCCTTGGACCCAGGTCATTTGCAGTGACATTGCATGAATGTTTGAGAGTTTTGTTTTGAAAGATGACCTTGCTCAGGGATTAGGGTGGATCCGGGTTTAGGGTGGATCTGGGTTTAGGGAGGATCCTGCTGGTTTAGGGCAATTCCAGGTTTAAGGTGTATCCTGCTGGGAATAGGGCGTATCCTGCTGCCTCCAGGTGCCCGCTCCTTGAGTTCCCGTTGAGTTCTCGCAGGATTCAGAGAGTATTTGGGATGCAGAGCCTGGTAGAGGTAGAGAATTCTCCCAGAACGTGTGTGTAGAGTGCTGGTGTATTTTCCCCAGAATGTGCGTGGAGGGTGCTGGTGAGAGTTCGGGAATAAAGAGTTGCTGTTTGAATCTACAAGGCTTTTGTGGTGGCTCGTGATTTTGTGCCCAGCCAGACTGCGTCAATCTGTAAATTCAGAACATCATATGCCTATTAGGTTAGAAGAATCATGGCTCACTTCTCTTGGAGACTTGAACCACCTTAGGTACTCTGAAAGTATCCAAGAAAGAGTAGTAAGTTGGATTTTGGGGTCCAGAGGACCAAAATGCTAAACAGTGCTGGTGTTTTATTACTTCTAGGAGGAGCAGTGTAACCTCAGGCCTACACGACTCACAGAGAGGGCCCTAACTATAGCTGCTGCCCTTAGCCCCCACTTGCAAGCTGTGGCAGCTCCACATGTACTGAGCCACACCAGTGGTTTTTTTTTTTTTTTTTTTTTTTGAGATGGAGGTCTCAATGAGTTGTGCAGACTGGTCTTGGACTCATGAGCTCTATGTATCTGAGACTACACTGTGTATCTCCATTTCCATCTTTTATAGCCTTCTTGAAATGACAGCATACAGTTGGAGAACAGATTATTGGTTTCTGGTGTTTACAAAGCCAAGTAGGGTAGGAGGTAGCTGTAGTTATGAAAGGGTAGCATGAGGGATCCTTATGAAGGAACTGTTCTGTAACTAAACAATTATGGTTTTTATACAAATCTCTATTGTGGTCAAATTCATTGAACTAACTACACTCAACTTTAATGCATGTAAAAATTATGAAATCTAATTGAATGAATAAATGCAGTTCTTGACTGATATTGAAACTTAATAAAGATATTAAGTTAGGAAAAAATTAGATGAGGAATATTTGGAATCATCTTATTTCTTATACCTAATATCAACCTAAAAATTATCTTCAAATAAATGTTTCTATGGGATAGGGATATAGCTTAGTTGTTAGATTGCTTGCCTCACACATACAAGGCCCTGGGTTCAATCCTGCACCACCAGAAAAATAAAAAAGTTTCTATAATTGTTTGCCAAATAAGAATATAACTTCATAGTCTTTAACAATAGCTCATAGTAAAAAACAGGGTATTCACACCGTGATTCATGAAAAATTAAAGCATTCTTTTCTACCTGGGAAATGATGGTTTTACTATATCATGAATTTTGCGAAATGCCATACAGTCCATTACACAAATGGGAAAAAAAAGTGAAGATTGGAAAGATAGGTTGTAATTTTGTAGATTATCTTTTCACATAAAAGTAAATAGTCTGTACACAGTAATTTAATGTTAGGTTAAACAGGTGGTTGGTTGGCTATAAGAACAGTGCATAAATATCAGTATTGCACAAGATCTTACTATCAAACAAGAATGTAGGGAACAATATTATTAAGTTTTATGGAGGCAGAACTCACTGTACACTTCACCAACTTAACATGTATAGTTGAATCATTTTTAGAAAATTCACAGAATTGTGCAGCTGTTACTACATTGATTTATTTAGAACATTTTCCTTGGCCCTAAAACAAAGTTAGTATTCATTAGCAGTTACTTTCTTTTTCTCTTTCCCATAGCCCTATAAACACTGTATGAATTAGCTTAATCTGGTTATTTTACATAAATGGAATCATATTGTAGCATATATCGGTAATTCACTCATTTTTTATAGCACTGTTCCATGTTTAATCTGTCTATTTCTCAGTATATTGATATTTGCAGGGTTTCCCCCCCCCCTCACATATGAAGTAGAATGCTGGTATGTTAACATATTTCTGGAAAACTTCCAGATTTTTTTTTTCTTAATCATAGCACCTGCAATATACCTTCCAGCAATACCTGATTTTTTTCCCTAAATCTTTGCCAATACTTGTTATTATTCTCTTTTTTATTATACTTTTCTAATAGTTATTAAATATCTCATTGTGGTTTTTATTTGCATTTCCCTTATGTCTAATGATATTGGATATTTTTAAATGGGGCATTGGTATATCTTTGCATATTTTAAAAATTTATTTTATTTCATGGCTTATGGAAAAATTGAGAAGATAGTAGAGAGACTTGCCATGTACCCTGAACCCAGTTTATCCTATTATTAACATATCAGTATGCTACATTTGTGACAGTTATTGAACAATATTGATACATAATTATTGACTAAAGTCATAGTTTCATTTAGATTTTGTTAACTTCATGTAATGTCCTTCTCTGTTCTAGGATCCCCACCAGGATACTATGTTACATTTAGTTGTCATGACTCTTTAGGCTCCACTTGGCTGGGGTAGTTTCCCAGAGTTTGCTTATTTTGTATTATCTTGACAGTTCAGAGGAGTCCTATTGGTATACATAAATTACACTTACTGGAATTTGTCTGATGGTTTTCCTAAGACTGGGATTATGGGTTTGGGGGAGGAAGGCCACAGTAGTAGAGTGCCATTTTTGTCCCATTATATGAATCATGTATACCATTATCATGTTTTATGAGTGAGTATCGGGTTTAGTGACTTGACTGACAGTGTTTGTAAGATTACTCCACTACAAAAATTTTTTCCCCCACTTTCTATACTGTACACTTTGGAGCAGTGTTATTATGCTCACACCTAAACATTAGATATTTGTGCATATTTTGAGCAGTTTTTTGCTTTCTGGCATTATAATATACTCTAGGCTCATCTTATATATTTTTTTCCTGGTTTTAAATCAGCCATTTATGCAATTAACTCCAGCTCCCTTTTATTGGAAAATGGAATTAGAAGTGCAAGATCTGGCCATTGGTATGCTTGTTGCTATTAGAATGTTGACCCTCTCAACTCACTCTCTCTCTGTGTGTCTCTCTCTCTCTCTGTCTGTTTCTCTCTCTCTCTGTCTGTTTCTCTCTCTCTCTCTCTCTCTCTCTCTCTCTCTCTCTCTCTCACACACACACACACACACACACACATATAATCACATATACATATCACTAACTCCCATAAACATACTTATCTTTAATATTTTTTGTATTTAACCATTTGTATATTAAGTTAATCATGCATCTATATTATCTCTCCAACTCTTAGTTCCTTTATCACACTGATTCTAACTTCTTTCCCCACCTTAATTTATCTGTAAATTAGCACTTACAACAGTAATAAATACATCTCTATCTACCTACTGTCTATTTTCTTTAATTGTTCTTTAGTTTGGTACCTGGGATTGAATCCAGGGGCACTCAACCACTGAGCCACATCCCAGCTCTTTTTTAGGTATGTTATTAGAGACAAGGTCTTGCTGAGTTGTTTAGGGCCTTACTAAGTTGCTGAGGCTGCCTTTGAACTCATGATCCTTCTGCCTCAGCCTCTTGAGCTGCTGGGATTCCAGGCATGTGCTACTGCACCTAGCTTATTGTTCTTTCCCTTATAAATGTATCGTACATCAGACTAGTCACACTCATATAGAAAATACTTGTGTAGTTTTATCAACTAAAGTATAGTATTTTATGCAGATTTGCCTTTAGTCTTATGGACTCACTTATTTTTCAGGTTATTTAGGTCAGCATGTTTTTTCCTACTCCTTTCAATGATTATCATTTGTAAAACAGATTGTTTTGTTGTATTCTTTGTTCATTATTGTTTTTTCCTGATCTAAAATTTGGGTGAAATGGAGATATATATATTATTAGTTTTAGGTGGACACAATATCTTTATTTCATTTTTATGTGGTGCTGAGAATTGAACCCACTGCCTCACTCATGCTAGGCGAGCGTGCTACCACTTGAGTCACATCCCCAGCCCTGAAATGGGTTATTCATTGAAATGTACAAACTACTATGTCTTACACAGGAGAAATAGATCATTTAAATGGGCCTATATCTGTTAAAGAAACGGAATCAATAGTTGAAAGCTTTACAAAAAAGAAAAGAAACCATCATCAAGCTTTATTTGTTTTCACCATGATTCCTATACAACATTTAAGGAAGGAATGTACCAGTTCTTTTCAGTTTCTTTCAAGAAAACAGATTCAGAGGAAGCCTCTTTAACTCTTTACAGCTTTTATTTCCCTAATCCCAACAGCTGTTGAAGATATTATACAGAAAAAAGAAACAGACCAGTATATCTCATGAATATAAATGCAAAAGTTCAAATAGAAACCAGCACTATAAAGAGACTTAGACATCTTGATCAAATAGGATTTAACAGGAACTAAAGGCCAGTTTAACATTCAGAAGTTAATTACTATAATTCATCACATCATTAGGTGACAGAAGAAAAATCATGATCATCTTAGTTGATGCAGAGGAAACATTTAATAAAATAATAATAAAATTTTAATAAAATTTAATAAAATCTAAAAGCATTCATGATTAAAACTCAAGAAATTAGGAATTAGATGGAACTTACTCAATTGACTTAAAATATCTATGAAATACCTATTGCAAGCAATATAAAAATGTTGAAAAACTGGAAACTTTCTTATTTAAAGATAAAGAACAAAGCAAGGATGTCTTCTCACCACTCTTGTTCAGTATCTTACTAGAAGTCATAGTTAATGCAATGAGAAAAGAAAATGAAAAGTATGCAAATGGGAAAGAAGAAATAAAATTCCCATTGTTTGCAGAGGCATCATTGTCCAAGTAGAAGGCATCATTGTCCAAGAGGCATCATTGTCCAGAGAATTTGCAAACTCCCTAAATAAATCAGCCATAGTGAAATTGAAGGATACAAGGTTAATATATAAAAAATTATATAATTACTATATAATCTTATTATTATTTTTTCTTGTTGAGTTGTAAGAGTTCTTTACCTATTGTGTTTCAGTCTTGTAATAATTTGAATGTGAGGTGTCCCTGAAAAGCTCATGTGTGAAACAATGAAGAACATTCAGAGTTAAAATGATTGGGTTAAGAAAGCCTTAACCCAGGGATTCCAACATGGCAGCGGGCGCGGAGAGATCAAGTCTCTGACCTCTTCAGCTGTGCAGGCATAGGGAGTCGAAAACAGCCTAAATCTGTTTGCTCAGGATCACTAGGCAATGCTGAGCTGACGTGGATCTGGGGTGAACAGTCTGGGCCTCTCAGAACACACACTGAGCCCGGATCGGCTGAATTCAAGCTCCCGTTCGCCTGCTTCACGCAGACAAACAGCTGTGACTCAGCACTAATCCATCCGGCTGAAACAACTGGTCAGCCCTTCTGATCCTACGGAGGTAATGCCAACTGAGCCGTCATAGGTAGTAGACACAGGTTTGAAACGGGGCTTGGGAGAGACAGTGAGGACCCACCCGTTGCATTGGTCACCTGGCAAAGGGAAACGAACTGTCGCCATTTGCAAGAGATACCACCATGGCAGAGAACTGATGTCATCACACTGCAGCGGAGGAGATAACTTCATTGAAACGTGCGGCTACAGGTGTGTAATTCCGTAGACTTCCTCTCCACACATCGGGGAAACCTTAAGGGCCCCTCCCAGCTCTCCCGTAAGGGCCCCTCCCAGCTCTCCCGTGAGCGCGGTAGCCAGACCGAGGGAATTAGAGGTGGCGCGGGACCCGCGGCGTCGAACTACTGCTCCCACCAGTGCTGAGAGCTGAGGTCTCTTGCACCAGCTACCGGGGGCGTGGCTACCGGAGGGCAAGTAAAATTCGCTGAGGATTCTCAGACCCAAGCTCTACAAACTTAGGGTCTGAGGGAATGGCAAACTGGAAGAGTGTGCCCAGTCATTCATGAAAACAGGGCTCCCGGAAGCAGCAGACCTGGCGTGTACCCAGTATTGTGGTGAGCGGCACCCGTGAGAGGGGTGGGGAAAAGTGGGGAAGTGACTAGACACAAGAGGAGGCCCTAGGCACCCAGGATTGGAGACTCGCCCAGTCTGGGAGGAGCTGCTGCACAGTGATTGGTTCCCGCGTATTGATAGGAGAAACTTGGCCTGGTGGGCATAGCGCCACCTACTGGAAGAGAAGTTAACGAAACTCTAAGACTGCATTTATTAGTTTTTTTTTCTCTTTTTTTTTGATTTGGGTTTTTCTTTCATTTTTATTTTTCTTTCTTGTTTTACAATTTTTTTTACAATTGTTTTTTAAGTTTTTTTCCTTCCAATTTTAATTTTAATTTTTTTATTTTTAAAAAATTTTTTTTCTTTTTCTATTTTTTTTCCTATTTTTTTCTTCTTTTGTCTTTTCATTTCTTTTCAATTATCTTATCCCCCTTCCTTGAATTCTACCTGCTTACTCTCATTCTCTTTAGTGACTTCTTCCCTTTCCTTCTAATACCTTTCCTCCCAAGCATCAAATAAATTTATAGGAGTAAACAGTAACTCAGCAGTCAAACAGAACAAGAAGTAACATGAGCAGCTTCAAAAAGCAAGCAAGAAAAGGAGTACAAACAATGCAGGACAGCCTAAATATTCAGGAGGACCTAGAGTCATCAGAAAAATGGTCATATAAAGAACTCAAGGAACACCTTAGACAGATGGAATGGAACCTTAAAGAGGATACGAGACAGCAAATTCAAGCAGCGAAAGAACACATTGAGAATGAATTACATAAACAGATAAAAGAAGAAGTTAAGCATCTTTATCAGGAGATAGAGATTATAAAAAATAATCAAACAATAGTTCTAGAAATGAAGGAAACGATAAACCAAATTAAAAACTCAATTGAGAGTATCACTAACAGAGTGGAGCAAGTAGAAGCCAGAACGTCAGATAATGAAGACAAAATATATCATCTTGAAAAGAGTGTAGCCAACTCAGAAAGGCTGGTAAAAAATCACGAGAAAAACATCCAAGAGTTATGGGATAACATAAAAAAACCAAACTTACGAGTCATCGGGATGGAAGAAGGTACAGAGATTCAAACCAAGGGAATGAGTAACCTGCTGAATGAAATAATTACAGAAAACTTTCCAGAAATAAAAGGGGAAACAGATATACAAATTGAAGATGCATACAGGACACCGAGCACACAAAATCACAGTAGACCAACGCCAAGACACATTGTTATGAAGATATCCAATATACAGAACAAAGAGAAAATACTAAAAGCTACAAGAGAAAGGAGACAGATTACATTCAGGGGTAAACCAATATGGTTAACAACGGATTTTTCATCATATACGCTGAAAGCAAGAAGGTCATGGAACAATGTATTTCAAACACTGAAAGACAATGGATGCCAACCAAGAATTCTGTATCCAGCAAAATTAAGCTTCAGGTATGACAACGAAATAAAAATCTTTCATGATAAACAAAAGGTGAAGGAATTTGCAGCCAGAAAACCAGCATTGCAAAGCATTTTGAGCAAAACACTACACAAGGAAGAAATGAAAAACAATAACCAAAACTATCAGAGGGAAGTGCCTCGGTAAAGACAGAGGGCGAGGGGAAAGCTAATCATGGAGAAACAAACTAAATTTTTTTAAAAAAAGGATAAATAATCAATCATGGTTGGAAGTACAAGCCATATATCAATAGTAACTTTGAATGTTAATGGCTTAAACTCTCCAATAAAGCGACATAGGCTGGTATCATGGATTAAAAAAACAAATCCAACAATATGCTGCCTCCAGGAGACACATCTGATTGGAAAAGATATACACAGGCTGAAGGTGAAAGGTTGGGAAAAAAATACCACGCACACGGTCCTCGTAAGCAAGCAGGGGTGGCCATCCTCATATCGAATAAAATCGACTTCAAGACTAAGTTAATCAAAAGGGATAAAGAAGGACATTATATACTGTTAAAAGGAACCATTCACCAACAAGACATAACAATTATCAATATTTATGCACCAAATAATGGTGCTGCAACATTCATAAAACAAATTCTCAAGTTCAAGAATCAAATAGACCACAACACAATAATTATGGGCGACTTCAACACACCTCTCTCACCATTGGACAGCGGAGTTTTACAAAACCTTTAAAGAAGAATTAATACCAATACTTTTCAAGTTATTTCAGGAAATAGAAAAAGAGGGAGCTCTTCCAAATTCATTCTATGAGGCCAACATCACCCTGCTTCCGAAACCAGACAAAGACACCTCAAAGAAAGAAAACTACAGACCAATATCTCTAATGAACCTAGATGCAAAAATCCTCAATAAAATTCTGGCAAATCGAATACAAAAACACATCAAAAAAATTGTGCACCATGATCAAGTAGGATTCATCCCTGGGATGCAAGGCTGGTTCAATATACGGAAATCAATAAATGTTATTCACCACATCAGTAGACTTAAAGAACCATATGATCATCTCAGTAGACGCAGAGAAAGCATTTGACAAAGTACAGCATCCCTTTATGTTCAAAACATTAGAAAAACTAGGGATAACAGGAACTTACCTCAACATTGTAAAAGCTATCTATGCTAAGCCTCAGCCTAGCATCATTCTGAATGGAAAAAGTTGAAGGCATTCCCTCTAAAATCTGGAACAAGACAGGGATGCCCTCTATCACCACTTCTATTCAATATAGTTCTCGAAACACTGGCCAGAGCAATTAGACAGACGAAAGAAATTAAAGGCATAAAAATAGGAAAAGAAGAACTTAAGTTATCACTATTTGCAGATGACATGATTCTATACCTAGAAGACCCAAAAGGGTCTACAAAGAAACTACTAGAACTAATAAATGAATTCAGCAAAGTGGCAGGATATAAAATCAACGTGCATAAATCAAAGGCATTTCTGTATATCAGCAACAAAACTTCTGAAACGGAAATGAGGAAAAACACTCCATTCACAATATCCTCAAAAAAAATAAAATACTTGGGAATCAACCTAACAAAAGAGGTGAAAGATTAATACAATGAAAACTACAGAACCCTAAAGAGAGAAATAGAAGAAGATCTTAGAAGATGGAGAAATATACCCTGTTCATGGATAGGCAGAACTAACATCATCAAAATGGCGATATTACCAAAAGTTCTCTATAGGTTTAATGCAATGCCAATCAAAATCCCAACGGCATTTCTTGTAGAAATAGATAAAGCAATCATGAAATTCATATGGAAAAATAAAAGACCCAGAATAGCAAAAGCAATTCTAAGCAGGAAGTGTGAATCAGGCGGTATAGCAATACCAGATTTCAAACTATATTACAGAGCAATAGTGACAAAAACAGCATGGTACTGTACCAAAACAGGCGGGTGGACCAATGGTATAGAATAGAGGACACAAGGACTAATCCACAAAGTTACAACTATCTTATATTTGATAAAGGGGCTAAAGGCATGCAATGGAGGAAGGATAGCATCTTCGACGAATGGTGTTGGGAAAACTGGAAATCCATATGCAACAAAATGAAACTGAATCCCCTCCTCTCGCCATGCCCAAACGTTAACTCAAAATGGATCAAGGAGCTTGATATCAAATCAGAGACTCTGCGTCTGATAGAAGAAAAAGTTGGCTCCGATCTACATATTGTGTGGTCAGGCTCCAAATTCCTTAATAGGACACCCATAGCACAAGAGTTAATAACAAGAATCAACAAATGGGACTTAGTTACACTAAAAAGTTTTTTCTCAGCAAGAGAAACAATAAGAGAGGTAAATAGGGAGCCTACATCCTGGGAACAAATTTTTACTCCTCACACTTCAGATAGAGCCCTAATATCCAGAATATACAAAGAACTCAAAAAATTAGACAATAATATAACAAATAACCCAATCAACAAATGGGCCAAGGACCTGAACAGACACTTCTCAGAGGAGCACATACAATCAATCAACAAGTACATGAAAAAATGCTCACCATCTCTAGCAGTCAGAGAAATACAAATCAAAACCACCCTAAGATACCATCTCACTCCAGTAAGATTGGCAGCCACTATGAAGTCAAACAGCAACAAGTGCTGGCGAGGATGTGGGGAAAAGGGTACTCATGTACATTGCTGGTGGGACTGCAAATTGGTGCGGCCAATTTGGAAAGCAGTTTGGAGATTCCTGGGAAAGCTGGGAATGGAACCACCATTTGACCCTGCTATTGCCCTTCTCGGACTATTCCCTGAAGACCTTAAAAGAGCATGCTACAGGGATGCTGCCACATAGATGTTCATAGCAGCACAATTCACAATAGCTAGACTGTGGAACCAACCCAGATGCCCTTCAATAGATGAATGGATAAAAAAAATGTGGCATCTATTCACAATGGAGTACTATGCAGCAATAAAAAATAACAAAATCATGGAATTTGCAGGGAAATGGATGGCACTAGAGCAGATTATGCTTAGTGAAGGTAGTCAATCCCTAAAAAACAAATACCAAATGTCTTCTTTGATATAATGAGAGCAACTAAGAACAGAGCAGGGAGGAAGAGCAGGAAGAAATGATTAACATTAAACAGAGACATGAGATGGGAGGGAAAGGGAGAGAAAAGGGAAATTGCATGGAAATGAAGGGAGACCCTCATTGCTATACAAAATTACATATAAGAGGTTGTGAGGGGAATGGGAAAATAAACAAGGAGAGAAATGAATTACAGTAGATGGGGTAGAGAGAGAAGGTGGGAGGGGAGGGGAGGGGGGATAGTAGGGGATAGGAAAGGTAGCAGAATACAAGAATTACTAATTGGGCATTATGTAAAATTGTGGATGTGTAACCGACGTGATTCTGCAATCTGCATTTGGGGTAAAATTGGGAGTTCATAACCCACTTCAATCTAATGTATGAAATATGATATGTCAAGAGCTTTTTAATGTTGTGAACAACCAATAAAAAAATAAAATTAAAAAAAAAAGAAAGCCTTAACCCAGTCAATGAATTAATCCCCTGATAGGGATTCACTGAATGGTAACTGAAAGTGGGTAGGGTGTGGCTGGAAGAGGTGTGTCATTGGAGTATAACTTTGGGGTATATATTTGGTCAGTTGAGTTTAGTATCTCTGCTGCTGTGTCATCATGTGGGCTTTTACCCTCTGCCACACTCTTCTCCTATGGTGTCCTGCCTCACCTCAAACTCTAAGGAAAGTAGTAGCTAGCTGTCTGTAGACTGAGACCTCTGAAACCACGAGCCTCCGAAAAGTTTATTAAAAAGTTTATAAAATGTATATCAATAATAACCAAAAAATAGAAATGGATTTTTTAAAATAAACTTTTCCTCCTCTAAAATTGTTCTTGTGAGGTCTTTTAGTAAACAGCAGCAAAAAAGCTGACTAAAGCAAGTCCTTAATGTGCTAATAATTTCTTCCATTTGTAGGTTGTCATTTCTACCTTGACTTTATGTTCTGCAGTGTTTGTTTTGTTTGTTTTTATTTCACTTTGTCTTGTTATTGTTATTTATTCCATTTTGTCTTGTTATTGATTACCAAAATGTAATAGAATTAAAAGGAAAAATATACAAACAATAATAAGTGGAGACTTGAACACTATATCTGAAATGGTTTTGTCTATACAAGGGCACAAAGATTCTTTATTTAAATACCTCTTAAATTTAGGCCTGTAATCCATTTTCATTTTTGTGTAGTGTATGCAGAAGGGAATTGTTTTCATTGTTTTTCATGTAAGTATCCAGTTGTTTTGGCATCATTTCCTGGAAAGGCTATTTTTTATCATTGAGTTGTTTCAACATCTTTGTGGACTCTGAATTTCATTTTATTCTGCATATATCTCTTATATCTGGTTGATTTACAGTCTCTTCTGTTTTCCTAGTTTATATTTTGCCCAGTTTTGCATTACTGGAAGTGGAGTGTTCAAGTCTCCACTTACTACTGTTTGTTTGTATATTTTTCCTTTTAATTCTATTGTTTTTTGCTTCATGAAGGCCTTGCGGTTCTGTTATTGTCAGCATATATGCTTAGAGTTGTTATGTCTTTTATTGACTGACTTTTAAAAAAATCATTTTAACATTGCCCCCCTTATCTTTTATCTTTTTTGGTACTGGTGATCTGACTCAGGGCCTCATGCATACTAGCCAGATGCTTTACCAGCTCTTACAGCATATTTTATTTGATACAAAGCTAACCTCTCCAACCTTACAAATGCCATGTGCTTTTAAAAATGTTCAGCCTTTTATGTCTTTGAATCTAAAATACATCTTTTATTGACAGTTTGTATTTGGATTTCTACAACCTGAGAATTTCTATCTTTTGATTGAATTTTAAAATCCATTTCTATTCTTTGGTTATTATTGATATACATTTGGTCCTCTATATCAGTGAATTCTGCATCCATGAGTTTAACAAACCATCAGTCAAAAGTAGGGGAAAAAATCATGACTGTACTGAATATGTACAAACTTTTCCTTTTCATTATCCCCTGAACAGTACAAATTGGTGACTATTTACATAGCATTTTCACTGATTATATACTATATGCAGTTTAGTAATGTTTTAAAGTATATGGGAGGATGTGTATTATATGTAAATACTAAGCCCTTTTATATAAGGGACATGAGCATGCACAAATTTTTGTATCTGAATTCTTAGGGATTCTGAGGGATGACTTAGAATGTACAAAATGTTTTGTACAGTTGAATTTACAGCTACCATTTTACTTTTTGTTTTCTATCTCACAACTTTTGAATCACTCTGTTTTATTTCTGCCTTTTGCATGAAATTAATTTATTTAACGTTTTAATTCTTCCAATGATCATTTCATTTTAAACGTTATTTTCCTGGTAGTTCCTTAGGACTTACATAGTGAGTCTTATAATCTATTTTAGATTTAGACTTTATTAACTCCAATAAAATATGGACAGGTTATTCATATAGCCCTGTTCTCTTTCTCCATTTTTGTCTCATTTTTAAAATACATATCACTTTTGTATTTTGTGTATTTTTTTGCTATATATATTAATTTATTTTATTTTTTATTTTTTAAATTTATATAAATGTATTACAATTCTTATTACACATAAAGAGCACAATTTTTCATATCTCTGGTTTTATACAAAGTATATTTCATACCAATTCCTATCTTCATACATGTACTTTGGATAATAATGACCATCACATTCCACCATCATTTCTAACCCTATGCCCCCCTCCCTTCCCCTCCAACCCTTCTGCCCTATCTAGAGTTCATCTATTCCTTCAATATGCCCTCTCCCTACCCAACTATGAATCAGCCTAAGCATAACAATGTGTTGTTATAATTGTTACTTTATATAATATATTGTCTTTTAAAGAAGATGAGACAGAAAAAGGTAGCAAGTATATATTTGTAGTTGTTATATTATTCAGTAATGACTTCTACTTCATTTCTTTTATTAACTGTTGTCATTTCCTTACCCCAATATAGATTTGTTCCTTTGTCTTACTTTGCTTTCTTGTTAAAGATATATTTCTGTATGCTACAGGCAGGCCCAGTAATACAGTTATGTACAGATGGAATTTGTACTTTTGCTTGTCAAATTGTTTGGGAAAAGAAAGGAAAATAATTTTGCCTTTTTATTCTCTTTTGCAATTACCTAATTGCCTTTACCCACAAATTTTATGCATTTGAACGAGTGTTTGGAATCACTTGTCTTCAGCCTAAAAAACTTGTATGTCTTTTATGGCTGATGTACTAACAATGGAAACTTGAGTTTGTCATCCTACTTCTTCTGGTCTCTACTGTCTCTGATGAAAAGTCTGTTGTTACTCTTATTCTTTGTATGTGATGAGGTATATTTTTCTTGATGTCTACAGTATTTTTTCTTTGTGAACAGATTTGTGTTTGGGGGCTTTCATTTCTTTGAATATTTTTTCTGCTGCTTAGTTTTTCCTCACTCCTGATACTTCCATTATGAATATATTGGGCGAGTTAATGAGATTTCTCAATTTTTTGAGACTATCTTTATTCTTTTGACTATTTATTCTCAATTGTTCCACTTTCAAGTTTACTGATTCGTTGTTGGTTTGGTTCAGGGACAGCCTAGAAGAGGACCGTCTTATATTTAGAATTTGATTCTTGGATAGATCTGACACTACAACTAGGAAAGGATAGGAGAGTTTTCAGAATTACAGTTAAAGAATATAATGTATTATTTACATGTATTGTTCATCTCTCATTCCACATGGAATGCAGGTACAATAAAAACAGAGATTGCCTGTTTTTCTTACTGTTGAATTTCCATTTACTTGATCCAGGCTTGTCATGAAGTAAACACTCAGAAATGTGAAGGATGTTGGTGTTGTAACAAATGAAAACAAAAAATAAAAATAAATTAGCCCAATTAAAACAAAAACAGATTAAAAGGGGTGAACAAACATTTTTCACAAGTGTATATACAAATGGATATAAAAACACTAAAAGATGTGAAATTGCATTTTTAATAGAGAAATATCATAAGATCAGAGTTAACTACTACTTTGTACTGTTGTTGATAATATGGAGTAGTGGGAATTCTTATATAATGTTGTAGCTCAACCACTTTGGAAAAACAATTTGGAAAACAATTTATTATCTTGAATAGTTAAATAGTGTTTTAGTGAGCCTTTTTGCTGCTGTGACCAAAAGACCTGACAAGAACAATTTTAGAGAAAAAGTTTATTTGGGGCTCATGATTATAGAGTTCTCAGTTCATAAATGGTTAACTTCATTGCTCTGGTCCCCGAGGTAAAGCAGAACATCATTGTGGAAGGGCATGGAGGAGGAAGGCAACTCAGAACATGGCCACCAGAGAGCAGAAAGTGAGTTCTCTCATCAAAGACAAAACATGTACCCCAAAGACACACACCCCCCATGACCTACTAACACCAGCTACACCCTACTTGACTACAGTTACCACCCAATTAATCCCTATCAGGGGATTAATGGTCTTATTAGGGTAAGTCTCTCATAATCCAATCACATAGATAAATTCCTTTTGATTTAGTTTTATACTTTATATCTTTGGGAAAAGCTTTTGCATCAAACTATGAAGAACATTGCATTTTTAAAAAAGTATGTCATTGTTAATCTATCATAGATACTTTTTGAGTTATAGTGAAAACATAAAACTACCTTAAGATTTCTGTTAAAATATAGTTTTCCCTGTTCAACCAAGAAGGAAGAGCAGGTAGATTAAATTTATCCTTCCATCAAGTCTGTCAGACATCAAGTTGCAGTTCAAGAATATAATATACTATTTACATATATTGTTCATCTTTCATTCTGCATGGAATGAAGGTATAATAAAAACAGAGATTGTGCCTGTTTTTCCTACTGTTGAATTTCCATTTTCTTGATCCAGGCTTGTCATTCAAGTAAACACTCAGAAATGTGAAGGATGTTGTTGTTGTAACAAATGAAAACAAAAAATAAAAATAAATAGCCCAATTAAAACAAATATATGAAAAAATATATGAATCAATGAATGATTTTTCCCAGAAAGTTTTTCCACATTCATTATACTAAAAGCATTTATCTCCTGTGTGTACCCTCTTGATGTTAAGCAAGGTGAGACCTCTCCCCAAAAAACTTTCCCATATTCATTACATTTCAAAGTGTTTTTCTCCTTTTTCTGAAGTTATAAGAGACATAACTTCCTCCCAATATTATTCCCACTTTCGTTATGTCCACAGTATTTACCAGTAGCCCATTTATGTTAGAAAGAGGGTAGCATCCCACAGGATTTCTCATAAATACTTAAATCTACTGTGATTTGCCTCTGAGGTAGATATATGAGGAATTATCACAAAAAGTTTTTTTTTTTTGAGAATGTGGATCAAGTCTTATTTCTAGAAAGTTTTCTTAGATTGAAAATTTCAAATATTTGGTGTATTGTGTTTTTTTCCTCTTTAGGGACTCCTATGTATATATTTAGTTGCAAACTATCTTGTTCATCCTGGCCTATTTTTTTGATCCAGTTTTCTTTCTTTAGACTTATTTTGATAATACTTCTCTTTTTCCTCTCCTTTCAAGCTCTTTTTCAATATTATTTATTAAAATTTCAATCTTTTTTCCTTGGTATCTGCATTAATCTTCTTGGGTTATTATTTGATTATACCACAGATTAGGTATCTTAATCTATTTTTATTTTCTCACAACTGTAAGGGTTCCCCAATATGAAGGTGCCATCAGAATTGCTTTCTGAGGAGTTACCTTTCCTTGGTGCACAGATGTCATCATCTTGGTGTGTCTTCTTGTACACTTTTCTCTGTGTGGTAGATGGAGTGTGTGAGAGAGACAGAGAAAGAGAGTGCATGTGCACTGAAGGCTTTCCTTGTCTTGGTCACCAGCACCATCAGGTTAGGGCACCATCTTTATGACCTCATTTATATAACCTTGATTACTTCCTTAAAGGTCCTATCTTTAAGGAAGTAAAGATAACCAGTTACATTGTAGGTCACCATAATTTAGTCCATAACAGGTTTCTTGTAATTTGAGTGATAATTTCTCTAATCACTTTGTCCTTCATAAAGTTTTATTCTTGACTTTAATAAACCCTTGCCTCTTTACTTTTTATCCACTCCATGTTCATTCTCTTGGATTTCCTAGTAGTTGAAGCTCTGATCCACCTGGACTCAGACATTTTCTTATTATTTTCCCACTCACTGAAGAACTTTACCTTTCTGGGAGTAATTATGATTCATTACTTCTGGGTTCTCTGTCCATCTTTACTTGTGACTTTCTACATATATGTGGGCTCTCAATTATTCTGTTTTTGAAATTTCCTTTCTTTGTGGTGAGTTGAAGGAACTAGCGTTTTCTGTCTCCTAGTTATGCTAAAATCATGCTGTTATAGCTATGATATAGGTAAATCATGCTGTTGGCTCTCCTTGTCATATATGTGTTTTAGAGAATGCATGCATAGATTATTATTCATGCATTGGAAACCAAATGTATGTATTCAAATAGCCAGATTCTTTTCCCTTCTTCTGCTTTACCAGAATTTTTGTTTACTTTTTTCACCTCAAAGCCATGTAATAGAAGAAAAAATGCATTGCAGTTATATCAATCCCTGGAAATAGGGCAAAAATCCACAATCAGCATTAACATAGAACATTTATATAGAGATCTTGAGGTCTTGTTCCATCAAAAATGTATTATTAGAATTTAAGTGGTAAGTAAGATTAATTTTCCTTATTTCTAGAACTTTGGAAAGCTGATTATCTGAAGGAGCAGAGCCAAGAAGATTTGTGGAAAGTTGTATTCATCAATAACAAAATGCTGACGAAGGAACAAGGTAATATAATAGGAAGGCCATTTGACTTGGACATAGATTCTTTTCCTTCCAAGAAAATACTCTGTCAGTGTGACTCAGAAGGAAGAAGTTTCAACAATATTTCCAAATTGATTATTAGTAGGAAAAACTACTTAAGAAAAAAGCCTGATGAACTTAATGCCTGTGGGAAATTGCTACTCAAAATTAAACATGAGAAAACTCATACTGGAGAGAAAATTGAATTTTTTAGAAATAGGAGTACTTTCAGCCATTACAAGGGTCCTATTCAGCAAGAGAAGATTCAAACCTTAGAGCAAACTTCTGAATATAATATATATCCGGAAACCTTCCTTGAAAAGACAATATTCAACACATACAAGAGAGAGAACATGGAAGAGAATTACTGTGAATATAGTGAACATGGGAGAATTTTTTGTGGTAATTCATCTCTCTTGTTCCCTCACATATCTACTTCAAAGGATAATCACTATGGATTTAGTGATTATGAGAAATCCTGTAGGAAGCTAACCTCTTTCAAATATGATGGGCTACCTGTAAAACACTGTGATGAATATAATCAAAATGGGAATAACTTCAGGAGGAAATTATGTCTCTCACAATTTCAGAAAACTGATAAAGGAGAGAAACACTTTGAATGTAATGAATGTGGGAAAGCATTTTGGGAGAAGTCACACCTCACTCGACATCGGAGGGTACATACAGGAGACAAACACTTTCAGTGTAATGAATGTGGAAAAACTTTCTGGGAAAAATCAAACCTCACTAAACATCAGAGATCTCACACTGGAGAGAAACCCTATGAATGCAATGAATGTGGGAAAGCCTTTAGTCACAAATCGGCCCTCACACTACACCAGAGAACGCATACAGGGGAAAAACCCTATCAGTGTACTGCATGTGGGAAGACTTTTTACCAGAAGTCAGACCTCACTAAACATCAGAGAACACATACAGGGCTGAAACCTTATGAATGTTATGAATGTGGGAAGTCCTTTTGTATGAATTCACATCTTATAGTACATCAAAGAACTCACACAGGCGAGAAACCCTTTGAATGCCTGGAATGTGGGAAATCCTTTTGTCAAAAGTCACATCTTACTCAACATCAGAGAACGCATATAGGGGATAAACCCTATGCCTGTAATGCTTGTGGGAAAACTTTCTATCACAAATCAGTACTTACCAGGCATCAGATAATTCATACAGGATTGAAACCTTTTGAATGTTATGAATGTGGGAAAAACTTCTGCTTGAAGTCAGACCTCACAGTACATCAGAGAACTCACACAGGAGAGAAACCCTTTGCATGTCCTGAATGTGGCAAATTCTTCAGCCATAAGTCAACCCTTTCTCAACATTATAGAACACATACAGGAGAGAAACCGTATGAATGTCATGAATGTGGGAAAATTTTTTACAATAAATCATACCTAACTAAACATAATAGAACACATACAGGGGAGAAACCGTATGAATGCAGTGAATGTGGAAAAACATTTTGCCAGAAGTCACAGCTCACTCAGCATCAGAGAATTCACTTAGGGGAGAAGCCCTATAAATGTACTGCATGTGGGAAAGCTTTCTGCCATAAGTCAGCTCTAATCGTACACCAGAGAACCCATACAGAAGAAAAGCCCTATAAATGTAATGAATGTGGGAAGTCTTTCTGCGTGAAGTCAGGACTTATTTTACATCAAAGAAAACACACAGGAGAGAAGCCCTATGAATGTAATGAATGTGGGAAATCCTTTAGTCACAAATCATCCCTTACAGTACATCACAGGGCTCATACAGGGGAGAAATCTTGTCAGTGTAATGAATGTGGAAAAATATTTTATCGTAAATCAGACCTTGCTAAACATCAGAGATCACATACTGGGGAGAAGCCCTATGAATGTAAGGTATGTGGGAAGACCTTCTCTCAGAAGTCAAACCTCATTGTACATCAGAGGACACACACAGGAGGAAAAATCTTTGAGATAAAATAAATAGTTGAAATATTTAGCCACAAATCAGTTGACAATACAAAATATTAAAACTGCAGAAATCTCTGTTGACATCCTAAATTATAGTAACCTTTATCCACAAATTGGCTTTACTTTATTCCAGAGTAATGATGGAGGATAAACTCAACAAATTTAGGATGGCCTTTGTTAAGAAATGACATCCTAAGGTAATGCTTATACAAAAACTCATAGATTCTTTTGAATTTTGAAAAATTTTTAGGTAAAATACAAACTAAATTATGTCAGAATTTATATTGAGAAATTTATGAATCTGAAAAATAAAATGAAATTTTACTTAGAAGTAACATAGTACTACAAGTTGTATTTTGAGTTTGATACCTTAATTGTCTTTAGTAAAGTAATTTATGCCTATATGTTGCAGAATATAAAACTTTAAAAAGCATATTTTAAGTACTAAAAAAATGTATATTCACAAGAAGATTCAGTAAGAGTATAGAGAGAATTCCTATGTGCTTTTAATCAGCCTTACTGTAATGATGATATGTTATATCCACTGTGTGTTCTATAATACAAGAGATTGGTATGCTAATCATATATAGACTTTATTCAGATTTTGCCAGTTTTTACATGTACCCTGTGTTTTCTATGTAGTTCTATTAAGATTTAACGTTAGGTTACAAAACTGAAAAGGAATCTGGGGTCTGTATGGCATTAGGATTATGCAGGATTAGGCATCAGGATTTAATCTCAAGAATTTTCCTCTTGTTAAAAATACTCTCCTTCTGCAACCATTGAATATTAATCTTTTGAAAGTATAGATCATTGAGTAATCTGGGCAACAGGGTTAGACACATGTGAGAAGTGTTCCTAAAGTTTATAGACTTAATATGTCTAAGTGTTAAGGTATATAAGGTATGTATGTGTTTCATATGTATAATGGAACTTAATGTAATTTTGAAAAGGAAGTAGGTATCCTTTCCTTAGTGCTTGTTACATCAGGTCCATGTTCAATGTTTATAAAACCAGAATTACAGTTTAAATGAATGCCCACATAGCTAATGTCTAACCATTCAAAAACTACAGATCAAAATAAAATGTTAACAAATGATTCCATGCATGAAGAGCTCTAGGCCCTACTCCGTATCACTCCCTTTCTTTTCTCACCTAAATTTCATCCCATGCCATGGAGTGCCCTGGTATAAGTATGTAAACTCTTGTCCAAACCTTCTGTAAACAGCTGCCCAGCAAGATAGGAGCCATAAAAGAGGCCCACACATGTACACTAGATGCCACTCAGGGCTTATTGGGCTGTAGATTCAGAAATCTGATATATACAGGTAGGAATCTGTGCCTTCAGAGACTTCTGTCAGTATGAAGAGGAGGGTTGCAGCTGGAACAGGGCCTGAATGGAGCTAGAATGGGGTTTTTTATTGGCAATGTAAAGGTCATATATTACTTATTATAATATAAAAGTTATATTACAGTCTAATAATCCTAAAGTACACATTGCCACAGTCTGGCTGGGCACAATTCAGGAGCCACTTATCAAGCAGAAATGAACTTTATTTTTAGAACACACACGCCACACCACATGAGCTCTTCAGGAATTCCCTCAGAGCCCAACTGCCACCACCAGCTTCCCACAAGCCTCTCGACCCCCCACTCCTCCTGCTCTTGAGGCCGATTGGCTGGCTCGCATGGGTGGAGCCAAAAAAAGTCCCCCAATGAGCAGCTCCATGGTCTGAAAGGGCGGGGAAACAGCCCAATGAGCATCACCGTAAAGGAGCCAATCAGCTGGCAGCTGGAAGTTTGCTGGGGCCGCTGTGAGCCAATCATCAGCTGGCAGCTGGAAGTTTGCTGGGGCTGCTGTGAGCCAATCATCAGCTGGCAGCTGGAAGTTTGCTGGGGCCACTGTGAGCCAATCATCAGCTGGCAGCTAGAAGTTTGCTGGCAGCTGGAAGTTTGCTGGGGCCCCTTCAGCTGTGGTTCTCTACATCTCCCCCTCTCTTGTTTAAACAACAAGCATGTGGCTTAGGGACCGTGCCTGCCTTAGGTTGTCCAATAGTACATATGGTCCTTACTCATCATCAGATGAGCTGACCTCAAGGCGTCAGCCTCCTGTCTTAGGTTGGTACCATTGCAATTGTATCTTACCCGTCACTGACTACCAGTCCAGCATACAACTACACCTGTGGATAGGTCTTTGTACCAGCGGGGGGGGGGTGAGGTTCTTTGCCTCACCTCTGTTGGCCCCCAAATTTTAGCTGAACAACCATCACAAGCAGAAGGGAGGAGGATACACCAAGCCAATTGACAGCTCCTTTTGGAAAAATTATACCACTGGTGACACCAGCAGCAAAAATACCCCAACACTACCACAAGTCGATGCACCAACAGATGGTTCACAATGCATACAAGTGAGTTCACAATGCATACAAGTGATACATAGTCCAGGCAAGTTCTGCAAGCAGTTCAGTGATAGCTATTGCAGAAGCTGTAGATTAGTTTTATCTTTGTCTTCACTGGCACTGGGATGAAGATAGGAATTCTGGCAATAATGGCTGAAGAAAAAATTATGTACCATTCCAGAAGGCACTAAAAGAAAACAATTTTCTGAACAATTTACATTATATCTTGAACAGAATTATTAAATATAATGAAAAGGAAAGGTGAAAGTAAACAGATCTGTTAACCTCCTTTTTTGTTCACATATTAAAACAATCCTCAACAGCTGTTTACCCAATTTAAATTAAACCATTTAAATCACGTGAATAAAAAAAGTATTTGGATCCATTTTTTCACGAGCACTCATCGTATATGATATATGGACATACGTACATACAAACATACAACACAAAACACAAGTGTGCACACATAATACATACAACACATAACATAATAGTAAAGGCCTTATAACTTTTTACAGGTGAAATCTCCATTGCAATGTTTAAAAACTCTATAGTCAAAAAATAGAACTGATCAGCAAAACATTAACCTAGGTCTTTATGAGCTCAAAAAACAAAATAGAACTTCATGATGTGGGAAAGGGCAATAATAAAATAGATATTGAAAAAAGCATTCTGGTTCTGTTGCAGATGTAAGGGTAGCCAAACTGGAGTTCTGGATATCAGCTGTTATGGACTTGAGCCAAATCATCTTCTTTTTGTTCTGTAGAAATCGATTTAGTTAATCTCTCTGGAATCCAAATCAGCTGCTGTTTTCCCTGTGGAAACATACAAACAGACCCCCGACTCCGGACAATTACTGGAGGACCTTTCCATTGTCCTGTTAGAATATCCTTCCAAAGTACCTTGGGCTTATGCACATTTTTTGGACACATATGCCTTTCTGTAGCACTAAGTCCTGATGAATCCAAATTTTAAAAGTTTAGAGTAAAAAGGGTTATTTTAAGTTTATCTTTGGGGAATATATACCCCTTCCCAATTCCCTCTTTTTTTGCTTTAATAAGTACATTTTAATAGTTTGATGAGCTCTTTCAACTATGCCTTGTCCCTGTAGATTGTATGGAATTCCTGGTATATGAGTAATGCCAAATGATGACCAAAATTGTTTAAAAGAGGTAGAAGTATAACCAGGGGCATTATCTGTTTTTAACTGTTTTGAAACGCCCACAGTGGCAAAATTTTGTAAACAATGAGCTATAATATCTTTAGTTTTTTCTCCGGCATGAAGGGAGCCCATCAAAAATCCGGAAGAAGTATCAACTGTAACATGCAAATATTTTAATTTTCCAAATTTTGGCAAGTGTGTGACGTCCATCTGCCAAATATGGTTAGGTACAGTCCTCTAGGATTGACTCCAAGATTAACTTGTGGTAAAAAGGTCACACAATTTTGACATTGTTTTATTATTTGTCTAGCTTGTTCCTTAGTTATTTTAAAATGCTTTTGTAAAGTATTAGCATTGACATGGAACTTTTTATGAAAATTTGTAGCTGCTTCTAGTGTAGAGAAAATATGTATGTCATGTGTAGTTTTATCTGCTAAATCATTGCCCAAACTAAGGGCTCCAGGCAATCCTGTATGTGCCCTGATATGTCCTATAAAGAATGGATCTTTTCTGTCCCAGATTAGACTTTGTATAGTGGAAAGCAAAGAGAAAACAGTAGAGGAAGGGGAAATACTACCAGCATCTTCAAGGGATACTATAGCATTAACTATATACTGACTATCGGAAAATAAATTAAATACAGAATCTTTAAACATCACAAAAGCTTGTAATACTGCATTAAGCTCTACCTTTTGAGCTGATTTTTTGGGTACTAAAAATGTAAAAGTTTGATCAGGTGTAACTATTGCTGCTGTACCATTATTTGACCCATCAGTGAATATATTTGGAGCATTCATGATAGGTGTTTTTCTTGTCATTTTTGGAAAAATTACAGGATGCAATTACCAAAAAGACAATAAAGGATTAGATGGTAAGTGGTTATCAAATCACATAAACTACTCTTCTGTCTTCTGAAACTATATTAAGAACAAATTAAATCCAGTATAAGGGGAAAGAAAAGTAACATTGAAAGAAAAGCAATAAAACCAAGAAATGATTCTTTGAAAAACATCAAATCACTTGATAAATTTCTAGCCTAGTTAACTAATTTTAAAGAGAAGAGGCCAATTGCTAATATCTGAAATCGAAAGAGAGGCCATCCCATGGACATTCAGAGGATTATAAAGGAATATCATGGTCAGCTCTGCCCATAAATTGAATAACCTAGCTGAGATGGACGAATTCCTTTAAAAAGGTGTATTCTAACAAATTCATGAAGGGATAAACTTTGTGAATTGATACATTTAAAAATTAAGCATATTGAAGAAAGTGAATCAATACTTAACAACCTTTCAGCACTGACAGTACTAAGACTTGATGGGTCCAATGGTAAAGTATACCAAACATGTAAGGTAGAAATACTACCAATCTTAACAGCTTTTTACAGCATTTAACAACAGATGGGGTGTTTCCTAACCCAATACATGTGGCCAGCATTACACTAATAGCCAAACCATATATGACAGGAAAGACTAATATTGGTCACAAATGTAGATGCAGAAATTCTCATCAAAATATTGATTAATCAAATTCAACAATATATAAAAAGAATTGTATACCATGACCAATGAGGCAGGTTCAACATTCAGTGATCAATGTAACCTATATCAGTGGGCCAAAGATGAACTGTTATCACAATCAGTAGTTGGAGAAAAAGCATCTCATAAAATCCAATATCGGGCTGGGGATGTGGCTCAAGCGGTAGCGTGCTCGCTTGGCATGCGTGCGGCCCAGGTTCAATCCTCAGCACCACATACAAACAAAGATGTTGTGTTCGCCAAAAACTAAGAAATAAATATTTTTAAAAAAATAAATAAAATCCAATATCCATTCATGTTAAAACATCTCAGTAAACTAGGAATAGAAGAAACTTCATCAGCGTGGTAAATAATTACTTCAAAGGGTCCTACAGCTAACCTTATATTTAATTTCTTAAATATAGGTGCTTTCTGGTTAAGATCAGGAACAAGGTAAGGATGCCCACTCTTGCTACTGTTTTTCAGCATACTTCTGAATGGTGTGGTGAATAGAAATAGACAGGTAAAGGAAAAAAGATACAGAGATTTTGAAGGAGGGATGAGTAGACGGAGAGGTTTATTTTTAGGGCTGTGAAAATATTCTGTAGGATACTTACAACGGTGAATATACATCAGTTTACATTTATCAAAACCTATAGAACCTAATCCACAGAGAATTAACCACATGTAAATCATGGATGTTAATTAATAGTTATATTAGCTAACATCTTTTCTCACCCTAAAATGTAGTATCAGTATGGGCTCATCAATTGTAACAAATATACTATACTTATGCAGATGTTAATAATAGTTGTAGTTGTGGGGAGAGATGAAGGATTATATGGGATTTGTCTATTTTTTGCTCAATGTTTCTAGCATCCTAAAACTGCTCTAAAAAATGATGTGTCTTAAATAAATAAATAACCAAGCAAATCTGCTTATGTATAGCAATATAATATAGATGGAATCTATATAAAGATGCTTACATATTTTGCAATATAAAAACAAACATTGCTAGTTTTTCCCTGTAGTGTGGTGAGAGGCATGAGTAAGGGAACACAGTCTCAGAATTCTCAGGTTGACAACCACTAAGCCTATTTCCAATTATACCCCTTTGTTTTTCTAAGCCTTATGGTTTTTTGAGAATTATATTTTGAAAAGTATTTTAAGTTCCACACCTCCCTTCAGAGCATCTTTTTAAGTCTTTTGTCAGTCTGTTTAGACACTGAAACTACAGTCACCATATTTAAATTGTATTAGCTGGCCTGAAATTATGGCCCAATGTTATCAGTTCATTTTGACATCTGAATCTGAGATAACCTTGAATAGCCAAGTCATAAGTTTCCCTCTGTACTCTGTCCTCACAGTAACATCCCATAGCCAGACAACTGTTTTTATCAAGGGGCCCAGTTTCTGTTAATCCCTCAGTAGCAATTTTACTTCCCTGCCAACCCACAGTTATTCATACAAACTCATGATATCCCACAGCAGCTAAGGGCCAGTGTACCCTTTCACATTACAAAGAAAATACTTTATTTTATACTCCTTCTTTATTCTGCTCCAAAGTGGGACCCTTGTGTGTATCTTCATGGCATGTTGTATCTTCCTCAGGCTGGTTTAAGAGTATGTGTAACTAATAAACTCCATTGGATCTTATCTGTCTGGGTCATGTGTTCAACCATTCCCAAACTTCAGGATCAGAACCCCCTTGCCAACAGAGTGAAATTGAAGCAATTAAAACAGTTGGCATCATAAGCAGAATGCCAAATCCAAGAATGAGACCATCTAGTTAGGATTTAACTGTTCTTTGCTAACTAACTGGTTCCATATTGCAAAGCTTACTTGAGTAGAATCACTGATTGATGGCGGTCTTGCAGTTTGGCCTGCATTGAATGTCAGTTTTTGCAAGGTGTTGCATCCTTTTCCTCACCCTAAAATACTCTTGTCCTAAGACAGTAATCATTAATTGGCTATTACTTCACTCCATTAGGGTGTAGTCTTTTTGGCAGATACAAAGGCCCTTTGAGGCTCCTTTCTGTAAAGGTAGTGACAACATGGTACCTTAACTGATCAGTACTGGAACTAGAGCTCTCCAGTACACATAGCCATCACTGACAACTTGGGGCACCCTGCATACTACTGCTTATATACCTATGTGATGGACATGTAGGTTTCTGTTTGTGAGGTCTGTGGAACAATAGAAGAGAACCACTCAGGAAAATCAGCATGACACTATGGTTGGCTAACAAAGTGTTCAGGTTAAGAGTAGCAGCCTTAACTATTTCCTGTGCTGCCACTTGTCTTGGTGCCAGCAAGACCTCCAGGACTATTGAGGTGCAAATCCATAGTGCCAGAATTGATACGAAAAGGGGATCAGTCCTCTCCAGAAGTAACTCAGAGAAGTAGCTCAACTACTCTGCTAATACAAAAGCCATAAGAGAATGTGCTTGGGTTTTGCTCAGCACTGCAGTTTACCAACATGCCAAAGGACTGATGTTGAAATCATGGGACTTGACTTTCACCCAGGCCACAGGCAAAATGGCATACTGTTTGTGGATCCTGACCACAGATTGACTAGCACTCCTTGCAGGAAGAGGCAGCTACCTATGAGGCTGACTAGTGGGCTCTCATGCTTTCCCCATAACAATCTGGGAACTCCTTGCCACAGGTAATTGGATAGAGACAAAAACTGAAAAATGGAACTTTACAAGACAAGGTCCAAAAATATTCTCAAGAAATTTCTATAGAGAAAAGAGGAAAACTTACATGGTGGGGGGGAAAAAAAAAGGCAAAACCCTTTCAAAAGATGATTTCACTGAGCCTGCTTCTGGCTTATGGACCAAGCATACTGCCCCACTGTGGTGTTATACTTCTGAAGACACAACTGTCCTGATCTCTATGGTTAGAGGGAGAAACACCCACTGTGAGGCACAGCAGAAGTTAATTCAAAATATGAAGCTATATGAAGCAAACACTGCCTAAAAGCATCTATCCCAGTTGATACTAAGTTGGGACTCTCTAGAGAATGACAGAAATATGATCAGCGACTCTCCCACTTCTACCCCCTCATTAAAAAAGTATAAGAAGTGGCCAAAAATAATGAGAGAAGTAACAACAAATAATGAAAATATCCACGTTTGGCCCAATTGAAATCCAAAATTTACTAGATAAAAGGCATTGGTTGTTTTCTATTCCTCTACAAATAGTTTCTGAATTGTGGTACCTCCTAAAATCTTAAGGATGTTGTAGAATATAAAATAAGATCAAATAGACATACATGTTTAACCAGTGGAACTGTTATCCAAGTTCCTCATGGTCATAGCACTCATCAACTTAATTTTGCCACAATCCATAGTAGGTTTGACCCAATAATTAGTAAAACTTTTTGATACTTGCAAACTGGCTTAGAAAAATGAGACCCTGTGCATTGTACACCCTAGTTATAAAACCTGCTTAGAGAAGAGGTGATGATCAGCATTGTTAATCCACTTAACAGTCCAGAGTACATTGTTCTTAAACCTAGAAATGATGCTAGCATTCACATTGGGTTATTTTACAGTCATTTATCCTTTGGCCCATTTATTAAGGTTCTAATTACCAATACTTTTTGTTTCTGAAATTAGTGATACTATCCAATTAGCAGCCAGCAATATTTTATTAGAAAGTTGGCTAATGTGATCTACTCTGTGAAAAGTTGGCTAATATGTTCTACTCTTAGCTCATTTCAACAGTATCTGTGCCAATCGCTTCCAGAGAGAAATAATTGCCCTTTACCAGGCTACCCATGGGGTTATGTCAACACCATCATTTCATACTACCTTTGCAGGCAGTATACTTTATGTCAGAATATCTTGAGCATAAGTTAGGAATTTACAATGATGGTTTTCCTCTGAGGAGATTGATTTGACACCTCATTAAGGACATGTAGAAGAGCTCACAAAAAGGAGTTTGGTCATTTTCCCACCACGTCAGTTGTTTCTAAAAGTTATTTGGTGAATTAAGGGCTGTTCCATCCTTGATATTGTCAAGTAACAACTATAGACCCTCTTAGAACACATAATGTTAATACATATTGAGTTCTGAAGGTAACATATTGCCCACTTAGCAGTTTTTCTTTAAGCTTGTTAGTAATATTTTTTGTTATTGCAATAAAATACTCAAGACCAGGTACCTTATTTTAAAAAAAGAGGTTTGGTGTAATCCTGGAAGCTGGAAAGTCTAAACAGCATGGAACCAGTGTTGCTGAGGGCCCTGTGGCTACATTACAACATTATGAATGTTAGGAGTTAATGGGAGAGCAGTGAGCTTCATGAAGAGGAAATCCCTTGGCAAAACAAAAACAAAAACAAAAACAAAAACAAAACAAAACAAAACAAAAAAAACATGGAAGCAAGAGAATATGGAGGTTGAGTCTCATTCTTTGATGAAAACTACTTTCAGAAACTAACCTACTCTAAGACACCAGCATTAATCCATTCAGTATGGTAAGGCCCTAATTATCTCTTTTAAAGGTCCCAGCACTACTGTTAAATTGGAGACAAAGCCTCCCATACATGAACCTTTGGGAGACAAACCATATCTTAATCATAATATTCCACCCTTGTCCCCAAAGTTCACGTCCTCATAATGCAAAATGCATATATTATATGGTAAAAGACAACTCATTCCAGCACCAGCTTTAAAGTCCAAAATCTCATCTGAGACTGAAGGAAAATTTCTTCCAGCTGTGAGACTGTAAAATCAAAATCTTGCTTTCAGGTTACATACTCGCAAGATCAAACATTAAACATTTCTATTCCAAGAGAATAATAATCAACTACAGTGGGTTCATATGTCCCACAAGTCTGAAACACAAGTCTGAAACCAAACAGGGCAGAGATTAGATCTTAAAACTAGAGAATAATTTCTTTTGACTCTCAAGTCTATTATCCTGTGTACATTGGGGCCAGGGTAGACTCCTAGGGTCTTCGGCAGCCCTGCACATGTGGCTTTGCTGATCTCAAGCCCATGTGGCTGTTTTTATGGTTTGGAGTTGGGTGCCTGTGTTTTTACCATGCTGCGGTTCTCTGTTGTTAGTGGCTTTCCCTGGGGGTCCTGAGAGTAATGGTTCTGCTCTCTCAGTTTCACTAGAATTATGCTATGGATTTCTCCCTGGGTGCCCATGCTTTTCTTTGAAATCTTGGTGGGAGCCCCTGTAACCCCACAGCTATTATATTTTGTTTGCCTGCAGAATTAGCATAAAAGTCTATTTAGCTTGCAGCCTGTTATGTCTAGAGTGTCAGTATGAGCCATACCTGAGACTGTTGAGCTACTGCTGGGGCAGACAAGTGCTGCAGCAGAGTTCCAGGAGCAGAATTTCCAAGTGATCCTGGGCAGGGGGTACATGGAAAGCATCCCAGGGCATTCCTGCAAACCATTCTGCCTTCCTTGTTCTCTGGTCTGGGAGGGGTGACCTCATATATTTCTAATAATGCCTCTAAGGCTTTTTCCCATTGTCCTAATGCACAGTACCTGGCACCCCTTTATCCATGCTAATCTCTTTAGCAAGCAGTTGCGTTGCTGCACACTTACATGTTAATTTTTGCTCATTCCCAGGCTGCAAAATTTTCACTGTACTTTCCTTTGTCCTCAAATCTCACTATAAATCTCATTGGATACGAGCAGTAGTACATACAGAACATTTAATGTATTTTGTCAGATACCCTGTGTTATCTCTTTTTGTTTTCAAAATATAAAGATTTTATTTTTATTAGTTGCTCATGACAATACAATGATCTTGACATATCATACATTTGAATCAAATGGGGCATGAATTCTCATTTTTCCAAGTGTACAGGTTGCAGGATCTCATTGGTTATAGGCCACATATATACATACAGCAATACTAGTGTCTATTTTATTCTTCTGCCCTTCCTATCCCCCCTTCCCCTTCCCTCCCCTCCCTTCACCTCTCTCTACCCAATCTAATGTGACACATTTCTCTTTTTTTCTTCCCCCTCACATCATCATACCTGTGTTATCTCTTAAGTTTAACCATCAGCAAAGCTCTAGAGCATTGATATAAGACATCCACATTCTTTGAAGTTTACAAGGATGGTTTTTACTCCAACTTACAGTAGAATATTTTTCATTTCCATTTCAGACCTTCTCAGAATCATCTTTACTGTTGACATTTCTATCAGCATTCTGGCCATGACCACTTAAGCAATCTCCAGGAAGTTCTAGCTTTTCCTAAGGCTACTTGTCTTCTGAACCTTCACCAGAATAACTTATAACATTCCATGTGCAGAATTCTAAGCTATTTTCACATTTTCAGTTATTGTTAAAGCAACAACCCCACTCCTCAGTATCAATTCTCTCTTTGTTAATTTTGAGTTGCTATCACAATACCTGAGTCGATGTACTTTATAAGAAAAGAAGCTTATTTACCCCCTGATTCTGATGGCTAAAAAGTCCAAATAACATGGCCCTGGCACCTGTCAAGGGTTCCCAGGCTACATCACAATATGGCAGATGACATCACATGGCAGGACTGACTCCAAGAACAGTGAGCCACATGCAGAAGAAATCACGTGGTGAGAGAGGAAGCAAGAGAATGAGGAAGGGTTAGGCTCACTTTTTAATAACAGCCCATTCTCTGGAGAAGTAACCTACTCCAAAACCAGCATTAATCCTTTAAAGAAGGTAATGTCCCCATCACCTAATTATCTTCTTTAGTGGGCCCCCACCTCAGTGCTATTACATTAATAGTTAAGCCTTCAGAACATGAGTCATTGAGGGAAAAACCACATTCAAACCATTGCAATATTACTTTTAAATCAGATAACCTTATATAGTCTAATATGACTCCCTGAAAAAAGCAAACAAACGAAATCACTCAACTCTGTCCACATTGCAGGGAACAGGCAGTCCAATTTGTTTGCACCCTCAGAGATTATATGGTTTATGTAATTCCTACCCTGTTCATGTTGTGATTGATACAATGCGATGTAGTAGATACCTGCTGTCTAATGCTTGATCTAATTAAAAGGTTTTTTAAAATTATCAATACCATTTTTAAATGCCAACCCACCAATCCTATGTAGTTGGCAGTTAGTGTTATACATGTCCAAGTAGACACCAGACATTCATCTTACAGCTATACATCTGTTGCTAACATTAGTACTATTCATAGCTCCTCCTTTCGTCTGAGGGTCTCCAAAGTGTTTGGGACACTTCATTGAAATTTGCCAGAGCGAAGATCCTACTGCAGAGCCAAGTAATAGCAAATCTCACCTGACACACTATGTAGGCCCACCTGAACCTCAACATTACTTTACATCATAGAACTGGGGAGGCAAAAACCCAAACCAGAGACCAGGCCTCAAGGAACAACAATCAGAGGGGGTCCTCGGATTACACGCCTGGCCATCTACTGATATATCAAAAACAGGTACTAGAACCAAAAAGATAACCACACACAAAAGGATGTAAAAAGAGGAAGGGAAATTCATCTCAATTGTGCAAGTTCAAGACCTCTGAAAACATGAAGAAATAGGCAAACAAATCTCCCCCCAAATTCACAATTCCCCAACAGAGGATTCCAACAAATATAGAAGTGGATAAAATTCCAGAGAAAGACTGTAAAAAATGATTATTAAAATGTTCAATGGACTAAGAAGATCTAAGGAATGGATTAAGAGAACAAATAGAGGAGATGACTTATCTCAGTAAAGAAACATTAAAAAAGAAACCAATCAGAACTCTTGGAAATGAATGATACAATGAATCAAATAAAAAATTCACTTGAAAGCATCACCGTCAGATTAGATTGCATAGAAAGTAGAATTTTAGCCTTGAAGACCGAATTTCAAACCTTGAAGACAGTGTGTATGAACTTGAATACTCAGTCTGTAATAAAGGGAAAAAAAGAGACCATGGTCAGACTATACAAGAACTCTAGGACAACAGCAAGATATCAAACTTGAGAGTCATTGGAATAGAAGAGAACATGGAGATACAGGCTAAAAATATTAAGAACATTTTCAATGAGATAGTCACAGAAATCTTTCCCCATATTATAAATTGTATAGACATCAACATACATAACCCCAAATAGGATCAGAAGAAAACTCCAAGACATAATCAAAATGCCTAACGTAGAAAATAAAAAATATTAAAAACTAGAAGAAAAACATCAGGTCACATTTAGAAACACACCAATAAGGCTTACCACTGACTTCTCAATTCAGACCCTAAAATCAAGGAGAGAATGAAATATTCCAAGCTGTAAAAGAAAACAATTGCCTCAAAAGGTGCACACAGGAGAGAAACACTTCCAGTGTAATGTATGTGGGAAAACTTTCTGGGAAAAATCAAACCCCACTAAACATCAGAGATCCTATACAGGAGAGAAATTATGAATGCAATGACTGTGGGAAAGCCTTTAGTCACAAATCAATCCTTTATGCTATACTGGAGGACACATAGAGAGGGAAAACCCTATCATTGTACTGCATGTTGGAAAACTTGTACCAGAAGTCAGACCTCACTAAACTTCAGAGAACACACATGGGGCTGAAACCCTATGAATGTGGAAAGTCCTTCTCTATGCATTCACACCTTATAGTATATCAGAGAACTTACATAGGTGAGAAACCTTTGAGTGCCTGGAATGTGGGAAATCATGTTGTCAAAGTCACATCTTACTTGGCATGGGAGAACCCATATAGGGGATAAACCCTATGCATGTAATGCTTGTGGAAAAACTGTGAGAATCATAAAGTATTAGATAGTTCAAACAGGGTTAGAACTTTTTGAATGTGAGAAAAACTTATGCTTAAAGCCAGACCTCACAGTATGTCAGAGAACTCACATCGGAGAGGAAACCCTTTGCATGTCCTGTGTGTGGCAAATTCTTCAGCCATAAATCAACCCTCTCTCAACATTATAGAACACATACAGAAGAGTGGCCATCTGAATGTCATGAATATGGGAAATTTTTGTACAACAAATCATACCTAACTAAACACAACAGAACAAATTGAGGAGAGAAACCTGAGGAATGCAACAAATGTGAGAAAAACTGCCAGAAGTTACAGCTAACTTAGCATCAGAGAATTTACTTAAGGGAGAAATTATGTACTGAAGGTGGAAAACGTTTCTGCTATAAGTCTGCTATAATTTTATATCAGAGAACCCATGTAGAAGAAAAGTCCTATAAATGTAATGTAAAATAAATGTAATGTGAAAAACTCTTCTGCTGGAACTCAGGATTTATTTTGTATCAGAGAAACACAGAGTAGAGAAACCCTATGATGAATATGGGAAATCATTTTATGCAAATCATCTCTCAGAATGTATCACAGGGCTCATATGGGAGAAATCTTGTCAGTGTAATGCATGTGGGAAAGTCTTCCCATAAATCAGAACTTGCTAAACTTTGGAAATCACATGCAGTATACATTTGAAAACACATAGCAGAGGAAACAATATTGCAAATTAAGTGAATATTAAAAATACACTAGAACAGGGTCCAAATGGTGCTGGAGTGGGGTTTCTATTGACAAAGGTAATATCTTATATGACAGAATATACATATAATCCAAGTTTATTTACTTTTTTACTTACTTACATTTTGGGTACTGGGAATAGAACCCAGGGGCACTCTGCCACCAAGCCACATCTCCAGTCCTTTTATATTTGAGACTGAGTCTTTAAGTGCCCAGTCTGGCCATGAACTTGAGATCCTTTTGTGAATAGCTGAGATAACAGGCATGCACTGCCATGCCCAGTGGAAATGATCTTAGTTTATGCAAATAATTTATGCTTCCAAATTCAGAAACTAGAAAAGAAAAGCAACAAATTAAATTCAAAGCAGAATATATAAGAAATAAAAATTAGTGAAAGAAAATCAACAAGCCAAAGGTTGAATTTTTTTGGAAAAGATTAATAGAATTCATAGGCCTCTAGTCAAGTTAATGAAGACACAAATTACTAACATGAGAAATGAAAGAGGTACCATCATTACTGATCCATGAAGATTAAAAGGATTATAAAGGAATCTTAAGGACAACGTAGGTCATAAATTTGATAACTAAGCTGAAATTGACCAATTATTTTAAAAATATATTCTGTCAAAATTCACACAAGGATAAACCTGAATAAGCAAATTAAACAAAATACAAAGAGCAGATGAGTTCAGTGGTGGATTTTGCCACACTTTATGTAGAAATTATACCAATTCTCTATAATCTCTTTCCAAAAGTAAAAGCAGAGGGAGCATTTTCATGAGGCTAGCATTACTGTAATACCAAAGTTAGGTGAAGACATATCAAGAAAGGAAAACCATAGACCAATATCTTTCATGATCATAAATGTAGAAATTCTCAACAAATATTAGCAAATCAAATTCAACAGTGTATTTAAAGAATTATACATCATGACCAACTGCAATTTTTTTTCTACTATGCAAACTGACTCAAAATTTGATAATGAATCTAACCCAATTAGAGATTAGGGATGAAATTTGATCATAGCAATAGGTATAGAAAAAGCATTTGATGAAATCTAATATTTGTTATGGTAAAACACAGCAAAGTAAGAATACAGGGAATTTCAACTTGATCAAGAAGTACTTTGTGTTAAAACTAGATACGTTTCTGCTAAGATGAGGACAAAGCAAGGATGTCTCTCACCACAGATTTTCAAAATCTGTCTGAACATCCTAGACAGGAAGGTAAGTTCTAATGCAAGAAGATAAAAGATACACAGATTTGGAAAGAAGTAAAAAAATGACTTTGTTTTCAGATAACAAGATTCTCTTAAAAAATCCAAAGACACAACAACCAAAACCTCCCAATGCTTATTAGCAATTATAGCAAGGATATGATGCTCATGTAGACAAAGAAAAAAAGTATGATCTTGCCCATGTCCCATGCAGGCAGTGGATTTTGTGTTTCCTCTGCCTGTAACAGGCTGGCTGTGAAATAAAGCTAAGAAAAAGAAATATGGCAAAGAAACCACAAGACACAGGTAGTAATTTTAGAAAGCAGGGATGAGACAACTCTTCGGCATTAGGGATCAAGCTTCCATGCTGGAAGGAGGGTGTGAGAGCCCATGTTTGCTTTATTTATGTTGGGGAAATTGAAAGGTTTTCCATGGAATGTTCTTTGCCAAATAAGGTGGGGAGTGGGCTGTCTAGTTCTCAATGGGTTATGCCCAACTCCAGAGCTACTAGAGTTGTCCCACTAGTAGAGCAAGGGGCGAGATCTCACATCTTGGGCAGTCTACACACAGGAATGCTGGGATTGTTCCCAAGGAGAGACCTAAGTCCCCCATGGCTCAGTACTAGTAAAAGACCACTCAGTTAGCTTAATTGGTGAAGTATGAAGCTCCAAAAGACAGGAAGTAACTTTAAAAGCATATTTTTATTTGAAGAAAGCCAATCTGAAAAGATTTTGTACCATAGGATTCTATGGATATGACTTTCTGGAAGGGGAAACTATATAGAAAGTAAAAATATGAATGGTTTCCAGGGATTCAAAGGGAAGGAGAAAGAAACAAATGGATGGTGATGATTTTTAAGGCAGAGAAAATATTCTGTAGGGTACTGTAATTGTAGATTCATGTCATTATACACTTGTCTGTACCTATGAATGTAAACCACAAAGAATGAACTTTAAAGGAAACTATGGGCTTTAGTTAAGAATAATGTATCAATATTGATTCATTAGTCATTACAAATTACCACACTAATGCACGATGATAGGATAGAACAGTGAAGGGTTATGTGAGAAGTTCTCTGTAGTTTTGCTCAATTTTTCCTGTAACTGTACAAATGCTCTAAAAAATATAGTATAATAAGTGAATAAATAATAATAACCAGCCAATCAATCCTGCCTGTGTATATAGTGTGGTAGTTGAGTCTATGTGAGGATGCTTTGTTACACATTTTACAGAATAAAAACATTGTTCAGTACCTATTTTTCCCATATGGAACGATGGGGTGGGCAAGGAAAACCAGTCTTGGAATTTCTTGTTTGACAGCTACTAAGTATATTTTCAGTTATACCCTTTTGATTTTCTAAGGCTTACTCTCTTAGAAAATTATATTAAGTTCCTTACCATATGTTGGATGCTGTTTCAAAATACAGTCTTCTGGAGAACCTTGCCCCAGTTGCCATGTAGCTGGTACTGTAACTGAGTCTTCAAAAGGATATCACAGTCCTTTCAAATGTAATGCTTGAGGATGGTAAGCAACATGGTAAAATCAGTGAAATACATGAGAAGGGGCCCATTGCTACACTTTGTTGGCTGCAAAATCAGTTCCTTGATTAGAAGTAATGTTGTATGGAATACCATGACTGTTTGGCAGAATCATTGAATGCAGGGAAGGTAAATTCATATCTAGAATAACTGTCTAATTCTAGTAAGGATAAAATTCTGCCTCTGCCTTGATGGACAGAATTCATTTTGATCCACTTGCCACCAGGCAGATCTCCCCAGGAATGGTGCCATATTGGGGACTCAGTGTTGGATTCTGCTGCTGCCTGACTAGACACAGTGGTGTCCATAGCCAGATCCACCTTGGAATATCATATTAGTTAATTCATTTATAATTTTCATTTCTTCTACTATGGCCACTTTGTTCATAAACCCATTGGGCAATGTCAGTGAATCCTCTAATCCATTTGATTCAAATCTTTTTCAATTGAAGTTACCATTTGGTGTGCATTCACTTGGGATAGAAAATCTTCACATTTTTTGGCCATTCAGAAATGTAAGTCCACATTCATCTTCCCTAAATTTCTTTTCAGTTTTCCATTATGTTCCCTCCAAGTCCATGACTACTCACTGCATCAATTTCACTTCTGGCAATTTCTCCTTCCAAGAGAGGTGCACAACAAAGTGTTCTGTGCAGAACCATGCCTACCTGGAAGATTTCCATTCACTGCTCTTATGGAGGATGTCCCAGAGATGATATGCCTACTTTTTGCAGAAAAAACTTCCTGAGCTACACAATTAAATGCAATACCTCTGCTTAGTAGGCCCAGATCAATTAATTAGACCTGACCCAAGTTTATCTGTCTTCTACCATTATCGCACACTTTTAATATCCATCCTCACTGAAGTTCCCTGGATTTCTACTTATATACATTATAAAATGTAGTAGTCTGGTAGTACCCTTCTTTATGAGTCTCACTTTGTACATCACCTTTATGGGTCTCCTGAGACTTGAGTCTAATTATAAGTTTAGAGGTGGTCAATATTTTCTTTCACAGAAACTGCATCAGGGGAGACATTTTCTCAAGAAATATTTGGTTAATTTCCTCAGAGATTGTTGCAAAGGGGAATACCATTGTGGTTAGAGAAAGTACTTCTACTGGGTTTGAGGAGGCCGATTCTATTGGGGTTGGGAGATCATTTTGATTAGCAAAAAATTCACCATGTACTTTAGCAGTGTCATTCATAATACTGTATAGTAAGTATTTCTGTGGTTTTTGAGTGGTACTGAAGCTCTAGAAATATATATTTTATATATATATATATATATATATATATATATATATATATATATATATATATAAATGAAAGGGCACACAAATACAAAATTCTAGAAGATTGAGAAATCCTTTCTAAGAAACTTGTACATGTCTCTATTTGTCAAGAGTCCCTAAGACCACCCCAGGTTTCATGAGGGACTCACAGGACTCAGTATATAGTCTATTCATGACAATGATTGCAGTAAAACAATACCAAGCAAAATCTGCAGAATGAAAGGCACATAGGACAAAGTTCAGCATAAATCAGACTCAAGCTTCTAAGGGTTCTTTCCCAGTGGAGTCTTTCCCACAGGAGGACATGCTCACTTCACCCAAGGAAAAGTTGTGACAATGTGCGTGAAATGTTATCTGTCAAGAGCACTAGACCATATTGTATCACTAGACACTTTGTGCTCATTGTTTTAGTTGTATGTTGGCCAAGTAAATAGCCTTGGCACATTCCAGGATTCTGCAAGCCCACAAAGAAAACAATTATTCATCATGATTGCACTATTTGTATAGTTTGGGTATAGTGAATTTTTGGAAGTGGTGGAAACACTCCTGAAATCCAAGTTCTTATATGCCAACCAAAACCAACCTTAATAGCATGCTTGTGTTATTAACTTTCTGTAACTTGGCCAAGATATTATTACAACAAACTTGTTTCCAGGAGGACGCATACAGCATGGTGAGACCAACCTAAACTGAATGCTGTTTTCCTTCTGCTCCTTCCCAACTGCTGGGTATGAAGAGGAGACTGTGCCTTGCTTGGAGTTACTCCACGATGTATAGAACAGCTGGTCTCAGGCTGTGCCTAAATCTGATTTACTTCATTTTGTAAAGCAGTAGTTTGTCATAAGCTACTCCATTTTAAATACCAAGGTAGAAGTGAACAACTACCATCTATCTGTCTGACAACCATGAGGCACAAAGTGATAAATTAATCATGCTCATGAGAATAACCACCTGTGAACTTTTCAAATTAATCAGAAGCACAATTAATGTGTGGATGTATCAAATTCATATAGGAAAAACCAGGCTCATGAGCTTATTGAACACACCAGACCTCCCAATGATTCAAATCCCTTAATCAAGCCCCATAAAAGGAGGCACATTCCAATCCTGGATATAGTGGTCACGTGATCACTTGTCACAAACCTTGCCCACAAAAATTGCCACAGTGGGCAGGGGATGTGGGTCAAGTGGTAGCCTGCTTGCCTGGCATGTGCAGGGCGCTGGGTTCAATCCTCAATACCACATAAAAATAAAGATGTTGTGTCCACCGAAAAATAAAAAATAAAAAAAAAATTTTTAAAATTGCCACAGTGACAAACCTCCAAATCTCTGTCCTTGTGCTTTAGCAGAGTGTGGTTTTTCCTGCCTGTTATGAATGTACAAGTCTCACTCCAAACTGACATCTCAAGATGACACTGAAACTGCTGAGTCTGTCTGCCAGACCTCAGCCTAGAATAAGTTCTTCTGCTTTGACAGCTCTGTACCCTGAATAAGTTCTTTGGCTAATTTTATCTAACTACCTATGGTGACTCTGCATTCATATCTGCTCTCTGCTTTTGCTCTCAGTTCAGCCTCTTGAACCCCTATGGCTGCCTTAATTAAACCTTTTTTTAGCTTTTACATCATTTGAGTGGAAAAGATGTTGGATATTAAGACTGGAATAAAAGAACCTGTGCTGGCCTAGCTGATGACTACCAGATAACCCACAAGTATTCAGTGAATCGCCACTGATAAAAGTGGTATAGCCTGTGAATTTATTGTTATTCAATAAATTCTGATATTGTGGAAAGACAAACATGTGTCTATGTTAATGACATAGCACTCTTATAACACTGGCATTCTGGGATTTTGTTTTTTTCTTGGTTATTATGATAAGATCAAGATATCTTATTCAGTAATCAAAATTTTACATTTTTTTCCCTTAAAATTTTTCTTTTCCTTCTTTCCTCAGAACATTCATTTGGAAGTGTCCTATGCAAGAGACAAAACAAAACAGAACATTTTTGTACAACTAAGACAGTTGTATAAAAACTCAACATGTTCAGGATAAAACCTGCATTTTGAATAATTTTGAAATGGGTTTCCATAAACTTCTACCTCTTTTGTCCTAGTCACTTATCCAGTGAGCACCCTAGAAAAGATCATTTGAGGGATGATAGCTGCATTTAATGATCAGTTGTTGTGCAACTAATCCAAAAAAACCCAAATGCAACAATCAGCAGCAAAGCAGGAGACACCCCTCATAGGGGGTCGGTAATCTGATCTGCAAGAACTTGCTAAGAGGTTACAGTCCCCATCTTGTGCCATCTTCCAACTTGTACTTTGGAGAAGGAATCACAGATTAGAAACATAATCCTGTTCATTAGAAATGTAGAACCTTATAGCTTAAGATGATACCATTAGGCACAAGCTCTTTGTTGGGGGCATCTCCAAGTGACCTTGACAGTCCAGCCAATATGCAAGATGTTTTCACGGTTTATGTCCTCCCAGAGGGGTGTCCTAACTGGTACAGATCAGTTGCAGAGTTATGAAGAATTATTCCTTGGGGCTGGGCCTGCTTTCAGTTTTGCCCAGTTTGTTTCAGCTGAGTCAGGTTCAAGCAATTAGGGTCTGTGAAACAGGATTCCAGAAAAGCCAGCAGCTTTTCTTGGGAAGTAGCACAGAAGATATGCTGCAGGACCAGACAGCTATGTTCCTAGTTCAAGTGACATGTAGGGCTTTGCTGAGTTTTTACCTTATCTGCCTTAGAGTCGAAGTTGTTCTACTAAAAAGTAGACACATGGATTAGAAGCCATCAGCCTCCAAGGTTCAGATCTTTGACCTTATAAGATCCCATTAGAAACTAAGAAATGCTTTTTAAAATTCCAAACTACATTTCTATCTTGAAATTCTCTCTCATTTCATGTTGCCTCCCTTTGACCCAGAGCCTGTAATAAGTAATTGTGACTTTTGGAAATTGTTCTTTTTCCAGTGTTCAGATTTTAAATTCCAATGTGCCTATATCTGGAAAAAAAGTAAGGAATTTATGTTCCGCTAAGTTTTCTTTGCATCTTCCACTGATTGGGAAGCTAGCATTTATAACATTTAAAAGCCTTAACATTTAATTCCAATTTTACCATACAACCAGATATATTAGCCACAAAACACAAAGCTATTGTCCTAATCCATTTTCTATTGGTATAATGGAGTATCTGAGACTGGGTAACTTGTAAAGAATAGAGATTTGGAGCTGGTGTCTAGCTCATTGGCTGAGTACTTGCCTATTAAGTTGAGGTTATGGGTTTGGTTTCCAGTACAGCGTGCACACAAAGAATAAAAGCTTATTTTGACACAGTTCTGGAGGTTTGGATCTAAGAGGATAGCTCTGGTATCAACTTAGATCTTGGTGACGGTCTTGTATTCCTCAACTGGAGGGAAAAAGCAGAAGGGCAAGTGAGCATGTGTGAATGAAAAAAAAACACAAAGGGTAGCCTTGCTTTATAACAACTGGTTTTTGTTTTAACTAATCCAGTTACCAAAGAGAGAGAAGTTACTATAATGAGAGAATTAACTAAATCCTGTGAGAAAGTCACTAATTCCTCTTCCTGACCTAATTACCTCTTAAAGGCTTCACCTACTCTCAATAATGTTGTTTGATTCTTCGGAATCTTACATGAAGTTTTGGGAGACATATTTATACAATAGCAGCTATTAACTCTCCTCGCCCACAGCATATTTAAACTCAGCATTTATAGTGTTAATGTTTCTGCTGTGAGGAAATCCAGGATAGAAACCAGAGTTGAGGGGAAGGCGCCCGCCTACTGTCACACTGTAGCAGCTAAGCTGAAGAAGGAGTGTCACACTGACTCGTTTCTCCAGCTCTGTGAAGTTTAAAATGATTTGGTGCCTCTTAAAACTCACCTTGGGAAATTTTCACCATTGGCTTCTTTCTATCCCATCTATGAGGGAGAATAAAACCCAAAAGCATTTACATATTCACACTATTTATATATTCACATCGTTTACTCAGTTACATATTCACACCATCTATACTTTATCCAGCATTGCCAAAGCAGCCATCAAACCATGGATGGCTTCATGGCTACCCAGGCACCAAATTTTCATTATACTGCACCTTTCATTCTTCTATTTCCCAGTGCTTTGGGAATATTTCAATGTGTCAGGGTTGTTCTAGCATATCTCACTTCTGATGCCAACTGTATCAGGAATACTCAGGACCACCTCTGGGTTTGGTGAATTGTTAGGAGGGCTCAAAAGACTTAGTACATAGTCATAGTCCTGGCTATCATTTGTTTTGCAAGACTGGAGATTGAACCAAGGGGGGTTCTACCATTGAGCTAAAATACTGACAGTCGCACCCCTTATTATTTTGAGACAGGGTCTAAGTTGCCAAGACTGGCTTTGAACTTTTGATCCTTCTGCCTCAGCCTTCTGAATAACCTGGATCACGAGTATGCGCCACAACACCTGGCTCATGGCTATCATTTATTATAGCAAGATCAGTAAGGGGAAGAGGCATGGGGCAATTTCCAGAGGAAATCAGGCACATTCTCCCAAGAATCTTCTCCCAGTGACACAAGTTGTGACAATACATGTGAAATATCACAGAAACTCATCAGAGATTCAGTGCCTAGTCCTTTTGTTGGGGGTTAGTCAGGTAAGCACCCCCTGCCTGTCATATTCCCAAATTTCAGACTCCCTGAAAGGAAAGTGGGTGTTCAGCATAAACCCTACTATTTAGGCACAGGGTGCCACTCTGATTAGTAAAGTGGTGGGAAGCCTTCAGCAATCCAATTCCTAAACCTTCCCCAAATCCAAGTTCCCAGGCACCAGCCGAGGGCCAACCTTGTAAGCAGGCCTGTAATCTCAGTGCACTAATATGACCACCCTATTTCAACTTATTGTTAGCTCAAAGGTTTGCAGTGCTTTAAATGGGTCAACCCACTTGTGTAATAGACATACTAATGCAGCCATGAGATTATCAAATTCAATCATTTAAAAAATTGTTTGCAGTGGTTGCTAGTATTTACTTTTAATCATATATTTGCATCCTAAATTCCAAAATGCAAGTGTAGACTGTGATAAATTTTCTGAATTATTGAACAAGGAGAAATGCCAGGGTCCAGCCCCAGCAGGGATCCAGGGATCCTGAGGATGAGTGGTGTCGGTGAAAGAGAAGAGATAGATGGACAACAGCTTGCAAGTTGCGAGCAACCTTCAGAAGGATCTTCTGCCCCAGAGGGAGCTTTATTTTTTTATTTAAAAAAAATATTTGTTTTTTAATTGTAGTTGGACACAATACCTTTATTTATTTTTTTATGTGGTGCTGAGGATTGAACCCAGAGGCAAACACTCTACTACTGAGCCACAACTCCAGACGAACACTCTACTGCTAACCCACAACCCCAAACTTTTAACTTTAAAGCATACCTATGATTATTGGTAAGCTTTCTTACTTCTAATCTAAAATTCCAGTAAAACACACGTAAAATAGTAAAAGCCTGTGATTTAAAAGCCTACTACTCTGCAGTGCCTCTAAAATATATCTATGCTAATTTTACATTATTTTAATCTTCAAGGTATTTTTTTTTCATATGACCTACTTAACTGCTTTCTTAAAGAGTTTCTTTGATCCTTTGTCAAAGTACACCAAGTCTTACATCTTTGTATTCTTTAACTAAAGGGCAAGCTCTGCACCTCAACCCATTTGCCATTAATATTAACTATATGTTTCCCATTTTCATCATATATTCCTGTGTAAGGCAAAGGAGGGTCTGTTGGGGGGGTATTTTTATTAGCCTCTTGTCCTCTAGGGGGATACCATAATCTTCCTCTAATTAAGTAAGCTACATACAGTTGTCCTTGTACTGTTGGCACAGCAATTGTTTTTCTGTAACTAGGCTGTTGCACAGGTTGTGGCTTTAGATAGGGGTGGGGTGGGGGGGGCCTTAGTGTAAATTGTTAACTGTCCGATAAACATTTCTTGCTGCTTAGGCTTGAGAAATAACACTATTGTTTGTATCCTGAGAGATACTGAAACATACCTCAGAGCATGTCTTAATTGTATCTTTAGACTCATTCTAGGAATTTTCCTCCAATCTCAGGCAACTTTTATTATTGAATGAAGTATGTCCTGTTATCCATATCATGAGTATAATAAACAAAACACTTAACATTCCCCGTGGTTCTGGTTTCCAGATGGTGTGGCCCTGCCACAGCATCCCTCAGGCTAAGACCCTCTCAAACAGCAGGTGCAGGAACTCCTTTACCAGAGAAATTTCTTATGAAGCTTTTTTTTTTCAGTATGTAAAAATTGTAGAATCAGCATATACTAATAAATGAAATTAAGAATGCATAATTTCCTCAACTAATACTAAGAAAAATCATAAGATTTCTGATAATTCAGATTGAGATATAGTAATTATGATGGAAGTTGCAAATAGCACTGTATAACAGTCTCATTCTTTCAGGTCAAACCCATAGCCCCCCCCCCCCCCCAAGGATTGAACTTTAAAGGTTTAACCACTGAGCCACATCACCAGCCCTTTTTATTTTTTATTTTGAGACAGGGTCAAAGGATATTTTTGAAAAGTCGTTTATCAAGAGATCCAATGTAATCCTGAAGAATGGAAAAGAGAAGTTATGCCATGAAAAGATGGTTCAGAGTCAAGCTTGTAGAGCGATTCCCAGAACGTTTAACACTGATGTACAAGTTTGTTACCATTGTGCCTCCTTTCTTCTTGATAAAAAGTTCAGTGGACAAGAAATGAAATAGTGAGATGCAGCTACTGTAGAAAATAACAATATCAAAGGAACACAGACTGTATTTGCAAGAAATACTGTAATATTCTTCAAAATGAGGAACTGTTTAAGATATTCAAATCACCAGGGAAATATATTTAATAAAGAGGTACGTAATTTAGATACTTGTGGTTTAGCTTAGATGAAACAGAAGTATTTGTTATATCTGGCAATCTATCCAAGGAGCCAGAAACCCCGATATCTTTTCCAAGGGAGTGGGCGGAGGGCTTTTGGGAAACGTAGCCCGCACTTTCTGGCTGCTGATGGACCACAGTGGAGCCCTGGCAGACCTGCGAGCTTTCTGCGCATGCGCTGGTGGCATGTCAGGGTTTCTTGCGTAAAGTCCCTCCGGCGGCCTAGTCTGTGTACTGTGGAACCTCCGACCGGAGGAGCCAGGCTCTGGCGCAGAGGGCCCCTGTTGAGCGCCTATGGTGGTGTCCGGGGCATACTCTGCTCCTGGAGATGTAGGGGGTCAAGGGAGCAGGAGCCAAGCCTACGACCTCGGGTTTAATCTCTCGGGTTTGTGCTCTCCTAATGCGATCCCTCCAGCGCGTGTCACACAGCGAACGTGAATTCTCTGGAGTTGAAGGGTCCACGAGACGCCGGGGGACCGCGCGGAACCTGGCACTTCTGAGCTCAGCAGAGGTTCACATCTCTCCTCACTGGAGAACTTTATTTCTATTTTGGACGTTGTTTCATTCTCCCAACTATCTGTAGTCAGTGCCGCCTCCAAGAAATCCTCCAAGAAATCCCAGGTGGTGATCAGAGCAGAAGGGAGTGGGAGGTACAGATTCCATACCACATTCTTGGCGCTGTGTTATCTGAAGCCTGCAACTGTCACAGCAGTTAGCAACTTCCTTCCCTAGCGTTTCAAGGCAGTAGTTTTAAAGTCACTGTGGCTTTAGATTTGAGAATTTTTTTTTTTTTAAACAATACTTTCAGTGAAGGCGCCCAGGCCCATCCAACACTGCCTGGCCTTGTCTTGTATACCCAAGTAATATTTATGAGAAAGGTCCAGTTTGTGACTCAAGTGACCCAGAAAGCCAAGAGCTTTAGGGTCTTGGATGAGGATGCTAGGTGAAATGCTTAGGTCCATCTTTCTGAGAATAAAGCCCTTTTTGTGAGGTCCACAGGAGCAACAATCCCTGCTAGGAGGACACTTGGCCAGTTCAAGATCTCAGCAGAGGTGCAGAATTGTGGACAATGGGGCAGAGACTCAATTTATTCAGACAGAAACAACGTGGGGTTCACTTGCCCAGAAACAGTGTCACATCCAAACAAACTGGGTGATGGTGGAAACCGTCCCAACTCTCAGGAGAGATGTAAGATGTGGCAGGAGACAAGGGCAAACAGAAGGAACAGAAAATAGCACATCTCTAGGTTCTGACCTGCACATCCACTACAGCATAACTAGAGATAGACTGATTCTGCCTCACTTTGATCTTACAGAATCGGAGGGGATACTTCATGAAGGTCTTTAAGTGTTTAAATACAATAAAATCAGCTTCATTTAAAAGAAAAGGACTGAGGCTGGGGATGTGGCTCAAGCGGTAGCGCGCTCTCCTGGCATGCGTGCAGCCCGGTTCGATCCTCAGCACCACATACAAAATGAAGATGTTGTGTCCGCCGAGAACTAAGAAAAATAAATAAATATTAAAATTCTCTCTCTCTCTCTCTGTCCCTCTCACTCTCTCTTTAAAAAAAAATAAAAGAAAAGGACTGGAGCTAGGGATATGATTCAGTGGTAGAGCGCTTGCCTGGCATGTGTGAGGCCCTGGTGTCCCCCCACCTCCAACCCCACCCTACTGCTTGGGCTTGGGCAGAGGATGGTGAGATAGGGGCTGCAATAGGCAGACAATATGCCTAAAATGTCATCATTGATTACAGTGACACCTTTTGTGATAGCAGAGTCAAGAGACCCAGGCATGTGTTTTCTGCTGACAACAGATATTTCTAATTAGTTAATTAAATAATGTATAATCAAATGATAGTTCTGAGAATCTAGAACCAAGCTAGAGCAATTTTTTCCCTTCCAGAAAAGACTAAACCTTAAATCATCACACCACCATTTTCAAAACCTTGTTGAGTCTTTTTTTCACATTCAATGACATTTTAATTATGTAGTTTACAGAATATTATGTGACATCAAATTCTATTACACCAGTAATCTAAATTTTCTAGAGACCCTATACCACCAAACCAATTATCACCACATCTGTTTTTTTTTTCTTTTAGTAGTTTCACTTATAATTCACATGAAGAGTTTCTGGTTTATAATAAACATAAACCTGAGTATTTTTGCTTATTATAGGTTTTAATGAAAGTATTATGTTCCATTCTTTGGCTTTATACTAATTTACTTAATTAATATAATTGTTGGTTTGCATCTTTCTGTGTTAGATCATAAATTATTAGAAAACAAATAGTTTTACATTTGAAAACTAGCATGTCCAAGTACTACATAATTATTCCAGAATCATGCATGGACATGTGGGTGCTCCCTTTCTCACTGTCATTCTTTCTGTCTCTTCTCAAGGAATCTCCCTTCAGAGAGAGATATTTTGCCAGCTGTGATGGTCAGGCAGAACAAGTGACATATGTCTTCTGATTTTTTTTCTAACTTATATCCTCACAGTTTTCTACAGTTTTCCAACACCAATGGAAAGTGATCATATGTGGCTAAGTTGTTCAGGTTTTTTTCAATTTTATTTAATAGTGATATGAGGTTTATAAAATGTCTATACAGTCATATGAAATAGTAGAAATAATACCAGGGAAAACAAAGCAGTGGTCAGCAAATTATAGTTCATGGACTAAATGAAGCCCTCTGCCTGTTATTTTATGGCCCACAAATTGATAATGGTAAGTTTCAGGTCATTAGAAAAATATCAGTTAGGTAATATGAAAATTGTATGAAATTTATATTTCACTCCCTATAAAGTTTTATTGGAATATAACCATAATCATTCATTTATGTATTGTCTGTGGGTAGTTTGTCACTGTAGGGGCAGAGTGTGACATGGATTTACTACATTTTGTTTATCCATTCATCAATTGACAGATGTTGGGGTGATTTCATGTTTGGCTGTTGTGAAAAGTACTACTGTGAACACGTATGTATGAAAATTTTTTGAATACTTATTTTCAAACTCCTTATTCCCTCATGTTTTTTTCTTTCCCAATTTTTTATCTCAGTTTTATTGGTTCATATGCTGCTTGCTTCATCTATTACCCCTTTCCCTATGCAGCTGTGACCAATATATTTGCCTTTAAATACTTTCAACAAAACACCACCTGAAAGACTACTTGTTGCCCTCATAAAGTTTCAAGATGGTCAAAACAAAGGCAAATATCTGAGCTTGAGAAACCCCTTGCCCTAGTTGAATTTTTTTTTACCCCAAGGATTCATTTGCTAGAGGCTTGGTCCCTAATGTGGCAGAATTTTAGTAAAAAGTCATTAGGTCACTGGGAGTGGTTCCCTCAGAATGGATTAATGCTGAGCTGGTGGAGTGATAAAGGAAGCCAGCCCATGTTCTTGGCCTTTTCCACATGCAGCTGTTCTCTTCCTGCTTCCCTGCCATGTTGTGATTCAGCCAAGGAGGCCCTCACCAGGGAATAAACAGATATAGCTGCTTGATTTTGGACTTTTAAAAACTGTGAGTGAAATAAACTTTTCCTTATAAAATATCAACCTAAGGTATTTTGTGTTAACAAGAGAAAACAGACTAATACACTCTTATTAGTCAGCTTTCCATTATTACAATGACATATGATTTTTAGAGGTTCCAGTCCAAGATTGAACAACCCCATTCTCTGGGCCTTTGGTGAGAGCAGCACATCATAGCAGGGGTACATGGTAGAGCACACTGTTTATATGAGCCTCAAAGCAAAGAGGAAGACAGAATAGATCCAGAATGCCATAGTCCCCTTCAATAACCTAACGATCTCCCACTATGCCCCATCTTCTTAAGATCCACAGTATCTCCTAATATTGCCACCCTGGGAACAAAGCTTTTTACTCATGGGTCTTTTGCGGGGCATTCAATATTGAAACTATAGCACACCTCCATTGACAGATCAAAATACACAACCACAATTCTTTCAGAACAGGGTTCATATTGTCCATTCTAGAAGGCTATATTAGGAATGCCCTGGTTGTTCTAAGTTTTTGATTAGATCTTAGAGTTCTGAAAAACTTGATTCTAAGAGGAATTTTTCTTGGATTAATCCTTGTCTTGGTGGAGGGATAGAGTTTGAGAGCTCCATACTCCATTTTTAACCTGAATCCCACATTACTTTTTAAGCACTTACTTCGTAGCACAAGAGATTTGCCTGGCCTATCTTGTCCTTTTACTGCACCACCCCTGCCATTTATCCAAAAGGCACTGTACTTTCTAGTGGATGGTGGAATTTAAAAACCAATATCTGAATCCTCATTGAGCTTATCGATGCCTAAGACTTTCTCAATTGACAGAGTTAGGAAATCCATGAAAGTACATGCATGCACACACACACACGCACACACACACACACACAGAAATACACATATATACATCTATTTTTGTATTTATATATATCTATCTATATGTTAAAAATTGTGAGTTTACATAAATATTTCTAGTTAAAATCTTACTCCACAGCTTTTCTCATCTTTTTATCTCCTTTCTCCAACATCAAGAAACCAGGCTATACCATTATCTACAATATAATATTTGATCTTTCTTTCTTTTTGTAACCAGTCTCCCAAACCTGCCAGCCTGACTGTCTTCTAGCTCTGGGTTGAGCCCTCATATCACAATTCTGGAATTTCTCATACTTGTTATATTAAGTATTCAAATTAGATTTGATATCTTATGACATTTTAGAGCTAAAAGGGGCCATTAAGCTGTGACCCTTTGTTTTATTTTTGGAGAAAAAATTATCATTGATTATTTGATATAAAATTTATCAAAAACAAATGTTTGGTTATAGGCAGCATAGAATCTGAAACCTGGCTTCCCAGTTTGCTAAGCCAACGTGTTGTTCATTAAGTTAAATTTATTCATTCTTATTTACAAAATCCTATAATATATGTAGAATGTGTATGTGTTTGTGTGTGTGTAGGCTTTCTCAAAGTAACTGGGGGAGTTGGTTAATATCAGCGTGCTGCCACCAATATTTAAATGTGTTCTTATAAAAATAATGGAAGTATAGTTATGTCAAACTTCTCTTTCCCAGTTTAGCTTTACTTTTGATGTAGTCTTCCCACATTTGCTATGGAGTCCTTTATCCTATCTATCTGTATTACCTGCTATTGATTGTGACTGTTTACATAATTCCTTCACTAAAAGGTAAATTAATTTGGAGCATTCCTAATTATGTAAATTTATAGCTTCAAGAGTATTTTGTGTTTATGAGTTACATTTTCAACTTAAAGGAATTAATTTTTCTCTTTAGACACATTTTTTATTGATTTTTTAAAAAAATAAATGACAGTGGAATGCATTACAATTCTTATTACACAGTTTTTCATATCTCTGGTTGTATATAAAGTATGTTGATACCAATTCATGTTTTCATACATGTACTTTGGATAATGATGTCTATCACATTCTACCATTCTTGCTAGCCCCCTGCCCCCTCCCTTTCCCTCCCTTGCCTCTGCCCTATCTAGAGTTCATCTATTCCTCCCAATCACCCTCTCCCTACCCTACTATGAATCAGCCTCCTTATATCAGAGAAAACATTGGCATTTCTTTTTTTGGTTTTGGCGAACTTCATTTAGCATTATCTTCTCCAGTGCCATCCATTTACCTGCAAATGCCATGATTTTATTCTCTTTTATTGCTGAGTAAAATTCCATTGTGAATATATGCCACATTTTTTATTCATTCATCTACTGAAGAGCATCTAGGACAGTTTAACTATTGTGAAATGTACTGTTATAAACATTGCTGTGGCTGTATCCCTATAGTATGCTGATTTTGAGTCCTTTGGGTATAGACCTAGGAGAGGGATAGTTGGGTCAAATGGTGGTTCCATTCCCAGATATCCAAGAAATCTCCATACCACTTTTCATATTGGCTGCACCAATTTGCAGTCCCATCAGCAATATATGAGTGTACCTTTTCCCCCACATTTTCACCAACACTTATTGTTGTTTGTCTTCATAATAGCTGCCATTCTGGAGTGAGATATATCTTAGAGTAGTTTTGATTTGCATTTCTCCAATTGTTAGAAATGATGAGTATTTTTTCATACATTTGTTGATTGTTTATATATCCTCTTCTGAGAAGTGTCCTATTCAGGTCCTTGCTCATTTATTGATTGGGTTATTTATTTTTGGTGCTTAGCTTTTTGAATTCTTTATATACCCTAGAGATTAGTGCTCTGTCTGATGTATGAGGGGTAAAAATTTGCTCTCAGGATTTAGGCTCTCTGTTCACCTCTCAGATTGTTTTTTTTTTCTGAGAAGAAACTTTTAGCTTGAATCCATCCCATTTTTGATTCTTGTTTTTAACTCTATAGGAGTCTTATTAAGGAATTTGGGGCCTAATCTCACATGAAGATTAGGGCCTACATTTTCTTCTATTAGACAAAGAGTCTCTGGTTTAATTCCTAGGTCCTTGATCCACTTTGAGTTGAGTTTTGTGCATGGTTGTTGAGAGCCACAGCTGAAGGGGCCCCAGCAAACTTCCAGCTGCCAGCAAACTTCCAGCTGCCAGCTGATGATTGGCTCACAGCGGCCCCAGCAAACTTCTATCACCAGAGGGTGTAAGTGTCCAACCAACAGCGCCACCTCTACAGGAGACTGCTACTAACACTTTTCTATCACCAGAGGACGTAAGTGTCCAACCAACAGCGCCACCTCCATATGCTGGGAGGCCCCCAACCCTTGCAGTTGATAGTTGGGATCCTGAGACAGGATCTCAAATATTAACATGCCCTGTATTTGAGGCAGGAGGGCATCGAATTCACCATGCTTTAAATTTCAAAACAGTGAAGCAGCTAAAAGAGGCTGTAACAACCTATGGTCCTAAAGCACCCTTCACCGTAAGCATGGTCGAATCCATTAACAACTTGAACATGACGTCAGCAGATTGGGCTAATATGTGTAAAGCTGTGCTAAATGGAGGACATTACCTGTTATGGAAGGTTGCCAATGAGGAATTTTGCAAGGAGATGGCTAGGTGAAATGCAGCAGCTGGTTATCCTCAGAGAAATCTAGATATGTTGTTAGGAAAGGGACCTTATGAGGATCAGCAGCAACAAATTGCATATGATCCTGGTGTATATGCACAAATTGCTGCAGATGCAGTTAAGGCATGGAAGACTTTACAAGGACATGGAGGTTTACAAGGTCAATTATCTAAGGTAATACAAGGAGCTAATGAACCTTATGCTGAATTTGTAGATAGGCTTATTCAAACATCTACCAGAGTTTTTGGGAATACAGAACAAGCAATGTCATTACTAAAACAACTGGCTTATGAGCAAGCAAATTTTTGGTGCAGAGAAGTCATTAGACCATGGAAATATGAAGATTTAAACACATATATTAAATTTTGTAGAGACATTAATGAACAAGAGCAAGTCGTGGCAGCTGCAGTAAAACGGGCTTTAGAACAAGGGCAAGTCGTGGCAGCTGCAGTAAAACAGGCTTTATATGCCAGGCCAAGAACATGCTACAATTGTCAACAAACAGGACATTTTAAAAGGAATTGCCCCATAGGAGGAGGGTTTAACAAAACTAGGTATCAAAGGAGTAGAATACCGGGTATTTGCCCACGATGCCATAGAGGGAGACATTGGGCTAATGAATGCCGTTCTCAAACCACCATAGAGGGTACTCCATTATCAAAAAATGAACAAGGACCAGGTGTTTATTCATGATATCATGGAGAAAGGCATCAGGCTCCATTGCCAAAAAATGGACAAGGGGGCCCAGTGCTCCAGGGTCCCAAACCACAAATATACGGAGCACTGGAGGAACCCAGCAACTGCCGCAGTCCGGCTGCAGCAGAATAACCAGGGGGTGACGAATAACTTGTGTACTTTGATACAGCAGGAGCCCTTTATTGTAGGACAACAGAGGTATTTATACATTTTGCACAGCTTATCTTAATTAGCATAAACTAGATACATCAGTCAACCAATAAGGAATCTCCACACTTAATGGCTCGCTTTTGTTACTTCTCAAACCACTCCTCTGGCATTTTGCCAGGCACCATCCAGACTTGTTTACAAACTCTAACATTCCCCTGGCAAAATACCAGGTGTTATTTTGACTTGTTTACAGACTCTAACAAGCAACCCCATCAGGGTAGTGCCCAGGGCACATTGTCCATCAGATCCCTCATCAGACAAACCAAAGGGAGCACAGGGTTGGACATCTGTGCCTCTGCCAGAGCAGTACTAACTCCAGAGATGGGAGTTCAAATCATTCCCACAGGGGTAAACGGACCTCTTCCCAAAGGAACAGTAGGCTTATTATTGGGACGCAGCTCTTCTACTCTAAAAGGACTTATGATTAAGTCCTGGGGTAATTGATCCCCGATTATGAAGGTGAAATAAAAATTATAGCCAGTTCTCCAAAGGGTATATCAGTAATTTCACAAGGAGATAGAATAGCACAGTTACTAATAATACCCAGCCTACATGATAAATTTTCCAGTCATACTGTAGGAAGAGTACGTCAAGAATGGCCAAAACATTGGCCATTACAACAAGCCACTCAAACGCTTTGAGGCCTAGGAGTGGCGACTAATCCCCATAGAAGTGCAATGGTATTAGATTGGAAGGATCCTGAAGGATGTGAAGGAACTATACAGCCATATGTATTGGATAATCTTCCCATAAATTTATGGGGATGAGATGTCCTAGATCAATTAGATTTGACATTAACAAATGACATCAACCAAAATGCACCCACTATTATGACTAGACAAGGTTTTAGGAAAGGAAAAAAAAATTAGAAAAACAAGAACAAGGTATAGCAGCACCAATAAAAATAGATCAAGGAATGGACACACATGGGTTGGATTTTCAGAAAGGGCCACTGAGACAATAAAAATTATTTGGAAATCAGAAAGACCAGTATGGGTTCCTCAGTGGCCCCTGACTAAAGAAAAAATACAAGCAGCCCATGACCTGGTCAAACAACAATTAGTGGAAGGACATATACAACCTTCTGTATCTCCCCATAATACTCCCATTTTTGTCATCAAAAAGAAATCTGGTAAATGGAGATTATTGCAAGATTTAAGAGCCATTAATAATGAGATGGTTATTATGGGACCTGCTCAATTGGGGATTCCTCAATTGTCTGCTTTGCCAAAAACTTGGTATGTTTTAGTTATAGATATTAAAGATTATTTTTTTTCAATTCCAATTCATCCTGAGGATAGTCCACGTTTTACATTTACTATCCCTGCACTGAATCATGAAGGTCCTGATCAGAGATATGAATGGAAAGTACTCCCTCAAGGGATGGCTAACAGCCCAACTATGTGTCAAATTTATGTTAACAAAGTAATCCAGCCACTTAGAAATCAAAATCCTGAACTACAAATATTTCACTATATGGATGATGTATTATTAGCACAAAAAGCTAAAAACACATTGCTAGAATGTTATGCCACACTTACAAACATATTAAAAAATTATAATCTAGAGATAGCAATAGATAAGGTACAATTAAAATTTCCAATTAATTATTTAGGAGTTCTATTATCCTCAACCATGGTCCATCCACCAAAAATTCAAATACGAGTAGATCAACTCAAATCACTTAATGACTTTCAAAAGTTATTAGGAGACATAAATTGGATAAGGCCTTATCTAGGTATACCAACAGGAAAGTTGGGACCTTTATTTGATATCCTAAAAGGTCCATCAGATCCAAATTCACCCCGAATGTTAATGCCTGAAGCAAGAAAGGCATTAAAAATCATTGAAACATATATGGAAAATATGCATTTGGATAGAATTGATATAAGTTTGCCTTTATTATTTATTGTACTACCAAAAAAAAATTCCTATAGGAGTACTTTGACAACAAGGTCCATTATTATTATGGATACATTTATCTTATTCTCCTAACACTATTCTTACGAGGTATCCTGAGGCTGTAGGACAATTAATACTCAAAGGAATAAAAGCAGCAAAGGGAGTGTTTGCAATTTCTCCCAATAAAATTATTACTCCATAGACTATGAATCAAATTGATGAGTTAGCTAATGAGTTAAATACTTGGGCAATAATCATGTGCAAATCTAATGTTTCATTTGATAACCACTTACCTTCTAATCCTTTATTGTCTTTTTGGTCATTGCATTCTGTAATTTTTCCAAAAATGACAAGAAAAACACCTATCATGAATGCTCCAATATATTCACTGATGGGTCAAATAATGGTACAGCAGCAATAGTTACACCTGATCAAACTTTTACATTTTTAGTACCCAAACAATCAGCTCAAAAGGTAGAGCTTAATGCAGTATTACAAGCTTTTGTGATGTTTAAAGATTCTGTATTTAATTTATTTTCCGATAGTCAGTATATAGTTAATGCTATAGTATCCCTTGAAGATGCTGGTAGTATTTCCCCTTCCTCTACTGTTTTCTCTTTGCTTTCCACTATACAAAGTCTAATCTGGGACAGAAAAGATCCATTCTTTATAGGACATATCAGGGCACATACAGGATTGCCTGGAGCCCTTAGTTTGGGCAATGATTTAGCAGATAAAACTACACATGACATACATATTTTCTCTACACTAGAAGAAGCTACAAAATTTCTTAAAAGTTCCATGTCAATGCTAATACTTTACAAAAGCATTTTAAAATAACTAAGGAACAAGCTAGACAAATAATAAAACAATGTCAAAATTGTGTGACCTTTTTACCACAAGTTAATCTTGGAGTCAATCCTAGAGGACTGATACCTAACCATATTTGGCAGATGGACATCACACACTTGCCAGAATTTGGAAAATTAAAATATTTGCATGTTACAGTTGATACTTCTTCCGGATTTTTGATGGGCTCCCTTCATGCTAGAGAAAAAACTAAAGATATTATAGTTCATTGCTTACAAAATTTTGCCACTGTGGGGGTTTCAGAACAGTTAAAAACAGATAATGCCCCTGGTTATACTTCTACCTCTTTTAAACACTTTCTGAGTACTGGGGGCAACAGAAGTCTATCTATGCCAGCAAAGCAATGAGTCAGCATTACCTACAGTATGTCCATCCTTGCGAAATATGAAAGCTCAGCCCAATAATGATGACGTTGAGCATCAGATAGGGAATTTCCCATAGCTTACCAATGGTGATCAGTATCAGCCAATGAAAGATGCACATCAAAGCCTGTTCCAAGCAGTAAGCTACTCCCTTTACTCATCAGCACATCCAGAAGGGTCCCTGTTTGGGGCTTACTGGGCCCCAGGCTCCAGAACAGAGAGGCTGAGAAATAGTGTGGGGACAGGACTCTCCCCAGCCCCACATGGGTACCAGCTTAAAGAAATCAGCAGGAGGGCTGGGGATGTGGCTCAAGCGGTAGCACGCTTGCCTGGCATGCGTGCAGCCCAGGTTCGATCCTCAGCACCACATACAAACAATGATGTTGTGTCGGCCGAAATAAATAAATAAATAAATATTTAAAAAAAAAGAAATCAGTAGGAGACAGAAGCAAGGTGCAGAGGCAGAATGGCTAGATGTCAAAATGGCTGCTTGTCTGAGCTGCTGGCTTAATTTATACCAATAGGTTACATATGGTCACTGACATAATTAGTACATTATTGTTTATTATATCACTAAGTAGGTTATAGCAAGTTACAATGTAAGATATTTCGTTTATGATTAGATATGTGCTCTGGATATATGTGGAAAAATGGTACAGACATGTCTAAGGCATGTGGGTCCCCAGGCATATTCAATCAAAGTAATTTGTTGCACACCCTCACACGGGGCTCTCTGAATGTAACTAGGAAGTCTTAGAACTGTTTTGCTCGATAATGGGTGATTTAGGGAATCTGGCAGTTTTCCATGGCATTCACTAATGTGACCTGCACAGCTTCAACAAAGGATCTCAGGTAGGGGTGACTGGAGATGGAGAAAAGCACAGAGACAGTTTAAAGAAAAACTGGGGCCAGGTGAGACATTGCACTCTGATGGAAGAATAGTGACCCAGAACTAGCTCCACAAATTTATTGTATAGGGTCTCATAATAAGGAAGTTTAACTATAAGGGCATTGTAAGTTATCCAAAGCTTGTGAATTGTCAGAGGCTTCTTTGTGTGCACTAAAAACCTACACAGCTAGAAACATTTTTTGCAGCTATCTACTGTTGCAGTGCTAGGAACATTCTTCTGCATCCAGGAAACCTATTGTCCTGATGTCTGATAACTGTTAGTGTCAGAGCTGAGAGTCAAGGCTTATAACATCCTTGCTGTTGGCAAGGAATGTTTCCCAGGCTTAGCTTTTGCCAACACCACAGGATCAGGTGGTGATTAGGGGCTCATTTGTTCTGCACAATTCACAGTCCCACAAAAATTCTCACTTCAGGGATGGTGGAATATATCAGTAGTGGAGAGCATGCATAGCATGCTCAAGGCCCTGGGTTCTTTAGTACTTCATTAAAAAATAAATCTTCACTGCATTTCATGCTGTCAGGGCTGTCTATAAAGACCTATGCCATTTTACCTCAGTGTATTCCCAACATCACTACCTTTACCTGAAGTTCCAGAATTAGATCATGGGTTCTCAGCCTAGCATTGGTGACCTGAGAGACATCTATAACTCTCACAAGAATGTTGAGCCAAGATCCTTTTGCTGGCCCTAGGCCTCTTCGGCTCTGCTTGGATTTTCACCTTATTCATACACATTTCACAACCCTACCCTTCCCAATAGGTAGGCTAGACCTTTCTCTTACACCAGCTGGGTATCCTACATTAGCTACCTTCCTCAACCATCTACCTGGTAAGGAGGGGCCAACACTCTGAATCTAACCTGGTAACATTGGTCTTTGCATATTTTGTTGGCCCAAGGGCTTGTCTTTGGTCTGGAGTATTTTCTCCAAAAAAGGGAGGAGAAAGGAATTTCTGTGGAGATATTTTATGACCTCTTTGTGATCTTGATTGATCTGGACATTTAAAGTGATCCCACATCTTTTTTAAAAGTGAACATACCCACCAGATCTGGAGACTTTGAATGACTTTTCAAGATTCTTTAGCCTGTCACGGTTAAGGTCAGATCCATGTCCAGGCATACTGACTCCCAACCATTCCACTGCACTGCCTCTTCCCTGGCACCCAGCTACTCTCTGAGCCCCCTCCCATCTTTTCTGCCCACCATGGGCTCGTCCACGACTCTCTTGCTCCATGCAGTCTCTATCCCACTCCTAACTGAATCCTTCCTCCCATGGAATCAGCATGTACCCTGGACTCCCACTTTCCAAGCTTCTGGCTTTTGGAAATTTTATGGATGGTTTAAGTTTTCCTTTCACAGGTAACTTCTCAAGTAAATTTAAGCTTCAGGTGAAATTAATGAACTTTCTTACCATTTAATAAAGAAAAGATTGGCAATTGCATAAAATATATAAAATAAAAATGGGTGAAACCTAAGACATCTGTTTTCCAGCCTTCTCCTTACAGGGTACAGAATCATTCTTCTGGTAGTTTTTAGATGCATGTAGAGCAGCCAGAATCATAGTTTTTGGCATCTAGGGATCCTTCCTAGGCCCTTTGAAATCTCAACATCATAAGTGCATTCCAACATGAGTCAAACTGTTCTTGCATTCTTGTGTTACCTTGTTTGATGCATACTGCCTCCAGTATGATATTAGGACTCAATGCTAGTTAAATTTCTTCCCACAAGAGATTCACCACTCTGCGTACCCCATCATCACCCACTCTTTGTGTACCCCTTTGGTGTTTGCAAGATGGATTGTCATCTTGATGGACAATTTTGTGAAAATTCCAGCTCTCTGAGGAGACAGATGTCACTTGGGTTAGGTCTGGATAAAGGAAATTTCCCTGATAGTTGCTTACACCTGAGGATCTGGAAGAAAAACTACCCCTTAGACATTTGTTTTCTTCCCCTATTGCTGCAAGTACAAGATGAGAGAACCCACTGATCCCTGGAATTAATAAGTGTGTGTGTCAAATACTGTTTCCTTAGGTTTTATTTTTCTTATGTCTCTGTCTCTGTCTCTGTCTCTGTCTCTCTCTCTCTCTCTCTCTCTCGCTGTATGATTATTTATGTATTTTTGTTTGTGGTTTTATATATTTACAAATCAATATATTTTGATGTTTATTTGTCATTTATAAATTAATATATTTTTTGATATGTAAATCAATATATTACATTTTCACAAGGTAAGTATAATTATTATAAATATAAATTTGGGCAAAAATCTATTAATTGGTTTTCTCCTATGTCATACGGTAAAGCTGGCAAATAAAACTACATTATATATATGACTAAATTTTTGTATTATAAACATTAACATATTTATATGATTATGCATTTTTTATAAGTTCAGTCAACATGAATAAAGGTTCAGCAAACCTCTAGGACCCCAAGCTACAATATGCCAATTTCCCCTTTCTTAGAAGATTGGTAGAGTGAAGTAGGAATAGAACTGAAATTGGCAACTCTCTAAAAGTTCAGAATCCAAAGAGATTTGGCTGCTTCCTTCCAATCAGAGGTATCCAACCACCAATCACTCTCAATTTTTGAGAGGCTGGGGCTTCTTCCAAACACCTTTTCTTTTTTCCCCACCCAACCAGTGTACAATACCCTAGAAGGCCAGCTTCTACATAATGAATAGAATGTTTGGAATCATATATCCCTGGTTACCTACAGAGTCACATCACCTGTGTTCTCAGAAACTCAAGTGGTTAAACTCTGGGTCAGAATGGTTTTAGAGACTCCCTCAAAGTATCAAGAAAATCCCACAGGATATCAGCAACACACACACAAATAAGCAAATAGAAACAAATGAAGAAACAGACATTTACTGTGGTGTCCTATGAGATTTGTCACATAAAACTGACTGATATGGGATAGGAAAATCCAACAGGGGAAGTCTATTGCTACTGCCAAAGCTTCTGGGCAGAATACCATGAGGAGGGCAGTGCCATCATTTTCAGATCCTACCAAAGTGCCATCAGCCAATTGTTGGTAAGCTGATTTCCTCACACAAAACTCTTCCTCACATAGGTTTCTCATCTTTGTAATACTTGGTGAGACAAACAGGTGAGTGTTGTCCTGCTTGGGTGAAAATGAGACTTCCCAAGAGATGATAAAGGATTGTTTGGGAGACATGGGTTTCACTGTCAAAAGTCAAATGTTGGGATTAATAAATGGGACAGAAATGGAGGTAAAACCTAGAGTAGGGCCACGCAAAATTATGGGTTGTCTTCGGTTCTTGAGTGTCCAAATATCGAACTAGGACTCTGAAGACTAAACAAGACAAGTTAGATGCAAGCCAAATGTGACTGGATCTGGTTGGATATTAGAAAGCTTGCCAAAGGCATTCAATTAAACCTTAAATTGGAGCACTTGAAGCAGACCTCTGACAGAGGATGGAGACATACTGCCCTGTGGGAACCCTTGGAGCTATGAGGCTAACAAGCTCCCAGGGGACCAGATTCTAGAATATGAATAGAAGATCTGGAACCCTTTGGCTCCACTAATCACCAGGCCCCCACCCATCTTTTCTGTTGTCAGAAGCTCAGGTACCCAAATGGTGGGAGCCTAATTAGGTCTGGAATTGGAGACTCCCTGAAAGTAAAGTGTCCTTGAGATTTAGCTTCTTTTTCCCATCTGGCTACACTCATCCACTTATCTTTACCTTCCTCAATAAAGAGACAGGCTTTCTTCACAAACACCTCCTTCCTCTTCTTATTCCTTAGTGCACTAAGCCCTAGAACACCATACTCCAGGTCATAAATATATAGGTTAGATCCCTGTGGACCTGCTAATGTATAAAGGCCCCATGTCCTCCTTTCTCAGAATCTTAGGTAAAGACTAGATAGGGCTGGAATTGGAGACTCCCTAAAAATACAGTATTCCATGGAATATAGTCACCTTCTTCACCAAGAAACACCCAGCATATGATTGAATCTGGCCGTATGTCAGCAAGCCTTCCAAAGACTCTTAAGTGATCCCTATATCACTGGGCGTAGGCCACTGGCATTCAAGAGGATGGAAGCATACTGCATATGCATGTGTGAGGTAAGAAAGTCCCAGGAGTCCATCCTTTATGTCATGGGCAGAGGGTTCTTTGAGTAAGCCTGCTACATACTCTTCACTAAGCCTTGGATTTGGAAACACCCACGTGGGCCTCTGGCATTCAAGAAGATGGATGCATATAAAGAATGTGCAAGCTATGAAGCTAAGAAAGCCCCAGGAAGCTATCTTCTGGGCCGTGAATAGGGTCTGGAATATTTTGGGTCCACCATTATCAAAGATTCCCATGTTCTCTGTTCTGAGCAGCTCAGCAGGAAGAAGGCTAGACAGGACAGGAATTGGAAACTCTCTGAAAGTACAGGGTCCCTTGGGATTTAGCTACTGTTTTCTCCAAGAAACACCCAACGACCTCTCTAAACATTCCTGAAAAAAGAGACAAGGTCTGCTTTGTAATACCTGCTTCTTCAAAGTCCCACAAATAAATCTCTAGGTAATATACAGTCTAGATTCCAATGTACAAGCGCTCCATCTTCACAGTTCTCAGAATCTAAGCTGAGTGAAGTCTGACAAGGAGTGGAATTGGATACTCTTTGCAATTACAGAGTTCTGTGGGATTTAGCTCTACCCTCCTCAGAAAAATACCTAACCACCTTTCTTAATTCTCAAAGAAATATTGAGAATATCTGGGCTCCTTCCAAACACCACTTTCCTTTTCCTTTCTGTACCAGTTCACACCCTCTCACATTGTCTACATGTTATTACCTTGAATTATATACCTACATACATTTATATAGCTGAGAATACTGGATGTGTAAGTAGGAATCCTATAATGACTGGAGTGGCAAGACTGCAACCAATCGTACCATGTATATAACACCATGCATCAACTCTCACTGTTTGCAGCACATGGCGTCCAGTGCTGATCCCTACATTCCCCCACCTCATGTCCTCCCAACCTCTCACTCAGAATATTCCATTCAGTGCATGTACCATATTTTGTTTACCATGCATAACTCTACAATGCACATGGATGTACAAATGGATCTTTAAAACCCAACTTTCAATTCTTCTTGGTCTTAATCCAGAGGTGGGATTCTGTAATCCCACAAAGTTTGTTTTTTTTAAGAATTGTCATACTGTATTCCACAGGCTGTACTATTTTACATTTCCATCAGCCCCATGGGGCTCCAATTTCTTCACATCCTTAGCAAAAGGGTTATCTCATTGTGTGTGTGTGTGTGTGTGTGTGTGTGTTTGTGTGTGTGTGTGTGTGTGTATGTATGTGTGTGTGTGTATTGCTGGGGGATTGAACACAGAGCTCTGTACATTCTAGATAAGTGCTCTACCACTGAGTTACACCCCCAACTCACATTTCAGTTTTGATTTGAACTTCATGTTTAGTGATGTTAAACATCATTTCCTGTGCTTTTCAGCTATTTGTGTATCTTTTTTTGAGAAATGTTTATGAAAATCCTTAGCCCATTTTTGAAAAATTTTTGCTGTTACTGAGTTGTAGGGGGTCTTTATGGATTCTAGTTATTAACCTTTATTTGATATATGATTTGCAAATATTTTCTCCCATTTCATAGGTTTTCTTTTCACTTTTTGGTTGTGTCTCTGATTCACTGAAACTTTTACTTTTAATGTGGTTAAATTTCATGTGTTTTTCCTTTGTTACCTGTTCCTTTGGTGTCTTGTAGGGAGATCTGAGTTATAACAAAAATGACTACAGCTAATGCCTTACCTAAAACTGAGGCCAAGCAGAAGAAATAAGTTCTCAGCTCATCTGAAATCCCAACCCAACTCCCTGGCTGTCTGCCCTAGGACGGGTAAGCACACTGGGTTCTGTTGTGGTTCTTATGCTGGCTGCTGATCACTCACAACAACAGTTAAGAGGAGACCTGAGGGAACACACGGTTTCAAGCCAGACTACATGTATCTTTACCCTTGATTCCATTTTACATTGAGGCTCCATTTTGTATAAGAAGAGCCCCTTGCATTAAAAAGCCCACACCTGCATCTTCCACATCCTGCTTCTCATGCTTAATACATCCTGCTTGCTAGACCATAACATGAAAAAAGGAAAAAGAAAAAATGTTTCTCATTATATTATCTTTTGTTCCTGTGCAATGTTGCTTTGACCTACTTTGCTTGTTATTTTGGGCTATAAAAGGCATGCTTTAGACCCTGGTGGGGTAGAAGGGTGCAGAGACAATTTGGTAGCTACCCTTTGGCCACTGGCAAATAAAGTTCCTTGTCCTGCTTCAAGACTGACCTGGTAAATTATTTCATATATACACAATGGAATATTACTCAGCAATAAAAGAGAATAAAATCATGGCATTTGAGGGTAAATGGATGGAGTTAGAGAAGATAATGCTAAGTGAAGTTAGCCAATCCAAAAAAAACAAATGCTGAATGTTTTCTTTGATATAGGGGGCTGATTCATAGTGGGATAGGGAGAGGGAGCATGGGAGGATTAGATAAACTCTAGATAGGGCAGAGGGGTTGGAGGGTAAGGGAAGGGGGCATAGAGTAAATAATGATGGTGGAATATGATGATCATTATTTTCAAAAGTACAGGTATGAAGACACGAATTGGTGTGAATATACTATGTATACAACCAGAGATATGAAAAATTATGCTCTATATATGTAATAAGAATTGTAATGCATTCTGCTGTCATTTATAGATATAAAAAATGTGCCACAATATTTAGACCCCTCAGTGAGATCACTGGAGTCAGGGCTGTGGCTCTTGGGCACATAGGGATCCTGGATCCTTGGACCCAGAGAGGGGCACCCTCCCTCTCAAGTTGTGGGATCTCTCTGCATTGCAATTGTCTGGACCCACTGCAGTGACTGATTCAAGCCTGCCCATGGAAGAGGACATGGAATTGCATGTGTTTGAAGGTACCTCACTTATTCTCTCAGTAGCAGAGTGTTTCCTGGCTTGGCCCAGAAATCCAGTAAATAGACAATGTCAAAGTCTGAAATCTGGGAGGAGAGAGTGTACAACTCTTGTTTTGTTGATGTTTGTCTCCATCTGTCAGTGACTTTTGGTTCTCATCTGACTGTCCATCCCAGTACATACTTTTCTTTTAGTTTGACAGATCAGACCCATCAGTGACTGGCCGATATGCCAACTTCAGACTCCAGTCACACTTGGTGTATCATCAAATTCTTATCTCTAACTTTCTGTCTATTTCTGATCTAATCAGTCTCAACATTTGACTCCACTAGAATATATGTTAAAAATTTTCTCATCTGGGTTCCACAATGATTATGGGGTATGCCTGACACTGGGACACCTCCAGACCCTGTGTGAGTCGGAATGGCCCACATTCAATGTGGAATGACTAAGTGTGGTTCAGTGGACCCCCATGCTGACCAGAGGGTCTGGAATGTGGTAATTTGTAGGCCTGGCCATCCTGATCAGTTCCCATATATAGACCAATGGCTTGGTTCTAAATCCTCTGCTGTGGTGTATTAAGGAAGTGACATAGTTGGCCAAGATTCTGGCTCTACAGGGTGGCAGGGTTCCCAGAATTGCCAAAAACAGGATAAAATGCAAGGCACAGATTGACAACAGCCTCCATGGCATCTGTTGGCTCCTGTTCTGCCCCCTTCAGGTGAGAACAATTTGCCACTCCCCATATAATTCTCATGGGCCCCAGACCCCTGCACATTCCCATGTGTCCTACCCTGGATCTATTTTATCTCCTTCTTCTTCCTCTTTCAGAGTGTCCATAACTCTTACTTCTCTCCTTGAGTCTATTTTTCACATTCATCACCCCTCCTGGGATGATTGCCAACAACTGTCCAAAGACTGTCCTAAATTAAAGGCAAAAAAAGAGCAAGACAGAGCCCAATAACTCTTGTTAACTCTTTTCACCTCTGAAGAGCAAGGACCACATTAGGACAGAGGCCAGCAAAACTTTTCTTGAGGCTGCTCGTTGCACCAAAGCTGAGGTGACAACTGCTAGAGGATGCCCTTCCTGATACCATCCAGATTGGGACCCTAATTCTGACGTGGGCCAGGCACACTTGGATGCCTATCACCCGCACCTATTTGTAGAGCTATGAGGGGCAGCTAAAAAAGCCCATCAGTTTTTCTGAAACTACTGAGGTACTCCAGGGCCCCAAAGAGGCTCCATGTTGTTTTTTTAAAAGTTTGAAAGATACTTTCAGGACATACACTCCCTTTGACCTGGAGGCACCAGAAAATGCTCAGGCCATAAATTTGGCTTTTGTCTCTCAGTCAGCTCCAGATATTTGCAGAAAACTCCAAAAACTCAAAGGGTTTGCAGGCATGAATTCTTCCCAACTACTCAAGGTGGCCCAGAAGGTTTTAACAATCATGACAGTGCAGCTGAGAAAGCTGCAAAATACCAGTTTAAAATCTTGCTGACCACTATCCAAGAGTCCAGAAAAACCAGTTCAGAGTCAGATCAAAGGAACAGAAATCCAAAAGGAAAGAAAACCCCATTAGGCAAAGTTTGATGTGGCTGGTGTAAAGAACATGAACATTGGAAAAAGGACTGTCCTAAATTAAAGGCCAAAAAAGAGCAAGAACAGAGCCTAGGTGGTTCTCACCATGGCCTTCCCCTCTGATTCAGAGGCTGATGAATGAAGGAGCCAGGGCTCAATATCTCTCAACCTCCATGAGCACATCCATGGTAATTGCCAAGATAGGGGTCCAAATTCTTAATCTTGTAGTTGATATTGGAGCAGGATATTCTGTCCTCACCTCTCCCATAGACCCTGGGGAAAATTCACCATACAATAGGAAAAGGCTCAATAGGAAACATCAAACATTACCCAATGACCACCAAAAGGACTGTACACCTAGGAACAAAGGCAGTGACACATTCTTTTCTTGTTGTCCCTGACTGCCCATTTATCCTTTTAGGATGTGATCTCATCTGAAAATTGGGTGCTGTTATCTCATTTTCTCCTATAGGCACAACTCTTTCTCTCAGACTAGCCTAGCAGCTCTTAGTGGCCATACTGCTCAGTGATGAATATATGTTTACTCCCCAACCTAAAGGAAACCATTCTCCCAAAGAAATTGAACTATTGAACTGCTGGAAACAAAAATATCTTGATGTATGGACTGAACAAGGACACCCAGGCCTGGCTCAACACCACCCTCCAGTGGTTGTAAAAACTTTTATCTTCGGCACAAAAGGTGAGAGTAAAATGAGATATCCCATGAGTTTCCAGGCTTGAAAATGAATTTCTCCTCACATATGCTGACTCCTGGAGGCCAGAATACTGACTTCCTGCAAGTCCGCCTGGAACACACTGTTCCTGCCTGTAAAGAAGCCAGGAGGAGGGGCTGGGGTTGTGGCTCAGCAGTAGAGCGCTTGCCCAGCACATGCGAGGCCCTGGGTTTGATCCTCGGCACCACATAAAAATAAATGAATAAAGACATTGTGTCCAACTAAAAAATAAATATTTTCAAAAAAGAAGCCAGGAGGACGTGAGTACTTACTGGTGTAGGACCTCCGAGAGGTAAGCAAGCAAGTTGAGACTATTCATCCTACTGTGGCCAACCTCTGTGTAATTTTAAGCCTATTATCCCCCAGCACCTACTTAATTCTGTTTTAGATTTTAAGAATGCCTTCTTCTCTATACCTTTGGTGCCCATCAGCCAACTTATATTTGCTTTTGAATCGACGGACCCAGAAATACAAGGCTCTACTCAACTAACGTGGACTCGCCTACCTCAAGAGTTCAAAACTTCACCCACCGATTGGTGAGAGGTTCTACAAAAGGACTCACAAAGTTTCAGACTAACTCATCCTGAACTATTTTGTTACAGTATGTAGATGATTTGCTGCTGGCTGCAAAGGACTCTCTAGAGGGCACTGCAGATTTCTTAAAATATCTCCAAGACTGAGAGACTGGGTTTCTGCCAAGAAAGCCCAATTATGCCATCCCTTAGTAACTTATTTATGTTACACAATAAGAAAAAGGGCACAGACAGTTGTCAGGGGTCCTAAAACAAGCCATTATTCAGATACTCAGTCCCACCACAAAATGATATGTCTTGAATTCCTGGGAGTGGTAGAATACTGTATGTTGTGGATTGCCTCCTTCATGGAATTGGCAAAACCTTTGTTTGAAGCCACAGCAGGAACTGGTTCTATAAAATGGGCAAAGAACATCAGGCTTTTGAGGCCATCAAAGAAGTCCTAACACAGGCCCCTGCCTTGGCCCTGCCCAATGTCACCAAGCCCTTCAATTTGTTTGTGGCACAACATTGAAGAGTTGCCAAGGGGGTTCTCACCCAGGATTTAGGACCTAGGAAAAGATTCAATTAGGGTGGCCAAAAAGTTAACTTTGGGACAATTTCTCATGGCAACCACCTCACACTTTTTAGAGACCCTCCTAAGCAGTGAACCAGATAGATGGATAACTAATAGTCATATTATTCAATACCAAAATCCGTTGCTTGACCATTCTTGACTCACCTTTGCCCTGGCATGGGCTCTTAATCCTGCATCTCTGATGCCAGAAGATGACCCTTGTGAGCACATTCATAACTGTGAGGAAATACTTGACCAGGTGAGCTCAGGAAGAGCTGACTTGACTGATGTCCCTCTGACTCAAGACTGAAGCCTTCCTTTTTGTGGATAGTAAGCATCCAGGTCATAAATGGGACTCAAAGGACTGGAGCCATGGTCACAACAGAAAAAGAAGTTATTTGGGTTTAAGTGCTGCCAGCAGGTACCTCTGCACAGAAAACAGAACTAATTGCCCTGACACAGGCTTTGAGGTGGGCCAAAGGTAAGTAAGTCAACATGTACATGGACAGCCGGTATGCTTTTGCTATCTTACATGTGCACAGAGCCATTTATAAGGAGTGGGATTACTAACTGCTGAGGGAAAGTCCATAAATAACAAAGATGAGATATTAGCCCTACTTGATGCAGTTTTGTTACCTAAACAGGTGGCCATTATGCACTGCCAGGATCACTAAAAAGGGGAGTCCAGTCATTTGGAGCAACAATTTTGCAGATGAGATGGCTCACCAAGTGGCCCAAGAATTTGAGCCAGCCACAAAGTTGGTCTGGCTTTATACCCTAGGATTAGCCTTCCTCCCTTTCACACTATCACCCAAAAGAAGAAGAGAAGACTAAAGAAAAGGAGGGACCAAAATTAGATAGCTGGTGGACTTTGCCTGTTTTCAGACTAATAGTGTCCTGGACGCTAAGCAAATCATTAATATAAGATTTGCATGCCATTACTCATTGGGAAGAGAACAAATTAACTGATTTTCTGTCTAAAACCTACTACATGCCAGGACTAAAACAAGCAGCTCAAGACATCACTGTGCAATGTACAGCCTACCAACAAGAAAATGTTAAACAAGAAAGGTGGACACGACCTGGGGCCAAAAACAGTGTGACTGACCTGGAGACCATTGGGAAGTTGACTTCACTGAGGTAAAGCCTCCTTATAATGATTATAAATATCTCCTGGTTTTTATAGATACTTTCTCAGGTTGACCAGAAGCAAACCCTACTAAAAATGAAACTTCTTGGACTGTCACAAAATTTCTTCTTATTGAAATTGTACCTCACTATGGACTGCCAGCTGTCATAAATATATGGACTGGCATTTACTGTGGCCATAGCACAGGGAATATCAAAGGCCTTAAATATAAACTGGAAACTTCATGTGCTTACCACAAAGCTCATGACAAGCCTAGCACATGAACTAGATCTTAAAGAGTACCCCCAGTAAATTTGTTTTAGAAACCAGTGCTGAGTGGCCAACACTTTTTCCTATTGCTCTATTGTGGGCCTGATGTACTCCTTATAAAGAAATTTGTCTCCTTTTGAGATCATATATAGGAGACCCCCCTCCCTTGCTTCCTCAGGTAACTGACATTCATTTGGCTGAGATTAGCTGCCAGTCTCTCATAAACTACCTTAATTCTCTCCAACAGATTCAATTTGAAGCTCATAAATTCCTTCAAGAGAACCAGCCCTGAGAGACCACTGATATCCAACATCTATTCCAGCCAGGAGACTATATCTATGTCAAACGGTTCCAGAAAGAAGGACAAAAGCCAAGATGGAGGGGACTTTACTCAGTTATCCTGACTCCCCAATGGCCATAAAGGTAGAGGGACTCACAGAATGGATTCATCACATCCGAGTCAAGACAGCAAAGGTGTCTCCTGCAGAAAAATGGACAGCCCTCAGAGACCCCCGGCCACTCTCTAAAGATAAGACTAAAAAAATGTTAAAAATGTTTTTTCTCTTGCTCAGACTATGTTATGAGGTCTGAGCTGCCAAACCTCATTGCCATTGGAATATACCCTGGAAAGACCTCAGGGACAGACCTGAGATTTACTGATTATTTATATATATATTTCCAGGCAACCTACCCCAGACAATTGGAAACTCAAATGTTTCAATGACCCTTCTCACTATTATTGTCCCCATTGGCTATTGTTACCATAGCCACTTATCCTGAGGGGACCTAATGACACCACTTGGCTCCCAATCTGGAAGGAAGAGGTCACTCTAAAGGTTAAGATAATGAAATCCATCCATTACAAAATCCAAACTGGGTATACCCAGGGAATCCATTTTTACCAGAGGAGATTTGACAGTGGAAATACCCCCTGAGCCCTAGGACAGTGGGTCCTCTAGCAGAGTTATAAGACACTTTTCTCTAGTCACAGCCAGAGAGCCCCAACCCTGGCCAATCACACTCATTGGTTTCCAGCCAGTCATCCTAGGAAACTCTGGGAGCCCAATCTGTTCCCCACCCTGCAATCGCCCACCAGGTCATTAACTGTGAGGAAATACTTGACCAGGTGAGCTGGTCTGGACTGGCAAATGACTGTTGACTGTTTCTCAAGTATAAACCCCTTTACTATATAGGGTTGGGTTCCACTCTGGAGCCCCTACAGAGGCTAATGTTTCAGTTTCTGTTAACCCAGGACCAAAACTTACCCTAGGAGATGTGTCAGGAAATGCCACCTGCCTTGTCTTCCCTGGCATTAAAAATGTGCTATCCAATTTCCCCAATGATGTTTGCTCTTATAATATCACTGGAAACCCTACTTTGTGTCCTATTTTTCCCCCAATGAGTCCTGATTTGCTTTGATACTGGACTGGCCTGCTATATTCCCCCAGACCATTCCCCAAGTATTTGCATTATTATACATGTATTGCCTCAGATCTGTGCCTATAGTGGGCCAGAGGGAACTCATCTTCTTTCAACTGGAGAACTTCAAGGTGAAGGTCACTGAGTCAAAAGAGTAGCTTATTTCCTCATTCTAGCCCTAGTGGGATTAAGCATGGCAAGATCCACTGTGATGGGAACTGCAGCACTAATAAAAGGACTCACCTCCCTAACCTGAGATAAACGAAGACCTAGGTCATTTAGAACAAGCTATTGACCACCTATATGACCAAGTTCAATCTCTGGCTGAACAGGTATTTTAAAACAGGAGGGACTTAGATGCCTTGTTCATGTCACAAGGGAGGCTTTGTGTGGCCCTAGGGGAGGCCTAATGCTTTTATGCTAATAAGTCTGGAATAATCAAAAGTTCCATGGCCAAAGTAAGGGAAAACATTCAAAGACAGAATCAAGAGTTAGAAAAAAATGAGTCTTGGTTCAAAAGGTGGTTTGAATGGAATCCCTGGCTAACTATCCTTCTCACTGGCCTAACTGGATCCATAGCCCTAATGTTTATAGGATCATTTATTGGCCCCTGGATTTTAAACTGGCTTGTCAAATTCATTAAATAACACTTTTTTTTCAGTCAAGTTAATATAGATACTCATGGCCATTACAACCCTCTACCTAACTTAGAAGGTGAATCAATGGTTTATATAAGAAGAGCCCCCTCCCATTCAAAAGCCCACATCTGCATCTCCCAAAGCCTGCTCCTCATGCTTAGTACATCTTGTTTGGCAACACATAACATGAAACAAAAAAAAGAAAAAATGTTATCTTTAATTCCTGTGCAATGTACCTTTACTCAGGTTGCTTTGACTTACTTTGCTTGTTGTTTTGGGCTATAAAAGGAATGCTCTAGACCCTGGTGGGGGGTCACAGGGTGCAGAGACAATTTGGTCTCTACACTTTGGCCACTGGCAAATAAAGGTCCTTGTTCTGCTTCAAGACTGACCCGGTGAATTATTTCAGCCATGCCACAACAACACAGGCCTGTCCACTTGCACCAATCCTTGATGCCCAGGTCTGACATGGCAGGGATCCTAGAGAGGGAGCAGCTTTTTCTCCTGACAGGCACTGCTGCTGCTGTTGCTGATGCATGTTCTCTGTGGCATATGCCCCATTAGGTGATATATGCAATGCCCGGTGTCCACAAAAGTGTTTTAATTGAAATTTATATTAAAATCAAAAGGAATAAATAACAAGGTATATATAATAACGTGGCCTGGATTATGTATGTCTTATACCTACACAATCATAAAATTCAGTTTTACTTTAGATGAAGGAAGGAGTTCACAGAGGAAGCATTTCCTGTATCCATCCTATCTCAAGAGTCATGGTGTGGGGACCTGAGCCCCAGAAGGATAAAGCTTAGCATGGAGCATATAGATCAGGGAAGGCAGAGACCCAATTGAGGTCCCACCAAGAAGGAAGAGCCCAGATCTGGTCAATATCAGAGCCCTTCCCTTTCCATGCCTCCTCCCCATATGTGCTAGGGTGCCAAACTAGAGCCATGGGCAGCTGCTGGGAATCCCACCTATTATCTTGATTGACTTCCCCAATTCTCTTATGTTTTTCCTGCATCCATGGAGGCAGACCTCATGACCTCTGTTCTTGGAGGTTCAGTGACTTCAAGCCTTATTACCTTCCTGGGGCAGCCCCCCACATACTTCTAATCTCAGGTGTCTTTTGGAGCATTTGTCAGTTCCTGGTCTGCTCAGACATCCAGTGCCCACTCCTCACCACTTACAGGTTGGGTCTGTAGCTGTGGCTAAGGTATTCTCAAGCTCAGCCTCTTGGGTGCCTGGCCTCTATCCTATCTACCGACCTGAGCCCCACCTGCTATCTCTGGCAAGCCTCTGTAACCCCTTCTGATGTTGCTGCCTATTGCCCTTGCAAGTCTTAGGACACTTGTTTAATGACAACAGAGCATGCAGCAGGCACTTCCCAAAAACCCAGCACTGCTTGTAGTGTGGATCTGATCAGCCTCACTAACCATCCAAACCTCCTGGGATCTCTCACTAGTCCAATTTTGAGGGTAAGGGAACTGAGATCAGAGGGCTCAGGGGGCTTCCCAGTCCACACATGTAGAAATAATAACCTCTGTTTGGGGGCAAGATGAAGTTAACAGGGCTGCTTTCTTCGCATCCTCGCCCTGAGCCAGCAGAGAGTCAAACTGGCCAGCGGAAGACTGTGAGGTGTGGCTGAGATGTACTCGAGGCCTCTTTGAGTGTGTAGGATGCCCATGCATCTGGGATTATCTCCCTAATGGAATGTTCTCAGCCCTGGCACATTAAATAATATATTTAATGGGCTTGAGATATAGGTCAGTTGGTAGAGTGCTTGCTTCAGATGCACAAGGCCCTAGGTTCAACCCCTAGCACCACACACACACACACACACACACACACACACAAATTTCTGAAGAGGAGCCCCCAACTCTCTCCCTCTCTATATACAATGGCTTCAGGATCCTGAGGTGTGCCCTAAAGAAAGAACCTATAGGAGAAGTGATAGTTGATGGATCCTGAGTGCTTCCTTCAGCAGCAAAGGAGTGGCTGTTATGGCAGCCTTTACATGGCCTTAGATCCTGACCTCACAAAGTCTCAACTCATGGGAAAGGTGTTTATTGGCCAAGAACAGGGAGCTAGGCAACCCATTCCCTGGGAAGTGCTCCTGGCTTTTAGAGAAATGAATATGTCAGTTATTGAGGTTATTGACACTAGTGTTATCAGAAATGGGATCTTTTGACATGGAAATGATAGAAATAAGAAAAAGCCAAGTACTACATATGCAGACAGGCAAGGCTTTATAATTATGGCTTCAGTTGAAGGGAAGCAACTGAAAGGGAGAACAAGCAATTGAAAAGGAGATTGAAAGGGAGAACAAGCTGCTCCTGAACACAGGAAGATAGAAGCTTTTTTGGATTTTCTTGAATGGACTAAGGTTTAGCAATTTTTCATCAGCCAGTAACATCATTTCAAAAGATGTATTACTTTTTGTGAGATATTTGGGTCACCAGGCAGTCATGATCAACTTGTCTTAGGAACTCATTTCTTCTTGCAGTGGATACCATCATCCTGGGTAAACATCCTGCTCTTATGGTTCAGTCTGGGACTTAGGATAGGGTTGAATGACTTTCGATGTTTGAGATACTGCAGTTGCAGAAAGAACAGAAGGGTGGAGTAGAAGAAAATGCATACTGATGCCAATGGGTAATCAGCATGTCAACATGCAATGCGGAGTAGAATCTGACCCAAATATAGGCAGCAGATGGGACAGACATAATATGAAGACAGATGCTAAGTCTCTTCAATCTGTTCTAGTCATTCATCAGACATCCATAGATCCAAGGGAAGAGTCAATGTTTTAAGCAAAAGTGGTTTTCAAGTCCCTGAAAATTAACTTTGGAAACTCTTATCATCATAAACCATAAGTCAGAGGTGTTATCTATATGTTATAGTTGGGATATGGAATGTTCCCCCAAAGGCTCATGTGTTGAAAGCTTGGGTCCCCAATGCTCTGGTATTCAGAAGTAGGGCTCTTGGAAGGAATGTGTCAGGATGGATTAATAATTTGAGATGGTAGTAATGGTAGGAGATAGGGCCTAGCAGGAATAAGTGGGTCACTAGGGGCATGTCCTGGAAGGCTATATCTTGTCCATGGTCTCTTTTTTGCTCTTTCTTTGCTTCCTGAAAGCCATTAGGTGATGAGCTTTCCTCAACCATTCCCTTATGCCATGATGGTTCTGCCTTGCCTTAGGCCCAAAGCAATGGAATCAACTGACTATGGACTGAAATATCTAAAACTGTGAACAAAAATAAATGTTTCCTCCTTTAATTTGTTTTTCTCAGATATTTTATCAGTACAGAAGACTGACTAACTCAGTACAGCAAAGCTAATGAGAAATGAATAATGTATTGCCTAGCTTTGTGACCTAGAAGATTAGTGAGTTTAAGTTGACTAAGAACAAGTGAAGCTATAGGATTTATTTCGGCTTTTCCTCAGCATTAACTTCATCATCTTGTGAAAATATATTGCTTTTGTGGTTTTATCAGTGTCTCATGGCAGGTCTTTTGAAAGGTGCTGGGAGCAGAAGGTCCTAGGGTTTTTACACAGAGATGGCTGGTACTTCCTTGCAACTAAAGATGCTGAGAAAAATGAGCCAAAATGCCAGGATAGGAAGATAGGGAGCAAGGGACTTGAGCCATGGAATGGTAGGAGGCAGGATCAGTTTGGGACATGCAAAGAGACACCTAGATGCTGGGGCTCAGTGTCCTCTTCCAAGCAATGGGGGATACTGTACCTGTGTTGAACAATAAAAGGTAAGGGAAATGAGTCCCTGTGTGTACATGTGAATATGTGGGTCCTTGGTATACCTTAGTAAAGATGAAAGTGTGGGGTGCCAGGCCATGATGTGGTGGTATGCATGTGACTAAAGGCTTTGTGAGAATGCCTTCATGAGGAAGGGTGGGAGTGTGTTGCTGATGATCAAGTATAAGTGTGAGAATGAGCTGGTCAAGGTCCCTGTGTGGGTCAGCTTTCTGTCATGTGAAAAATGCTAACTTAAAGGAGGAAAGATTTATTTTGGCTCACAGTTTTAGAGGTTTCAGTCTTTGATCATCTGGCCCCATTGCTTTGAGCCTGAGGGGAGACAGAACATCACATGGAAGAAAGGAGTGGTGGAGGAAAGCTCATGGCAACCAGGAAGGAGAAGGAAAGAGAGAGGGAGAGAGGAGAAGGGGCCAGGGACAAGATATATATAGGCAAGGGCATATTCCCAGAAATCCATTCCTTTCAACTAGGTCCCACCTACCTCAGTTTTCACAGCCTCCCAATAGTCCAAATAGATTTGGATCTATCATCTACTTATGAGATCAGAGCCCTCATGATCCAATTACTTCCCTCAAAGTTCTCCCCTCCTCCACTGACAGTGCTGCATTGAGGACAAAGCCTTCAACACATTAGCCTATGTGGGGGTACTTCATATCCAAAGCATAACAGTTCTTCTCTAGAGAACCAGTCCATCACTGGGGCAACAGGCCTTGCAACTTTGTCAACACGACACCCAAGAGCTGCTTCCCCTGGACTGAGTAGAAAGGTTCACTTGAAGTAGCCTGGAATAACTCACTGTGAGGCTCAGCAGCTCCAGATACAGACCACCTGTGGGCCTCAGCTATCTCTTCCTGGGTGTGAGGCTGCCTTTATATTCCCAGTGCCACCAAGTGTTGTTTCATAGTCATTCCAGTGAGTAGGAGTTGGAGACAGGGTTACATTCTGGACCAGGGAAGTGTTTCCAACCACCTCTGTGGGCCCCGTGTCTCAGCAGGGAAAGCTACCTGGATCTCTGTCCATTGCTACAGGACAGACCAGGGCCTGGTTCCAAAAACCTCACTGGACACCCTGGCCAAGCACCAGGCATGGGAAAATCCTCTGCAAGTGGCCCAACATGGACTTCTGACTCTCTCCTAACCACATGAACCATGTTGCAACCCAGAGAACATTGTTAACTTGTGCACTTTTACTTCTGTGTATAGTCTCCTGCCTATCTTATCCTTGGAGCAAATTGACCCTGGAGTATAAAATACTGTAAACAGTCCCCATTCTCATTCTCCCAGTTGAAATGAAAGGGCCTCTTCTTTACCTATCTTTTCTCCAATGTATGTTTTCAGTGCTTTTGTCTTTACCCTGTGATGGACTGATGACATATTCTGGCCCCAGTGTCATTTGAACTGGTGAGCTATTTACACAAAGGAAGCCTCCCTCAGGGCTGTGAAGGCAGTTTGTGTTTTATCCTGGGCCAGAGGATGATGACCTCTTCTGTCCCCAAAGACTCCAGGGACTGAAAGTCCTTTGTAAGGAGTTGGGGAGAATTTGAAACACAAATTTGTACTCTCAGAAGGGATTACATTAGGGACAGTTTGAGGGGCACAAAAATGTAAAATTTTTACCCTAGGGTGTCAAATATTGCACAGCCCTATAGTTATTCTGTCAAGGGTTTGAGGTACTGAACATTCTTTGAAAGTCCACACCTAATACTGGAATCCTATAGAGCCAGTGGTTTCCCAACACTTTGCACTACCTCACCCCAAGCTAGTCAAAAGCATTAGGGAATTGATTTCCTGAGCCATCCATCCTAAGGCACCAAAAGTCACTTCTCCAGGTGTCCCTCTCAGGCAGCAGCCCACAATTCTATGCTGTTGGATGCCACAGTGGACCCTTCAGGGGAACCACCCCAGAAATCATAGGCTTTTATGTTTTTAAAGACCAGGGCTGCAAACAAATTAGAGAAAAGTCACCTGTCATATAAAAGCCTCCACACTCCTCAGCAGGCCAGAGGAGTAGGTTGCAGGAGAAATGTAGAGAGGTGGATCATAGAAAGGTAACTAGGTAACCAAAACATAGCTGTTTCTGCAGAAAATAGACTTCTGTGTGCAGATCAAGGGTTTTCTGGGGCTACCATCTTAACTCCATTTGAGTTGAAATCAAGATGAGAACCTCCGTTTGTGCCAGAACATAGCCCCAGCACCAGAAACACTGCTAAGATGTGTGGCTGTGGGAACCACCAGGACCAGGACCACTAGGACTTCTTGGCTGACCAGACTGTATCCACCCCATGCTAAGAACCACCCAACCTGGCCAAATCACCCTGTCTAGTGTCACCGTAAACCAAATAGCATTGATGAATGTGTTGGTTGTACCTTGGGCTTGTGATACCAACTTTGTGTCTGGTCAACTGTCTGTTGCTTTGGGCACCAGCTACAGCAAAGTCTCACCTTTTCAGCAATGACATTTTTTGGTTCTAATTAGTTATAAATGACTGCTGAATGCATTTTAATTCATTATACACAAATGGAGCACAATTTTTCATTTCTCTGGTTGTACACAATGTAGAGTTGCCTCATTTGTGCAATCTACATGTGCCTAAGGTAATGATGTCCATCTCATTTCACCATCTTTCTTACCCCCATACTCCCTTCCTCTCTTCCCTCCCCTTTGCCCAATACAAAGTTCCTGCATTTTTCCATGCCCCCCGCCCTGATTAAGGATTAGCATCCACTTATCAGAAAGAACATTTGGCCTCTGGTTTTATGGGATTGGCTTACTTTGTTTAGCATGATATTCTCCAACTCCATCCATTTATCTGCAAATGCCATAATTTTATTCTCTTTTAATGCTAAGTAATATTCCAGTGTGTGTGTGTGTGTGTGTGTGTGTGTGTGTGTGTGTGTGTATCACAATTTCTTTATCCATTCATTTATTGAAGAGCATCTAGGTTGGTTACAAGGTTAAGCTATTATGAATTGAGATGCTATAAATATTGATGTGGCTGCATCACTGTAGTATGCTGACTTTAGGTCCTTTGGGTATAGATCAAGAAGTGGGATAGCTTGGTCAAATGATGGCTCTATTGAAGGTTTTTGTAGGAATCTTCAAACTGCTTTCCAGAGTGGTTGCACCAATTTTCAATCTCACCAGCAATGAATGAGTGTACCTTTTCCCCAAAATCCTTGCCCGCACTTTCTGTTGTTTGTATTCTTGATAATTGCCATTCTGACTGGAGTGACAAGAAATCTTAGAGTAGTTTTGATTTACATTTCTCTAATTGCTAAAGATGTTGAGCATTTTTTCATATATTTGTTGACCGTTTCATATCTTCCTCTGTGAAGTGTCTGCTCAGTTCCTTTGCCTATATTTTTTCTTTAATTTTTATTGTTGGTTGTTCAAAACATTACATAGTTCTTGACATATCATATTTCACACTTTGATTCAAGTGGGTTATGAACTTCAATTTTTACCCCATATATACATTGCAGCATCACATCTGTTACACATCCACTGTTTTACATATTGCTATACTAGTGTCTGTTGTATTCTGCTGCCTTTCCTATCCTCTACTATCCCCCATCCCCTCCCCTCCCCTCCCAACTTCTCTCTCTACCTCATCTACTGTAATTCATTTCTCCCCCTTGTTTTTTTCCCCTTTCCCCTCACTTCCTCTTGTATGTAATTTTGTATAACCATGAGGGTCTCCTTCCATTTCCATGCAATTTCCCTTCTCTCTCCTTTTCCCTCCCACCTCTCGTCCCTGTTTAATGTTAATCTTCTTCTCATGCTCTTCCCAACTCTGTTCTTAGTTACTCTCCTTATATCAAAGAAAACATTTGGCATTTGTTTTTTAGGGATTGGCTAGCTTCACTTAGCATAATCTGCTCTAATGCCATCCATTTCCCTGCAAATTCTATGATTTTGTCATTTTTTAATGCAGAGTAATACTCGATTGTGTATAAATGCCACATTTTTTTTATCCATTCGTCTATTGAAGGGCATCTAGGTTTGTTCCACAGTCTTGCTATTGTGAATTGTGCTGCTATGAACATCGATGTAGCAGTATCCCTGTAGCATGCTCTTTTTAGGTCTTTAGGGAATAGACTGAGAAGGGGAATAGCTGGGTCAAATGGTGGTTCCATTCCCAGCTTTTCAAGAAATCTCCATACTGCTTTCCAAATTGGCTGCACCAATTTGCAGTCCCACCAGCAATGTACAAGTGTACCCTTTTCCCCACATCCTCGCCAGCACTTGTTGTTGTTTGACTTCCTAATGGCTGCCAATCTTACTGGAGTGAGATGGTATCTTAGGGTGGTTTTGATTTGCATTTCTCTGACTGCTAGCTATGGTGAGCATTTTTTCATGTACTTGTTGATTGATTGTATGTCCTCCTCTGAGAAGTGTCTGTTCAGGTCCTTGGCCCATTTGTTGATTGGGTTATTTGTTTTCTTATTGTTTAATTTTTTGAGTTCTTTGTATACTCTGGATATTAGAGCTCTATATGAAGTGTGAGGAGTAAAGATTTGTTCCCAGGATGTAGGCTCCCTATTTACCTCTCTTATTGTTTCTTTTGCTGAAAAAAAAAACTTTTTAGTTTGAGTAAGTCGCATTTGTTGATTTTAGTTATTAACTCTTGTGCTATGGGTGTCCTATTGAGGAATTTGGAGCCCGACCCCACAGTATGTAGATCATAGCCAATTTTTTCTTCTATCAGACACTGTGTCTCTGATTTGATATCAAGCTCCTTGATCCATTTTGAGTTAACTTTTGTGCATGGTGAGAGAAAGGGATTCAGTTTCATTTTGTTGCATATGGATTTCCAGTTTTCCCAACACCATTTGTTGAAGATGCTATCCTTCCTCCATTTCATGCTTTTAGCCCCTTTATCAAATATAAGATATTTGTAGTTTTGTGGATTGGTTACTGTGTCCTCTATTCTGTACCATTGGTCCACCTGCCTGTTTTGGTACCAGTACCATGCTGTTTTTGTTACTATTGCTCTGTAGTGTAGTTTGAAGTCTGGTATCGCTATACCGCTGGATTCACACTTCCTTCTTAGCATTGTTTTTGCTATCCTGGGTCTTTTATTTTTCCATATGAATTTCATGATTGCTTTACCTATTTCTACAAGAAATGCCGATGGGATTTTGATTGGCATTGCATTAAACCTATAGAGAACTTTTGGTAATATCTCCATTTTGATGATGTTAGTTCTGCCTATCCATGAACAGGGTATATTTTTCCATCTTCTAAGATCTTCTATTTCTCTATTTAGGGTTCTGTAGTTTTCATTGTATAAGTCTTTCACCTCTTTTGTTAGGTTGATTCCCAAGTATTTTATTTTTTTTGAGGATATTGTGAATGGAGTGGTTGTCCTCATTTCCATTTCAGAGGATTTGTCACTGATATACAGGAATCCTTTGCCTATATTAATTGAGTTATTTATTTACTTTTTGGTGTTAAGGTTTTTTTTGAGTTCTTTATATATTCTAGAGATTAGTGCTCTATCTGATTTGTGTGTGTGGTAAAGATTTTCTCCCATTATGTAGGCTCTCTCCTCATGTTATTGATTATTTACTTTGCTGAGATAGGTGCAGAATCTATCATTTAATTCCAACGTCCTTTATCCACTTTGAATTGAGTTTTAGGCAGGGTGAGAGATAGGAATTTAATTTGATTTTGCTACATATGGATTTCCAGTTTCCCCAGCATCAGTTGTTGAAGAGACTATTTTTTCTCCAATGTATGTTTTCAGTGCCTTTGTCTAATATGAGATAACTGTATTTAAGGGGGTTTGTCTCTGTGTCCTCTTTCTGTACTATTAGTCTAAATGTTTATTTTGGTGCCAATACTATGACAATTTTATCACTATAGCTCTATAGTACAATTTAAGGTCTGGTATTGTGATGCCTCCTCCTTCACTCTTCCTGTTAAGGATTGCTTGTCTATTCTGGTGCTCTTATTTTTCCAAATGAATTCCATGATTGCTTTTTATAATTCTATGAGGAATATAATTGGTATTTAATTGGAATTGCATTAAATCTGTATAACACTTTTGGTTGTATGGCCATTTTGACAATATTAATTCTTCCTATCTAAGAAGATGAGAGATCTTTCCATCGTCTAAGGTCTTCTTTAATTTATTTCTTTAGTGTTCTTTAGTTGTCATTGTAGAAGTCTTTCACCTCTTTTATTAGGTTGATTCCCAAGTATTTTGTTTTTGAAGATATTGTGACTGGGGTACTTTTTCTAATTTCTTTTCCAGAAAATTCATCACTGGTGTGCAGAAGTGCATTTGATTTATGGGCATTTGTTTTATATCCTGATACTTTGCTGAATTCATTTATTAGTTTTAAAAGTTTTCTGGTGGACTTTTTTGGATCCTCTAAGTATAGAATCATGTCATTGACAAATAGTGATAGTCTGAGTTCTTCTTTTCCTGTTTATAACCCTTTAATTTGTTTTGTTTAATTGCTCTGGGTAGAGTTTCAAGGACTATGTTGAATAGAAGTGGTGAAAGAGGGCATCTCCAGTTTTTAGAGGGAATGCTTTCAATATTTCTCCATTTAAAATGATGTTGGCCTTGAATTTAGCATAGATAGCTTTTACAATGTTGAAGTATATTCCTATTATTCCTAGTTTTTCTAGTGTTTTTTTTTTAAAACACTGATGTCTTCTGCTATCCAATTGCTGTATTTTGTCAAATGATTTTTTTTTGCATCTATCAATGATCATGGTTTTTAAGTCTGTTGATATGATGAATTAAGATTATTGATTTCTCTGTGTTGAACCAACTTTGCATCCTGGGATGAACCCCACTTAATCATGGTGTACTATCTTTTAAATATTTTTTTTGTATATGATTTACCAGAATTTTATTGAGAATTTTTCATCTATTCATCAGAGATAATGATCTGAAGTTTTCTGCCCTTGATGTGTTTTTGTCTGATTTTGGTATCAAAATGACATAGCCTCATAGAATGAGTTTGGAAGGGCTCCTTCCTTTTCTATTTCATGGAATAATATGAGAAATATTGGTATTAGTTCTTCTTTGAAGATCTTGTAGAATTTGTCTGGTCCTGGGCTTTTCTTTGTGGGTATGCTTTTTTTAATATTTAGTTTCTAGTTATAGGTGGACACAATATCTCTATTTTATTTTTATGTGGTGCTGAGGACCGAACCCAGTGCCCCACACATGCTAGGCAAGCATTCCACCTCTGAGCCACAACCTCATCCCCTGTTGGTATGCTTTTGATGGCATCTTCTATTTCTTTGCTTGAAATTGGTCTGTTCAAATTTTATATGTTGTCCTGATTCAGTTTGAGTACATTGTATGTCTCTAGACATGTTTTGATGTCTTCAATATTTTATATTTTATTGGAGTATAATTTTTCAAAGTAGTTTCTTCTGTATTTCAATAGTGTCTGTAATGGTATTTCCCTTTTCATCATAAATTGTAGTAATTTGAATTGTCTCCCTCCTTCTCTTTGTTAGTGTGGCTAAGGGTTTATCAATTTTATTTATTTTTTCAAAGAACCAACATTTTGTTTTGTCAAAATTTTCAATTGTTTTTTTTGTTTGTTTCAATAGCATTTATTTCAGCTCTGATTTTAATTGTTTCCTGTCTGCTAATAGTTTTGGTTTTGATTTGTTCTTCCTTTTCTAGAGCTTTGAGATGTAATGTTATGTCATTTATTTGTTGACCTTTTCTTCTTTTAATGAATGAACACAATGCAATGAACTTTTCTCTTAGCACTGCCTTCTTAGTTTCCTAGAGATTTTGATATATTGTATTGGTGGTTCTCATTTAGTTCTAAGAATTTTTTAAAAAATATCCTCCCTGATGTCTTCTGCTATCCACTGTTCATTCAATAGTATATTATTTAGTCTCCAGGTGTTGGAGTAGCTTTTATTTGATCATTGATTTTATAATTTCATTTCATATGGTTTGATAGAATACAGGGTATTATGTCCATTGTTTCTTTGTGTTTGCCAAGAGTTGCTTTGTGACATAATATATGGTCTATTTCAGAGAAGGATCCATGGGCTGCTGAGAAGAAAATATATTCACTTATTGATGGATGAAATATTCTATATATGTCTGTTAAGTCTAAATTATTGATTGAATTATTTCTATGTTTAGTTTTTGTTTAGAAGATCTATCCACTGTGAGAGAGGTGTGTTAAAGTCACCCAGTACTACTGTGGTCTACTTGATTCTTGAAATTGTGAAGAGTTTGTTTGATGTATGTAGATATTTCATTGTTTGGGACATATATATTTATGATTATTATGTCTTGTTGATGTATGATTCCCTTAAGCAGTATGAAATGTCCTTCTTTATCCCTTTTAAGTTTGGCTTGAAGTCTACTTAGTGGTATATTTTTTCCCAACCTTTCACCTTCAGTCTGTGGATGTCTTTTCTTATGTGATAAGTCTCTTGAAGGCCAAATGTTGTTGGGCCTTTTTAAAAATCCAATCTACCAGTCTACGTTTTTTGGTTGATAAGTTTAGGCCATTAACATTCAGGGTTATTACTGAAACATGATTCCCAGACATTTTAGTTTATTTTTTATTTTTAACTTGGTTTGGTTCTCCTTTGATTGGCTTTTCCTTTAGTGTATTGACTACCTTTGCTGATTTTCATTGGTGTTTTTCATTTCTTCCTCATGGAATATTTTGCTGAGGATGTTCTGTAGTGCAGGCTTTCTAGTTGCAAATTCTTTTAACACTTGTTTATAATGGAAGGTTTTTATTTCATCATCAAATATGTAGTTTAATTTTGCTGGATATAAGATTCTTTATTGGCATCCATTTGCTTTCAGAGCTTGGTATATGTTTTTCCAGGACTTCCTAGCTTTGAGCATCTGGGTTGAGAAATCTGCTGAGATCCAAATTGGTTTCCCCCCTATATGTAAACTGATACTTTTCTTATGTGGCCTTCAAAATTCTTTCCTTATTCTATATGCTATGCATTTTCATTATAATGTTCCTTGATATGGATCTGTTGTAATTTTGTACATCTGGTGTCCTGTATGCCTCTTGTATTTGATTTTTCATTTCATTCTTCAGGTTTGGGAAATGTTTCTAATATTATTTCATTGAATAGATTGTTCATTCCTTTGGTTTGTATCTCTGTTCCTTCCTCTATTCCAACAATTCTTAAATTTAGTCTTTTCATGTTATCCCAGAATTTTTGGAAATCTGTTTTTGGTTTCTTACAATCTTCACTGTGTGGTCAACTTTATCTTCAAGATAATATATTTTGTCTTCATTATCTGAGGTTCTGTCTTCCAAGTGATCTACTCTGTTGGTGATGCTTTCTAGTGAGTTTGAGTTTTTAATTTGGTTTATTGTTTCATTAATTTCAGGGATTTCTGTTTTATTCCCCATAATCTCTATCTCTTTATGGAGGTAATATTTTTCTTTCTGTATTTGCTCTTGTAGCTCTTTATTGATCTTTTGATGCCTGTGGTTGGTTTTTTTGTACCATCCTTTATTTCACAGATAATTTTAATTATGCATTCTGATTTTTTTTCTCTGACTTTTCTTCTACTGTGCTAGCAATGGATTCTATTATTGTAGCATCTTGGTTTGTTTCAGGCACTTTCTTCCCTTGTTTTTTTTTTCATGCTGTTCATTTATCTTCCCCTCTAGCAGTGTGGATCCATATTACAGTTTCTACCCTATAGACATATCTTGTACCTGTAGGTTTTCCAATACCTCTCATTTAAGTAGGAGATCAATATTAACAGTACCCAAAGCAAACAATATGCAGTCTTAAACCAAATAGCTCCTATTAAGAGGTTTCCAGTTTTGTTACAATAACCAGAAATGGTGTGTTTGGTTATTATCTATAATATAAACAGTAGGTTTGTGAAAGGGGTCTACAGGGCAAAGAGAGAACCTAGAGGGTGTAGGATGAGATGTTAAAGAGGTAGGAGGTGAGAATATAAAGGTATTAGATTATATGAAGAATGAAAGAGGAATCAAAAGAAGTTTGCTGTTAGCAGAAAAGAGAGAATGAGATTGTGGAAAGACAGATAAGTGGGAGAAAAATAGAGTAAAAAAATTTAAAAGAGAAATTAAAAAATGTCAAAATAAAAGATAAAAGATTATGCAACAAAATTATATTATACTATTTAGACATCCCAGTCCTTAGTAGACTAATGCATGAAAAGTACTTGGTTTCACAAATGTTGGGGATGTGAGGGTGGGAAAACAAGAAAAAAAAATCTCAAAGGAAAATTGAATGATTGTTTCTGTTGGAGTTCAATATCTTTGCTGCTTCCCTTCTCTTTCAATAGGTGGGGTTATCTGGAGTTTGCTGGTGTCTCCATCCTCAGTATGGCAAATGTTATTAGGTTGGGAGGGTTGGTCTTAGAGGTGAAACTCCTGGAGGTGGAGTATAGTACTTGCTGGTTCCCTTTGGAAAACTGCATACCAGGGCTCTCCTTTAGGGTCCACTCATGTGATGCCTGGTATTAGCCCCTTACATTATCTGTGGACTCCACAATTCTTGGTCTCTCATTTAGTCTCTAAACTGTATCTCTCTTGCTCCTGCTGTCTCTACTTCCTAGTTAGAAATGTCTCTCTCCAGAGATTGTGAGGACTGAGCACTGAGACCTGGATGCCTGTTGTGCAGAATTGTTCTGTATTGGGCCAATTGGGACCAGGCTTTGAGAGCTGTGGGCCAGCCATGTAGATAAAAGTGCTGGATCAGGTTGGTGGCTGGGGTAGTTTTGGGAGACTATAGGTACCTTGATATTAGGCTTCCAGGCCCTGGCTGGTGTCAGAAGATGGAAGTTGCCTCAACTAAAGGTGGCAATGGTGATAGTGGAGGTAACGAAAAATGGCAGTGAAGGTGTCCCAAGATGGAGGTGACCACTTTCAGAGATGGGGCAGCAAGGGTGCACTGTGTGGTAGCATTGGGTGGCCTGTTCAGAGATGCAGCCCTGTGGCATGTGGTATTGTGGTTGGTGGCTGCCTCCAGGCTCTGTCTAGTGTCCCAAGGTGGAGGCTATGGCAGTGGTTGCAGTGTTCCAAGATGGAGGTGGCCAGGGGAGCCCTGCATTGGTAGATGGGGAGCTGAGTGTGGTGGAGGTCTGTGAGAGTTCAATATTAGTCTGTCACAGCAGATGTCCCAGTAATGGCACTGGAAGCAGCAGCAGTTCTTGAGTGTCCCAAGGTATCCAGGCCAGTACGTTCAGGGGCTTCAAAGTCTCAGGAATGGAGTTGGGTGCAGTCAGGAAGTTTGATGCTCACCCCAGGTGAATGAGACTGGAGGAAGCTGCAGTCTATAAAATCTGGCATGGAATCCATTTCTCCTTTCTTCTGTGCCCTCAGCTCCAACATTAGTATTGAATCCAGGCAAGGTGCTGCTTGGAGAGTGGGGGAGGAGTAGGCAAGGAAGGGTTAGGGATCCAAATACTGAGGACACTTGCCAGGGGTGATATGAATAGGGTTGGTAATGATGTAGAACAGATGAGGCTCTACACCCAAGTAATAGGCAGGAAGCCAGTTTATTGGCTGCAGCCAGTCCACAGTGGCTCATGCCTTTCCTCCTCTGGAGCAAGAGTCTAGAAACTCTTTGGACTTTATATCCTGTGTGTGTGTGTGTTGGAGGCTGGGCTTGGAAGTTTACATTTTTCAAACTAATTTTTTTCTTTGAGTTCTCAGAAAGTTCTTTTTATTCCTTTTTTTTTTTCAGAAACTTCAGAGGTTTTATATGTCTCACCACAAAAGCAGGAGTAATATCATCAAGTCCATGGTTAAACTTAGTTCTTATAAGACAGAGCAACAGGAAACAGGAAGTCCTAACCACAATGATCATTTTTTTGTGTGTGTGGGCACTGGGGATTGAACTCAGAGGGACTCAACCACTGAGCCACATCCCCAAAATACAAAATATTTTGTATTTTTATCTAGAGGCAAGATCTCACTGAGTTGTTTAGTGCCTTGCCATTACTGAGGCTGGCTTTGAACTTACGATCTTCCTGCCTCAACCTCCCAAGCTGCTGGGATTACAGGTATGTACAACCATGCCCAGCTTACACTGAGCTCTTGTGGAATTTTTTTCTGATATTCTGTTAACAAGAACAATTATGGTGAGGGTCTTCTGGGTGGGGGTCTCTGGCCTGCTTCTTTCCCTCCCCCCCCTTTTTTTTTTCTTTTTGGAAATTTATTTGCCTTTTATTTCTTTTTTCTTTTTTTTTATTTATTTATTGTTGGTCATTCAAAACATTACATAGTTCTTGATATATCATATTTCACAGTTTGATTCAAGTGGGTTATTAACTCCCATTTTTACCCCATATACAGATTGCTGTATCACATCAGTTACACTTCCATTGATTTACATATTGCCATTCTAGTGTCTGATGTATTCTGCTGTCTATCCTATTCTCTACTATCACCCTCCCCTCCCCTCCCCTCTTCTCTCTCTACCCCCTCTACTGTAAATCATTTCTTCCACTTGTATTATTCTTCCCTTACCCCTCACTTCCTCTTGTATGTAACTTTGTATAACCCTGAGAATAACCTTCCATTTCCATGCAATTTCCCTTCTCTCTCCCTTTCCCTCCCACCTCTCATCCCTGTTTAATGTTAATCTTCTTCTCAAGCTCTTCGTCCCTACTCTGTCCTTAGTTACTCCTCTTATATCAAAGAAGTCATTTGGCATTTGTTTTTTAAGGATTGGCTAGGTTCACTTAGCACAATCTGCTCTAATGCCATCCATTTCCCTGCAAATTCTATGATTTTGTCATTTTTTAATGCAGAGTAATACTCCATTGTGTATAAATGCCACATTTTTTTATCCATTCGTCTATTGAAGGGCATATAGGTTGCTTCCACAGTCTTGCTATTGTGAATTGTGCTGCTATGAACATTGATGTAGCAGTGTCCCTGTAGCATGCTCTTATTAGGTCTTTAGGGAATAGACTGAGAAGGGGAATAGCTGGGTCAAATGGTGGTTCCATTCCCAGCTTTCCAAGAAATCTCCATACTGCTTTCCAAAATGGCTGCACCAATTTGCAGTCCCACCAACAATGAACAAGTGTACCCTTTTCCCCACATCCTCGCCAGCACTTGTTGTTGTTTGACTTCCTAATGACTGCCAATCTTACTGGAGTGAGATGGTATCTTAGGGTGGTTTTGATTTGCATTTTTCTGACTGCTAGCAATGGTGAGCATTTTTTCATGTACTTGTTGATTGATTGTATGTCCTCCTCTGAGAAGTGTCTGTTCAGGTCCTTGGCCCATTTGTTGATTGGGTTATTTGTTATATTATTGTCTAATTTTTTGAGTTCTTTGTATACTCTGGATATTAGGGCTCTATCTGAAGTGTGAGGAGTAAAGATTTGTTCCCAGGATGTAGGCTCCCTATTTACCTCTCTTATTGTTTCTTTTGCTGAAAAAAAACTTTTTAGTTTGAGTAAGTCCCATTTGTTGATTCTAGTTATTAACTCTTGCACTATGGGTGTCCTATTGAGGAATTTGGAGCCCGACCCCACAGTATGTAGATCATAGCCAACTTTTTCTTCTATCAGACACTGTGTCTCTGATTTGATATCAAGCTCCTTGATCCATTTTGAGTTAACTTTTGTGCATGGTGAGAGAAAGGGATTCAGTTTCATTTTGGTGCAAATGGATTTCCAGTTTTCCCAGAACCATTTGTTGAAGATGCTATCCTTCCTTCATTGCATGCTTTTAGCCCCTTTATCAAATATAAGATAGTTGTAGTTTTGTGGATTGGTTACTGTGTCCTCTATTCTGTACCATTGGTCCACCTGCCTGTTTTGGTACCAGTACCATGCTGTTTTTGTTACTATTGCTCTGTAGTATAGTTTGAAGTCTGGTATCGCTATACCGCCTGATTCACACTTCCTGCTTAGTATTGTTTTTGCTATTCTGGGTCTTTTATTATTCCATATGAATTTCATGATTCTTTTATCGATTTCTACAAGATATGCTGTTGGGATTTTGATTGGCATTGCATTGAACTTATAGAGAACTTTTGGTAATATCGCCATTTTGATGATGTTAGTTCTGCCTATCCATGAACAGGGTATATTTTTCCATCTTCTAAGATCTTCTTCTATATTTCTCTTTAGGGTTGTATAGTTTTCATTGTATAAGTCTTTCACCTCTTTTGTTAGGTTGATTCCCAAGTATTTTATTTTTTTTGAGGATATTGTGAATGGAGTAGGTGTCCTCATTTCCATTTCAGAGGATTTGTCACTGATATACAGGAATGCCTTTGATTTATGCATGTTGGTTTTATATCCTGCCACTTTGCTGAATTCATTTATTAGCTCTAATTGTTTCTTTGTAGACCCTTTTGGGTCTGCTAGGTATAGAATCATGTCATCTGCAAATAGTGATAATTTAAGTTCTTCTTTTCTTATTTTTATGCCTTTAATTTCTTCGTCTGTCTAATTGCTCTGGCCAGTGTTTCGAGGACTATGTTGAACAGAAGTGGTGAGAGAGGGCATCCCTGCCTTGTTCCAGATTTTAGAGGGAATGCCTTCAATTTTTCTCCATTCAGAATGATGCTGACCTGTGGCTTATCATAGATTGCTTTTACAATGTTGAGGTATGATCCTGTTATCCCTAATTTTTCTAGAGTTTGAACATAAAGGGATGCTGTACTTTGTCGAATGCTTTTTATGCATCTATCGAGATGATCATATGGTTCTTATTTTTAAGTCTATTGATGTGGTGAATAACATTTATTGATTTCCGTATATTGAACCAGCCTTGCATCCCAGGGATGAATCCTACTTGATCATGGTGTACAATTTTTTTGATATGTTTTTTAATCTGATTCGCCAGAATTTTATTGAGGATTTTTTGCATCTAGGTTCATTAGAGATATTGGTCTGTAGTTTTCTTTCTTTGAAGTGTCTTTGTCTGGTTTAGGCATCAGGGTGATATTGGCCTCATAGAATGTATTTGGAAATTCTCCCTATTTTTCTATTTCCTGAAATAGCTTGAAAAGTATTGGTGTTAGTTCCTCTTTAAAGGTTTTGTAAAACTCTGCTGTATACCCATCCAGTCCTGGGCTTTTCTTAGTTGGTAGTCTTTTGATGGTTTCTTCTATTTCCTCAATTGTTATTGGTCTGTTTAGGTTGTATATATACTCCTGACTCAATCTGGGCAGATCATATGACTTAAGAAATTTATCTATGCCTTTACTATCTTCTATTTTATTGGAGTATAAGGATTCAAAATAATTTCTGATTATCTTCTGTATTTCTGAAGTGTCTGTTGTGATATTGCCTTTTTCATCCTGTATGCTAGTAATTTGAGTTCTCTCTCTTCTTCTCTTCGTTAGCATGGCTAAGGGTCTGTCGATTTTATTTATTTTTTCAAAGAACCAACTTTTGGTTTTGTCAATTTTTTCAATTGTTTCTTTGTTTCGATTTCATTAATTTCAGCTCTGATTTTAATTATTTCTTGCCTTCTACTTCTTTTGCTGTTGTTTTGCTCTTCTTTTTCTAGGATTTTGAGATGAAGTATAAGATCATTTATTTGTTGGTTTTTTCTTTTTTTAAGGAATGAACTCCAAGCAATGAATTTTCCTCTTAGAACTGCTTTCAATGTGTCCCATAGATTCCGATATGTTGTGTCTGTGTTTTCATTTAACTCTAAGAAGTTTTTAATTTCCTCCTTGATGTCTTCTAAAACCCATTGATCATTCAGTAACCTATTGTTCATTCTCCAAGTGATGCTTGATTTTTCCTTCCTTCTTTTATCGTTGATTTTCAGTTTCATTCCATTATGATCAGATAAGATGCATGGTATTATCTCTACTCCTTTATATTGTCTAAGAGTTGCCCTGTGACATAATATATGATCTATTTTGGAGAAGGATCCATGTGCTGCTGAGAAAAAAGTGTAACTGCTTGATCTTGGGTGGTATATTCTATATATGTCAATTAAGTCTAGGTTCTTAATTGTGTTATTGAGTTCTATAGTTTTCTTATTTAACTTTTGTTTGGAAGATCTGTCCAGTGGTGAGAGAGGTGTGTTGAAGTCTGCCATGATTATTGTATGGTGGTCTATTAGACTCTTGAACTTGAGAAGAGTTTGCTTGATGAACATAGCTGCACCATTGTTTGGGGCATATATATTTATGATTGTTATGTCTTATTGGTGTATGGTTCCCTGAGCAGTATGTAGTGTCCCTCTTTATCCCTTTTGATTAACTTTGGCTTGAAATCTATTTTATTTGATATGAGTATGGACACTCCTGCTTGTTTCCGCAGTCCATATGAGTGATATGATTTTTCCCAACCTTTCACCTTCAGACTATGTATATCTTTTCCTATCAAATGCGTCTCCTGTAGGCAGCATATTGTTGGGTCTTGTTTTGTGATCCATTCAACTAGCCTGTTTCTCTTAATTGGTGAGTTCAAGCCATTAACATTTAGGGTTATTATTGAGATATGGTTTGTTCTTCCTGCCATATTTGTTTATTAATGTTACTAAACCTGATTTGTTTTCCTCTTTGATTACTTTCCCCCCTTTACTGTCCTACCTCCCACTGTTGGTTTTCCTTGTTATTTTCCATTTCCTCTTCCTGTAATGTTTTGCCAAGGATTTTTTGAAGAGATGGTTTTCTAGCTGCAAATTCTTTTAACTTTTTTTTTATCGTGGAAGGTTTTAATTTCATCTTCCATCCTGAAGCTTAATTTCGCCGGATACACGATTCTTGGTTGGAGCCCATTTTTTTTTCAGTGTTTGAAATATGTTATTCCAGGATCTTCTAGCTTTCAGAGTCTGTGTTGAGAGATCAGCTGTTATCCTGATTGGTTTACCCCTAAATGTAATCTGCTTCCTTTCTCTTGTAGCTTTTAAAATTCTCTCCTTATTCTGTATGTTGGGCATCTTCATTATAATGTGTCTAGGTGTGGATCGCTTATGATTTTGCACATTCGGCGTCCTGTAGGCTTCTAGGATTTGGGATTCTGTCTCATTCTTCAAGTCTGGGAAGTTTTCTCGTATTATTTCATTGAATAGATTATTTATTCCTTTGGTTTGGAGCTCTATGCCTTCCTGTATCCCAATGACTCTTTAGTTTGGTCTCTTTATGTTATCCCATATTTCTTGGATGTTCTGCTCATGGTTTTTTAGCAGTCTTGCTGAGCTGTCTATGCTCTTTTCAAGTTGAAATACTTTGTCTTCATTGTCTGATGTTCTATCTTCTAAGTGATCTACTCTGCTGGTAGTATTCTGAATTGAGTTTTTAAGTTGGTTTATTGCTTCCTGCATTTCTAGGATTTCTATTTGTTTGTTTTTTATTACCTCTATCTCCCTGTGTAATTGATCTTTTGCTTCCTGGATTTGTTTATGTAATTCCTTGTCAAAGTGATCTTTCATTGTCTGATTTTGCTGTCTCATGTCTTCCTTGAGACTCCAGATCATCTGTAGCATGTATATCCTTAACTCTTTATCTGACATTCCATCTGTTGCAGCTATTACCTCTTCTAAAGTTGAGTTGACTTGTATTGCTTGTGGTCCTTTCTTTCCTTGTCTTTTCATACTGCTCGCGTTTCTTTCTGCTTGGTGAAACTGTTGTGTTTTCGAAATTTTCCCCCTATTTATTTATATTGCTCTTGTATAGTTGAAAAATCTCCCTTGCAGGGCGGGTAGTGGCTGTGCTCCTCCTCTAATTGGGGTGATGTGTCTAATACGTTGGCGGGCCGCTAGGCCTGCTCTGCTGGTCGGTTGTAGGTCTGCCCACCCTGCTGGCCTGGGTGGCGGCTCTGCTCTGCCCCCACTCCAATTGTGGTGAAGTGACTACCTCGCCCTTGGGTCATTGGGCCTGATCCGGATGAGGGCGGTGGCTCTGCTAGGCCCCTACTCCAATTGGTGTGACGTGACTACCATGCTGGCAGGCCTCTAGGCCTGTTCCGCCGGTGGGTAGCAGGTCTGCCTACCTTGCGGGCTCGGGCGGCAGTTCTGCTCGGCCCCAACTCCAAATGGGGCTACCTGACTGCCACTCCGGCGGGTCGCTGGGCCTTTTCCAGACACGGGCGGTGGCTCTGCTCCACCCCAACTCCAACCAGTGTGACGTGACTGCCTCGGTGCTACGTGTCCACCACGCTGGCAGGCCACTGGGCCTGTCCTGCCAGTGGGTCGGAGGTCTGCCTACCTTGCAGGCTTGGGTGGTGGCTCTGCACAGCCCCTACTCCAAATGGGGTGACCTGACTACCACGCCGTCGGGTCGCTGGTCCCGTTCCAGGCGTGGGTGGCTGCTCTCTTCGGCCCCAGCTGCAGTTGGGGTGACTTGAAACCACGCCGGTGGGTCGCTTGGCCTGTTCTGGGTGCAGGCGGCAGCTCCACTCTGCCCCTCTGGCCCCCAGAGCACCCAGCAGGACCCGGACCGAGAAGCATTTTCCTTGGGTTCCCCAGCCCTGGGCCAAAGCAGCTCCGGGAGCCTGAACCTGGCCGCTCTGAGCTCAGTTCACGCTCTGCTAGGAGCAGGTTCCAAGAAGCAGTCTCCGCGGGTTCCCCAGCCCTGGGCCAAAGCAGCTCCGGGAGCCAGAACCTGGCTGCCCCGAGCTCGGTGCACGCTCTGCTGGGAGCAGGCTCAAAGACGCAGTCTCCGCAGGTTCCCCAGCCCTGGGCCAAAACAGTTCCGGGAGTCAGAACCCAGCTGCTTCGAGCTCGGTGCACGCTCCACTAGGAGCTGGCTCCAAGATGCAGTCTCCACGGGTTCCCCAGCCCTGGGCCAAAGCAGCTCTGGGAACCAGAACCCGGCTGCTCAGAGCTCGGTGTACGCTTTGCTGGGAGCAAGCCCCAAGAGGTAGTCTCCGCGGGTTCTCTAGCCCTGAGCCTGAGCCATCTGTCTGCAAGATGCAGGCAAATACCAGCCTGAAATCACCTGTTCCGTAGCTGAATGAGCTGAGATCAGTAGAAAACAGGGATGATTACCTCAGCTTTCCAAGATGGTGGCTGCTGGCCTCCTCCATGGTCCGACCTGTGTGGAGAACTGAACTGGACCGCTTCCCTCCTCCGTCTCAAAGCCAGAACTCAGCACTGAGCACGGCCATTGCACCTCTGCCAGGAGCCCCCAGAATCCGCATCGCTGCACCCCCCTGGCAGCACCTCGATGCTTCCCAGCACGCGCCGCAGACTCCAGCCACTGATCAAGCAATGCGACCCTCCATGTGGAGAAATCGCCGATGTCCGAGCCCCCGCAGCCGAACCTCGTGGGATAAAAATCCCTCCACTAGATTCTGGAGCACCTCAATTTCGCTGGAAATTCCCAACAAGACAGCCTTCAGATGTTTCACCTCATCATTCTCTTGCACAGTGACGCGGCGCACGGGGGTGATGCACTCCCTTTGCCGCCATCTTCCCCTCTTTCCTCTTTTCCCCCTTTGATGATTGTTATTTAATTATTTAAATTAAAGATCATCACCATCCTCTTGGCCTAAAGTTTTATATAATGCCATAATCTTAGTTGTTGTCTTTCTTTTAATAGCTGATTCTACAGTAAACTCAATAGTTTTAATTAAAAGGGAGCCAAGCATGGAAGCAATAAACAAGTTTAAAGCATAATACCTACTATGTCATTTAAGCTTTTGAATCACGAGTAGAAAACCATAGCAAGCAAAGGCTGTAGCAGTTTGATTAGTAATATTTTCCAGTACAATTTGAGAGTAATCCAGTTTAGCATATAAATTAGACGTCTATAGGCTATAGGTATAGATTGTCATTTCCTGTCCCTTAGTCGCCTTGTTAGCCTCTAATGCCAGAAGAGCTATGGCTGCAAGGGCCCATATACAAGGTGACTAGTCTTGAACCATAGAATCCAGCTATTTAGAAAGATAGGCCCCTAGATGGTGCCATGTACCCAGCACTCCTACAACTATTCTAGACCATGGATGGACATACAGAGGAAAAATAGTTTTCTGAGGTCAAGGATAGTCCTAGTTCAGGTGCACTGGAGAGTGCTTGTTCAATGCCCTCAAAGGCTTTTTTTTTTTTTTTTTTTTTTGTTTTGTTTTTCCACATCAGAGGATCCTGCCCCCCACCCCCCATTTGTGGCCTGATAGAGGGGTTTGGCCATAACCAAAAAGTTAGGGATTCATATCTGTCTGAATTCAGCAGCACATAGGAACTTTTTGAAGGGAATGGAATTGAACACACTGTTTCCTCTGGCGTCCCAGTTGACATTGTCTCTGAGTCCGATAGAAACCAAGGTACTTAACTTTTCTTTGATAGATGTGGACTTTCTTCCTTTTGAGATTTTGTAGCCAGTTTTACATAGGAGAATGAGTTGTGTCTATTTCATGCAGTTTTCTCAGGTTCCCAGCAACAGATCAATGTGAATGCATATCAGAGGTCAGCATCCATATTGTTTTGCAGGAAAGGCTCTTAAAAAGCCCTGTGGCTGCCTGGTTCAGATCAACTGTCCTTCAGCTGGGGACACTGTTTCTTCTAATGGCCCTCTAGAAGGCAGAAGGCACATCAGCTTAGTTTCAGCCTTTTCCTGGGATAAGGTTGTCCTCCCATTTTTGTTTCTTCAGCCCTGCATCTGGACTTAATTTTAATACTTGTTTTGGCCTTGTCTTAGTGGGACCCCCCTTTGAGTGACCTCTGGGTTTGCAGTGAGGGTAGCTGCAAGGAGACTCACCTTTCTTCATCTTTTGGTCTGACTCTTGGTCTCAGTTGATGAAAACTGTGGTAGCCATTTTAATCAACTCACTGGTAATTTTTTTTTTTTTAAGCAAAGTCCTGCAAAGTTTTAGGAGTTTTCTGTGAATGTCTCTCTGGGTTTATTTTACCTGCTTGTTGTCTGGTGTCTTCAGGAGTGAAGAGTTGGAAGGTATCACATAGTCATTCATAGAACTGGCTGGGCCTTTCATCAGGCTTTTGGAGTACTTCTGATATCTTGTTCATGTTAAAGCCTCTCCTTCTCCCTTCTTTCAGGCTACCTATTAGGGCATTTTGATGTTTATCTATAAGAGGTCCTCCACTTTGTTGGGGTCCCACCCTGGCTCTGTGTTGGGGAACTGGGACTGGACATAGGCTTGGATGTTGCCTTGTGTGTCCATAGCATGTTAAAGCTGCTTGGTCACCTTGTCTGCATTCCTCCGTCAATCTAGGTGGGTTGGTGTGTCTGCATATTAGACTGCATCAGCTCAATCATGGCATAGAGTGTTTGTGTGTAGGAGGAAGTATGATTTTTCCAGTTCAAGAGATCAATGGTGGTGAAGGGCTGGCACACACAAAAGCTCATGGGGAAAAACTGGTTTCCTTAATGTCTTGTCTTTGTCAGGTTTTTCCTCTGTTTAGTTTCCTTTAGGTGGGTCTTAGAGGCTATACAGTCTAAAATAACATCAACTAGGACTGTCCTTCCAGACAGGCTCTCAACCAAGAGGGCTGTTTCTGTACTATCTTTTGCCAGCAATCAATATAAGGGAATTGGACTGGGTGTCCAGGGGTTCTGATAACTATTAAAAGGACCTCACCAATGACACTTTTGTCTAAAGATCCTTCTGGTGGCCATCCTACCTTGGCCATTCTAATTCACAGAGAATTAGAGAATTTTGTGGAGTGAGTTTCACCGCGTAGTAACCATTAAAATATTAAAGTTTTCTAACATACATTTCAAAAAACTTAGTTTTCTTTCTGTGCTTCCCATGTTCTACCCTCTGTTGGTATTACACAAAGGACAAGACTTGTTTCATTTATCTCCATGTATTCCCTTTTCGGGGATTTATGGTCTTGTTAGCCTTTCAGGTCAGTATCAGCCCCTGATCTGGAGCTTCTACCTAGATCTTGGTTGGTGGAATTCTAACTCACAGTGTATGAGGTACCACAGAGCGGTAGGTCGGGAAAAAAACTTGCTTTGGCTCTTGAGTAGGGTCAGAACCCCTCTGCTGTCTATCTCATTCACATACTTTCATACAGATATGTTTAGAATGAAATATCTGTACTGCCCCAATTCCACAAATTCTAAAACCAAAGGAGTCAGTTTCCCCTCTGCTTACTGACCCTGAACAGAGACTACTTGGGTGACTCCCCAGGTCTTTTTTGAACTCCTTATTCATAGTCAAATGGTCCATCAGGTAAGCCATTGAAGGAACAGCAGCATACATTGGGGAACCACTTTATTGAGCTCAAAACAGTACACTATCACCCTCCAGGATTCATCTAGTTTCTTTACTGGCCTCATTAAGGAGTTGAAAGAACTATAGGTGGGTCATATCATGCCCACTTTTTCCAGCTCCATGACAGTCACAGTTATCTCTTCTTGCCCTCCAGGAAGTTTATATTGTTTGGTATTGGTGATATGCTCTAGTGGTGGCGGCAACCTTAAACTCTGTAGCTAATTTTTCTGATAGTAACCTGTGTCCCTTCATGCTTAGAATATTTACTTATTTGTTTAATTCTCTTGTGTGTTAAATAGCTTTGCATCACTGAGCAAAAAAGAACAAATAATGGATATATACAGCTTATTATTGGGATATCTGGCAAAATCTGAACAAGCTTTGTAGATTAAATATTAATACTGAATCAATTTTAATCTCCCGACTTTGATTGTTATACTATAGTTGCATAAAATAATTCCATGAGGAAAGAACAATTAATTAGTGCTTAAAATAAAATAATGCAATAAAATTAAAATTATATAAGTTTGATGGCAGTGTAACTATTGTACTATGTTAAAACACTGACAACGGCTACAGAATCATTATACCAAAATGATGTTTAAATTTATAGACATATATACTAATAAAAATTGAAAAGTACAAATAAGCTATCACTAAAATGATATTTCATTCTACCAAAGTATTAGTGACAAGACGATTGTTTGGGTACTGTTTAAATAGCTGGCATTTTGAGAATTTGAGTATGCAAAAGTCAATAACACTAGTTTTCACTCTCAAAATCCATTTAAAAGTTAGTGACAAATGCCAAGAAACAGCTTAAAGTATTATATATTATTTCATCATACATATATGATAGCCAAAAATATTTTACTTCAAAATTTTCACATCATACATGTCTGGGAAACCATGTTAACTGTTATATAAACAGTCTAATAGATGACATGTTATCTTTCAGATCATGTATTTTTTCTTTAAAATCTCTACATATTCTTGTGATGCTTCTGAAAGTAGATCTTGACTTGACTTATGAGTAGATCCTAGGGGAGAAGCTCTAAGAGACCCAGATTCAAGTTCATCAGCCACTGGAGAGAAAAAGAAAGAACTATATTATCATAATTATATTGTTTATATTTAAACAATATAAAATTAAAATTGAGAATTTTATCAGTGTTAATATGTATGTATATTTATAATTCAGAATCACTATTAAATATAATTTGTTCATTGTTGCACACTGAATATCATTATAGCTGGGTATCAGAGTTCTGGTTTCCCCAGTCATCAGTTCAACCATTATGTTCTAAGGTACTATGACAAGCACTGGAATGACAAGATGATACAGTTCATCACAACAATCATATACCACAACCTGAAAACACAAATGGACAGGCATGTGCTATAGAATCACGTATCAAATAGGGCACTACTGAAACACACAGAAGGGATTTGTATCCCAGTTTGTATCAGTATTGTAGGTTTTTTGGAGGTGATATGTAATTTGATACCCAAAGGATAAGGACAAAGTATGACAGAAAGAGGAAAGAAGTACATGCAAACAGCTAGAAGTAATGAAGAACACTTGTGGAATTATAAGAGGTTCAGTGTGGCTAGAGTCTAGAGCCAAGAAGCAGAGCACACTAAGTGATAAAAGAGATAAAACTGAATAAAGAAAATGCCAAGAATCAAATTGGTTTGGGTATTTTTAGTTCATGCTAAGGAATTTGGAATTTTCCTTAGGGCAAAGCATAAAGCAATGACTAAGTAAGTGACAGGAGATTTAAAATGAGACTTATCATGTGATAGTTAATGAACTACAATTGCTTAACTGTTACTTAGATGAGGCCAGGATTTTGTTACAAACCTGAGTATTTGATAATAACTTTCTTTTATAAGAACAATTTCAGTGTGAAGATTGACAGTTTCATAAGTTTCATAGGGATGGCAGAAGTGAAGAAGAAAGTGTTGAGCAAAAAAGAGTTACATGGACTTGTTGAAAATTTTAAAAGCTATAGAACATAAATAAGTGAGGAATAAGTATATTCTTCATTAGCAATGTCTATAATTTACATCTTTCACTCAAAGTATATTAGAAAATAACATTTAATGTAGAATCTATTAAACAAAGGAAAGGGATGCCATTTGCAATTTATAGTTTATTTCATAAATAAATTAATCTAAATGAAATGAATTTTGTCCACATACCTTCTTTTAGTTCTCTAGTTATACTTTTTTCCAACTTCTGCTGCATCTGAAATAAGTTAAACAGTATTTATAAAGTTTAAGCTAAATAGGAGACATTATTATGAGAATGTTATATCACTTAGAAACATGTGGCCTAATTTAAATAAGGCTTTTAGAAACTAGATCTAACTTGAGAATTACTTTACAAAAATTACAAATTAAACAAAATTCCTATTTTCAGTATTAGGTAATAGAGAATTTATATGTACAATTTATATGTATTTCATCTGATGAAAAATATAAATAATATTGGCCAATTAAGTATATATATATCATTTCAGAAGGATTTTTTTCCAAAAAAATTTTCCCATTTTATTTATACATTGCAATCGCTCTACAATTTATGATATTATATAGAAAATACTGAAAATACACATTATTTTGTAAAACCAAAGACAAACACTGAACCCAAAGATAAACGTTTTACACAAGAGACCCTTTTCCTGAATTAGTATTGAATCTTAAATATCTATTTCTTTTGTTAAAATTATTATTTTACATATTCCCTAAGTACATCTGCATTACAAACAGCTCAGTAACTTTCAGAAACTGTTTCTAGAGGCTTGTTGTAAAAGGAAGCACACAACCAGAAAACAGAAAAAGCAAAAAAAAAAAAAAAGTTTAAATTTTGCACAATACTTAGCATATCAAACATGTTTTAAAAAGTAGGCATTACTTTTTACATTGCAATAACAAGGATTCAAAATGGAAATACTAACAGTAATATAATGTACTGCTACATGTAAGGAGATTATTTTTCAAGCTGAACTGAAATCACACATTATATAAAGTTTAGTAATAGCCATGTAGACATGTTGCACCATCCATCAGTTAAAAAAAAAAAATCAAATAGGAAGCTGGCTTGGGCCATTCCTTACACTGAGAGGCAATTTCATTTCCTATTCCCAAACTCAATTAGTGGATTTCTGTATAACATTGCTGAATAAAACATACATTAGTGTGTCTGCCTGGCTAAAGGCAGTCAAGCTTAGCCTTTGTAGTGGAGGATGGATGAATGAGAACTGTTTAAAATGGGGTTGGCATTTAGCTGAAAAATCCTCTCTCGGGAGCTTTTAAAAACTCCAGAGTTATCAAGTGTCCTGATGAGCCTCTATGGCTATATTTAATCCTTTCCCACTTGCTCTCTCACTAGGAAGGAGAGAAGCTGGAATTGCAAATTCTGAGAGAGGATTTAAAAGCTTTAAGCTGGTTTGAGGTCAGGCCATGGTGACCCAGGCAAGCTGCTTACTACATTCATGGGGGGCTTCCCCATGCTGCCAGGGCCAGCTACGTTAAGCTTCAGGGACAGAATCTAAAGCCACATCTAGCACTTACACATTCAGCAAACACAGGTGGATTTTTAACTTGGTAAATCTGAAATGTCATTTTGCAGACTAAGACTGCAAATCTCTAAGATTTTAAAAGCCACACATTGCTAGTAAGGTGATTATGGTAATGACACAAACTCTTGGATGTTTTTTTTTCCCATGGAGTTAAGACTTCTAAGAAGGATGCTGTTTTATTAACACAAAGGTTAATCAATTCAATTCATATCTTATACTGAAAGCATGATTTTGTGATTCTAAGCAACTCTGCCCTTTATAAAATTTCTCAGCTTTTTACTCTAATGGATTTTTCATTTCCATTCTCTACTTTTAGAAAATCAAACTTTAATATATGTTTTATGCTATTAATTTTTCTGCAAAGAATTTTAAACAAATAAATAAAGTGGTATTATTTGTTATCTAAAAATTCCACTGACAAATGATTTAAAACATTATACTATTTGGATTATGAACAAACATTTTTTTGTTAATATGGATGCAAAGATTTTATTATGTCTTTATATCTCACCCACAAATATCTGCATAATACAAAAATTTTGCTTTCAAAAGATATGTTTTATACTGAAGAAATCCCCTTTTCTCTTTTTCCTTCCATTTTTTTTTCTTCCCCTTTTGGTGCAGGGGATTAAATTCAAGGCATTATGTATGGTAAATATGCATTCTATTTCTTAGCTGTACCTTCAGCCCTGTACTCAATATATGAATTTTCTCTCTAGAGAATACTTGTGATATAACAAATTTTAAGTGGCAGTTTTTCCTCTGAACTCTTAAAGAGCACCTGGTAGAAGTAGTACCCTCTTTTAGGGATATGGAGTGGGCTCCCCCTCCATAAATTCCCTCCCAGGTTTTCACTGACCTTTGAATACTTTATACCATTAATGACAGCTAAGGGCAACTGCTCTTTGGGAATGAGATCCAATGAAGAAAGGAAAGCTGAGAGGGAAAAAGACTCAGAACACCTTGAGGGAGGGGGCTGCTCTGGAGATGGTCACCTGAAAGCATACTTAAAGAGGTCCAGTGTGCTGAAGACTTCAATTTTGTGCTGGCTGGTGAGAGGATGGGGTAGTTTAGTTCACAAGTTAAATTTGACAAATGTTAAATAACTTAAAAAGTGCCTTTCAGTAGTGTATGATGGTCAACACCTGTAATCCCAGTGGCTCAGGAGGCTGAGGCAGGAGGATTGCAAGTTCAAAGCCAGCCTCAGGAACGTAGTGAGACCCTGTCTCAAAATAAAAAATGAAAAATGGGCTGAGGCTGTGCTTCAGGGATTAAGTGTCCTGGGTTCATTCCCCTGTACCACAAAAAACAAACAAATAAACAAACAAAACAAGAAACAAAGCCTTTCATTTAATTCTAACTTTCCTATTAAATCATAGTTTCCTCATATTTCCCTTAGTAGAAATTCAGAACTGTTGTATTCAGTTGAATGGTTTAATAGAGTTCCACAGATTATGGAAGGAAAAAACAAACAAGAAATGTATCTTGGTGACACTAATCACTGTCGTATTTTTAGATAAGGGTACTTCAAATGCTTGTTTTTTATTTTTATTTTTTGGTGGAATGGAATTGAATCCAGAGCCTCACAAATGCTAGGCAAATGCTCTATCACTGAACTATATCCCCAGCCTTTTTCCTAAAAATTTTGTTTTAATAGAGGGTTTTTTCTAAGTTACCCAGGCTGTCTTGGAACTTGCAATCCTACCTCAGCCACACAATAGCTGGAATTACAGGTGTGCACAACTACACTCAATAGCAAAGTCTTTTGAAATTCACAAGGTAAAATAGCTTAAGGTAAACTAAATGTTATCAGAAGAAATTTAAAAAGTTTAGTAAGTTGCTAATCTTCATGTTATGCTTAATATTAAACTGAAAGCTATATTATCTCATTATGAAGTCAAATACATATTTAATAAAAACACTCCTCATTTTCTCTGTAGCCTTTCTGTTTATTTTTATGTGGAGATTGTGTTTCAGATGATGAAGGAAGCCTGAAGTACAACCTTAATAAAGGGAGAACATTTGCAACTTCATTTAAACTTTTCCATTTTTCAAAAAAGTAAGAAAGTGAGAAAATTATATAGAATAGAACAATTTCTGTACCATGTATTTAACTTATTAGAAGAATTATCCCCTAATTGGCTGTTTTCAAACTATGTCCATAGAAATCTAAGATACTAAAGGGTGAGACTGAAGGATAATGGGTTAAGGAAGTCAGAACTTTAAAACCTCTAGACATCCTTTAGTCAGATAGCTTTACTTCTATGTTTAATATAATACAGTTTCATACCATTTTTAAAAAGTTCTACTGTTTGAAAAAATGTTTAGAAAATTATGAAAGTAAAAACAATCCTAATTTTATATAAGAACCAAAATAAACTCAGACATAAGTTGGTTGAGGTCACAAAGCCAACTGGTTGCAAGTCAGGAATGGGCTTTAGGTCTTCTTACTGAGCTTGGAGTTCTCTGCAACTACTTCTCTCATATTTAGGAAAGAGAGAGAGATTTTTAAGTGTGGCTCAGAGAAAATTCATATGTAAAACTTTTTCATGTAGCTTGATAATGTTTAAGTCTAAGATATAAGAGTAGCTCAGTAATGTTTAAGTCTAAGATATGAGTAGCTCAATAATGTTTAAGTCTAAGATATAAGAGTAGTTCTCTAATAAACTGTAAGTTCTAAAAGTTATCAATACAAATAAAGGAATACAAATTAATATCATAACTTCTAATACTTAAGTAAACTTAAAAGCATATGTTTAGACATTAAAGAACAGAGAACTCAAAGGAGAAAAATTTTCATGTTGAACCAAGCAAGCTGTAAACTGAGAAAATTATTCCTTAAAGGAAAAGAACTCATAGGCTGGGGTTGTGGCTCAGTGATAGAGCACATGTCTAGCATGTGTGAGGCACTAGGTTTGATCCCCAGGACCTCATTAAAAAAACTAAATAAACAAAATAAAGGTACTGTGTCCATCTACAACTAAAAATATTTTTTAAAAATAACTATTTATTTTCTCCAAATAGGATTTACCAAAATTATTCCACAAATAAATTATTCAAATTATTTATAGAAAAATTAAATACACAAAACACATTTGTTTTTACCGTCCAGCATACTTCTTGACTTTTCATCATTAAGAGATATATAAGGAATACTGGAACATATAAAGTGATAATGAGATATATAAAGAAGTGAGTTTAGTTTCAATTATAATTTAAATCCAGGCAGAAATGACAGGAGAACTTCATTCCCTGGCCTCAAGTGAGGACTTGTATTCTCGCTACCTTACTCATGAGAGAAGGAGAGATTTACCTAATGTGTAAAAACTAGATGAAGCACACTGAATGCACTGGCCTAAATATGCCATCTCTTTAAGAGATATGTCTGCCCACAATAATGTGAAATCAGGTCTTCTGTCATCTCTGCAGGTAGCCTGCTCCCAGAATAGATGTCAAATATTTGTTTCTTCTACTTACAACTTTGTATGTAAGCATCTCATCTGTAATGAAGCATCAGAAGACCACTATACTGTACATCTAAGCCATAATCACCCATTAGTTGTTATGTGTTAGTAATAAAGTTAGTGTGTTGATCTCCCTCTGCTGGACTCCTATATTCTGAACTGAGATGGGGAGGAAGAGTGTTATTTGCTGCCTATCACACAACAGCCCATGAAAGATGACTATTGACTTAGACTAATATTTTCTTCTTTTTGTATTCTTATTGTATATATTTCAAAACAATCCCCATTTTACACAGGGGAAAGGTTAAAAGTAAGATTTTAGAGTTAGAGTAATACAGTGAAATCAATAGTAGAAAAGGACAATAAAAATAAATGTTTATTTATTTAAGAGAATTTATTGACAGGCTCCTATTAAATGATACTTGAGCTTACATGTTAGAAAATAATGTTTCATTCTCTTTTTGAGACCACTTTTATAAATATACATAGTACTATGTATATACACACCTTCCACCATTAATATATTTTTAGTAAAAAATTTTAAAAATTAAATTTTGACATCATTCTCTCAAGGAGCACTCAAATGTTATAAAAATATCCACTCAAATATAATGAAAACAGTTGTTTATGTTTTAAACCACTGCAATTCACTATCAAATTATAAATAGGGTAATATATAAAGAAAATAACACTTGTATTTTGTCCCTTTGTTAATTGGGAAACTGAAAAATGAAGTACAGAGCCATACAAAATAAATGAAAGGAGAAAATTAGAAGAAGTTGAAAGATTATCTGAATTTTCTAAAAGATTAAATGGCATCTGGCTTAATAGATAAAATGAAATGAGGACTGGAGTAATTATATAACATTTAGCTGGTATAATAAACAAGTTTATTAAACTCTGTCTTCACAGTAATAAGCATAACTATATGAGTGGGATTAGAGTTACAATTCTGAGCAGACAGGCATTTCCTTGGTGATGAAAACAGGTTTATATTTATTTGGGAAGAAATATGACCCCCCAAAGTCTGTGGAGATACAATGGTCCCTCATGTAAAAAGTTAAAAGTTTCAGGAATATTGTTTTGGTTTTGATGTATTTGGACCGTCACAATGAGAATAAGAATTGATAAAATTAAATGGACATTTGAGAAGTAGAGTCATGCTTAAATAAGTCATGCTTAAATAAGTCACTTCAAATTTTGAAGTTTTAGTAATACACCCCAAATCCCAAACCAATCAATGGGCTGGGGATGTGGCTCAGTGTTAGGAGCACTTGCCTATCTCTACCATCATGGGGCACTGGGGAAACTTCCCTATTTAAATTATTTACTGAGTTACTACTGTGTGTCACACACTGTATTAGGAAGTAAGTTTTATCTTCTATCAAATGGGAATACATTTTTAAGATTTCACTTATCAGGGCAGGGTATATAATTTAGTGTACTGTGTGTGCTTAGCACCCATGAAGCCCTGGATTCAATCCCCGGCATCCAAAACAAAACAAAAAAAATTTCAGTTATCAGAAAAGAATTCTACATACCAAAAAATCTAAGTAGTGACATATCTGTTGTTTAGGCCAAAACTTTGCATTTTTATTTTTATTTTTATTTTTTTAGTTGGAGATGGACACAATATATTTATTTATTTTTATGTGGTGCTGAGGATCAAACCCAAACTCTACCACTGAGTTACATCTCCAGCCCCAAGCTCTGCATTTTTAATAATAAAAATGAATAAAAACAAATAAAACTATGTGTTTGTTCTATAGAACAACATCTAAGACTTATATTAGAATGCAAAAACTAAAAGTAAAAATTAGCAAAACATATGTAGTAATTGTCACTACAATGGTGCTAAGTGTCAAGGCTAAATTTCATATAATGTAGTAGATAAAATAAGAACTAAATGATAAGAACATGGAGAAAACTCGATCAACAACCAGTACTACTGAAATCATAGAACAGAGCAATAATATAACAATTTTATTTAAAGTTAGGAAAAAATGCTATGAGATAGAACTTTATAAGAGGAATGGTCCAAAATATTAAAAACTTGGAAATAAGCAAGTTGGGTAAAAAGTTTAGTATTAATGCTAGTTTTAACATTTTCTTTCTGGAATCATATAAGTCTTTATGCCTTGTTTTATTATACCTCATTAAAAAACCTACCATTTCGATGGATGTGGTGGCACATTCCTGTAATCCCAGAAAATAGGGAGTCTAAGACAGGAAGATTGCAAATTCAAGGCCAACCTCAGCAACTTAGTAAGACCCTGTCTCAAAATTAAAAACAAAAAGGGCTGGAGCGGTGGCTCAGTGGGTTGAGCCCTTAGTTTCAACTTCTGGTACCAAAAAAAAAAAAAAAAAAAAAAAAAAAAAAACAACAACAAAAAAACCAAAACCATACCAAAACCCAAAAAACAATAAATATCCTACCATTTTCTATCAGTTTAGATGGTATGTTAGCACCTTTTGTAGTATTATTTATTTTTTATTTTCCTAACAGGAAAAGTAAAATTCCTTGCAACTATAGAAGGGAACTTTTTTCTTTAAAAAATTTGTAAATGATAATTTTATAAGACCTGTCAAAGGGGGATGGGTTGTAGCTCAGTGGTAGAGTACTTGCCTAGCACATGTGAGACATTGGGTTCAATCCTCAGCACTAAATAAAATAAATAAAATAAATTTATTTTTTAAAAAAACCTTTCAAGGCATTCATTCTTCAGTAGCTATACAGACATGTATTTGTATCTTGATAGGAGAGTGTTTTTCAATATCTACTACGAATTGGCAAGATAACGTTCCACAAAGAAATAATGTATATCTTGAAACTGCTAGATTAAATTAAAAATAAATTATTCTTCAACATGTCCAGAAATACTAAGACAAAACAAAACCTGCTGCTTTCATCTAGAAAAATTTGGGAAAAAACTTTTTCCCAAATCATCTTCTTCAGTGCAACTACATTTACCATTCTCATGTAAAATGATATATTTCTTGATTTTTTTCTATTAAATAATTAAACATTTTATCTTTGAATCATGCTTAATAATTTATTTAAGTATTTAATGTTCATTCTCTTTTTGCAGGTAGTATTCCAATTTCATACCTCTGAGGTACTAGACCTTCATCCTCATTTTTTTTTTCATAAAAAATATAAAACTAAGCTAATAAAATGATGAAACAAGACTCTTGGTATCACTGCCATCTTAGTCATCAATCATTCAAATGAAGGCAAGATAGACACAGGTGAACTTCATTTAAAATTTCAAATATTGCTTAATTGATCTATTTAAAAACTATTATAATAGCAATAAATAGTATGCAGCAATAGCATATTTTACTATATTTGAGATAAAGATCCTAGTAATTAAGAATATATTCTTATTTGTGAAAATGGCAAAAATTGTAACTTAAAAACAAATTAATCTTTTTTTTTGCAGGTTTGATCTTTAAAAAGTTATATTAGATTTCTTTAAATTATACACATATATATATATATATATATATATGTGGTTAGTTTGTGGATGTCAATCATTCACTTATGATTAGAGGTAGAAAACTTGGGATGGTGCATGAAAACTTTAAATTTCTTAGAGTTTAAAAGATGAAAATTTCTTAGAAAGTAAGCCAAACCATCTCAAAGTATATGCTGAGTTATAAGCAGAAATATTCATTTTCTAAAATCTAATTTAAAGGCAGCTTTTCAAAAAAGTTGAATCAATTCATTTAATGAATAAAGTTAACAAATGAGTATCTCTTGAAAATGAACAACAGAAACTTTAAAAAAATCTTAAATTTATTTTATTAACATAGATTATTGTCAACTTCACTTAACACACATTAAATAACTCTGTATTTTACCAAATTAAAAAGAAAATTATAACAGAAATCTGAGACCAAAAGGGGGAAAAAAACATAACTAACCTCAGCTAAGTAGTTCTCCATGCTCTTATTTGAAGGCTTTGGGTTAGAAGTAGGAACCACTAAGTTTTCTCTTGGAAAATAACTTCTGTTGAGTACCAAACTATTATTAAGACTTCCAACACAAGAGCACTCTACGACAGGCCTTGGACTAACAGTGCTGAGTAAAGATCTGTTCTGTTTTTCCACAAGAAGTTGAGTATTGACATCCTGTAGTCTTTCATTAGCCCTGTGAAGATTGCAAAAGGAAAATATGTAGTATCTTATATTTCCCGGAAGGACTCATAAATGACTTGAATTTTTAAAAACTGACTTCTTAAATTAAAGAGTTTTATACAATTATTGGTTTAAAATTGTTTTAAAGAACAACAAACAAGTAATTCAAAGTAGGAGGGAGAGAAATGGCTATCAATGATGTACAGATAACTCCTGGTGCTGTTTTATTTATTTTTCTTTTTTGCAATTTGTATTTTCTTTTTTTTTATTGGTTGCATGTTTTAAAGGGCTCTGCTTACAAGATTCTTGAGGATTTTATTAGGGATATTTGTATTTAAAGGGTAACTATGAGAGATGATGGATATGTTAATTTTCTTGGCAATGACAGCCATTTTAGTATGTAAAATAAAACTCATATAGTACTCCTTAAATATAATTAAAAATATGAAACTGAAAAAAAAGCTGGGAATACTGTATTTACTCAACTATTTTAGGGATTTCAAAAACATTTCTCAAAGATATTTGCAAGCATTTGCTTAGACCATCTACTTCACCATTACTTTGAAGAAATTAAACACTTGACATCAACCTTTAGGGGTAGGTGAGATAGCCGGGTTGGTGATTAAAAAGAACTTAAAGCTGCTACTAAGGCAATTAGCTCATATAATAATTTCCAAGGCATCAGAGGAGGGACCAGCCCTTTCTGCCTTCTAAACACCCCCTCACATGACCAAGAACTTGTTTTTAATGACTTTGCAAATTATATTTCTCTCATCACTGTTACTCTTTTCCTATATCACATTTTGTTTTATTTATAGAGAAGAAAAACTTTAAAGAACTTTTTGTTTCTAGGTATACTTTAATATAATATAATATCAATCATCAAAATAAGGAAAATTAACTCATTCAGTGGCAGAATGTGCCTGGAGAGTGTTATTCATAGCAATTTACCCTTTGGGTTTATGTCATAATCTCCCCAACCTTGTTGATATTTTCATTTAAGGGAATGCTGACAAGTAATCTGATAATAATAAAACTTTCTTAAGACTAATAAATCAGGTTAGCCATATGAGAATATTAAGGGGTTAAAAACCATATAAAACCAAATCAACTAACCAACCAAACAAACAAATGAAGGAAGTAATATAAACTGTCCCAGACTTTTACTTTTAAAGGTAAGTTCATTTACCAGCAATATTTTCCAAAATTAAGTCAATAATTATCTTTCCCATCTTACTGATCTTATGAATCTAACTAAAGATTGTTTTTAGAGACAAATTAATGAACTTAATTTATTCTGTATGATTCTGTTTCGACTTACTTGTTTAGTTTATTCAGTAATGATTTTCTAATTTTAAATTCTTCTACATAGAGTTGTTTATATTTTTCCAGTTCTATTTTATTAGAATCTTCTTGTGTTTTCATTTTAGACAGTTCATATTCCAGGTCTTTAATTCTGAGTTCCATCTGACTTCTTATTGAGGCATTATTACTTTCTCTTAACTGTTCCAAATTTTCCTGAGATGCTGCTTGTGTCTAAAGCAAATTAAAAGAATAATTATAATCCAAACAATTATTGTATATTTATTTCCTTTAGTTCTGAGTCAGTGACTTAGAAATAAATTCTAAATATATGAAAAAATATGCTGGAGTTTAAAATATTTATACCATCAATATCAACTGTATTAATCTAAATTATAAAAGATTGAATCATTTAGAATTTTATTTTTGCACAGGGTTGGGGATGGAACCCAGGGACTCAAACATGCCAGGCAAGTGCTCTACCACTGGGTTATATCTTGAGCCCTGAATCATTTTCATGTTAGTACTTATGTAATCCAATACTATAAAGAATTATAGAATCAATTCAAAGTTTAAAAAAATTGAACAATGTAACTTAAGAACAATTCAAAAGTGGTATAATTACTACATCATAATTTTTTCTTTTTCTCCTAATAGTTTTGTTGGCATTAAGAGTCAAAAGATCTGTTTAATTATAATAATGAAAGAAACTGAACTTTGAAAAGGAATATCAGAAATAATTTTCCTAAAAAGACCTACAAAACAAAGCAGAGAAAACAAAATGTATACATTCAAAATATAATTTGCAGTGAAATGAATTAAAGCACATTATAAATTGACCTTTAAAAACAGATTCACTTGTTTTAATTTTTCCACTAAATCCTGTCTTGCTCTGTCTTCAATCTCCTGTTTATACTGTTCTAGTTGACCATGTTCTTCCATATTCTTCTTTTCTATAAGACTTTTAAGGTTTACTACTTCTTGTTCTAATTTTTTTTTATTCTTCTCTAGTTTTTCACATTTTTTTTGCATAGTTTTCATGGATAATAGCTCCTGATGAAGAAACTGATTTTTTTTATCCAGATGTAGACATTTTGAAGATGCAGTCTCCAGTTTTGCTGCAAGATCATCAATCTGCATGAACAAAATAATAGCTTTATAATGAAGCAGGCTAAGAAGAGTCTAACACAAAACTAATAAAAAATTCTGACATAAAATTGGTTGTGATCAAATATATTATATTCTTAGAATGTAGTTCCTTAAATTACTCAGAAAACCAAAACGTTAATTAAAACTACCAGGAGCCACAAAAACATAATCTTTACATTCACAATATTTACCACAGAATATTGGCACTTGATCTTAGACTCTAATTTTTAAAAATAATTGTTTCATGTCTTTCCTTCTTTTTTTGGGGGGAAATCTGAAATGATGACTTTATTTATTTTTTGTGTTTCAATATGCATATTTTTTATTAGTTACACATGACAGTACAATGATCTTGACAATTCATATGTTTGAATCAAATGGGGTACAATTTCTCATTTTTTCTGATTGTACAGGTTGCAGAATCACATTGGTCATACAGCATGTCTTTCCTTCTTAAAATAATTCCAAGACATCTCTCAGTAGAAAATCTCTTATTTTTCCCCTCCCATCCACACTCCACATTATATATAAAGTTTTAGAGACAATCATATTGAGTTATATAGATCTACATTAATAGATGGCTTCCAGTACAACACTTTGAAAACAGACGTAAATAATGAAACTTGTAAATTTGGATATGTTATATAAGTCTTTCTGAACTGCCAATGTTCTATGTTAATTTGAATTGCATTCCAAGAAGTACTGTTTCTTGGTAAGGAGCACATAAAATTTAGTGAAATAATCCATACATTTTTTTTGGGGGGGGAGGGGGCAGAAATTACTTAATTCCATAGCATAATCTTGTAGACTGTACCCACATAATCTTGATTCTACCCACATAATGAGGAAGCATACTAAACAAAAAATAACACAAATTTGGTAGGATTTCCGTGGTACTGAGTTGGGAAAAATTAGTTTCCTTTAGATACAATGATAAGAGTGGTGGTTTTAGTCTGATGTGGTGGTGTACTCCTGTAATCCCAGTGGCTTGGGAAACTGAGGCAGGAAGATCCTGAGTTCAAAGCAACGGTAAGGCGTTGAGCAAATCAGTGAAGCCCTGTGTCTAAATAAAATGCAAAGTAGGGCTGAAGATGTGGCTGGATCAGTGGTTGAGTGCCCCTGAGTTCAATTAGTGGTACCAAAAAAAAAAAAAAAGAAGAGTGGTGATTTAAAAAATATCTATAAATTCTTTGACATTTCTCACATGAAATTTCCTCTCCTGGATATGAATGAGTTGGACTTGATAACTGGCTTTTAGTGAATAGAATATGGTAGACTGCTGTGTGATTTCTAATGCTGGTTTAGAAAATGTGATATAGTTTGTGTAACTTTCTCTAGGGAAGCTTACCTTTAGAATCTACACCATATTGTGAGGAAGCCCAATTTATAGGTGAATCCTCATGTAGGTGGTCTAGTTGATTTACTGTGCTAAAGGCCTAGTTAAAAGCCATATTCAACTGTCAGACATGTGAAAGAACAAGCATGGTTAAACTCCCCAGCTTCAGGTCACTCTAGCTAATTCCAAGTGGAGAAGAAAGGAGAGAGCATCACTGAACCTTGCCTGAACTGCCAATTGTTAGCAAAATAAATGTTTGAGACACTGAATTTTGAGGTGGTTTATTACATACCAATAACTGACCTAGATACTGACATTAAATATGAGTTGCCACTATTAAAAACAGCAGCAAACAAAAATATGTAGAATCAGGAGGTAGGGAGAAGTAGAAAGGACCTAGAAAAAGGAAACAAAAAGAAAAGCCAAAAAGTCTTTCAAAGCGATTGTTAGGAAGCCTGATGGCCCCAAAAGAGACTACAGAAAGGGCTTCAAACCCAATGAAGAAAAAATACTGAAACCTAGAAAGAAGAATCTTGGTACATAGCAATTGAAAGTAAAACTGACATGAAAGAAAAGCTAAAGAAAGACTATTAAATAAAGGAATCAAGAATTATTGGGTTCAAATATCTTTTTCCCATTTGTAGTTATCTCCACACATCAAACTGTCAAATAATGCTAAAATAAATGGCATATGGGATAATATCAAAACTATGGTGCTACTTGGATCCATGTAAAGATGAATCCAAGAACATGACTATAAGTCCCTTTATGAAGACTACAGGAAGACTGAAGGCAGTGCCTCAAAATTCTGTTAAGGATCATTAAGGTACATAAATCTTGAAGAAATTGTCCCAGTATATCTTCACAGGAAGCCCAAAGTGAAAAGCCTGTCACAAAAAGATTTGTCAAAGTGCCTTTTCTAATGGCATGAACCCCAATGAAATTCACAGTAGATTCAAAAGTTCTTAAAACAATGTAGTAGCAAAACCCCTGCTTGCTTGTTTGGACTGAAAGAGACGAGTGAAAATGAAGAGTCCTTTGGACCCTGGAGATTCCTCAGGGAAAAAAAGGCTAAAAAAAACCACTCAGCCCCCATCTGAACCTGATAAAGATGGTAAGATCTTGCACTTTGAGCTTGAACCTAATGCCATAATGACTGAGACTTGTAGCAAGTAGGTGCAATGTAAAAACATTGTGGAAGAAGACAGAGTGTACTAGTTTGAGAACATGGTATTTTTTCACACTTAATTCCATAAAATAGAGAATTTAGGGTTTGACTTGCTTGTAATGACTAGAGTGTGATAAAAATGGTGACACATGACCTTCAACACTAGTTTATAAAGCTATCTCATTCTGCTGACACTTGAAACCCAGTTGTTCATGGATAGGCAGAACTAACATCATCAAAATGGAGATATTACCAAAAGTTCTCTATAGGTTTAATGCAATGCCAATCAAAATCCTAATGGCATTTCTTGTAGAAATAGATAAAGCAATCATGAAATTCATATGGAAAAATAAAAGACCCAGAATAGCAAAAGCAATTCTAAGCAGGAAGTGTGAATCAGGTGGTATAGTGATACCAGATTTCAAACTATATTACAGAGCAATAGTAACAAAAACAGCATGGTACTGGTACCAAAACAGGCAGGTGGACCAATGGTACAGAATAGAGGACACAGAGACTAATCCACAAAGTTACAACTATCTTATATTTGATAAAGGGGCTAAAAGCATGCAATGAAGGAAGGATAGCATCTTCAACAAATGGTGTTGGGAAAACTGGAAACCCATATGCAACAAAATGAAACTGAATCCCCTCCTCTCTCCATGCACAAAAGTTAACTCAAAATGGATCAAGGAGCTTGATATCAAATCAGAGACTCTGCATCTGATAGAAGAAAAAGTTGGCTCCGATCTACATATTGTGGGGTCGGGCTCCAAATTCCTTAATAGGACACCCATAGCTCAAGAGTTAATAACAAGAATCAACAAATGGGACCTACTTAAACTAAAAAGTTTTTTCTCAGCAAGAGAAACAATAAGAGAGGTAAATAGGGAGCCTACATCATGGGAACAAATTTTTACCCCTCACACTTCAGATAAAGCCCTAATATCCAGAATATACAAAGAACTCAAAAAATTAAACAATAAGAAAACAAATAACCCAATCAACAAATGGGCCAAGGACCTGAACAGACACTTCTCAGAGGAGGACATACAATCAATCAACAAGTACATGAAAAAATGCTCACCATCTCTAGCAGTCAGAGAAATACAAATCAAAACCACCCTAAGATACCATCTCACTCCAGTAAGATTGGCAGCCATTATGACGTCAAACAACAACAAGTGCTGGCGAGGATGTGGGGAAAAGGGTACTCTTGTACATTGCTGGTGGGACTGCAAACTGGTGCGGCGAATTTGGAAAGCAGTATGGAGATTCCTGGGAAAGCTGGGAATGGAACCACCATTTGACCCTGCTATTGCCCTTCTCGGACTATTCCCTGAAGACCTTAAAAGAGCATACTACAGGGATACTGCCACATCGATGTTCATAGCAGCACAATTCACAATAGCTAGACTGTGGAACCAACCCAGATGCCCTTCAATAGATGAATGGATAAAAAAAATGTGGCATTTATATACCATGGAGTATTACGCAGCACTAAAAAATGACAAAATCATGGAATTTGCAGGGAAATGGATGGCACTAGAGCAGATTATGCTTAGTGAAGCTAGCCAATCCCTAAAAAACAAATACCAAATGTCTTCTTTGATATAATGAGAGCAACTAAGAACAGAGCAGGGAGGAAGAGCAGGAAGAAAAGATTAACATTAAACAGAGACATGAGATGGGAGGGAAAGGGAGAGAAAAGGGAAATTGCATGGAAATGAAGGGAGACCCTCATTGCTATACAAAATTACATATAAGAGGTTGTGAGGGAAATGGGAAAATAAACAATGAGAATAATAAATTACAGTAGATGGGGTAGAGAGAGAAGATGGGAGGGGAGGGGAGGGGGGATAGTAGAGGATGGGAAAGGTAGCAGAATACAACAGTTACTAATAGGGCATCATGTAAAATTGTGGATGTGTAACCGACGTGATTCTGCAATCTGCATTTGGGGTAAAAATTTGGAGTTCATAACCCACTTGAATCTAATGTATGAAATATGATATGTCAAGAGCTGTGTAATGTTGTGAACAACCAATAAAAAAGAATTCTCTTCTCTTTAAAATAATAATAATAAAATAATAATAATAATAATAATAATAATAATAATAAAAAACCCAGTTGTGAGGAAGCTTAGGCAACAAAGAGAGCCTAGGCATACCAGTGTAGATGTTCCAGCTTCCTGTCTCAACTGAAGTTTCTGCTAATGACTAGCACCAACAACCAAAACCAACCTGACATACTAGTGGGCAAACTTTAGGAAGATTCCAGCCCCCAGTCATTGAACTGTTCCCAGTGAAGCTCAGGAGAGCAGAGACAATTTTCCTTGTCAAGTTTGAGAAGGAAATATTGTTTTAAGCCACGAAACTTTGGGTAATTTATTAAGGAACAATAAATACAGAAGATGGATTTAAAATAGAGATAATAATAAATGAAAACTTACATAGTAGAAATTAGTCTCTAATTAGAAATTAGTCTCTAATTAGTCTCTAAGTAGGATCTAATAAACATTGAAGCTAATTTATTAATGATAAATAATGCCAATGGGAAGCAGCAATTAGAAGAAAGACATTAAGGAATAAGTTTTTCTTGGGGCTGGGGATGTGGCTCAAGCGGTAGTGCGCTCGCCTGGCATGCTCGGGGCGCTGGGTTCAATCCTAAGCACCACATAAAAATAAAATAAAGATGTTGTGTCCACCGAAAACTAAAAAATAAATATTAAAAAATTCTCTCTAAAAAGTTTCCTTTAATTGCAAATTCATATAAAATTTTCCCTAAAGTTAGGGAATATGGAAGAATGGGAAGCAAGGAGACATGATTTGAAGTATAATAGTTGAAAAACAACTAGAAATATTTGGTTTAATAATCAAAAATAGATGTTTTATCTGATTTAAATTAGTGGATTCCAAAAGAGAGAGGCAGCTTTGAGTATTTAGTAATTTAGTTTAAATTGTCATTTTTCTTTCCTCAGGGGTAATAAAACAAATGTACTGTCTTTTGAATATAAAGAAATTGAATATAACTTCTACTTTATCTTATTTCAAGTTTGTTTATATAAAGAAGATCATCTCATCTTTGTTGTGCTATATGCTTCTGCATATCAAAGTGGCTTTGAAATCTTGAAATTCATATTATTTCTTTATTATTTGTCTTTGATAAATTGCCTGAGCATTACCTGACTTTTAATTGCTGTACTGCTGAAAAATTCTTCCTTGTATGGGAAAATTCAATAATTCATAGGTGATTTGATAAATTATGAGTTAATAAAACAATGGTATAAATAGGAGACTGAATCAGCAGATCTTAGGACGAAAATTTGTTAGAAATGGGAACCAAGAGGGAAGCTCTGGGTAAGAATTTCTAAAGCACTGAATGTAGAAAAGGAAAGGTATGGACTCATCTTTGCAAGCATGACTTCCCATCATGTCATGAAGTCAACAAGGCACAAATTTCTTCAAGCAGCAAAAAGTTTCCACAGAAGCAAACTTAAATACATTCCGCAACATGGATCTTTTTTCAATTCAATTCCACTCATATGTACACAACCAAGAGAAATGAAAACATTTGCAAACAATAACTTTTACAGGCATGCCCATAGCAGCTTTATTAATAAAAGTCCAAAGTGGAATAACTGACAGGTCCATCAGTTGATGAATGGATAAAGAAAATGTATGGTATATCCATATAGAAGGATATTACTCAGCATTAAAAGAAATTAAGTACTGATACAACAAGAATTAACCTTGAAAACATTGTTAAGTAAAAGAAGCAGTCATAAAAGAAATTAGACCACATATTGTATGACTCCATTGACATGAAATGTCTACAAGAGGCAAATCTATCGACATGCAATAGTTTGGTGATTCCATAAGTGGGGAAGGGGATGGGTGATAGTTTCTTTTGAGGTTGATAAAAATGTTCTAAAATTATGGTGATGATTGCACAAACATGCCAAAAGATTCTATCTGTGTGGTTTAAATAGCTACATTTTATGTTTTTTTTTTTTTTAAAGAGAGAGTATATGAGAGAGAGAGAGAGAGAGAGAGGGAGAGAGAGAATTTTTTAATATTTATTTTTTTGTTTTCAGCGGACACAACATCTTTGTTCGTATGTGGTGCTGAGGATCGAACCCGGGACGCACGCATGCCAGGTGAGCACGCTACCGCTTGAGCCACATCCCCAGCCCATGGTATGTTAATAATATCCCAACAAATGCATATATGAGTTTGTTGGGATGAACCCAATTACTATGTATAAAGCTCTAATAAAAAATTCTCAATGAAAAAAAGAAAAAACTGATTTGGTACTCATGATTTGGGGTCATATAATAGTTTACTGCTTGATTTTAGGTTATTAGCCAGGGTTTAAGACATCATAAAATCAACATTAGGCTCTTTTAATAGAAAAATCATACAAAAAAGTCTACAAAATTAAAAAAAATCTTCATTTCACTGTGCAAAGTATTTTAAAGTTTATATTTCCCCAAATAAGCTTTATTTTCCCCAAAACTGATTAAAATTACCTTGTATATAAGCATATTAATTGGAATATCCATTTCAAATGAACTGTTTTTTAAATCTTCATGGAAACTAAACTCCCCATTTTCATACTTATTTAACTTTGTTTTTGTCATTTTTAAAAGTTTCTTAAACCTAAAAGAATGTAGAGAATGGGTAGAAGTTTTTAAAGAGTAAATATTTAATAATTATTATATATTAACAATAATATTCTAGTAAAATCATTAGATAATGTTTATCACAGAAAAGAAACAGCTATAAATTATGATCTGCTCTCATCTGTTTTAACCCAACATTATTTGAAAGCATTCTAATGAAATTAGCATCTTAGATAAATATGAAGAAAAATTTTATGATATGTAAGGCAGACAAAGTGTTAATACAAATTCTTATAATTATCAATATGCATTTTATTGTTAATATAAAAATAACTTATTGTTAAATATTAGTTTTAACTCAGAGATCAGTAATTAAGGTAAAAAAGACATGTTTTAAATGGATACAAAAATACACTTTGGACTCTGTTGATCTTGATCTACATAAGAAGAAAACAGGACAGTGGGTATAGCTCAGCGATAAGCATGTGCTAAGCGTGTGAGAGGCCCTGGGTTCCATCCCAACAAAATATAGCAAAATAAAACAAAAACAAAATATCAAAGAAATCATTTAAAATAGAAAGAGGAAAAAAATCTTTGAAGTCTGAATTGAGGGAAAATAAAACTACAACAACAAAAACCAGGCAGAGTTTTATAAGATATCAACAGATAATGGGTAAAGGATATTACTCAGCATAAAAAGAAATTAAGTACTGATACAACAAAGATGAACCTTGAAAACATTATGTTAACTAAAAGAAGCAAGTCATAAAAGAAATTAGACTTTTTTAAAAAATGTAGCAGGGTGTGGTGCATGCCTGTAATCCCATCAGCTCAGAAGGCTGAGGCAGGAGGATCGAAAGTTCAAAACCAGCCTCAGCAATTTAGCAAGGCCCTACGTAACTTAGCTAGACTCTGTCTCTAAATAAAATATAAAAAGGGCAGGGGATGTGGCTCAGTGGTTAAGTCCCTGATAGGTTCATTCCCATTAAAAAAAGAGAGTTTTTTGCTAGGCTTTGTGTCAGAAAATGCAAGAGATGCAAAACCATAAAAACAGATAGTTAACGAGAAAAAAATATTGACTAGAATCAGAGAATAAATTCAATTTCTAAGCAAATAAATAAAAAAGCAGTCATAGAAGTGGCTGTAAAGATAGAGAAAAACATTGTCCTTTCCCCATCACCCCCTGCCTCTAGTGACAGAAACACAACTGTTGATTTAATTCTTCATTTTTAACTCAGACATATATATTTGTATGAGATATACGTATGATTAAGCCTTCCACATCTGTAGGTTCCATATCCAAGTATTCAACCAACTATGGATCAAAAATACTTGAAAATAAATTGTATCAGAACATGTACAAAACATTTTTCTTGACATTATTCTTTAAACAATATAGTACAACAATTATTTATATTACATTATGTATTAGGTAATCCAGAGATGATTTAAAGTATATAGGAAGATGGAGTAGGTTACATGCAAATTGTACTATACTATTTTATATAAGGGGCTTGAATATCAATGAATTTTGTATCTGCAGGGTTCCTGGAACCAAACCCTGCACATTACCAAGGGCTGACTCTATATTGGATATGTATTTATGTGTGTAAGTGTGTGTATTAAACCCAGAATTTTAATAACATTTCTCATATACATATGGGAATAAAGAAGTGTATCTCCACAATATATTTTATAATTAAAAAAACAAGATAATTTTTGAAGTTGTTAAGGAATGACAAAGATAGGCTTTTAGATATTCAAATGTGTAAATACTGAAGACAAGGAATCAAAAAAAGAAAGCAAAACTATCTTCAGAAATAAAAATTCTAAGTAGATGATTAGAACAGTGCAATTGAGATTATATCCCAAAGGCACTTCTGCTGTTTGTAAAACCACTAGAGTAAATTGTTTTTGGGGATTTGAAAAGTTTCGAATTGTGTTGTGGTAAAGAAAACTTTAAACTAGAGTAACTTGTTTAATTATGAAAATGCAGATATAAAATAAATTTATATTTAGATTTTAGTAAAATTACAGTAATATCAATTAATTATTAGCTAAAAAGATTTGAAATATAAAATTTACCCAGTTAGCTCTTTTTCTAATTTGTCATTTTTCTTCTTTTCTTGATCCAAAGTATATTCCAGAGATTGTTTTAATTCTGTAAGTTTCTTTAATTGTTCCTTATCATCTTCAGACTTAAAAAAATTTAAAAAAATTATTTAAAAAATGTAGACTCTTTTTTCTTAGAAATATTATTTCTCATGAATTCATGACTAATATGTGTTTAGATATTTCATAAATCTGATGCCATTATGGATAGACTTCAAAAATAATGATTTTCTTAAAATACCTAAAACTCATCTACATTTTCATCATTTTCTTTTCTACAAGTTAAATTGCCATAATTTGTTTAAAATAGAAGTTTTTGCACGTAAGTTATGAAGAAAAATGTTTCTTAAAGAGTGGTTATATTTACATTTAGTTTCTAAACATGTTCTAGAAACATTTTCATCAGTAGTTCAAGAATATTCCAAATTTATTTAAATCATATTTAGCTAAGATAATTTTGGTGAAACTCCCATCTGATTCCCATTACATTTTTGATACTCACCTGACTCTGAAATGAGAAAAATACTTTTACTTTGTAAGCATTTCCCCAGGAGTTTCAAGCTATTTCTCTTGTGTTTTTTTTAAATATTTTTTTTTAGTTGTAGATGGACACAACACTTTCATTTATTTATTTTTATGTGATGCTGAGCATTGAATCCAATTTCTCACACATGCAAAGCAAGCACTCCACCACTGAGCTTCAACCCCAACCCTGAGTCTTTGATTGGTATACAAAAACATAACTTTTTCTTGATTCTTGTGGCTTTCTGTTTGTCCTCTTACATTATATTTTAATATTCTTCAGTATAAGATCTCAATTAAAAAAATATTTTCACCACATTATCTTCTCTTACACTAAAAATCTGATTTTCTATAATTCCAATAAAAAAATTTGAGGTCCATCAATAACCTTTCTTTAAATATTTCTGAGAAGTATTTTTTTCTCAGCAGCAATGATAACAGTGACCACAACCCTTCCCTCTGCTCCTTTAGACCCACTTCTCTTCTAAACATTGGAGTTCTTGATGTTTAGTTCTGTCCTTTCCTATTTGTCTTTTAAAATCATCAGAGTTCCTTATATCTCAAGACTTCAACAGAGATTTAAGACTCTCAAGACTGTCTAATTCATATTTCTAAACCTAACCTCATTAGATCATTTATAATTTTACTTCTTTCTTTTAGTTAACTTCTCATAGACAATAACCTCATAGGCTATGACTTGGTGTGGACAATTTCTGTAGATAGCAATCTTATGCACTTTATTTTCTTTAAAGTTATTTTTTAGTTATAGGTGGACACAATACCTTTATTTTATTTTTTATGAGGTAGCTGAGGATAGAACCCAGTGACACACACATGCTAGGCAAGCACTCTTCCTAACTCTGAGCCACAACCCCAGCCCCATTATGCACTTTTATGATGAGTCTTACTGATGTTTGTTATGGTTTGGATGTGAGATGTCCCCTAAAAGCTCATGTGTGATACAAGAGGTTTAGAGAAGAAATGATTGGACTATACCATTAACCTAATTAGTGAATTAATCCCTAATGGGATTAAATGGCAACTGGAGGCACGGGGTGTGTGCTAGAGGAAGTGGTTCACTGGGGACATGGCTATGGAGTAATATATTTTGTATTTGGAGAGTGGAGACCACTCTCTTTGCTTCCTGATCACTATGTGAGCTGCTTCCCTCTGCCACACTCTTCTGCCATGATGTTCTGCCTCACCTCAAGCCCTGAAGAATGAAGCTGGCCTTCTACGGACTAAGACCTCTGGAACCAGAAGTTCTCTAATAAACTTTTCCTAATCTACAGTTGTTCTGGTCAGGTCCTTTAGTCACAGCAGCAAAAAAAGCTAACTGAAACAATGTTACTTTAAGTAATAGTTTTCTAATTTGGGGAGTGGCAGGGAGGTTCTCACCCTTAGGATGATGACCAGAATACTTCATTTTGTTTTTCTTTCATAATGCTAAACATTTCCATGAAGCTTGTTAGTTGTTTGCTTTTGTTTCCTTTTAGGTAATTTCTTATAAAGACATAACATTAAAGAAGTCTTGTTCTCAATTTCCTTTCAGATGTATACTCAACCATATTGTGTGGAAGCCTGAGTCAGTTATAACTCTCTATTGTTTCCAGTCTAGACTTTTCTTTATCTCTAAGTTGTGTATATGAAATGTCTCAATCCAGGTAAACTAGCATAGAGACCAACAAAATAAGAACTTTCTGCAGAAAGTTAGGGGTTACTGATTGAGTTGGCTGAAAGCTGTCTCATGAAATTTCTGATTGAATCCATTTTTTTTTAAATTTTTTATTTAATAAGAGTAGACTTCAAAGTAGTTAATTACTATGTCATACTCCTAAATAATTTCTTTTGGAATCTTTAGAAGATCCCTCATTATTTTTGAGTAAGTTCAATAGTTTTGGGTACTATTACAAATTTATTTAATTTTTCATACCTTATTACATTCTAGTTCTAGTTAGATGTTCTAGATAAATGTTCTAGTTCCCCTGACAAGTGTATCTATATAATGGAATTGCATGAATCTAGCTGCAATGACTTAAAGAAACCAATTAGGGACTAGGGTTGTGGCTCAGTGCTTACCTAGCATGTGAAGCACTAGATTTGATTCTTGCACCATTCATAAATAAATAAATAAAGGTTCATCAACAACTAAAACAATATTAAAAAAAAAGAAAAAAAAAGAAACTGTTAGTGGAAGCAAATAACTCGTTGCTCCAGTTTAATGTTCACAATGCAATCTTGTGATCATAATTCTTACAAAGGAAAATATAAATAATAGAATTCTACTTTGCTTGGTAAAGAGCTATATGATTTTTGGGCTGGGATACAGTTCAGTTGGTAGAGTGCTTGCCTCACATGAACAAGGCCCTGGGTTCAATCCCAGCCACCCACCCCGCCCACAAAGAGTTATATGATTTTTATTATACATCAATAAAATGGCATCCTGAATTGATGTACCATCAGTCCTTCTGAGATTGGACTGTTAGGTCTTTGAAAGGCTAATGAACAAAAGATGAATGGAAAAATATTATTTCTGAACCTATAAGTCTAGGAGCACTATGTTACTCTGTAAGTTCCTATTAAAGCAAGCAACCAAGCCAACTTTTTCAGTGGCATCTGTTGTTTTTTTTTTTTTAATCCAAAGAGAAAACATATCCCTTTGGGTAAAAATGCTTGTATAATGACCTCTTATTCATTCTTAATGAGGAATACAAAGTATTTCATTCTAAAAACATCACTGAAAGGTTTAGATTATGAGAAAAATTCAGAATTCTAAATCAAATAATTACTTAAATTTATAGGAATAAAAAGTTATTCTTATTCTAAAATATTATCAGGGACTCTAACAGATACTTGCATACCAATGCCCAGAACAGCATGACAACTCACATGTCTATTAATGAATGAACAGATAAACAAAAAGTGAAATGTGTAAAACACTGTTTTTAAAAAATCTTACTATGAAAATAATTTATATATTTAGTCAACTTCTACAGGGAGGACTTAACAATATTATCAATGTAAACACACAAATATTTTTATCAATAAGATTTTTCATATTGCCTAAAATATTCCTATATACTACTGAAGAAATAAAAAATTCCATTTTAGCATGACACAGATTAATAAGAGCTTGACTTACCAAATTTGCACTTAACAGGTTTTTCTGAAGCTGTTCAATTTTTCCTGTTTGTTTTTTTATTGTATCTTTTAACTTAGAATTTTGGATTTCAAGCCTAAAATGTATATTTTAAAATAATTATTCTTATAACAATTTTAAAAATACTACATAATTTTTGGAAAAACATCTGAAAGAGTACCTAAATTCTTCAAAATTTGGAAAGACATTAATTTGGTAACTATTATTTTTCAAGCTAAGTTTATTGGATAATGTATAAATATCATGCACTTTTTTCTTTTGGCAGTACTGGGGATCTATCGAGGGCTTCATAATGCAAAGCATGTGCTTTAATACAGAGCTACAACCCCAACCCTAAATTATGCACTTTAAGTAACTTAAGTCTGAACTTTCCTCCTGACTTCACACAGCTTTGTTATAGTAACTGATATAATTCTCATACTACACTGCTTATTTTAATTATACTCAAGTTATTTGTATGCTGCTTATACTTTTGTAAGTGATCTTGCATCTTCTCAACACATTGAGCAGCCTCTGTGTGTTGATCCTCTGCTTCTTGTAACTACAACAAAGAAAAAAATGGTATCAATAATCAAGTATAAACTTGTCTATCACTTGTTTTTTTCTTTTTGCTAAACTTTTGTTAGGATATAGACATACCCCTTAATTCACATATTGTATCTATTTCTGTGCTATAAATGCAGATGCAGAGTTAACCGAGTTGTTGCAGTAGAAATCTAATGGCCCACAAAGCCTCAAATAATACTGACTGTTTATGAAAAAGTTTACAGACCCCTACTCAAAGGCTGAAACACATTACTCTTGCTTTTGTTGTTTTTTTTTTTTTTTTTTTTTTTTTGTAGTGCTAGATCTTGAATCCAGGGCTTCATCCAATACCAGGCAAGTACTCTGCCACTGAACCCACTCTGCCTGGGAATATACCCAGACCTCTTGCTTTTAAACTAACAAAACTGAAAAAAATGGAGAAAAAGAGAAAATTCCTTTATGGTAAACATTTGTATTTTTGTATTCCAAGCACCACCTACCCAACTATGATTTGAAAAGTCTATCTATCTATCTATCTATCTATCTATCTATCTATCTAATCTCTCTCTCTATATATATTTATAACTATATATATATATATATATATATACACACACACACACACACACACACACATACAGATATAGATATATATGGTCATATATATATGACCACATTTATGCCAGTAATGACAAAAATTAATACTATGCAGTAGGTGACAACTAGATGTTTCACTGAATAATTTGAGAGGCTGTATCTTCACAGAAGCCAGAATGCTGGGGTTTGAATCTTAGCTGGCCAGTCACTAAGTTGTGTCATCTTGAGTAAATTAAGTTTTTGTGTCTCAAGTTTCTTCATCTGTCAAGTAACAAAAATAATAGTATTTACTTACTGGACTGCTGGGAAGAATAAATAAGGGAATAGACATAAAGTACTTGAAGAGTATGTGGCACATACTGAGCTATACATAGTATTAGCAAAGAACATTAACGTTCCTTATCAAAATAACCTCCAGAAGATAATTAAAATCCCTTTTTTTTGTACTAAGGATTAAACCCAGTGGTGTTTAACCATTGAACCACATCCCCAGTCCTTTTTACTTTTTATTTTGGGACAGGATCTTGCTAAGTTGCTTAGGGCCTTGCTAAGTTGCTGAGGCTGGCTCTGAACTCATGACGCTCCTGTCTCAGCCTCCTGGGCTTCCGGAATTATAAGTGTGTTCCACTCTTTTTTTTAGTATCTTTGTCACCCATTCTCCCACTTGGGCTGCTATACAAACTCTGTTTAACATAATTTTAACTGTTGTTGATGAGAGATGACTTGTCTTAAATAAAGATAATAAGGAGTCAGATCTTTACCAGGCTGTTTCCCAAACACTTCAAATCTGGTAGATGCAATAGCTACTACAGAACTGAACTGGAATACAAACAACAAGAACAACAACAAAAACAACAACATCGCCTAACTGGATCACTATCATTAAGTATATCTTGGGAAGGCTCAGGCAGCAGGTAGCCATGACAAAGAGCGTAAATAAAATATAACAGCTATAGCAGGGGTCTACTGAAGACTCCTTAGCCTGGCTAAAAAGAATATACCAGAGTTACAGATAGTACAGATAGTACCTTGACAATAAGGTCCCTGAGTATGCATGAATTTCCAATATGACCTACATACATTAAACAAAAAGCACTCCTGACATCAGGTGTGAGCTTTAAAAGATTAAAGGAGCCATGGGTATAAACCCTTCTCAGCTGGTCTTTAATGACCAAGAAATTAAAAGGGCTACGTAGGTCATCATCTTCACTCAAAACTAGGAGCCTAATACTGGGTGCTTAGCCTGAAAAAGAAAAAGGACCTTAGTTAAAGACTAATGCACATATTGTAAAGAAAATCAGCATTGGAAGAAACACTGTCCCAAACTCTTTTTATTTTATTTTTGGTAATAGTGATTGATTCCAGGGGTGCTTTAACCACTAAGCCATATCCCTAACCCTTTTCTGTTTTTTATTTTGAGACAGGTTCTTGCTAAATTGCTTAGGGCCTAAGTTGCTGAGGCTGGTCTTTAACTTGCAATTTTCCTGTCTTAGCTTCCCAAGTCACTGGGAATACAAGTGTGTGCCACCACACCCAGCTCCCAAATTCTTATTTTTTATTTTTTTTGTCTAAATTCTTAAGTAATCAGCTCAATGAAGAACAAAACCATTAGATGGTGACTTTACTGAGGACTAAGGTACCCTAGGAGTTCCCATAACCCTTTGGGTCCAATCATTATCTCTTCATAGGAGTCCCAGGTATAAATGCCAGTAGGAACAAACTCTTAACCTTCCTAATTGACATGGGCTCTCCTCTTTCAGTCTTGCTGATCCCCTGGCAAAGAAATAAGATTGTGTGCCTATTATAGGAGTACAAGGAAAACTCTTTGAGAACAGGTTTTCCAATCAGCTCAATGAAGAACAAAACCATTAGATGGTGACTTTACTGAGGACTAAGGTACCCTAGGAGTTCCCATAACCTTCTGGGTCCAATCATTATCTCTTCATAGGAGTCCCAGGTATAAATGCCAGTAGGAACAAACCCTTAACCTTCCTAATTGACATGGGCTCTCCTCTTTCAGTCTTGCTGATCCCCTGACAAAGAAATAAGATTGTGTGCCTATTATAGGAGTAAAGGAAAACTCTGAGAACAGGTTTTCCTGCAGCCTCTGGAATACAGCTTAGAAAACTTACACTTAACTAACAGTTTTCTTCAATGCCCAGTTTCACTCCTAGGCAGGGACTTGCTCTGCAAACTAAATGTCTACATAAGCCTTTCCCTGGGAAAAATAGCAAATGCAAGTGCAAATCCCATTCTGAGTAGGCACTTTACCTCTAGCTGATGTTGATCCAAGAGAAGCTATTTGAGAGTGAGTCAATATCCCCAGAATTCCACCAACATATTATTCAAGAAGTATGGGCTGATGGGACATTAGGCAGAGGTAAAAATGCCTTGCCCATTAAGATCGTCCTAAAAGGAGGTACACCAACTCCTGCCTTAAAACAATAACTCCTTATGATGGAGACACTTGAAAGAGTTCAACCTATACTCTAAACGTTTTTAAAGTATGGTGTGATCAGCCTTTGTACTGCTGGCAAAGAAATCTTGATTTGAGGAATATTGCTTTGTTCAGGATTTGCAGACTATTAATGAAAACACCCAAGACATTCACCCAATAGTGTCTAATACTTATATCCTTCTAAACGCCTTTCCTGGCAAAGTACAAATAATTTATTGTCTTTGATTTAAAAAATGCTCTTTTTGCATTGCTCTGCAAAGAACATATTTTTTTTGCCTTTGAATGGACATAACCCTAATCAAAAGCCACCCTTCAATACTGTTGGGCAGTGCTTCCTCAAGGATTGAAAAACTTGCCCACGATCATTGGAGATATATTGGCTAATAATTTAAGAATGTTACAACTAAACCAGGGAACACTACTACAATATGTAGATGACTTGTTAATCACCAGTCTGACTTTTCAACTTGCTTAGGGCCTAAGTTGCTGAGGCAACTGTCCAGACTCTAAACTGCTTTGCTGAGTATGGAGACAAAGTATTTTCCCTCTGAAGTGCAGGTTTGCAATGAGTTATTTACCTAGGGTTCCAATTATAGCAAGGTCAATGAAGCCTAGTGGATGACCAAAAGAAGGCTTTATTGTTCACATCCAGGCCTCTTTAGCACAACAATAAGTTATGAGAATTCCTGGAGATGACAGGGTATTGTAGAATATGGATACCTAAATTTGAGCCTATAACAAACCCTTTATATAAAGCTGTAATTAGAACAGATCTTGAATCCTTGATCTGGAAAATAGAATGTCAAACTGCTTTCAAAGTCCCTCTGGGCTGTCCAACCTAGAGAAGCCCTAAACTTAAATGTTGCATGTACAAAATGCACAAAATTGGTTTGGAATTATTAACAATTACTGGAGGAAGTTCCCCAATTTGAAGCTTACTTTTCAAAACAATTAGCTCACACAGCCAAGGGATGGCCCTCTTGTCTCCTGGCAGTGGCAGCCACTTATGATTTGCTAAAGGAAGCTGAAAAGTTTACACTTGAACAGCTTGTATGTACCATAACCAGATCCTAACTTTGTTGGACCAAAACCGAAGGATATTGGCTAATGAAGGGAAGGGTGGGTAAATATCAGGCTATCCAGTTAGATGAACTAAATGTGACCCCAAGCAATATCAGCTTTAAACCTGGCTACCTCATGCTGTCAGTCTTTCATTCCAAGTTCCCTACATCCAGCTCTGTTAGTCAGAATTACCTACAGAAGAAATGATTACCCATTTCCTTAGAAATGGAAAGGGAACTTACTGGGGAATTGAAGGAGGACTCAATTTTCACCTAAATGACAACATTATGTCTCTCTGACCTGCCTTCTTTGAAGTTTTTCTTTTCCTCAGTTTCCCTTAAATTCTAGGATCATCAGTCTGATAAAAAACATCCTGGAAAGCAAATGGAGTGTGCCCCTTCTAAGATCATAGGCCTGAGAGATAAATATCCTATGAAGCAAATGGAAATAACCTTATGAGTTTCTGAAACTCCTACACATGGAATGAAGACTCTCCCATTGATAAGTTTTAGTGTGCTGTGCAAACTCCCATTTTACACCTTTATTCTTTTCCTCTACTTATAACCCAAGATGGCTACTGACATCCCAAAGATAGCTCTTAGATCTGTCTTCCCAGTGTGACACACTGAAAGTAAAATTCTATTTCCTGCTGGTTTGTTGGAACCTCTGGTGTCAGGCCAAGGCCTAGGACTCAATAACAGCAGTGTAACATATCAGAAAAGCTGTAGCCAGAACTTTTTGATTGGTAAAGTACTAAAAATCTATAAATCCCTGTTATAGTTATATAATAAAGGAAGTCAAATCTAGATTTTTTTTCATGGTGAGAAAAATATTAGCATTTGACAAAACAATTCTCTTGTTAGATTTAGTGCTTTCACAAGAGAAACAATAAGAGAGGTAAATAGGGAACCTACATCCTGGGAATAAATTTTTACACCTCACACTTCAGACAGAGCCCTAATATCCAGAATATACAAAGAACTCAAAAAATTAAACAATAAGATAACAAACAACCCTATCAACAAATGGGCCAAGGACCTGAACAGACACTTCTCAGAGGAGGACATACAATCAATCAATAAGTACATGAAAAAATGCTCACCATCTCCAGCAGAGAAATGCAAATCAAAACCACCCTAAGATACCATCTCACTCCAGTAAGATTGGCAGCCATTATGAAGTCAAGCAACAATAAGTGCTGGTGAGGATGTGGGGAAAAGGGTACACTTGTACATTGCTGGTGGGACTGCAAATTGGTGCGGCCAATTTGGAAAGCAGTATGGAGATTCCTGGGAAAGCTGGGAATGGAACCACCATTTGACCCAGCTATCGCCCTTCTCGGTCTATTCCCTGAGGACCTTAAAAGAGCATACTATAGGGATACTGCCACATCAATGATCATAGCAGCACAATTCACAATAGCTAGACTTTGGAATCAACCTAGATGCCCTTCAATAGATGAATGGATTAAAAAACTGTGGCATTTATACACAATGGAGTATTACGCAGCACTAAAAAAATGACAAAATCATGGATTTTGCAGGGAAATGGATGGCATTAGATCAGATTATGCTAAGTGAAGCTAGCCAATCCTTAAAAAACAAATGCCAAATGTCTTCTTTGATATAAAGAGAACAACTAAGATCAGAACAGGGAAGAAGAGCATGAGGAAAAGATTAACATTAAACAGAGACGAGTGGGGGGAGAGAAAGGGAGAGAGAAGGGAAACTGTATGGAAATGGAAGGAGACCCTCATTGTTACACAAAATTACATATAAGAGTTTGTGAGGGGAAAGGGGAAAAAAAAAAACAAGGGAAAGAATTGAATAACAGCAGATGGGGTAGAGAGGGAAGATGAGAGGGAAGGGGAGGGGGGATAGTAGGGGATAGGAAAGGTAGCAGAATACAACAGTCATTAATATGGTATTATGTAAAAATGTGGATGTGTAACTGATGTAATTCTGCAACTTGTATTTGGGGTAAAAAATGGGAGTTCATAACCCACTTGAATCAAATGTATGGAAGATGATATATCATGAGCTTTGTAATGTTTTGAACAACCAATAAAAAAAATTAAACAATAAAAAAAAAGATTTAGTGCTTTCAACTTTACATTTAATTGTTTAAACTATGGGTAGAATAAAAGTCTTATGCCAATGTTTCAAAGATGTTACTGGCATAGTATAAAGTACTTAATTTTATCCTAATGACTGCAAAAGCAAAAATATTTTCAATTTATTCAAGGGTAGGTGAAGTGCATATCAGATACTGTTCCCCACTTTGGTAAATGTATACTTAAATAAGATTTTATTCTCTTCCAAAAATTAATACCAATGTAAAATTTAGGGCTAAATTTTTCTACAGGGACAAGTACTGAAAAGAGCAAGTTTGATCTTTGTTTTGAGAGAGAACATCAAGAAAAAGAGCAAATTTTGAGCCAATTCTGAATAAATGAGGCCAAATGAATAAAAATTGAAAGGTAGAAAGGACAGCATAAATAAAGCAGAAAAGAGTGGTGAAATCAGCCCAATAGCAGAGGATAAAATTCAATGGCAGGGGAATAAAAACATGTTCACAAAAGTTCTTTTTAAAAACTTTTAAATAAATGTTAATAGCAGCATTATTAATAATAGCCCCAAACTAGAATCAACCTAAATTTCATCAACTGATGAATAAAAAAGTGGCATAATCATATAACAAAATATTACTTGACAGAAACAAATGAAGTACTGACACTTGGTATAACAGAGATGGATTCTGAAAACATTATGCTAAATGAAAGAAGCAAGTCAAAAAGTATTTGGCTGGGCGCACGCCTGTAATCCTAGCAGCTCTGAAGGCTGATACAGGAGGATCTGAGTTCAAAGCCAGCCTCAGCAATTTAGCAAGGCCCTAAGCAACTCAGTGAGACCCTGTCCCTACTCATACTAAAATACAAACAAAACAAAACAAAACAAAACAAAAACGGGCTGGGGATGTGTCTCACTGGATAAGTGCCCCTGAATTCAATCCCTGGTGCCAAAAAAAAAAAAAAAAAAAAAAAAAAAAGAGACTAAATATCGCATGACTCTATTTATGTGAAATGTCCAGAACAAGGTAATTAGATTAGTAGTTTCTCAGGACTGGGGAAGATGAAGGGACTGGGGGGTGGGGGTGATAATAGCTAGGGAATTTGGGGTTTCTGTTCAAGTTGATGAAAATGTTCTAAAATTGCATGGTAATACAACTCTGAATATATTAAGAGACTATAAATTTTATGATTAAAATTGTTGAACTGTATGGTACGTTGTTATATCTCAATAAAGATGCTTTTTAAAAAATCCAAAGGCAGAATCTAGATAATTTTCTTATTCTCTACTTTGGATACAAATTCTATACATGATCTGAATATTTCTATGATTTTATAATGTCTAAAATGAAAGAAAAGAAACTGAGGGAAATGCCTAATGTTTCAAATAATTTTAAGATTAATCTAAAACTTTTGCATTTTTGAGAAAAGTATAATGGCTTTTCTGTGCAAATCATCTTGAAATCCACAAAATAAATACATACAGATTCTGTATCTTTTCACAACAGGGAAGAAATAAGGTAATTTTCTAAAACATTCCATTAAACATTATTCTCTGATTTAATCTAGCTCACCTCAGAATGGCAATAATCACTAAAAAAATACTATTTACGAGAAATATTTCTCTCTCAACTTCTGTGATGTATGATGTAAAATTCTCAAATTTCCTAAGGGTAAATATTTTAAGGAAAGATGTATGAAATTATAAGAATGCAAGTCAGAATTTAAGAAATAATTGCATTACAAAGATACTAAAATTGTAATAACATTAATTATAACGAAAAGAGAAAAGCTTGTTCACTGGAATTAGTATCACAAAACACTTTTAAACTGTCAATTAACTACTGACATGTTAAATTTCATACGTACTTGACTTCTTATTTGAGCTAGTTTTTTCTTTAAATCCTGTGTCTCATCCTCCAAACTAATGCGATAACGTGATGAAACTTCTAGAGAAGCCTCTGACATAGATTGTTTTTTCAGGGTATCAGCCAGTTCTTGTTGAAGTTGTCTCACAACTGCCTGATAAGATATTTCTGTTACTGATTTTATAAATCACATTAGTATTAAATTATATTAATAAAATATCACCACAACTCACCTTTCTCTCAAGTGTGTATGTACTTCTGTTTATTACTGAATTCAATTGTGTATGCAGAAGGCATGGTCTTCCTGCCTAATACTATTCTATTCCCTTTATGTTAGATTCAGTCTTTTATCCACTCTTCCCCTGATGAAGTTTTAATTTAAAAACATACTGAAGTCTCAAAAAGAAATAGGTACATGGGCAGAAACGGTGGTGATGAGTTTTTACACAGTGTGACATGCTCCTCCTTTTTTATTAGAGGCACAATAAAATTCAGGGTTCCTCACATATTCAATTCTTTGCTTGAATCCTTCCAATAGATACTTTCTTTCTTTCTTTTTTTTTTTTTTTTTTTTTTTGTTACCAAGGATTGAATCCAGAGGCACTTAACCACTGAGCCACATCCCTAACCCTTTTTATATTTTTACTTAGAGACAGAGTCTCCCTAAGTTGCTTAGGGCCTTGCTAAGTTGCTAAGGCTGGCTTTGAACTTTCAATTTCCCTGCCTCAGTCTCCTGAGCCAATCAGGTTACAGGTGTGCACCACTGTGCCTGGCTTAAAACATGTTGGGCTGGGGATGTGGCTCAAGCGGTAGTGCGCTCACCTGGCTTGTGTGCGGCCCGGGTTCGATCCTCAGCACCACATACAAACAAAGATGTTGTGTCCGCCAATAACTAAAAAATAAATATTAAAAAATTCTCTCTCGGGGCTGGGGATGTGGCTCAAGTGGTAGCGGGCTCGCCTGGCTTGTGTGCGGCCCGGGTTCGATCCTCAGCACCGTATACCAACAAAAGATGTTGTGTCCGCCGAGAACTAAAAAAAATAAATATTAAAAAAAAATTCTCTCTCTCTCTCCTCTCTCACTCTCTCTTTAAAAAAAAAATTCTCTCTCTCTCTCCCCCCTCTCTAAAAAAAACAACAAACAAACCAAAAAAAACATGTGTATAATTTGTAATGATAAGATTAGGTCATTGGCATACTCAACACCTCAAACATGAACCATTTCTTTGTGCTGGAAATCAAGGCTATCCTATATTTCCTAGAACCGAGATATGTTTTTGAGCTGATATAGCAAATAAATTTATAATCTATATATTTTTATATTCAACTATATTAAATATCTAGCCATAGTGAAATAATATTTTTTGAGTTTTTTTTCAGGAAATTTGAAAAATATTCATCTTTCTTAATACTTACTTCTCTTTCTGCTTTTTCATTTTCATACTGATACAGCCTTTCTTTTAAATGATTATATTCATTGATTAACTCCTTATTTCTGTCTTCTAGCATGAGATTTTGTTTTTCACTCTCAGCTTGAAGTTTTTTTACAATGTCATGAAATTGGTCTTGCATATTAATTACTGTCTTTTCTTTATTGTCAGCTTTGTTTTGAGCATCATCTAATTGTTGTCGAAGCAATGTATTTTCACTTTGTAGTTGAGATAATCTCTCCTCTAAAGATTCTTGCTTACCAACATATTTATTCACCTTACCTTGTTCATTTTGATACATACATTCAATTTCCTTCATTTGGCCCTGTGTTTGGTTTAGGTCCCTTTGTACCTGTTCTAAAACCAAAGTCTTTTCTCTAAGAGCATCTTTTGTATGGTGGAGTTCAATTTCTAGACTATTAAATTTTCTTTCAGCTTTCGAAAGCTGTTGGGAAAGAATCTCATTGTTATCTTTTAAATTAGATATACTGAAATTCATCTTATCCTGTAAACGAAAACACTCATCTCTTGATCTCTGGAAAGCAAGTTCTAGGTCTCTTTTTGATGCCTGACATTCATCATAATCATGGATAGCAGCAGCCAGTCTAGAACGGTATGATTCAACTTCTATTTCCAGTCTTTCCTTGTTTTGTTTTTCACTCTCCAGTTTAGAATTTAGCATTGTATTCTGAGATGTCAGGATACTAAGCTGTCCATTATATTGGAGTACTGTTGTTGTAAATGTTTCCTCATTCAGTTTAATTGTCTTTTGAAGGTTATCATTCTTTTCATTTGCAATTTCAACATCCTTAAGATATTTCTTTTCCTTTTCCTGGTTCTGATTTTTTATTGTGTCTATTTCTAGTCTCATCACGGAGATTTCTTTCTGCAAACTGTGACTTTTATGCAGTAAATCTTTTTCTTTTTCATGACTAATAGAAACCTAAGTTCAAAAAAAAAAGGAGACAGGTATTACTCAATGAAATGACATATCATAATGTGTTCTGAAATTAAATAACAACCTGTCTATTTATATAATGAAAGAGTTGCAATCAATGGATAACCAACTGGGAAAAAACTTGTTCTAAACTTCAAACCTTATAGAAGCATAAATTCCCCAAAGTTCAAAAATTTAACTGAAGACAATGAATCCATAAAAGTAAAAAAATAAATGATAACTTAAAAGGAATTTCAGAAGTGGAAAAGTCTTTCCCTGAACTACATTAATGGAGGCAGTTAGCTAGAAATGAGCAGGAATTGGAGGGGCCAAAAGAGGGGAGAAGCTTTAAAGAGCCTCTGACCCAGAGGACTCATTACTAATCACATGTTGCTGTAAGGAAATATATTTCTCCTTCCCCTTATGTGGGTAGGGCGAAAGTAAAGCTAAGAAATCTACCATAGGAATGCAGGTAAACAACTCAGAGACACTGGTATTACCAGTTTTTCTCCCTCCACATTGAGGGGGCCCATCACATTCTTGGGTCAATTTATGGGCACAGATCATGTTAACAAGGTCACATTTGTATCTACCATGCACTCCAAGTCAACTGACCATGTTATATGAACTACTGTCAGAGTTTCTAGAACAGAAATGACAAAATGACTCAAGTACATAGATGTGTACTCTCAGTTTTCACACAGTGCAGGTTTATGATTACCCCCAAATGGGTAATGGTTGTACAAGTGCCACGACCCAATAGTAGTGGCTACCATCGATTCTAAGGTTTCATGAGAAAATCATCTCAGCAGATGGGTAGAAGTATAAACAATACGAAAAAGCAAGGGAAGAAGTCACCCAAATAGCCCGCAACACTTCAATAACTGATCTCATTGATACCACTGATTTCATTGATAACCACAGTGGAGGAAATGTCATACGGAATTCAGACGTTCATAATTAAAAATAATCATGAACTAAAAGAAGACTAAGGAATGAGCTAAAAGAGAAATATAGGAAGTGAAGGAACATTTCATGAATAGATATTCTGAAAAAGAACCAATCAGAAATCCTAAAAATGAAAAACTCAATATATCAAAATAAATTCAGTTGAAAGCATTACCAATAGATTACAACTCATAGAAGACAGATATTCAGTCCTCAAAGACAAGGTATAGAAACTTAAAAATACAGTAATAAAGAGAAGATGACAGAGAACATGACCAGAATATCCAAGAAATCTGGGATAATATTAAGAGGCCAAATCTAAAAAACACTGGCTTAGAAGAAGGAAATAAAACACAAACTAAAGGAATGCTTAACCTTTAATGTCAGATAAATAATATCAGAAAAATTTCCACACTTGAAAGTGAGATGGAAATTCAAATACACTATGCCTAGAATTAGAAATAGACAAGATCAAAAAAAGATCCTCAAGATAGATTAAAACATTTAAAGTTAAGCAAAGCAGACTTTCTGTAATTTCTCAGCCCAGACTCTCAAAGCAAGGAGGGCTTAAAGTTGTGAATCATTGTGAATTATTGCTATATCCAGCAATGCTATTTTTTCAGAATTGTGGTAAAATAAAGCCCTTCCAAGAGAAGCAGAAACGAAAAGAATTCATGAGTACTAAGCAGCATGATGAAAAATAATGTAGAATAAGCAAAAAAAAAAAAATGAAGACAACAAATGGTTGAATCTTAATAAAAGAATACCCAAGTAAAAGGTAACAAGTCTGAATTAAATAGAAGTAAATCAAATGCAAAATGCTTGTCTAGCATGTGGTAGTCCCTGAGTCTGATTTCCAGAACTGCAAAAAACAAAACAAAAAATCAAAATGGGTGGAAATAAAAATTATCTTCCTTTAATGACACTGAATGTAAATGTTCTCAAGTCTCAAATCAAAAAGACACAGAGTGGCACAGAGGATTAATAACTAAAAAAACCAAGATCCAACCATGTGTTGTTTCAGAACTCACTTTACAGGCAAAGATATTTACAGGCTGAAGGTGAAAGGATGAAAAAGGATATGCCATGCAAATAGAAACTGAAGACAAGCAGATGTGACGTGGACAAAGTAGACTTTGAGCCAAAATTAATTCAAAGAAATAAACAAGGTTGCTTTATGCTGGTTAAGGGAACTATCCAACAACAAGATAGAATGATTGGAAATATTTATGTCACAAATATCAATACACCTACTTACGTAAACACTATTTGATTAAAAAAAAAACCCTCAAATAGACTTCAAAACAATAGAACTAGATGATTTCAACACAATTCTCTCACCAAGAGATAGGTTACCCTCACACAAAGTATGTAATGGCTTTTCAGACCTAAAAAATAATGCTAATCAAATGGACCCAACAGACATCTATATAATATCTCATCAATCCAAAACAGAATTCATTTTCTTCTCAGCTATACATGAAACGTTCTCCAAAATAGTCCATATTTTAGAAAACAAAGCAAGTCTTAGAAAATATAAGAAAATAAAATTAAAAAAGGAAAAAGATAATTTTTTTTACATTTTATCAGATCAGAATGGAATAAAGCTAGGAATGCACAAGATAAAAAACAGAAACCACTTAAACACATGGATATTAATATACTTCTGAATGAGGAATGGGTCTTAGAAGAAATCAGGGGAGAAATAAAAAAAATCTGAAAAACAAATGTGAAGAGAGTTATAAAATTAAAATCTCTTTGAGTATGAAGGCAGTTCTGGAGGAAAGTTTGCAATATGGAGTGATTACATAAAAACAAATACAGAAAGATTCCAAATAAATAATCTAATGTTACATCTCAAGGTCCTAAAAAAGTAAGAACAGACTAATTTCATTATTTTCCAGAGCAAGACAGGAAATAATGAAGATGAGAGCCAAAATTAACAAAATCAAGAATAAAAAAATACGAAGGATCAATACAATAAAGAGCTGTTTATTTATTTTTTAAAACTGGGGATAGAACTCATGAGCACTTTAATCCCTAGCCTTTTAAATTTATTTATTTAGAGACAGGGCTCACTAAGTTGTGAGGCTGGCCTAATACAACCCTCCTCTGGCCTCTCAAATTGTTGGGATTACAGGCATGCACCACTGTATCTAGCAGAGTTGGTTCTTAAAAAAAATAAACAAGATTGATAAACCCTTAGTCAAATAAGAACCAAATCAAAAGTGTAGAGATGAAAAGTATATATCACTAGAAATATTTTTGAAATACAGAGGATCATTAGGAACTATTTTGATATTGATTAAATTTTCATCACATATGATCCACTCAAATTGAATCAAGAGGATATAGAAAACCTAAATAGATGGATATCAAGGAATAAACTGAAGCAGTAGTTAAAAACCTTCCAAAAGAGGAAAGCCCAGCACCAGAGGGTTTCTCAGGTGAGTCTAGTAAAGAAGAATTAATGCCAATTCTCTTCAAATTATTCCATGAAATATAAAAGGAACACTACCAAATTTATTCTATGAAGTCATTATCACATGATATTCAAACTAAATAATGACACACTAAGGAAAGAAAACTACACAACAATAACTCTGATGATCATAGATGCAAAAATCCTTAATACAATATTAGCCGTTTACATTCAAAAACACATTAAGAAGATGGTACACCATGATCAAAATGGTTTCAACCCAGGGATGCAAAGTTGATTCAACATATACAAATCAATAAATATAATTCACCACATAAATACAATTAAGGACAAAAATCACATCATCTGAAGAGATGCAGAAAAAGCCTCTGACAAAATTCAGCACCCATTTATGGGAAGAATACTGAAGAAACTAGGTATAGAGGAACTTATCTCAATATCATAAAGGCTTCATATGATAAACCCATAGGAAATATCATACTGAATGGAGAAAAACTGAACAGCATTTTTTTCTAAAATCAAGAATAAGACATTGTTGCCTGCTCTCATCACTCCTATTCAGTGTGTTCTTGAAATTAGCCAGATAAGTCAGGCAAGAGAAGGAAATTAAAGAAATATAAATAGAAAAAAAATTACATTATCTCTGTTTCCCAATGACATGATCCTATATCTAGAAGATTCCCCCTACAAAATAAAATTCCATCAGAAGATTATTGGAGCTGATAAATAAATTCAGCAAAGTACAAGATACAAGATCAACATTTAAAAAATCAACAGCTTTCCTATACTTTAATAGTGAATCTGCTGAGAAAAAATGAGAAAAATAATTCCATTCACAATAGCTTTAAAAACCAGATCAAACCAAATCAAACTCAAAACAAAAAAATCAACCTGTGAATACTCCTAACCAAGGAGGTGAAAGACGTCTACAATGAAAATTACAGAACACTGAAAAAAGAAGCTGAAGAAGACCTCAGAAGATGTTTCTTTAACCTGCACAAAAATCAACTCAAAGTGGATCAAAGACCTAGGAAATAGACCAGAGACACCACAGCTGCAGAAGATGGAAAGACCTCCCACATTATTAGATATGTAGAATTAATATTGTCAAAATGGCTACATTTTGATATACAGATTCAATGTAATCTCCATCAAAATAACAATGGCATTTTTCACAAAACTAGAAAAAATATTTTAAATTCACTGTAGGAAAAATAGACTCAGAGTAGCAAAGCAATACTGAACAAGAAGAGTGATGCTGGTGGCTTTATGATACCTGTTCTCAAATTATACAACAGAGCTATAGTAACAAAAACAGCATAGTACTAGTATAAAAAGACATGGAGATCAATGGAATAGAGTGGAGGAGACCAAGAAAAAAAATCCATATAGCTAGTCATCTGTTCCTAATAGAGGTGCCAAAAACATACATTGGAGAAAAGAACTTTCTTTTTTATCAAATGGTGCTGGAAAAACTGGCTAGCCATATGTAGGAAAATGAAACTAGATTCCTGTCTGTTCACCTTGCATAAAAATCAACTCAAAGTGGATCAAAGACCTAGGAAATAGATCAGAGACACCACAGCTGCTAGAATAAATCAAAGGGCCAATACTCCAGCACACTAATGCAGGCCATGACTTCCTTTATAAGACTGCTAAAGAGAAAAAATCAAAGTGATAGAGTGCCAGGGATCCCAGCAGCCTGCAGCAGGGCCCCGGAGATCCAGGCCAACTGATTCGCGTGGCCTGCCCTGCGGCTACAGAAGGCGTGGCGCCTCAGTGAAGCCATTAATTAGCAAGCAGGGAGGTTAGGGAAGGCCATTAGGTGGAATCCCACCAGCCAAGCCCACACGGACCCTTGGGCCGAGCACGGGATCTCAGAAGGGGAAGGAAGCGGTACAGTCCCATCCCCCACAGCGGACACTCCACTGAGGCAGTCAGCGGCCACCATCCGGGAAAGCTGAAGGATACACCGCCACTCTCCTTCAGAGTGCAACATCAAAACAGCGGACACTCCATCCAGGCAGTCAGCGGCCACCATCCGGGAAAGCTGAAGAATACACCACCACTCTCCAACAGCTTGCAACATCAAACAGCCAGCAGCAGGACCCCGGAGATCCAGGCCAACTGATTCGCGCGGCCTGCCCCGCAGCTACAGAAGGCGTGGCGCCTCAGAGAAGCCATTAATTAGCAAGCAGGGAGGTTAGGGACTGCCATTAGGTGGAATCCCGCCAGCCAAGCCCACCGCCCACGCCCGGAACAGGCCCAGCGACCTGCCAGCATTGTAGTCACGACACCCCAATTGGAATAGGGACAGAGCAGAGCCGCCTTCCACTCCCGGAACAGGCCCAGAGAGCCGCCAGCGTGGTAGACACGTCACCCCAATTGGAGTAGGGGCACAGCCGCCGCCCGCACCTGCAAGGGAGACTTTTCAAGTATACAAGAGCAACATAAATAAATAGGGGGTAAATTTCAAAACACAACAGTTGCACCAAGCAGAAAGAAACGCGAGCAGTATGAAAAGACAAGGAAAGAAAGGACCACAAGCAATGCAGGTCAACTCAACTTTAGAAGAGGTAATAGCTGCAACAGATGGAATATCAGATAAAGAGTTCAGGATTTATATGCTTCAGATGATCTGGAGTCTCAAGGAAGACATGAGACAGCAAAATCAGACAATGAAAGATCACATTGACAAACAAATCCAGGAAGTAAAAGATCAATTTCACAGGGAGATAGAGGTAATAAAAAACAAACAAATTGAAATTCTAGAAATGCAGGAAACAATAAACCAACTTAAAAACTCAATTGAGAATACTACCAGCAGAGTAGATCACTTAGAAGAGAGAACATCAGACAATGAAGACAAAGTATTTCAACTGGAAAAGAACATAGACAGCTCAGCAAGTCTGCTAAGAAACCATGAGCAGAACATCCAAGAATTATGGGACAATATCAAAAGACCAAATTTAAGAGTCATTGGGATTCAGGAAGGCACAGAGCTCCATTCCAAAGGAATAAACAGTCTATTCAGTGAAATAATACGAGAAAACTTCCCAGAATTGAAGATTGAGACAGAATCCCAAATCCTAGAAGCCTACAGGACGCCGAATGTGCAAAATCATAAGAGATCCACACCTAGACACATTATAATGAAGATGTCCAACATACAGAATAAGGAGAGAATTTTAAAAGCTGCAAGAGAAAGAAAGCAGATTACATTTAGGGGTAAACCAATCAGGATAACAGCTGATCTCTCAACACAGACTCTGAAAGCTAGAAGATCCTGGAATAACATATTTCAAACACTGAAAGACAATGGGCTCCAACCAAGAATCGTGTATCCGGCGAAATTAAGCTTCAGGTTAGAAGATGAAATTAAAACCTTCCACAATAAACAAAAGTTAAAAGAATTTGCAGCTAGAAAACCATCTCTTCAAAAAATCCTTGGCAAAACATTACAGGAAGAGGAAATGGAAAATAACATTGAAAACCAACAATGGGAGGTAGGACAGTAAAGGGGGGAAAGTAGTCAAAGAGGATGACAAATCAGGTTTAGTAACATCAATAAACAAATATGGATAGAAGAACAAACCATATCTCAATAATAACCCTAAATGTTAATGGCTTAAACTCACCAATTAAGAGACACAGGCTAGTAGAATGGATCAAAAAACAAGACCCAACAATATGCTGTCTACAGGAGACGCATTTGATAGGAAAAGATACACATAGACTGAAGGTGAAAGGTTGGGAAAAATCATATCACTCATATGGACTGCGGAAACAAGCAGGAGTGTCCATACTCATATCTAATAAAATAGATTTCTTTGTTTTTTTTTAAAGAGAGAGTGAGAGAGGAGAGAGAGAGAGAGAATTTTTAATATTTATTTTCTAGTTCTCGGCAGACACAACATCTTTGTTGATATGTGGTGCTGAGGATCGAACCCCGGCCGCACGCATGCCAGGCAAGCGCGCTACCGCTTGAGCCACATCCCCAGCCCTAAAATAGATTTCAAGCCAAAGCTAATCAAAAGGGATATAGAAGGACACTTCATACTGCTCAAGGGAACCATACACCAACAAGACATAACAATCATAAATATATATGCCCCAAATAATGGTGCAGCTGTGTTCATCAAGCAAACTCTTCTCAAATTCAAGAGTCTAATAGACCACCATACAATAATCATGGCAGACTTCAACACACCTCTCTCACCACTGGACAGATCTTCCAAACAAAAGTTAAATAAGGAAACTATAGAACTCAATAACACAATTAACAACCTAGACTTAATTGACATATATAGACTATACCACCCAACATCAAGTAGCTACACTTTTTTCTCAGCAGCACATGGAACCTTCTCAAAAACAGACCATATACTATATCACAGGGCAACTCTTAGACAATACAAAGGGGTAGAGATAATACCATGCATCTTATCTGATCATAATAGAATGAAACTGAAAATCAATGATAAAAGAAGAAAGGAAAAATCAAGCATCACCTGGAGAATGAACAATAGGTTGCTGAGTGATCAATGGGTTTTAGAAGACATCAAGGAGGAAATTAAAAAATTCCTAGAGTTAAATGAAAACACAGACACAACATATCGGAATCTATGGGACACATTGAAAGCAGTTCTAAGAGGAAAATTCATTGCTTGGAGTTCATTCCTCAAAAAAAGAAAAAACCAACAAATAAATGATCTCATACTTCATCTCAAAATCCTAGAAAAAGAAGAGCAAAACAACAGCAAAAGAAGTAGAAGGCAAGAAATAATTAAAATCAGAGCTGAAATTAATGAAATTGAAACAAAAGAAACAATTGAAAAAATTGACAAAACTAAAAGCTGGTTCTTTGAAAAAATAAATAAAATTGACAGACCCTTAGCCATGCTAACGAAGAGAAGAAGAGAGAGAACCCAAATTACTAGCATACGGGATGAAAAAGGCAATATCACAACAGACACTTCAGAAATACAGAAGATAATCAGAAATTACTTTGAATCCTTATACTCCAATAAAATAGAAGATAGTGAAGGCATAGATAAATTCCTTGAGTCCTATGATCTGCCCAGATTGAGCCAGGAGGATATAGACAACCTAAACAGACCAATAACAATAGAGGAAATAGAAGAAACCATCAAAAGACTACCAACTAAGAAAAGCCCAGGACCGGATGGGTATACAGCAGAGTTTTACAAAACCTTTAAAGAGGAACTAACACCAATACTTTTCAAGCTATTTCAGGAAATAGAAAAAGAGGGAGAACTTCCAAATTCATTCTACGAGGCCAACATCACCCTGATTCCGAAACCAGACAAAGACACATCAAAGAAGGAAAACTACAGACCAATATCTCTAATGAACCTTGACGCAAAAATCCTCAATAAAATTCTGGCGAATCGGATTCAAATACATATCAAAAAAATTATACATCATGATCAAGTAGGATTCATCCCTGGGATGCAAGGCTGGTTTAATATACGGAAATCAATAAATGTTATTCACCACATCAATAGACTTAAAAATAAGAACCATATGATCATCTCAATAGATGCAGAAAAAGCATTCGACAAAGTACAGCATCCCTTTATGTTCAAAACGCTAGAAAAATTAGGGATAACAGGATCATACCTCAACATTGTAAAAGCAATCTATGATAAGCCACAGGCCAGCATCATTCTGAATGGAGAAAAATTGAAGGCATTCCCTCTAAGATCTGGTACAAGACAGGGATGCCCTCTCTCACCACTTCTGTTCAACATAGTCCTCGAAACACTGGCCAGAGCAATTAGACAGTCAAAAGAAATTAAAGGCATAAAAATAGGAAAAGAAGAACTTAAATTATCACTATTTGCAGATGATATGATTCTATACCTAGCAGACCCAAAAGGGTCTACAAAGAAGCTATTAGAGCTAATAAATGAATTCAGCAAAGTGGCAGGATATAAGATCAACAAGCATAAATCAAAGGCATTCCTGTATATCAGCGACAAATCCTCTGAAACGGAAATGAGGACAACTACTCCATTCACAATATCCCCCCAAAAAATAAAATACTTGGGAATCAACCTAACAAAAGAGGTGAAAGATTTATACAATGAAAATTACAGAACCCTAAAGAAAGACATAGAAGAAGACCTTAGAAGATGGAAAAACATACCCTGCTCATGGATAGGCAGAACTAACATCATCAAAATGGCGATATTACCAAAAGTTCTCTATAAGTTCAATGCAATGCCAATCAAAATCCCAACAGCATATCTTGTAGAAATCGATAAAAGAATCATGAAATTCATATGGAATAATAAAAGACCCAGAATAGCAAAAACAATACTAAGCAGGAAGTGTGAATCAGGCGGTATAGCGATACCAGACTTCAAACTATACTACAGAGCAATAGTAACAAAAACAGCATGGTACTGGTAACAAAACAGGCGGGTGGACAAATGGTACAGAATAGAGGACACAGTAACCAATCCACAAAACTACAACTATCTTATATTTGATAAAGGGGCTAAAAGCATGCAATGGAGGAAGGATAGCATCTTCAAAAAATGGTGCTGGGAAAACTGGAAATCCATTTGCACCAAAATGAATCTGAATCCCTATCTCTCGCCGTGCACAAAAGTTAACTCAAAATGGATCAAGGAGCTTGATATTAAATCAGAGACACGGCATCTGATAGAAGAAAAAGTTGGTTATGATCTACACGCTGTGGGATCGGGCTCCAAATTCCTCAATAGGACACCCATAGCGCTAGAGTTAACAAATAGAATCAACAAATGGGACTTACTCAAACTAAAAAGTTTTTTCTCAGCAAAAGAAACAATAAGAGAGATAAACAGGGAGCCTACATCCTGGGAACAAATCTTTACTCCACACACTTCAGATAGAGCCCTAATAACCAGAATATACAAAGAACTCAAAAAATTAGACAATAAGATAACAAATAACCCAATCAATAAATGGGCCAAGGACCTGAACAGACACTTCTCAGAGGAGGACATACAATCAATCAACAAGTACATGAAACAATGCTCACCATCGCTAGCAGTCAGAGAAATGCAAATCAAAACTACCCTAAGATACCATCTCACTCCAGTAAGACTGGCAGCCATTAGGAAGTCAAACAACAATAAGTGCTGGAGAGGATGCGGGGAAAAGGGCACTCTTGTTCATTGCTGGTGGGACTGCAAACTGGTGCGGCGAATTTGGAAAGCAGTATGGAGATTTCTCGGAAAGCTGGGAATGGAACCACCATTTGACCCAGCTATTCCCCTTCTCGGTCTATTCCCTAAAGCCCTAACAAGAGCATGCTACAGGGACACTGCTACATCGATGTTCATAGCAGCTCAATTCACGATAGCAAGACCGTGGAACCAGCCTAGATGCCCTTCAATAGATGAATGGATAAAAAAAATGTGGCATTTATACACTATGGAGTATTACTCTGCATTAAAAAATGACAAAATCATAGAATTTGGAGGGAAATGGATGGCATTAGAGCAGATTATGCTAAGTGAAGCTAGTCAATCTTTAAAAAACAAATACCAAATGACTCCTTTGATATAAGGGGTGTAAACAAGGACAGGGTAGGGACGAAGAGCTTGAGAAGAATATTTACAGTAAACAGGGATGAGAGGTGGGAGGGAAAGGGAGTGAGAAGGGAAATTGCATGGAAATGGAAGGCGATCCTCAGGGTTATACAAAATGTCATATAAGAGGAAAGGAGGGGTAAGACAAGAGAATACAAATGGAAGAAATTATTTACAGTAGAAGGGGTAGAGAGAGAAAAGGGGAGGGGAGGGGAGGGGAGGGGGGATAGTAGACAATAGGACAGACAGCAGAATACATCAGACACTAGAAAGGCAATATGTCAATCAATGGAAGGGTAACTGATGTGATACAGCAATTTGTATACGGGGTAAAAGCGGGAGTTCATAATCCACTTGAATCAAACCGTGTAATATGATGTATTAAGAACTATGTAATGTTATCAACGACCAATAAAAAAAAAAAAAAAGACTGCTAAAGCTCAAGAAATAAAACCAGGAATCTATTAAGGGGGATAGGTTCAAATTAAAAAGCTTTGGTGCAGCAAACAAGAGTGTGAAATGAGAGTCTATTGAATGGGAGAAGATCTTTGCCAGTTACTCTTCTGACAGAAAATCAATATGCAGAATATATAAAAAAACTCAAAAACCTTACCATGAAAAAAAAATAGCTCTATCAAATAATGGGCAAATGAACTTGCAAATGATTAACAAATACATGCAAAAATGTTGAACACCCTTAGTAATCAGAAAAATGCAAATCAAAACTACATTAAGATTTCATCTCATTATAGTTAGAATGACAATCATCAAGAATACAAATAATAATTGCTGGGTGAGGACATGGGGGAAAAGTTTTACTCATGTATTTGTTGGTGGGACTGGAAATTAGTACAAACACTCTGGAAAGCAGTATGAAGATTCCCCAAAAGCCTAGGAATGGAACCACAATATGACCTAACTATCCCACTCCTTGGTACCTATTTAAGAACTAAAATCAGCATATTATAGAGACAAATGCATAAAAGTATTTATAGCAGGAGCACAATTCACAAGAGCAAGTTATAGAACCATCCTAAGTGTCCCTCAATAGACAAATGGATAAATGTCTGGTATATATAAAATTTTTGCTCATCCAAAACCAAAAATGAATTATGTCATTTTCTAATAAATTGATGGAAATGGAGAACATCATACTAAATGAAATAAACTTTTTCTCACATGTGGAAACTAGAAAGAAAGAAAGAATTAGGGGGAAAAAAGATCTCACAAAAATAGAAGAAAGAACAGTGGAGTAGAAGAAAGAGATTCAGGGAGAGGGAGGAGGGATAGGAAAGGGAAGAACTGTAGAATGAAACTGACCAAACTATGAAATGTGCATGTAATGAATATATCATAATAAATTCCACTTTTATATATAACTATGAGGCACCAATTAAAAAATAAATTAATTGAAGGAAGATCAATAGAGGAGAGGAAAGACATCAGGAGGAGAAAGGACAGGAATGAAGGAAGTAGTACTGAGAATTGAAATAGAGCAAATTATGGTATATGCATTTATGGATATGTCAAAATGAAATCCATGATTATGTATAACTATAATGCATTAATTAAAAAAAGAAATTTCATCACTTTAAAAAAGTTAGGTTTATACTCTGATATCTAATGTATAATAAAAGCCTTAGCTCTACATATGTTTGGACAGATAAAATTTTCCAATGATTTTAGATTCCTTTTTCCTGAAAATATTACATAATACTCCAACATTTTAATAGTCATTCATAAGAATTATAGTTGTTGATAAATCTATACATTATAATAAGCACTTCTACATATATCAATGAACTCAATCATCATAATTCTGCAAGACAGGTTAAAAATGTAAGCAAGCCACAGGATCTTCCCCATATTTTCTGAATCTACTCCTACTATTCTACCAAATCAGTTGTTTCTGTATTGCAAATATATAAATATAAAAAAAGTCCTGTAATTCAAAATGCTGTGGAAAATAAGGTGAAATTTATGGGGCTGTTCTTAGACAATATTGATATTACTTGCTGGTGTAGTAACCTTTCTTTCTTCTTCATGGTATTTTAGAAACTAATACAAATGAGGAAAATACAAATACCTATTTCACTAGAAACAAAATACTTTTAACAAAAAAATATCACTAAGTATATATTATGGTATACCATTGTTTTCAAAAGCTCTTTTTACTGAAATAAGAGGTTGCTTAAGGAAATGACATCCAAAATAGGTCTCTGCTTTGATACTTTTCTTTCTTGTAGTAGATGTTACAAACAACCTCATATCGAGGGGGTGAAATCACTGCAAACACCTAGAAAGAACATCCATTGCTACTACAAAGGGTTTTGAGATGGTGAAATCATCAATTCCTAGAAAAAATATTAAAGTCTTTTCTTTGAATGAGGCCACTGTGAAAATCTCTATTGAACTACTACAGACAAATGAAGTTGAATTAAGAACATTAATTTATTCAATGAGTCCCAAATGCCACACCACTCCAAAATATATAACTATGTATATAAAAAACATGTTAAAATAAATAGTTTAAAGAATTGGCTATACTTTCCAAAATGCATATGTTGTTTTTTAAAATATGAAGACATACAAAATACACACACAAATTGGCAATGACTAAGGAAAATACCTCTGAACTCATTTTCATTTGCGCCGTTTCTATTTCCTTTTGTTTGCAAAGATGATTTGCCAGAATCCCATCTTGTAATATTCTAGCATTCTGTTCTTGAGTAAGCTGCCTCTGGAGGTCATTTCGGTCCTCTAAAACCTAGAGATACATTTCATCAAGTTTTTGGTTTTGTTACACTGGGGAAATTCTAAAAGCTTAACTAAAAGCACAATCCACAAAATTAAATACACACACACACACACACACACACAACTATAAAAAGGAAGTAGTCTATTAAAGTCATATGAATTACTTAATTTTGTGCTTTTATTTCTTGGTACTCAGAGGCACTTAACCACTAAGCCCCATCCCCAGTCCATATATATATATATTTTTTTTTGTTTAGGGCCTTGCTAAATTGTTGAGGCTGACTTTGAACTTGTGATCCTCCTGCCTTAGCCTCCTGAGCTGTTGGGATTAAAATTAAATTTGTCAAAGAACATAACCAGTTCTTAACAATATATAGAAACAATATCATGAAATAAACATTTTTATAAAACATTTAATTAGTTTCACAATAGTTTCAAAGCTATTTAATGTGTATTTTTGGATTTTAACATAAAAATGCTGCATTTACAATTTTTGTTAGTAATTAAAATCAATTTACTTTTCATTCCTTCATTCAGAAAACATATAGTGAACATCTATTAGAATCCAAGATTCACAATGCATAATTTTAGTTATAAGATTCACAATTTATTTTTAGGGTAAAATAACATTGTTTTAAACATAAACAATAGTCATATGCCAACTAACATTGCTCTAGTCCACAAAAGACCACTTATATAATGATGGTCTTTGAAGATTATATTGTCTAGATATCTTAAGTTCATGTAAGCATATGCTATGATCTTTGCATTACAATGAAATTGCCAAATAACACATTTCTCAGGTCACATCCTTGTCATTAGGTGACACACTATATATCAAAGGGATATAAGTAATATTGATGATTAATATGAAAATTTTACCAAAGATAGATTTACCTGATTCAAATTAATTTTTATAGTCTTTAACTCCACCTCTAGTGTCCTGAGAGAGATTTCAAGTTGTTGTTTCACTTCAACTTCTTTATTATATTGCTCTTCTTTCTTTCTTAAGTGTTGTTTAATTTTTTCATAAGCGTTATCAGCATTTCTTCTCTTTTCCTTTTCTTCTTTTAAGGCAAATCTACAGTTTAGTATACTTTATTTTAAAATGTATTTTGTTAAAAAATTAAAAGTTCATTTTGTGATCTTATTCTACATACAGTGATTTATTATCCAAATAAAATTACTATATTTTTGAACATTTTTCATTTCTAGTTTTCATGTTTTTGATTTTTCACTTCAGTTGCCTCCAAAGGACATATACACTTGAAAACTAATCAATTCTCTTAATTGATAAATTTCTTTTAGTACTAATTCTGCTGTAAAGTTATATACTCAAATTATCTTTTTAACAACATAGTAATTCCTCCTCAATTAAAAAATAATAATTTAAAGTTAATTAAGTTTGATAAAAATTATTTATAAACAAGTTTATAAATTCACCAGAAATAAATTTTTTAACTTCATGAAACTTTACCAGTGTCCCTAAAAATGATTTACAGTGTAAGATAGTACCTTCAAATGTATTCACACCACATAAATTTGCACATCACTATAAACCAAGACTAGGCTAAGGAGCCCAATGTCTGTTATTACCTTTTTATATTTCTTTGTTGTATTACTTTCAACTTACCTTAATTATTTTTTTATAAGCAAATTAAAATTCTCCTTTGGAACAAGATAGGATCTAGTACATAATCTAATATAGAGAGCAATGTTCTTGGTCACACATGTATGGAATTTCTGAAGGGCAGTGGAGATTATTGCTAGGCACAGTAGGACCTTTATGCCAACAAGTGAACTAAAGAAATCCATACTACTTCACAAAGAAGTCCCCCCATAAGAGTATTTAACCTGGACATAGAAGTATTAAACTGAAGTCCACAGAGCACTTTACAAGAGTTCTGACCTGGAGGGGGTAAACCTTGGTGCACTTCCTTTCTATTGCCTCAGTATTACTGGAGTGAAGATTTGATGACTCTTGTTAGAAGGTTCATTTCATTTCCCATTACTCTCCCAACCTTAAGCAAATTTATAGAGGAACTTAAGTTTGGTGTTTCCATAATACTAAGAGTATTTTAAGCAACATATGACACTACTCTTGTGGAGAAAGAAAGTATCCATATTCTTGATTGGCCTTTTGATGATGGTGCATGACTGGTCCAAATTGTTGATGACTGGTTTAATCTTGTAAAACTTAAGTTTCATGAAGAACCTATTTACTGTGTTGTAGGCCTTGGGAGAGCTCCAGTGCTTGTTGTGCTAGCATTAATTGAAGGTGTAATAAAATATAAAGATGCAGTACAATTCATAAGACAAAAGCAGCATGGAGCTTTTAACAGCAAGCAACATTTGTCCTAAAATGTGTCTGAGCGCCAAAGACTCCAATAGTCAGACACCTGTTGTATTCAATAAAACTTAGGCTACTGCCTTAAAAGTGAAACTTAGGATGGGGCCTAATTTGTTGTCCATATTAGCCAATATGTTGGTGTGGTGAATAAATCTGATGAAGCTTCCATAAGAACTGTTTTATTAGAAAGCAGTTTTACCAGGCCACAAGCTTAACAGGATTTCAGCCTCTATGTTTGAGTTATAATCAACCTATTTGGACACTTAGCAAAAGATTCTTGCTGTTCACAATTTAAAATGTGCTTATCATTGTGCCATTTGATTTTTCCTGAAATCATGCGGTATTGAGTTAATGTCTTTAAATCTACTTCTATGCCAAATCTTATATAAGAAGTTTAGAAAGATAAGGTGCCAAAATGCCCAGCACAATACTTGTGTATTTTGAGAATCATAAAAAACACAATTCCGGGGTGGGGATGTGGCTCAAGCAGTAAGCGCTTGCCTGGCATGTGTGGGGCGCTGGGTTTGATCCTCAGCACCACATAAAAATAAAATAAAGATGTTGTGTCCACTGAAAACTAAAACTAAAACAAAAACAAAACAAAACAAAAATTCCAGGAACTAAGAACACCCTAGACTTTATGTGATTTATTCCTTCAGTAATTTCAAACACTGTAAGGTTATTTGCCTGTTCACTTTATGTTTATATCTCCCAAATTCACATTGGTATACATAAGGTTTGCTTTTAATCACTGCATTTTTTTGTTTGTTTAATTTTTATCAAGTCTTATGGCAATTATTTAATATCTTTCTGTATGTCTTAAATTTTGCTTTTATGGAAAACCTCCATTTTGAAAACCTAAGTTGTTCCAGAAACACATGTCTTTAATATCTCCAGACCAAACAAAAAAAAAAAAGCCTTTCAGTTAATTTAATGTTTACACTTGGAGGTGCAACTGAACAGGAAGGGTCTGAAAAAAAATTGGAAGAGGAGGCTATTAAATATTTTTAGTAAAATGTTGCCTTTGTCTTATGCAGAATCTGTAGAATATATGCTTTTTAGTAAATATTTTTAAAAAGGTAGAGATACTCTGTTATTGTAGCTAAAACAATTCTTAATCATAAAATTTCTGAAATTCTTGTAAGGAAGGAAGGAAAGAAGTTTTTCATAATTATCAGAAATTCAGTACCAATTTTTTTGTTTGAAGTGTATTTTTTCTTCCCAGCCTTTTGCAAAAATCAATCAATCAATCAATCAATCAATCAATAAAAGTACATTTCTGATAATGAATTGGGCAGACAGTTGATATTTTATATGCCTTTTGAACTGTGTCACTTAATATTTGGATACTTGATAATTTTGTTTTATTAAGTAATTAATAACTTTGTGATATATATTAATGTTAGTTAAACCATATATTTATATTGTCTGGAATGTGTGGTTACAGTTCTGTGGAGAAATAATTTGTCAGTGTTCACCAGCTTGTAAAAACTTGGTGCAAGAGTTTACACATCTAAATAAATAATAAAATGCATGTGTCATAAAAAATAAATAAATAAAACTGAAGCTGAGGTTCTAGCTCAGTAGCAGAATGCTTGCTTATCATATGCAAGGCCTGAATTCAACCCCAGAACCACCATCACAATTAAAAAAATTTGCATTTTTAAAGATTTTTTTCTGTATCGAGAATAATGGCCATTTCATACTCTGTTGAAGAAATTAATGATATAAAGTTTCTTTAGAATTATTAAGAAATATTGATCAAAGACCTTTTCAAAAGTTTTTATATTTTAACCAAATAATTCTCTATTGAACAATTTATTCAAAGTAAATAATTAGACTATAGAAAATGATTTATATAAAGTGTTCCTTGCAGCATTCATTGCAATGTGGAGAGAGAAAAAAAAAAAGAAAGAAAGCTTGTCCTGGGCTTTTCTTTGTTGGAAGGCTTTTAATTGCTACTTCAAAATAATTGCTCGACATTGGTGTAGAATTTCTATATCTTCAAGGTTCAACTTGGGTAGGTCATATGTGTCTAGATATGTGTCAATATTTTTGAGATTTTCCAGGTTATTGGAATTTGTGATGATACCTACCTCCTTTATCATCTCTAATTTGTTAATTCATCCCTTTCTTTTGGCTAGTTTGGGTAAGGGCTTATCAATCTTTTTATCTTTCCTAAGAATAAATTCTGTTGCACTGATCCTTTCCATTTTTAAAATTCTGAATTTAATTAATTTTGGCTCTAAAATTAATTATTTTCTGTCTTCTATTGATTTTGGAATTAGTTTACTTTTCTTTTTCTAGGGCTTTAAAGCCTTAAGGCTGAGTTCTACAAGACCTTTAAAGAAGAATGCCAATCCTCCTCAAATTATTCCACAAATAAAAAGAAATCGAACACTACCAAATTCATTATATGAAACAAACTGCATTCAAAAACACACTCCACCTATTCCACTATTCCATCAAATAGGTTTTATCCCAGGGATGCAAGGTTGGGTCCACATACACAAATCAATAAATGTTAAGGACAAGAATCACACAATCATCTCAACAGATGCAGAAAAAGTATTTGACAAAATTTAGCACCCATTCATATTAAAAATATTGGAGAAATTAGGGATAGGAGGAACTTACCTCAACATTATAAAGACTACAATGAACTGAAGGCCAACATCACACTAAATGGAGATAAACTGAAAGCATTTCCTCAAAAATCAGGAACAAGGAATACCCACTTTCACCATTCCTATTAAACAGAGTCCTTGAAACTCTAGCCAGAGAAATCAGGCAAGAGAAGGAAATTAAAGGGATACAAATAGGAAAAACAAGAAGTGAAATTATCTCTGTTTGCAGAGGACATGATCCTATATCTAAAAGATCCAAAACATTCCACTAGAAAATTTCTAGAACTGATGAACAAGTTAATAAAGTAGCAGGATACAAGATTAACTTACACAATTCAATCACTTTCCTATACTTCAATAATGAATCAACTGAGAAAAAAATTAGGAAACCTATTCCAGTTACAATAGCTTCAAAAAAAGAAAACAAAAAGAAAAAAAGGGAATAAATCTAACAAATTAAGTAAAAAATTTCTACAATGAAAAACTATATAAATGGATGAGAAATAAACCTTTGACTACCCAACCAATTACCTACTTTCCTCCCTGGGATCTATAAGTCCTTTCAGATTGCATAAATTAGTTGAATATATTATTTGTTAATTTCAATAGAATTATTTTTGTTTTTGTTATCCTTTTATATCAACTATTTTCAATGCGACAAGCCCCAAATCAGCACTTTACTTAGAAAATGTGTCTACAGGAATAATCTAAATGTCATTTAAAAAAACAAAGAAAAGTATGTAACATTGATGACAGAAACTGAAAAAGTGCTTAGAAGATGAAAAGATTACCCACGTTCTTGGATAGGCAGAATTAATATTGTCAAAATGGCCATGTTAGCAAATGCTTAAGACAGATTCAATGCAATCCCCATCAAAATACCAATGACATTTGTCATAGAACTATAAAAATTACTTCTAAAATTCATTTGGAAGAGTAAGAGACCCAGAATAGCCAAAGTAATCTTAAGCAAGAAGAACAATACTGGTGGCTTTATGATATCAGATTCAAATTATGGTACAGAGTCTTAGTAATAAATACAGCATGGCATTTACATAGACATGAAGTCAAATGGAATAGAATGGAAGACACAGAGATAAATCCACATAGATATAGTCATCTGATACTCAGACAAAGGTGTAAAAAACAGACTTTGGAGAAAAGAGTCTTTTTAACAAATGGTGCTAGGAAAAATAAATATCTACATGTAGAATGAAAGCGGATCCCTATTTCTCATCTTATACAAAAGTCAACTCAACGTAGATCAAGGACCTAGATATTAGATCAGAAACTTTGAACCTGCTAGAATAAAACATAGGCTCAACACTCCAACATAATGACATAGGCATCAACTTCCTTATTAAAAACTCATAAAGCACAAGAAATAAAACCAAGACTCAATAAGTGGGTTGAAGTCAAATTAAAAAGATTCTCCACAAATATCAGGCTAAGCGAAATAAGCCAATTCTAAAAACCCAAAGGCCAAATGTTTTCTCTGATATGCAGATGCTAATCCATAATGGGGTGGGAGCTAGGGAAGAATGGAGAACTCTGGACTGGGCAGAAAGGAGTGAGGGGTGGGGAGGGGGTTTGGGGGTGGGAAGCATGATGGAATGAGACAGACATTATTACCCTATGTACATGTATGATTGCACGAATGGTGTGACTCTGTATCATGTACAGCCAGAGAAATGAGAAATTATGCTCCATTTGTGTCCAATGAGTTGATATGAATTCTGCTGTCATGAATAACTAATTAGAAGAAAACAAACAAACAAACAAAACAAAAGCTTTCCCACAGCAATAGAAACAAAAGTTGTGAAGACAGAGTTTACAGAATGGGATAAAATCTTTGCTAACTGCTTCTCCATCAGGGGATATCCAGACTAAATAAAGAACTCAAACTCCACTCCTGCAAACCAAATACTTCAATTAGTAAATGGGCAAAAGTACTAAACAGACACTTCTCAAAAGAAGAAATAAAATGGCCAACAAATACATGAAAAAAATGTTCAATGTCACTAGAAGTCAGGGAAATGCAAATCAAAACTACATTGAGATTTCATCTTACCCCAGTCAGAATGGCAATTATCAGAAACAGAAATAATAAATGTTGGTGAGGATGTGGGGAAAATAGTACACTCATAAATTATTGGAGGGATTGCAAATTACTCCGGAAAGCAATACAGAGATTTCTCAAAAGACTAGGGATGAAATCACCATGTGACCCAGCTATCCCAATCTTTGCTATTTATCTTAAAGAATTAAAATTAGCATATTATACTGATATAGGCATATCAAGTTATGGCAGCACAATTCACAACAGCCAAGTTATAGAACTAGCCCAGTAGTGCAACATTAGATGAATGAATAAAGAAAAAGTGGTGTATAGTCACAATGCATTTTTACTAGCCAAAAAGAAGAATGAAATTATGACATTTGATGGTATGGGAATGGAACTTGAGAATATCATGCTAAAGCTTATGAAATAAGCCAGATTTAGAAAGTCAAGGGTTGAATGTTTTCTCTCATATGCAGAAGCTTGACCAACAAGGGTGAAGGTGGAGGGAGGGAACTCCATGAAGAAAGAAGGGAGATCACTGGAGGAAAGGAAAGGTAGTTCTGATGAGGAGTGAAGGGGGATGTAAAAGGAGAGGAATGGTGTAATGAAATTGACCAAACCATGCTATGTACCCCCAATATTATGTATAACTTTAATGCACTAATAAAAACAAACAAAAAACAGAGATGCTAGAGAGTTTGTTCATTCCTTCTGCCATGTGAAGGTACAGGAAGAGGGTAGCCATGTATGAATTAGGAAGCAGATCTGCATCAGACACCAAATCTGCTAGTATCTTGACTTTGGACTTCCCATCTTTCATAACTTTGGCAAATAAATTTATCTTATTTATTAGCTACATACTCTATATCTTGTTATAGCAACCTAAATGGGCTATAAAATCAAAGATAAAAAGAATAAAAGAGGAAATAGAAGATATAGAAAAAAATCAATGAAAATTTAAATACTTTGAGAAAATGAATAAAAGTGATAAGCCTGTATGTAACTTCCATGCTAAAAGTTGATCTCATAGAAGTAGAGAATAGAACAATGGTTACCAGAGTCTGTGTAGGCTTTGGAAGAGGGGAGATAGAGAATCATTAATGTGTATAGGCCACAGTTGGATAGGAGGAATCACTTTGTTCAGAAGTTCAAAGATTCATGATTAAGATGTTAATTCTCCTGCATCTAATTCCCAGAAGGCCAGTAGGCTCTTTATTTATGTATTTTTTATTTGACAAGTTAATTCTAAAATTCATATGAGTACTAAGATGTAGGTCAGTGGTAGAACACTTCCCTAGCATGTACAAGGCCCTGGGTTTGAACCCCAGGAAGGAAAAAAAATCACATGGAAATGCAAAGAATCTAGAATAGCCAAAATAACTAAAAAAGAACAAAATATGAAGGATAGGAGTGTTGATTTCAAGTAGTATAAATCTATAGCAATCAAAACTGTGATACTGGTATAAAGAAAGTCAAATAGATTAATGGAATAAAATGGAAAGTATGTAAGTAAATAAATATGAATATCCAAATAGCCAAATTACTTTTGACAAAGGCACAATGATGGTACAGTGGAGAAAGGATAGGTTTTTGAATACATGGTGTTGGAAGAAGTGGATATCTCCACAAAACGAACTTGGATCCATACCTCATAACCTATAGAAAATGAACTTGAAGTGGATCATTTGTATAAATATAAGACCTAAAACTAGAAACTAGAAAGTGGTAAGAGAAAGTGGTAAGATCTCAAAAAAAACAAAAACAATATAATGTTTAGGATTGTTATAAAAGAAACCAAAAAACTCCCAAACCAAACCCAAATTTTATTTGCCAAATAGTGAGGTTTCTATATGGCAGCCTTCTATATTGCCATTAAAACTCTGATAGAGAAGAATATGCATATAATTGTTAAGATGTATTCATGGTTGATAAGTCATTTATTATTTTCAAGAATTTAATATTCCACAAGACTAAAGAAGTTCTCTTCTTTGCATATCCTGGAAGGTAAGTCAACAATTACAATTTTTTTTAATTTAAAATAAGTCAGTCCTACATCTTTTATTTTCAATTGCAAATTTTAAATCTTCACTCCTGAACAATTCTGAAAATAAAATATAGTCAGCTCAGAACCACTAGCAGATAAAAATCTCAAATTAAATAAGCCCAAGTTATTCATTTTTTACTTTGAAATATTTGACAAGTATCTTTGTATTTGTATTTTACTTTTTGCTTTTAGAACAATTTTATATTTTGTAAGCATATTGATGAAAACATTGAGAGATCAGAAACATGCTATATTGGACAATGATTTAGAAATCATTCTGTGATTTAAAATATCCTTCTTAGATTTAGACAAATGTAAGATAAATTCCACATGGAGTTCCCTTGAACAACTAAAACCAAAAGAATTCAGAGATTTTCTTTCTCATGCCTTTTCTTCATAATTGTATATTCACTGAATAGACAGGGACAAAAATACCTTAGTCTGAACTTCATGCAACTATATTGCTGGATATTCAAAGAATATTTTAAACTTTTTATATTAAAATATTAAACAATTGTTACAAAAATTCAAATAATGCAAATACATATCTATAGTATATAAGTAGTTCAAATAAATAATTCTTTAAAATAGAATTTCATACCTCAAATTGTGAATTTCTCCTTCCCATTCTACCTTTTCATGTTCTAACTGTGATTTCACTTCATTTGTGCTTGACAGCTCCTTTTGTAGTTCACGAACCTTATTTTCCATTTTTTTAATTTTTCCTGTAAGTAGTTCACAATGACTTTTTTTAAGTTCTATTAATCTTTTATATGAATGAACTGCATCCCAAAGTTTTAATAGGCTAACAGAATCTGTATCAGGGAGAAAACAAGGTAGAAGTAAAACATATGAGTACATTTTGTCTAAAATGTACTATGCATTTTCACATTCACATATTAATATATGAACAAAAGTATACTGAGTTCCTACAATGTGGAGCACATTATATTAAACTTTGCAGATAAAACAGACAAAACTTCTACTCTTGTTTAGGTTAAAGTCTTGCAGTAAAGAAGACAAATAGTGACCATTATAAATCCAGAAAGATGCTATACGAAAATAGAACTCTGTGATCACACAAGGGAATTTGGTCTACACTGGGCCGAGGATGATTTTCTTGTGGAAGAGATGGCTACACTGAGAAATGAGGGTGAACAGGAAGCAGATAGGAAGAGGGTGAAGAAGAACATTAGCTCTATTTTTAGACAAGATGAATTAAAGGTTTTGCTTCATGTTCCCACCTGAAACAACCAAACACAAAACAGACAAACTATATCAAATAACAATTTCAAGCCAGTGGATTTCCTTCAGGTAAAGAAGACAATAATCTCTGATAGGAAATAAGTAAACCTTCTGAATATTCCTGTTTCCTGCTGTGCAAAAGCTTCCAGATCATTATACTAGAGGAACTAAAGTGAGTCTAACAGATTCCCTGAATTGAGGTGATGAAGTCTGGTAAGTCTGTAAGGAAGAGAGAGACATCACAGCATCGAATATTAGAGAGGAAGGAGCAGTACAGAGGAAGAACCCTGGAGATCTGTAGGGGGTCATCCTTGAGTATTTGAGTAATGAACACCACATGTGTGCCAGGAAACTACCTGGGACCAAATGAGAGAACATCTGGAAAGATTAGAGGAAACTATGCCAGGAAGAGTGTCATTCCCATCAGGCAGGTTATAAAAACTGGTAATTCTCTTGGCAATGGGTAATCAGAAATATCTTGCCTGAGCAGTGAGGAATTAACTCTAAGTTAAGTACTGTTCTGATATACCTAACAAATCATAAAAATAAAAAGACCAGGAAGGATCAAGTGATATGTAAGTAACCTAACTGAATCCCAAACTAAAATTCAAAAAGAGCCAGCATGAAAGATTTCATAAAACAGAAGAAAACCAAACAATCAAATTGCACTTTAGGGAGATGCAAGCTGAGAAAAATCAAACATTATGACAGACAAATCTAAACGGTGTGAGTTCACTTATGTGTGGATTTTTTTAAAGATTTGTAATAATACAAAAAAATTGCAGATGAACACATAGCCTAGAAATACTGAAAAAAAAATAAGGAAAAGACATGACAGAATGCATAAAATCTAGGGAATAGTCTATTTTATCATTTGTTACCATAAAATATAAACCTATTATAGAAAGTTAAAATTTATGAAAACTTAAGCATACAAATATAGACTGTATATGATACCACCTGATATCAAGAGAAATGTAAACAGAATTAAAGATGTATTACATAACTGCACTATTGATATAATTTCATAGGCACTTTTTGTTGCTATTGTGAATTCCAGTGTAATAAGTATCCACTTAAAAGGCCATTCAATCTTAATCATATTCACAAAAGCAGTTAATTTTTCCAGTGAATTGCCTGTACTAGTAAAAAGTGACCTCTTGCATTTCTTATTTATTTTTCACCATTCATAATACTTTTAACATAGAAAATATACATGGATTGAATATAAACTTCCAGTTAACAGCAATCTGTTAGTAGTTAAGGTTTTGTAGAGTCAAAATATGCACATAGATTTTTCACTATATCCAGTAATTATGTTACATTATAATGCTCTAAAATCTTCTATTAAAAGGTAGATAGTCAAACTGGATTAAAAACTAAGATCAAACTATATGTATCTATAAGAAACATACTTAAAGACCAAATTTGTTAAAAAGATGGAAAAAAATATATTCACTAATATTTGATAAAAGAAGGCTTAGCAGAAATGGCTATATTAATTCCAAAGTGGAGTTCATAGCAAAATCTACTCCCAGCAATAATGAAGGTCACTTCATAATGATAAAGGATTTAATTAATCAAGAAGACGCATAGTTCTGAATGTTTATGCACCCAATGACATCTTTAAAGTATATGAGGCAAAAATTGATAGAACTGAAAAAGAAAAAAAGATAAAGTTCACAAGTATCTTCTGAGATGTCAAAATTCCTTACTCAATAAGTAAGAATATGTGGGCAGAAAAATCAGCAAAAATGTAGTAGAGGGGCTGAGGCTGTGGCTCAGTGTTAGATAACTTCCCTAGCATGTGTGAGGCACTCACTGGGTTTGATTCTCAGCAACGCATATAAATAAACAACAACTAAAAAAATAAAAATAAAAAAAGAATGCAGTAGACTTGAACGCATAATTCTACTTACAATAAATCTTAATAAAATGATTAAATCAAAATGACTTTAGCCATCCAAAGTGTGTTCCCTGATTACAAAGTAATCAGAGTAGAAATCAATAATGAAAATATCTCTGAAAATTAATATTTAAAAAGTAAGTTAACACAATTTAAATAATACTGTTTAAAGAGGTAATGAAAACAGAAACTAGAAAGTATTTTGAAGTAAATGAAAATAAAAATACAAGATGGCAGAATTTGTGGAATGTAACTATTGCTGTACTTAAATGAAAATTTTTAGCACTGAATGTTCCTATTTGAAGCATCTCATATCAATGGTCTTTGACTTCCACCTAAAACTAGAAAGGAGCAAATTAAACTCAAAGTAAGCAGAAGAAAGGTTATAATAAACATGAATACATATAATAAACATTTGCTATAGTCTGTTTTTATCTCCTCAAAATTCATATCCTGAAATATAATGGATTAGGAAATAGGGCCTGTTGAAGAGAGGGGGCACAGAACTCAAAAAACTGATTAGTCCTCTTAAAAACAGAGACACACTGGAGACTATCATGCTGAGTGAAATCAGTCAATCCCCCAAACCTAAAGGCCTAATGTTCTCTCTGATATGTAGATGCTGAATCACAATGGTGGGGGTTAGTGGATGTTCACTTGATTGGACAGGGGTGAATGGGGGGATGGGAGAGAGGATGGGAATGTAAAAGATAGTAGAATGAATCTGAAATAACTTTCCTATGTTCATATAAATACATGACCAGTATAACTCCACATCATGTACAACCACATGAATGGGAAGTTAAACTCCATATATATATGATATGTGAAAATACATCCTACTGTCATGTATAACTAAAAAGAACAAATAAAAAAAATCCACAAAAAAACAGAGGTGCTAGAGAGTTTATTCATTCCTTCTGCCACGTGAAGGTACAGGAAAAGGGTAGCCATGTATGAATTAGGAAGCAGATCTGCATCAGACACCAAATCTGCTAGTATCTTGACTTTGGACTTCCCATCTTTCATAACTTTGGCAAATAAATTTATCTTATTTATTAGCTACATACTCTATATCTTGTTATAGCAACCTAAATGGGCTATAAAATCAAAGATAAAAAGAATAAAAGAGGAAATAGAAGATATAGAAAAAAATCAATGAAAATTTAAATACTTTGAGAAAATGAATAAAAGTGATAAGCCTGTATGTAACTTCCATGCTAAAAGTTGATCTCATAGAAGTAGAGAATAGAACAATGGTTACCAGAGTCTGTGTAGGCTTTGGAAGAGGGGAGATAGAGAATCATTAATGTGTATAGGCCACAGTTGGATAGGAGGAATCACTTTGTTCAGAAGTTCAAAGATTCATGATTAAGATGTTAATTCTCCTGCATCTAATTCCCAGAAGGCCAGTAGGCTCTTTATTTATGTATTTTTTATTTGACAAGTTAATTCTAAAATTCATATGAGTACTAAGATGTAGGTCAGTGGTAGAACACTTCCCTAGCATGTACAAGGCCCTGGGTTTGAACCCCAGGAAGGAAAAAAAAAAATCACATGGAAATGCAAAGAATCTAGAATAGCCAAAATAACTTAAAAAGAGCAAAATATGAAGGATAGGAGTGTTGATTTCAAGTAGTATAAATCTATAGCAATCAAAACTGTGATACTGGTATAAAGAAAGCCAAATAGATTAATGGAATAAAATGGAAAGTATGTAAGTAAATAAATATGAATATCCAAATAGCCAAATTACTTTTGACAAAGGCACAATGATGGTACAGTGGAGAAAGGATAGGTTTTTGAATACATGGTGTTGGAAGAAGTGGATATCTCCACAAAACGAACTTGGATCCATACCTCATACCCTATAGAAAATGAACTTGAAGTGGATCATTTGTATAAACATAAGACCTAAAACTAGAAAAATTCTAGACAAAAGCATAAAAGAAAAGTTTTATGACCTTGTGCTAGACAAAGATGTCTTAGACATGACACAAAAATAAAAATCCATATATAAATTGATTTCATGAAAATATAAAACTTCTGCTCTTGAAAAGATATCATTAAGAGGACAAAAAGCCTAGAATTAAAGACAAAAAAACCATGATTATTTCAATAGAAGCAGAAGAAGCATTTGACAAAATTCAGCATCTTCTTCTTCAAAACACTAGAAAACCAGGGATAGTACGAACATACCTCAATATTGTAAAAGCTATATATGCTAAACCCAAGGCCAACATTATTCTAAATATAGAAAAACTGAAAGCATTCCCACTAAAAACTGGAATAAAGCAGGGATACCCTTTCACCACTTCTATTTAAGGTAGTCCTGGAAAATCTAGCCAGAGCAAATTAGACCAAAGAAAGAAATTAAAAGGATACAAGTAGCAAAAGAAGAACTCAAACTAGCCCTCTTTGTTGATGACATAATTTGATATTTAGAAGATGCAAAAACCTCTACCAGAAAACTTTTAGAACTCATAAATAAACCCATCAAAGTAGCAGGTTGTAAATTTAACACCATAAATCTATGGTGTCCCTATATATCAGTGATGAATCAACTGAAAAAGAAATTATAAAAACTATTCCATTAACAATAGCCTCAAAAAATAAAATATTTGGAAATCAATCTAAAAAAAAGAGTTTTTAAAGACCTTTACAATGAAAAACTACAGAACACTAAAGAAAGAAATTGAAGAAGACTTTAGAATATGGAAAGATCTCCCATGTTCTTGGATAGGCACAATTAATATTGTCAAAATGGCCAAACTATCAAATGTGCTATACAAATTTAATGCAATTCCTATTTAAATTCCAATGATGTTCTTAATAGAAATAGAAAAAGCAGTCATGAAATTCACTTGTAAAAAAAGGAGGCCCAGAATAGCCAAAGCAATCTTTAGTGAGAAGAGTGAAGCAGGAGGCATCACAATACTGGATTGTAAATTATATTTCAGAGTTATAGTAACAAAAATGACATGGTATTGGCACCAAAATAGACATGAATACCAATGGAACGGAATAGAAAACAGAGACAAACCCACTTAACTATAGTTATCTCATACTCCATGAATGTACATTGGAGAAAAGATAGCCTCTTTAACAAATGGTGCTCAGAAAACTGGAAATCCATAGAGCAAAGTGAAATTAGACCCCTATCTTTCACCCTGCATAAAAACTCAATTCAAAGTGGATCAATGATCTAGGTATTAAACCAGAGACCCTGAGCCTACTAGAAAAAAAAGTAGGTCCAAATCTCTATCATGTCAACTTAGAAACTGAATTGCCCAACAATACTCCTAAGCACAAGAAGTAAGATCAAGAATCACTAAATGGGATGGGTGCAAACTAGTAAGCTTATTCACAGTAAAGGGAACAATCGATAATGTGATAGAGCCTACAGAATAGGAAAAAAAAATCTTCCCTGCATGTACCTCAGATAGAGCATTAATGTCCATCATATAAAACTTTTTTTTAATAGATGGACACAGTACCTTTATTTTATTAATTGTATCTATGTGGTGCTGAGGATTGAATCTAGTGCCTCACACGTGCTAGGTAAGAGCTCTTCCACTGAGCCACAACCCCAGCCCAAGAACTCAAATAACTTAGCACCAAAAAAAAAAAAAAAAAAAAAAAAAAAATCAGTAACTGGGCAAATTGAGCAGACACTTCACAGAATTATAATTGATCAACAAATATATGAAAAAAATGTTTAACATCTCTAGTAATTAGAGAAATGCAAGTTAAAACTACACTGAGCTTTCATCTCATCGAGTCAGAATGGCAGTTATCAAGAATACAAGTAGCAATAAGTGTTGGTGAGGATGTGGGGAAAAGGTACACTCATATATTGCTGATGGGACTATAAACTGGTGTAACCACTATTAAAAGTAATATGGAGATTCCTCAGAAAACTTGGCATGGAACTACCATTTTACCCAGTTATCCCTCTCCTCAGCATGTACCCAAAGGATTTAAAATCAGCATACTATATATCACATTAATGTTTATAGCAGCTCAATTGGCAATAGCTAAGTTATGGAACCAATCTAGGTGCCATTCAACAGAAGAATGGATAAAGAAGATGTGATATATTACACAATGGAATACTACTCAGAATGACTTTATAACCATCGCTGGTAATTGGATGAAACTGGAGATGACCATGCTAAGTGAAATAAGCCAATCCCCAGAAAACCAAAGGCTGAATGTTCCCTCTGACATGTACATGCTAACTCACCATAAAGGGGGGGGAGAGGAAGAACAGAAGTTCAGTGGATTAGATAAAGGGTTATGAAGGGAAGGGAGGAAGGATGGGAAAAGACAAGACAGCAGAATGAATTGAACATAACTTTCCTATTTTCATATATGATGCATGACCAGTGTAACACCACATTATGTACAACCACAAAAATGGGAAGTTATACTCCACGTAAATATGTCAAAGTACAAATAAAAAATTTAAAAAACCTGTATGATTTCTTTAAAATACTATCCTGAAGATAAGAAATATTATTTTACACTTGTTATGATTTTATCTTCTATATAACACCACATCATTAAAAGAAAAAAGAGGATTAAAAAGTCAAGCTTCAAATTGAGGAAAAATTCTTTCAAAAATATAGTCGATAAAGGAATCATATTCAGAATATATAACCAACACTTAAAAACTCAACAAGTAATAAACAACATAAGTTTTAAAATGACATTTATTTGAAAAGACAGTTCACCAAAAATACACAAATGGAAAAAAAAAGCCCATGGAAAGATATTCAACATTATTGATGATGAGTATAATGTACAATAAAACAATAATGTATGGATAATAGACACCCATTAGAATGGCTAAAATTAACAAAACAAAACTGACAATACTGTGTGTTTGTGAAGATAGGGAAGAACTGAAACTCTCATATACTGTTGTTGAGAATGCAATGGTACAAATACTTTGAGAAAAATTTGGCAGTTTCTTAGTAAGAAAATATAAAGGGGCATTAGGAGATGTTCATGGGTGATTAATTTAACTCTCTTGATTACATGAGTTATTTTATATGTTTAATACATATGTCACAATGCATCAAATTCTACACTTCACATATGTACAGTTTATCATGTATTAATAATACTTCACTCAAGCCATTAAAACCCAAAAGTTCTATTGCAAGAACAAACATCTAAAATAGTGGTTATGACACATAAAGAAACAGAATAAAGCTGGAAGACTGAGATCTTTATCCTTATAACAATGAGAAGTGATGAGTGGGTTTTAAGGAAGGAGTTAAAATGATAAGATCTGAATTTTTAAAAATAGGTAAATATAGTTTCAAAGCAGACCATGGTTTCAGGAGGTGGGGTGAGCAAACAGTTGCTAAGATTACTGCAGCAGTACAGATACAAACAAAAGTTTTTTGACCTGTCTATACTCAAGACACAGAATAAAAACAAAGTTAACAAAAAAGACTGCAGTACTATTCATGCTAAGAAAAGTACAGTGGGAATTACTGTAGCTCTTTGACTCACAGTGTGTATAAAAGTTCTCATTTTTTAAAAAAAATATATTTTCAGTTGTAGGTGGACACAATAGCTTTATTTTATTTATTTATATGTGGTGCCGAGGATCAAACCCAGGGTCTCACATGTGCTAGGTGAGCACTCTATTACTAAGCCACAACCCCAGCCCCTCATTCTATTTTAATATAAAGCATATTTCTGATATAACAGCACTGTAACACATCAATGTTTATGGTGCAATGCTAAGCAACGTGTGTATATATTAATATACAAAAGGCCCTATATTTATGCAATGATCTTACCTTTACACTCCATTCTAAGTTGTTCAATTAGGAGCAACATATTCTCATAACTAGGGTAAAGCAATTCATAATCCTCTGAGGCTGTTTCAGACGATTGAGTTAAGTCATCAAGGTCATCCATAGCATTTATTTTTTGGGGGGCCTATAAAATAAATATTAGTATTTCAAAATGTCCTCTCTGAATATTTAGACCATATACTAAATTTACAGAAGTGACAATTACTCCTAAGTTTTTCTTGTATTTTTTGATACTGGGGACTGAACTACCCAGTGGTGCTTTACCACTGAACTACATACTCAGACCTTTTACTTTTTTATTTTGAGCTTAGGGTTTAAGTTGCTGAGGCTCGCCTTGAAGCTGGGTCCTTTTGCCTTGTCCTCCTGAATCACTGGGATTACAGGCATGTGCCACCCTGCCTAATTATCCATGTTATAATATGAGCAGAAGCACAGGTGCTTCTTGAAAGAACTGACTTTTGTCAAAAGGATACCTTTATCAATAGCCACTATTTCTTAATCACTTTTTCAAAGGAAATATGTATATATAACAAAAGATTCTCTATTCTTTCACTTTACTTTTTATAATGTATCTGTAAATTTATATTTTTATAATGATTAGCTTTTACAATACCTTTTCCTTTTCAATAGATGCTTTCTTTATGGGCCTAAAATAAAAGCATAAAGTCTTTATAGGCAAATATTAAATCTGTAAAATACAAAGACTATCTGAACTGTTATCATTTTATAACATATTTGCATTTTAATTTTATTTTTTCCATTCACAAAACTAACAGGTTATTTAAAATGTAATAATTTTCTATAAGGGGATTCAACTATAAACAAAGAGTAACAGAAAGGGACAACAAATGACACTATAATAATATCATAACAAAGAATTAAATTTAGGTCAAACTTTGATCAAAGCAAAAGGAAAAACATAAAGTTACTTTATAGAAAGAAATACATAAGGTTTTTTTGTTACTGTCATTTTTAATAAAAGCGAACTTTTATGGGCACTCAGACATATTTAGAAAATATCGATAAGTCCTTATGTAAGAAATCCTTTTAAAATCATGATAGAAATTAATTTTTTCAGGATCTATTATGGAATTGGTATGCATTATTTTAAGCACTATAAATGTGTTTTAAGCTAATTTTAATGCTCATAATAATTCTGAGAGGTAGGTACACATTAGGTATCTTTTAAAGGAAAAAACTAGGCAAAGAAAGGTTAAGAAACTTGCCTGAGACCATATAGCTAATCAATGGCAAACCCAGAATTCAAACCCAGGAATTCTGGCTCTATAACATGTGTTTCACATGTGTTTTGAAACAAACATTTATCTTCAAGTGCTTTTAAGTGATACAATAGCAGATTAATCTGCATAATCATTTCATTTCTGGCTATAATTATAAACAATAATTTCTTTCTTTTTCCTTTTTCTTTTGGCACCAGGGATTGAATCTAGAGGCACCAATCCCTGGGACACATTCCTACCTCATTTTCATTTTTGCTTTTTTTTTTTTTTTTTTTTGAGACAGGGTCTTGATAAGTTTAGGGTCTTGCCAACTGCAGAGGGTGGCTTTGAACTTGCAATCCTCCTGCCTCAGCTTCCCGAGCCACTGGGATGACAGGTATGCACCACCGCACCTGGCTAATAATAATGATTTCTGAATCTTGCAAATATCTTTTTCAAAATAGAAATATTTTAAACCTAGGCAATTTTGAAAATCTACATTCAATAAACCAATGACTGATTTTTTCCTAAGGAAATTAATGATTCATCATTCATCTTTCAACATAAACTTATCAAACATGTCAGTGACACTGCTGGTATATGGAAACAGACTTTTTATACTTTAAAACTTTATATTTCAAAAGTAATAATCCATGCTAGGTTGTTAGTATTTTACTTTCCTATGTACATAAGCTAAATCCTCCCCATTTCCCCAGAATTTAAACAATTATTAAATTGACACACCTGATATTTTAGACTAACATACAAAATAATAGCTATTTATGATGACAACTATCCAAAGCACAAGGTATAATTACCTTCTATTTAGTGCAACTTAAATGTTTGTATATTTTTTTTATTACATAATTAAAAAAAATCTAAGTGTGGCAATTAACTTTTGGGTCATTATTTCCATGCTCCATTATATTAGAATATTCCACTTCTGAACGAATTCATGATGAACAACAATCTCTTATCATAAAAAAAAAATACACGCACACATGAATAGAAGTTCTAAGAACAATTAATTTACTATAAATGCTCAAAAATAATATGTGAAGCTTTCTAATACTTCAACATGCAAACACAATTGAATAAATATGTCCTTTTCTGCTGAATCATTTCCAACAGCATGCAAGCATCCACTAAAAACTTCTATTTTAAACAAAAAGAACTCTCTTTAATTCCACATTCTTCTTAGTTATTTCTGACTTTTCTATTGTCTTTCCAATTAAGAATTCTTTAAGTTATTGTCCATACTTATCTATTGCAGTCAGGTTTCCATAGTGACCATTTATTGAAATTGCTCCTTGTCAGTCACTTGTCCTTATTTTAATCAACTTGTTAGCAGTGTGATATCACGGAGCATTCTCTTTCTCCAGACCATGCTATACTGTTTTATTTCCAGAAAAGTAATCACTGTTAACATTCACAAGGAAATAAATTTATAGATTTTACCTTTCTTCATCCTGATCTATTTCACTTAAGTGGCAACCATCCTTTACTTGTAGTAGACCACCAGTTAATGAATCAGCCATCTCAAATGCTGGTGTAGTCACAGATTCTTTGGAGGTATATTTTTCATTTTCATTTTTCTTTACTTCTTTTGTATGTAAGGCAGGATCACTAATTTAAAAATCCATTAAAAAGCCTGTTTTTAGTAATAATTCTACTGATAAACAATAAAAAATTCCAAATCTTCCTCATTTAAATTCATTTATTAATTCAAAAAGTTATGAAGCACCAGTGAATAAAATAAAATGTATATTCTCTGCTTCAAACAACAAATAAATTTACAATTATAATACAAAGTGTTACATAATAGTGGACATATGAAAAGTTATTTCTACATACAAGGAAGTTGAATAGTATCCTGAAAGCCAAGTGAAGAAAGTTTTTTAGAGGAGTTTTTCATTGGGTCAAATATTGCTGACAGGTTAAGTAAAATGAGGTGGAAGAAATGATGTCAAGAGTTATTAAAGTGGGGGCTGGGGATGTGGCTCAAGCGGTAGCGCGCTCGCCTGGCATGCGTGCGGCCCGGGTTCGATCCTCAGCACCACATACCAACAAAGATGTTGTGTCCGCCGAAAACTAAAAAATAAATATTAAAAATTTCTCTCTCTCTCTCTCTCTCTGTCTCTGTCTCTCTCTTAAAAAAAAAAGTTATTAAAGTGAAAATCAGTGGTGACCTTGGGGAAAATAATTGTGGAGGAGTGGCAGGAATAAAACTTACTGAGTTCAAGAAGGAATGGAGGGCTGAGGTTGTAGCTTAGTGGTAAAGCATTTGACTAGCATAAGACCATAGGTTCCATCTTTAACAACACACATACACAAGCACACACTAAAAAAACTGTTTATAGAAATGCAATAAGCTAGATTTGCTAACCCTTGTGCTAAAACCCAAGTGTTAATGCAGTAAATCTTTAAATATACCATGTATGCATGTAATTATCTTTTTATTTTATTTTAATTTAGTTCATTTGTTTATTTATTGGTACTGGGAACTTAACCCAGGGGTGCCTTACCACTTGGCTACCTCCTCAGTATTTTTACTTTTTATTTTGAGGCAGATACTTAGGGCCTCACTAAGTTGCTGAGGCTGTTCTCAAATTTGAAATCTTCATGCTAGCATCCTGACTGGCTGGAATTACAGGCATGTTCACCTAAGTACAACTCATTATCCTTTCTAAAGATGATATATTTCAATATGTACCACACCATATATTTCAAGTAACTTTACATACAATTTATAAAAATTCAGTTTATAAAATGATTTTTTGAATTTTCCTGCTTATATTCCTGTTACAGAATTCGATAATTTAAAATGAAACACTATTTTCTATATTTGAATAGTATAAAATACCTAGAATTAGAAAATTTCTTATGAAGCAAGAAATACTGTCCATAAAACTTTGGTCTATTGATAAAAATGAGCAAAGTGACTATCAGATATAACTAAGACATTTTCAGGGATCTTTTAGCTTAGTTTAAGAATTTATTATTTAATTCCTTGGTCTAATAGTTTTTTAGTACCATATATAAACATAAATATATAAAGTGTTAAAATATACTATTAATCATTATATAAGGATTGAAAAATTTAGGTCATTCCCAATGTCACCTAGCTGTGAAGCCTTTGAAAAAAGAGTCCATACTTACTGACTTAGATGTTTTGTAGTCATTCTTTTTTTTTTTTTTTGCTAAGCTACACCCCAGCCCCTGTCAATAAAGTTTTATTGGAATTTAATCTCACTTACTCATTTAATGTCTATGATAGATTCTGGATTACAACAGAGAACTTCGGGTCCACAAGACTAAAATATTTACCATCTGGTTCTTTATGGAAAAAAAGTACGCCAATTCCTGATTTAGTACAGCAAAAATTCTTTGATGAAATTTTTAATAGGTTTTATCTAATATACTGAAGTACTGATGGAACAAGGATGCCCTTAGCAATTTTCAGATTAATTTGAGAGTCAAATATTTAAGCACTAGACATTGTGAACAAAACCCCCAAATCTAATGACTATTTTTTTGGTAAAAAGGTAGAATGTGAATATAGCATGTAGCTTCCTTCTGCAATTTAACAGATTATACAAGTGTTAGAACAAAATTTGACTAGAATTTGTCATCAAATTGCTTTAAATACATTTTAATTGCACACTATAGATGCAACCTCATTTTTAACCATTTTATACTCAAAATTTTTTTCCATAAAATTATAAACTATTTCCTCATTGATGAGTACTTAACTATCTCAAACTTTGACATGACAATGCTATAATAAATATCTTTAACATTCACATACATGTATTTAACAGATTTATATAAATATTCTTTATATGCTATGTTCTTTATGTACATTATATATAATATGTATAATAGTATGCAATACCTAGCATGTTTATCATAATGTATTTTATATATATAAAATATGTGTCTAACAAATGTGTGAAAGCATGTATTTACAGCTAGTTTTCCTGTCCCAGAGGGATCCAGTTAACAGAAATGAAGCTGTTAGGTTAAAATAATGATATATTTGAAAGTTTGATACATGCTACTTAACTAAATTACCCTTCAAAAAGTATTTCAACCTTTCAAAAAGTATTTACCAATTTCCTTTAGAAATAGAGCATGAGAATGTTTCTTTGTCCTCACATTACTCAACTCTACTTATTATTTTTTGAGAAAAATTTTATTAGTTTAATTGGATAATAGTTATCTTATGTTTATTTTCATTTTTCTGATATCCAGAATGAATATCCCTAACATAGCATAAAATTTGTCAACCACAAATATTAGCCCAAATTAGAATTAGTTTTACAGGACAGCAATTGTTATCTCCCGTTAAACAGTGCCATAGTCTTACCCTTCATGTTTTTTATTCTCCTCAATAGGAAATTTCTGGTTATCAGTTTTTTCATTCTTTCTTTGTTGAATTAGTCCATCATCATTATCTGTGGCAGCAAAACCATCAGATAGGCTTTCTGATACTTCCATTTCATTACCTTTGTGCTCCTTTTTTTCTTCCACCTGTAATAAAAAGTTTGATAATAAGGGTGCCTGTTACTTTTCAATTAAAAAAAATTGTTTTCAATGATTTTATCAATTGACTCAAGTTTGTCATGATTTCAGTCCATAAAAAAATTTTGTGCTTACTTTGATTTTTATCATCACAGGTCATTGAAATTTTAAAAAATTCTGCTTCAATTCTATTTGAGAACAGAATTTTTCAAAAATTTCTCCAAAGGGTTATTCTTAATTTTATGTCTTGTATTTTTATCAACACTTTTTTATCTAACCGAGTTTGTATTCCTTGTATGACTGGCAGAAATAAAAAGGAAAACAAAGAAAATATGCCTGCCCTCTTCTGTGTTTACTACATGGATTTCACATTAAACAGCTGGATTTAGAAAATTTCATGTGAGGCTTCAACACCAGATGGACTAAAGGGAAACTGCTGAGTTGCCACTACGGAATTCTGGAAAATGAGATCCTTCCAAATTTCATATTCCATAATCATAAAATTTTATAAATGAAGGATATGTAATTTATTGCCTACTTTAGCCTCATTATCTACTTTTAACAAAAGGTTTTTTTCCCTGTAAGGCGTCTAAGTGGTATTACACAGGATTTTATGGCACCTGAAGAAATGTTACAATTCCATAATGTCAGAAAAAATAAGTTAGTGGATAAGATCATCAAATTAATCATATAGAAGTGACTTTGCCAAAGTAATTAAATGTCTTTGTGAGGGATGGAGAGCCTCATTTAATTTTTCTTTTAAACATATCTCCATATTTTTGTTCATCTCAAATTTCCACCTTTCTACCCTGGAGTCAAAAACCAAATTTTTGGCTAAAGATTTCTGCTACTTATGTGATTTCATTCATGTCAAAATTTAACAAACGTTATAAAACAACATATGTAAAGGGATGATTAAATAAAAACATTTGAGAGTGGTGATAAAAATATAAGGACCTTTATATATTTTTAAAAAATATTTAAAGTGGTCATGTTGGAATTATAAACTGGAACAGTTTGAGTAAAATAAATATAACTGTGCACATGAAAACAAAACAAACATAAATTTGCTGGAAATTTTTATTGCAATTCTCAATCTACAACCTTTCTCACTCATTTCTTTATCATTACATTTACATAGGGAAACAACAACTCAAACTTACTACATTTTTTGCAACTTCTATGCTCATCTTGGTTTAGAAAGTCTTATAGTATAGAGCTAAATTAGTTTCTTAGTTCATATGTTACTTGGAAGACTGAATGACTAAAGATAATTAAAGAATAAAGATTATGAGAATGTTTTCCTGAACTCTTGTATTTTAGATGGGAGAAATAATTTATATCTAAACATAATTTCATATTTATATAACTTCATTTTATAAATGAGCTTTTAATAAGTAGAAAAATCAGAATATAGCTCATAAAGAGAAAAACCAAGAGTACATGCTTTTGAAATAACTTTATCCTTAAGTAATCAAAGGGCATGGGCAAAGAAAAGTTAGAAAATAATTAAAATTTAATTGTTGAAGTTCTTAGTGTATATTCAGCTACTCCCAAATCACTGGACTGTAACTAAGAAGTGAAAAGTAATTCATGTTAGACATTTAGGAGAAAAACACGAATGAACAAACTTAACTTTGTCACTATTTGTTTGAACTAAACAATTTATTATGCTTTAAATTTACCAAAATGAACTGATGATTTTTAATATTACAAAGTCTTCATTACATAAAAAGATTTTACTTCATTAGACTTTAAATAGGGAGGGCTTACTGTACATTTAAATTCATTTATCAGTAACTGGAAAGCCAATATGAATAAATACCAAATAGAAAAAAAAATCCTAAATTTTAACTCAAGTGATATATTATGACAGTTTTATGCATTTATATGGATTGCCTTAAATCTCGTTCTATCATATTCTAAAGTCCACTGAAGACAATGGATAAAAATATTTTTATAATATTTACTAACTTCCCACATTGAAATAAAATAAGTTAAAATGTTATTGTTTGTACTCTAAGACCAAAAGTTCCATTCTAGAAGAAATGATTCACTTAACAGGCAGTTGGGTTGATTTTAGGACCCTGTTTTCTCTCTTATCACAGACACTGAAATAATAGAGATCAGAAGGCAAAATGAAATTTTTAAGTATGGTATTGGCATATATAAAACTACAAGTTTTGAGCCACTGAGAATAATCATCCCTTAACATGAATACAATTCAGTGGTTGTCACTGAATTGTTGTATTGTTCATAACTTCAGCTCTCTCATTTAAAAACTCAAATTTGATCTTATCTTCTTTATTATGTAAAGGTGATTTTACAAATGGAAGCACAAACAATCTTCAGAAAAATTTTGCCTAAATTCTATGAGTACAGTTTAGTTATAAATTATTACAGATTATAAAAATATTTTGTTTATAACTAGTTGTAATGCTTTTAAAATTAAATATTAAGTTATGATCTACTGACTTTAAAAGGCTAGTCTGAAAAATAATTTTATTTGGCCTATGCTACCTTATTAAAGCAAAATAATATTAAACTAGAAATTAAATTTTTACATACCTGTGACTGGTTATTGTCACTGCCATCAAGCCTTTTTTGCTCTTCTTCTGATGTTACTTCTAAGTTTGGTTCTGTTTACAAATGTTAACATCAACTACTTAGAAAAATGATAAAAAAGTAACAATCTTTATAAAAACAGAAAGTAATAAAAAGTTAAAATAAGTTTTTATTTCCCTACATACAAATTTAAATTATGCTTAATCTTTAAGTGAATATTTACTTCTTTTGAAAAAACTGTAGTAATCTAAAACTTCAACAAATTGGAGACACTAGATTTTACCACATTCAAAGCATACAAACAACTCAAAAGATTCATCCACAGATTCATTCACTCAAAGTAAGTGAATAAACCCCCAGAATTAAAACTTTTAATCCTATAGTAATACATAAATTTGCATAACATATTATTCTCTACCCAATAATAGTAACTTTTAAACAACCTGCTGAACATTTTCTTCATCATTATGGCTTCCAACAGTACTGTTACTTTTCACCTTTATCAGTAAACACTTTGTTCCTTATTTCTAAAATGTTTTCATTCACTGTTCTGACAAATTTCTTTTCTTCTTTTATGACTCAGTGTGCTAGGTGAAGTCTTCCTTAATTGTGGTTATTATTCCCTACATGAACAGCTATTAACTTTCCTAAGGGCTACTGTAATACTTGTATCAGTTTTTTATTGTATTGTAAATTATTTCTTTCCATATCTATCCCTTTTGCTCCTAGGCTGTAAAAATAAAACAAACAAACAAACAAACAAAACAAAAAAAAGGTTGTGTCTGAGTAGGCAATCTTTAAATTTTTCCTACTTAGCCTAAAAGTTCTAAATATGCTGGGCCCCACACTTAAGTTTATGCTAAATACTAGGTTAAACAAAGTTATTCCTTCTCCTAATTCTTTTTGTTAGTTATATGTAAGGGAAAGAATACATTATTTATATGTTATGTTAGGGGAAGAATCCACATGCCTTGTTAAAAGGTATTCTGTTTGGTTGTAGGTAAGAAGAATAAAACACAAGGTAAAAACTATGGTATCGCCAGGCACAGTGGTGCCTGCCGGTAATCCCAGTAGCTCGGAAGGCTGAGGTAGGAGGATCTTAAGTTCAAAGCTAGCCTCAGCAATTTAGCAAGGCACTAAGCAACTTGGTGAGACCCTGTCTCAAAATAAAATACAAAATAGGGCTGTCTGTGGCTCATTGGTTGAATGCCTCTGAGTTCAATCCCTGGTACCAACAAAACAAAACAAAACAAAACACTACAACAAAACTATGATACTAGTCTAGGTGTCCGGAAAATGTGGTATATATACACAATGGAGATTCATTTAGCCAAAAACAAAATAAATAAATAAAATTATGGCATTTGTAGAACAATGGATAGAACTAGAAATGATCATGTTAAGTGAAATAAGTTAAACTCAGATTAAGGGTCCAATGTTTTTTCTAGTATGCAGAAGCTGGAGAGAAAAAAAGAAAACAACATTGGGAGTGGATGTCCTAAAAATAAAATTACTAGAGGCCAAATTATATTGTTATATCGTTTGCATGTACAAATACGTAACAAGAAATTGCCTCAATATATACAAGTGTAATATCAATAAAAAATGTAAAAAAGAAAAAAGCACATAAGGAAATTTTGCCACAAAAAGATTTTTGAAAAGTCAGAACTACAGTAACATGAAATCATGCACAGGTACTCAATAGTTGTATTCTCTATGCTTCTTTATTACTTTCTTTACTCTCTTTGTTTTCTGCCTTCTGTGATTCACAGGTCATGAGGAGAATAATTCCTTAACAGAAACATGGCCCAAATATTCATCTTTTCTTTATTGGTTAAGGTTATCTTTCCAAATTCTATGGATGGTGACTGATTTTTAGTCACTGATTGTGATACAAAGGGATATTTATCAACAGGTTTCATATTACTAGATCTTTTTTCAGATTCTTATAATTTTAAAAAAATTTTTATTTGTTCATATTAGTTATATATAACATTAGAATTTATTTTGATTTAATAATAAATGCATGGAGTACAGTTTGCTCCAATTAAGTCTCTAGTACTTACCTTTATCTCCCCCGCACCCTGCTCTCTTTCCTAAACACTAGAGATCTATTTATTTACTTTTTTTAAAAAAATTAGTGTCTTGTGGATATACATAATGGTAAGATTCACTGTAGTTTATTCATATATGTACATTGGAAAGTTAGGTCAGATTCATTCCATTGTTTTTAATCTTACCCTGTCTCTTCTCCCTCCCCCTCTATCTACTACTACTCCCTGAGCTTTCTTTTATTTTGATGGCATTCATCCCTCCAATTCTTTCCTCACTCTCCCCACACAGTTTTGAATAGCTTCTGTATATCAGAGAAAACATTAGATCCTTGACTTTCTGAGTCTGATGTATTTTACTTAGCAGTATAGTCTCTCAGTTCTATCTATTTATCAGCAAACGATATAATTTCATTCTTTTTCATGACTGAGTAAAACTCTGTTGTGTATATATACCACATTTTAAAAAATCCATTCATCTGTTGAAGGGCACCTAAGTTGGTTCCATATCTATTGTGAACGCTGCTATGAACACTGATGTGGCTACATTCTTATACTATGCTGCTTTTAGATCTTTTGCATATATACCAAGGAGTGGGACAGCTGGGTCATATGGTGGCTCCCTTCCTAGATTTTTGAAGACTTTCCATACTGGGGAGTGGTTGCACTAATTTTCCACCAATAATGTATGAATGCACCTTTTCCCCCATATCTTCCCCAAAACTTATTATTATTTGTATACTTGATAACTGTCATTCTGATTGAAGAGATGAAATCTCAATGTGGTTTTGATTTGCATTAAATTGTTAGATCTTTGACAAGTCTTATTACTGAGGATCAAACCAGTAGAACTCTGATCTGAAAATTTTAAAAATAAGGTTTTAATATATTAGAACATAAATGATGATAATAGAAGTGAAACCAACTTATGCAAATTTTCTTCACAGAAAGTCCCATGTCCACCTGTACCCCACATACATCTATTCCTTCATGGCTTATTGTATTTTATATATCCTGTACTTGCCATTCATTTAGATAAGTTTAATTACTTATTTATCATCTCCCTATTTTACTACATTTTTATTTATTGGTATTACAGTATTTTGTGTTTCACTCAGTCACCACTGTCATATTTTGTTTTCCAAGAAAGCATTATTTTTCATTAAGATTCTTCAGAAATATGAATTTTGTATTAAAATTTAGGTCTAATTATTCTGAATTTAAATATGCATGATAGTATTTGCATTATAAAAACATGGGCTTTAATGAATATACCATTTTATATAGAAAATATACTTTAACTACAATGAGATAGCCTTTCTTTAATGCCTCACAATTCACTTTTAAGTCTTGGATAAACATCATAAATTTTTACAAAAAATGATAGCTTTAAGTGATGTAATTGTTCCCATTTTTCAATGGGAAAGGGTAATGAGTCTAGGTACACGATAATTCATTCAAAAAATCCAATGAATATAGAGTGACATGAAATAGGGATGCATAGATAATTAAAATTTCTTTTTTTTTTAAATAGACAAAATTGTCAGATTTAAACTTTTTAAGAATGAAAGAAAAAGAAATACAGAAATGAAACTTTAAAAGCCATTTCATCAGGCTCCCTTATCATTTGATATCCATGAACATTATACATAGTTTAAAACTTTGGTACTTATGCCTTAAGAGTAATGTAACTTACTTGAATGTATACTGAATTGACAGCTTTGGTTATGACATGTATAATTTACCTGATTTGTTGATACCAAATTGTCAATATCACTGTTTACTGATTTAGAATTGTGAGAAAAATCATAAGATTTGCTTGTCTTTAGTAGTAAAATATTTTTCATTTTGTTATTTTCATAAATTTCACGTAATATTAAATTAAATTTCATTTTGTGCCCTTTAAAAAAAAAAAAAACTTTGGTACTAACTGTGATCTGAGAATCCCTGGAATTCAGCATCTGTTCCAGGGGTCCAAGAAGTCTAATTAATACTAAATGTTATTTGCCATTTTCACATAAATGTATAGTGTATATTCAGAGACATGTATATTCAGAGATATGATGTGTCATAAAAACATAGTTCTAATGGCTAATGAGTCAAATGTAATGGCTATTGGAAAGTATGACTGTGCATGCTTATTTTTTAAATCTTTCAGATATAGTTTCTAATATAGTAAATTTTGATAGATACAATCCACTTAAATAAAAGCTCTTTAGAGTGTAAAAATTGTTAATACTACAAAAGGATCCTAAGACCCAAAGTTTCAAAATTAGTTTTGAACTGTGTGTACCAAATAGTTATTAAAATGTGATTACTTTACCCATTATTAATAATCAAAACATACAAAAAACCCAAAACATACCCAAACATGCTTGCACACAAACACAGTCTGTTAATCAGACCATCTGATTGGCTTAAGATCACCAGTATTAACAATACTAAGAAAAAATAAAGTTAAATTACAATTGACGTGTTAGTAAGTAAAGCTTTACTCTAGGAAAACATGAGAATCCAATACATTTCTGTTTTTTTTTTTTTTTTCCTAGAAGAGGCAGGATCTTGCTATATTGACTGAAGTAAAACTCTTTTCAGAGACACACTGAGGAGCTAGAATTACAGCCATGAGTACTGTGCCCAGCTCTCAATAAGCATTTTTTAAACTTTGCAAAAATCTTATAATCTCATTTAACCTCTGTGAATCCTAACAAGTATAGGGATTCCAAATTGGGAACTTTAGGGTACAGCAATGTAAAAATAGAAACATCTGAATTAAAGCTTATACTAAACTTCTCATACTTTTTTTTCAAACATGAACCAATAATTACATTTGTATTATTAAATCTTTCCATCAAACAGAAAAAAAAATTGGGAATAAGAAGACTCAACACTTCAAATAATGTAATGTAGTTCTTTCCAGAGTAACTTGTATTACAAAGTTTACCTGATTTGAATGTTTGTACATCCTTCATTCCTATTGCTTTACTCAGAAGAGAATCTTTCATTTCACTGGTAGTCTGGATGAATTTTGAAACAAGATATTTAATAAATAATGTTTACTGCATATAGCATGTAGTTAATAATTTCAAGATAAAAAAATAAAAGATATTTACCTTTAATTGAGGATATTTCTCAGGAGATTCTAAATAGCAAACAGGACATATAATCAATTATATGTAAATATGACAAAACCAACCAGACATTTTTATGCAGGGTTAGTATGGAGCTGAATCCCCATGCTTAGGTTTGGAAATAAGTTTTTTTCCCCAGTGTTTGGATAGCAATATGAAAAATGTATTGAAGAAAAAATAAGAATATAGGTTTAACAAAACATGCAGTTAAGGTTTCAAAAGTGAGATTATATTTCTAATGACCATAACTAAAGTAGAAGTCTGCTCATGAACCAATGTGAACATGCTGCCTGAGGGATAGAAAAGTGATCTCTAATCAGAGGAGCAAAACATGACACTGACAGGATGTCAAAGCTGATGGCAGAATGTAACAGCATAGGCCTTTAATGTAACACATTAGAATCATTTGTACCATTATACTACAAGTATTTATCAAGTCCCTCAATTTGTTCTGTATTTAGGAAGTACAAAGTTGTAATAACAGTTCAGTAATGCATAAATTTATTTCTCAACAAAGAAAGTTTTCTGAAATTATCAGCTTGGATATATACTTGTAGAATAATAGTTAATAAAAATATTCATTTTTTTCCATACCCATGTTGGCTACTGGTATGCCTACATTTCTTGTTTTCTCTAGTTTAGCCATCTTAAAGTTTCTTGATCCACTCATGCAAGATGGTATATAAATCATATCTAAGAAATAAGGTATAACAAGTTTTAATATTGAAATATGATTATCAAAAAAGAAAAACTAAATTGTCACAGAATTATTTGATATTAATAACCTTTTATATTTCAAAATCAGTGGTATATTTACTAAGAAAAAAATTTTGGTATTCAAGGAATTAATTCTATTGTCTCTTGTGTCCAGAATTAATCTGGTTTGGTGTATCATGCTGATCTTTAAAGGAATTTATGAAACAACAATTTTATACCAAAAATGGCTTTAAGAAAGGCAATGCTTCTATACTCAATTAATTTCATTTGAGTAAATAATATTAATGCAACATACATCTTTCATGCCAGATAGTTAAAGAATGGAGAAGTAAGTAGCTGTAGTTTACCCAATTCTCAAATTCCCTACTGTTTCCAATAATCTCTGAGACAACAATAATCTAATTTGTGGTTTGAGTGAAAATACACTGAAGTCACCAGAATTGAGTTTTCTCTAGTTTCTGCATCATTACCTCCAAAATGTTTGTTTCCTTTCTTATTTCCTCTAAACAGTTCCTCTTCTTTTCAAAAATAACTCTAAATTCTGGTCTAGATTTTCTCCATTTTATATATATTTTTAATGAGTTATTCCCACCACTTCTTTTCTTTTTATTTTGCAGTAGTATCTTAGAATTATATCTATTTCATCTTCCCTTTGATCCTTTCCCTCTGGGTCGAAAACATGCTGAGAAATAAAAACAAAATCTATACTTTCCCTTGACCCTGTAATGTCTTATATTATTATGAAATGGCTAGTCCTAGATTTCTCTAAAGTGAAGTCTATGTCCTTGCTGTTCAGAGTATTGTCTGAGGACCAGCAGAACTGGCATCACCTTAGACCTTATTAGAAACAAAAAATTAGAGACCTGCTGAATCAGGATTCATACTTTTAAAATGGTCCACAAAAAGTGATTCATTAAAGCTTGAGAAATTATGGTCTGAGTTAATTCCCAATTCCTTTACCTTAATTTACCATTTTAGATTCCAGCCTCAAGTTCATCTGTATCATGTCCTCTAAAGTCATAAATTTTCTAAAGGTTTTATCAGACTATGGCTTTTCTGATCTCTCCAGAGCTAATCCTGCTCTTTTCTTCTTTACAATCTCTTCATTTTAAAAAAATTTTTATCGTCTTTTTTGTACATGACAGTAAGTAATATACATCCATGGGTGAATATATATATTTATATTCATTTATGGTAAATAAAACATAGCTCTGTATGATGAGTACTTCAATCCTTAATGCCTTCCCAACAGTGAGGACAATGGTGAGAGGAAAAATTTTGCTTTATTTCTCAGTCAAACTTTGGAACTGGAAGCTTACTTTATATTCATCGCACATTTTGAATACTCTGCTCTTCATTTTTCCAAATTACTTTATTTTCCCACTCTTCACTATGTACACCTGCTTCTTTTCCCTTCATTTACTTCCCATACTCTCTGCCTTTCTTAATTCTTTCCCTAATCTCTTTTCCATTTCCTTATTACTAACTTTCCTTATGTCCTAAAGTATCTTGAAAAGGAACTAATAATTCAGCTCCTTTGACACTCTAAATTTAACCTGCTGCTGAAACTTGATAAGACATCTATTTACTACCATTGCACTTTTTTTCCACTTACTATACATTTAATGAGTAAATTTCTTTGGCTATTAGAACATGTCAGTACTCATGTTTCAAATAAACACTTTGCCAAATGACTTCTTAATAAAACACAGCTCTTACCTTCTACTTGTCCATTGATATTGTTTCCTCTTTCATGCACAGCCCCAGATAAATGACTAACACCCTTTTGTGGAAGACTCTCAGAGATACTCTAGTGAAATTAATATTAAGAATGAGTTGCATAAAGATTTCCTAATCATTTTATAAGATAGTTAAATATCCTATTATAAAAGCAATTACATTTTAAAATGAGAGACATATACATGAAAAACCAAACATTTCAATAAAGAACTTCATAAACTTTGTTTAGATCAATACTATCTCTTATCCTCATATGGATAATGAGTAGATAAACTAAGCTTGGAAGGCCAGAGGAACATATCAATAGATAAAATACTAACAAATGTGCATACTTCAAAAAGAAACTAACTCCAGAACACCTAACTGTACTTTGCATTCCTTACCAAATGTAAGAGAACATTTAAAAAATATATATTAAAAAACTTCAGAGTGTGGCATGTTGAATCTAAACAAAACATTGTAGAAGCTGCTTCATTAATGTAAACATGGATTTAGAAAACCTAAATATTTTTTGTAAGGTTTGGTGATGCATGTCTGTAATTCCAACTATTAGGGAGGCTGAGGCAGGAGGATCAGAAGCTGGTGGTCAGCCTGGGCAACTCAATGAAATCCTGCTTCACTAGGAAAAATAAGAAGGGCTGGGGAATGTAGTTAAGCGAAAGAGTATTTTCATAGCATGTATGAGCCCTAGGGTTCAAATCTCTGTTACCATAAACAAAAAACAAAACAAAACAAAAACAAAACAAAAAACTAACAATAAGACATAATAAAAAGAAAAAAAAATCAAATATTTTTTGGTAAATTTTTACTTATAGGAAAAAATGGTTGAATAAAATTGACAGAGTAGGGAAAAAACTTATCTTTATGCTATGTTTAATAGTACACAAATACTAGATACAGTATTTAATCCTTTCTCAATTTAACAATGAATTTTAAAAAGAGTATAGCAAGTCTTAATAAAAAGGGATGTATAAGAACATTTACTAAGTGTCTAAAATGTGCCTGGCACTTATTTGTACATTTTCTTTTCTATGTATTACAATAATAATAATGATTATGACAACGATTATCTTACTCCCTGCTTTCCCTGACTGAAAGTAAATGATGGACAGATGTGATTCACTGTTCTTTCAGGAATATTCCCATCCTAGACATTCACATGGTTGTCTCCTTCCCATCCTTTATAAGCTTTAGAGCAATCTATACTTCAGAGAGATCTTAGTACAAAATTTCATCACCATATCCATCCCACCTACAAACTCCCTCAGTACTTTTTAAATAAGCATTCTCTATTTACTTTATATGAAACACATGATTTACAAGTATTTATTGTTTATATTTTTTTGTTCTATCACTATAGCATAAGCCCTTATCTGGTGTATTCTGTATCGAACTGCCTTCCACATAGTAGACAGTTAATAGCAGAAAATTATTCAAGGTCAAAACATTTACAATCTCATCAGAAGGTCTCAAGCACCAAATCACTATATTCCTATAATACAGTTTATTGAAACTTACCATTTTAAAATTAGAAACATATATACCCCCTTCAACTTTTCCACTATTTTCTTGACACTTACTATTTTATTATCCTCAGATTTAAAAATAAGTCTCTATATTTAATAAGTCATTGAACACCACTGTGATCATTCTAACAAATAATCATTTTGTCTAATAAATATGAACATATTTCTTAGTTTACAAAGTATTTTCACATTTCTTAACCATATTTGTTCATTGAATATATCTAAGAGACATGGTACCATTTTTATGGTACTGTAAGGCTACTGACATTGTAATAGTTTAAATAAATTTTCCAAGACTTCAGAGCTACTAAATGACAGAACCAGAATATTAACATTTTTTTTTTTAACTTCAGCTACTATGCTGGTACCATTATTAAGCAGCTGCTTATACACAAGAAATCAGGTCCTTCCCATCTCTTTCTGCAATGGTCACTTTAAAATAGTTTATCACTGTTTATACTTATGTTATGGCAAGCATGGCTGACATAAAGGTATTCAATTAATTTTATTTAAAAAATGGTTTGTATTTAACTAAAACATTAGAAAATCAAACTAACTATAGTCCTACACGTATAATTCTTCATGCTTTTCCTCCTCAGAGGCTGAAACATTCCTTGTAGATCTATTCTTGACAATCCATATATAATAATACTTTCACGTTCCACTTATCTAAGCTACAAAAAATTATAGTCCAAATTTTCTTTCTGAATCACATTAGAACCTTAACATATCCATATATAATACAGAGTCACACAGATCATAGGTTGACTTGAAATAATTCATCAGTATTTAGATAAAGTTAATTTCAGAACCCAAGCTGATCCCCTGTGATTTCTAAGCTTTAGTTTTTGACACTACACTACATTGGCTTCATTAAATAAATCCTACAAATTATCATAATTTTAAAGTGCAGTGGTAATGTACTTATTAGAACTAATTACTTTATTAATTATAGGTTAAAATGTGAGGAAATTATTCCTTTTAGGCATATGCAGATGTGAGAAAGTAAAGTCAAAGCCCCCTCCCCACACCCTTTTTAAGAAATGTGATAATGTTTATTTTCAATACATGGGTTAAACAATAAATTGAAATGAACTGATGAGAAGATTAGTGCTATGGAAGACTAAGCAGAATAGGTGTAACCAAATATAATACAGAAATAAAAAGACAAAGAAAATACAATTATTGTTACATATTTGATAACTCAGAAGGAATAAAACACATAAAGTTTGATCATTAAAAAATGAGGGACGAATAATCATCAAAAAAGTAATGATTTATAAGTTTCTAAAATTGAAAACTAAACATGATACTTCTTATTCAGAAGTATAGTAGGAATTAAAGAGTTGAATAAGTAAAAATAAGAAAACAAAAGTAGTCAAACTAACAACAAGAGAAGGAAAAGGCTTAAAATCAGTAAGAAAGAAAATAGATAACCTACAAAGATGACAGCAGAATCCCCACATTATTAAGGATACACTATAACTTAGAGAAAAAAAATACTAGGATTTCAGACAAACATAATATTCAAGCTAGAACTGAATAATTAGCTAAATTATTTTTAGTAAAACACTTGTAAAATATTTTCAAAAGTAAAAACCAAGAACTTTAATTTCTACAGAAGATTTTAAAGATTATACTTCAAAAAGAAAAAAAGTTATTCAATATGAAATTTGAGAGTCAAAATACAAAGTAAAAAAAATTCTTAAAAAACCCATGGGAATATCAAAATATGGTGAACACTGATTTAAAAAAAATCCATAAAACTTTGGTAACACAGGTTTAACCACATTTAGATATATTAAAGTATGATTCCAAATATTTAAAGTAAATCAAATGATAACTCCTGTGCTATCTGAGTAATCTGACTGATGACAGTATAATTTATTAAGACAACTATTTTAATCACTAATTTTAAAAGATGGCACTTCTGTCATATAATTTGTAAAGTACTGATTATCCTTTTAACAGAGTGGATGAGCCATCAAAGGATTGACAGTGGAATAAACATAAAGCATCCTATTTAATGTTTTAACATCACTCAATGCTTATTCCAAAAATAATAACAACAGACAATACCTCAGAATCCCAAGGTGATTCTTCCTCTTCTCCTAATCCTAATGCAGTCATCAGATCTATAAAATGTATAACAGATACAGTAATAATACTTATTACTGAGAAATTGAAATATATGTACAAGTCTATCTCCATTCATAATATTTCAATAAAATAAAATGGAAGAGCAAAAAGGAATTTCAGAAGATTAATGCAGTTTCAAGAAGAAGTTGGTTACAGGAGAATAACTGCAAAAGTAAAATGTAAAAGAAATAGGTATCTTTTCTTGAATCTACACACTTTATTCTTTATAACGTTTTTTAAATCTAGAAAAATTTTCATAGATATTCACTAACTTACCACTTCTACTCTTTTTGTGTCCTGCATCAACATAAGTCAAATTCCCATTATTTGTTTGATCTTTCGAAGCACTTTTAGTACCATTTTCTTCTTTTCCAATTATTGGCTTTGTTGCCCCTTCCTGTTGAAAAAAGAGGAAAGAAAAATCAAGTTGAGAAAACATGTTAAACAACAAACATTTATTGTATCTAATAAATCCTAAGCACTATCATGGGAGAAATTGAAAATAGAAAAGATTCCTTCTATTATCAAGTAGAGAGAGATATATATAGAAATAATAAGAATAAAGTATAATTTATTAGTTCTACATTTGAAATGCATGCAGTTAAGTGCAAAAAGAACAGAATAGTCAGTTCTACCTAGAAAGCTCTGAGAATGCTGCAAATACAGGGTCTCATTTCAAAAGAAATACAAACTACAATGTGAGAGTGTGAAAGTTATTCTAGACAGGACAGCAAAAGGATACAGCATGAAATCACACAACAAATGAAGAATAGTGAAGTAACGTGGTAAAACTGGAATACTAGGTTCTAGGAATGGGATTTAATAGATAAAACAGGAGGATCAGGGCCAAAGCACAAAAAATATGTGTCATGCTAGAACTTGAACTTTCCCCTTCATGTATGGGGATCTATTTAATAAGCAGATAAGTTTTAGCATTTAAAATGTCACTTGGGCAGCAAAGTATAGTTAAATGAACATTATGGCAGAAGGGAGAACAAGAGAAATATATTTCAAAATGACAAGTGAGAAGGTGAATCCCAGTAATATGATATAAAAAATGGTAAGCAGAATATACAGAACTAGTCTGGTGGTTTGGGAGAGGGATTGAGTTCAAAATTTCTTAGCTTTAGTGTTTCAGTGCTGTTTACAATGTGATAATTACTACAATGGGGAAATGGATGACAGATTAACATAGAGTGAGCAAAGGGTTACATTAATGTCTAAAGATGAGAACATATAAAATTTAAGGCACTCAGTGGACTTAAATGCCATAATTGAATAAATACATTCAAAGTAGAAATATATGACCTCAATGAGGAAATGCATGTGGACCAAAGAAATAAAATTTTGTAAAATATACTAAATTGTTATAATTAAATAAAGCAAACCTACATAGAACTCTGAAATTTTACAAATGAAAAAAAGAGGTTGAAAAACGGGGGACCACATTTTCAAATATATATATCAACACTTATTTTAATGATATAAAAACATTCTCTTATTGATATATGCAAATACTTGTTTCTGGGATATGCTAATATGCATTTTTTAATCTAATGAAAATATTTAATTCTAAGATACTAATTCAAGATGCTGCAAGAAGACTCCCTTTTAACGAAAAATCCTAAGTCTGGCATGGTGGCACATGCCTATAATTCCAGTGACTTTGAAGGCTGAGGCAGAAAAATGAAAAGTTTGAGACCAGCCTCACCAACTAAGTGAGGCCCTAAGAAACCTAGTGAGATCCAGTTTCAAACTAAAAAAATTAAGGAGCATTCCAAGATGGCGGGCAAGAGGAAGGCAGCATTTTGTGTCACTCTTTGACCCAGTTCTCATCTAGTTGGAATACTGCATCTCGGAGAGTGTAAGAGGACCCCCATACAGCTGATTTCTGTAGAAGTCACCAGCATTGTGACCCCCACACAGAGCTCAGAGCCTCAGCATTTGAGTAGGACTATGGAATACTAGATTCCTAAACCCAAAGCCCACAGTTCTAGCCCATGCATGGCTCTCAAGCTGCTTAGCAGAATCACCTATCAGCACATCTGCAGAAATCCAGATTGTGATCCGCTCCCACTCAAGTCACTCAGCTACTACCTACCCACAGCCCAACGTCATCTCCTGGTTCCTCCCACTTACCCAGATACCCCGGTGATAGAAGCAGACTTCTTGAAAACTTTCTCGCCATTATTTGGTGGGGGCAGCTCTCAGATCATATCTCCATCTGGCCAGGTACCAGGTATCCAACTCCCCCCCACCCTTGGTGGCAGTAACTTGGCACAGTGACCACCCAACATAGAAACAGCTCTCAGTTGGGCAGGTGTGGAGTGTGACCACTTGGTGTGAGCCTGGGTGTGGGAGATCCTGCAGTTGGGAACTTCTAAGTGAGAGGGAGATAATATTGGCTGCTAAAGTCAGACAAGAGGTCCCAAAAAAAGACCCGTGAAGTGCCATCTCCCTGCAGGAGCTGGTGAGTGGCACTCCCCGCTTCCAGACACCCTACACCAGGACCAGTCTTCCCATCCTGGTTATCTACACCATCCTGAGGGCAGAGACACCAGTTTAGAATAGACAACCCCACCTATTGGATGAGAAGAAAAACAGAAAAGATACAGATCTCTAAAACTAGCAACAACCGTTTCTTCTTTCGAGAATTTTTTTTTCTTTCTCTTCTACCACTCTATTCTCCAGCCCTCACATCCCCAACATATGTGAAACCAAGAACTTTGCATGAAATAGGACTTTGAGGACTGAGTTAGCTGAATAATATAATACAGAGGGGTTGTATATGTTCTTTTGTTTTCTTTCATTTTTTCTTCTTTCATTTTTCTTTCCTCCTCCAAATATTACTATTTTAACATCCTGTATTTTTCTAAATACATGTGCGTTTGTTTTATGTACTCTATCTTTCCATGTACTTGTGTACCCTAAATTACTTCCTTTCTATTCTCTTGCTACTAATCCTCTTCACTAGATTTCTCTTTCACATTTCTTAAGATATATTAACTCTATATCCTCACATCCTTCCTCCTCAGCATATTGTCCTATATCTACCGTCAGAAATTGTAAATCTTTTTATGAAACTGATTATATTTTAGATAATAATTGAATCCAACATTTCTCTACATTGAGAGTAAACTGTAAATATCTTAATAACAAAAAAATTGTTCTTAGATGGTATATTGTTGATATTGGGATCTGTTAACATTGTCCTTCCCCACAAAGGAGGGATCTGGGAACCCTACAAGAGCATTACAAACGTATAGGGTAAAAAAAAAAAAAAATAACACCCCAGACCCACAGAGCTGGAAAGGAAGACACGCAAGCAACATAAAAAGACAAGGGAAGAAAGTACCACAAACAAATCAAGACACTGCATCATTAGAATCATTGGCAGCCACAGCAGGAAAAAAAATGAGAGAAAGAGTTCAGGATATACATGGTTAAAATGTTCTGTGAACTCAAGGAATATATAAGAGAGCAAATACAAGCAGTGAAATATCACTGACTTCAACAAGGAACTACATAAACAAAGTCAAGAAGAAAAGGATCACCTCAACAGGGAGATAGAGATTCTAAAAACAACAACAACAACATTAAATTAAATTAAAAAAATAAAAACAAACAAAAAACCCAGAAATCCTTGAAATGAAAGAAACAATAAACCAAACTAAAAGCTCAAATGAAAGCATCACCAACAGAGTAGACCACTTGAAGACAGGACATGACACAATGAAGATAAAAATATATAATCTTGAAAAGAACATAGAACACACTACTATAAAGGTAAGAAACCATGAACAGAACATTCAAGAAACATGGGATAGCATAAAAAGACCAAATTTAAGAGTTATTGGGATAGAGGAAGGCATAGAGGTCTAAATCAAAGGAATGAACAATCTATTCAATGAAATAATATCAAAAAGCTTTCCAAACGTGAAGAATGAATTGGAAATCAAAATTCAAGAAGCCTACAGGACGCTGAAAGTACTAAATCCCAAGAGATCCACACCAAGGCACGTTATATAAAAATGCTCAACACACAGAATAAGGAGAGAATTTTAAAAGCCACAAGAGAAAGGAATCAGATCACATACAGAGGAAAACCAATTAGGATAAGAGCAGATTGTTCAACACACACCCTAAAGGCTACAAGATCCTGGAACAATATATATCCAGCTCTGAAAGAAAATGAATGCCAACCAAGAATCTTGTATCCAGCAAAATTAAGCTATAGATTTTAAGATGAAATAAAAACCTTCCATGATAAAGGAAAGTTAAAATAATTTATAGCTAGAAAACTGGCACTACAAAACATCCTTGGCAAAATATTCCATGAAGAGGAAACAAAACAAAAAAACAATAACAACAATTAAAATAGGCAGAGGGAGGTAGTACCCTAAAGGAAAAACTAATTAAAGAAGAAAATTGAGTCAAGTTAAATAACAAAAATAAACAAATATGACTGGGAATACAAACCATGTCTCAATAATAATCCATTAATGGGTTCAACTCACCAATCAAAAGACATAGGCTAGCAGACTGGATTTTTAAAAAGAGCCAACAATATGCTGCTTCCAAGAGACTCATCCAACAGGAAAAGACATACAGACTGAAGGGGAAAGGTTGGTAAAAAGCTACCACTCACATGGACTGAGGAAGTAAGCAGGGGTTTCCATCCTCGTGTCAAATAAGTAGAGTTCAAGCCAAAGTTAACAAAAAGAGATAAAGATGGACATTACATACTGCTGATACCAATACTCTCCAATTTATTTCAGGAAATAGAAAAAGAGGCAGCAGGTCCAAACTCATTCTATGAGGCCAATATCACCCTGATTCCAAAACAAGGCAAAGACACATCAAAGAAAGAAAACTTCAGACCAATATCTCTAATGAACATAGATGCAAAAATTCTCAATAAAATTCTGGCAAATCAAATACAAAAACATATCAAAAAGATAGTACATCACAATCAAGTGGGGTTCATTTCAAGAATGTTAGGTTGGCTCAACATACAGAAATCAATAAATGTAATTCATCACATCAATAGACTCAAAGATAAGTATCATATTATCATCTCAATAGATGCAGAAAAAGCATTTGACAAAATACAGCACCTCTTTATGTTCAAAACACTAGAAAAACTAGGATTAACAGGAACATATCTCAACATCATAAAGGCTATCTATGCTAAGCCTCAGGCCAACATCATTCTAAATGGAGAAAAATTGAAGGCATTCTCTCTAAAAACTGGAACAAGACAGAGATGCCCTCTTTCACCACTTCTATTTGACATAGTTCTTGAAACACTGGCCAGAGCAATTAGACAGAGAAAATAAATTAAAGGGATACATACAGGAAAAGAAGAACTTAAATTAGCACTATTTGCTGATGATATGATTTTATACCTAGAAGACCCTAAAAATTCCACCAGAAAACTTCTAGAATTAGTAAATGAATTCAGCAAAGTAGCAGGATATAAAATCAACACCCATAAATCAAAGGCATTTCTGTTCATCAGTGACAAATACACAGAAAGGGAAATGAGGAAAATCACCCCATTTACAATAACCTAAAAAAAAAAAATTGGGAATCACCTTAACGAAAGAGGTGAAAGATCTATACAATATAAACTATAGAACCCTAAAGAAAGAAATCAAAGAAGAGTATAGAAGATGGAAAGATCTACCTTGCTCTTGAATAGGTAGAATTAATATTGTCAAAATGACCATACTACCAAAAGCACTATCCAGATTTAATGCAAATCCAATCAAAATCCCAGTGGCATTCCTCATAGAAATAGAAAAAGCAATTGTGAAATTCATCTGGAATAATAAGAGATCCAGAATAGCTAAAGAAACCTTTAGCAGGAAGAATAAAACAGGTGGCATCACTATACCAGACCTTAAACTGTACTACAGAGAAGCAGTAATAAAAACAGCATGGTATTGGCACCAAAACTGACTGGTAGACCAACGGTACAGAATAGAGGACCCAGAGACTAACCCACAGATAGAATCATCTTACTTTAGACAAAGGTGCCAAAAAGGTGCATTGGAGAAAAGATAGCCTCTTCAACAAATGGTGCTGGGAAAACTGCAAACCTATACGCAACAAAATGAAATTAAATTCCTATCTCTCACCATGAACAAAACTCACTCAAAGTGGATCAAGAACCTAGGAAATAAACCAGAGACTTTGTGTGTAATAGAAAAAAAAGTAGGCGCTAATCTTCATCATGTGGGATTAGGGCCCAACTTCCTTAATAAGACTCCTACAAAGTTAAAACCAAGAATCAATAAATACGATAGATTCAAACTAAAAAGTTTCTTCTCAGCAAAAGAAACAATCTGTGAGGTGAATAGAGAGCCTACATTCTGTGAGCAAATTTGTACTCCTCATACATCAGATAGAGCACTAAACTCTAGGGTATATAAAGAACTCAAAAAGCTAAGCACTAGAAAAACAAATAACCCAATCAACAAATGGCCCAAGGACATGAATAAACATTTCTCAGAAGAGGATATACAATCAATCAACAAATATATGAAAAAATGTTTATTATCTCTAGCAATAAGAGAAATGCAAATCAAAACTACTCTGTGATATCATCTCACTCCAGTCAGAATGTAAGCCATTATGAAGAGAAACAACAATAAGTGTTGGTGAGGATGTGGGGAAATAGGTACGCTCATATATTGCTGGTGGGACTGCAAATTGGTGCAACCAATATGAAAAGCAGTAGGAGATTCCTTGGAAATCTGGGAATGGAACCACATTTCACATGGCTATCACTCTCCTCGGTCTATACCCAGAGGACTTAAAAACAGCATATTAAAGTGACACAGCCACATCAATGTTTATAGCAGCATAATTCACAAAAGCTAAACTATGGAGCCAACCTAGATGCCTTTCAGTGGATGAATGGATAAAAAAAAAAGTGGTACATATACATAATGGAATTTTACTCAGCAATAAAAGATGATAAAATCATGGCATTTGCACATAAATGGATGGCATTGGAGAAGATAATGCTAGGTGAAGTTAGCCAATCCCCTCAAAAAAAAAAAAAAAAGCCAAATGTTCTCTCTAATATAAAGAGGCTGATTCAAAGTGGGGTAGGAAGGGGGTCCATGGGAGGAATAGACGAACTCCAGATAGGGCAGAGGGGTGAGATGGAAAGGGAGGGGGCAAGGGGTTAGCAAGAATGGTGGAATGTGATAGACATCATTATCCAAAGTATATGTATGAAGACATGAATTGGTGCCAACATTTTATATACAACCAGAGATATGAAAAATTGTGCTATATATGTGTAATAAGAATTGTAATATATTCTGCTGTCATTTAATTTTTAAAAAAATTAAAAAGAACGTGGAAGAAATGCTAACTACAATAAAAGTTTTTGTTAAAAAAATAAGAAAAAATTAAAAGGGCTGGAGATATGGCTCAGTGGTAGAGTATCCCTGGGTTCAATTCCCAGTACCAAAATAAATAAGTAAATAATCCTAAAAGTTTTAACTTATAAACTTAGACATGGTGGGTCACATCTGAATTCCAAGATACATGGAAGGCTGCGGTGGGAGAATTACTTGATCCCAGGAAATTGATGCTAGCCTAGGTACATAGCATGACCCTCATCTTAAAAACAAAAGAGAAATGATTATGTGATTATAGATCAGGTATTTTAAAGTACCAGTATGATGTAAGGAAAAAGTATTAAACCCAGTTTTAAAATTCACATGGTTTCCCTATAAACAGTATACTAATAGTTCTAATTTTCTATTTATACTATGTGGGATGGGGGTTAAAAATTGGAGAAAGTATAGACTATTAAAAACTTTTCCAAGGTGAAGATTTCTAAGTCTTTAAATACTTTTCAAATACTGCTCAAATATTTGTTAATCGGGATCCAATATTCATATGAAGAAGAAAACAATTTAAAAATATCTAATCATCAGAATTATTAGACTTTAAATATAAAAGAATTTACACATAAGGTTTAACAACTATGAATATTTGGGCTGGGATGCAGCTGAGTAGTAGAGCACTTGTCTAGCATGTGCTCAGCTCTGGGTCCAATCTCCAGCAATACAAAGAAGACCCTAATTAATATAATCAGAAATTTAAATCAATGAAAACATTAAATAAAATGCTTACTTATTTGTTCTTTATTCTCTGTTGGTTTCTGGGGATCTAAACCAAGGCTTTGCACATGCTAGGCAAGTACTGTATTACTAAAATACATACCCAACCCTATTAATTCTTTATTCTCAAAAAAGATCTAAAACATGGGCCTGAGAATGTAGCTCACTGGTAAAGCACTTGTCTAGCATGCACAAAGAGAAAAAAAAAATCCAAAACAGTTATCAAAATAATATACCCAAACAGAAAGATAAATTAGATAAATAATACTAAGTTAGAAACTATAAGAACAAAAAAGTAAAAAATTAGTAATTCATAATAAATCTCAAGAGGCATAAAACAGATTTCAGTTTGCATTATATTTGAACACAGGTTTTGCTGAATTAAATATAAGATATCACTTTGCTAAATTTAAAAGCAAGAATTAAATTTTCTTTCAGTTTCTCATTAAAATCAACAATAAATCACTCAGAAAAATCTAATTTTTATCATATTTTACAAGTTTCTGGTCTCATTTAATACATGTGTTTATAATTTCTTTCCTCTTAACTCTCTTATTTAATCTTGATAGTTATCTTGCCTTTCTTAAGTGAATTCTTCCCATAAGTTCCCCTTCTCAGTTTCATATTCTCTTGGGTTGCTTTCTAATTTTTTCCTTCCATTATGGCATATCTAAGAATTCCTGTACATATATCTCAACTTTGGTATATTTGTTTTCTTTCTTTCTTTTTTAAAAAATATTTATTTTTTAATTTTAGGTAGACACAATATCTTTTTTTTTATTTTTTTATGTGGTGTTGAGAATCAAATCCAGCGCCTCGCGCATGCCAGGAGAGTGCACTACTGCTTGAGCCACATCCCCATCCCTGCTATATTTGTTTTCTGTTATGATCTTATTGCCTTATATTTCTTTTAGGATCTTTGTCATCATTATGTAGATTAGGGAGATGATATAAATAAAACATGAAAAAAGAGCTTTAAAAATACCTACATTTGGGTCAGATGACAAAATGGAAGGACCTGAAAAACTCTGTTTGACCGATGTTTTAGGAAGGGTTTCATCCATGTCTTCATTTTGACTATCAGAATCACTGCTATCAAACAAGGTTCTATTTTCTGGTTTCAAAATATCATATTTTGCTCCTATAAAAATAAAAACCAATTAAAGAGTAAATATCTCTAATTTCAAATTAGTGAATAGCAGAAGAATAAGAGTCAATCTTCAAATAACTTACGATTTTTCTTGAATTGTTGAGTAGTAGTCCATAGCTCTGTTAAGTTCACTTTTGGGAAATTCTACGGAGGAAAAAAAAAACTTGAAAAATAACAAGTATCAAATTTGATAGAAAATTCAAATATTCACCAGTACAATACGATCTAACACAAAGTACACAGGTTTAGGAATCATTCACATGTAGATTCAAACTCCAATTCTGCCATTTATTAAATTACATTTTATCATAGGTTGAAGATTATGAGATTATAGATATCCCACAAATATTATTCCTTACCTCTAACTATTATAGAAATATTATGATATCCATTAGATAATTTTCTTTTAAAATTTTTTTTTATTTGTTCTTTTAAAATATACATGAAAGTACTGTGTATTTTAACATATTAAACATACATGGAGTATAACATTACAATTAGGATCCCAGTCTTGTAGTTGTAGATGATGAGGAGATTGTCTGTGGTATAATCATATATGTACATAAGAAAGTTATATCCAATTCATTTTACTGTCGTTCCTATTCCTAACCCCATTTCTTCCCTTCGTTCCCCTTTAGACAATTTTCTTAATCAACATATTCTAGAAAAAAAATGATCCCTCTGTAGTTTACTTTAAAAAAAAACTAACATTTTAGCAAATTTTAAATTGTCATATTTTGAATGTGTTTGCATAATTTACATTTGCATGAATTACTTCAAGGGGAAAACATGAGTTTAGTTTTTAATAGTATTTTATTTATATAAGTTGGCATTGCAAGCAGTATAAATAATCATTTTAAAACTCCCACTTCTCTATGAACTACAAGAGGTTAGGAAAACATATTTGTGTGTGTAATTTGGAGCACTTAAGGTGTCAAATGAAAATAAATGATTATATAATAATTTTAGCTCTTTCCATGAAGGAGATGAAGAATAAATCTTGTGGGGCAGTGACTGATGAACAAAAGTCACACTCAACTATGAAACAGAAAGGTGTAACAAGCCAGGCTCAGAGACACACACCTCCCAGTGGCTTGGGAGGCCGAGGCAGAAGGATCAAGAGTTCAAAGCCAGCCTCAGCAAAGTTGAGGCACTAAGCAAACCAATGAGACCCTGTATCTAAATAAAATACAAAATAGGTCTGGGGATGTGGCTCAGTGGTCAAATGCTCCTTGAGTTCAATCCCCAGTACCTTCTTCCCCTAAAAAGAAAGATGTAACCAAATATGACATAATGGTGACAAATGTATTGAAAGAATTAACACTGAAGAAATTTTTCTGTAAGAAAAGGTAAGGGAGGAGGAACAAACAAAACAAAGCAAAAATTTAATACAAAAAAAAAAAAAGAGGATACATTTTCTCAATAGATCTAACCTGAAGTTAAATATATGAAACATTTAAAGGATATATAAATTTAAGTCACATTTTTAGAAACCTAATATCATTAGATATAGCATACATACATATACATTATACAAGTAATACTCCATTAATAGAAATATATTTGTTCATTTATTCACACTCAAAAATATTAAAAATCCTTCTTATGTGTAAGTAATTTTTTTTTTTTTTTTTTGGTACTAGGGATCAAACCCAGGGGTGCTAAGTTGCTTAGGGCATCACTAGCTGGTTTTGAACTGGCAATCCTCCAGCCTCCACCTCCCCAGCCACTAGGATAACATGTGTGTACCACCGTGCCTGATGAAATAAGATCTTTTCTTTTTTAAAAATATTTATTTTTTAGTTGCAGTTGGAAACAATACCTTTATTTTATTTTTGTGGCGCTGAGGATCGAACCCAGGTCCTTGAATGCACTAGGCAAGTGCTCTACTGCTGAGCCACAACTTCAGCCCCAAGATCTTTATAATAGTGGGTTTCTATGCTTATAATCCTTGACCAAATTTCATATTTGCTCTATTTTGGGCAAACTTTTCCTAATATGATTTTCTGGTCATGATGTATTTTCCAGCCCACCCCACCTCGTTTTTTTTTTTACATTTACACTACTTCAAAGTATATACCAGTCTTTTGGCATTTACAAAAGTAAAAACATTTAAAAAAATCAAAAGTAAAAATTCTAAAAACTGGTTTTCTCTGATTAATTTTCTATATATAGCGAGAGTTGGACTATTACTAAATTTTAAGAACAATACACAAAAGAAAATTCAGAGCAAGAAAATTAATTTCACAAAATCACCTTTACCTTGGTATCAAAATTAGAGTCTTCCTCATCTGATGTAGGCCAGGGATCACCAGGACCAGGTTTGTTAGAAAGCCTTTATAGCAAAAATATGCAGTAAAAATAGGTGAGTTTGGGTTGGAGTTATGGCTCAGTGGTAGAGCGCTTGCCTAACACATGTGAAGCCCTGAGTTCAATCCTTAGCATCACATAAAAATAAATAAAATAAACCTTAAAAAGAAAAAGGTTCTTCATTCTATAAAGGTGCAGATTCCTGAAACAAGGATGGGTTCAGATAGGTAAGAGGTAGAGCTCTCTTTCCCTCTTCCTGGAAAACAAGCTAAACAGAGTCTCAATAACCTCAGCACAAGCATTTTACAAACTATACAAACCGGGGCTATCTGATAGCTTTGCAAGCCAGTTGTAACCCTACATATATCCAAGAAAGATATTAGCAAGTTGGGAGAAGAGATGGAGGTGAGGGGATACCTGCCTAGGCCCTACAACCCAGTAGTTCAACAACTTCTAGTCCTCTGGTGCTTGAGGGACCCTAAGGAAACCTCTGTAAATTGAGGTTGAAACAGGTGATAGCACATTCCTGTCTGCTATCGACATTCTTCCCAGATGCTTAAATTATTTTATCAGAAGTTTTATTAGTTATTCCAACTAAACAGAAAAAGCCAACAACCTGTTCAGGACTCCCTTAAACTTCCTATTTTAATATTCCTTTCTAGATAACTCCCAATATCTGTGACCTTAATTACTTTATCATCTTTATCAAAGTTCTCATAAATTTCAATATTCTGGGCTCTTTTCTAAAATCCTTACCTCTAACCAACCCAGTACTGTTCCTCTTCAAATGTGCTCTTCTGTTTTTTCATTCTTATTCTCTACTATTGCATTCACTTGCTAATTCTATTCTTATCCTCTGCATTTGGGTTGACTAGACTCACTTCCCCATTCTATTATTAAAACACTAGCCATGTAGTGTCACATGCCTATAATGCTAGCAACTCAGGAGGCTGACAGGAGAATCACAAGTTCCAGCCCAGCCTCAGGAACTTAGTGAGGCCCTGTCTCAAAATAAAAAATAAAAGGGGCTAGGGATGTGGCTCAGTGGCTAAGTGCCCCTGGGTCTTACCAACAAAAGAAAACAAAACAAAACATTTACTTACAGAATGATAATAAGGCTGAGAACTAAGGAACATGAGTTCAGATTTCATTTCTGCCACTTTATAGATATCCAGAAAAGTCACTTCAACATCCTTAATCTCTGAGTTTTCATCTGGCCAGGAAGTTAAACACATTTTGAAATACCAGAGGGTATTTTTATTAATTGCTAGTGTTCCTTAACCTCCTGAAATTCTATGTGCTTTGATTATTAAGGAATATTTAGTTGCCAGAAATGTAAAAAAGAAAAGAAACACCAAAACAAGTACAAGAGAAAAAAAAAAAGTCAAGATTATAGTTATGGAACTAAAAAGACTAGGGAAAAAAATGCTCATTAGTACTAGTTAAGAGTAGTAGCCTGAAGGAAAAAACAGAGAAATCATGAAGTAGAGATATCAATTAAACATATCCTCTAAATAGATGCCACAGATCATTAATATAATGTGGTCTACATGTAGATATTCTTTATTATAGTAAAATAATTCTTGTCTAGGACTTACCTAATCTTGCTAATGTAAAACTCATGGTCTTTTGGCCAAAACTAAGTAAAATCTGCCCTAAAAGCTTGGATGATAAAAGTAAGGTACTGGTTGCCACTGCAACTATGGGCCCTATATCCATGGTGTCTAGCTCAGATAGAACACTCAACAAACCTTGGTTTCTTTTCTCTGCATTCCCTAATTAGTTAAAATACAATTTAAAAAACTTCTGAAATCCTACCTGGTTAAAGACTCATCTTCAGAACTCTCATCCACTATTAAAGAAAAAGGTAAAATAACATTCAATCAACAATACAATAAAATATTAAAAGTTTAAGACTCTGATGTTTTGTTAGAAAATATTTCTTTAGGACCATTCCTGCAGACTATTCTATAATGAATATTAAATATACTAGTGATAAGCAATTAATGCATTAAGAATTCTTATGTCCCTTCTTTTTACTTATCAAATATAAGGAAGAAGGATGCAATTTATCAAAATTTGACCCCTAAAAGGAAACTGCTGTGTACAATAATCTTAACTGAAAAAGATATCATTAGTAGATTCAGTAGCATAAGCTGACAGTGTCAAAAAGCATAATTTTCTGGACTAATGAAACTAAGCACAATCAGAAGCCAATTGTACCCCTGTCTCATGAATACTGAAGGAGAGAGATTGTTGGGAAACAATAATCTGATTTTATTTTGACATACTTCCCCAGATGTTCAGTCAAAACTGTTTCATTTAGGATGTAACTCCTTATGACAAGGAAGACAGATCTATGGGCATGGTATTATGCAGCATGGCAAAACAAACGAAGGAGATAAGGGACAAGGATTTGAGCAAACAAGGCTCACATTTCATCTGCTATTTTACCTCGCATATAAAGAAGCACTGGAAAAATCACATCCTTAAGAGTTTGTCTATTCTAAACTGTAAATTATAATTAGAGAAGCTTAGAAGGAAGCACTGGGGTGGTAGCACAAATTTCCAGGAAGTACTATCTGATACATATATATATATATAAATACATACCATTTACTTATAAAAGCTTTCAAAATGTGCCAACAATTAGCTTTCCCTAGTAGGGAATTTTTTTCTTTTTTTCGTTTCATGTAATATATGTGGGGAGGACCCCAAATAGTGTGACTCTTGGCATTTCCCATGACAAAGAATCTACGAATCTTAGGGCTGGGCATGGAGGTCAGTGGTACCCCATTTTTTAAAAGAGAAAAAAACAAAAACAACAAAAAAGGAGCTGAAAGTGTATGTCTCAGTATTAGAGTACTTGCATAGGCCCTGAGTTCTATCCCCAGCACAACCACAAAACAAAATTAAGAATAATAACAAAAATAATAAAAAAGAAAGTCAGCCATGTTCTAATAATACAGACTATTTTTATACTCATCCCTCAAAGTGAGATCACTTAGATCTATCTATATAGTATTCATTCTCTAGTCTTATTTCAATGACAAGATTAAAATTGTTTTATAAAGTACGATCTCTTGAGATTACCTTTCTCTATTGCTAAAGAGTTTATCTGGAACCAAAAGAGCAGAATGGTACAGTTAGTGGTTAGTGTTAGGTAGCTGAGTATCATGTCATTTTTTTCAACCCTCCCCATATGTGTCAAATATATAGAAATCATCCTTTTTCAAGTAAAGCATGTTGTCAGATTATATGCTAATGAACAAAAAAAGAAAACAAGAACTAGACTGGAGGTCTAGCTCAGTGGTAGAGCACTTGCCTAGAATGCATGATGCTGATGCTCTGGGTTCGATCTCTAGCACTGTAGGGAGAAAAAAAAGTTATTAATAAAAAAAAATCATATTGCAAGTTATAGTCACCTTAAATTGTAGATAAAGATCAAAGTAATAGAATATGGGTATTATCGCCTAAAATAAGAATTTGGAAATAATAAAACAAATAATTTAAATTGCATACTTAGGAATGAACAAATATTTTATTCTGCTTTAATGACACAAATAACTGTGAAGTAATATTCATTTATATAATGCAATCCATTTATTGTAAAAATTAAATAGAAAATCTATTTTTATAAGAATACAATTTCCTATAATGTGACTACAAAGGAAACATACAATATATTAATTTAAAAATCTCATTTATATGAAGATCTACAAGATTTCAGATGCTAAAATAAGTGAAAACTTTTTCAGAGAATACTGTTTTAGATGGCAAATTTCTGAAAATTAATTCATTAAATAATTCTCAATTCTAGACTATTAGAAAGAAATTAAGAAAACATAAATGCAACTCACACACTAATTTTTAAAACTGCTTTCTTGTGATCAAAAGTTTCTTTTATTTTTTTCTAGAGTAGGTTTACCAAGAATAATTTACTATCAGAAGACTTACCTGAATTGTTAATTTGAGAATGTTTAAGTCTCTTTTCTTCATATTCAAAAATTACTTGCCTATGGTCATAAATGAAAAAAATAATAAATAAAATTATTTTAATACTGATATGAAAACATTTATCACATATATCAAATTCTTAATTTTGAGACAACATCAAAACTTTCTCCCATATACCTCAAATTTGTGAGCTCTATAAACTTTTTATTAAGCTTATAATTAAAAAAAAGTAGAGTGAAAAAAAGACCATGAATCAGGGGAATACAGCACATTAACTAGATTAGCTAGACACAGTGGAAAGAAGTCCTGTCTCTTTTATCAACAGCTATTGGTTCTTGGAAAAATATTTTCCCTTAGACTCAAAGTCTTCTTTTATAAAAAGGAGTTCACTAGACCGTTATGAAAATTTAATTAGGTAATACAAAAACATGCTCTGAGAAATAGTAAAGTAATGGAATTATTTGTTTTTTCATGCAGAACTATTTTGGGATCCCAAACAAAAGCTAATGCCCCCCCCCCATAGATTCAAATATTCAAATGTTGTAGTTATTGGAAAATATTATTAAGTCTTAATTTTTGTTATTAGCTCCATTCTCTCCATTGTGGCTTATAATTCAAGTTGTTCCTTATTATTAAGTTAATCAATCATAGCAAAGGTAGAAACTAAAAAAAATGTCAAGACCAGACTTGGGCTACTGCTATTTCTCTTCCTAATCAAACTCTAAATCACCAGATCTTTGTTGGAATGATGCTTATCTCCATGTTTATCTCCAGTTGACTTGGAAGATAAAATCATGTTTTATATATGGATACCGATAATCATGGGTTTTAGTTCTTTTTAATCCAACTAATTCACATTAGATTTAAGGATTAGATTGGATAGAGAGAAATGATGGGAGGGGAGGGGAGGAGTAGGGGGGATAGGAAGGGCAGCAGAAGAGAATAGACATTATGATTGCTGTATGTATATAAGTGACTCTATGACCAGTGTGATTCTGCAATCTGTACAATTAGAAAAATGAGACATTATATCCCAATGATACAAATGTATGAATTGCCAAGATCATTGTAATGTCATGTGTAGCTAATAAAAATAAAAATAAAAATAAAATAAATAAAGGCCAGAGGAAGGTCCATGGCACAGAAAAAAAAAAAAAAGAATTCTGCTTAATGGCCTCCTTTTGAAGTTGAATTTGAAAATATTCTGAAAACTTGTAGTGTAGACTGAAGTAGCTTGAGGGATTTTCATTACTGTGGAAAATAGATTATTTGAGAAGCTAATCAAAATCAGCATCCACCCTGGGGAAGGTGATATGAGACCTTCCAAGCCTAAAGAAAAGGTGCTACACAGGATACAAAGGGGCCTTTGGGAACAGATTTGGTAGCAAAGTAGAAAGAAAATTCTGATGTCATACAGCAACATTATTTGAATTAGTTTTAGTTTAGATTGATCCCAACAAATATTTGCTGGCAAAAAAACACAAAAGGAAGACCTCAAACTACCATATAGGTCTAGGTTAACATGTAGGCTCCACACAAGGTTTTGAAAAGGGGAAAGGGTCAGTTTGCTTACTATGTGCATAGTTAAAGCTAGAATACCCAATTGTCAAACCTGAGTTGCTGCTACTTTGGGAACAATGGCTGAGCATATGTATAGGTGAACTAAAAAAAGTTGTGATATTTAATTCTAAATGCATATTATCATCAATAATCTTCAAATAGAGCAATCTAAAGTGAAGACTCATTCAAAATACAAAATGATTTTCAACCCCTTTTTTATGATATTAGCATTTTAAAGGCAAACTATATAAGCAGAAGTTAAAAAAATACTACAAAAAAGATTAAGAAGTTCAATATTGAATCAAAAATTAAACTATAAGTCCATATGTTTTAAACTAATCTGAAACCCATTTTTAATTTTTTTACTTTTGTTATTGGTGCATATTTGTAATACTCCATTCTTGATTTTTTTTTTTTTGAGTTCATTATATTGTCCGGCTATTAATCCTCTGTCAGAAGGGTAGCCAGCAAATTTTTTTTTCCCATCCTGTAGCCTGTCTCTTTATTCTGTTGTTTCCCTTTGCTATGCAGAAGCTTTTAAATACTACTCCATTTATTGTTTCTTGTTATTAATTCCTCAGCTACAGGAGTTCTAATGAAAATTCTTTGGCTAAATAAGATCACATAATCAACAAAATCAGAAAACAAATATAGTCATAAGGGAATATGAATCTTAACATATATTTTTCTTTGTGTTGTCCAATCTGAATTATTGCTTTTCTGCCTGATGGTTTGTTGACATTTTCATAATATCCTAAAAATATCCTAAGTTTTTAAAAATAACACAGAAAACAACTACTATACCTTTCTAGCTCATCAACTGCATGTATATTTGCTTTTTTATTTACTAAAACTTCTGCCATCTGTTGTTTGTTTTCTCTTAGAGCAAGTAAAAGTGGTGTGTGGCCATCCTGTAAAACAATTTATAATTCACAAAATTACATATTTTTCAACTGAACTAAAAACCTTATAAAACACCCTATGGGAACATAAATGCATCTCAGAGTACAAAACAAACAAAGAAACAAACAAACAAAAAACAACAACAAAAAACCCTTCCTTCTTACCCTTTTGTGCTTTCATGTTTTTTTGCTTTTTAAATGCTCTCCTCTGTCTAGTGTTGGCACATGAACTCCAGTCATTTCTAAAACTTACTGCAAATATTTAATGATTCCAAGAACTTCTGCTTCTAAAACTGCATTTATAATGTTATTTTCAAACTATGTGATGCTCCCCATGTTAGCCAAAAACTTCTTGAGGGTAGGGGCTCTATCTTTAATCTCAATAGCCCCAAACACTGAAAAGATAATTGAAAAGGTTTTAAGTATTTTTATTGAATTAATGAGCTTAATTTTAATTTCTAGAGCAGGGTTTCTCGATGTATATTCCAAGGAATATGTACTTTTCCAGAAGTACTTTACTGTAACAGAAAGACTCCATAATCATTTGTTTGAGAAATATCACAAACTGTGCATGTTATGTCCAGTATTAAACAAAACTCTCCAACTTTGCTTAATCTCTTAGTTTTTTGTGGACACAACATTTTTATTTTATTTTTTTGTGGTGCTGAGGATCAAACCCAGTGCCCCATGAGCCTGCTACCACTTGAGCCACATCCCGGACAATACTTTATTGATGGTAAACATTAACCAGAGTTCAGGGCTAAAGTTTTGAGGGCTTTTCAGTAATGTGATTCCTTTAAGAATGCTAATGGTTCCCATGGAGGAAACTGTCATGATTTTCTTCTATTTATTGTCTCAGGGTTCCAGTCCCACTGTCAAGGCACTTGTACTCTAAATGGGTCACTATGGAAATGAGCTCTGAGTTAAATGAAACAGGTTTCAAAATGAACTTTGATTGCTTATTACCAGTTGGTCCACGGGTTTTCTCATATTATAAGATGGGAGATATTTACCTTACTTGTTAGAGAACTCAATATAAAATTTTATTCTCACTTATTATAATGCTAATAATCCTGGGACCCTAATACTTATCCTTTTTTTTAATTCTTTTTTTTTTGCTGTATTTTCATTTTAATTGTGAAAGTTGCTTATAATTTTAGACAGAATTTTGGAATAAAAATACAATGGTTTATCCCCACAAAAATTAATACTGGTCTATATTAATGATTTTTAGTGTAACAAAAGCGTTAACAAAAGCCACTGAGCTGCTTGCATTTTTAAGGAACATGCTGAAAAGAAAGATATTTTATTTTCAACATGCATTACTTATTCAACTATACCTCTGACTAATCTAATAAGGCCGACAGACATTCTAATGAAAATACAATAATTTACAGTGTAAATAAAAAGGTATTAAAATACAAATGTCTAAATTCTAAAACTCAATACCATTTCTATAAGATTAATACAAACTACAGACCATATTATTATAAATCATCTTGAAAACCCTGACATCTTTATCAAAGTATATAATAAAACAGAAATTGTAGACTCAAATACTTACAGAGGCAAAGCAGGTGACATGAGGGAATTCTGAGATGGGTTAGTAGCAAATTGGAGACAGAATACTTCAAATAAAGGGGACAAATTCTTTACCGCAGACCACTTGTAATCCGGGATTGAAGGACAGAATTTACTCTTTAAAAGAAGCTCAAAATTCTACATGAGTCTCCTAAATTTTAAATGTTGACTGAATTTATGGAGGTTATGGATCACGTTTAGTCTATAGCCTTTTTGTTTTTATCTTTGTTGTAGGTTTTTCCAAATGGTTTTGTACAAATTAAATATTTGCATGTTAAACCTTACCTTTTTTTTTTCTTAAGATGGACTCAATATTTTTATTTATTTTATGTGGTGCTGATGATGGAACCCAATGCCTCCTGTGTGTGAGGCAAGTGCTCTACCTCTGAGCTATAAGCCTAGCCCCAACCTTTCCTTTTTTTAATATCATATTTTATCAAAAAAATCAGGCCCTAAAATATGAAAAGACTCATAATGCCCACTTCAAGATCTTTTCAATACTTACTATTTTATACTCCATTGGTAGTCAATTCTCCTAGACTGTTGATGAAAAATTAGTTTCATAGGACCTTTGAAACTAAATTATTAAAATACCCATGTATATACTTAGTTTGGAGAAAACCCTGGGTGTTATCAATATTTGTTGACCTAATGACCTGAATTATAACAAAGAGACATGAAATCCTTAAAATACCGACTGCTGTTTATTGAAGACTACCCATGAGAAAATCTCTAAAAATGTTCTGAATGGCAGTGGATGACTACTGATGGTTGGAGGGAAAAAGGTGTTATTCTATAAGTCAATGGATATTTCCAATATTCCTTTTAACTTTCTTACAATGGAAGTAGAAAAGACAGATGAAGTTGGACAAATAATATTGGAAAGCAGAGATTTGAAGGATGCAGAGGCTAACCGAAGTCCAACACTTCTAGAAAATTTCTTAAGATCTGGGAATTCACTAATTACACTTGTTAATTCAGTAGTTCTTTTTTAGGAGTTCTATCAGAATCTTGAGGAAATATTTTTAAATATCTATGTCTAGGACTTATTAGATTTTCTGAATCAAATTTTCAGGAGAGCCTAGACTTGTAAATTTTCAAATTTCCCCAGGTCACTGTGATGCACAATTCTAGGTGAAAACTAGAGAAGCAGATAATCATCACTTCAGTGTCATCTCTCTTCCATAAAACCTTTATCATTTGGGGATTTGGCCAAAAGGAGGGAAGAATAAGAGAAAGTCACTTCCTGTAAACTCAATTTAATTTTCCTGGGTAGGGACATACAGGGACTAGATAAATTCAAAAGCTAACTTGATTTCATTATATAAACTCCTTATCTCCCACCTCTCAGCTACACACTGTAGATTTGAGAGTAGAGTTTAGAATCTTATTAAGTGTCTACTACTGTCAGAAAAGATTAGATGTCAATTAATTATCTGTTCTTCCTTTTTCTTTTCCACTTAATTACCATATGATCCTGTCAATCTGGCTTCCTTAAAATCCCTATAAAAGTAATCTCTAGGCAGGTTTACAATTCAACAATTTTCTTTTCCAAACTAAGAATTAATATCACCCAAATTTAAGGGCTCTTTTCTATATATAAACTGGAAACAAACAAACTTATTGTGGTATTTTTCCTCAGTTATCTAATTTCCAAAATGGACTGAATACTTCTTATCACTATCCTTTTCCATTTCTCCTTTTTAAATCTTACTGACAATCACTTTGATATAACTTGTGCTGATTAAGCACAATTAGGTTATTCATTTTTAAATGTCTTTGTTTTAAGATAAAACTTACTTCAAAGAAAATTTTGCTTTCTTGTGTTATTTTGCACTAATTAGAAAAAAAATTTGGTGCAAAAAAGTATATGAAAAAAAAGAGTTTACCTTTAAGAAATTAATTGTTTTCACAATATTTGCCACGAAATCATAAAAGAAAGCTTACACTCTAATACTTCTTTAAAAATATCAATATTTTAAGTGAAATCTTCAACAATTAAGTATTTCAAATTATTTTAATTCAGGGAATGCTCGAGTTTATGGAAAATTTACCCTATAAACATCATTGTTAATATAAAGGTATTTCATTTCAAATATTTAGGAAATAAAGGTGATTGATTTATACCTCGTTTTTGGCTTCAGTATTTGCATTGTGCAAAAGTAGTTTTACTGCTATTGATGCGTTCTCAATATAAACAGCATAGTGGAGAGCTGTATTGCCACTGGAGTCCATGACATTTGGATCAGCGCCATGTTCTAACAGAATAGTTGCACATTCCTCTTCCTGGCACTGTACGGCCTGTCAGTATCATACCAAGAAACAGATTGTAAATTCAAGTTAATTCAAGATAAACATTCCACAGGTTTCACCAGTTATATTTAAATGGGATAAATTCACTTTTATTTTAAGAATTTAAATCAAATTCATCTCCTGCCGAAATGGTTGGCTACTACCTACCTTAATTAGTGCTGTGCTGCCGTCACTGTCACAGATGTCAATGTTGCATTTCCTCTCTACCAGAAGAGTCACCACTTCTGGATGACCATAGGCACAGGCAAAGTGTAGAGCAGTCCTGACAGTGAAAGAATTTTTTGGATATTACAGAGCACCATCTGAAGGTACATAATTATTCATGCGACTACAAACATTAAATAACATGTAGTTCCTTTGTCTTCAAAGCAAATATTTTCTTCTGAAGTACAGTATTTATAGTTCTTACTACTCATTACATTAATAGACATGCAACCTATTTGATTCATGCACCCTTCCTTTCTCTTCCTCCTTCTCTCTCTCTTTTGTGGTGTTGGGGATAGAATCCAGGGCCCTGAGCATAGTAAGGCAAGCACTACCACTGAACTATCTACACCCCCAGTCAATTTAGAGCAGCCTCTGAATACAAAGAACATCAACTTCAGTTTGAATCCTACTTTAAGCTCGGATCCTTACTAGTTATTAACTTTTCTATGTCTCATTTTTCTTACCCTTAAGATTGGGATGAAAAATAATAGTTACCTCACAGGACACCACCAAAGTGCTTAAATGAAAATCCATGCAAGGTATTAGAATTGTTTTAAATTTAAAAATCCCAACAATTATTAGATATCATAATTATTATTAATAATTATTAGTTTTTGGCTTCAGTATTTGCATTGTGCAAAAGTAGTTCATCATTATTAGTAATAATTATTATTACTAATAATATTACTAATACCTAACAAAACAAGATTTCAATTAAGTAAAATAATACAATTATACCTACTTTGCAGATATGGATTTCAATGAGTCTGCTATTTTTCTTACATTTCAACATCTGAGATACTGGAATGCCACTTGTTTTTGTCATCTCTGCATTGCTGTGACCAAAAGACCCAACAAGAACAATGTAGAAGAGGAAAAGTATATTTTGGTTCGGGGTTTCAGAGTTTTAGTCCATGGTTAGCTGACTTTATAGCTGTAGGCTTGAAGTAAGGCAGACATCATGGCAGAAAAATATGGAGGGAGGAATGTAGCTCTCCTCAAGGCAAACAGGAAGCAGAGAGAGTTCCAGTCACCAGGGACAAATTATAAAACCCCAAAGGCTTGCCAGTGAACTACTTCTTCCAGACACACCCTACCTGCCTATAGTTACCACCCAGTTAATCCATAACAGTGCATTAATCCACTGATTGGGTTAAGGTTACCAAAACCTGATCTTTTTACCTCTGAACATTCTTGCATTGTCTCACACATGAACTTTTGGGAGATGCCACACATCTGAACCACAATGTCAATTATAGTTCATAATGTGTTATAACTATAAATGGCATTTAAAAAAATTTTAATACACAAAATAAGAGCTTATCACACAATCTGTGGTGCCTTATAAAAAGTGAAATACAATAGTTCTATGGCAGTTCTGTTTATATGGTTGGCATTTAAATTGCATATATAATAAAAATGTGTATAAGAAATGCATATATAATAAAATCTACAAGCATAGATTAAAAAAATTTCCTTTACTTGTGAACATACAAACACAAACACTCAAACTAATAGAAAATGAGAATTTTTCTTCTGTGCTGGACTCTTATCCCTGCTCTTCACAAGGCTTATTTTTTATTAACAATAAACTTTTATTGGAACTTCTATACATGTTCACTGTAGAAATCAGAGAAAGAAAATTTAAAAAAAAAAGAAGTTCATGCAGAACTTTTACCAATATTAATCATTTGCTAGGCCAAAAAGCCAGACTCATCAAATTCAAATACTGAATTAACAGAGTATATTTCTAGTGTCAATGAAACTAAGCTAGAAACAAATAAAAAGATGAGAAACCCACAAATTGGAAGTAGAATAATACACTTCTAAGTAATAGAAAACGAAAAAGAAAATTTTATATCATTTTGTATATCTTTTTGGCTAAAACAAGAGCACAGTCAAATAATATGTGTGTCTGTATAATCAAACTGACTTTTTTCCTCACTTGATAAAACAAAGTATATCTTCCCATGTCAACAGACATGATATTTATGCAAAATTCAATGATTATATTCTAACCAATTGATACATTGTAATTTGTAAATTACTAGAAAAATCTATTCTATGGGTTCTTCTTCTTCTTCTTCTTTTTTTTTTTTTTTTTGTATCAGGGATTGAATCCAGGGATGCTTAACCACTGAGCCACATCCCCAGCCCTTTTTTAATTTTGAGACAGGGTCTCACTAGGTTGCATATGGTCCCGCTGAATTGCTGAGGCTGTCTGCTGCCTCAACCTTCCAAGCTGCTGAGATTAGGTTCTTATTAATGCACTGTTATTTTAAGCAGTGCTGAGAAAAACAAATTGTGTCATTTATTATTTCCTAAAGATATTCTAGTATAATAAAATTTGTTGGTAGAAACATATACATTTTAAAATAGGGTACAGTAGATCAAATTGTCTGTTTGAAAAGTCATAATTTAAGCTTTAAGCAGAAGTATACCACTGCTTTTCATTCTCACAAATTTTGTAATTGGTAAACACTATTTTATTCCTCTTTTAACTTAATTTCCTTCTCTTACCAGGGACAAAGAAATTTTTCCAGTGTCCATAGGTAACTTGTAGATCTGCACAAGTGTCCCTTACCAAATTAAGTAAGAGTTCAAGATCTAGAGGTAAACTTTAGTGGTACAGTACTTGCCTAGAAAGCACAAGGCCTTCGGTGCAACCCCCAGTATAAAAAAAAATAAATGGAGTTCAGTTTTTTTCCTTGTTAATTTGAAAGAATTTTCTGTATAATGAAGATATATTTTTTATCTGTATTATATGTTATATATGTATAAATATTTTGCAACAGTTTTTAATTTTAATTCTTTTTCTGATATACAGAGGTTTAGATTTTTCATTTCTGCTAACTGACCCTTGGAACAGTTTCTTTTAGGCTAGGGGTATAGCTTAGTGATAGTGTGTGCTTCCTAAGCACTAGTCCCTAAATTCAATCCTGAGTCCCACAAAAGGAAAAAAGAATGCTTGCTTTTGAGTTTATTTTTAGGAAGGTCTTGGCCAATATAAAAAATATATAATGCAGAAGTAGGCCTGTGTATTTTCTTTCATATTTTTCTCATTCTGTATTATTAAAAATTTTTAATCTGTACTCTATGGAGAAACTTAACTTGTGACATAATAACCTAGCTAGTTTATTCCAGTTATCAGGCACTACATATATGAATAACTCATCTTTTCCTATTAATATGGAATGTCATTGGTTTCAAGTTCTAAATTCTTACATACATTTGGGTGTTTCTGGATTTTTCTATTCTGTTGCATTAGTTTATCTGTCTTTTCAGTTGCCAGTATCAATTAGTTTGTGAAAATCAATAGTGTATTTTAATACCAAGAAGAGCAAGTTCTTATTACAAAAAAAAAAAAAATTCTGTCATCACAATAGTAAAAGCATGGGGAAATAAAAAATGCTAACTTTTCGGCCTGGGGCTGTAGCTCAGTGTTAGAGTGCTTACCTCTCATGTGTGAGGCACTGGGTTCAATCCTCAGCACCAGATAAAAACAAATAAAGATATTATGTTCATCTACAACTAAAAATTTTTTAAAAATGTTAACTTTGATATTTTTACCTGGTTTATCTAAAATAAATATAGAAAGACCTCACATTTTTGGAATAAGTCTTCCTTGTTCAACAGAGAACTATCTTCCCAATAGTTATACACTTCATAAAAACATGGATATTATTTTTTTCTAAGCATTTAAAACCCTTTAGTTGATAAAAAAATATTTCTCTCATGCACTTTCTACACCGTATACATGGTTTTAGAATTGTGTATTTTAAAAATAAACTGTTGCATATACTTAATTTTGTTAAGTTAATCACTTTTCAATAGTCAAAGAGCTTTACATGGGAATCATAAGTGGATCGGAAATGAGCTAAAGTTCTGTTTTAGTTCTGTTGCTCATGAAGCGGTTCTGGGTGTTAGATCCCTTGGAGGCCTGTGCTTCCCAGGTGCCTGAGGGGGTCCAGCTGGGGAGGTGCCCGTTTCTTCCACGCCCCCCTCCTCCCGCACCAAACCCGTAGCCCCTTGGCACAAAGCCCCTACTTATTACCTGTTCTTCTTGTCTTTATCATTCACGCCATTTTCCCCAAGAATAAGGAGATGCTGCACTTTGGCTACATTGCCCATGCTTGCAGCCTTGTGGATCTTTCCTGTATCCTTGTCTCGGATGTGGTACCTGGGCGAGTTCAGACTACTGGCATTCGCAAGCCCAAAGCCCACACAGTTCCTTCGCAGGTTGCTGGAGGAGCCCAAAGGCGAACGGCCCTTACTTCCGAAGCCAAAAATCCTCTTCATGGCAGAAGCCAACCGCCTCAGGGGTACCTTTCCTCCTCCTTGGCTTTTCACCGCCTCCGGAACTCAATATTGGCTGTCACAGATAAGCAAACCTAGTCTCGCCACAACGACTCAAAGGGGCAGCTCCAAGGTTCCATTTTTTCAGGAAAAAATTATCGTCTCCAAGCCACACCACTTAAATCCCAGTGCGCGTGCGCGGTCTTAGTCTGCGCAGACGCTACTCGCTTTCTCAAAAGGCCGGTAACTGAGGTTGCTCAGTGCGCAGGTACAAAGCTTCATTTCTCCAATCTCCGCCCTTTAGGCCTCCTGTGTTTCTTTGTGTCAGGTTTGTGACAACAGTGCTCTTCCTTGGAGAAGGCTTGGGATTCCAGTCTAACGGGTACTGGCAACTAGTGCGCGGGTAGCCCAACTTACTAGGCCATGTCGCTGGAAAATCGCGCAGTTGTTCCCTGGCGGTCGGACAATAAAGGGCCCGAGAGTGTAGGCAGCATCTCGCGGGCAGCCGGAGGTGGCCGGCCGCCTGGATTTGAAGAAGGGGTTCCGAGGGAGGGGCGGGCGCGGGGCTTGCAAAAGTTCCCTTGAACTCTTGGGACACGTCGGAGGTGAGACTGCCAGAGCTCCGGCAACCAACCGCGTCCGCCCGTGCCCTTCTCCTGGGGAGGGGACCTCGGCGGGGCTCAACAAATGGTGGCTTCGCGGGCCTCTCCAGGTACGACGTGGGTTGTGTGGGACTTGAGGCCAGGCCAGGCCTGGATCTTGCTGTGAGCAACTTGGGCAGCTGCTTCGGTGCACCAGGCGCTCCAGGACTTAGCTCTGATTTGTCTCTTGGTGGACTTTGTATTTCTGTAGAAACAGTGGGCTCTGTAAAAGGTTGAACACGTCAAGTCACCTGGTTTCTGTGTATTCAGGTCAGGCCAGCCTGCTACTGCCACACCTGCTGTTGCCTCTTATAGAAAAGCACATAAACTCTGTCTTTAAAAGCAGAAATCTACTTAAAGAATTTGGTTGGGGATGGGTGGAATATGCATATGGATGTGGTTATGAAAGAAAAAGGGGATTCGTTTTGCAGAGCGCTTTATTTGCATGGAATCTCTATTCATTTGGAAGTTCTTGGAATTAGAAGTGACAGTTTCCATAGAGCAATATAGAGAGTCAATTTTAGGATAAAAATTAATGGAATAGGTAAAGAGATTATGTACATTTTGGATCAGAATAGATACCTGAAGAAAACAACATAATTTTAAAATTTTGGTTTGATTTGGGAAAAGTAATTTCTTTATAAAGCTTTTTCCTAATGAAAATTGTGTATCTACTTTGTCTTATTTTAAATTCTTATGTAAATTACATGAGTTCTTTCATAAATTATTTTTGATAATAAAGCAAGTTCTTTTTACTATTACTCTTTTTTGATGATGACATACAGAAGATTTATTTAACTAAATGTATTTTTTATTTTGTACTAATAGACATGGGTTTTTTTTTAGTACCTTACTATCATAAAGCTACGTGAATATTCTTTTTTGTTTTTATTAGTGCATTATAGATATACATAATATTGGGGTTCATTTTGACATAATCATACATGAAATACAATTTGTTGCACTTCAGTCCCCAGTACTTCCTCCTTCCTCCTCCCTTCCCTCCTGCCTTCTGTACTCTATTGTACTGGTCTTCCTTCAATTTATTTACAGTATTTTTTAAAATATTGGTGCTTCGTAGATATGCATAAAGGTGCAATTTATAGTATAGTATATTCATATATGTACATATCATAGTACATATCATAATATGGTCAATTTTATTCTGTATTTCCTCTCTTTTCCCAGCCCCCTCCCTCCTTTTCTATTCCCTTTCTCTATTTCACTGATCTTTCTTCCATTTTCATGGGATCCCTCCATCCCCACTTTTTTCCCCTCTCATTTTACTCTAGTTTCTGCATATGAGAGAAGACATTTGACCCTTGACTTTGTGAATCTGGCTTATCTTATAAGCTTAGCATGATTTTCTCCATTTCTATCCATTTACCCACAAATGCTATAGTTTCATCCACTTTTTGGCAGAGTAAGACTCCCACATTTTCTTAATCAGTTTGTCTATTAATGGGCATCTGGGCTGATTCCATAGTTTGGCTATTGTAAATTGTGTTGCTATAATCATTGAAGTGACTGAATCACTTTAGTATGTTGATTTTATTCTTTTAGATAAAGACCAAGGAGTGGGATAGCTGGGTCCTATGTCAGTTTCATTCCTAGTCTTTTGAGGAACCTCCATTCTGCTTTTCAAAGTGGTTGTATGGATTGTCACTTTTGTATCATTAAGTCTTCCCATCTTAGAGCATGATGTGTTTTTTTATTTGTTCATATCTTGATTTGTGTTATATTCCTTATAGTTATTACATCATTTTAAACATTATTATTAATGAAGCTTTTTCTCCATTTCCATTTTTAAGGCATTTTTCCTAATATGATTATAGGTATTAGTTTTCCCAAATTGGTATCCCATATCTCATGGCAAACTTAAAATCTTGGTGATGATTTTTACAATAGTCTCAGGTTTTCTAACTGAATAATCACATTATTAATAAGAAAGTAGTCATCACTTTTCAAGTATATGACATTTAATTCATTTCTTATTTGATCTAATTAAATTAATCTAGGTAAGTCCAGTTAAATGGTTGTTTTATGATCATTTATTTATTTGTGATTCTTTACTTTTGTATGCTAATAGAAATAGCTGGCTTGTCCCTGTTTTCTTATTTTAATTGAAATATTGCTAATGTTTTACCATTTTAAATGATAATGTATATTTTTTATTTTTAGAAATAGTGTTTGTTGTATTTGCCACTCCTTTTTCCAGTTTTGATCAGAAATGCTTCCCATATTTTTTAATCTTGTTTCTTGAGATGTTTTTTTAAAATATTGAGTAAATAGACTGTTGAGTAAATAGACTGTCTCTGAGAAGGAATCTCATTTATTTGTTTAGACTGCATTTTTCTTATGTTTGATGGATTTTCTTTGCAAATCTTTTATCTATATTTTTTCCATTTTTTATTCATTGGTGACATTTTTGCAGCATTTTATGAGGTTTTAATATTAATGTTTTGCCAAGTTAATATCATGAAAATTGAGACTCCATTTTTGTTGTACATGGTCTGGGATACTTTTAAATTCATTAAAATTTAAAGTTTACTAGAATTCATTTATGAAATCATCTGTATGATATGGAAAATGACAAACCAACCCACACTATTTTAGGATTTGTCATTTTCCATTTCTTACAAATTTTGCACATTAATTTTGTATCCTGTTACTTTGCTGTACATATTTACCAGCTCTATAAGTTTTCTGAGGGAATTGTGAATGCAATTGCTTTTCTGTTTTCTTTTCCAGGGGATTCATTATTGGTTTATATAGAAGCTATTGATTTTTATTAGCACGAAACGACCAAGCCGGGTGCAAACTTCACAGATCAGCACAGCCTTTATTCAGCAGTGGAGTTGTGCATCTGGTGGACCCACTTTTCTCATGGAAAATGAGCCACTGGCCAAAGGAGGAATCTGTGCTTATTATATATGTTACACTGAGTGATGACTTGATTTTTGACAGAGCATGTCAGTTTGGGCACTCAGGAAACAGGTTTGTAAGAATTTGAGATTTGTTTTTACTGGGCATTATTTTTACTTGGGGAAAAATGGAGGGTTGGGGTCAATGTTCAGTGCTTGTCTCTTTCCCAATAGAGTCTCGTTGTATAGTTACTGGGAAAGGATTTATTTGGGGAAGGATCAATGTTTTTGCTTCCTCCCAGAGACTGCCATTTCAGGCTTATGGATATCTTCTTCCCAGGGATTGTCTTTGTCACTGGATGATGTTTGCTTCCTTCCAAGAGATTGTCCTGTAACTGAAAAAAAATATATTGGGAAAGGATCAGTGTTACCAATGTGTTGCCTTCTTCCTTACTCCCTCTTCCCAGGCCACATTATTTTGGGGTTTGTCATTTTTCATATCTTACAATTTTTGTATGTTAATTTTGTGTCCTGTTACTCTGTTGTACATACTTACCAACTCTACAAGTTTTCTGGTGGAGTTTTATGGGTGAACAGTAATAGCTAAACTTTTTTCTTTCCTTTTTATATTTCTTATTTCCCTGTTGTGCCTAATTGCACTGACTAAAATTTCAAGTATTATATTCAATAGAAGTGTCAACAGTTGACATCCTTGATCCTGATTTTAGAGGAAAATTTTTTCAGTTTTTTTTTTTTTTCCCCATGAAGTATAATGTTGGCTTTGAGTTTGTTGTGTGTAACCTTAATGATGTTGAGGTAATTCTCTCTATCTCTATTTATTTATTTATTTGGTTCTGGGGATTGAACCCAGGGGTGCTTTACCACTGTGTTACATCTCCAGCCCTTTTTATTTTTTGTTTTGAGCACAATCTCACTAAGTTGCTTAGGGCCTTACTAAGTGTCTGAGACTGTCCTTGAACTTGGGATCCTCCTTATCCTCCTCACTCAGCCTCCCAACCTGCTAGGGTTACAGGTGTAAGCTACCACACCCTAATTATACATAATAGTGGTATTCATTATAATATATTTGTACATGAATGTAGTCTAATTGGTCTGTTTCATTTTCCCATAACTTCCCCTTTCTCTTCCCTCCTCCTTCCTCATATTCCCTACCTCTTCTATTGGAGTCCCTACTCTTCTATTGGAGCTCTGTCCCTAATTTATATAGGGTTTTTAACATGAAAGGCTTCTTCTGCATCTAATGAGATGAACATTTTCCTTCTATTTGTGTAATGAATTATGTCTCTGATTTTGGTATTAGAGTAATACTGTCTTTATAGAATGGATTTGGGAGTACCTTCCTACCCCCACTTTCTATTTTATGGAACAATTTGAGGAGCGTTCTTATTAGTTCTTTGAAGGTCTGACAGAATTCAGCTGGAAATTTGTCTGATCCTGGGCTTTTCTTTGTATTGGGCTTTTTGTTACTTCTTCAATCTCATTGCTTCTTTTTTTTTAATATTTATTTTTTTAGGTATAGATGGACACAGCACAATGCTGGTGCTGAGGATCGAACTCCGTTCCCGCCTGTGCTAGGTGAGCGCTCTACCACTGAGCCACAATCCCAGCTCTCATTGCTTCTTATCATGTTTAGATTTTCTATATCCTCTTGGTTCAATTTTGGTAGTTCACATATATGTCTAATAATTTGCTCATTTATTCTAGACTTTCCAATTTGCTGTAATATAAATTTTCAGAGTAGTCTGTAAAAATCTTCTGGATTTTAGAAATGTTTGTGGTATATCTCCTTTCTAACCTCTAATTTTATTAACTTGGGTCTTTGTTTTGTTCAGCTAAGGCTTATTCTTTTCTTTGAAGTTCTCTTATTAATTTGGCTCTTAGTTATTTCTACTGATTTTGGAATTGGTTTATTCATAATTTTCTAGGACCTTGTGATGCATTTTTTGGTGATTTTTTAATATAGAAACTTAATAGCTATAAACTCTCCTTAGAACCATCTTCATAATGTCCTAGAGATTCTGATGTCATTTTCCTCTATTCTCATTATTTCCTTTATGATCCATTCATTGTTTAGAAGTGGATTGTTTAATGTCCATGTGTTTATGTAATTTCTTTTTCCCCCATAGCTTTATTGATGTAAAATTGAAGTACAATAAAATGCACATATTTGAAGTATGCAATTTGATCAGTGTTGACATGTCTGTAACAAATACAATCAATATAAAAAGGATTTCCATTACTTTTTTTTAAATTTGAAATCATGCAGACTGTGTTTCCTGCATGATTTATTACATTAGATATCAATCATCTTAAGATATATAGAACCCCACCCCCACATGTCAACTATTTCAAAATTAAATGGCACACTTATAATTACTCAGAGGCCAAGGAAGGAAAGTGAATGAAAAGTGTTTTGAACTAAATGATAGTAAAAGCTTAAAATATCAGGATCTCTGGGAAGAAACAGTACTAGGTGAACACTTATAACTTAAAATACTTATATCAGAAAGAAGCTAGAATTCTAATCAATAAAATTATTTTCAAATTTTTTAGTAGGAAGGAAAAATAAAGGAGAAGAAATATATGAAATAGAAAAGAAATAATACAGCTAAAATTTGATAAAAATCAAAAAGGTCTAATCAAAAAAACAAAAACAGGGGCTGGGGATTTGGCTCAAGCGGTAGCGCACTCGCTTGGCATGCTGTGCAGCCCGGGTTCGATCCTCAGCACCGCATACAAACAAAGATGTTGTGTCCACCGAAAACTAAAAAATAAATATTAAAATTCTCTCTCTCTCTCTCTCTCAAAAAACAAAAAAGATTAAAAAAAAACCAGAAATTAGTATCAATGGAAAGGGATCTATCAAAATAATCTTGCAGATGCTGAAAATGTATTAAGGTAATATTACAATTGTATGCCAACATATATGATAGCTTATATAACATACATTGGCATACAATTGTAATATATTAGAGAAAGATTCATGTGCTGCTGAGAAGAAAGTATATTCAGTCATTGATGGATGAAACATTCTATACATGTCCATTAAGTATAAATTATTAATTGTATTTTTTCACTTGTATAGCTTCTTTTTTTTAGTTTTTGTTTGGAGGCTATATCCAGTGATGACAGATACAGGTTAAAGTTACCCAGTATTTTTGTTTTACGGTTTTTTGGATTCTTGATTTTGAAAAGGTTTGTTTGATGTACATCAAACAAACCTTTGTACATTTTTGTTTTCTTGATAGTTATGATTGTTATGCCTTGTTGATGTATAGTTCCCTTAAGCAGTATGAAATGTTTTTCTTTGTCCCTTCTGATTAACTTTGGTTTAAAGTCTACTTTATGTGATATGAGGATAGAAACCCTGCTTCTTAATGTGATCCATGTGAGTGAGATATATTTTCCCATTCTTTCACCTTCAATCTGTGGATGTCTTTGACTATATCTTAGAGACAGCATTTTGTTGGGTCTTGGCTTTTAATCCAGTCTGCCAGTCTGCATCTTTTGATTGATGAATCAGGCCATTAATGTTCAAAGTTATTATTCAGATATGATTTGTATTCTCAGTCATTTTGGTTTATTTCTAGTTTTTAATTTGAATTGGTTTCTCCTTTAATTGACGATTCCTTTAGTATAGTTCCTCCCTTTCTGGTTTTTACTTTTTTTCATTTCATCTTCATGGAATATTTGGTTGAGAATGTTCTGGAGTGCAGACTTTCTAGTAGCAAATTGTTTTAACTTTTTTGTTTATTATGGAAGATTTTTATTTCATCTTCAAATCTGAAGCTTAAGTTTGCTGGATACAGGATTCTTGGTTGGCATCCATTTTCTTTCAGAACTCGATATATGTTATTCCAGGACCTAGCTTTGAGGGTCTGGGTTGAGATATCAGCTGAGATCCAAATTGGTCCCCCCATAAGTAATCTGATACTGTTTTCTTGAAGCCTTTGAGAGCACCACTGCCTCCTTAGCTTGCAGATTATATCACATCCCCTCACCCAAAAAAAGCCTCATTTGATGTGCTGGGGTAAAATCTGTAACATATGCCAGTTTGTCCTTCAGCCCCTTCAGAGCTGGTGTGGAGAACACCACTGTTATGGTATGGATATAAAGTGTCCCCCAAAAGCTCATGTGTGAGACAGTGCAAGATTTGGAGGAAAACGGTTGGGTTATACATAGCCTTAACCAAATCAGTGAATTAATTTCTAATGGGATTAACTGAGTGGTAACTATAGGGAGGTGGGGTGTGGCTACAGGAAGTGATTCATTGTGGATGTGTCTACAAGGTATATATATATGTATATATATTATTTTTTAATTTTTTATATTATCTACATATGACATTACAATGACCTTGGCAATTCATACATTTGTATCATTGGGGTATAATTTCTCATTTTTCTAATTGTACAGATTGCAGAATCACACTGGTCATAGAGTCACCTATATACATACATCAATCATAATGTCTATTCTATTCTGCTGCCCTTCATGGAAGATGGAAGGAGAACCTCATCATTATACAGAATACATATATGATGCTGTGATGAGAAAAAGAAAAAAAAAGTGTGTCATATTAGATTGGATAGAGAGAAATGATGGGAGAGGAGGGGAGGAGTAGGGGGAATACAAGGTATATATTTTGTATCTGGAAAGTGGAGTCTCTCTCTCTCTGCTTCCTGTGAAACTCTTACTATAAGGTTCTGCCACTTCTGGAGCCCAGAAGAATGGAGCTGTCCTTTTATGAACTAAGACCTCTGAAATCATGAGTGCTCAAATAAACTTTTCCTCCTCTACAGTTGTTCTGGTTGGGACTTTTTAGCCACAGCAGAAAAAAAAAAAAAAAAAAACTGGCTAAAAAGGACCACTTTATGTCTGACCCTAATCAGTCCTTATCCACTGTAGTCCTTAAGCAGAGTTCAGACTACTAGATTCAAACAAAGGTGTCCTTTGCTCTTCTGTGCTCTGCAGGGTCAATTTTCTATTACAGAACTGCTGCTTTAATTTAGTCTTGTCTTGGTGAGCCCTTCTGATATTTTGGATTCCTCTGATTTCCCATTTTTGATCCTCTTTTATTCTATCTTTCACCCTTTCTTAATGATGTTATTTCAAATGAATTTTAGGCAAAACATAGCTGACTTTTGTTTTATTAACTTGTGATCACTTCACCCCTCTTCCTATTATATTAACACATTAATTGTATAAATTAATGGACTTTTCTGTGAAATTTTCATACTTTAATATATTCTGTTTTGTTTTTGTCTACTCCCCTTTCTACACTACAGATTTTACCCCAGTATATCAAATGAGGCTTTTTTTGGGGGTAGGGGGGATGTGATACAATCTGCAAGTTAAGGAGGCAGTGGTGCTCTCATACAGACTTTTCACTTCAACTGGCTTGTGTAAGAGATATGAACAATACACATAAGAGACCCAAGATATCTATATTACACAGATTTCTTCTTAATTAGGAGACTGTAAGATTGAATCCCCAGAAAGACTTCTATTTTAAAAACCTCAACAAGAAAAATTTTGTTTCTGTAGTGAAATAACTGCATGATAGTAATTCTATATCCCCCCCAATAATTGAATACTCTGATACTGGTGAGATGAAATCCCAGAGAAGTAAAAAAGCTGATGGGCAAAATGATTAATGAACTAAAAAAAAGATCTAGAAAATGAACTTAGAGAGAAAATACGGGAAATGAAAGAGCATTTCAATAAGGAGATATCGAGATTTTAAAAAGGAACCAAACAGTGATCATGGAAATGAGACACAATCAAAATGTTCAGTTGGCAGTCTCAACAACAAATTAGATCATATAGAAAACAGAATTTTAGGGCTGGGCTTGTCTTCTTGCAGATCATCTTTTTAAAAATATTTAGTTTCCACATATGAGACCAAACATGCAATGCTTGTCTTTTTATATTTGGCATGTTTCACTTAACACAATGTCCTCCATCCATTTTCCTGCAAATGAAATGATTTTATTTTTTTATGGCTAAATAGTATTTGGTATGTGTGCATACCATATTTAATTTATCCATTCATCTGTTGACTAGCACCTGGATTGAATCCATATCTTAGCTATTGTAAGTGCTGCAATAAACACTGGTAGGAAAGTATTTCTTTTGTTTGCTGACTGCATTTCATTTGTATATATATCAAGAAGTGGCATAGCTGGATCATGTACCTGTTATGTTTTTTTTTTTTTTTGTATTTTTCTTTGCAGACCCTCCACATGGATTCCATGTGTGGAGGAATAATTTGTGACTATAATAATTTATAGTTCCAGCAACAGTGTATGAGTGTTCCTTTTTGTCCATGCCCTTGCCACCATTTGTTGATTGATTGATATTAGTTACTCCAATTGGATGAGATGGAATCTCAATGTAGTTGTGATTTGCATTTCTTGGTGGCTACAAAGACATTGAGCCCTTTTTCATATGTTTATTGTCTGTAATTTGTTTTGTTAGATCCCTAGACCTAAGTAACTCCATTTTGGTTCTGGGCCTCAGAAACAAAACTTACACGCTGCCAAGAAAAAGAAACTTAAGATACCCTGTTCCTATAACCACCCCCTTCCAAGGTCCCTATATTAAAAAAATCTGCTGTTACTCAGCCACCTGCACCCAAGGTCAGTTCTAGAGCCTGCTGCACCTAAGATCATTTCTAGCTTGCTCTTGTTCCTTGTTTTTTTTTTTTTTTTTTTTTTTTAAAAAAGATATAAAATCTCTACTCAAGTGACTCTGCCTGCTGCACCTTACAAAAGAGCAGCCTAGCGGATATTCTCTGTCGGTAAACCTTTGCTTGAACTCAAGAGATGGGTCTCTTATGTGTATTTGTTCCAGCTACCCTAACACTTTTGAGAAATGTCTGTTGAGGTCATTTGTTCATTTTTAACTGGATTCCCTGTTTTTCTGTTAAATATTTTTACTTCTTTATACATTTTGGATATTAATACTCTGTCAGATGAATAACTGACAGAGATTTTCTTCCATTATGTAGATTCTCTTCACTCTGTTGATTATTTCCTTTGCTATGCAGAAGTTTTTTTAATTTGATGTAGTTTATCAGTTCTTGTTTTGTAATCATATTTGGGAAATCATGCTTGTGCCATTAACTTGAAGTGTCTTCTCTGTGCTTTCCTCTAGTAGTTTCAAATTTTAAGATCTTACATTTTTTAGTTGATTTTGGCACAGGGTGAGAGATTGTGATCTACTTTCAATCTTCAACATATTGATATCCATTTTTTCCAGCACCATTTGTTAAGGATGTGGTTTTATGCCAATATTGTGCTATTTTTGTTACTATGGCTGTATGGTGTATTTAGAAATCAGACGTTGTGATGTCCCCAGTATTGCTCTTTTTGCTCAGGATTGTTTTAGCTATTTAGAGTTGTTTTTTTTTTTTTGCTTCCATATGAATTTTAGGATTTCCCCCAACCCCCATAGTTCTGTGAAAACAATTCATGGTATTTTGATTGATATTTTGATTTGTAGATTTATAAATCATAAATTTGTAGATCATAAATCTTAATCCTTTCTACCTTCTAGTGTCTTTTTCAGTTTCTTCAGTGTTTCATAATTGTCATTTTAAAGTTCTTTTACCTCTTTATTTAGATTTATTCCTAGATATTTTATTATTTATTTATTCATGCTGCTGTAAATGGCATTGCTTTTCTGTATTCTTTCTCATCAATATTATTATAGGAGAAAATACATATCTTTTATGTATTGATTTTTTTGAATTAAGACTTTTGGTGAGGTTTTTAGAGTTTTTAATGTGTAAAATCAGGTTGTAAATAGGTACAATTTCAATTTTTCCTTTCCAATTTTATTTGTTAATTTTATCGCTCTGGCTATAATTTCTTATATTGAATAAGAGTTGAGTGAGTATAGACACCATTTCTTGATCATGATCTTATTGGGAATGCTTTCATTTAGTGTGAGATTTGTTGAGAGCCACAGCGAGTCGGAATGGCCCCTGGCATTTTACCAGAAGTATGGTTGAGAGGCGAGCCATTAAGATGATGTTGGATTGAAACAGGTTGTGTATTCAATTGTATATTAGACCTTTACTGTCTGGTAATAGGATGGCTCCACTTTGGAGTTCCCATTGAGTTCTCCCAGGGTTCCCAGAGTGAGTGCGCGAGCAGCCTGAGCAGCCCGGGGGAGGGAGTTCTGGTTGGTGTGTGGTGTGTTCCTGGAGGAGCCCGGGGAGTGTGCGTGGAATGCTGTGAGAGTTCGGAAATAAAGTTTGTTCCTGCTTGAGTGGCTGGTGATTTGTGCCCAGCCAGACTGCTGCAGAGATTTGATATAGATTTATATTTTTTTAATCCATAATTCCATTTGTGATGTCTTGTGTTTATTGATTTGCAGATATTGAAATATGCTTGCATCCCTGGAAAAAAGCCCAACTGGATCATATTTATTATCTTTTTAATTTGCAGTTGAATCAATTTGCAAATAGTTTGAAGGCTTTTGCTTCTAAGTTGTTAGGATTTGAATATGAGAAATCCTCCCCCCACAAAAAAAATCTTTTGTTAGGTAATGCAGGAATGTTCAGTAGTGGAATGATTAGATGAGAGTTGTAACCTAACTATTGGATCAATACATTTGATGGATTAATAGTTTGAGTGGATTATTGAGTGGTAATTGTAGACAAGTAGGGCATGGCTAGAGCAAGGAGGTCATTGGGACTGTGTGCCCTTGGGGAATATATTTTGTCTCTGGCTCCTTGCTATTTACTGACTGCCATGAATTGAGACACTTTCCTCCACTATACCCTTCTGCCATGATGTTCTGCCTCTTGGGTCAGAGCAGTGGAGTCAGCCAACCATGGACTGAACCTCTGAAACTGTGAGCTCAAAAGAATTTTTTCCCCTCTAAGTTGTTCTTGTCAGGTATTTTGATCATAATAATGAAAAGTGAACACATGTGTATACATCAATGGTATTAGTCTATAATACTGGTTTTATAGAATGAATTTGGAAAGATTCCTTCTATTTCTATTATATAGAATATTTTGAGGGGCATTAGTATTAGTTCTTCTTTAAAATCTGATAAAATTTAAAAAATGAATTAATCTGGCTGTAGGCTTTTCTTGTTGGGAGACTTATTTTTGTTTTCCATATAATTTTGTTTCAATTTGGGTAGGTTCATGTATGTCTAGAAATCTGTCCATTATAGATTTTTTCAATTATTGGCATGTAGTTTTTCAAGATAGTCCTTAGTGATCCTTTGAATTTTGGTATCTGCTGTAATGTCTCCTTTTTTTCTCCTATAATTGTACGAATATGGGTCTTCTCTCTGTTTTGGTTAGTTTAGCTAAAGATTTGTCAATTTTGGTTTATCTTTTTAAGAATCAACTCATCAATTTATTGATACTTAGTTTTGTTCTTTTAGTCTCTATTTCATGTATTCCTGCTCTGATTATCATTATTTTTCTACTGACCTTGAGTTTAGTTTCTTCTTGGTTTTCTAAGACTTTGAGATACATCATTAGGTTATTTGAGATGTCTCAGTTGTTTTTTAATGTAACTATTCACTACTATTAACTTCTCTCTTAGTACTGCTTTCACTGTTTCACTGTATCCTGTGGCTTCTGGTATGCATTGTTTTCATTTTCATTCATTACTCAGATTTTGTAATCTCCCCTCCCCTGATGTTTTCATTGACTGATCATTCAAAAATATATTGTTCAATTTCCATGTGTTTGTATAAATTGTGTAGTTTAGCTTGCTATTAATTTCTAGTTTCAATCCATTGAGATCTGATAAAAATGCAAGAAATTATTATAGTATTTTTTAATTTACTAAGATGTTTTGCCTTATCTATTTTTATTTGGAAAAGTATCATGTGCTTATGAAAAATGTGTGTTCTATATCTATTGGATGGAATATTATGTATATGTCTGTTGAGTCCATTTGGTCTATATTATAATTTTTTTTTTCGTACCAGAAATTGAACTCAGGGGCACTCTATCACTGAGCCACATCCCCAGACCTATTTTATATTTTATTTAGAGACAGGATCTCACTGAGTTGCTTAGCATCTTGCTTTTTGAACTCGTGATCTTCCTGTCTCAGCCTCGAGAGCTGCTGGGATTACAGGTATGCACCACTGTGCCCAGCTATGGTATAATTTAACTTTGGTGTTTTTTTTTTTTTTTGCCTGGGTAATCTTATTTGTTAACATGTATAGGGTATTAAAGTCACCCACCTTCATTGTACTGGGGTCTCTCTCTCCCTTTTTGTCTAGGAATATTTGTTTTGTAAAATCGGGTGCTTTTATGTTGGTACACATATGTTTATAATCATTTTATCTTCTTGATGAATTGTTCCCTTGATCAATTTGTAGTGAACTCTTTGTAACTTCTAGCTAATTTTGTCTTACCGTCTTTGTGAGCTATAAGCATAGCTATTTCAGCCTTTTGGATTCTGTTTGTTTAGAATATCATTTTCCTACCTTTTGCTTTCAGTCTGTGTATGTCTTTGCAGGTGAGGTGAGTTTCTTGCAGGAACCATATTTTAGGGTCTTGTTTCTTCAGTCAGTCTGCATTATTAAATTTACAACATTCTAGTCCTTCTCTAGCCTGTAACTCCAAGTCTTTCCAAACACTGTTTATATTCAGGGTTATTATCAGAAGATGTATTGTTGTTTCTTAAGATTTTATGGTCATTCTGAATTTTCTATATTGATTCTTCCTCTCATCTTAATCTTGATGATTTACTATATTAATAATGTTTGATTCTTTCCTATTTCTCATTTGGATATCTAGTCTTCTAATGAGGTTTACTCTTCCCTGTGCTCTCATGTTTGTGTTTATCTTTTACCTGTTTTGGGTTTTGGGTTCTGTATGGTGTGGATATTGAAGTGGTCAGAAGTGCAGCAGGGTTCAGAAGTGGGGTTTTAGGAAAGTGATAAGATCATGAGGGCCCTGATCTTACCTCATTTGATAGCTTAATTCACTGATAGTGAATTAACTGCTAGAAGGTATGATGTAATTGGAGGAAGTAGATCATTGGAGGCATGTCGTGGAAGGGTTTATCTTCTCCCCATCCACTTTCTCCCTCCTGCCCACTCTCATTGTTTCTCCTTTCTTGGCTTCTATGAGCTGACTGCTTTTCTCTACCATACTTTTTCACTATGATGTTCTTCTTCACCTCAGGCCTAGAGCAATGGAGCCAGCTCACCATGGACTGAGTCCATTGAAACTGTGAGCTAAAAATAAACTTATGCTCCTCTAAGTTGCTTGTGTCAGGTATTTTTGTTATAGTAACAAAAAGTTGACTGACACAAAAAGCTGTTATTCAGAAGTGGTGTTACTGCTGTGACTATCCCTGACCATATGGTTCAGAAGCCTTTGGAAATGGTTCACATGAGGAGTTTGGAAAGACTTGGAGTTATGGGCTAGAGAAGGACTAGAATGTTGTAAACAGAGCTTAATGGTCAATTCTGGTGTGAGCTTTGAAGACCAGAATGCTAGTAAGACTGCTAATTGTGAAGATTGTGCTCATGAGGTTTCAAATGGGAATGAGGACTCCACTGGGGACTGAACTAGAGGCTATTCATGTAATATCTGGCAAAGAACTTGTCTACATTTTTCCATATCTTAAGTTGTGTGAAGCTGAATTTAAAGTGAGTAAATTTCAAGGCATTCAAGTGGTGGCATGGGTATTTCCTGCCACCTTTAGTCAAGTTTACTGTGATAATTAGTAAGCAAAATCACACACACACACACACACACACACACACACACACATACACTTTAGCCAAGTTTACTGTGATAATTAGTGAGCAAAAATCACACACACACACACACACACACACAAACTATATGAAAAACTTGCACTTCAGAAAATAAACAGGTGTAAAATTGGTGCAAGGAAAATCTCATTGCTGAAGAAATTAGTGCCACTAATGAGAAACCAAGTATTTTGCATACAGACAATAGGGAAGATGCCTTCAGGGCATCTCAGGAAACAGCAAGACTGCATTTATCACAGTGTAATAGTGTAAACTTTTTTTTTTTTTTTTTTGAGAGAGAGAGAGAATTTTAATATTTATTTTTTAGTTTTCGGTGGACACAACATCTTTGTATGTGGTACTGAGGATCGAACCTGGGCCACACGCATGCCAGGCGAATGCGCTACCACTTGAGCCACATCCCCAGCCCAAATAATAGTTTAAACTTTTAAAAAAGATTTTGCTTTGAAATGAGAACTTGAAGTCTGCTTCTGAAGTTGTTCCCAGGTTTTGTTTTACCTGCTCAGCCATCCAGTGCCCCGTCCGGCCTCAGAAACCGAGTCCGGCGAGGGACGTCGAGGTTAAAAAAAAAAAAAAAATTACACAGGACACCAAGGTTCTTCATCCAGGAGGAGGCATGTGTGCACTTTTTTATCCAAGTTTTTTCCCTTATATACTTTCTATAACTGCAGTGGAAATTTAGCCAAAACAGGGGAGGAATAACACCTGCTACTCTTGGGTTACCGTGACCGTCCCTTATCAGGAAGCTCCGAGAAGGCCAAGATGTTCCCAAAAAGGCACATATGTCTGAGGCAGATACACATGAAACCGCAAGCCTGCATCATGACTCTGTGAGCTGGCCACTTTGACATGCAGAACAAGGAACTGGGGGCTGGGCCCCAGGGGCCAGGGAAGGCCTGCTACCAGCAAGTCCCCCTCTTTTGTTTTTTGCATGTCAAAGGGAATCAAGTAGCCCCTGTCTTAGGTCGTCCACTGCCCTTACAGTGCTTACCCGTCTCTGGGGAGGCCCCATTCCCCTGGCTTAGGTTGTAGTGCAAGCGTGGACGTTGCCCGTCACTGGGTACTGCAAGATCAGCTCTTGTCCTACGTAAATGGACACTTTTCAGTTAGGATGTCATGGCCAGCAGGACACAACTGCAGATCCCAGTCATAATCTTTGCCAGTGGGAAAGCTATGACCAGGGAGCTTTCTGAACATAAGGGTCTGGGATGACGGCACCAAGTCAGCAGGGTAATTAGGGACCTGGGCAAAAGCAGGTATACATAGGAGGGCTTGGGTATTGGCTCCTGTCCAGTTACATCTCATCTCCGGATGGGTCATAAGTACACCTCGTGGGCAGAGTCGTCCATCTCCAGGCATTGGTAGTGAACCTGTATTGGCTTGGAGGTTAAAATGTTAATCTGGTCCTTAATGAATTGAGTTATCCTATTTGCAACACAAGGTCCCAAGGTTGCAATCAAAAGAAGACTCAGTAAGGGCCCCAAGAGGGGAAGAAGGTAGGGCAGGAACCCATTCATCCCAGTCCAAAGAGGGTTCTTGAATAATTATTTTCTCCTTTTATCTAGGTCTTCTTGAAGCTCCTTGATTTTAGTGGGAACTATGCCCGATTTATTGGCATAGAAGCAGCACCTTTCTCCCAAAGCTAAGCAAATCCCTCCCTGATTGGCGGTCAGCAGATCTAGGCCTCGCCTATTCTGAAGGACTACTTCTGCCAAAGAGTCAATTTGGTCTTGTAGGTCCCCAATAGTTCCAGATAGGGTCTGCACATCATCTATAAGCTGCTGAGATAGACGGCGATAAGGATGTATCGCTGTACCCAGCCCCGCCATGCCTATACCTACAGCAGCTGTTATCCCAAGCGTGGCGAGTAGTGGTAAAGCCTGTATAGCTCGCCTGTGCCTTTTTACTAGGGTGTCTAGACTGGGAATAGGTAAGGGCTCATCCCCAGGGACAATGGTTATATCAGGGAGGAGCAAGGCGAGAACACAGCCACCTGTCCAGTTGGCAGGGAGTTGGGGGAAGGCAGAGTTCTCACCACACATAAAAACAGTGCCATTAGGGGGACAGAGGGCTGGAGTGGGTGACGAATAATTTTTTACTGTTGAGCAATTTCCAAAGGAAGTAACTCCAACATCAACATCATAGATGTTGTTTTGCATCATACCCAGGAGACATTCTGTAAAAGTGCCCATAGGTTGGACCTTGAAAGGCAGCCCGGGCTGGCAGGTCTCATCATCAGATATGGTGGCACTGATAGGAACCGCCACGGGCATGACCACCCCTGTTGTCATGCAGAGCCAGCAGTCACTAGCAAGCGTGGGATCAGAGTTGTTAAGTAAGAAAAGGGTGATTTTTAAGATATCCCACATATTGGCATCCAGATCTGGGAGCTGAGACTTAGGCAGCACCAAGGGGTGGTATATGAGGTCAGGGACCTGTGGTTTCAAGAGCCTGATGATTTGAAGATGTTTAACAGAATCAGTAGATCCTCCCCCCATCAGAGATCCCTGTAGGGGCTTCAGTGGGCCAACAGGAGGACTTGCCGACTTGACCCTGGCAACCAGCCAACTGGAGTTTAGATTCAACTCCCCGTTGGCCAAAAAGAAACGGAATGAAGTGAAAAGTCACTCCCACCTTCTCCCCCGACCGGGTCTCCGTCAATCTGGCCTCAAAATACTGTCGTCCCTTGTGTACACAAATCGAGGCCGTCTCATAGCAAGAGACATGAACTGCTGAAGTATAAGTGCAAGTTGTGGAGCAGTTACTGAGGGTTTTTTCAGGACCAGGGGGGTTAATCTTTGGTTTGTTCACACATACCCACTCAGGGTGGTGAAATCCCCCAATTTGTTGATGAACTTCAGCCCGGAGGTAGGCTACCTTGGTTACACAATCAGCAGTCTGAATCCAGCTACTGGGGGCCTGATTCCAAATCCCTCCCCTGCACTCTCAGGGGGTCCCAAAAAGATGCTGGTAGATATTACCTGGTGGGGGATCTAGCCCTCCGTCTGCACGCCTGTATGACAGGACCGTTATAAGGAAGATCCATCCCGCAAAACTCATTCTGTCACTCCTTTGGAGAAATGAAAATGGCCGAACCTGAAGTCCCAGGGTAGTCGCTCCTTCCCGTGTCTGCGTCCACCAGTCTCGTGCAGCGTTCCGGGACCCAAATGGGTTTTTCCGTCCCTGGAGGGAAGACACATACAGCTCCTCTCACTCTAGCCAGGAGTGGAGCAGGGGGTTGCCACTTTCCTGTAGATAAATCCTTCCACCTTATCTGTGCCTTTTGTATGGTGGGAGAGGAGAAGTGACGCTGCACCGCTGTACGGCCTTCAGCGTCTGTGAGCAAAAAATTTAAAGTGAACAGAGTTATATTTAACAGTGCATGTGGTCCCTGACAACTCTGGTATATCTCCCCCTCTTTTGTTTTTGCAAATAGGTTTTAAGATGTTGATGGGCCTGTTCTACAATGGCCTGTCCTTGGGGGGTAATATGGGATTCCTGTTTTGTGTATAATATCCCACTGTGAGCAAAATTTTTGGAAGGTTTGACTAGTATAAGCTGGGCCATTATCTCTTTTTATGCATCGAGGGGTTCCCATAAAGGGAAAGGTTTTTATATAGTGCTGTATCACATCTTTAGCCTTTTCTCCTGAATGTAAAGTAGCAGAGATAAACCCAGAAAATGTGTCTATACTGATATGTACAAAGGACAACTTTCCAAAACTAGGAATATGAGTTACATCAGTTTGCCAGACGTCATTTGGCTGAAGGCCCTTGGGTTGACTCCCAGAGAAGTGGAATGGATAAAAGGTGCACAAGTAGGGCATAGGGAGACAATTTTTAAAGCTTGATCCCGGGAACATCCTGAGCGGAAGCCAAAGTTTGTGCGTTTAGGTGAAATTTATTATGAAGCTGGAGGGCCTTATCATACTCAGTTATTATGTATACATGGTTAGTGGCATGTGTGGCAGCGTCTGCCATGGCGTTGCCCGCCGCCAGAGGGCCTGGAAGTCCGGAATGACTTCTAAAGTGACCTATGAAGAGGGGGTCTGCCCTAGCCCATATAAGAAGCTGTACTGTCTGTAGTTGGTCCATGATAGTGGATTGTTTTCCAATATAAGGTGCCGTCTCAATCATGGATGCAAGCCTGGCAATATAAAGACTGTCTGTGAAAACATTAAGGGGCACTGAATTGTAGGTCTATAAGGCCAATATCAAGGCTGCAACTTCCACCTTTTGGGCTGAGCAATCAGCCACCCTTTTGCGGATGACCTGGGTTCCATCCGAGACGAGAGCAAATCCATTTTTGGCCCTGTCAGTGAAGACGGTTTGTGCCCCTGGAATAGGGTCCTGTTTTAGGATCTTTGGGAAAATTATTGGACATGTTTTTAGACTTTCAAGGAGCCTGCTTTTAGGGTAGTGATTGTCAACCTGTCCCATGAAACTACAGAAGAAGAGACACCAGAGATCATGTTCCTGTCTTAATTTAGAAAGAATGTCTTGATTATATGGTAATATGAGAACATCAAAGGTTTTCCCAAACAAGGCATCTCCTAGATATTTTGCTTTCCAAACTAATTGTATTACCAGATCATGGAAAGGTATCAAGACCCAGGAGGGGGATGCAGGTAAGTGAACCCAATAAATAGGACCAGTCTGCCAAAAGACTCCAGTCGGGGTGAGTTTTGACAGCAAAAAAATGAATAACAAGGACTGGGAGTAGTCCACCTGCATTACCTGCATCTCTTGTAAGGCTGTCTCTATCAATCTAAGTGCCTTCAAGGCTTTTGGAGTAGGTTTTTGCAGGGAGGTGGGTGAGGGGTCTCCTCTCAAAAGGTTATACAGGGGTTTAAGTTAGTAGTTCAATATACTTAATGTTTAATCAACAATGTGAATTTATTTACCAAAATTAATCTTTATCTTAAACAGTAAGAATTATTAAGCAATAAGGATCTTTCTTTAAAGAAATAAACTTACATTTTAATAGGTGTTTATCATGTCAAAATATGGACAAAATTTTAGCTCACATTAGTATAGTTAAATTAGGAAAATAACCTGAAATACCCTTAAATTAATTATAGTCAGTTTAGTATATATAAATCTGTTTTTTAAATTGTCCTAACTTTTTACATCATTTGTTTAGATAACAATATAAAAATCTTTTTTTACTTAGGAAAATGAATATAAAGACCTTGTTTTACCCAAAGATGATTTCTTTCTTCTTTTTAGGATCCATGTGTGCTTTTTCTTTGTTGAAGCATCTTTTTCTTTTTAATACTTTGGAACAATTTCTGAAAACCTTAGAATCTATAAACAAATCATTATACTTTGATAAGAAATATCAATAAAAATATAGTTAAAACCCTTAGATATTTTGTAGAAATAATTATAATAATTTATCATCTTATGAGTTTAAACAATAACCTTGAGAATTAGAAACTACTTGATTGTATTTTCACTTAAAAGCAAATTTATAGTAAACACATTTATCTCAAATATCTGTAACTGGAAAGGCAGAGTATCTGATAAATGTAAATATAAAACATAAATTATGGGTTTCCTGTTGAAGAAAAACAATTAGGCAAATATATATTAACTAATCAATTAGGCATGTGCTAATTAATTTATAGATTAACAAATATAGGTTATCTAAATATCTAAAAATATATATATTAAGAATAAGAACATTACTTATAATTGTATTAACTTTATGTAACCACGTGGTCTTAAAATATTTGGATCCATTTTAGTTTTGTTTTTAACTAGGAGTGCACTCTTCTATGTGACGTCACTTGATGTAACTGAAATAAGATCCTTGAGTATACATTTTTATTTTTGTAGTTAGCAATGAGAATAAGGATTTTTTGGTCATCACAGGAACTTTGCTGGCTTGTTCCTGTGGCGAGCAAATGCATCCTCATGACCTCCAAAATTAAAAGTAAAATATAAAGAAGCATATTTGATATCTCTCATCAAAAGAACATTATTTAGTAACACAACTATAGAAAAAAGTCAGGTTATTTAACTTAGAACTAACTTAAATTTAGGACTGTAACATAGAAACCTGTGGAATTAAATTTTGTCTGAAAAAGATATCTTTCATTAGCATTTACAGGTAGGCATTTTTAAAAAATACAGGCTCTGAGCAGCTCTGGTAGAAATCTGAAACACAGCAGTACAGGTTAGTGGCTGGAAGGCGGGACTAGAAGTCCTGTCTGAGTGACTGTGGAAGAACCAATTGGAAGCCCGCAAAAGTGTGGGAGGTGGGACCAGGAAGCTGCTCTTCTGGCCAGGCACCCCATGGTTACCATGGTGATGCAAACAACATGGAGTCTGCTGCCCATTTTCGGGGCAAAAGTTCCCCAAGTTTTCCTAGCCGATTGCATTTTGCTTGATTTTGTCTGCATTTTCCCCTGCCTGGCCAAGATCTTACTGCAGTAGCAGCTTGTTCTGTCTCTGCGACCTGCGGTTGCAGTTGTACATCCTGCACTTCCTGGCGTTCCCCTGCGGAGTCTACAGATAGAAAAGGGTTGGTCCTTGGGAGGTGACGAAGTCGCCCACTCCCCGGGTCACCATTCCGTCCCTGGATTGCCCCGTACACCTTGGCTTCTGGGACCCGGGGCGGGCCCCTGTTCCTGTTTTGAGGGCAGCGGCCAGAACCTGTCCAGTAATATGAGCTCCATTGATATCCTTACAAGCTCGAATCATGTCATCAACACTCTTTGCTCTGGTAGATTTAATAGCATTTTGGCAATAGGAATTTGCATTTTCAAGAGCCAATTGCTTAATGACCGGCATGGCTTGTTCCAAGTTAGGGAATATTTTTCCTGCTATCTGCATCTATCGGGCTATGAAGTCAGAATAAGGCTCAGAGGGTCCTTGAGCAATTTTTGAAATTTTTGTTTCAGCATTTGAAATAGGTAGAGTCTTCCAAGCCTGAACGGCTGTTGTGGCTATCTGAGCATAGACCCCAGGATCATAATTAATTTGCTGATTTATGATAGCATATAGTCCCGAGCCTGTTAACATTTCGAGGTTACGCCGTGGGAAGCCGGCGTCCTGATTGACTCGGGCTAGCTCGAGACACCTCTCTTGATTTTCACTTTTCCACAACAAAAAATCCCCTCTGGACAACATAGCCCTGCAAAGCTGTTGCCAGTCACTAGGTGTCAGCTGATTGGCAGAGAAAGACTCAAAGAGAGTCAATGTAAAGGGGGCATGGGGTCTGTAATTCGTAACTGCCTCCTTTAGTTGTTTAATATCCTTAAAGGCTAAAGGAACATGCACTCTGGCCGGCTGTCCATTGGCATCCAGGTTTTCAATTACTGGAAAAGTTTGGGCTGTCTTAGGCTGCCACTGAACACCCCCCCCCCCACCTTCTGGGGTTGTCCTTGTCCCAATCAGGATTATAAGGAGGGAGCGCAACAGCGATTGGGGCCGTAGGTGCTTTAAATCTTGACTTCCTCAATTGACCCTCCAGTTCCTCTATCTCTCTTTCCAGTTCCTCCTCCTGCCAGCTGTAACCATGGAGCCCAGTTAGTAACTCCCTTATCTTAGAAATGTAGTCAGCACTGTGAAGCCCAGCTCAAGGCCAGAGGCCTTGTTTACATATTTTTGTGAAAAACTAGTAAGGGAGTGTCCAGCGCCTGGAGTGCTGATTTTTTCATTCAGTAGCCAAGTAAAACAGGGCAACATGAATAGAAAGTTTATCTACATTGAACTTTTTTGTAGAGATTCTTTTGCTGAAAGTCCTAAAATCAGCCATGGTGAATATTCTGGAGAAGGTCAGTTAAGACATTTCTGTGGGCCTGGTAGGGAGGGGGAAGATGAGAAGGCCGGGTTGAGAGCAGCTAGGGTGGATCTAAGAATGAAGAAGGAGATGTGAAAGAATAATGGGAAAGGGGTATGGACTCTGCCATTTGCTCTTCCTGGACCTGATTAAGGGCCTGTTCGCATTCAGCAAGCTGCTCCTTAATCTTCACTTTATCAGTTAAAAGAGCATCCTTTACCAATCTCCAGAGAGAAAGTTGCAATCAGGACTATCCGGACCCTGGTCCCTCAAAAACTTTTGGAGATCCTGCTTTACCAAATCCCAATCACTGTTATTAAGAAAGCCTCCTGTCAGAAACCAAGGACAAGCCTGGGCTATAGCTTCAACAAATTCCATTGCTGTCTTGGTTTTTATTCCTGTTCCTTGTTTGCTTAACAGTTCTTTAACTTCATTGGCCAGACGAAGTTTCACTGTTGAGTTACCCATGGTACGTACCCTAACTCTTTAAATTATCTTTATACCAATCCTCCCCCTTCTCCCTTAGAAGGTGAGCCTCGTCCGCTTACCCTTGCTTTCCGGACCTCAGTGAGGACCTCCAGATGCCGCGTCTGGCCTCAGAAACCGAGTCCGGCGAGGGACGTCGAGGTTAAAAAAAAAAAAAATTACACAGGACACCAAGGTTCTTCATCCAGGAGGAGGCATGTGTGCACTTTTTTATCCAAGTTTTTTCCCTTATATACTTTCTATAACTGCAGTGGAAATTTAGCCAAAACAGGGGAGGAATAACACCTGCTACTCTTGGGTTACCGTGACCGTCCCTTATCAGGAAGCTCCGAGAAGGCCAAGATGTTCCCAAAAAGGCACATATGTCTGAGGCAGATACACATGAAACCGCAAGCCTGCATCATGACTCTGTGAGCTGGCCACTTTGACATGCAGAACAAGGAACTGGGGGCTGGGCCCCAGGGGCCAGGGAAGGCCTGCTACCAGCAATCCAGGTATTTAGAAGCTTCTGCAGTCAGTGCAGTTATATCTTCCTCTTGGAAATAAGAAAAACAGGAAACTTTGACTCCCAGAGCAGTAAGCTCAGACTGTAAGACCCTTCTCAGGATGACTCCCAGTTATAGCACTGTGAGAATGTGCTAGGAAATGTGGAGAATTTCTCCAGAATTACCTCTCTATGCTGATTATAGGTCTGTTATCTGTTTAGATTATGTCTCTAGGATGCTAAATCCTGTACTAGTAGAGCCCACTGGGATTCTCCCTTCTTCGCCTATACCTTCTCCTCCCCTTTGTGCTGCCTTGTGATTGGTACTAGGGCTATTCTCTCACTGTTCCACTATCCAAAATCTCTGTATATTTCCAAATTTCAGTCTCTCCTCTATGGCATTCCAGCATTCTCTCATGGTCACCCATCTCAATCCGCAGCTACACTCATATTATTTTGATTCTAACTTGTAGAGAAGCAGGTGTTAGGTGCCTCTAATCCATCATCTTGAATCTCTGGCATCTGTTTGTTTTTATTATTATTATTATTCTCTTTAGATATGAATGACACTAAAGTATATTTTGACATTATACAGGCATGAAGTGTATCTTATTCTAATTAGGATCCCATTCTTGTGGTTGTACATGATGTGGAGATTTACTGTGGTATATTCATATATTATGAACATAAGAAAGTAATGTTAGATTCATTCCACTATCTTTCCTATTCCTATCTCTCCTCCATTGCCTTCATTCCCCTTTGTCTAATCCACTGAACTTCTATTATTTCCCTCCCCCTTGTTCTGTGTTAGTATCTACATATCAGAGAGAACATTCAATCTTTGGTTTTGGGGGATTAGCTATTTCACTTAGCATGGTAGTCTCCAGATCCATTCATTTACAGACAAAAGTCATAAAGTCATTCTTTTTATGGCTGAGTAAAATTTCATTGTGTATATATACCACATTTTCTTTACTCAGTCATCTGTTGAAGGGCAACTAGGTTGGTTCCATAGCTTAGCTATTATGAGTTGAGTTTCTGTAAACATTGGTGTGGATGTGTCACTGTAGTATGCTGATTTTAACTCCTTTGAGATATATACTGAGGAGTGGTACAATTGGGTCAAATGGTAGTCCCATTCGTAGTGTTTTGAGGAATCTTCATACTGCTTTCAGAGTTATTGCATCAATTTTCAGTCCCACCAGCAATGTATGGGTATACTTTTGCCCACATCCTCACCAGTATTAATTGTTGCTAGTATTCTTTTTTTAAAAAAACCTTTATAGAAAAATTCTTATACCATTTATTTAACAAGCCACATTTCAAATTCTTTTAATTTAAAAAAATTCAAGATCTTACAGAATTGCAACACTTCTATAAAATGGTCGATTTTGCACAATTATGTTTATAGAAAGCTAAAGAAGACACTCTAGAAACGGCAAATTATAAAAAAAAAAAACAAAACACTGTAGAATCAGATGCCTCTAGAAAACCATAAGAAATACATCAGAATAGTGCTGAATACCTCCAATGCTTTCCATACCCTTCCTCCACCTGCCATGGCAAGGAGCAATGATGGGTTTACCCAGAAAAATTATAGGACTGGCCAAAGTGGAAAGTGACAAGGAGAAACAGATACCAATAACAGCCGTCCAGTCAAAGCTACATACCACAGGGAAGAATTCCTTCTCATAGGACCCTGTGTTTGGGGAAGTGGGCTGATGCAGCAATTAATGACAGATGTCCACCAATCCTACCCCTCATCCCAAACACACAATGCACTCAATACCATCACAACTTTCTTTCAGAATACTTTACATAAACAGAATACTTTATGTAAGCTTGCTTACTTGTTTTCCCCCTTACAGAAGAGTAAGTCCATAAGGCCCAGGTCCAGCTCATCTATTCACCATGGAATTGCAGGGCTTATTACAGTAGATACTTAGTTCATACATGTGGAATGATTGAATGACTGAATGAATTGTGTCCCCAGATACTCTCATTTAAATGAAAATTATCAAATGCTTCTGTTTTTATCAGTTGAGTTAAAGATGTAACCACTTTTTAAAAAAATTAATTCTCCATTAAGATAGTTTAGCATTTAAGTTATGGTATATGACTAGGAGTTTGATTTTTTTAAAAGTATTTTTTGCATTTTTAAAATATTTTATTTATTTATTTAGTGTGTGCTGAGAATCAAACTCACTGCCTTGCACACATTAGGCAAGGGCTCTACCACTGAGCCATAACCCCAGGCCCTATTTGATTCTTTTCTATGATAAGGATGGACTATTCCAGTCATCATTCAATATTTATTTTTCAGATATATGAAGCTTGTCTACTCAGATTCAAAGATTTTCTTTGTCTTTTCTCTATATCAGTCAAGTCTCTTTTCATAAATGAGAAATATTAAATAAATGGCTTCTCTCATAAAATAAAGAGGCAACTAGCAGAAATAATCTGAAGCTTCTATGAAAAAGCTTTTTATTAGTGCCTAAAATAATAAATACCATTTGCAGATCAAAAAACTATGTGCTGTGAGCTTTACAAGTGTTCCCAGTCCCTATTCAGTGTGTGAACAAATGCCAAATGTATTCAGTAAGTGAAGGCTCAGAGGCAGTAAGGCACTGTCCATGCCCCCCTGCTGGTGACAAAGCAGGGCTCTCCACACAGGTCAGGCCACACCAGCACTCACAGTTTTTTTTTTACTACTGAATCATTACCAGTTACTCCAGCACATCCTGAATCTTCTCTGAATTTCATAGTTCATCAAATATAAGATGCTATCAGTTGAAGTTAATGTACTACTGTATCAAATGTGCAATATTGCTAATTAAAGTTATGTAGCACTTTCAGTTAGAAAATATGTCAATTTGAGAAATGTTCAAATGTGCACATTTATATCTACATTCATTCTTTCTCTCACACACCACATACATTGTAGCTTCAATAGAACACAGAAATCCACTAGGTTAATAATCCAATAGCCAAATTATTCCTTAAAAGAAAATCTAAAAGCTTCTCAAAATACTTTAGAAAATTTTGCCATGACGTACAGAAAAAGAAAGACAAATCTTAAGAATAAATAAAGCAATGGAAAACTGCATACTGTTTAAAATTGTTTCTCCTCATCTAAGGCAGTAAGGCATATTGTTTATAATGTAGAGTTGTTAACATTTTTTCTATCCATAAACATGACCGTTGCTTATTCATATTTCATTCACTCAAGAACACAAAAAAGCAGTAAGCACTTTTAAAAGAATATTCCATTAAAAGTGGATTTTAAATCTGCTTGTTTTTCTTAACTTTTATTTGTTTTATCTAAAAGCTAAGGAAAGTAATAGTAATTTCTCACTCCATACCAAAGAAAAATATGCCCTGTTACTGAACACAGTGCTGTCAATATAGAGTCAAAGACAACCACCAACACTTTAAAAGCACTGCTCCTTGAATGACCAACTGGAGAAGCACCAATATTCAGGGCTTCTTTTCTCTTCCTCAGAAAGTGCTCGCATGATAAAACCACACAGTGTCTATCCCTTCTCCAGTAATGTGAGCTAACACCAGCCTCCTCAAATGTTCCATAAAATAGAAAAGGAGGGAACCCTTCCAAAGTTGTTCTAAGAAGCTAGTATCACCCTGATACTATAACAAAAGACATATCAAGGAAAGAAAACTTAAAACCGATATCTCTGATGAACATAGATGCAAAAATTCTTAACAAAATATTGGAAAATTATATACAAAAACATTTAAAAGATAATGCACTGTAATCAATTGGGGTTCATCCCAGGGATATAATGTTGGTTCATCATATGGAAAACAATGTATGTAATTCACAGCAGCAATAAACTTAAAGACAAGAAATACATGATTATCTCAATAGATGGAAAAAAAAGCATTTGACGAAATTCACTATCCATTCATGTTTAAAACCCTAGATCTAAGGACACTAGGTATTTTTCTCAACATAGCTATATATATTAAACCAAGGTCAACATCATCGTAAATGGAGAAAAATTGATAGCATTCTCTCTACAAACTAGAATAAGACAGGGATACCCTCTTTCATCACCTTTATTCAATATAGTTCATTATAGTTTCATCACCTTTACTCAAGCTATCTCTGCTTGCCAATGAAATGATCCTGTATTTGTAAGACTCCAAAAATTCCACTAGAAAACTTATAGATCTCATAAAAATATTCATCAAATTAGCAGGATGTAAAATTAACATCCATAAATCAATTGCATTCCTATACAGTAAAGATGAATCCGCTGAAAGAAATTATGAGAACTATCCCATTCACAATAGTCTCAAAGGAAATAAAGTTATCTGGTAATCAATCTAACTAAAATGAAAGACTTCTACAATAAAACCTATAGAACACTAAAGAAAGAAACTGAAGACCTTAGAAGATGGAAATATCTCCAATGTTCTTGGATAGGCACAATTAATACTATCAAAATGGCCATACTACCAAAAGTTCTATATAGATTTAATGCAATTTCTATTAAAATTCCAGTGATGTTCTTCATAGAAATAGAAAAAAAAAAAAAGAATCATGGCATTCATTTGGAAACATAAGAGGCCCAGAATATCCAAAGCAATCCTTAGCAAGAGAAGTAAAGTAGAAGCATCACAAGACCAGACCTTAAAATTATGCTACAGAGCTGTAGTAACAAAAACAGCATAGTATTGGTACCAAAACTGAATTGAAGACCAATAGAACAGAATAGAAGATGCAGAGACAAACCCATATAAATACAGTTATCTCACACTAGGCAAAAGTGCCATAAACACATTGGAGAAGATGCCCTCTTCAACAAACGGTGCTGGGAAAACTGGAAATCCATATGTAGCAAAATGAAATTTAACCCATATCTCTCACCTTTAAGAAAGAAAATCAACTCAAAGGGAATCAAATGCCTAGGCATTAAATCAGAATCCTTGCACTGGCTATTAGAAAATGTAGGCACAACACTCCATATTGGCTTAGGAACCAACTTTCTCAACAAGATTCCTAAAGCACAAGAAGTAAAATCAACAATCAATAAGTGAGATGGTATTAAACTGAAAAGTTTCACAGCAAAGAAAACAGTCAAGAACATGAAGAGGAACCTGCAGAATGGGAGAAGATCTTTGCCATCTGCACTTCAGATACAGCATTAATCTCCAGGCTATACAAAGAACTCAAAAACCTTAACACATGCATGCACATGCGCGCGTGCGTGCGCACACGAACACACACACACACACACACACACACACAGCCAACCAAAAAAAATTCAATCAATAAATGGGCGAAGGGAATGTAATAATCCCTTCTTAAAAGAAGAAATATGAATGGTCAAGAAATATATGAAAAAAATGATCAACATCTCTAGCAGCTAGGAAAATGCAAATTAAAACTATACTGAAATTTTAACTCACTCCAACCAGAATGCCAATCATCAAGAATACAAGTAACAATTGATGTAGATGAGGATGTAGGGAAAATTGGCCACTTATAGGTTGTTGTTGGGACCACAAATCAGTATAACCACTCTTGAAAACAGTATGGAGTTTTCTCAAAAAACTATGAATGGAACCTCCATTTTACCAGTTATCCCACTCCTGGGTATATATCCAAAGTATTTAAAATAATCATACTACAGTGACAGAGCCACATCAATAGTTGTAGTAGCACAATTCACAATAGCTAAACTAATGAACCATCCTAGGTGGCAATCAACAGTCGAATGGACACAGGAAATGTGGTATATATACACAATAGAATATTACTTATCCATAATGAAGAATGACTTTATGACATTTGCCATTGAGTGTATGGAACTGGAGACTATCATGCTAAGTGAAATAAGGCAGTCCTGAAAAATACAAAGGATGTGGATGCTAACCCACAACGAGTGGGGTTGGTGGGGATGAACAGAAATTCAGTGGATTATACAAAGGGGAATGAAGGAAAGGGAGTGGGGATAGGAATAAAAATTTGAAACTCTAGCCAGAGCAATTAGAAGAAAGAAAGTGGATCAAAGATTTAGGCACTAGAACAGAAATGCTGCATCTAATAGAAGAAAAAGTAGGCTCAAGTCAGCCTAGGAATCTGACTTTCTTAACAAGACCCCTAACGTGCAAGAAGTAAAATCAAGAGTCAATAAATGGGATGGATTCAAACTAAAAAGTTTCTTTACAGCAAAGGAAACAATAATATGAGGAGAGAACCTATAGATTGGGAGAAAATCTTTACCACATGGATCTCAGATAAAACATTAATCTCTAGGATATATAAAGAACTCAAAAAACGTAACACCAAGAAAATAAATGCAATCAATAACTGGGCTAAGATACTGAACAGATATTTCACAGAAGAATAAATAGAATCAGTCAACACATATATGGAAAAAAAGTTCAACATCTCTAGCAATTAGAGAAATGCAAATCAAAAATCTCACTTCAGTCAGAATGGCAATCATCAAGAATACAGGCAACAATGTTTGTGAGGATGTGGGGAAAAAGGTACACTCAATACATTGCTGATGAGACTGCAAATTGGCACAACCACTATGGAAAGCAGTATGGAGATTCCTCAGAAAACATGGAATGGAACCACCATTTGACCCAGCTGTCCCACTCCTCCGTTTATACCCAAAGGACTTAAAATCAGCGTGTTCCAGTGATGCAGCCACGTCAATGTTTATAACAGCTCAATTCACAATTAATAAACTATGGAACCAACCTAGGTGTCCTTCAGTATATTAATGGATAATGAAAATGTGGTATATATTCAATGCAGTATTACTCAGCTTTAAAGAAGAATGAAATTATGGCATTTGCTGGTAAATGGATGGAATTGGAGAATATCATGCTAAGCGAAATAAGCCTATCCCAAAAAACAAAGGCAGAATGTTTTTTCTGTTATGCAGATGGTAATTCATGATGGGGGATAGACACTAGAGAAGATTAGAGTTACCTTAGATTAGATAGAGGGGAGTCAACAGAGGGGTGGGGAGGGGATGTGGGGATAGGAAGGATAGTAGAAGAAAACAGACATTATTACTTAATGTGTATATGTGAGACTGCATGACCATTTTGAATCGGGAAAATGAGAAATTGCACCCCATCTGTGTATATAGAAGTGCATAAAATGCATTCTACTGTCATGTATAACTAATTAAAACAAAAAAAATTATATAAAAAAGAATGATATTGAAATGAATCTGACCTCACTTCCTATGTACATATATGAATACACCACAGTAAATCTCAACAATGTGTACATCCACAAGACTGTTATCCTAGTTCTGTAGAATCTTTACTTAGCTTATGTTTGGATAATTTATCCTGTGATGAGAAAACTATGTTAAAATCATCAGTGGTCTACTTGATTCTGAATTTTTTTTTTTAGTTATACATGAAAGACTCTATTTTCATATATTTATACACACTGGTTTAAATCTTATTCTAATTAGTTTTGTTTCTTAATATTTAGAAGGGTGAGAGGAGAGAAGAGAAGCTATGAAGGGTGATTTATGTTAAGGTAGAAAGGAGAATTAAATGAATTGGTTTTATATGAGATAATAGTGGATAATACAAGAGAGTGAGTAAGGAGTAAGAGAAGAAGGTATAAACTAGAGTTGGGAAGACAAAGATAGGGAGATTGATTACAATTAATGCTTTAAGTCATTAGATGAAATCCATTCAAATGTTTTGGAGGCACAATGTTGGCTATTGGGATAACAATTATTAATCAAGCTAACAAGTTATTTATATAATCAAAGTTGTTTATAGTCTCAGAGGGTACACTATTGAGTTGGCTGATTCTAACATTGTGGAAGTCCAGGTTGCAGGCTCTGAAGTCCCCCTGTGTTTGCTGTTTTTCACCAATGTAATCACTCCCCTCTGTTATATTCTTTCATGGTAATGAAGATCCTGGTATCTGTCTCTGTGTGCAGGAACACTGGTTGTGATTTTTTCACAGGTGTTCTGTAGAGTTTGCAGCATTACCCCTTCTGCCTCTGCTCTCTGAGGTGCTGTAGTAAAGGATCTCTGGTGATTCACCTGGACTCTGATTTCCACTGCCCCAGGTTGTGAATGTGGGTGCTGATTCCCTTTGCCTAATAAGTCAGTTGCAAGGTCCTGCACGTATCCCAACAATGCTCTGCTAGTTACCAGTTGTGATCAAGTTCAGGCTGTGCACTTATTCAAGCTGGTATTTAGTGCTTTCTGCTGTGTAGCCTCTGGCAACTTACTGATGGGTCTGCATATTATTGGATATTATTTCTGGTATGGTACTGCCATCCTGGGTACTATCCCTAAGCATCTCATGGTACCTCTCCCCAGTGCTAGTGGTCAGGGTCTGGTGAATCAATTTTCCTTTGTTGGGGCCAAAATTGCTTTGTTGTGGCCTCCATTTGGGTCCAGGTAGCTTTTTACCCTTGCCTGGGTCATAGAGGTTTAAGTGGGGTAGACTGGCACTTCTCTTGGCCCAGACTTCTACCAACCTGCTACATTTCTCTTGTTTACAGTAAGAGAAGATGAGGAAGGGGATTTTTAAGATTTACAGCTAGAAGATTTTTCTGGCTGGATTCTTAAGAAGGCCCATGGCAGGGGGAATTCCCTCTGCTTTAATTTGTAGCTGTCTGGGTAGTAGAAGATGCTGTGCTGATTTAAGACAGTAGCTGGTCAGCTGCAGACTGAGAATAAATTGTCATACATTTGAGGACTATTGTGGGCCCATTCAGCTTTCTTTTCACATTTGGTTTTAAGTTCTTTGTGCTGTTTTAAGGAGCCTTTTGTGTTTTAAATTTTGTCTATCTTTTCAACCATTTTTTAAAAACAGATTTTAATTGGGTGAGCTTAAGAGAATGTCTGTTCCTCCATCTCTCTTTCCTTCTCTGATGCCCCCACCATCCACAGGTTTGGGTTAGAGCACTGAGTTTTGTTTTCTACTCTGGTAACTTATCTTCCAATCTTTCTAGGTCTCAGACTATGTAGTGTTGAGTCTTAGAGCATTTATTTTGTTACCCACCTCACAATTTTGCTTTTGTTCACTGCCTCCTTTCAGTAGTATGAGGAGATAGGGACTTGTTGCCTAGTTCACTTCTGCCATGTTCTCTCCCTTCTACATTGACATTTTTAATCAATAAACAAATAGAAGAAATTGATCCATCTGAACCTTCTGTATATTGAGCGTCAGGACATTGTTCACTATACGTAATTTGACTTTTAAATGCAACCTTATTGATAGCTTTCCAATATAATACAACACACATGCAATAATCATAAATATCAAATTTTATCTAGAGGAAATTTATTATTCATATCAAGATATTATATTGACACAGAAATGGAGAATAAATTGTCATACATTTGAGGAGATTACCCTAACCATAGATTCTATAATATAGAAACTATACCTACATATGTTAGAAATATAGAAAACTGTGTGTGGTGTTGAGAGCCACAGCCAAAGGGGCCCCAGCAAACTTCCAGCTGCCAGCAAACTTCCAGCTGCCGACTGATGATTGGCTCACAGCGGCCCCAGCAACATCTAGCTGACTGGCTCCTCTGCTGTGATGTTCATTGGGCTGTTTCCCTGCCCTTCAGACTGTCAGCTGATGATTGGCTCACAGCGGCCCCAGCAACATCTAGCTGATTGGCTCCTCTGCGGTGATGTTCATTGGGCTGTTTCCCTGCCCTTCAGACTACGGAACTGCTCATTGGGTGAATTCTTTGGCTTCGCCCACGCGACCCAGCCAATCGGCCTCAAGAGCAGGATTGTGGGAGGTGGGGAGGTTTGTGTGGGAGAGAGGCTTGTGGAAGCTGGTGGTGGCAGTTGGGCTCTGAGGGTTTTTTTCCTGAGGAGCTGTTTTGCTTGGTGTTTGTAGTTCTAAAAATAAAGTTAGTTTCTTTTGACAAGTGGCTCCTGAATTGTGCCCAGCCAGACTGCAGCAGTGTGGATAATAGTTTATAAATCAAACAGTAAGTTACAATATTGCAGTTATACCTCTAAATCATTTGGTTATAAATTCACAATGTGTAAAGTTGGCCAATGCAATCAGTGTTACTGTGAATGGAAAATCTTACTTAGCTTCCTATACTCAAGAAATGCCATAAAGAAACATTTCTGAATCATGGGATGATAGAATCAAGGAAATCCTGTGATTCACTATGGAGTGTTCATATGTTTTTTTGGTCAGCATTTTTGCTGCTGTGATTAAAAGGGCCTGAGCAGAACAATTGTAGAAAAGGAAAAGTTTGGTGGGATAATGGTTTCAGAGGTCCATAGACATCTGACTCTATTTCTGGGGCTCAAAGTGAGATAGTACATCAATGGAGGAAGAGTGTGGTAGAGGAAAGTAGCTCATATGATGATCAAGAAGGAGAGAGAGAGAGAGTCAGTCTCCAATTGCCAAATGCAAATATATACCCCAAAGCCAAGCTCCCAGTGACCCAACAGCTCCAGCCACATCCCACCTGCCTTCAATTACCACTCAATTAATCCCATCAGGTGATTAATTCACTGATTGGGCTAAGGCTCTCATAACCCAATCATTTCTTCTCTAAACCTTCTTGCATTATCTTACATGTAAGCTTTGGGAGACACCTCACATCCAATCCATAACTTTCTGCCCCTGACCCCTAAAAATTCACACTCAACTGACAATGCAAAATACATTTAGTCCATTCCCAAGAGTCTGTATATTCTCAAAGGTTCCAAATTGCTCAAAGTTCAAGTCCAAAGTCTTCTCTGAGGCTCAAGGCAATCTAGCATTGTGAGCTCTTGTAAAATTAGAAGCAATTTACAAGTATCCAATATATAAAAGGACAGAGTAAATACTTCCATTTGGAAAAATAAAGGCATAGAAAGAAGAGATGGGACCAAAGCAAGTCTGAAATCCTACTGGGCATACAAGTCTATAGTTCTGTGTCTGGCATCTGGAGTACATAGCATCATATTGTTCTCTCAAAGGGCTTGTATAGATCCACCCCTGTGGCCCTGTTGGTTGCAGACCATGTTGACTTTCTCTTGGCTTATTCTTGCTCAATTACTGCAGCTTTGCTATAACAGTGTCTCATGTTACTGGTTCTTAATGTTGGGGGTCTCCACTGTAGCTTCGATTTCCTCCACATTGCCCTCTCAGGGAGTCCCCATAGGGACTCTGACCCTGCTGCACTTTGCCTGGCTTCCTAGACCTTCCTTTGAAATCTTGGTGGAAGCTTCCATGACCCCCTAACTCCAGCATAACTCGCACAACGTGGTTGACACCAAGGTCTGCCATCATTTTTAGCAGTAGGCTAAGGACCATACCTGGAGAAGCCTCTGAGTGTAAAGGTAACTATGTTGGAAAAACTTCCTAGGCCTCCTTGTGCAAAAAGAGTACCCCACTGGTCTCTTAACATAATTTTTGCTTTACTTCCTTGAGTCTGAGATGCATATAATCTTGTCATTCCTTACATGCCCTCAAGTAATCTTTCTCATTGTCTCTGGGTAGTCTTTTAGCATTTCTTTAGTGGTGGTAATATCTTTAAAACTGCAACTTCCTTAGCCCCAGTTTTACTCTCAACTTTCAAGTCCATGTCTTTCAAATCTTTCTGATCTGCTTTCTACTCCTGATTATCACAACAAATTTGGCTGAAAGCTGCCAGCAATAACCATGCCACTGCTTGAATTCTATGCTGCCTAGAAATTTCTTACACAAGATTAAGAAGTCCATTACTTTTAAAATGAGCCTCACAGAAAATCTTAGTACACGAGCAAAATGAAAATAACTTCTCAGCCAGAACATAACTTAAATGGTCTCTAGTTCAACCAGTGGTGTCTTCCTTTTCCTCTAAACCATCTTGAACCCTGTCTTTATTGTCTAGAGTTCTATAAGCATTCTGGTCTTCTGAGCTCCCAGCAGACTTAGCCATTAAGCTCCATTTACAACTATCTAAAGTATTTCCAGCGTACACTGCTAAACATCTCAAAATTCCTCCCACTAATTCCAAAAATCTCCAAAAAGTTTTGAAACACATGGTTAGATTAGTCACACACAGCAATGACCCTATTTCTGATACCAATTTCTGTTTTAATCAGCTTTTTTTTTTTCCTGCTGTGACTAAAGTAACTTGATCAGAACAATTGTAGAGGAAGAAAAGGTTTTGGGGGGACTTATGGTTTCATTGCATAGACAGCCAGCTCCATTCCTCAGGACTCAAGGTGAGGCAGGAGGGACATCAGTGGAAGAAGAGTGTGGTGGAGGAAAGTGGCTAATGTGATGATCAGAAAGCAGAGAGAGATCTCTATTTGCCAAGTATGAATATATACCCTAAAGCCAGGTCCCCAGTGCCCTACCAATTCCAGCCACACTGCACCTGCCTTCAATTACACTCACTTAGTCTGATTAATTAATTGATTGGGCTAAGGCACTCATAACCCAATCATTTTTTCTCTAAAGCTTCTTGCATTGTCTTACATGTGAGCTTTGAGGAACACCTCACAACCAAACCATAACGTGTACTTAGGAAAATCAGGTCAGATTCATTTCACTGCCTCCATTTCAATCCCCACTTCCTTCCCTTCATTCCCCTTTGTCTAATCCACTGAACTTCTGTTCTTCCCTTTCTCACACTTGCTGTGGGTTAGCATCCACAGAGAGAACATTTAGCTTTTGGGAGGCGAGGGGATTGGCTTATTTTACTTAGTATGAGTCTCCAGGTTCATCTGTTTACTGGCAAATGTCATAAAGTCATTCTTTGTTATGGCTGAGTAATAGTACATTGTGTATATATAGCAAAATTTCTTTTTCCATTCATCTGTTGATGGGCATCTAAGTTGATTCCACATCTAAGTGATTGTGAATTGTCCTTCTATAAACATTGATGTGGCTGCATCACTGTAGTATGCTGGTTTTAATTCGTTTTTATATATACTGAGGAGTGGAATAACTGGGTCAAATGGAGGTCCCATTCCTAGATTTTGAGGAATCTCCATTCTGCTTCCCAGAATGGTTACACTAATTTGTAGTCCTCCCAACAATGTTTGAGTATACCCTTTTCCCCAAATCTTCCCCAACATTTAATGCTACTTGTGTTCTTTTTATTTTTTAATTTTTTTTAGTTGTAAATGGACACAATATCTTTATTTATTTTTATATGGGGCTGAGGATTGAACCCAGGACCTCACATGTGCGCGAGGCAGGCGCTCTACTACTGAGCCACTGCCCCAGCCCCACTACTTGTATTCTTAATGATTGCTATTTTCGCTGGAGTGAGGTGAAATATTAGTATAGTTTTATATTTCATTTCTCTAATTGCTAGAGATGTTGAATTTTAAAAAAATATATTTGTTGACTGTTCCTGTTTCTTCTTTTGAGAAGTGTCTGTTTAGTTCTTTTACCCATGTATTGTTTGGGTTGTTGTTGTTGTTGTTATTATTATTATTATTATTAAAATAAACGTAGAATTAAAGAAGTAGAATTAATCTGAATTGACTTTCCAATATGTATAAAATAATAATATTATGTGTTAAGCATAATATTATCTGTTAATTCCTGGAAATTAACACTTTATCTGAAAAGCAGGTGGCAAAAATTATCTCCCATTTTGTGTGCTTTGTATTCGAGTTCTTGGTTGTTTCTTTTGATTTGAAGAAGCTTTTTAGTTTGAAACCATCCCGTTTATTGATTTTTAAATTTTAAGTCTTTTGCTTGAGAAGTCTTAATGAGGAAGTGGGTTCCTGAGCCAGTACATTGGAGTGTTGGTATTAATTCACTGATTTGGTTTAAATTCTCATAATGCAATCATTTTACTTCTAATCTTTCTTGCATTATCTCATATATGAGCTTTTGAGGGGGCACTTCACATCTAAACCACAACAGGTACACTCCTACATTATTAGTGGACTGCAAGTTAATGCAACCACTCTGAAAGGCAGTGTTAAGATTTCTCAAAAAAACTAGAAATGGAACCACCATATGACCAGCTATCCTGCTCCTCAGTATATTTCCCCCAAATCTAAAATCAGCATACTATAGGGATGCAGCCTTATCAGTGTTTATAGCAACACAATTCACACTATTTAAACTATGGAACAAATATAAGTGCCCTTCGATGGATTAATGGATAAAGAAAAGGTAGTATATACACACACAATGGGATATTACTTAGTCATTAAAAAAATGAAATTATATCATTTGCTGGTAAGTGGATGGAATTGGAGAATGCTAAGTGAAATAAGTCAGACCCAGTAAGTCAAAAGTTGAAGGTCTTCTTTGATACACAGAAGCTAATCTAAAATAAGAGGGGGAAAGAGAGAGCCAAAATAGACGGGATTTCATCAAAATAAAAGAAAGATCAGGGGAGTAGAAGAAAGGGATAACGGGACAAGGGAGAAGAGAATGAGGTAAGATTAAAAATAGTAGAATTAATCTGAACTGACTTTCCAATATACATATATGAATATACTACAGTAAATCTCTCCATTATGTATATCCACAAGACAATTGTTAAAAAATGTAAATAATAATAATTAAAAAAACTTCTGCACAGCAAAGAAAATCATTAAGAATGTGATGAAAGAACCTACAAAATGAGAGAAAATCTTTGTCAGTTGCTCCTCTGACAGGGTATTAATATTCAGGGTTAAATGTTTAAATATACATTCTGTTTGTTTCTACAAAAGAGGACTAATATTTGCCTTGTTGCTAATGTAATTTATTAGGCAACAGTTAAGCTTACAGTTAGGTCATCCTAATTGTTGAGTATCAGAATTCAGATTCATTGGCTTTAAATCACAAATTATAGTCTATATGTTAGTGATTAATATATAATCCATTTCTCATTTTGAAATTTAGAAAGGGCAGATTTAGGAACAGTTAGCCATATTCTTTCTATGTACAATGCCAAATATAATTATGCAAACAATAAAACTATTATACCCATGTTGCAGTGTGTATCTCTCAAACCTAAGTCAGTAGATTGAATAAGGATTAAAGAGGTTAAGAGGAAAAAAGCTACTGCTCCATTTCAAATGAAGATATTCAAGATAAGCACAGAAGTTTATCCAACAACAATAGATTTAACCTAAAACTTTTTAAAATATGTGTAACACATTTTATTATTGCATTAATGATTACTCTGTTCATTTGGCTAAGATCAGGTGTATAGTTTTAGTAAAAAAAAAATAGGGATTATTTGCCAATGCTGATTTTATTAGCATATAATGATAAAACCAATTCATAGGAATACCTAAGAACTACAACCATTGAGGCATGTATAAATTGGTTTGGGGGCACTAAGTGAAAAATACATTGATTTTTCAAAGCAGGTAAGTCCCTGTTTTTATGTGAGGTCATTAAAATCTGTGTTAAAACACAAAGATTTTTCAATGGAAGTTGCTATCCTAAACTCAGCATTTGCTTGAAATGGATGATGCTATTCCTAATTATCCCAGCAAAGGTATGATGGTAAGCAATGAAGCAAATCTAGAGAAAAATAGAGAACAGGCTTAGAGATAGCTTGAGATCTTATCTTTACATCAGAAGCCTTTCATTTAATTCTGAATCCACACTTTTCCAAGACAATACAACCATATGACTTAAAATTAATAATATTCTAAAGGATTTCTGAGTCTTAAGGTAAAAACAAATTCTAAATCTTAAGGTTATGACAACTTGAAATGCTCTTGAGGCCAAATCTCAATATATTTGGCAAATGCGTTAGTAAAATCTAATTCCTTTTCTTTGTTTTTGAAAACAATCTTTACTGGGCAACCAAACTGCCAGAGGAGTGGCTACAATGGAGAATACTCAAATTTAGATTAAGAGATTTATTCTAGGAAAGTGATTAGAGTATACACCTAATTAGAAAGACAAGCAGCAGCATACAAGTTCTAGTACATGCTATCAATTCTTGCATTTTTTAAACTCAATGGATAGACAGGAACAGAACAAAGGGAAAAAGAGGTACACAGAAGTAAAATGACCAATGAAAGAATCTGAGAGATTTTAGGGAATATATGTCAGGAAGACAGCAATTAAGTGACATTTGGCAGTACACATTGAGAATTTATCTTTCAGTTTACTTAGCAAGTTAAAATAGTGCTTTTTTTTTACACTTGACTAATTTCATCTTTCATTTTTAAATAACTCATACCATGAGTTGGTGGGAGAGGAAAAATAATTAAAACAGCATTGCATGAAGATGACAGAGGGAAAAGTGATCAAGAAGTTTAAAACAAGTTTTAAACATTGAGACCACTGAAAATGAGACTCAGCAAACCAAAGCTATAATTTCTGCATTATCTTTTATCCTCAATATACTACTATAAAAATGGTAGCCAAGCAAACCACAAACATTGTAATTGTTTATAGTTGGATGATAAGTCTCCTGAGCATGCTTCAACCAAAACAGAGAAGGAAAAACCAAAGAAGTTCTTTTCCACATAAGGCACAGAGCAAAACTAACCCCATTTATATATTCAAGGTGAAAAGGAGTATTGTCCTGGTTTTTCTTTCTTTTGATATCATGTGTTTATAGATTATACTGACTCAAGCACATTATTCATTGCAGAAGAGTCCATTGTTATTCAAAACAAAATAGCTGATTCTAACTTTTATTATATACTTTGTAGAATTAGTTGAAATGGAGTTGACTGTGAAAGGATTTATTGATGGTAAAAATATTGAAATGCATTGATGAGCTGGCAGGTATATTTAAAAATGAACTTAATTATTATTTTTCTATACATTTTATTGGTTCTTTTTAGACACATATGACTGTAGAATCCCCTGTGGTATAATTGTACAAGCCTGAAACATATCTTTTTCAAGGTAGGGTCTCAGCCTTGTGGATATACATGATGATAAGATTCACTGAATAACCATAAATGTACATAGGAAAGATATGTCAGAGTCATTCCAATGTCTTACCTTTTCCTACCTCTCTCTCTTCCCTTCATACAACTTTGCCTAATCCAGTGAACTTCTGTTCCTTCTGTTTACCCCTTATTGTGGGTTAGCTTCTACATATCAGAGAAAACATTTGACTTTTGGATTTTGGGTACTGGCTTATTTCACTTAGCATGATACTCTTCTGATCCATCTATTTACCAACAAATGTCATAAAATCATTCTCCTTTAAGTCTGAGTAATATTCCATTGTATATATATATATATATATATATATATATATATATATATATATATAACAGAATTTTTTTATCCATCTATTTGTTGAAGGGCACCTAGGTTGGCCCCATAAATGATCTATTGTGAATTATGTTGCTATAAAAATTGATGTGTCTGAGTCCAAGAGTGTACTCACATACATCAGCAGCACATTGAAATTCTTCCTAGGAGACTCTGGACACAGTCTGAACTGTGCTCCTGTGCTCTTAATGTGCTTCTGAGAACAACTAGGAAGAACAGAACTGAAGCAGGTAAATGCAAGCAGCTTCAAGTTGCAGGGACCTACTTACTTCTCAGTGAGCACATTGGGTATTGTCCCTGATTGAACTATCATGCAGTATTACCGATTTTCAGAGCTTGCATTAAAGGTTTCAGTTTCGATACGTTTATGTCATTGATAAACAGCACCTCATTGCAAGAGGGATTGGGCACTTCAAGAGACTTTCCTGAAATGTTTGCCAGTTTGATTTCAATGAAAGTTTGGGGAATTGACCCTTCTGAGCAGTCCCAGTTTCTTTCTCTATCTTCAGGCACCTAAATGAACTCCCTAAGAAACTTCATGTTCCTATTCCAAACATTTAGTCTGAGAAAAGGCAGCATAAATAGTGCAGTTGCTAAAATCATGGCATAAGCACTTCCAAAATTCACCCAGAGAGAACATTTCTGGTATGTACTTACACTTCAGCAGCATACTGCTATTCTTTCTAGGAGTGTCTGGATACAGGCTTGGAACCATGATCTGATTATTCTTGCTGAGACCATCCAAGAAGCATAGAACTGAAGCAGTTTTTGTAAGCAGCTTCAACATGCAGGGATTCACTTCTCAATGAGTACATTGGTGTATATCCTTGGTTAAATTAGCATGAAGAATTACCTCTTCTTAGTACTTGCAGGGAAGTTTTCACTTTTTAATCCTCTGTGTCAATGGTAAATGGCCATTAATTTCAAGCCAGATCTGCCAAATAAAGAGATTTTTTTTTTTCTGAAAAAGATTGCCAGGTCAATTTCAATGAAACTTTGGGGAATTAACCTTCTTAGAAGTCCCAGGTTCTTACTCTAATTGGATCACTTAAGAACCTTCATGTTCCTATTACAAAACTTTCCCTGACTGAATGTAACACATAGAAGTACAGCTGCTAAACTGGTAGCATAAGAAGTTCCATAGTTCACCCAGAGAGGATGTTTGAAGTGTGTATTCATAATTCAGCTGCAAATTACAATTCTTCCTAGGAGACTCTAATACAAGTTCTGAGTGGAACTCTGAATGAGAACAGAAGCACTATGTGTAAGCAGCTTCAACTTGCAGGAACTCACTTGCTTCTCAGTGAATACACTGGGGTTTGTCCCTGGTTGAATTAGCATGAAGCATTACCACTTCTCACTACTTGCAGGCAAGGTGTCACTTTTCAAGAGTGTATGCCATTGGTAACTGTGAGTTCATTGCAAATGGGATCTGGCAGTTGTCTCAAAGAGATTGCCATTTAAATTTCAATAAAACTTTTGGGAAACACTGTCCTGTGAAGACCTGTCTTATACCTGTTTGCTTTAACTAAGTTAGTTTCTGATCATTAACACAGTTCCTAAATATATAAGAGGTTTAAGGCTATCCTTTGATTTTTGCTAGCCCATGCAAACTTGATTATTGTTACTGTACACTATTAATTCTAAATTGTACTTTAAAAGTGAAACTTAGTTAAATATAAAGTTTATGAGAGAACTTTGCCAAGTTGGTATTCTCCAAACTAAAATTATCTGTAGCAATAGTCTTTGACCCTGTCTACAGAAAATTCAAATAAATAAATAAAAAGTGCCCCCCCCCCAGATTCAATTCCTGATCAGGGGGAAAAAAAGAACAAAGTGGGTTGGTATTTATTCATGTTTTTTGATGTCTTATAGCTGGTATATACAATTTCGTGTTTCTCTTCACACTAGAATAAGAATTTAAATGTATTTTTTAAATATTTTTATTTTCTAGGTGTAGATAGACACAAAACAATGCCTTTATTTTTATGTGGTGCTGAAGATCGAACCCGGGTCCTGCCTGTGCTAGGTGAGCGCTCCCCCACTGAGCCACAATCCCAGCCCTTAAATGTATTTTAGAAAGTAATAAGGAGAGCTTGGTCTATTTAAAGGTGACATTGTAAAACATGGAAACATTTTGCCACTTTTTCCAGAGAAAGTTAAAAGCTTTGCATTCATGTTTCAGATATAATATTTTATTGTTACTTGTGAAGAGCCCTACCTTTCCTGAGATTCAGCTTTGCCCCTCTACTTACTCCATGTTAAAATGACTCCAAAATAGGCTACCCTTGAGCTCATTTGAAGTTGGGTTTAAAAGAGTGACTTATTGTTGTAGAGATTACTATGATCTCAAACAGGGGATAAAGTATGTAACTAATAAATGTTTAAGATTATAGAAATCATTTTTCTTGATTCACAGGTATTACACAAATTGAATATATTTTTATTCTTATTAATTTTGTTTTGTACTTTCCTGGTAAACAAGACAACTATTGCCTGCTAGTGCCTTGAAGAAAGAAGTCCAATGTCTTATATAACAACCTAAATTAATTTAAGATAATAATCCATCAGGCAGATGGGATGTAAGGCCAACTTGCAATGCTATTACTGACCCCAATTAAATGGAAAGGGCAAGTAACTGTGAAACCCAGTGCTCCTACTTTATGACTGGTGAAACTGGCTTGCTAGATGTTTAAAACCAAAATGTGGAGACTAAAAATTAAGAAAGTAAAAGGGCCAAGGGAGGGTGCGGAGCCAATGTGTCACTCTTGCTCTTTCAGGTTGGCTTGAACCCAAGGACTGAAAGGGCTTCTCTAAGGGGTTTGCAATTCTGGGTCACATGACCTCCCAATCAGGAGGATAAATGTAACTCTAGAGAATAGGAAGGGAACCAGTGCGCATTCTGCAAAAAAGGAGGGTTATTGGAAAAACACATCCCTAATGCTTCTAATAGAAGCCACATGTGATTGGCAAGACCTTGACCCATCCTGGTGGATGCAGAACTGGTGGGAGAAGCTTCTCCAAAGTTCTCAAGGGTGACCTCTAAGGAAACTCAGCTGACTCTTAACAATAGATAAAAACAAGGTCAATTCTGACCTACTTGGTCTTAAACACCTTGCAGGAGAGAACAGCCTAAGTATAGTCATGAGTGGACATTTAAAAAGAAAAACATTTTTTTATTTTTAAAAAGATATTAATATATTCTAATGTGCATTTTAATAGTGTATCCTGGTATTAAGTGTATGATTATATGGTTTATTGAAGTAATACAGAGGAAATAACATTATATAATAACATCTCATTCTTTTTATTCTGATTTGCAGTTTACAGTTTTCTAAAAACATTCTATAATTAGGTACTAATTTATTTTCTAGGATCAATTTATTTTTAGTAGTAGGTCACAGGCAAGTCACTTTCAAATGTCATAATTGCCAACAAAATCATTTGAGAAAGAAAACAGGTTGATAGTATTATTGGTGAAAGCATAAATTAGGTAAATGCCAAATATATTGAAAAAATAAATTAAATATTATTTTATGAATATAATCATGCTTTGTTCAAAAAGACTATAACTGTAAATTTTCTTATCATGTTCATTTCTACATATTGATAAAAATGAACTATTAAATAAAGAGATAAAAAGAAATTTGTTTAATAGGTACTATTTCTTCTTTTAGCAAATATTGCATATTTAGGAAAAATAGAACATGGTGGATTATTTAAAAGAATTAATTTCCCTTTTATTATAGTACTATATAATATTTATATGTGTATTCAATTTTTTTTTTATTTTGCTTATTTGGACATTTAAAAGTTAAAAGAAGCAACCTGTAGGTTTTTAAAAGACTTCTTGGTATAACTACTTTGCTGTTATGATCTATGACAAGATGAAATAAAGAATAGTAAAAGCTATAAAGTTATGTTGTAATCAAGATATAAGTATTAAAATATAAGTGTTGATAGATTATATAAATACATGATTATTCATATATGTTTGTGTGTGTATGTACACTTTTGTGAGCTCCATCAAGAGTAAGTAAGATCAGAGGATATGAAGGAAGGATTCTTAGATTTTTTTCTTAACACAGAGGTTACATTAAACAAACAAACAAACAAACAAAAAAACACCTGTATTACAAAACTAGATGTCTTTGCATGTTCACATTACAGCTCAGGGTGTCACTTGTGCCATTATCCAGTATATTCCTGACAACTCTTGACAATGTAACTAAAATAAATCCTTAAAGATTTACATTTTGAAATAGATGCTGTGTCCTTGTATTTTGTGGCATGGAATGAACCTTTTAGTTCATGGTTTTCTGATATTTCCTGGTGGAACAGATTGCTGATATCTATAGACATTTTCATAGCCTTGATGTATTTTTATGTTATCATGTCTGTTGTTTTATCAATTTTGGTCCTATTATTATGTCTTCTTGTCTCGTTCATAGGCTATCCACCTCCCAGATAACTTGTTATCTATCAAACCATGCAATTACCATGGCCTCCTGGATAGACCTTATAAAAAATATTAAGCATTTCACTGATAGATAACAGGGATTAAAAATACCTACCCTATACCCCTAATCAGCAGAACATAGATACTGATTGAACTTCATCACCCTTATTCTCTGTGTAATTCAGGGTCTTCAGTACTTGAGGGGGAAAATGTTAGTAGACAAATGGATATGAATGGTAGAAACATGAGATTAATTAGATTTGTCATGTCACATCTTAAAGTGACATGGCAAGGCCCTAAACATTCAATCCCACGTAAGAGAAATCTCTTAAGTTTGGTGCCTTATACAAAAATAGGCATGCCTCTAAATGGGGGAATGTGACAGAGATCCAGACCTGATTATTAAATAAAATTATGAGAACATTAAGATAAAGAACCTTTCCCTGTGGAAAGGGTTAATTTTCTTATACTTTATAACTTTCTGAACTCTCTAGAAATGTAGCTACATCGATTAATTGCTAGGCCAATTAACTGCCATCTAAACTGTAGCCTTGTAGGCTTAATTCTTAGAACTATAGCTCTTAGGGAGGTAAAATCAAGTTATCTTGAGTTACTGATGCCTATGGTGAAGGCCACATGGTGATAGCACTCACAGTGTTTTACTGTCTTTCTTCTGCACCTATGAACTACTTATTGTGAATTCCCTGTGCATGCTCTTTGGTCACATTGGACAAGAGTTCAAACCCTCCAATGTTGTATTGGTTAAGAAATGATGTCTACTTTCCTATTAAGAGTTCCCTGTAACCTCAGCTTCTGGTCCAGAACTTTAGAACTCTAGCTTATCTGGGTCCATCAGTGTAAAGAAAACTGAGTTCTCCAAGCCTTGGAGAACTTGGAGTGGTGCTTGGTGTTTTTCTGAGAGTGATTTCCATAACAAAAGAAGCAGCTGAAGACTTTGGCATTACAGGGGTGCAAGTCCTATTTTCAATGAAAGATCTAAAACAGAATAGACTAGATCTAGGAAAATTTATACATGGACATAGCAATACACTGAGAAATTTCAACACTTAATCAAAACTTTGGACTCAATTTGGGAGTATATAAATAACACTATTTGTATAGATTTTAGAAACCACAGAGTGATAGTGACAGGATCTCCCTAAGCTTTTAGAGATCAACTGCATCTTGTGGATAGAGGTTATCCTATAGGAATTACTGAAGTTCCTACTATAGACCCAAAATGGAATTATGATGAGGAAGAAGTTAGGAAAAAGCAGAACTATTAACTATTCTGCTTAAATGAAGGACTGAGAGAAAGCGGAATGAAGCCTTTAAACTATGCAGAATTAATAATGATACAACAGAACAATTAATCCTGCTTTCCTTCTGGAACACCTTAAGGTGACACTCATTCAATACACTTGTATAAGTCCATATTCTCTAGAAGGACAGTTGATTTTTAAAAGGTAAGTTTATCATTCAGTCAGCCCAGATATTAGGAATAAACTATAGTAGTTAGCCTTGGGTCCTGGGACTCTCATTGATGAACTACTAAAAATTGCATGTCCATGTATAATAACCACAAAAAGAGAAGGAATTAATGGCCCGGAGAAGAAATTATAAGGTACTAGAATGGAAAGTCCATCTCTTGAGGGCAGCACTAGTCAAATCCAGTTTTCATATCCTCAAATCATGTCTCCACCTGGGGAATGCTACTTCTGCAAAAAAACAAAAACAAATAGAAAACAACAACAACAATAAAAACAGAAAACAAACAAAAAACCCCTGGCCACTGGAAGTATAACTGCCCAAGCCATAGCCAGGCAATAGTCACAGTGTGAGTGACAAGGATACTGGAAACATGATTGCCCTGAGGACCAAAGAGACTTTAGGACAACTGACTCTGCTGATGCCCCAGTGGCGAAAAAATCAGAAGGTCTTCAGACTCCATTGGCCTATGGCACTTCCATTGCAATTCATAGATGGAACTGAGGGTAATACTGGATTTTGCAGGCAAACCAGTGTCATTCTTACTTGATACAGTTGCCATTTATTCTGCTCTTATTTCTTTCTCTGCCAAATTATCTACCAGCTTTTGCTAGGTTAACATGAATTGATGGAAAGACCCAGACCAAACACTTTAATGAACTGGTGGTTTTGTACATGGGGTAACTGGACATTTCCTCATTCCTTCCTTATAAGCCTGACTGCCCAGACCTTCCATTAGGTCAAGATATATTAGAAATGAGGGGAGCTCAGATTGTTTTTGAAAATTCACAGGAATCACCTATGACATTTAAGACTTTAACAAATTCCACAAGGCATCTTCACAATGCCTGCAGATTCAAATGTAGATGTAAATCCTGAGGTATGGGACATTGGAATCCCAGGAAAGATCCAAAAAAAACAAACAAACAAACAAAAAAAAAACGTATTCTTGGCCTACATGACCAAGGACCATGGATGGGAATTTTTAGACTTAAGGAGCCTACTAATTTCATATTTAGACTTAAGGAGCCTACTAACTTCTCTAACTGAAGGGGAAATATTACTTTCTAGCTGTGGTCTTTGTAAGATATTGTTTAAATACTGGTTTAAATTGTAACATTTCTGTGCTAGATTGGAATGACAGCACTTAGGAATGTTTGCTTGCAATTATTTTGAGAAACAGCTGCCTGTGAAAAGCACCACTCCCCTTATCACTTGTAGGTGCTAGCCCTGCTTTAGACTTCTCTCTCTGCTTCAGTAAACAGGCTTGCCACAAAAATTCCCATTCATGGTCCTTAGTCATGTAGGCCAAGAATTCAAATTTACAAGTGTTACAACTAAGAAATGAAGTTAAACTCAGGGCCCAGAATTCAGAGTGATAGCTCATGTGGGTCTGCTGGTATAAATAAACCTGAGTTCTTCAACCCTGCAAGTGCTGCTTGTTCTCTTGAGAACCAATTTCCATAACATAACAAGAGGCAATATCCTTGAAAACCTGAAACTCTTGCTGCCAATCATTCCCTAATTAATACATTTTTAAATCATGGATTCTGGGCGCCTTGTAACACCCAAAGTCTAGCTCTTAGAAATAGTAATGGGGACAATCCTCTGGTTCAAGACTTAGAATAATTAATAAGGCAGTCATTCCCATCCATCCAATACCTCCTAATCCCTATATACTCTTAAAGTGGACTCCTTCTGACAGAAACTGGTTCTCAGTACTAGATTCAAAGCATGCAATTTCTACATACCAGTACATCCTGACTCTCAATATCTGTTTGCATTTGAATGGAGAGAAACAGAAGGTGAGGTGGAACAAGTAACTTGGACAGCTTCCGCTATTTGGACAAGGATTAGCCAAGGTTTAAGAGACCATAATTGTAAGATTGAACAGTATTACAACATGTATATAATTCTAACATGATCCTCATCCTGTGAGGCTGCAAAATATCATGTAGAAATTACTAAATTTTCTGGCTGATCATGGATTCTGAATATCTAAAAACAAACAAAAAGGGCCCAGTTAATGCAACATAAAGTAACCTATTTCTGAGTTATTTTGTCAAGGGGAACATTCCTAGTCAATAATTAGCACCATAAAAATATATTGCAGTGATAACATTGTGCACCAAAAATAAATCAAAGTTGTAAAATCCATTCTCCTAATCTAAAATTCCTAATAAATATTTCAATATACCTAAGAGATGAATTATCTCTACATTCTATAACTTCAGGAAAGCTAGAATTTCAGTCACAGGGTCACTTTATAAGTATTCTCATAAAATAGGTTTTAGAAATAGTGATAGATACTCAAAATGCAAAATAATTTATCTAAAATTATGTCAGTAAAGTGAAAATTATGTCTCCTTAAAATCCTTGGAAAATTATTCTTTGGTAAAGAGTGATGATGATATTCTACGCATATCATTAAATTTCCATGGATTAGTTATTGAATCTCACAAACTATGAAGGCTGGGCATCATTTTTTTTTTTTTCAAAACTGGCTCCAATTCTATGTACTCCTCTATTTCCACTCTTGGAATCATGATTTGCAGGTGTTCTCAACAGGACACAAGAGTCCATTATTTTCTATTAGCTGTTTCTGGCCAAGTTTTATGACATACATCTTCCAACAGAATGGGAGAGGTTTCCAACTTCTTGGAATAAGCCCAGGCAGTTACCCTGCAGGATGGTAAAAGACAGAGGATTAATCACCTGCACTGACCTAGCTGATACTTGGCCAGATTCGAGAAGCAGGGCTCTGAGATGACTGGTAGCTGAATGAAAGACACATGTGTGAGCTGAAACAAGATCACAAGACAAATAACACCACCACACTATTAATAGAAATACTGTCTGGACTGCAATTGCCCCAGAGTATATACTTTAGCTGGGTGACCACAGAAGAGAGGAAATGCAAGTACATCTCTCAGCTGACTGATTCAAACCTTCAAAGAAAGGAGTTTCCTCAAGCTGTAGTAGGTTGTGAATAACTATAATATAATACACATTTGTATGAGAATTATTCTCTACTGGGCAAATGAGAATACTAAAGATCTGAGTGCTTACACAGCAATGCAGTAGGGAAACAGTGTCTTAAAATGATGACATTGGATTTTACACCCCTTCTCATCACCATCATGTCCTGATGTGCCATTTCTTCCTTCATAGCTGATCAGTATTCACCCAGAGCTTTCAGTTTGGAACACAACAATCAGTTGACTGGAGATGGCAGGGAACTAGGGAACTCAGGTTTGTAAGTACTGATGCTGGTGTGGAGTTCTAGAATGACTAATGGTGGGACACATAGGAGGAGCTGTAAGAGCCATTAATGTCAAGTAATAGTGGAATCAGATGAATTAGAACATGTGGGAGGGTCCAGGGTGTTGGTCAGTGTAGATCACTTCTCTAACATTCATAAAGCCTTAGGTTTGATTTATTACACCAAAAGTAAGAAGAAAAGAAAAGCAGACATCCAAAAAGACACAAAGACATAGTCTTGGTTTTCCAACATCTTTACTTCCACTTACTAGAAAGAACTATTTGCTATACATACACATTGAAAGTGTGCATAACCAAGTCATAACTTTAAATCATTTTTATCTCTAGTAACTGTTGTTCTACAAATATTAAGTTTTCAATAAACATTTCTTAGGAAATGTTTTGAAAGCATGGTTTCTTTATTGATTCTTGAACTGTAGATGCCAGCATTATAATGTATAAACCTTAATCAAAGCACACTGATATTTAATCCACAAAGCAATTATGGGAGATGAAATATCTCTTGCTAGACTTTTCTCATCACCCAAATATTCCTTTTTAACTGGGTCCTCCTCAATTTTTAATAATAATTTCATTTGCCTTAAGGAGCCTACTAATTTCATGTTTAGACTTAATGTTTGAACCTCCAACAAAGAACTGATATTTCTGGTTGAATTTCAGTTCCATGACTCCATGGCAGAATAATTTTTGGTTACTACAAATGAAGTTGATAGGTATACATATAGCAGGCAAAGTCATCTAGTAGATATTGTGGATGCCCCACAAGGGGCTATGATATAAACTCGACATGATTTTATACCCAAAGTTTACCTAAAACCTTAGCCTTTTTAACAAAGACCCATACAAGTTTGTTCAAAAGGCATTGGAAATTTAGTGCACCCCAAACCCACAATCAGTGGGGAAATGAGTATTATGAATAGGTTGCTTACCTTTGGCCAATGAGCCAGTCTGGCTTAGACATGTATTCATGTTCTCTGAAAACTCTTTTAAAATTGTGCAATGTGCCTGGCATGGTGGCACATGCCTATAATCCCAGTGGCTCTGGAGGCCGAGGCAGGAAGATCGTGAATTCAAAGCCAGCCTCGGCAATGGTGAGGCACTAAGCAACTTAGTGAAACCCTGTCTCTAAATAAAATATAAAATAGGGCTGAGGATGTGGCTTAGTGGCTGAGTGCCCCTGAGGTCAATTCCTGGTACCCCCCCAAAAAAAAAAATTGTACAGTGTACTCATACTTCTTCATAAGAAGAAGAGAGTGGAGGAACATATTATGGAGATGCCATGTGTGGTAGAATTTCTCCCACAACTCCTGCCCCTCAGGTAGGATTTTCCCATTTATAAGCTCATTTGGACCTTCCCACCAATCTTCTTCAAAAGGAAATCTCTTGAGGAGCTTTTCCACCCTTTTTTTAGGGGAATGCCAGATGAAGCCTTATGCCCAGGTATTACTTGGGGGCAATCTGAGATTTTGCAGCTTTGCTGAATCATTTCTGCCTCCCCATTTCTACAGCCCATGCTACTTCTCCCCAGTAGGTCTTCTGTTGTTATCCATACTCATTCTTTAAGAAATCTATGAATATTAGGTGTCCTCTTCCTTTGCCACCTTTCATATGAATTGTCATGTCTCTTTTCTTGGAGAATGGACTCCTGCTCAGGGGTTGTGGCCCTAGGGAAAATTCAGATAATTATGACAGGGTTGTATTGACTTCTAAGTAATAGCTGTCCTGTTGATCAACTGGAGTCACCTGCTACAAAAACCCAGGACTACTCTTGGTCCACCATTTGTTGACCTGTACTTTGGGACTTCCCCTTCATGGAGAAACAGTTCATACTACATCCTGAGTAGGATGGCTCCAAAGTGGTCATTGGAAATTTAGACCATACAGAAACATCCAACAGTTCCCACCTTACTACAAATGATATGCAGTGGCCTTGGAAAGGCCTAAAGATCATAATATCTGTATCTCACTTCAATGATGCATTTATGACTGCATGGACACCTTGTATTTTCTCAGAGAGAAAACCAAATGTTTCTACCACAGCCAGGCCCACTCCTAGCCTAGTCTTTCAATTCTTCTACCTAGAAACATCTTTCTCCTGGGATTTTGGCTCAGTGGTATCATACTTGCCTAGAAACATCTTTCTTAGAATGTGGCACAGGTCAGTTCTTTGCCTCCTATCTTCACATGTTGCCTTCTGAGTAGTCCATTCTCACCCACTTTATTTATTTCATCCTTTCCAATCCCCATTCTAATTCATCCATTTCTTACACTTTTATCATCTAAGCTCATATTATTATCTGTCAAACTACATATTTTTACCTAGTTTTTGTTTAGGGTCCAACTGATCATTTTAGGCTATAAGTTCCATAAAAGCTGGAATTGTTTACAAATTTGCCCACTATTTGTAAAACATATTTACTGAATCAATGTCTAAAATCTATTTGTTGAATGAGTAAAAGTATCAAGAGTTTCTTTTTTTGTAGGAGGGATTGAGCCCAGGGGCATTTGACCATTGAGACACACCCTCAGCATTTTTCATTTTGAGGCAGAGTCTCATTAAGTTCTTTAGACTGGCTTTGACCTTATAAGCCTCCTGCCTCAACATCTTGAGTTATTAGAATTACAAGCATGCACCACCATGCCTGATCAGGGTTTCTTTTTGAGGTGATAAAAACGTTGCTAAATCAACTGTGGCAGTGGTTGTGCACATCTGTGAATATAGTAAAAATAATCAAACTGTAGGCTTTATATGGGTGAATTGTATGGTATGTGAGCTAAGGCTGTCAAAATAGAACAAGAGATATAATATCCCAGGCAATGTCATAAGGAGATCACCATGTATGCTCTGTGAGAATAGAATATGTAGAGAAATTTCCTTCATTACAACATTGACCTGGGATGTCAATTAGGAAAAGCACCTCCACAATGGCTGCAAAGTGCAAGCTCCAACATTAGAAGACAAAGGCTCAAATCCTCCAAACACCACTTTCTAGTTGAGGAACTTTGGAAATGTCACCATTTTTTTCTAATGTACAAAATGGGCACATAATAGTACCCAAGGTCTGTAAGTAAACTCTTCACATTATATGGAAAGCTGAAATGTGACAATGGATAATTTCAGTAAATACTGTAATGGACATACTGACCATTATTATGAGGTATTTTCAGGATTTTTATGGCAAACCACAGGAGATGGGAGACAGACATAAACAAGATCTCAGTGACTGTTTCTTTTGATGCATCTTTATATACTAAGTGCTGATGGACTTTGTTTTATTGAATGAATGGTATATAAACTTAACCGTAGGAGCAATGTTTCCACACTTCCATACAAAATAGGATTGAAGGCATTATTTCCAAATGTGTGAGATCGATGAAATAAATCATTTGCTAATTTAATACGGAGGCAAATTTGTTTCTATTCTTCCTCCACCACTTACCCATTTACCCTCATCCCTACTCTACAAAACTCCCCACCCACATCCATCCCATCTGATGCCCCACTCTACCACCCATGTATGGACCCTCCTATCTCTGCCATAGCCATCAAGAAAACCCAACAAGCACCCAGGAATTGCACCCTCACTTCCTCTGCCCCAATATGCCCCCCCCCCACAGATGCAGCATGCCCCTCCCCTTCCCTGTGCTGCCTCCCAGCAACAGGCACAGTGGGTTTCCCCTCCCTCATGCACTATCTCACTCAGCTCCTGGTCACCTAATCTCTCCACAGCCAGGGCCCAACTCACCAAACACTACCCTTGCACACGGGAACCTTCCCTACCCGTAACTCCCCTCCATGCTCCAAACTAGGGCTCCAGGGGAAACAATCCACAACAATCACCTGCTCTGGTGCAGTCTAAAAGGCCAGTGTGGGTGGGCCTGGCATTCTCACTGGGCACTATGGAGAGGATGATGGTTACTCATTCATGGAGGGCAACAAAGATGATATGATAAACAGTCCTGGCAGCCAACAAAAAGACAAACCTTGAAGAACACAGAGGAACCTGCTTCTCCAGTGCCTGGCCACCTCTTCTACACCCACAGAAACATGTTGCACGGTGGATCAGATGCATGAGAGGGGTGGTGCTGTGCTTCAGGGCTTTGGGGCGGGTCTATATGAGAGGGCATGGCCTATGAATACCCTGAGGGGGAAAAGTGTGCCAAGAAGCAAGACCTAGGGGACTGGAATCAGGGCTCAGTGTCCGATCCCTGGGAGGTCATGGAGCCATAATGGTGGTGGACAGTTTATAAGACCTAGTGATAGCAAGACCTACAGTACTCATCTGGTCTACAATGACTCAGGCTAATGTTGGTTGATATCAACACAACATTCATTCATCCTATGTGTGTCCTTGATTTAAAGACAGTCCTTATAGAAAGTATGTAGTGGGATTCTAAAGTTTTCTTTCCAGTCACAATGTCTTTTGCACAGTGAGTTTTATTAATTTCATTTTGAAAAATCTGGTTACATGAAATAAAGTTACATGAAAGGAGATAGAATAGAACATGAATTCAATCCTTTCATTCAACATTTTAGCATTAAAACCAGGAAAGCATAAATTCTAACCACTGAAATATCCTCTTTACTACAAGAATATTACAGCACAAAATTCTGATGGGCAAAAATTCTGAAGCTGGCTTTGAATTTGCCATCTTCCTGCCTCCACCTCCCAAGCCACTGGGATTACAGGTGTGCACCACTTTGCCCACACATCCTTCCTTTTGTAATATATATTAGTTATATATTAATTTGTGAAATATATATTGTTAATTAATACATATTATATACATTATGCATTAATGTAATATATATTAAATGTAATATATAATATATAATATGTAATGTGTGTTTGTACAAACACATATATTTTGTCATCCACTCAATCTATTCATAGACACTTGGCTGTTCTGCACCTTTGTACTGTTATAATAATACTCCTATTGAAGCCAGTTTTAGTCAGTCAGTATAGGTAAATAAATCAATTCAGGTCAGATCATGGAGGCCAATTTGAGACCAGGAAGACTGCCCCTGAAGGATTGAAATGCTAATATTTCAGAGTCCTTCCTCCACCCTTATCAAGATAATCTGCCCCTGTTCCAACCTGTTGCTAACATAACCTATCCCAAGGATTATCCCTCCCTACAGGGGGTTATAGAAGTTGTTATCTGGCCCTTCCCCGTGTACATCTGCTTCTCACCTTTTGGCCACTCCACTGAGCATCTTCTAGCCTAGTCATATATACAGGAAGGAGGGAGATGAAGGGAAGAGAGCAGGAAAATGAAGGAAGCCTGGAATATATAAAAAAGGCAGAACGCTCTCACTTCTTGGCATACCAGGATACCAGCTATGACCCCCTTCTCCCTTCTGGGAGAAGTCTATGTTACACCTTTTAAAATAACCCTATTTTTTGCTTGCCTCGGCATGCTTCTCTAATGTTACACCTCAACTTGTGAGGAAGCAGGACTCCTCACTAGTATTGCTATGAACATGGGTGTTAAAATGTTTAAGTTCTGCTTTGAATTATTATGGTTGTATACCCAGAAGTGAAATAATCTGGATCATGTAGGATTTTTGTTTCCATTTTTTTAGGAACCATCACACAGTTTTCCATAACATAAGTACAATTTTAGATTGCCACTAACACTCTAATTTTCTACATCCTTGACACCACTTGCTACATTCTGCTTTTTTTTTAAACAAAAATAGTAGCCAACCTAAGAATGTGATGTAATATCTCATTGTAGTTTTGATTTTCATTTACCTGATAATAGCAATGTTAATTGTCTTTTTGTGTGTTTGGTTGAATTTTGTCTTTTTGTGTGTTTGGTTGAATTTTCTATATATTTTGGATTTTAATCCCTTATCAGTTTGCCACTCTCTCAGTATTTTTAAAATTTATTTATTTTTTATTTATATATGACAGCATAATGCATTATAATTCTTATTACACATATAGAGCATAATTTTTCATATCTCTGGTTGTATGCACAGTATATTCACACCAATTAATGCCTTCTTACCTGTACTTTGCATAATAATGATCATCACATTCCACCATCATTAATAACCCCATGTTCTCTCCCTTCCCCTCCAACACCTCTGCCCTATCTAGAATTCATCTATTTCTCCCATGCTCCCCCTCCCTACCCCACTGTGAATCAGCCTCCTTATATCAAAGAAAACATTTGGCATTTGGTTTTTGGGATTGGCTAACTTAGCATTATCTTATTCCATCCATTTACATGCAAATGCCATGATTTTAGTTTTTTAGTTTGGTCAATTTTTTTTCAATTGTTTCTTTTGTTTCAATTTCATTGATTTCAGCTTTGATTTTAATTATTTCTTGCCTTCTACTACATTTGCTCTTGTTTTGCTCTTCTTTTTCTAGGGTTTTGAGATGAAGTGTGAGATCATTTATTTGTTGTTTTTTTTTCTTTTTTTGAGGAATGAACTCCAAGCAATGAATTTTCCTCTTAGAACTGCTTTCATGGTGTCCCATAGATTCTGATATGTTGTGTCTGTGTTTTCATTTAATTCTAGGAAGTTTTTAATTTCCTCCTTGATGTCTTCTAAAACCCATTGATCATTCAGCAACCTATTGTTCATTCTCCAAGTGATGCTTGATTTTTCCTTCCTTCGTTTATCGTTGATTTCCATTTCATTCCATTATGATCAGATAAGATGCATGGTATTATCTCCACTCCTTTATAATTTGTAAGAGTTGCCCTATGGCATAGTATATGGTCATTTTTGAGAAGGATCCATGTGCTGCTGAGAAAAAAGTATATCTGCTTGATGCATTCTATATATGTTGGTTAAGTCTAAGTTATTAATTGTGTTATTGAGTTCTGTAGTTTCTTTATTCAACTTTTGTTTGGAAGATCTGTCCACTGGTGAGAGAGTTGTGTTCTACAGTTATAAGTCACCCATAATTATTGTGTTGTGGTTTATTTGACTCTTGAACTTGGGGAGAGTTTGTTTTATGAACATAGCAGCACCATTGTTTGGTGCATAAATATTGATAATTGTTATGTCTTGTTGGTGAATGGTTCCCTTTAACAGTATATAGTGTCCTTCTTTATCCATTTTGATTAACTTAGGCTTGAAGTCAATTTTATTCGATATGAGGATGGCCACCCCTGCTTGCTTCCTAGGACCATGTGAGTGGTATGATTTTTTCCCAACCTTTCACCTTCAACCTGTGTATGTCTTTTCCTATCAGATGAGTCTCCTGAAGGCAGCATATTGTTGGATCTGTTTTTTTTTAATGCAGGTTACCAGCCTATGTTGCTTTATTGGTGAGTTTAAGCCATTAATGTTTAGGGTTACTATTGATATATGGTTTGTACTTGTGGTCATGTTTGTTTATTTATTTATTTATTTGTTTTTAATTTGGTTTATTTTTCCCACTTTGATTAGCCCCCCGCCCCCCCCCCCCCGCTTTACTGAGGAACTTCCCACTGTTGGTTTTGGTTGTTCTTTTTCATTTCCTCTTCGTGTATGGTCTTGCCCAAAATGCTTTGCAGTGCTGGTTTTCTGGCTGCGAATTCTTTTAACTTTTTTTTTTATCATGAAGGATTTTTATTTCATTGTCAAACCTGAAGCTTAATTTTGCTGGATACAATATTCTTGGTTGGCACCCATTATCTTTCAGCGTTTGAAATACATTGTTCCAGGATCTTCTCACTTTTAGCATCTGTGATGAAAAATCAGCTGTTAACTTAATTGGTTTACCCCTGAATATAATCTGCCTCCTTTCTCTTATAGCTTTTAATATTCTCTCCTTGTTCTGTATGTTGGATATCTTTATAATAATGTGTCTTGGAGTTGGTTTATTGTGGTTTTTGTATGTTCAGCGTCCTGTAGGCTTCTAGGATTTGGACATCCATTTCATTTTTCATGTCTGGAAAGTTTTCTATAATTATTTTATTTAACAGATTGCTCATTCCTTTGGTTTGGACCTCTATACTTTCTCTATCCCAATGACTCTTAAGTTTTTTTTTATGATATCCCATATCTCTTGGATGTTTTGTTCATGGTTTCTTACCATCCTTTCTGAGTTGACTAGACACTTTTTGAGATGATATATTTTGCCTTCATTGTCTGATGTTCTGATTTCTACTTGATCTACTCTACTGGTAATACTCTCATTTGAGTTTTTAATTTGGTTTATAGTTTTCTTCATTTCTAGGATTATTGTTTGATTTTTTTTTATAACCTCTATCTCCCGGTAGAGTTGTTCTTTTGCTTCTTGAATTTGTTTATGTAATTCATTGTCAAATTGTTCTTTCATTGTTTATATTTGCTGTCTAATGACCTCTTTAAGGTTCCGTTCCATCTGAGTCAGTATGCCTTGAGTTCTTTAACTGACCATTTTTCTGATGCCTCTAGGTTCTCCTGTAAATTTAAGCTGGCGTGCATTGTTTGTAATCTTTTTTTCCTTGTTTTTTTTTCATGATGCTCACGTTACTTTCCAGCTCTGTTTGACTGCTGTGTTACTATTTTCTCCTAAAATTTGTTTTGGTATTGTATATCCCTGGGATCTCTCCATTGTGATGGGAGACTATGTCTAGAGATGTTAAGTTTTATTGTATTTTAAAGCAAATTCATTTGTTTCATAAAAGACATACGGATTCTGATGGTGTATAGCGATCTGCAGTTTGGTCTTAGGACTTTATGTTTAGGTCGGGTGATGTGATGGTATGGGGTTTAGTATATCTTAGCTACTTTGGAAGATTGCTCTACTGAAGGGGGATATTAACAGGAGAATGGACCTGAGTATTTGAGGGTAGCTAGGGACTTGGGAACACTATAGACAGCCTCGGAACATTCACCTATATGCATTTAGTAAATTACACATAATAGAAGTCCTAATGCTTGGGAGGAAAGGTAGGGGAAGGGGAAGGAAGAAGTCACTAAAGAGAAATAGAGAGAGTAAAATAGAATAAAAGAAAAGTGAAAAATAAAAATTGAAAAGAAAACAAAAAGATAAATGCAGTCTTAGAGTAGTATTATCTTCTCTTCCAGTAGGTGGAGCTGTGCCCTCCGGGCCAAGCTTCTGCCCTCAATACGCAGAAAACAATCCCTGTGAGGCAGCTTCTCTTCCCCAACTGGGCAGCTCTCCAATCCTGGCTGCCCAGGGCCCTTCCTGGTCTCCAGCCTCCCTTCCTCCCCCCCACCCCCCCACCCCGCTTCTCCTGCCAGCCAGGACCCACTCACTGGTGCCATTCTCCACAGATCTAGCTACACTCCAGGCCTGCAGTCCCCGGGGTACCCTGTTCTCTTGAACAACTGGGCACTATCTCTGTTTGCCATTCACCCAGACTCCAAGGTTGTGGAGCCAGGAGCTGGGGGTCCTCAGCTTATTTTGCCTGATTCCCTCTGTTAGCCCCGCCCCAAGAGCTGGCAGAAAAAGGCCTCGGCTGTTGCCACTGGTGGGAGGGGGAGTTGGAGGTCACGTGCCCCTCCTGTTTCCCTCTGCTCCGATAATCACACCCATGGAGAACTGGGGAGAGATTTTTGAGATTCCCCAGCTGTATGGATAGGGAGGGCTGAGGGTCACACACATGCTGTCACCGATTTCGCTGTGGAGTGATCCCTTCCACCAAACTCTGATGAGGTCAGTTCTCTGCCATAGTGGGCGCCGGTCTCCTTGCCCAGGTGTCTGATGGGAAGGGTGTGTCTGGTCTGACTCTCCCAAGTCCCTACCTCAGATCTTGGTCTGCTGGCCCATGAAGGCTCGGTTGGCACCTCCTCAAAGGGTCCGAAGTTTTGTTTATCTTTGCTGCTCGTGGGTCTCCTTAGTGCTGAGTCATGGCAGGTTGGCGGTGGGTTGACAGTGGGTCGCCAATCAACCAGCCAGTACCTCCACGCGCTGGGTAGCCTGGATTCACCCGCGCCCGAGCACGGTGTGGCCTTTGAGAATCTCAAACTCCTCGCTTAGGTTTCACCTCAGCTCAACTTTGCAGGACATTTCTGAGCAGACAGCATCCAGTCATTCTGAAGTCTCTCTCTGCCAGCATAGGTGAGGAGGTCACAGGAGTGCTCTCTCCCCACCCGCCGCCATGTTCTTCCTCCTATTTCACATGATTTTATTCTCTTTTATTGCTGAGTAATATTTCATTGTGTATATATGCCACATTTATTTTATCCATTCATCTATTGAAGTTCATCTAGGTTGGTTCCACAGTTTAGCTATTGTGAATTGTGCTGCTATAAACTGTGGCCCTGTAATTTTTAAGTTTTTAAGTCCTTTGGGTATAGACCCAGGAGAGGGACAGCTGGGTCAAATGGTGTTTCCATTCCCAATTTTCCAAGAAATTTCCATACTGCTTTCTATTTTGGCTGCACCAATTTGTAGTCCCAGCAGTAGCATATGAGTGTGCCTTTTTCCGCACATCCTCGCCAACACTTATTGTTGTTTGTATTCTTGATAGCTCCCATTCTGACTGGAGTGAGATAAAATCTTAGAGTAATTTTGATTTGCATTTCTCTAATTTCTAGAGATGTTTAACATTTTTTTCATATTTGTTTAATGATTGTATATTCTCTTCTGAGAAGTATCTGTTCAGTTCCTTGGCCCATTTATTGATTGGGTTATTTGTTTTTTTGGTACTAAGGTTTTTGTGTGCTTTATATATCCTAGAGATTAGTGCTCTATCTGATGTGCTTGTGGTAAAGATTTGCTCCCATTCTGTAGGCTCTCTATTCACCTCACTGTTTTCGTTTGTTGAGAAGAAGCTCTTTAGTTTAAATCCATCCCATTTATTGATTCTTGGTTTTAATCTTGTGCCATAGGAGTCTTATTAAGAAAGTTGGTTCCTAATCCAACATGATGAATATTTGGGCTTAGTTTTTCTTCCATTGGGCACAAGGTCTCTGGTTTAATTTCTAGGTCTTTGATCCACTTTGAGTTAAATTTTGTGCATGGTGAGAGATAGGGGTTTTATTTCATTTTATTGAATATGGATTTCCAGTTTTCTCAGCACCATTTGTTGAAGAGGCTGTGTTTTCTCCTTTGTCTAAAATAAGATAACTGTAGTTTTGTGGGTTAATATCTGTGTTCTCTATTCTGTACCATTGGTCTACCAATGTGTTTTGGTGCCAATACCATGCTGTTTTTGTTACTATTGCTCTGTAGTATTGTTTAAGGTGTGGTATAGTGATGCCACCTGCTTCACTCTTCCTGCTAAGGATTTTTTTTAGCTACTCTGGGTCTCTTATTATTCCAGATGAATTTCATGATTGGTTTTCCTATTTCTATGAGGAATGCCATTTGGAATTTTGATTGTAGTTGCAGTAAATCTGTGTAGTGCTTTTGGTAGCATGGTCATTTTGATAATATTGATTCTGCCTATCCAAAAGATCTTTCCATCTTCTAAGGTCTTTTTTTATTTCTTTCTTTAGGGTTTTGTAATTTTCATTATATAGCTCTTTCACTTCTTTTGTTGATTCCCAAGTATTTTATTTCATTTTATTTTTGAGGCTATTGAAATTGGGGTGATTTTCCTCATTTCCCTTTCTGTGGATTGTCACTGATATACAGAAATGCCTTTGATTTATGGGTGTTGATTTTATATCCTGCTACTTTGCTGAATTCATTTACTAATTCTAGTAGTTTTCTGGTGAAACTTTTAGGGTCTTCTAGGTATAGAATCATATCATCAGCAAATAGTGCTAATTTAAGTTCTTCTTTTCCTATACATATCCCTTTAATTTCTTTCGTCTAATTGCTCTGGTCAGTGTTAACATATAAAAAAGGCAGAACACTCTCACCTCTTGGGATACCAGGATACCAGCTATGACCCCCTTCTCCCTTCTGGGAGAAGTCTGTTACACCTTTTTAAATAAACACTATTTTTATGCTTGGCTTGGCATGCTTCTCTAATGTTAAATAGAAGTGGTGAAAGAGGGCATCCCTGTCTCGTTTCAGTTTTTAGAGAGAATGCCTTCAATTTTTCTCCATTTAGAATGATGTTGGCCTGAGGCTTATCATAGATAGCCTTTGCAATGTTGAGATATGTTCCTGTTAATCCTAGTTTTTCTAGTGTTTTGAACATAAACAGGTGCTGTATTTTGTCAAATGCTTTTTCTGCGTCTATTGAGATGATCCATATGACTCTTATCTTTGAGTCTATTGATGTGATGAATTACATTTATTGATTTCTGTGTGTTGAACCAACCTTGTATCTGGGATGAATCCCACTTGATCATGGTGCATGATCTTTTTGATATGTTTTTGTAATTGATTTGCCAGAATTTTATTGAGAATTTTTGCATCTATGTTCATTAGAGATATTGAAGTGTTTTTTTTTTTTTTAATGTGTCTTTGCTTGGTTTTGGAATCAGAGTGATATTGTCCTCATGGAATGAGTTTGGAAGTGCTGCCTTTTTTTCTATTTTCCGAAATAAATTGGAGATTATTGGTATCCATTCTTCTTTAAAGGTCTTCTAGAACTTGGCTGTGTATCCGTCCATTCCTGGGCTTTTCTTGGTTGGTAGACTTTTGATAGTGTCAGCTTTTGAGTCACTTGAAATTGATCTGTTTAAATTGTGTATATCATCCTGATTCAATTTGGGCAAATTATGTGACTAGAAATTTGATGGTGCCTTCAATATTTTATTGGAATATTTTCAAAATAATTTCTAATTATCTTCTGTATTTCTGTAGTATCTGTTGTGATATTTTTTCTTCATCATGTATGTTAGTGATTTGACTTTTCTCTCTCCTTCTCTTTGTTAGCATGGCTAAGGGTCTGTCAATTTTATTTACTTTTTTAATGAACTAACTTTTTGTTTGTCAATTTTTTAATTGTTTCTTTTGTATCAATTTCATTGATTTCAGCTTTGATTTTAATTATTTCCTATCTCCTGTTGCTTTTGATGTTGATATGTTCTTTTTCTAGGGCTTTGAGATGTAGTGTTAAGTCATTTATTTGTTGACTTTTTCTTCTTTTAAGGAATGAATTCTATGCAATGAACTTTTCTCCTAGAACTGCTTTCATAGTGTCCCAGAGATGTTGATATGTTGTATCTGTGTTCTCATTCACCTCTAAAAACTTTTTAATCTCTTCCTTGATGTCTTCTATACCCCATTGTTCATTCAATAGCATATTACTTAGTCTACAGGTGTTGGAGTGGATTTTATTTTTTATCTTATCATTGATTTCTAATTTCATTCCATTATGATCTGCTAGAATGCAGGGTAGTATCTCTACTTTTTTATATTTGCTAAGAGATGCTTTGTGGCATAGTAAATTGTCTATTTTAGAGAAGGATCCATGTGGTGCTGAGGAGAAAGTATATTCACTTGTTGGTAGGTGAAATATTCTATATGTCAGTTAAGTCTAAGTTATTGATTGCATTATTGAGTTCTATAGTTTCTTTGTTCAGCTTTCATTTGGAAGGTCTATCTAGTGATGAAAGAGGTGTGTTAAAGTCACCCAAAATTATTGTGTTGTGGTCTACTTGAGAAGCGTTTGTTTGATGAACATAACTGCTCTGTTGTTTGGGGCATATATATTTATAATTGTTAAGTATTATTGGTGTATGGTTCCCTTGAGCAATATGTAGTGTTCTTTTTTATCCTTTTTGATTGGCTTTACTTTGGAGTCTACTTTGTTTGATATGAGTTTGGAAACCCCTGCTTGCTTCCACAGTCCATGTGAGTGGTATGATTTTTTTCAACCCTTCACCTTCAGTCTGTGAATGTGTTTGTCTATGAGATGAGTCTCTTGGAGGTAGCATATTGTTGGGTCTCTTTTTAAAAAAAAAAATCAATCTACCAGTCTCTCTTTTGATTGGTCAGTTTAGGCCATTAACATTCAGGGTTATTATTGAGACATGATTTGTATTCCCAGCCATTTTTATTTATTTTTGGTATTTAACATTACTTGGTTTCTCCTCTGATTAGATTTTCCTTTATTGTAATCCCTCCCTCTGCTGATTTTCATCATTGTTTTTCATTTTTTTCTTCTTGGAATATTTTTCTGAGAATGTTCTGTAGTGCAGGCTTTCTTGCTCTAAATTCTTTTAACTTCCGTTTATCATGGAAGGTTTTTATTTCATCATCAAATCTAAAGCTTAGTTTTGCTGGATATAAGATTCTTGGTTGGCTTCCATTTTCTTTCAGAGCTTGGTATATGTTGTTCAACTATCTGCTGGCTTTGAGGGCTGGGTTGAAAAATCTGCTGAGATACTAATTGGTCTCTTCCTATATGTGATCTGATTCCTCTCTCTTATGGCTTTTAAGATTCGATTCTTATTCTGTATGCTAGACATTTTCATTATAATGTGCCTTGGTGTAAATCTGTTGTAATTGTATACATTGGTGTCCAGTAAGCCTCTTGTATTTGGTTTTCCAATTTGTTCTTTATGCTTGGAAATTTTCTGATATCTTATTGAGGAGATTGTGTATTCCTTTGGTTTGACACTCTGTGCCTTCCTGTAGATTTGGTCTTTTGATGCTGTCCCATAATTCTTGGATGTTCTGTTCATGATTTCTAACTTTCTTCACTGTGTGGTGAACTTTTTTTTTTCACATTGTATACTTTGTCTTTATTATCTGATGTTCTTTCTTCCAAGTTATCTAGTCTGTTGGTTATGATTTTCATTGAGATTTTATTTGATTTATTGTTTCCTTCATTTCAAGAATTTCTGACTTTTTTTTTTCAGGGACTGTATTTCTCTCTTGAAGTAATCGTTTGCTAACAGTATTTGTTTTCTCATCTCCTTGTTGGAGTGATCATTTTTTGCCTGTATTTGCCCATTTAGGTCATGTTTTTAAATTAACAGGTCATTTTAATTGTGAACCTTCTAAACTCCTTCACTGATATTTCATCCACTTTGCTGTCCATGTGTTCTGGTTTGTTTGGGGCCCTTTCCTCCCTCCCTTGTTTTTTTATGTTGTCTATTTGTCTTTTTTTTTTTTTTTTTTTTGCAGTGTGAATCCGAGATATTACAGTTTCTACCATGCAGATTGTTTGTACCTCACCTTGATGTTAGGCTTCCAGACCCTGCTGGTGTCCCTTAATGAAGGCTACTGCATCCTGGGTCTGGGTCTTGGGTAAGTTGGAGTGGGAGGATCTGGGATGCTGGGCTTGACCTCCCCTGGTAGTCTGATGGTAGGAAGGGGTGGTCCTGCACCAGAGGCTAGGCTCTGGCAGTGTCTGCCCTGCTGGGAAAGGGTGGACCAGGCCTGCTGTGTGCCTGGGCCCTGCAGAGGCAGGTGTGGGTGGATGTAGGCCAGGCTTTACCCCTCACATTAGTCTGCTGGTCGGAAGAGGCAGTCCTGCACCATAGGCTTGGCTCTGGTTGTATCTGCCCTTCTGGGAAAGGGCTGGACCAGAACTGCTGTGCACCTGGGATCCCAGAGGCTGGTGTGGGTGAGTGGGAAGCCATTCTGACAAGTGATTGGGTGGCTTCCGTTAAGGGTCTGAGGCGCTCTGGCTGTGTCGGAGCTTTCCCGGCCCTTTCCTGATGAGAGAGCCCATCCGTGTGGGGGTGTGCCTAACCACTGACCCCGGGGACCCAATCACTGACCCTGACCTTGGATTGCAGCCCCCACCTCAACCTTCATTGGATGGAATTCTCCCATGAATCTCTTGTTCTCCAATAAAAAGCTACTCCCCGGCGTGTTCACTCTCTCTCTCTCTCTTGCTAGCCCTGAGTAATCCTTGCTGCCCTGCTGGGCGGTTAGAGGTGGGAACCAGAGAGGTGAGCCGTCTCGGACCTAGCAATAGAAATAAGGTAACTGAGTCTGTGTGTTTTATTCCGATCTCTTCTAACTAACTTTATGCCTAGAACCTCATTAATGAAACCATTGCGCAGGCTGCGTGGTGGATGGGTGGGTCTACCCAACCTCAGTATTTGATGGTGGGTTGGTTCCATTACTGACTGTGGATACCAATATCCATAAGTGCAATATAAAATTTGTATAGTATTTGCATATAATGTATGCACATACTTTCCTATACTCTAAATTACATCCAAATTACTTATAATACCTAATGCAATGTAAATGTTAAATAGTCACCCTTTGTTTTATAGAGTAATGTTTATAGAATAATGACAAAAAAAAAGATTAAGGTATGTTGGCACAGACTAAATTTTTTATTTTTTTCAAATAATTTCAATCCACAGTTGTTTGAGTCCATGGACTTGGATATTGACAGCAAGCCTATATGTTCTATAGAGTTTTCCCTAGTGTGTGAGTTGACTCCTGCCCCCATGATTTCTTTTGATTCACACAGTCTTTTAATCTCCTGTTATTTTCTTTTTTGCCTGAACTTTCTTTTAATCCTCTTCCTCCTCCTCTCCTCCTCCTTCTCCTCCTCCTCCTTCTTTACTATTGTTATTGTTGTTATGTTGTTGTACTGAGGATTGAACCCAGGCACTCTATACCACTGTACTACATCCCAAAGATATTGCTATTATCATTATTATTAGGCAAATGGGGACCGGGAATTGAACCCATGTGCGGCAAGCACTCTGCCACTGAGTCACATTCCAGCCCTTTCTGTCCTTATCTGAAAATGGAAAGTCAGTATTTTTTGTATTATGAGCCATTTGATGAATTACATTTATTTTATTTATTTATTTTTATGTGGTGCTGAGGATCGAACCCAGGGCCTTACATGTACTTGGCAAGCATTCTACTGCTGAGTTACAACCCCAGCCTGATAGTTCTTTGTTTTTTATTTGAGAACAATGTGCTATTCTTTTCTCCATGAAATGAGGGGATATGAGATTTTTGTTGTTATTGTTGTTTTGCTGGTGTTTGGGTACAGTAAGGTAGAGGCCACCAAATGGTCATTTGGCTAAGAGAAACAGCTTTCTTTATAGTATTTTATTTGTGTCTGTGCCTGTCTTAGACTGTCATAGATTGAGTGGCTTAAAAACAAACATCAATTTCTCAAAGTTTTGGAGACTGAGTAGCTCAAGAACAAGCTACGGGAAGGTCCAGTATCTGGTGATCCACTTGCTGACTTGCAGATGGCCAACTTCTTGCTGTATCCTACTTGGTAGATAGTTAGAGAAAAGCAAGATCTCATGTCTCTTTATACAAGGACAATTATCCAATTCATGAGGTCTCCAATCTCATGACCTAATTACCTTCCAAACACTCCATCTTCAAATATCATCATCTTAGGTTTTAGGATTCAATATATGACATGGGGGGTGATATAAGCTACCTATCTACAGCTTGTATAACTCTTTAATTGGAAGATATGGGAGATGATAAGGAAAATAAAGGAATTTTCTATTAAGTGGCTTCTTAGTTTCAAAGTCCCCAGTTGCCTAACTTCTTTCCAAATTTCAGAGTCCTCCTAGGCTCATTGTTGTGTCATGTCAAGGGTTTTTAAATTATAAGGACAACCTAAGAAGAGCTTCTACATTGTGGCTTAAATTCAAGATATAGAATTTTTCCAACATTATGATGAACATTTTCAAACACAAAGCAAAACTGAAAGAAGTTTATAATAAATACCTAAGTACCTTTACAACATTATGGTGAACATTTTCAAACACAAAGCAAAACTGAAAGAAGTTTATAATAAATACCTAAATACCAAAACCACCTAGATTTTATCACTGACGTGGTATACTTGTGTTAGCATGGTCCTGAATAGCTAAAGTCTGGAAAGAACACAAATTGTCCTATACAGTACAGTAGGAAAATCATAAGGGTAATTACAAAGAAAATGTTTGGAGGACAGTTTTTGTCTATGCCTGTCTTATTTTAGACTTTCTTAGATTGAGTGACTTGAAAATACAGGTGTATGATTTTATCACATAAAATTAATAACAGATGAAATTATTCTGTAAGATGTATAAATGGGTGGTAAAACTATAAAGAAAAGCAAAAAAAATCTGTCTCATACGTCATAATTTTCCTAACTATATTTCTGAATTTGTCTTGTAATTGAAATTTACTTATTTGAGATAGGGTTTCAATAGGTTGTTCCTGCTGGCCTTCTGCCTCACTCTCCTTAGTAGTTAGGAACATAGGCATGTGCCATTGCACCGGGCTTTGTAACTGAAAACAAAAATTTACTTTAAAATAAAATTACCCGATGGCTTCTCAGTACCTGAATCCAACCCCTTCATTTCCTCCTTCCCTCACTACTTCAGAATCTTTGCTCCATTCCCACCTGCCTAGTCTATCCTATTCAATCTACAAAATCGTCCCACATTCCTCCAACCATGCTCTTCTTTTGATTTTCCTCTAAAATGCTGTATAATTACATTCCAGCATTCACACAAATGAAGAGTACAAGACACTGCCCTCAATGAAGTATTCACTTCCTGGAATCCAAGATTCCACATGGATCGTGGAGGGCGTCAGCAAAGCCCAGCTCTACTAAAGGGAGCCCTCAACTGGGGTCTGGGCACCAGATAGGTTCAGCCAGTGTTTCATCTCTGCAGAGAACTACACTTCCCAGAATCCTTGAGTCTCGATTGGACTGCATTCCCCAGAGGCTTTAGCAGCCAATTCCGTTCCACCCCTCCGGGCCTTCTATACTTTTGTGGAGGCGGAGTGTCTTCTGCTGGATGCGGGACTCTAGGGTCTGAGATCCCTCGTGGTCCGGGTCCCTTGGACACCAGGCTGCTGGAGGCAGGGCGGTTCCAGAGCCTCCTGCCTGCAGAGTGCAGCCCAGCCCGCGAGGAGTCGCCCCAGGGGAACCCCGAGCCTAGGGAGACCGGCAGCCGAGGACGGTGGGAGGCCGACCAGGACCTCCGGAGAATGCTGCGCGGGGCGTGGGAAGAGGCCTGGGAGGTGCGTGGAAAAGCCTTTTTGATCAGGGTGTCACCACAGGGCCTGTCGCCAGTCCCTGCTAGCCGTCCTGCGACATTGCCCCAGATGTGTCAGGTGGTGCACTTGGCCCGGGTTTGCAGCAGGCCTGTCTCCTGTTTTCCCAGGTCTGCCCACAGTACTGCCCTGCCCTGCCCTGCCCCGCCCTGCCCGGAATTCAAACCAATATTGGGAAGCAATGTGGGACTGGTGAAAGGATCAATTCTGCCACCTTCTAATGAAATCCACATGGGAATCTTTGGGAGAAATTTCAGGAAATATGTAGTTTCCTGCTAGCAGCTAAACTGCTTCAAAAAAAAAAAAAAAAGTGTTCCCAAAAGTGCTAAGAACCACCTCAGCCTAGGGCTACTTCAAACAGAAACAAAGCAGATTGTGCTCACTAGGACTTATTCAATATTTTGGAATGTAAAGCAGCTAGCACAAACCAGTTTTGATTTCTGGGCCCAAATTCTTTCATTTCTCAATATATGGCAAAACGAGGTGAAACCTTAAAATGAAAAGGTTCCTTGCGAGGGAAACCTTGATCCTAGGAAAACAAAATATGGGGAGGAATGTCAGACTGGATGAGGGATCAATTCTGCCAAGTTTAAATAAAATCAGTCTGAAAATATTGGGGAGAATAATTCAGTAAATTGATAATTTTTAGTTAGCCCCTAAAGCTCTTCCATAAGAAGTTGATCCTCCATGTGCTGAGAAGTATTTCTGCTTAGGGCTGCTTCAACCAGAAACCAAATGTGTTGAGGGCCACAACCAAGTTAAGATGGCACCTGGCAGTATGCCAGGAGGAGTGGTTTTTGAGCCGCCAGCAAGCCATTAAGATGATGAGGATCCCTTAATGAATTGACTGCTGTGTCTAGATGATGTCAATTAAGTTAAGCTGTGTGTAATTAGTTGGGTATATGTACCTCTGTGGTCCAGCAGAGAAGCGGCTCCTGCTACCTTGGGTGCCCAAGTTCTCAGTTCCTGCTGACTTCACTCGCAATAAAGTAGTTCCTGCTTCAACCTTCAAGTTGCTTGTCACCTCTCGGTTATTTTGCCCAGCCGGACTTAGGCAGCCCAGCCAGATTATGGGCACAAATGGAGTGTACTCACTAAGAACTAAGTTGAGTTTTGAAATTTCAAACAGCTAACCTGTTTTTGATCTCCTGGTCCAATTCTATTTATTCATTGAGGAAGGACAAAACCAATTGAAACTAAAAAAAATAAAATCTCTTTGCACGAGAAACCATGATCTCAGGAACACCAAAATTGGGGAGCAATGTGAGACTGGTAAATTCATCAATTCTGACAAGTTTCAATGAAATCCATCTGAAAATCTTAGGGAGAAATTCAGTAAATTGGTAATTTCCTGCATTCATAGAAAACTCTTCAAAAGAAGGTGTTCCTGTATGTGCTGAGAACTGCACCAGCTCAGGGCTTATTCCATAAGAAACAAAGCAGAGTTTTCTCACTAAGAACTAATTGAATCTGAAATTTCAAACAGCTGACACAAACCATTTTTGATTCCCAGGTACAATTCTATTCATTCATCTCGATAGGGCAAAACAAAGTGAAACCTAAAAATACAAACTGTCCTTGCACATGAACCCATGAGCCTAGGTTAACCAAAATTGGGGAGCAATGTGAGACTGATGAAAGGATCAATTCTGCCAAATTCCAATGAAATCCATCTAGAAATTTAGGGGATAAATTTCAGTAAATTAGTAATTTCATTCTCTCAACTAAAACACTTTCAAAAGAAGGTGTTTCTACATCTGATGAGAATTGCTTTTGGTTAGGGGTATTTCAACCAAAAAAAAAAAATAGTGAATGTGCTCACTGAAAAGTAGTTGAGATGTTGATATTTCAAGCAGGTAGCACAAAAACCATTTTTATTTTGCAGGTCCAAATCCCTTCATTCAGCCATAAAAGGCAAAACACAGTGAAACCTAAAAATAAAAATTGTCCTTCAAAGGGAATCCTTGAATGTAGAAAAGCAAAATTGGGAGAGCAATGTGGAACTCGTAAAAAAGGATAAATTCTACCTATTTTAATCAGATACATCTGGGAATGTTGTGGAGAAATTTTAGTAAATTGGTACTCTCTTGCTAGTAGCCAAAGCACTTCCATAAGAAGGTGTTACTCCATGTACTGAGAACTGATACTTACGGCTAACTCAACCACAATCAAAGCAGAGTGTGCTCATTAAGAACTAATTGAATTTGTGAAATTTCAAGCAGCTGCCAAAAACCATTTTTTTAAAAAATTTCCAGGTCCAATTCCAATCACTCATTCATATAAAGCAAAATGCTGTGAAACCTTTAAAAAAAAGTGTCATTGCAATGAATTCTTTGAACCTAGAAATATAAAATTTAGAGAGGAATGTGGGACTCTTGAAAAGATCAATTCTACCAAGTTTTAATGAAATCCATATGACAATTTTGGAGAAAAATTTCAGGACATATGTAATTTCTGCTAGCATCAAAAGCACTTACCTAAGAAGATTATCCTGCATGTGCAGAGAATTGCTTCTTTTTAGGGCTACTAAAATAAAAAACAAAGCAGAATGTGCTTATTAAGAAGTAATTGAGTCTGTAAAATTGTAAGCAGCTGCCACAAACCATTTTGATTCCCAGGTACAATTCCATTCATTCATCTTTATAGGGCAAAACAAAAACCAAACACACACACACACAAAAAAAAAAAAAAAAAATGAAAAGTGTTCTTGCACATGAACCCAGGAGCCTAGATTTACCAAAATTGGGGAGCAATGGGAGACTAGTGAAAGAACCAATTTCACCAAGTTCCAATGAAATCTGTCTGGAAATCTAGGGGATAAATTACATGGAAATTGATAATTTCATTCTCGCAACTAAAGTGCTTCCAAAAGAAGATTTTCCTGCATGTGATGATAATTTCTTCTGCTTAGGGCTATTTCAACCAGAAACATAGCAGAGCGTACTCACTGAGAAGTAGTTAAGATGTTGATATTTCAAGCAGCTAGCACAAACCAGTTTTGATTTGCAGGTCCAATTCCCTTCAGTAAGTCATAAAGCTCAAAATGCAAAAAAAAAAAAAAAAAAAAAAAAAAAAACACCTAAAAAGGAAAAGTGTTCTCGGAAGGGAACAAAATTTGGAGAGTAATGTGTAATTGATGGAAAGATGAATTGTGTCAATTTCAATGAAATCTGTCTGAAAATCTTTGGGAAATATTTCAGTAAATTGGTAATTTCTGGTACCATCAAATGCACTTCATAAGAATGCATTCCTCCATGTGCTGAGAAGTTTTTCTGCTTAGGGGTACTGTGGGGAGCCACTCTGAATGATTAGTGTCTTCTGTCTTGGAGCAGAGAGGCTTTGACCATCACTATATCTCATAGTGACTTGGACATTGCCCCAGTCCCAGAAATTTGAGCACATCTTCAGACATAGGCGTTGCCCTATGGCCCTTGGGTCCAATTACACCCACATGTCCCTTGTAACTTCATCCCTTCTTACCTTTTTTAGCTGGAACTTTCTAAGAATGAGAGTCCTCCCATTCCAAAAAAAAAAAAAGCCCACTTCCAAACATATTCTCTCTCTCTCTCTCTCTCTCTCTCTCTCTCTCTCTCTCTCTCTCTCTCCCCTCTCCTCTCCTCTCTTTTCCTCTTTTCTCTCTCTCTCTCTCTCTCTCTCTCTCTCTCTCTCTCTCTCTTTCCAGCCTCTCATGACTATCCATCAGTCTCCCATTTGGGGAGCTTGAGGCTGAGAGTGGAGTGTGTGACTGTGTTTTATTTGGTGTCCCTGGAAATTCACATGAGCGACCTTAAGTTCAGCTGCCCCCACAGGCCTGGGGCAGCAGGTGGCACCTGGAACCAGAGACCCCTCAGGGGTGAATTTCCAGGGTTACTGAGAGAGCACATTACAGAAATAGTAGTGATTCTTTGGAGATCACAGAGGAAGCAGACATTTTCAGAGCCAGGCTCTTTAAAGAATTATTATGGGCAGTTCTGTGTCTTCAAATTAAGAAATGTATTTGACAATTCTGGAGACAATAATGAACTGGAGAGGAAAACAAGTCAGAAGGGCTCAGCTAGCTCAGTTCCTGAAAAAGATTAGCGAGATGTGTCTGTGGCTTTGCCAGCACGGCTCACCAGATTTATATACTTGGGAGAGGCTAGGTAGAAAATTATATAAAGGCTATGTCTCTGTCATGCTGTCTAAAAGTACAATGGAGAGTATTCAGAAGGTCTAGACAGCTTTAGAAACGTGTCTTTTTGATGATCTTGAACAGGACCAGTGGTCCCCAAGGACCTGCTGAAAGGGCTTCAGAGAGCTTTTAGAAGTTTGGAGCAGGAGAAATGGCCCAAGACTGCTTTCAAGCAGTTCTCTCTTTCTCTGGTGTGTCTGAGGATGGATTCAATTTTTGCTCAGTCTGCAGCTCGCAAACCACAGACAGGCAGCCTTGGGGCAAAACCTAAAATAAAAAATTTAGTCTCTGCTGATCAAAAATTTAGTCTCTGCTGAGCCAGTGAGACCCAGCAGCTTAGAGGAGTACCAAGGGGCACATTCCAGAGAGGAAACTAGCTCTGATTGGATTTTGGTGAGGAAAATTCAAAATGGAGAGGAGCAAGATGCACAGACAAAAAAGTCACAATTTGAGGGGACTCAGAAGATAAGGAACACCTGGAGGAGAGTTTTACTAAATTAATAGCTGGCCCAGCACCCCCCTATTCGAATTTGGCTGCTCTCCTTCAGGAGAACAGGGTTCAATAATTACTCTGAACTGGTGATTGCCATGCTTCGACCCCTACAACATAGCCTTAGAAGAGTGCAGAAAGTGGGGAAAGACATAACAGGTTTTCAGCTTTTTCTCAGTCTTTGAACAGATTAACAAACATAACCAATATATCCTCATGCAGGCTGAAGTTTCCTTTTAAGACTCTAAAGGAACTCAAAAGTGCTTGCGGTACCTATAGTCCAAACTCACCCTTTGTGCAAAGCCTGCTTGATTTGTTATGCCACGTGCCTCTACCCCCAAATGACTGGAATTCAATGGCCAAGGCTTGCCTTTCTGGGGGTGATTATCTCCTTTGGCAATCTCACTGGACTGATTATTGTACTGAACAGGTTGTGAGGAACAGGAGTCAAGGCTTTGATGCCCCTTTGGAGATGCTAATTGGAACTAGGGAATTTTTGGACCTAGAGAGACAAGTTATGATCTAGCCATTTATGATCAGATCATTGCATGTGCCAAAAGAGCATTGCTCCAGATCTCTTCCCGGGATCAAGCAAAGTTAGATTTTAGCCAGATAGAACAGGAGTCAAAAGAAAAATTTTCTGATTTCATAAAGCGTCTGTACTAAGCAGCTAACAGGTCAATCGGAGATTCAAATGCCTCCGAATTCATAGATAAATAGCTAGCATTTGAAAACACCAATAAAATTTGTCAGGACGTCCTCCAACCCCATCAGAAGAAAGGGACAGTTTCTGAATTTATTCACCTGTGTATCGATGTTGGTCTTACACAATTATAAGGTTTTACGCTCACCATGGCTTTAAAACAGATACTTCAGCCCCACTCCCAGAGGCGTCATTCTCGTGGTGGTGTTTTAATTGTGGCAGGACTTGGCATTTGGCAAGGGAATGCGACTCCACACAATAGGGCAGAAACCTTTCCCGGTTCAACCTGGCAGCATTACCAGACGGAAAGCTGCGTGGTGACAGGAACAGATGTGGTGGTGGCCTGCCTCCATATCTGACTTCACTTATGCCTCCTTTCAGGCCAAAAAACGGAGGTTTGACTATCCCAGGCCCGATACACAATGGGGGGCTCTACAGTACACATGAGAGGAAGATTTGGAGTCACAGGCCTTGATGTCATCACAGCCAACCATGGCGGATCATTATTATTAACAGTCAGCTCCACCCAGAGAGTACTTTTATGACCAGCCATGGTAATAAACTTAACACCTGAAATGGGACTACAGCAAGTTCCTACTGGAATCCATGAACCATTACCCCCAGGTACCATAACCCTAATTTGGGGGCAAAATAGTTTTAAAGAGGGAATTCAAGTAATGCCAGGAGTTATTAATTTGGAGTTTAGCGATGAGCTAACAGTTACTGTGAAATCAGAGCATGCCATTCGGCTCTCTACAAAAGACATGCTGACAATTAGTACTTTTACCTTGCCTTTCAGTGGACAGATCACTTAAGACCTCAACTTCCAGGTTCCCAAACAAAGTGTACTGGGCTCAATTAATCCTGCAGGAGTGCCCCCTACTGGAACTTAAAATCAATCTTTAAAATAAATCAAGGTATTGTAGATACTGGGGCAAATAAATCTGTTTTATCTCGCAGATTTTGGCCCAAAATCTGGCCTTTATGTATTGTGCCTGCCAATTTAGAAGGCATATGGCAGATCTCTAAACCTGCCCAGAGTGTTCAGTGTCTTCGCTGAGAAGACCGAGACAGTAATGCTGGAATTTTCAACTGGACACATTACTGGTAAATTCATGGGGTAGAGATTTTTTAAGCAGTTTAGGATTATTATTAGTAACTAAATTCTATCATGTTATTTGAGGGACTTAATAAAGGATTTACTCCTAAGGAAATTGAGGGAAACCTACCTATGACCCAGTCTCCTCAACAGAGATTAATTAATGCACACAATCAAAATTTTTGGTGGGGGCCCTGACATTTTTCCTTTCCCTAAAAAATAGCATAAAAAATTAATTGGCTCACAGAAGAGACAATCTGAGTCAACCAATGGCCCTTAACAGGGGAAAAACTAAAATAGCCCACATGTTAGTTGAGGAACAGCTTCAAGATGGTCATTTAGAGCCTATTCTCAGCCCCTGAAATACAAAAATCTTTGTAATTAAGAAAAAATCTGGTAATTGAAGATTATTACAAGACCTTATAGCTATTAATCAAGTCATAGAACCCATTGGAATGTTACAATCTGGGCTTCCTTCTCCTACACTATTCCTTTAGATTATTATTTGATAGTAGTTTTAAAAGATTGTTTTTTCTCTATACCTTTGCACCCAGATGATTGTAAAAAGTTTGCCTTTAGTGTCCCAGCAATTAATTTTAAAGAACAAGTTGAAAGATATTGCTGGAAATTGCATGCATAATAGTCCTACCCTATGTCAAAATTTTGTGGCACAAGCTATCACACCTGTGAGGAAAAAAATTCCCTGATGCTATTATTCATTTTATGGGTGACCTACTTTTAGTTCATGCTAATTCAATTCAGATGTACTCTTTTTTTTTTTTTTTTTTTGCCCAAATAGAGAATTTACTCCCAGCACTGGGTTTGTGCATTGCACCTCAAATTGTGCAAAACACATCTCCTTTTCAATATCTAGGTCATGTGATTGAAGGACATACAATCCATCCTCAAAACTTTCAAATGAGAATCAAGGAGCTGCACATCCTTAATAATTTTCCAAAAATTATTAGGAGATATTAATTGGCTGAGGCCATCTTTAAAGCTAAGTTCTTTAGATTTAAGTTCTTTATTCCAGATATTAGAGGGAGATCTTTCTCCAACTTCTTCTTATCATCTCACAGCAGAAGTGAAAATGGCTTTGAGGAAAGTTGAAATTGCTATTAAAAATGCTCAACTTACTAGAATTAATCCACAAGAGCCTATATATTTATTGATATTTCCAACTGCGTATGCTCCTACTGGGGCCATATGGCAAACATTGGGAGTTATGGAGTGGATTCATTTAGCCCACTCTCCTCAAAAGTCATTAACTCCTTTTCATGATTTGGTTCCTCAATTAATGATAAAAGGAGAACAAGAGTTTTACAGCTAGTTGGATCAGAACCTCATATTGTAATATTTCCATTTTCTGCTCAACAAAATGATTGGCTCTTTCAAATTTCTAATTTTTGGAAAGTAGCTTTTGTTAATTTTCCTGGTCAGATAGAGAGTGATTTTCCTCATGATAAAATTATTCAATTTGCATTGGTAATGCCATTCATATTTCCAAGGATTATATGTGCACAATCAATAAATGGTGCACTGACAGTGTTCATAGATGGCTCAAGCTCAGGTAAAGCAGGTTTTTATAGTCAGCTCATACAGAGGTAATACAAACCTCATATGCTTCTGTCCAATCAGCAGAACTACAGGCTCTCATTTGTGCTTTAAGTCATTTTGCAAATGAGCCTATCAATATTTATTCTGACAGATTTTATGCAATTGAAGTTTCAAAAAATATTGAAACTTCAATTATTGGGTATACATCCTCACAAGAGTTATTCAATTTGTTTCATACCCTACAAAGGACAGTTCAAATGTGAAAGCACCCATGTTTTATTGGTCACATACAAGCCCACACTAATCTTCCAGTGCCTCTAACATCAGGTAATGATAAGAGTGATAAATTGGTTGCTCTTTTTCAAAAAAAGTCTTTGTACGACTGTGCACAACCTTTGCATTCTTTGCATCATCAAAATGCTTCTAGCTTACATAAAAAATCTAATATTACTAGAGAATAAGCTTGTAAAATTGTATGTCACTGCCCCCAGTATGTTATACACCCTCCATCTTTACGATCTGGGATTAATCCCCATGCATTAAAACCAAATAAATTATGACAAATGGATGCAACTCACACTCCTCAACTTGGTAAACAATGTTATGTACATGTAATTATAGATACTTATTCTAGATTTATTTTTGTTACAGCCCATGGAAAAGAAAATACTCAACATGTTATTTCTCGTTGTTTAGCTGCCTTTGCAGTATTAGGATGTCCTTTACAGATTAAAAAAAACAAATACTGATACTGCATCAGCTTATGTAAGCTCTTCTTTTCAACAATTTTGCCAAAATTGGAAACTGGGAATTTGGTTTCATATTGACCATAAAACAGGTATTCCTTATAAACCTCACGGTCAAGCCATTGTAGAATGAACTAATTTATCTATTAAACTACAATTACAAAAACATGGGAGATGGGACTATGACTCCCCAAAATAACCTCAATCATGCTCTGTTCATTTGAATTTTTTTTAAATTGTGACTCAGAAGATCACACTGAAGCTGAGTGACACATGTCTTCCACAGCAATAGGCCCTTTAGACCGAGTTTGGTGGACTTACAGGCTGATCAATGGAAAGGACCAGATCCAGTGATTATGTGGGGCAGAGGTCATGCTTGTATATTCCCTGAAAGTGCTTTTTGTCCTATTTGGGTATCTGAATGTGCTCTCAGTTAGAACCAAGATTCAAGTGACTGGAGATCAACCATGAGAAGACTTCCCTCAAAAACAAGAATTTTTGATAGAAGATAAGAATAAAAATGGCCCCAAGAAACCAAATTAGGAAGCTACCCTCATGGAAGGAACTGAAGAAATTGACACTGCAGGCTGCACAAATGATTCGTCAGAAAGGAAAAGTTAAATATCCAATGATGATGCTTATTGCAATATTAGCTCTACTGAAATGTTAGGTAAAAGGGAATCAGGGAAACTTATTGGACATATTTTCCAAATCCACCTCTAGAATACCCAGCAGTGTGGACTGGAGAATCCACCCCAGTATTTACTAATGACTCACATATTATGGGAGGATTTACAGACATATTACTCCCAACCATGTGACTGGACTTAATTATTCTGGCTATAGTGCCCCATTATCTTTGTGTTGGTTCCACAATAAACATGCTGGCTGGCTAAAAGTGTCATTTAGGAAAAGACAGCAATTGGTAGACCTAGACCAACTAATCGTACTGTTACTGGAGACTTAAAACCTTAGATCAATTATTAAAATGAGACTTTTTCATAACAAACCAGTCATCTCAGTATAGTTACAAGACTCTTTATAGTCAAATAAATATTGATGAAAGGATTGAGACCAAGCTAAATGACTTTGAGGCTACTGTCATATTTGTAATGAACTTTTGATTTTGAAATTCAAGGAAAGACTTAAGTGTCATGGTAGCTATGTGTGTGTTATGGCTGCCAAATACAATGCTTCCCAATGGGATTGGGAGAAGGTTAAAAACTATTTATTGGGTATTTGGCAAAAATATTATAACAGTTTGGATCTTTTGGAGCTCCATCATCATATTCAAGTTATACAAAAAATATTATTGATTTTTCAGAACCTACTTCTTTAGCTAATCAAATACTTAAAAGACTTCAACCTTGGAAACATTTTTAAACATTCTATATGGTTTATCCTTGTATTGTTCTCTTTGCTATTCTCTCTTGTAATTGTAGAATGTGGAGCCTTCAAAACAAGGATTCGGGTACTTGAAATAGTGGCCAATCACTATTTTTCAAAGAAAAAAAGGGGAATATGTGGGTAGCCTCTCTGAATGATTCATGTCTTCCATCTTGCAGCAGAGAGCCTTTGACCATCACTACATCTCGTAGTGACTTGGACATCACCCTGGTCTGGAATTTTGAGGACATGTCTTCAGATGTAGGCATCATGCTACAGCCCTTGGGTCCAATTACACCCACATATTCCTTGTAACTCTGCCCCTTCTTACCTTTTTGGATGGAACTTTCCAAGAACGAGGGTCATTCCCAATAAAAGCCCACTTCTGAAAGTGCTCACTCTCTCTCGCCAGCGTCTCATGACTTTCCCTTGCTCTCCCATTTGGGGAGCTTGAGTCCGAGAGTGGAGGAGGCATCCTGAGTGGAGGAGGCATCCTGAAACTTGTTTAAAGGTAAAGTGTGTGTCTGTGTTTCATTTGGTACCCTGGAAATTCACATGAGTGACCTTAAGTTCAGCTACCCTGCAGGCCAAGGGCAGCAGGCTACTTCAAACAGAAACAAAGCAGAGTGTGCTCACTAAGAACTAATTGAGTTGGGGAAATCCAGGTCCAACTCCATTCATTTATACCTTTTGGACAATAAGAAAGTGAAACCTAAAAATTAAACTGTCCATGAACACAAACCTATGAATCTAGGATAACCAAAATTTTAGAGCAATGTGGGACTGATAAAAAGATAAATTCAGCCAGGTTACAATGAAATCCTTCTGGCAATCTTTGGGCAAAATTTCAGGAAATATGTAATTTCCTGCTAGCAGCTAAAGCACATCCAAAAGAAGATGTTCCTGAGAACTGCTTTTGCCTAGAACTACTTCAAAAAGAAACAAAGAGGAGTGTGTTGATTAATTAGGAATTAATCAAGATTTTGTAATTTTAAGCAGCTAGTACAAACCAGTTTCGATTTCCAGGTCAAAATACCTTCCATCCTGGATACATGGCAAAATTCAGTGAAACTGAAAAGTGAAAAGTGGTTTGCAAGGGAACACTTTAACCTAAGAAAACAAGTTTGGGGAACAATGTGGAACTGTAGAAATGATCAGTTCTGCCAAGTTTCAATGAAGTCCTTGTGACAGTCTTGGGAAGAAATTTCCATAAATTTGTAATTTCCTGCCAGGAGCCAAAGCACTTCCATAAGAAGGCATTCTTCCATGTATTGAGAACTACTTCTGCTTAGGGCTTCTTCAACCAGAAAAAAAGTGGAGTGTCCTCATGAAAAACAAATTGAGGTGTTGACATTTCAAGCAGCTAGCACAAACCATTTGTAATTTGCAGGTCGAATTCCCTTCATTCATTCATAAAGGGCAAAATATAGTGAAACCTTAAAATAAAATTGTTCTTGTAAGGGAACTTTTGAATGTAGGAAAACAAAGTTTGGGTAGCAATGTGGAACTTGTGACAGAAGTGATTCAGCATATTTCAATGAAACCCATCTAGAAATGTTGGAAAGAAATCTGTAAGGGCTGCGGATGTGGCTCAAGCAGTGACACAATCGCCTGGCATGCACGCAGTGCTGGGTTCGATCCTCAGCACCATATAAAAAATAAAATAAAGATGTTGTGTCCACTGAAAAATAAATATTAAAAAATTCTCTCTCTTCTCTCTCTCTCTCTTAAAAAATCAATAAATTTGTAATTTCCTGCCAGTAGCCAAAGTTCTTTCAGAAGAAAATGTTCTTTCATATACTAAAAATTGCTTCTACTTCAACCCTATAGGGAAAAACGAAGTGAAACTTAAAAATTTAAAGCATTCCTGCCAGCAAACCCTTGAACTTTTGAAAACCAAAATTGGGTGATAAGATGAAAATGGTCCATGGATCAACCCTACCCAGTATCAATGAAATCCCGAAGAAAAAATTTTGGCACAGATTCCTATAAATTCTGTTGTTCCTAGAGCTGTCGAAACACTCCCAAAGAAGGTGTTGCTATATGCACTGAGAAATGTGTCTGCTTAGTGTTACTTTAACAGGTAGCAGAGCAGGGAGTGCACACTGAGAACTAACTGAGTGGGTGAAGTTTCAAGCAGCTAGCAGAAACCATTTTCGATTTCCAGTTCCAATTGCATTCATCTTTATAGTACAAAACAATGTGAAACCTAAAAATTAAAAGTATTCCTGCCAGCAAAGCCTTGAACCTAGGAGAACCAAACATGGGGGGTTGATGCTCAGTATCAATAAAATCCTCAAAAAGAATTTGCACAGAGATTCCAGTAAATTCGGACTTTCCTGCAAGCCCCAAAACACTCCCAAAGGAAGGTGTTCCAGCACACGCTGAGAAATGCTTCTGCTTAGGGCTACTTCAGCACAGAACAGAGCAGGAAGTGCAGATTCAGAACAAACTACATTTGTGAAGTTTCAAGCAGCTAGCAAAAACAGTATTGGTTTTATAGTCCCAATTGCTTTCATCCCTATAGGGCAAAATAAAGTGAAACCTGAAAATTCAAAGCATTCTGCCAGTGAATCCTTAAATATAGGAGCACCAAATTGGGGGGGGGGACAAGATGGGACTGGAGAAAGGATCAATACAGCCTGGTATCAAATCCTCAAAAATATTTGTGCAGGGCTGGGGATGTGCATCAAGCAGTAACGTGCATGCCTGGCATATGTGGGGTGCTGGGTTCGATCCTAGGCACCACATAAAAAAAATAAAGATGTTGTGTCCACCAAAAACTGAAAAATATTTAAAACTTCTCTCTCTCTCTCTCTCTCTCTCTCTCTCTCTCTCTCTCTCTCTCTCTCTCCTCTCTTTTAAAAAATAATTCGTGCAGAAATTTCAGTAAATTAGGACTTTCCTGCAAGCTGCCAAAATGCTCCCAACAGGTGTTCCTGCATGCACTGAGAAATGCTTCTGCTTAGGGCTGCTTGAATATGGAACAGAGCAGGGAGTGCACACTGAGAAATAACTGCGTGTGTGAAATTTCAGACAGCTAGCCCAAACCATGTGGGATTTCCAGTCCCAATTGCTTTCATCCCTATAGGGCAAAATGAAGTGAAACCTGAAAAATCAAACTGTTCCTGCCAGCGAACCCTTGAACCTAGGAGGATCAAATTTGGGGCACAAGGTGGCACTGGTGAAAGAATCATTTTTTCCCAATATCAAAGAAATTTGCAGGAAATATTTGAGCAGAGATTCAAGTAAATTCAGACCTTTATTCAATTTTCCCAAAAGCTTCCAACAGAGGTGTTCCTGTATGCACTGAGAATACTTCTGCTTAGGGCTACTTCAACAGGGAACAGAGCAGAGAGTGCACAATGAGAACTAACTGTGTGTGTGTGAAAACTCATGCAGGTATCACAAACTGTGTTGGATTTTAAGTCCTAATTGTATGCTTCTAACATGCTCCCAGTTAAAGCTATTTCTCCTGGCTTCTGCTTAGGGCTACTTTAACCAGAAACAAACCACAGAATGTGCACTGAATACTAATTGAGTCCATGACATTAGCAAAAACCCTGTTTAATTTCCAGATCCATTTCCATTCATCCCTATAGAGCAATATGAAGTGAAACATAAAAATTCAAACTGTTCTTGCCAGGAATCTTTGAACCTAGGAGAACAAATTTGTGGAGACTAGTAAGGAAATACTACCAAAAAAATTTGGAGCTATTTCAGTACATGGGTATTCTCCACCTTACTCCTAAAGTGCTCACTAATAAAGCTGTTATTTCTACTTCAGCTTAGGGCTACATCAACAAAGAACAAACCAGAGAGTGCACACTGAGAACTAATTGAGTGAGTAAAGTTTCAAGCAGCTAGCATAAACCCTGTTTGATTTCCACCTCCATTTTCATTCATCCCTATGGGGCAAATGTAGTGAAACCTGAAAATTCAAACTGTCCCTGCCAGTGAATGATATAGACTAGAAGACCCAAACGTGGAAAGGCTAGTAAGGTTAGATAAAAACTGAATCCTTCCAAGTATAAAAAACTCTGACAATATCTACCCATAACCCTAATGTAAAACTAACCCTTACCCTTATGTTAAAACTAACTTGTTGGAGAATTATTAAACCTAAAAGGCCAAAACTCAAGGAGCCCAGTAAGACTGGGGAAAGGATGAATCCTCCCCAGTGTCAAAAGAAATCCGACCAAACATATTTAAGAGCTATTTCAGTACATGGATTTTTTTTTTTGCTTGATGCTAAAACATTCACAGATAAAGCTGTTTTTTTTTCTACCTCAGCTTAGGTCTATTTAAATATTAAAAAGAAACAACACGAGAGTATGCACACTGAGAACTAATTGAGTAAGTGAAGTTTCAAGCAGCTAGCACAAACCCTGTTTGATTTCCACATCCATTTCCATTTATCCCTATAGGGCAAAATGAAGTGAGACCTGAAAATTCAAACTGTCCCTGCCAGTGAACAGTTGAGCCTAGACCCCAAACTTGGGGAGCTTATTAAAGCTAGGTAAAGGATGAATCCTGCCCAGTATCAAATAAATGTGACCAAACCTAAACCTAACCCTAACCCTAACCATAACCATAAACCTAACCCTAACCTGTTAGAGAATTGTTGAATTTAGAAGACTGAATCTTGGGAATCCAAGTGGGGCTGGTAAAGGATGAATCCTGCACAGTATCAAAGAAATCTGATGAAAAATATTTTGGGTATATTTCAGTACATGGATTTTTTTTTTTGCTTCATCCTAAAATGTTCACAGATAAAGCAGTTTCTTTCTACTTCAGCATAGGCCTACTTCAATAAGGAACAAATGAGAGAGTGCATACTGAGAACTAACTGAGTGAGTAAAGTTTCAAGAACTAGCACAAACCCTGTTTGATTTCCACCTCCATTTTTTATTCATCCCTATGAGGCAAAATGAAGTTAAACTGGAAAATTCAAACTGTTTCTGCCAGCAAACCATTGAATCTAGAAGACTTAAACTTAGTCCATTAATGTTAGGTAAATAATGAATCCTTTCCAGTATCAAAGAAATCTGTCCAAACATAACACTAATATTAACACTAACCCTAAAATTATACCCTAACCTGTTAGAGAACCATTGAACCTAGAATACCCAAACTTGAGGACACTAGTGAGGCTGGGTAAATGATGAATCTTGCAGAGTATCAATTAATTAGGACCAAGAATATTTTGAATATTTCAGTACATGGATATTCTTCTGCTTGCTTCTAATGTGCTCACAGATAAAGCTATTTATTTCTATTTAAGCTTAGGGCTACTTCAGCAAAGAAAAAAAAACCATAAAGTTCACACTGAGAACAAATTGAGTGAATGAAGTTTGAATCAGCTAGCACAAACCCTGTTCATTTTCACCTCCATTTCCATTCATTTCTACAGGGCAAAATGAAGTGAAGCCTAAAAATTCAAACTGTTCATGTCAGCAAACAATTGATCCTAGAAGATCCAAACTTGGGTAGCCTACTTGGGCTGATGAAAGTATGGAAATTGCCCCATATCAAAAATTCAGTCAAAAATATGTTGGAGCTATTTAAGTACAAAGATATTCTGCTTGCTCCTAAAATGCTTACAGAATAAGCTGTTTCTTTCTACTTCAGAAAAGGGCGACTTCAACAAGAAACAAACCAAAAAGTGCGCACTGAGAACAAATTGTGTGAATGATGCTTCAAGAAGCTAGCACAAACAATGTTTGAATTCCACCTGCATTTCCATTCATCCCTATAGGGTAAAATGAAGTAAAACCTGAAAAAAATCAAACTCTTGCTGCCAGTGAACCTTTGAACCTAGAAGACCCAAACTTGTTGAGATTAGTAAATCTAATCCCAATCCTCCCAGTATCAAAGAGAGCCAACCTAACCTATACTTATCCTTAACATTAAACTTAACCCTAAACCTAACCCTAACCTTAAATTTAACCCTAAGCTGTTATCGAACTGTTGAACCTACTAGACCAAAACTTGAATGGCCTAGTGGGGATGGGTAAAGGATAAATCCTGACCAGTACCAAAAAATGTGACCCAAAATATTTTGGAGCTATTTCAGTACATGTATATTTTTTATATAATAAAAATACATGTATATTTTTATATAATAAAGTAATCACAATTAATATACAATAATAATTAGAATTCATTTTATTTTTATTAGAGTTTTATAGTTATACACATTAGTTGGGTTCATTGTAAAAAACTCATACATGCACAGAATTCTATTTCAGTTTAAGATCCCCTCTTTTCCTTTCCACCCTGTCTCCCCTCCCCTATTGTTATTCTTCTACTAGACATTCTATCACTCATCTATTTATATTTGATTGGTCTTTTTTAATTATACATAAATGTAAAATCACTTGTGGTATATTCACATGTGTATATAAACTGTTTTTTAAATCATTTTTCATTGCCTCCCCTTATCCAATCTCCCTCTCTGCCTCTAGATGTCATTCTACATTACTAATCTGTGTATTATCTTTATTTAGTCCTATGAATTACTCCCCATCTTCTTTGTTTTACTCTAGTTATTGCATATAAGAGAAAATAATATTTGAGTTTCTGAGTTTGGCTTATTTCACGAAGTATGATATTCTCCATTTCCATCAATTTACTAGCAAATGCCATATGCCATAAATTTGTTATATATATATATATATATATATATATATATATATATATATATATGATATGTATATATATACATATCTTAATTCATTCATCTATTGTCAGGCACCTGGGTTGATTCCATTATTTACTATTGTGAATTGTGCTGTTATAAACATGGAAATGGCTCTATCACTATTATTTTGCCAATTTAAGATCTTTTGGAAAAAATACCAAAGAATGGAATAGCTGGGTCAAATGGTGGTTCCCTCCACTAGTTATTTTTGAGAAATCTCCCTACTGCTCTATTTTTGAGGAATTTCCCTACTTTCCCTGCCTGATCAAATTTTTTCAGCATCTATTAAAATGATCATGTGATTCTTGAACTTAATTCTGTTTAAGTGTGAATTACATTTATTGATTTGAATATGTTGAACCAGACTTGCATCCCTAGAAAGGAACCCACTTGATAATGTCATGTTATCTTTTTGATGTGCTTTTGAAGGCAGTTTGCTAATATTTTACTAACAATTTTTGGATCTATACTCACAAAAGATATTATTTTGTAGTATTCTTTCCTTGATGCAACTTTGTCTGACTTTGGAATGATGGTTATTCTGGCCTCATAAAATCTATTAGAGACTTTTCCCTCCATTTCAATTTCATGGAATGATTTGAGGGAGACTGTTGTTAATTATTCTTTAAATGTCTCTTAAAACTCAGCTGAGAGCCAATCTGGTCCTGAGATTTTCTTTTTTGGGATTATTTTAATTGCTGATTAAAATTTATTATTTGATATTAATCTAAGATTTTTATAGCTTTATCAATTTGGGCAGGTCACATGTGTCTAGAAATTTGTCAATGTCTTCCATATTTAACAGTTTATTAGAGTATAAATTTTCAAAATAGGTTGTGATAAACATCTGGATTTCAGATGGGTCTGTGGTGATATATCCTTTTTCATCTCTGATCTTGTTGAGTTTGGTCTTCTCACACTTATTTTGGTTAGTTTAGCTAAGGGTGTGTCAATCTCATTTATCTTATCAAAGAAAAAACTCATCTATCTGGAACCCATGTTTAATGTGGTCACTCAGTACAACTTTTCTGCTTAGAACCACTTTCATAATATTGAAAATATTTTGATGTTTTATCTCATTGTCTATTTCTAAGAATTTCTGGATTTCTATTCTCATTTTTCTTTAATTTATTGTTCATTTAAGAGTATTATTTAATCTACACGTATTTGTGTTGTTTCTATTACTTTCCTTTTTGTTGATTTCTAGTATCTTCCAATTATGATCTGATATGATACATGGGATTTTTATACATCAATAGTTTTTGTATTTGTTAAAATTTGCCTTTTCAATCATCAAGAATATGAGGAACAATAAATGTTGGCAACAATATGGGGGAAAATTTACACTCATACATTGCTGGTGGGACTGCAAATTTGTGAAACCACTCTGGAAAGCACTATGAAGATGCCTTAGAAAATTTTGAATGAAACCACCATTTGCTCGTTAGCCTACTCCTCATTTTATACCCAAAGGACCTAAAATAGCATGCTGCAGTAATGCAGCCACATCAATGTTTGCAGCAGCTCAATTCACAATAGTTAAATCATGGAACCAACCTAGGTGCTCTTAAACAAATGAATGGATATAGAAAATATGGTATATATGCACAATAGAATATTACTCAGCCACAAAGAAGAATGAAATTATGGCATTTGCCAGTAAATGAACAGAATTCAAGAAAATCATGTTAAGTGAAATAATATGATTCCAAAAATTCAAAGGCCAAATGTTTTCTCTGATTTGTGGATGTTAATCACTATAGAGTGGTGGGTGGGGTGGTTAGGGAAGAATAAAAGTTCTTTGGATTAGAAAAAAGGTAATGAGGGGAAGGCAGAGGAATAATCCTGCTGATATTATTCAATGATTTCAAGGGGTCAGGTCATTTATTTAATGAATATTCATCCAGTGACAAAAATAAACTGAGCCATAGGAAGTATGAACATAGCTGCTTTAGCTTTGATCTTGAGCAACCCCTAAAGGCCCAGGTGTTAAAGGCTTGGTCTCCAGACCAAAAAGCTATTGGAAGGTGGTAGAAACTTTAAGGGGTGTGGCCTAGTAAAAAAAAATAGGTCAATAGGGTGAGCTCTAGTAGGAAATTTGGGACTTTGGTCCCTTCTTTTCTCTCTCTTCACTTTCCAGCTGTCATGATGTGAGCAGCTTACTCTGCCATGCACTTCCAGGAATGAAGTACTGTTCTGCCACAGCCCCAAAGTGACAGAGTCAAGTAACAATTGGCTGAGCCTAAATAAACATTTCCTCCTTATAAGCTTATTATCTCAGGCATTTTGCAATACTAATGGAAAGCTGACTAACACACTAGCCTTGTGTTAACCACTATAAGAGATGTGTAAAGGGATTGAGGCCATTAGTGGGAGTGTTGATTAGAATAATCTATCTGACAGAGATTTGATAAAACATATTACAAAGCTTGGAAAGTTATACATTCTTTAACTTACCAATGATTGTATTTATCCTGTAATGAACAGTACACAAAATTGCCCATATAAGGAAACTTATTATGGTGTATGCTTAGCAAAAAATGAAAATAAAAACCCTAAATATTCACTGATGACAGGAACTGTATGCTTACTTGAGTTTGAGGATACTAATTACACAAATTAAAATAGCTGTCAGTTATTAAATGCTTTCTATGGGCCAAGTACTGCTCTTAGAGCTTTATGTTAATCTTTTGTATATAATCTATTTAATTTTCACCACAACTTAGGAAGGTAATATAATTGTCCCCATTCCACAAAAGCAAAAAAAAAAGTACAGACAGGTTAAGAAGTCTATCAAAGTCACACAGCAGGTCAGTGATAAAAGTGGAATTCCAATACTAGTGGTTGTCTGAGGCTCCATTCTTATTCAATCTGTACATCTGCCTCTCAATGCGTACCTCATAGGGTTAGGAATATATAAGTAAGATAATCTATTAAGAATCTCAATTTCTTTGAAGAAGCCACATCTATATTTTCGATATATCTTGATCCTTTATTGGTGCATTATATTTATACATAATAGTGGAATTTATTGGGACATAAATCAGTGAATTTTTTTTTCTTTTATTTTTTTTATTGTTGGTCGTTCAAAACATTACATAGTTTTTAATACATCATATTTCACAATTTGATTCAAGTGGGTTATGAACTCCCAATTATACCCCATATACAGATTGCTGAATCACATCAGTTACCCTTCCATTGATTGACAAATTGCCTTTCTAGTGTCTGATGTATTCTGCTGTCTGTCCTATTCTCTACTATCCCCCTCCCCTCCCCTCCCCTCCCCTCCCCTTTTCTCTCTCTACCCCTTCTACTGTAAATCATTTCTTCCATTTGTATTATCTTGTCTTACCCCTCCTTTCCTCTTATATGTCCTTATGTATAACCCTGAGGATCGCCTTCCATTTCCATGCGATTTCCCTTCTCACTTCCTTTCCCTCCCACCTCTCATCCCTGTTTAATGTACATCTTCTTCTCAAGCTCTTCATCCCTACCCTGTCCTTGTTTACTCCCCTTATATCAAAGGGGTCATTTGGTATTTGTTTTTTAACGATTGACTAGCTTCACTTAGCATAGTCTGCTCTAATGCCATCCATTTCCCTCCAAATTCTATGATTTTGTCATTTTTTAATGCAGAGTAATACTCCATTGTGTATAAATGCCACATTTTTTTATCCATTCATCTATTGAAGGGCATCTAGGCTGATTCCACAATCTTGCTATCGTGAATTGTGCTGCTATGAACATCGATGTAGCAGTGTCCCTGTAGCATGCTCTTATTAGGTCTTTAGGGAATAGACCGAGAAGGGGAATAGCTGGGTCAAATGGTGGTTCCATTCCCAGCTTTCCAAGAAATCTCCATACTGCTTTCCAAATTGGCTGCACCAATTTGCAGTCCCACCAGCAATGAACAAGAGTGCCCTTTTCCCCGCATCCTCTCCAGCACTTATTGTTGTTTGACTTCCTAATGGCTGCCAATCTTACTGGAGTGAGATGGTATCTTAGGGTAGTTTTGATTTGCATTTCTCTGACTGCTAGAGATGGTGAGCATTTTTTCATGTACTTATTGATTGATTGCATGTCCTCCTCGGAGAAGTGTCTGTTCAGGTCCTTGGCCCATTTATTGATTGGGTTATTTGTAATCTTATTGTCTAATTTTTTGAGTTCTTTGTATATTCTGGTTATTAGGGCTCTATCTGAAGTGTGTGGAGTAAAGATTTGTTCCCAGGATGTAGGCTCCCTGTTTATCTCTCTTATTGTTTCTTTTGCTGAGAAAAAACTTTTTAGTGTAAGTAAGTCCCATTTGTTGATTCTAGTTGTTAACTTTTGCGCTATGGGTGTCCTATTGAGGAATTTGGGGCCCGATCCCACAGTATGTAGATCATAACCAACTTTTTTTTCTATCAGATGCCATGTCTCTGATTTAATATCAAGCTCCTTGATCCATTTTGAGTTAACTTTTGTGCATGGCGAGAGATAGGGATTCAGCTTCTTTTTGATGCAAATGGATTTCCAGTTTTCCCAGCACCATTTGTTGAAGATGCTATCCTTCCTCCATTGCATGCTTTTAGCTCCTTTATCAAATATAAGATAGTTGTAGTTTTGTGGATTGGTTACTGTGTCCTCTATTCTGTACCATAAATCAGTGAATTTTATTCCCCAGTGCCACATGTGAATTAAAGATCATGAAGATTGAACTAAGCTGAGAACATCCTGATTGTGGAGAGAAGGCAAATTGTAGGTTGAAAGACAACATTAGATTGGGCTACATTGGGGTCTTTAGAAAAAAATGTCATTTACTTTAACTTTTGTATCTGACCTAACATTCTCCCATTAGTAAACCTTTTATAATGTATTAACAGCTTAACAGACCTCTGGCCTCCCCCAACCTTAAAGCTAAAGGGCTGTAACAGTTAATACCTATAGGAAAAACTTTCCCTCTTTGCTACAGCTCACCTACCTACTGGCTCCACCCGTTTATTTCTTAAATATATTGATTGATGACATTTTTTCTTTGGCTATAAAATAGTTCATGGTTACATCTTGGTTACATCATGGTTACTCCTTCACAGCAGAACAAGTCATTCAGACAATTAGAATCCACTTTCCTCTGACATTCATAATTGGTTCAGAGCAAGCTATCTTATTTTCTTTAAAGTCAAGTTGTTGTTTTATGTCATCATTTACAATGGAGATGGATAGTGATTATGGTTTCTTAACAATGTAAATGCATGTACTTAAAATGTCACTGAACTATACACTCAAAAATGGTTAAAATTATTCAGTATGTACATTTTAGAATGAAAATTTAAAAAGATAAAATACACATAACATATGCACATAAATAAAAAAACATAGAAAAGTATCTTATAGATATATACCAAAAGTTGTCAATGGTTACCTCTTGATGTTGAAGGAAGTGATTTTTACTTTCTTTTTTTAATAAATGTTGTGATATTGTGAAATAAACATTTGGTCTTCATCCTATTTCCTGGCACACATCTCCTAAAATCCATAGAATCTTCAAAGTGATAAATGACAAGTGACTTTTTATATGCTAAGAACTGACAAAGGCTAGGGCCTGATGATGAAGTTGGATAATGATTTAATATATCATGTCTGTGTTATTGGAGTCTCCATAGAAACTTGAAAAGAAAGGACTTGGAGAGTCTGAGAGCTGAATGCATGGAGGGTGGCACACCCATACTTCATTCTATGCACCTCTTTATCTGGATCCTTTCTGATAACTTATTTATTATAGTTTTGGTGATAACTTTTATAGTAAGATGGTAAATGTTTCCCTTAATTTTGTGTACTGCTCTACCAAATTAATAAAGGAGGGGGTTACCAGGGAACACTAATTAATAACTGGGTAGTCATAACTGGCCTAAACTGGTGTATGAATTGGGGAAAGTCTTACGAAGCTAAGCCCTCAACCTATGGGAACTGTTGTTACCCCCAAGAAGACAGTGTTATAGTCCAATTGAATTAAAGGACACCCAGCCTATGTCTGGTTCTGTAGCATTACTTGCTTGGTGGGTAAGGGATCTCCCTGCCCCACCACTCCTAGTATCATAAGAATGTTGTGAGTGTATAGTTGGAAAAAAACCCAACTTTTACTATTCATATGCTTTTATTATTCTCTGAAATTTCTACCATGAGTATGCAATATATGACAAGAAAAATAATTTACTGACATATGGAAGAAATACAAGAAATGATCTTTGCCCTCAAGGAATTTACAGTGCAAATAACACACAAGAAAAAATGCATTTAAAAATTTAAACAATGAAAGCAACTGTGTAGGGATTGTGGGTAGAGCTCAGTGGTAGAGTTGTCTGACATGCAAGAGCCCTGGGTTTGATGTCCAGCACTGCAACAAAACAAAACTGGAAGGACAAGCAGGACCATATGCCATCTTGTAGTTCAATCTCTATTTCAGAGAAAAGGATAATGAGATCAAATGCAACCAAGACCAGGGATCATATGCTTTACCAGTGGCAGCAGCAAGACCATAACTTAAGTATTCCAGTTGTGAATCCAGCACTCTCTCTGGTCCTAAACATACCACATCACCCCACACTAACCCATGGGCAGCAGGTGAGGATAGGGAGATGCAGTAGGGGTTGACTTACACATAGGGATGAAGAAGGTTCTGGGGAAGAGAAAAACTTAACAATGGTGGGTCCTGTCCATAGCCTCAGAAGATCAAACTCCACCATGTTTTGGGGTCTGTAAATAATGCAATATTGCTAAAACGCCCTGGAACAAGTAGCTGGGTTTGTCCATACTTTGAAAGATGCACCAAAGGAGTGGCTGGTCCAAGCATGGATTGAAGGTCAGATGTACCTGAGAATGAACTTGGGTTACTTAACTAATTTGAGCCTCAGTTCCTTCTATGTCTATAAAATGAACAAAGGATCACATCTTAAACTCATGGACTTTTGAGGTCTTCATCCCATATTATATATTATATAGGGAATATATTATATTACATATTATATAGGGGATAAGTGATCCAAATTACACAAGGGATAACTGTCATGCTGTTGTGAAAATGAGAAATAACAAATGCAAAACCCTCAGAACATTCCCTAGCATATTGGACACTCAGGAAATACCAACTGTTAGTGTTAGATGAAGGTTAATAGAGAAAAGATCAGTATTTTCTGGGTCCTAGAAACATTGTATAATTTTTAAAAATATTTGTGATGCTGGGGAAAAAACCTAGGGCCTTACAAAAAAGCTAGGCAAGTAATGTACCCCTGTCCTTACCAATTTCTATCCATGAAATTAATACTATTATTAACTAGAGTATCATTCAACTACCATAATAACCACACACTGAGAAATTGGTTTGTGCCCAGCCCTGATATAAACACTTTTCATGTACTAACACATGTCATCCTATCACATATCCTAGGAGGTAGGCATAGCTGTTATTTTGATTTTATAGGTGAGGAAACTGAGGCACTGAGAGGTAGAGTTATTTGTCCAAGGCCCATAAACAGTAGCAAAGGAATTGAGTCAAAATGTAATCTTAAGGACCCCACTTCCCAACCACAGCATTTGGTGCTTCTCTACCACCAATATCTCATGAGATCCTCATGGAAATCTCCTTCTGCTTCCTGAGGAACATCCTCTTTGCCTTCAGAGAAAGAGAATTCTCCAACTGTGTGCCCTGCAACATGGCTATTTTTTGTTCTTAGGTTATGTCATCTGGATGGGGTGCCTCTGTTAGTTGCCCAGCATAGACATGAAAATGGTAGGTCAAGATTAAAAATTGGTATATGCAAAGAATTTGTTCAGGGATGGGAATTTTATAAAAGCATTTTGCCAAGGGTTGGAAGAAAAATGAGTGAAGGAGGGAGGGCCAGAAAGGAATTTTATCAGGTTTGCATATTTGTTTTATCCCTAGTATTACATACTTGTGGCATATAATCCAATCAAATTAGTAAGCACACAATGAATTGAGATTAATGAACAAAAATGTATTTAACAAGAAAAACGTGGACACTAGACATGTGTGAGTATGGGCAGTATTCCTTACAGAATCCACCACCACCTGTGAGGGTGGAGCAGCTCCCCCAAGATCAAAGGACTTGTGCTCTGAATTCTGGTGAAGGTTGTATTGTGAACAGGAGAGGAAAAATCCATCCACTAAGAAAAGTGATGGCAATGAGCTCACCTGGGACCTTGCTTCCCTTTGCTCAGAAGCCATGTCCTTTTTCTAGGCACTTGCCCCAGAGTAGGTACAGTCTCCAGGCGGATCTAAGAGACGAAAAAGAAACCACAAGAAAGCCCCCTTTGCTTTCCACCCCTCAGAATCAGAAACTCTGAACTTTTTTTCACCCCAAGTTCCTGAAGAGGGAAGTCATAAGGATCTGGGAGTGGACAAAACTGGAGAAAAGGGCTGGGGACATCCTGGACCAAGGCCCCGCTCTTTGTGGCTCTGCAGCTTTTCAAAAGCAGGAATCAGGAGGACATTTGAATTCCATCAGCAGCAGGGACCTACTGAGCCTCAACAAGTGCCAGGCACCAAGAACTTTACCCTGTTCAGTCCCACAGAGTCAGCTGGCATTGCTAGCATTCTGTTTTATAGATCAGAAAACTGAGGACAGAGTGCACCAGTTCACACAGCCAGTGAGAATGACACCAGGATTCTGGTCCCTGAGCATCTGCTGTAATCTCAATGTGCACCATGCAATTTTTCTCCAAAATTTCCACCCAAATTATTCTGTCTCCTGAAAAGGAAAACAGTGGCTTTCCTAAGGAGGGAAGGGGATCAGGCACAGAAACCAAAGACCTGGGTACTAGTCCTAATTGTGCCATGGGTAGCCAGGCACCTCTCTCCTAGTGGGGCAGGGAAGGGCAGGGCAGGGCCAGGCGGGGCCTGCCCAATATTCAAACTGTTCCTGCCAGCAAACCTTTGAACCTAGAAGACCAAAATTTTGGAACTTAGCAAGGCTAGATAAAGAATGAGTTCTTCAAGGTATCAAAGAAAACCAATCAAACTTAACACAAACCCTAACCAAAAAAAAAAAAAAAGCCACCTAAATGTAACCCTAACCCTAACGTTAAACCTAACCCTAACCTGTTAGAGAACCATTGAACCTAGAATACCAAACTTGGGGAGCCTAGTGGGGCATGGTAAATGAAGAATCCTGCCCAATATCAAATTAATCTGACCAAAAATATTTTGGAGTTATTTCAGTATATTGATATTTTTTTGTTTGATCCTAAAATGCTCACAGACAAAGAGGTTTCCTTCTAATTCAGCTTAGGTCTACTACAACAAGGGCACACTGAGTTCTAATTGAATGAGTGAATTTTGAAGATGCTAGCACAAAACCTGTTTGACTTCCACCTTCACTTCCATTCATTCCTATGAGGCAAAGTTAAGTGAAACCTGAAAATTAAACTGTTCCTACCAGTGAAACTTTGATCCTAGAAGACCCAAACATGTGCAGCTTAGTAAGGCTAGGGAAAAGATGAATCCTTCCAAGTATAAAGGAATTCCAACCAAATATAACCCTAACCCTATTGCTAACCTTAACCCTAATTCAAACAATAATCCTAAACCTCATCTCAATCTGTTAGACATCCGTTGAGCCTAGAAGAACCAAACTTAAAAATGCTGACGGGGCTGCGTAAAGGATTAATCCCGCCCAGTATCTAAGAAATCTGACCAAAAATATTTTGAAGCCATTTCAGTACATGAATATATTTTTGCTTTATTCTAAAACTATCACTGATAAAGTGCATTCTTTCTACTGCAGCTTAGGCCTACTTCAACAAGGAGCATATGAGAGAGTGCACACTGAGACCTAATTGAGTGAGTGAAGTTTCACGAAGCTACAACAAACACTGTTTGATTTCCACCTCCATTTCCATTCATCCCGATAAAGCAAAATGAAGGGAAACCTGAAAATTCAAAATGTTCCTACCAGTGAATCTTTGAACATGGAGGACCCAAACATGGAGAGCTAAGTAAGGCTAGGGAAAGGATTAATCCTGCCAAGTGTCAAGGTAATCAAACCTAATCTAATCCTAACCCTAACACTAATGTTAATCCTAACCATAACAATAATTCTAAACCTAAGACTAACTTGTTAGAGATCCATTGAAAATAGAATACCCAAACCTGAGAGCCATGTGGTGCTGGGTAAAGGATGAATCATGCTTAGTATCAAATAAATCCGACCAAAATTATTTTGGGGCCACTACATAGACATATTTTTGCTTGATTCTCAAATGTTCAAAGATAAAGCAAATTCTTATACTTCAGCTTATGTGTACTTAAAAAAAGAACAAATGAGAGAGTGCACACTGAGAACTAATTGAGTGCATGAAGTTTCACACAGTTAGCACAAACCCTGTTTGATTTCCACCACCATTTCCATTCATCCCTATAGGGCAAAATGAAGTGAAACCTGAAAATTCAAAGTGTTCCTGCCAGCAAGCTTTTTAAACATAGAGGGCTTGTGTTTAAATTTGGAAAGCTTAGTAAGGCTAGATAAATGATGAATCTAGCCAAGTATCAAAGAAATCCAACCTAACCTAACCTAACCAAAACCCTAACCATAACACTCTCCATAACCTGTTAGTGAACCATTGAACAGAGAAGACCCAAACTTGAGGAACCTAGTGAAGCAGGGTAAACGAGGAATCTTGACAAGTATCAATGAAATCCGACCAAAAATATTTTGGACCTATTTCAGTACATGGATTTTTTTTTTTTTTTGCTTGATCCTAAAATGCTCACAGATAAACCTGTGTCTTTGTACTTCAGCTTAGGTATATTTCAACACTGAACAAAAAAAAGAGAATGCACACTGAGAACTAATTTAGTGAGTGAATTTTCTAGCAGTTAGCATAAAGCCTGTTTCATTTCCACCTCAATTTTTATTTATCCCTATAGCACAAATGAAGTGAAACATGAACATTCAAACTATTCCTCCCAGGGGTCCATTGAACCTAGAAGACCCAAACCTGGATAGATTAGTAAGGCTAGGTAAATAATGAATCCTGCCAAGTATCAAGGAAATCCAAACAAACCTAACTCTAACCCAAACATTAACCTTAATCATAACCTATTAGAAATCCAATAGACCTAGAAGACCCAAAATTGTGGAGCTCAGTAAGGATAGGTGAAGGATGAATTCTGCCAAGTATCAAAGAATTCCAACCAAACCAAACCACCCTAATGCTAAACCTAACCCTAACTCTAACTATAAACCTAACCTTAAAGTACTAGAGAATTGTGAAACCTAGAAGACGCAAACTTAAGGAGCCTACTGAGGCTGAGTAGAGGATGAATCCTCCCCAGAATAAAAGAAATCCGAACAAAAATGTTTTGGAGCCATTTCAGTACATGGATATATTTTGTTTGATCCTAAAATGCTCACAGATAAACTGCATTCTTTCTACTTCACGTTATGGCTACTTCCACTGGAAAGAAACAAGAGTGTGCACACTGACAACTAATTGAGTAGTGAAGTTTCAAGAAGCTAGAACAAACACAGTTTTATTTCCTCTTTCATTTCCATTGATCCCAATAAGACAAAATAAAGTGAAACCTGAAAATTCAAACTTTCTGCCAACGAAATGTTTAACCTACAAGAAACAAACTTGGAAAATATAGTAGGGATAGGTAAAGGATGAATCCTGCACAATGTCAAAGAAATCTGATCGAACCTAACCCTAAACTTAATGCTAAACCTAAAACTAACCCTAAACCTAACATGAAAACTAACATTAAACTGGTAGAGATTCCTTGAACCTAGAAATCCCAAACTTGGGGAGCCTTATGGGGCTAGGTAAAGGATAAATTTTTTCGAGTATCAAAGAAATCCAACCAAAAATATTTTGGAGCCATCTCAGTATATGGATATATTTTTTTCTTGATTCTAAAACACTCACAGGTAAAGAGCACATTTTTACTTCAGCTTAGGTCTACTTCAACAAGAAACAAAAGAGAGAGTGCACACTGAGAACTAACTGAGTGAGTAAAGTTTTAAGCACCTAGAACAAACCCTGTTTGATTTACACCTCTATTTTCATTCATCCCTATAAGGCAAAATAAAGTGAAACAAGAAAAGTCAACTGTACCTGCCAGCACAGCTTTTAATCTAGAAGATCCAAACTTGGGAAGCTTAGTAAGGCTAGGTAAAGAATGAATCCTGGGAATTATCAAAGAAATCCAACCAAACCTTACACTAACCCTAATGCTAAATCTTATGCTAACCCTAACCCTAACCCCAAATCTAATCCTAACCTGTTAGGGAACTGCTGAACCTAAAAGACCTAAACTTGGGGAGATGAGGAGGATAGGAATAGAATGAATTCTGCCCAGTAAAAAATATCAGAACAAAAATATTTTGGAGCTATTTAAATACATGGATTATTTCTGCATATTCCTAACATGCTCACAAATAAAGCTGTTTCTTTCTACTTCCTCTTAGGTCTACTTCCACACTAAACAAAAGAGAGAGTACACACTGAGAACTAATTGAGTGAGTTAAGTTTGTAGCAGCTAGCACAAACCCTGTTTCATTTCCACCTCAATTTTCATTTATCCCTATAATGCAAAATGAAGTTAAACCTGAAAATTCAAACTGTTTCTGCCAGAGAATCATTGAACCTAGAAGACGCAAATGTGGGGAGCTTAGTAAGGCTAGGTAAAGAATGAATTTTGCGCTGTATCAAAGAAATCTAACCAAACATAACCCTAACACTAATGCTAAGCCTAACACTAACCACAACCCTAAACATCACCCTAATCTGTTAGAGAACCATTGAACCTAGAAGACCTAAACTTGGCGAGAGTAGTGTGGCTGGGTTAAGGATAAATCCTGCCCTGTATCAAAGAAATCTGTCAAAAATATTTTGGAGTTCTTTCACTACATGGATATTTTTTGCTTGATCCTAAAATGTTCAAGATAAAGCTCTCCTTTATATTTATCCGAGGTCCACTTAAACAAGGAAAAAAATGACAAAATGTACACTGAGACCTAATTGACGGAGTGAAGTTTCAAGCAGCTAACACAAACCCTGTTTGATTTCTGCCTCCATTTCCATTCATCCCTAAAAGGCAAAATTGAAGTGAAACATTGTGTAGAGCCATTCTCACACGTGACTGGGCGACTCCCAGTTTGGGTCTGAGGTGCTCTGCCTGTGTCGGAGCTTTCCCGGCCCTCTCCTGATGAGAGAACCTGTCCGTGTGGGGGTGTGACTGACCACTGACCCCGGGGCCCAATCACTGACCCTGACCTTGGAGTGTGCTCCCCCATCAACCTTCATTGGATGGAATTCTTCCCTGAATTTCTTGTTCCCCAATAAAAGACTACTCCCTGGCGTGCTCGCTCTCTCTCTCCTGCTAGCCCTTGCTGCCCTATGGGTGGTTTGAGGTGGGAGCCAGAGAGGGGAGCCATCTCGGACCTGATCATAGAAAAAGGTAACTGAGGGCTGGGGATGTGGCTCAAGCGGTAGCATGCGTGCGACCCGGGTTCGATCCTCAGCACCACATACCAACAAAGATGTTGTGTCTGCCTAGAACCAAAAAATAAATATTAAAAATTCTCTCTCTCTCTCTCTCTCTCTCTCTCTCTCTCTCTCTCTCTCTCTCCTCTCTCACTCTCTCTTAAAAAGAAAGAAAAAGGTAACTGAGTCTGTGTGTTTTATTTTGATCTCTGCTAGCTAACTTTTATGCCAAGAACCTCATTAATGAAACCAGTGCGCTGGCCACATGGTGGAATTGGTGCCCACGAGGGGGGCATTCTAGATTAGCTAGATTGAGTGGGAGCACGTTATAAAGATAAAGATAAAGATAAAGAAAGTGGTGACAATTTGGGTCACAAAAGTACCCGGAGATACTGAAGGAAAGAGACGTTAAATTAATTAAAATGGGAAATTCAACTTCTACGGATAAGGGATTGTATCTGACTATTTTAGACAGCATAATTAATCAGAAAGGAAAACAGATAAAGAAAGCTCAGTTATTACAATTCTTAAAGATTGTAGGTGAATATTGTCCTTGGTTTTGTGAACAAGACTCTCCAAATTTACTTACTTGGGAGAAATTAGGAAGAAAGTTAACAAAAGGTTTGTCTTTCTAATGAATTACCTGGAGGCATAGAAAATATTCAGAAAACTTGGACAGCTCTAGAAGTTTGTCTTTTTTAATATATGGGCCAAAGTTCGTGGCCCCCTGAAGACCTGTTAAAAGGCATTCAGAGAGCTATTAGGTCTATTCAAATGGAAAATCCGCCTGAGGCTAAGTTAATTCCCTTTCCCTTGAGCTGTTTAAAAACAAAGGCGCTAGGGGCCAAACCAAAAGTTAAAAATGTGACCTTAAACTTGCAGGATCAGACTAGCCCGCAGGGAGATTATAGGGAGGAACATCATAGAGGAGAAACCTCCGAAGTCCTAGAAAGTCCTCCGGAAGTGGTAGAGGATCTTCCTGGAGAGGAAAATCCGGAAGAGATTCTTAGAGGGGCACAGAGTTCTTCTCCGCCACGTGGCTTAGAAGCCCAATTTCAAAATGGTGACAGCGCAGAGTCTGACCATGACTTGCAGTCAGAGGGAGAAGAATTAGACGTTGAAATTCAGGACTTACAGAGAAATTTTAACAGGCTGCATTTAACACCGCCTGCCCAGGCTATTCAAATTCGGCCAGTACCTGCTAAAAGGACAAAATTTAACAGGTATGCTGGATTAACAATGACTTTTCTTACCCCATTCCAGCGAGGTATTAAGAAGACTCAAGAATGGGGGGAGGATACTAGCGGTTTTCAACTTTTTCCAGTTTTTGAGCAAGTTAGTGAGCAAGATCAGAGAGTTAGAGTTCATGCTGTAATCCCATTTAAAACCATTAAGGAACTAAAAAGTGCATGTGAGACGTATGGTTTGAATTCACCTTTTGTACAGAGCCTGATAGAAAATATTTGCTCACAGCCCCTTCCTCCTAGTGATTGGATTTCTTTAGCTAGATCTTGCCTGAGCGGGGGAAATTTCTTGCTCTGGCGTACTTATTGGACTGATTTTTGTACTGAACAGGCAGAAAAAAATAGAAGACAATATTTAGAAACGCCGGTAGAAATGTTTTTACGAACATGTGAATTTACTAATTTAAAAAGACAGTTAAATTATGAATTTGTAGTATACAATCAAATAACTGATTGTGGGAAATGTGCCTGGAGGCAGATTGTCTATAAAGATCAATCCAATTTAGTTCTTACCAAAATCAGGCAGGGTGCCAGTGAACCGTACTCAGATTTCATAGCCCGATTGTACCAGGCTGCAAACAGGTCGATCGGGGACCTGGGGGCCAGTGAGTTTATTGTTAAACAATTGGCATTTGAAAACGCAAATAAGTATTGTCAAGACGTTCTTAGGCCGCACCGTAAAAAAGGGACAGTTTCTGAGTATATCCGCTTATGTTCTGACATAGACTCTACCCATTTGCCGCCCTATCTGCAGCACTAAAAGAAACCTTGAGGCCACAAGATTTAGTACAAAACCCTGCGGGAGATGTTAGGTTTGCAGGAAAAGTAATCATTTTGCGCAGGAGTGTCGCATGCGCAATTTTAAGTTCAGGGCGCCATCTATTGGTGATAATAGATATTGCAGGACTCAACCCCACGTGGTGGATCAAGATGGCGTGGATGAGCCCGCCTTCTTGTCATAATTTCCGCCTGGCCAGAGCACAAACTTCCGGTCGGCCCGCCCCCGGGCCGAGAATGAGGAAGTAGGTTGTGGTCCCACAATGTGACGTCATTGCACTGACCATGGGGACCGCCATCTTTAATTTTACCAGAGCGGAACCAAGTTTCCGTACAAACCCCTAATGATTTTCAAGGCTTTTAAGAGATATTAATTGGCTGAAGCCATCCTTAAAATTAACTACTTCTGAGTTAAGTCCTTTATTTCAGATATTACAAGGAAATCCTTCTCCAACCTCTCCACGTCAGCTGACCTTAGAGGCTTAATCAGCTTTAAGGAGAGTTGAACATGCATTTAAAAATGCACATGTTACTAGAGTTGATCCTAAAGAAATAGTATATTTATTAATATTTCCAACTGAGCATACCCCAACAGGAGCCATATGGCAAAGATTAGGAGTTATTGAGTGGATTTATTTATCCCACTCCCCTCAAAAAACATTAATTCCTTTTCATGATTCCATAGCTCAATTAGTAATTAAAGGTAGAACTAGGATTTTACAATTAATTGGATCTGAGCCTGATATCATAATTATTCCATTTTCTGTTCAACAGACTAATTGGCTTTTTCAAACTTCTAGCTTATGGCAAATAGCTTTTGCTGATTTTCCTGGTTAGATAGATAGCCATTATCCTTGTGATAAGATTATACAATTTACATCATTAACGTCACTTATTTTTCCAAAGATTGCACGTGCACATCCTATAGATGAAGCTTTATCGGTGTTCACGGATGGTTCTAACTCAGGTAAAGCAGGTTTTTATAGTCGTGTTCACACTGAGGTAATACAAACTTCTTATACTTCTGCCCAAAGAGCAGAGCTTCAAGCTCTGATTTGTGCCTTAGATTACTTTTCAAATGAGCCTATTAATATTTATTCTGACAGCTTATATGCAGTCAGAGTTACCAAAAATATTGAAACTTCAGTTATTGGGTATAATTCATCACAGGAGTTATTTGAATTATTTCATAATTTACAAAAGACAGTGCTAATGCGAAAATACCCATGTTTCATAGGACACATACGAGCTCATACTAATCTTCCAGGACCTTTAGTTTCAGGTAATGACAAAATTGATAAATTAGTAGCTTTTTGTCAACAGATGTCTTCATATGACTGTGCACTAGCTTCCCATTCCTTGCATCATCAAAATGCTTCTAGCTTACGTAAAAAAAATTAATATTACTAGAGAACAAGCTCATCAGATTGTAAGCCAATGCCCTAAGTGTGTTATTCACACTACATCTCTGCCATCAGGGGTAAATCCCAGTGGATTAAAACCAAATAAATATGGCAAATGGATGTAACTCATATTCCTCAATTTGGTAAGCAATGTTATGTGCATGTCATAGTGGACACTTATTCCAGATTTATATTTGCCACAGCACGTACTAAGGAAAATACTGAGCATGTAATTTCTCATTGCCTAGCAGCTTTTTCTGTTTTAGGGTGCCCTATGCAGATTAAAACAGATAACGCTCCAGCTTACGTAAGCTCTTCTTTTCAACAATTTTGCCAAGAATTTAAAATTAATCATAAAACAGGAATTCCTTATAACCCCCAAGGTCAAGCCATTGTGGAACAAGCTCATTTATCTATTAAGCTTCAATTACAAAAATTAAAGGGGGGGAATAGGGTTGTGGCTCCCCAAAATAGCCTTAATCATGCTGTGTTCGTTTTAAATTTTTAAACTTGACGCAGAAGGTCACACTGCTGCTGAGAGGCAAATGTCTCCCTCAGTAACAGGCCCTTTAGGCAGAGTTTTGTGGAAAGATTTACAGACCAGTCAGTGGAAAGGCCCAGATCCAGTGATTATGTGGGGCAGAGGTCATGCTTGTATTTTCCCAGAAGGTGCTTTTCATCCTATTTGGGTGTTTGAACGTGCTATCAGACATGGAAGAGAGAGAACCCAGATTCAAGCGACTGAGGATCAACCCGGAGGAGCCCCTATCCAAAAGGAAGAGATATCGGAAAAGGATGAATAAAGACCAGATTGAATCAGCCAAAAAGCTGATTTCATGGGAAGACGTGAAGAAGCTAACAACCCAGGCTTCCTGAATACTTCGACACCTAGGAGAGAACAGGACCCCAGTGATGATGGTAGCAATAGTAATTGCCCTGCTGGGCTGTCAGGTAAAAGGGAATCAAGTAGACACTTACTGGACATATTTCCCAGATCCACCCCTCGTACACCCAGCTGTGTGGACTGGAGAATCTATTCCAGTATTTACTAATGACTCATTCATGATGGGAAGATTTACAGATACTCATATTACTCCCAATCATGTGACTAGATTTAATTACTCTGGCTACAGTGCCTAATTACCTTTGTGTTGGTCCCATGATAAACATGATGGCTGTCTGAAAGTATCATTCAAAGAAAAGACAGTGATTGGTAGACCTAGACTGACAAATAATTCTATTTATGGGGACTTAAAATATTATACTAAATCAGTAATTAAGATGGGACTTTCCCATAACAAGCCAGTCATTTCTGCAAAACCTCCATGGATACACCACTGTCCAAATAGTTCTACAATTGAGATTGGCACCTTTCCTAGATGGATGGATTGTGTAAATACCTTTCCTGTACAACACAAGGTGTCTAAAGATAGTGGGTATATTTTAGATTGTTCTCCAAAAATTGATGAGACAATTATGAAGAAATTCTGCTATGACACCTGCAGGATTTGTTAGTAATATTTTGACTTATAGTGAAGGTGGTGTTCAAAAGGATGTTTGGCGTTTAATTGCTGCCTCAGAATTTTTACATTTTACAGACAAGCCTTTACCAAAATTTGTTGGCAAGAACTGTAAGGAGGGATCTTGCTATGGCTTACGAGGCTGTGTCCAATCTCCTTATGTTTTAATTATTGGAAATGTAAAAGTTAAACGGATAAATGACAGATATATTGTTACTTGTATTAAATGTAACCTAACTAATTGTATTACTAGGTATAATGAAGGGAAAGGAGTGCTGATACTTCATCAGCCCTCTTTTGTTTTATTGCCTGCAAATATTTCAGAGCCATGGTATGCTGATACTGGTTTACAAGTCTTGCAGCAAATTCATGCCTAGCTAGCAAGACCTAAATGTGCTATTGGAGTTATAATTGTTGGTGTTTTGACCTTAGTCTCTTTTATTGCCTCAACTGTCTCTGCATCTCTGACATTGTCTCAGAAAATTCAGCATGCAAAATTTCGAATAATTTAGCTCAAAATGCTTCCAAGGTTCTGCGTAATCAAGTAAATATTGCTGAAAGGATTGAAACTAAATTAAATGCCTTAGAGGCGACTGTTATAGACATAGGTAATGAACTTTCAGCCTTAAAATTTAAAGAAAGGCTTAAATGCCATGCTAATTATAAGTATGTGTGTGTTACAGCTCTCAAGTACAATGCTTCTCTCTGGGATTGGGAGAAGGTTAAAAACCATTTGTTAGGTATTTGGCAAAATAGTAATAATAGCTTGGATATTCTGGAACTTCATCACCATATCCAAGACATTCAAAATAATAGAGCTGATTTTTCGGATCCTTCTTCTTTGGTTAACCAAATATTGAAGGAGTTGAATGGATTCAACCCTGAAAATATTCTTAAACATTCAGCCTGGTACATTATTGGATTATTCTCTTTGCTGTTAATTCTCTTTTGTGTTGTAATCATAGGATGGCGAGTCTTCGGAAAAAAAATACAGAAACTCTAGAGAGTGAGCCACTGCCTCATTTTTAAGAAAAGAAAGGGGGGATATGTGGAGAGCCATTCTCACACGTGACTGGGCAACTCCCGGTTTGGGTCTGAGGCGCTCTGGCTGTGTCGGAGCTTTCCCGGCCCTCTCCTGATGAGAGAACCTGTCCGTGTGGGGGTGTGACTGACCACTGACTCGGGGGCCCAATCATTGACACTGACCTTGGATTGCCCCCCCCCTTAACCTTCATTGGATGGAATTCTTCCCTGAATTTCTTGTTCCCCAATAAAAGGCTACTCCCTGGCATGCTCACTCTGTCTCTCCTGCTAGCCCTGAGTAATCCTTGCTGCCCTATGGGTGGTTTGAGGTGGGAGCCAGAGAGGGGAGCCGTCTTGGACATGGTCATAGAAAAAGATAACTGAGTCTGTGTGTTTTATTTTGATCTCTGCTAGCTAACTTTTATGCCAAGAACCTCATTAATGAAACCAGTGTGCTGGCTGCATGGTGGAAAACATGGAAATTCAAAGTGTTCCTGCAACTGAAACTTTGAACTTAGAAGACCCAAACTTGGGGAGATTAAGAAGGCTAGGTATAGGATGTGTGCTACACATTATCAAAGAAATCTGGCCTAAACTAACTCTAACCCTAAAGTGAAAGCTAACCCTAACCTGTTACAGAACCATTGAACCTAGAAGACCCAAACTTGGGGAGCCTAAAGGGGATGGGCAAAAGGATGAAATATGCCCAGTATCAAAGATATCCTGTGAAACATAACCCTAACCCTAACCCTGTACCTAACCCAAACCTGTTAGAGAACCATGGAACCTAGAAGACCCATAGTTGGGAAGCATAGTGGGATTATGTAAAGGATGAATTCTACCCAGTATCAAAGAATCCAACCAAAAATATCTTATATATCTTATACCTATTTCAGCACATTGATTTTGTTTTGCTTGATTCTAAAATGCTCTCAGATAAAGTTGTTTCTTTTAACATCAGCTTAGGTCTACTGCAACAGGAACAAATCAGAGAGTGCACACTGAGAGCTAATTGACTGAATTTTCATGCAGCTAGCACAATCTGTTTGATTTCCACCTCCATTTCCGTTTATCCCTCTAAGGCAAAAGTGAAGTGAAAACTGAAAATTCAAACGGGTCCTGCCATTGAACATTTGATCCTAGAAGACCAAAACTTGGGGAGCTTAGCAAGGATAGGGGAAGGATGAATGCTGCACAGTATCAAAAAGTCCCACAAAACCTAACCCAAACCCTTACGCTAAACCTAACTCTCTCCCTAACCTAAACCTAACCCTAAACTATAAGAGAACCATTGAACATAGAAGACCCAAACTTGAGGAACTTAGAAAGGGTAGGGAAAGGATTAATCTTACAAAGTATCAAAAAATGCAAACAAACCTAATGCTAACCCTAATGCTAAGGCAAACCCTAATCCTAAAATAAACCTAAACCTAACCTAACATGTTATGGAACAGTTGAACCTAGAAGAACCAAACCTGGGAAACATACTGGGCCTTGTTAAAGGATGAATCCTGCCAAGTATCATAAAAATCTGACCAAAAATATTTTGGATCAATTTCAGTATATGGATATTTTTAGGCTTGATGCTAAAATGCTCACAGATAAAGTATTTTTCTTTCTAATTCAGCTGAGGTCTACTTTAACAAGAAACGAATGAGGGTACAAACTAAGAATGAATTGACTGAGTGAAGTTTCAAGAAGCTAGCACAAACACTGTTGGAGTTTCACCTCCTTTTCCATTCAACCCTGAAAGAAAAAAGAAGTGAAACTTGAAAATTCAAACTGTTCCTGTCAGCAAACCTATGAACATTGAAGACCCATACTTGGGGAGCTTAGTAAGGCTAGGTAATGAATGAATACTACCAAGTATCAAAGAAATCCAACCAAACTTAAATCTCACCCTAATGCTAATCCTAACCCTAATGCTAACAATAAACCTAAACCTAACCTAACCTGTTAGGGAACCATTACACCTAGAAGACCCAAACATCGGGAGCCTAGTGGGGCGGGGTAAAGAATGAATCCTGGCTAATATAAAAAAAAATCTGAACAAAATAATTTTTAGCTATTTCAATATATGTACATTTTTTGCTTGATCCTAAAATGCTCACAGATAAAGTTGTTCCTTTCTAATTCAGCTTAGGTCTACTTCAAAACTGAAAAAAGTAGAGTGCACACACTGAGCACTATTGAGTGTGTGAAGTTTCAAGCAGTTAGCACAAACCTTTTTGATTTTTACCTTTATTTCCATTCATCCCGATAAAGCAAAATGTAGTGAAACCTGAAAATTTAAACTGCCTACCAGCAGACCTTTGAACCTTGAAGATTCAAACTTGGGGAGCTTAGTAAGGTTAGGTAAAGAATGAATCCTGTCAAGTATAAAAGAAAGCCATCCAAACCTCACCCTAACCCTTATCCTAAACCTAAACCCAACCCTAACCTGTTAGAGACTATCTTTGAACCTAAAAGTTCCAAACTTGGAGACACTAGTGTGGTTGGGTAAAGGATGAATCCTGCCCAGTGTCAAAGAAATATTACCAAAAATATGTAGGAGGTATTTCAGGACATGTATATTTCATTGCTTGATCCTAAAATGCTCAAAGATAAAGCTGTTCTTCATACTTCAGCAGAAGTCTATTTCAATAAGGAACAAAGAAGAGAGTGGACACTAAGACATTGAGTGAGTGAAGTTTCAAGCAGCTAGCACAAACCCTGTTTGATTTTCACCTCCATTTTCATTTATCCCTCTAGGGAAAAAAAGAAGTGAAACCTGAAAATCCAAACTGTTCCTGCCAGCAAACCATAAAACCTAGAAGACCCTAAATAGTGGAGCTTAGAAAAGCTAGGTAAAGAATGAAACCTGCCCAGTATCAAAGAAATTACACCAAATCTAACCCTAAACCTGATGATAAATCTAACACTAAACCAGACCCTTAACCTAACTCTGTTAGTGAACCATGGGACCTAGATGATCCAAACTAAGGGAGCCCCCTGGGGCTGGGTAAATGATGAATATTGCCCAGTATCAAATAAATCCAAGGAAAAATATTTTGGAGCTATTTCATATGTGGATAATTTTTTATTGTTCCTAAAATGCTTACAGATAAAGCTGTTTCTTTCTACTTCAAATTCGCTCTACTTCAAGAAGGAACAAAAGAGAGAGTGAACAGTGAGAACTAATTGAGTGAGTGAAGTTTCAAGCACCTAGCACAAACCCTGTTTGATTTCCACCTCCATTTCCATTCATTCCTATAATGCAAAATTAAGTGAAACGAGAAAATTCAACTGTTCCTGCCAGCAGTTTTTGAACTAGAATTCTAACCTTGGGAAGCTTAATAAGGCTAGGTAAAGGATGAATCCTGCCAAGTATCGAAGAAATCCAACCAAAACCTTAACCTAACCCTAATGCTAACCCTAATGCTAAACCTAACCCTAACCCTAACCCTAACCCTAAACCTAATCCTAACCTGTTAGAGAACTGTTGAACCAAGAAGAAATTACACCAAACTTGGGGAGACGAGGAGGCTGGGTAAAGGATGAATTCTGTCCAGTATCAAAGAAATCAGAACAAAAATATTTTGGAGCTACTTAAATACATGTTTTTTTTTTTTTTTGCTCATTCCTAAAATGCTCACAGATATAGCTGTTTCATTCTACTTCAGCTTAGGTCTACTTCAACAGTAACAAAGGAGAGAGTGCACACTGAGAACTAATTGAGTGAAATTTTTAGCAGCTGGAACAAACACTGTTTGATTTCCACCTCAATTTTTATTTATTCCTGTAGTGCAAAATGAAGTAAAACCTAAGAATTCAAACTGTTTCTGTCAAAGAAAAATTGAACCTAGAAGACCCAAACGTGGGGAGCTTAGTAAGGCTAGGTAAAGAATAAATGTTTCCCTGTATCAAAGAAATCCAACCCAACATAACCCAAACCCTAATGCTAAACCTAACCATAACCCTAACTTTAAACCTCACCTTAACCTTTTAGAGAACCATTGAACCTAGAAGACCCAAACTTGGGGAGAGTAGTATGGCTGGGTTAAAGATACATCCTGCCCAGTATCAAAGAAATTCGACCAAAAATATTTTGAAGCTCTTTCACTACATGGATTTTTTTTGCTTGATCTTAAATGCTCACAGAAAAAGTTGTCCTTTATATTCATCTGAGGTCTACTTCAACAAGGAACAAATTACAGAGTGTACACTGAGACTTAATTGAGTGAGTAAAGTTTCAAGCAGCTAGCACAAACCTGTTTGATTTCTGCCTCCATTTCCATTCATCCCTAAAAGGCAAAATGAAGTGAAACCTGAAAATTCAAACTGTTACTTCAAGAGAAACTTTGAACTTGGAAGACCCAAATGTGGGGAGATTAGGAAGGCTAGGTAAGGATGAATGCTACACATTATCAGAGAAATCCAGCCAAAACTAACCCTAACCCTAAAGCAAAATTTAAGTCTAACCTGTTACAGAACTGAAGAACCTAGAAGACCCAAACTTGGGGAACCTAGAGGGGATGGGGAAAGGATGAATTCTGCCCCAAATCAAAGATATCTGACAAAACACAACAAAAAACCTAACCCAAATCTGCTAGAGAACCATGGAACCAAAGAGATTCATATTTGGGTAGCCTAGTGGGGTTTTGTAAAGGATAAATCCTTCCCAGTATTAAAGAAATCCGACCAAATATATTTTGTATCTATTTCAGCACATTGATTTTTTTTTTTTGCTTGATCCTAAACTGCTCTCACATAAAGTTGTTTCTTTCTACACCAATTTAGGTCTACTGAAACAAGAAATAAATAGGAGAGTGGACACTGAGAGCTAATTGAATGACTGAAGTTTTGGGCAGTTAGCACAAACACTGCTTGATTTCCACCTCCATTTCCATTTATCCCTATAAGGCAAAATGAAGTGAAAACTAAAAATTCAAAGGTTTCCTGCTAGTGAACGTTTGAACCTAGAAGACCCAAACTTGGGAAGGTTACAAAGGCTAGGTATAGGATGAATGCTACACATGATCAAAGAAATCTGGCCAAAATTAACCCTAACCCTAAAGCGAAATCTAATCCTAACTTGTTACAGAACCATTGAACCTAGAAGATGCAACCTTGGGGAACCTAGAGGGGATGGGGAAAGGACAAATTCTTCCCAGTATCAAAGATATCAGATGAAACATAACCCTAACCCTAAACCTAAACCTAATCCAAACCTGCTAGAGAACCATGAAACCTAAGAGACCATACTTGGGGAGCCTAGTGGGTTTTTGAAAAGGATGAATCCTGTCCAGTATCAAAGAAACATAACTAAAATATTTTATACCTATTTCAGCACATTGATTTTTTTTGCTTGATCCTAAAATGCTCTCAGATAAAGTTGTTTCTTTCTACATCAGCTTTGGTGTACTGTAACAAGGAACAAATCAGAGAGTGCACACTGAGAGCTAATTGAGTGAATGAAGTTTCAAGTAGCTAGCAGAAACAGTGTTTGATTTCCACCTCCATTTCCATTTATCCCTATAAGGCAAAATAAAGTGAAAACTGAAAATTCAAACGGTTTCCCCCAGCAAACATTTGAAACTAGAAGACCCAAACTTGGGGGACTAAGTAAGGGTAAGTAAAAAATGAATCCAACCAAGTATCAAAGAAATCCAACCAAACCTAAAACTAACCGTAATGCTAAAGAAAACCCTAAACCTAAAATAAACCTAAACCTAACCTAACCTGTTATGGAACTGATGAACCTAGAAGACCAAACTTGGGGACCCTACTGGGCCTTGGTAAAGGATGAATCCTTCAGAGTATCATAAAATCCAACCAAAAATATTTTGGATCTATTTCAGTATATTGATATTTTTAGGCTTGATTCTAAAATGCTCAGAGATAAAGTTTTTTCTTTCTACTTCAGCTGAGGTCTACTTCAACAAGAAACAAATGAGAGAGTGCTCACTGAGAACTAATTAACTGTAATTTCAAGAAGCTAGCACAAACACTGTTTGATTTTCACCTCCATTTCTATTCAACCCTACAAGGAAAAACGAAGTGAAACCTGAAAATTCAAATTGTTCCTGCCAGCAAACCTTTAAGCCCTGAAGACCCAAACTTGGGGAGCTTAGTAAGGCTAGGTAAAGGATGAATAACCAAGTATCAAAGAAATCCAACCAAACTTAACTCTCACCCTAATGATAACCCTAATCCTAACCCTAACAATAAACCTAAACCTAATACTAATCTATTAGGAAAACATTGCACCTAGAAGACCCAAACTTCGGGAGCCTAGTGGGGAAGGGTAAATGATGAATCCTGGCTAGTATCAATGAAATTTGACCAAAATATTTTTCAGCTATTTCAATATATGGATTTTTTTTTTTGCTTGATACTAAAATGCTCACAGATAAAGCTATTCCTTTCTACTTCAGCTTAGGTTTACTTCAAAACTGAAATAAGGAGAGAGTGCACACTGAGAGGTAATTGAGTGAGTGAAATTTCAAGCAGCACAAACTTTTTTGATTTGCACCTCCATTATTATTCATACTTATAATGCAAAATGTAATGAAACCTGAAAATGTTAACTGTGCCTGCCAGCAGACATTTGAATCTTAAAGACCCAAACTTGGGAGCTTAGTAAAGCTGGGTAATAGATAAATCCTGCCAAGTATAAAGGAAATCCAACCAATCCTCACCCTAATCCTAACACTAAACCTAAACCTAATCCTAAACTGTTAGAGAACTTTGAACCTCAAACTTGGAGAAACTAGTGTGGCTGGGTAAAAGATGAATCCTGCCCAGTATCAAATAAATCTTAACAAAAATAATTTGGAGCTATTTCAGGACATATATATTTTATTTCTTGATCCTAAAATACTCACAGATAAAGGTGTTGACTATACTTGAGCAGAGGTCTACTTAAACAACGAACAAATGAGAGAGTGCACTCTGAGACATAATTGAGTGAGTGAAGTTTCAAGAAGCTAGCACAAACCCTGTTTGATTTCCACCTCCATTTCCATTTGTCCCTGTAGCACAAATGAAGTGAAACCTGCAGTTTCAAACTGTTTCTGTCAGTGAACTATTCAGCCTAGAAGACCCCAAATTGAGGAGTTTAGTAAAGCTAGGTAAAGAATGAATCCTTCCCAGTATCAAATATATTACACCAAACCTAACCCTAACCCTGATGCTAAATCTAACCCTAAGCCAGACCCTAAACCGAACCTGTTAGAGAACCATGGGACCTAGATGACCCAAACTAAGGAAGCCTCCTTGGGCTGAGTAAAGGATGAATCCTGCCCAGTATCAAAGAAATCTGAGGAAAAATATTTTGGAGCTATTTCAGTACGTGGATACTTTTTTGCTTGAGCCTAAAATGCTCACAGATAAAGCTGTTTCTTTCTACTTCAGATTAGCTCTAATTCAAGAAGGAACAAAAGAGAGAGCCCACAAGGAGAACTAATTGAGTGAGTAAAGTTTATAGCACCTGTTTGAATTCCACTTCAATTTGTATTTATCCCTATAATGCAAAATGAAGTAAAACCTGAAAATTCAAACTGTTCCTGCCAGAGAACCATTGAACCTAGAAGACCCAAACGTGGGGAGCTTAGTAAGGCTAGGGAAAGAATGAATTTTGTCCTGTATCAAAGAAATCCAACCAAAGGTAACCCTAAACCTAATGCTAAACCTAACCCTAACTATAACCCTAAACCTCACTCTAACCTATTAGAGAATCATTGAACCAACAAGACCCAAATTTGGGGAGAGGAATGTGGCTGGGTTGAGGATAACTTCTGCCCAGTGTCAAAGAAATCCATCCAAAAATATTTTGGAGCTATTTCAGTACATGAGTATTTTTTTTGCTTGATCCCAAAATGTTCACAGATAAAGTTGTCCATTATATTCATCTGAGGTCTACTTCAACAAGAAACAAATGACAGAATGTACACTGAGACATAATTGAGTGAGTGACATTTCAAGCATCTAGCACAAACCCTGTTTGATTTCTTCCTCCATTTCAATTCATCCCTAAAAGGCAAAATGAAGTGAAACCTGAAAATTCAAACTGTTCCTCCAAGTGATCCTTTGAACTTAAAGGACCCAAACTTGGGGAGATTAGGAAGGCTAGGTAAGGATGAATGCTACACATTATCAAATAAATACAGCCATAACTAACCCTAACCCTAAAGCAAAATGTAAGTCTAACCTGTTCTAGAACTGTTGAACCTAGAAGACCCAAACTTGGGGAACCTAGAGGGGATGGGTAAAGGATAAAATATTCCCAGTATCAAAGATTCCAACAAAACATAACCCTAATCTTACTGTAAAACTAACCCAAACCTCTTAAAGAACCAAAGAACCTAGAAGACCTATATTGTAAAGCCTAGTGGGGTTGTGTAAAGGATGATTCCTGCCTTGTATCCTAGAAATCCAACCAAATATATTTTGGAGCTATTTCTGAACATTGATATTATTTTATCTTGATCCTAAAATGCTCTCAGATAAAGTTGTTTCTTTCTACACCACCTTAGGTCAACTGCAATAAGAAACAAATCAGAGAGTGGACACTGAAAGCTAATTCAGTGACTGAAGTTTCAAGCATCTAGTACAAACCCTGTTTGATTTACATCTCCATTTCCATTTATCCCTATAAGGCAAAATGAAGTGAAAACTGAAAATTCAAATGGTTGCTGCCAGTGAATGTTTGAACCTAGAAGACCCAAACTTGGGGAGATTAGGAAGGCTAGGTATAGGATGAATGCTACACATTATCAAAAATATCTGGCCAAAAACCCCCCCTAACCCAAAAGGAAATCTAACCCTACCCTGTTACAGAACCATTGAACCTAGAAGACCCAAACTTGGGCAACCTAGAGGGGATGGTAAAGGATAAAATCTGCCCAGTATCAAAGATATCCAACAAAACATAACCCTAAACCTAAACCTAACCATGGAACGTAGAAGATCCATACTTGGGGAGCCTAGTGGGGTTGTGTAATGGATGAATCCTGCCCAGTATCAAAGAAGTCCAACTAAAACCATTTAATAGCTAGTTCAGCACATTGATTTTGTTTGCTTGATCCTAAAATGCTCTCAAATAAAGTTGTTTCTTTCTACATCAACTTAGGTCTGTTGCAACAAGGAACAAATCAGAGAGTGCACACTGAGAGCTAATTGAGTGACTGAAGTTTCAAGCAGCTGGAACAAACCCTGTTTGATTTCCACCTCCATTTCCATTTATCTCTATAAGGCAAAATGAAGTGAAAACTGAAAGTTGAAAAGTTTCCTGCCAGTGAATGTTTGAACCTAGAAGACCCAAACTTGGGGAGCTTAGTTAGGCTAGGGGAAGGATGAATGCTCCCCAGTATCAAATAAATCTCACAAAGCCTAACCCTAAACCTAATGCTAAACCTGAACCTCACCTAAACCTAAACCTAACCCTAAACTATAAGAGAACCAATGAACATAGAAGACTCAAACTTGGGAAACTTAGTAAGAGTAGGTAAAGGATGAATCCAACCAAGCATCAAAGAAATCCAACCGAACCTAACACTAACCTTAATGCTAAGAAAAACCCAGCCCTAAAATAAACCTAAACCTAACCAAACCTATTATGGAAACTTTGAACCTAGAAGATCCAAACTTGGGGAACCTATTGTGCTGTTTTAAAAGATGAATCCTGCAGAGTATCATAAATATTCGATGAAAAATATTTTGGATCTATTTCAGTATATGGCTATTTTTAGGCTTGATGCTAAAATGCTCACAGATAAAGTTTTTACTTTCTACTGCAACTGAGGTCTACTGCAACAAGAAACAAATGAGAGCATGCACACTGAAAACTAATTGACTGAGTGAACTTTCAAGAAGCTAACACAAACACTGTTTGATTTTCACCTCCATTTTCATTCAAGCCTAAATGGCAAAATCAAGTGAAATCTGAAAATTCAAATTGTTCCTGCCAGAAAACCTTTAAACCTTGAAGACCCAAAAGTGGGGGAGCTTAGTAAGGCTGGGTAAAAGATGAATATTACCAAGTATCAAAGAAATCCAACCAAACTTAACTCTCACCCTAATATTAACCCTAACCCTAAACCTAACAATAAACCTAAACCCAACCCTAACCTGTTAGGGAACCATTGAACCTAGAAGACCCAATCTTTGGGAGCCTAGTTGGGTGGGTTTTAAGCTGAATTCTGTGTATTATCAAAGAAATCTGACCAAAATATTTTTTAGCTATTTCAATATATGGACATTTTTTTGCTTGATCCTAAAATGCTCATAGATAAACTTTCCCTTTGTACTTCAACTTAGGTCTACTTCAAAATGGAAAAAAGGAGAGCATGCTGAGAACTAATTGAGTGAGTGAAGTTTTAATCAGTTAGCACAAACCCTTTTTTATTTTCACCTCCATTTCCATTCATTCCTATGACGCAAAATGTAGTAAAACCTGAAAATTTAAACTGTGGCTCCTAATGAACCTTTTAACTTTGAAGACCCAAACTTGGGGAGCTTAGTAGGGCTAGGTAAAGGTTGGATCCTGCCAAGTATATAGGAAATCCAACCAAACCTTACCCTAACCCTAAGGCAATACTATCCCATTAGAGAACCTTTGAACCTAAAAGACCATAACTTGAAGAGACTAGTGTGGCTTGGTAAAAGATGAATCCTACTCAGTATCAAAAAAATCTTACCAAAAATATTTTAAGGCTATTTCAGGACATGGATATTTTATTGCTTGATCCTAAAAATGCTAACAGATAAAGCTGTTTTTCATACATCAGCAGAGGTCTACTTCAACAAAAACCAAACAAGATAGTGAACACTGAGACATAATTGAGTAAGTGAATTTTCATGAAGCTATCACAAACCTTGTATGATTTCCACCTCCATTTCCATTTGTCCCTGTAGTGCAAAAAAAAGTAAAATGTGAAAATTCAAACTTTTCCTGCCAGCAAACCATTGAACTTAAAAGACCCCAAATTGGGGAGCTTAGTAAAATTAGGAAAAAAATGAATCCTTCCCAGTATCAAAGACATTACAACAAACCTAACCCTAACCCTGATGCTAAATGTAACCCTAAGCTAGATCCTAAACCTATCCCTAACTTGTTAGAGAACCATGGAACGTAGATGACCCAAATTAAGGGAGCCTCCTGGGGCTGAGTATAGGATGAATCCTGCACAGTATCAAAGAAATCTGAGGAAAAATATTTTGGAGCTATTTCATTACGTGTATTTTTTTTTTTTGGTTGATCCTAAAATGCTCACAGATAAAGCTGTTTTTTATACTTCAGATTAGCTCTACTTCAAGAAGGAGCAAAAAAGTGAGTGTGCATTGAGAACTAATTGAATGATTGAGGTTTGAGACAGCTAACACAAACCCTGTTTGATTTCCACCTCCATTTCTATTCATCAAGAGAAGTCAAAATGAAGTAAAACCTGAAAATTCATATGTCTCCTGCCAGCAAACATTTGATACTAAAAGACCAAAATTTTGGGAGCTTAGTAAGGCTAGGTAAAGGGTAAATCCTGTCAAGTATCCAGTAATTCCACCTAAACCTAACACTAACCCTAATGCTAAACCTAATCCTAACCCTAAGCTGTTAGAAAACCATTGAACCTTAAAGATCTAAACATAGAAAACCAAGTGCGGCTGAGCAAAGGATGAATTTGCCCAGTATCAAAGAAATCTGACCAAAAATATGTTGGAGCTATTTCTGTACATGGATATATTTTTTCTTGATCCTAAAATGCTCACAGATAAAGCTGTTTCTTTCTACTTCAGCTTAGGTGTGGGAAGCCATTCTCACACATGACTGAGATACCTCCCTGACTGGATGTGAGGCATTCATACCAGCTGAGTCAGAGCTTTCCCCACCCTTTCCAGGTGCTAAGGCTTGTCCATGTGGGGGTGTGACTGACTATTAACCTGGAAACCAGTCACTGACCCTGACTTTGGAATGCTGTCTCTCTCGACCTTCATTGGATGGAATTTTCTCCTGTTTTTTGCTTCCCAATAAAAGTCCACTCTCTGTCATACTCCTTCCTCTTTCCTGCTGGTGTCTTGTGTAAACCTCACTACCGCCAGGTGGCTCGAGGCAGGAGCAAGGAAGGGCTGTCTCTGAGCTGGGCAAGAAAAAGGTAAATTGAGTTTATGTGTCTTTATTTTGATCTCACTAGTTAACTTCTATGTTTTGAACCTCTAGTATGAAGCTAGCATGCCGGTCACACAGCAGACTTAGGTCTGCTTCAACAAAGAACAAATGAGAGTGTGCACACTGAGAACAAATTGAGTGAGTGAAGTTTCAAGCAGCTAGCACAAAACCTTTTTGATTTCCACCTCCATTTTAATTCACCCTATCAGGCAAAATGAAGTGAAACCTCAAAATTCACGTTTCCTTCCAGGGAAAATTTGAACAAAGAAGACCCAAAGTTGAGGAGCTTAGTAAGGTAGGTAAAGGATGAATCTTTACAAGTATCCAAGAAATCCAACCAAATTTAATGCTAACCCTAACCCTACACCTAATTTTATCCCTATCACTAACCCTAATTCTAACATAACCTGTTAGAAAACCATTGAACCTGAAAGACCCAAACATGGGTAACCAAGTGGGGTTGGGTAAAGGATGCATTCTGCCCAATATCAAAGAAATCTGACCAAAAATATTTTTCAGCTATTTCATTACATTGATTTTTTTTTACTTGATACTAAAGTGCTTGAATATATAGCTGTTTCTTTCTACTTCAGCTTTGGTCTGCTTCAACAAGGAAAAAATGAGAAGGTGCACAATGAGAACAAATTGAGTGAGTAAAGTTTCAAGCAGATAGCAGAAACCCTGGTTGATATCGACCTCCATTTCCATTCATCCTTGTAAGGCAAAATGAAGTGAAACCTGAACATTCAAAGTGTTCCTGCCAGTGAACATTTAAACCTAGAAGACATAATCTTAGGTAGATAAGTCAGGCTAGGAAAAGAATGAATACTTCCAAGTATCAAAGAAATTCAACCAAACATGACCCTAGGAAATCCAACCAAATGAGAGGGTTTGGTATCCAAGAAATCCAACCAAATCATTTTTTACCTAATTCTAACCTAATGATAACCCTAAACCTAACCCTAACCCAAACCCTTAACCTAAGCCTAACCTGTTAGAGAACCACTGAACCTAGAAGACCCAAACTTGGGGAGTTTAGTAATGCTAGGTAAAGGATGAATGCTGCCTAGTATCAAAGAAATCCAACCCAAACTAACCCTAACCCTAAACCTAAACCTAACTTCATCCTGTTAGAGAATGTTGAACCTAGAAGATTCAATGGGGAGCCTGGTAAGGTTGGGTAAAGGTAGAATCCTTCACAGTTTCAAAGAATCTGAACAAAAATGTTTTAGAACTATTTCAGTACATGGATATTATTCTGTTTGTTTTTAAAATGCACACAGATTCAGCTTTTTCTTTCTACTTCAGCTAAGAGTTATTTCAACAAGGAGCAACCCAGAAAATATACACTGAGAACAAATTGAGTGAGTGAAGTTTGAAGCAGCTAGCACAAACCCTGTTCATTTTCACCTGGTTCTTGCCAGCTAATGTTTGAATCTTGAAGACCAAAATGTTGGGGAACATAGTAAGGCTAGGTAAATGATGAATCCTGACAAGTATCAAAGAAATCTAACCAAACCTAACCCTAATCCTAATCCTAAACCTAACCCTAATCCTAACACTAATCCTAACACCAACCTGTTTTAGAAAGTTTGAACCTAGAAGATCCAAACTTCGGTGGCCTAGTGGGGCTTGGTAAAAAAATGAATTCTGCCCACTATCAAAGAAATCCGACCAAAAATATTTTGGAGCCATTTCAATACACGTATATATTTTTTTGATTCTAAAATGCTCACAGATAAAGCAGTTTCTTTCTACTTCATCTTAGATCTACTTCAACAAAGAAAAAGTGAGAGTGCACACTGAGAACTAATTGAATGAGTGAAGTTTTAAGATGCTAGCACAAACCCTGTTTGATTTTCACTTTCATTTCCATTGATTCCTGTATTGCAAAAAGAAATGAAACCTGATAACTCAAACAATTTCTACCAACGAACTGTTTAACCTAGAAGACCCAAATTTGGAAAGTGTAGTAAGGCTAGGTGAAGGATGAATCCTTCCAAGTATCAAAAAAATTCCACCAAACTTAACCCTTACACTAAAGTTAAACCTAAACCTAAACCTAACCCTAAATCTAACACTAACCTGTTAGAAGACACAAACTTAAGGATATTAGTAGGCTACGTAAAAAAAAAAGAAAAAAAAAATTCTGCCCAATAACAAATAAATCCAATCAAACCTAACCCTAACCTTAACAATAATAATAAAACTTACCCGAAGTGTTAGAGAACCATTGAACCTAGAAGATCCAAACTTGGGAAGCCTTGTGGGGGTGGGTTAAGGATGAATCTTGCACAGTATATAAAAAATACATCCAAAAATATTTTGGAGCTAATTCAATAAATGTATGTATGTATGTGTATGTGTGTGTGTGTATTTCTTGATCCTAAAATGCTCATAGGTAAAGCTTTTTTCTTTCTATTTCAGCTTAGGTATACTTCAATACTGAACAAAGGAGAGAGCGCACACTGAGAACTAACTAAGTGTGTGAAGTTTCAAACAGCTAACACAAACCCTTTTGATTTACACCTTCATTTCCATTTATCTCTATGTAACAAAATAAAGTTAAACCTGAAAACTCAAACTCTCTCTTCCAGCAAACTGTTTACCTAGAAGATACAAACTTGGAAATCTTAGTAAGGCTAGTTAAAGAATGAATCATCCAGACAAACTTAACTCTAACCCTAACACTAAACCTAAACCTAACCCTAATCTGTTAGAGAACCATATAACCTAGAAGACTCAAACTTGGGGAGCCTAGTGGGGCTGGGAAATGAATGAATTCTGCCCAGTATCAAATAAATCCACCCAAAAATATTTTGGAGCTACTTCAGTACATAGATACTTTTTTTCTTGATCCTAAAAGGTTTACAGATAAAGCTGTTTCTTTCTTCTTAAGATTAGGTCTACTTCAAAAGAACAAATGAGAGAGTACACACCGAGAACTATTTGAATGAGTGAAGTTTCAAGCAGCTAGCACAAACCCTGTTTGATTTCCACCTCCATTTCCATTCATACCTAGAGTACAAAACAAAGTGAAACTTGAAAATTCAAACTATTCCTGATATTAAACCATTAAACCTAGAAGACTCAAAATTAGGGAGCTTAGTAAAGCTAGGTAAAGGATGAAACCTGCCCAGTATCATAGAATTCCAACAAAACATAACATTAAACCTAATCCTAAACCTAACCCTAACCTGTTAGAGAACCTAGAAGACTAAACTGGGGAGCCTAGTGGAGATGGACAAAGGATGAATCCTGCCCAGTTTCAAAGAAATATGACAAAAAATATTTGGACTTATTTCAATACGTGGATTTTTTTTGCTTGATCTAAAATGCTCACAGATAAAGCTGTTCCTTTCTACTTCAGCTTAGATCTTCTTCAACAAGGAACAATGGAGTGAGTTCACACTGAATACTAATTGAGTGAATGAAGTTTCAAGCAGCTAGCAAAAACTCTTTTTAAAAATTTCTACCACCATTTTCATTCATTTCTAAAGAGCAAAAAAAAAGTGAAACCTGAAAATTTAAACTGTGCCTGTCAGCAAACCATTAAACATAGAAGAGCAAAAATTGAGGAGCATAGGAAGGCTAGGTAAAATATGAATCCTCCAAAGTATCAAAGAAATCCTACCAAACCTAACACTAACCTTAAAGCTAAACCTAACCCTAACCATAAACCTAAAACTAACTTGTTGGAAAACCGTGAAACCTAGAAGTCCCAAATTTAAGGAGCTTTGTAAGGCTAGGTAAAGGATGATTCCTGCCCAGTATCAAAGAAATCTGAACAAACCTAACCCTAACCATGATGCTAACCTGAACATTAACCATAACAATACTCCTAAACATAAACCTAACCACTTAGAAAACCATTGAACCTAGAAGATCCAAACTTGAAGATCGTTGTGGGAGGGGTAAAGGATGAATTCTGCCTAGTATATAAGAAATCTGACCAAAAATATTTTGGAACTATTTCAAAACTATTTTTGCTTGATGCTAAAATGCTCACAGATAAAGCTATTCCTTTCTACTTCAGCTTAACATCTACTTCAACACTGAACAAAGAGTGTACACTGAGAACTAATTGAGGGAGTAAAGTTTCAAGCAGCTAGCAAAAATGTGTTTGATTTTCACCTCCATTTCCATTCATTCCTGAAGCACAAAAAGAAGTGAAACCTGAAATTTCAAACTCTTCTTGCCAGCAAACCATTGAACCTAGAAGACCCAAACTTTGCTGAGCTTAGTAAGGCTAGGGACACTATGAATCCTGCCAAATATCAAAGAAATCCAACCAAACCTCATCCTAACCTTAAAGCTAAACCTTACCCTAATCCTACCCTAAACATAACCCTAACCTGTTAGAGAACTATTGAACCTTGAAGACCCAAAATTGGGAAGCCTAGTGTGGCTGGGTAAAGGAAGAATTATCAAAGTAATCTGACCAAAAATATTTTGGAGCTTTTGGATCTATTTCAGTACATGGATAATTTGCTTGATCCTAAAGTGCTCACAGATAAAGCTGTAACTTTCTAATTCTGATTAGGGCTTCTTCAACAAAGAACAAACTAGAGAGTGTACACTGAGAATTAATTGAGTGAATGAAGTTTCATGCAGCTATCAAAACCCCTGTTTGATTTTCACCCTCAATTCCATTGATACCTATCAGACAAAATGAAGTGTAACTTGAAAATTTAAACTGTTTCTGCAAATGAACACTTTTACCTAGAAGACATAAACTTTAAAAGCTTAATAAGAGTAGCTAAAAAATAAATACAGCAGAATATCAAAGAAATACAACCAAAAAAACCACTAACCCTAACCCTAATGCTTAACCTAAACCTAAACCTAACCATAAGTTGTTAGAGAATGATTAACCTAGAAGATCCAAACTTGGGGAGCCTAGTGGGAATGGGTAAAGAATGAATCTTGGACAGTATCAAAGAAATCTGACCAAAAATATTTTGGAGCTATTTTGCACATTGATATTTTTCTGCTTGATCCTAAAATGTTCACCAATAAAGCTGTTTTTATCTACTTTAGCTTAGGGCTTCTTCAACAAAGAACAAACGAGAGAGTCCACAGTGAGAACTAATTGAGTGAGTGAAGATTCAAGCAGCTAGCACAGACCCTATTTGATTTCCACCTGCATTTTCACTCTTCCTTATAGTTTAAAAAGTAGTGAAACATGAAAATTCAAACTGTATTTGCCAGTGAACCATTGAACTTAAAAGACTCAAAATTAGGGAGCTTAGTAAGGCTAGGTAAAGGGTGAATCCAGCCCAGTATCAAAGAAATCCAATAAAATTTAACCCTAACCGCAAAACTAAACCTAATCCTAACCTGTTAGAGAACCATGAACCAAGAAAATCAACATACAAGGAGCCTAGTGAGGCTGGGTAAAGGATGAATCCTGCCGAGAATAAAAGAATTCCAACCAAAAATATTTTGGAGCTATATCAGTATGTGGATATATTTTTGTTGCTTGATCCTAAAATGCTCACAGATATAGCTGTTTCTTTCTACTTCAGCTTAGGTATACTTCAATACTGAAGAGCTATTAAAGAGATATTGCAACAGAGAGTGCACACTGAGAACTCATTGACTGACTGAAATTTCAAGCTGCTAGCACAAACCCTATATGATTTCCACCTCCATTTCCATTCATTCCTATAAGGCAAAAATGAAGTGAAACGTGAAAAGTCAAACTGTTTCTGCCAGTGAACCTCTGAACCTAGAAGACCCAAACTTAGGGAGCTTAGAAAGGCTAGGTAAAGGATGAATCCTGCCAAGTATCAAAGAAATCCAACCAAACCTAACCCTAAAGATAAACCTAACACTAACACTACTCCTAAACACAACACTACACTGTTTGAGAAAGGTTGAACCTAAAAGACCCAAAATTCAGCGGCCTAATGAGGCTGGGTAAAGGATGAATCCTGCCCTGTATCAAATAATTCCAACCAAAATTATTTTGGAGCTATTTCAATACATGCATTTTTTTGCTTGATCCTAAAATGCTCACAGATAAAGATGTTTCTTTCTATTTTAGCTTAGGTCTCTTTCAAGAAGAAACAAATAAGAGAGTGCACTCTGAGAACTAATTGAGTGAGTGAACTTTCAAGCAACTAGCACAAAACCTGTTTGATTTGGACCACCATTTCTATTCATGCCTATAGCACAAAAACAAGTGAAACCTGAAAATTCAAACTGTGCCTGCTAGAGAACCATTGAATTTAGAAGACCCAAACTTGGGGAGCTAAGTAAGGCTAGGTAAAAAATGAATCCTGTCAAGTATTGAGGAAATCCCACCAAACATAACCCTATGCCTAAAGCTAAATATAACACTAACCCCAACCCTAAAATTAACCCTAAACTGTTAGAGATCTGTGGAACCTAGGAGATCCAAAGGTAAGGAGCTTAGTAAGGCTAGGTAAAGGAGGAATCCTGCCCAGTAACAAAGAAATCCAAGCAAATCTAACCCTAATGCTATCACTAATCCTAACCCTAAACCTAACAATAATTCTAAACTTCACCCTAACATGTTAGAGAATCATTGAACCTAGAAGTCCCACAGTTAGGGAGTCTTGTGGGGATGGGTAAAGGATGTATCCTTCCTAGTATATAAGAAATGTGACCAAAAATATCTTGGCACTATTTCAATAAATGAATTTTTTTCTTGATGCTAAAATGCTCACAGATAAAGCTATTCCTTTCTACTTCAGCTTAAGTCGACTTCAACACTGAACAAAGGAGATTGCACACTGAGAAATAATTGAGTGATTGAAGTTTCAAGAAGCTACCACAAACCCAGTTTTATTTCTGCCTCCATTTTCATTTATTCCTGAAGTACAAGAAGACATGAATTGTGAAAATTCAAACTGTTCCTGCCAGCGAACCATTGAAACTAGAAGATCCAAACTTGGGAACCTTGTGGGGTTGAGTAGAGGAAGAATCCTGCCCAGTATATACGAAATGCAAACAAAAATATTTTGGCGCTATTTCAATAAATGTATTTTTTGTGCTTGATGCTAAAATGCTCACAGATAAAACTATTCCTTTCTACTTGATCTTAGGTCGACTGCAACACTGAACAAATGAGAGAGTGTACACTGAATACTTACTGAGTGACTGCTGTTTCAAGCAGATAGCCCAAATTCGATTTGATTTCCACCTTCATTTCTTTTTATTCCTATGAGGCAAAATGAAGTGAAATCTGAAAATTCAAAATGTTTCTTCAAGGGAAATCTCTGAACCTTGAAGACCCAAACTTGGGGCACTTAAAAGGCTAGGTAGACGATATATACTTCCAAGTATAAAAAAAATCCAACCAAACCTAACCATAACCCTAATGCTAAACCAAACCCTAATCCTAACTCCAAATTTAAAACTAACTTGTTTGAGACATGTTGAACCAAAAAGACTCAAATTTTGATGGCCTAGTGGGGCTAGCTAAATAATGAATCTTGCCCAATATCAAAGAAATCCAACAAAAATATTTTGGAGCTATTTCAGTACATGCATATTTTTTGTTTGATCCTAAAATGCTCACAGATAAAGTCGTTTCTTTCTACTTCAGCTTAAGTTTAGTTGATCAAGGAAAAAATAGGAGAGTGCACACTGAGATCAACTTTAAAGCAGTTAGCACAAACCTTGTTTGATTTGCACCACCCTTTTTCTTTATGTCCATAGTGCAAAAAGAAGTGAATCCTGAAAATTCAAACTGTGCCTGCCAGTGAACCTTGGAATTTAGAAGACCCAAACTTGGGGATATTAGTGAGGATAGGTAAATGATAAATCCTGCCAAGTATCAAAGAAATTTTACTAAACTTAATCCTAACCCTAAAGGTAAACCTAACCCTATCCCTAACCCCAAACATAAACCTATCTTGTTAGAGAATCTTAGAACCTAGAAGACCGGAACTTATGGAACTCAGTACAGCTAGGTAAAAGATGAATCCTGACAAGTAATAAAGAAATCTAATAAAACCTCACAGTAACCCTATTGCTAAGCCTAAATCTAACCTTAACTATGATCCTAAACCTCATCCTTACCTTTTAGAGGATCATTGAACCTAGAATACCAAACTTGGGAAGCCTTGTGGAGATGGATAAAGAATAAATCCTTCCCATTATATAAGAAAAGCAACCAAAAATAAATATTTTGGTGCCATTTCAATAAATGGATATATATTTATCTTGATGCTAAAATGCTCACAGATAAATCTCTTTCTTTCTACTTCAGCTTAGGGCTTCTTCATCAAAGAACAAATGAGACAGTAGACACTGAGAAGTAATTGAGTGAGTGAAGTTTCAAGAAGCTAGACAAACCCTGTTTGATTTCCATCTCCATTTCCACTGACCTCTATCAGACAAAATGAAGTAAAACCTAAAAATTCAAACTGTTCCTGCCAGTAAGCCTTTGAACCTAGAAGACACAATATTAGGAAGCTTAGTAAGGCTAGGTAAAGGATGAATCCAGCTCAGTATCAAAGAAATCCAATGAAACCAAATTCTAACCCTAATGCTAAACCTAACCTAACCTGTTAGAGAACCATGGAACCTAGAAGACAAAGACAAGGGGAGATTAGTATGGCTGGGTAAAGGATGAATCCTGCCCAGTATCAAAGAAATCCTACCAAAAATATTTTGGAGCTATCTTAATGCATGGATATTTTTTGCTTGATGCTAAAATGTACACAGATAAAGCTATTCCTTTATACTTCAGCTTAGGTCTACTTCAACACTGAACAAAGGTTATAGCGCACACTGAGAACTTATTGAGTGACTGATGTTTCAAGCAGATAGCACAAATTCTATTTGATTTATACTCCATTTCCATTCATCCCTATAAGGCAAAATGAAGTGATACCTGAAAAATCAACTGTTTCTTCAAGCAAATCTCTGAACCTCATCAACCCAACCTTGGGGAGCATAGAAAACCTAGGTAAAGGAGAAATCCTGCCAAGTATCAAAGAAATGCAACCAAACCTAACTCTAACCATAGCACTAAACTTTACCCTAAAACTTATAATAAATTTAAAAATAACTTTTTTGAGAAACATTGAACCTTTAAGATCCAAATTTTGATGGCATACTGGGGCTGAATAAAGAATGAATCTTGTCCTCTATCAAAGAAATCTGACAAAAAATATTGTGGAGCTATTTCAGTACATGCATATTTTTTTTGCTTGACCCTAAAATGCTCACAGATAAAGCTATTTCTTTCTATTCAGCTTACGTCTACTTCAACACTGAACAACATAGAGAGTGCACACAGAGAAATAATTGAGCTAGTGAAGTTTCAAGCAGCTACTACAAACCCAGTTTGATTTCTGCCTTCATTTCAATTCATTTCTGAAGCACAAAAGATGTAAAACCTGACAATTCAAACTGTTCCAGCCAGTGAACAATTGAACCTAGAAGACCCCAAATTTGGGAGCTTTGTAAAGCTAGGTGCAGTATAAATCATACCAAGTGTTGAAGAAACCCAACAAAACATAACCCTAACTCTAACGCTAAATTTTACCCTAACCCAAATCCTAAACCTAACCCTATCCTGTCAGTGAACCATTGAACCTTGAAGACCCTAACTTGGGGAGCCAAGTGGGGCTGGGTAAAGGATAAAACCTTATTTTGCTTTATCCTAAAATGCTCACAGATGAAACTGTTTCTTTCCACTTCAGCTTAGTTCTAGTTCAACAAGGAAAAAATAAGAGAATGCACACTGAGAACTAATTGAGTGAGTCAACTTTCAAGCAGCTAGCACAAACCCTACTTGAATGTCACCACCATTTCCCTTCATGCATATAGTGCAAAAAGAAGTGAAACCTGAAAATTCAAACTGTGTCTGGCATTGATCCATTGAATTTAGAAGACCTAAACTAGGGGAGCTTAGTAAGGCTAGGTAAAAGATGAATTCTGTCAAGTATCAAAGAAATCCCACCAAACCTAACCCTAAGCCTAAAGCTAAACCTAACATTAACACTAACCCTAAACCTAACCCTAACTTGTTACAGAACCTTGGAACTTGAAGACCCAAAATTAAAGAGCTTAATATGGCTAAATAAAAAATTAATCCTGCCCAGTAACAAAAAAAATCCAACAAAACCTAACCCCAACCCTAACCATAACCCCAACAATAATCCTAAACCTCACCCTAAACTGTTAGAGAATTGTTGAACCTCGAAGATCTGAACTTGTGGAGCCTTGTGGGGCTTGGTAATGGATGAATCCTGCCAAGTGTCAAAGAAATGTGAAAAAAACAAACATTTTGGCACTATTTCAATAAATGGATTTTAATTTTTTGCTTGGTGCTAAAATGCTCACAGATAAAGCTATTTCTTTCTGGTTCAGCTTAGGTCTACTTCAATACTGAACCAAAGAGAGAGTGCACAATGAGGAATAATTGAGTGAGTAAAGTTTCAAGCAGCTACCACAAACACAGTTTGATTTCTACCCTCATTTCCACTTATTCCTGCAGCACAAAAAGAGTGAGACCTGAAAATTCAAACTATTTCTGCCAGCGAAGCATTGAACCTAGAAGACCCAAACGTTGGTTGTTTAGTAACACCAGACCCTAGGTACAGTATGAATTCTGCCAAAGAAATCCAACAAAACCCAACCCTAACTCTAACACTAAACCTTACCCTAACCCAAACCATAAACCTAAACCTAACCTCTTAGAGAATGTTTATACCTTGTAAAACCAAACTTTGGGAGCCTAGTGGGGCTGGGTAAAAGAAGAACCCTTTCCAGTTTCAAAGAAATCCAACCAAAAGGTTTTGGAGCTATTTCAGTACATGAATACTCTTTTGCTTGATCCTGAATTTCTCACAAATAAAGCTGTTTCTTTCTACTTCAGCTTAGAGCTTCTTCAACAAAGAACAAACAAGAAAGTATACATTGGGATCTAATTGATGGAGTGAAGTTTCAAAAAGCTAGAAAACCCTGTTTGATTTCCATTTCCATTTTCAATATCCCATCAGACAAAATGAAGTAAAACCTAAAAATTCAAACTGTTCCTGCCAGTGAGCCTTTGAACCTAGAAGACCCAATATTAGAGAGCTTAGTAAGGCTAGGTAAAGGATGAATCCAGCCCAGGATGAATGAAATCCCATGAACCCAAATTCAAACCCTAACCCTAAACCTAACCCTAACCTGTTAGAGAACCATGGAACCGAGAAGACAAAGACAAGGGGAGCTTAGTGTTGCAGGGTAAAGGATGAATTCTGCCCAGTATCAAAGAAATCCTACCAAAAATATTTTGGAGCTATTTTAATACATGTATATTTTTTCTTGATGCTAAAATGCACACAAATATAGCTATTCCTTTCAACTTCAACTTAGTTCTACATCAACACTGAACAAAGGAGAGATGCACACTGAGAACTTATTGAGTGACTGATGTTTCAAGCAGAGAGCACCAATTCTGTGTGATTTACACCTTCATGTCAATTCATCCTTATAAGGCAAAATGAAGTGATATCTGAAAGTGCAAACTGTTTCTTCAAGCAAATCTCTGAACACCCAGTTTAGTAAAGCTAGGTAAAGAATGAATCTGGCCAAGTGTCAAAGAAATCCAACCAAACCAATCCTAATCCTAAGGCTAAACCTAACCCTAACACTAACACTAAATTTAAAAGTATCCTGTTTGGGAAACATTGAAACTAAAAGACGCAAATTTTGATGGCCTATTGGGGCTGGGTATAGAATGAATCTTGCCCAGTATCAAAGAAATCCAACAAAAAATTTTGTGGAGCTATTTAAGTATATGCACATTTATTTTTCTTGATCCTAAAACACTCACAGATAAAGCTACTACTTTCTACTTCAGTTTAGGTCTACTTCAGCACTGAACAAAGGAGAGGGTGTACACTGAGAAATAATTTAGTGAGTCAAATATCAAGCAGCTACCACAAACCAAGTTTGTTTTATGCCTTCATTGCCATTCATTCCTGAAGTGCAAAAAGACATGAAACCTGAAAATTCAAACTGTTCCTGTCAGCAAATCATTGAACCTAGAAGATCCAAACTTTGGGAGGTTAGTAAGGCTAGGAACAGTAGGAATCCCGCCTATTATCAAAGAAATTTGACAAAACCTAACCCTAACACTAACACTAAACCTTTCCCTAAAAGTAACACTAACCTGTTAGAGAACCTTTGAACCTTGAAGACCCAAACTTGGGAAGCTTAGTGGGGAGGATAAATGATGAATCCTGCCCAGTATCAAATAAATCTGACAAAAATATTGTGGAACTATTTCAGTACATCCATATATTATTGCTTGATCCTAAAATGCTCACAGATAAAGTTGTTTCTTTATACTTAAACTTAGGTCTAGTTCAACAAAGGAAAAAATTAGAGAGTGCACACTGAGATTGAGTGAGCAATTGAGTGAGTCAACTTTCAAATAGCTAGCACAAACCCTGTTTGATTTGGACCACCATTTTCCTTAATGCCTACAGCACAAAAAGAAGTGAAACCTGAAAATTCAAACTGCTTGGCTGCGAACCACTGAATTTAGAAGACCCAAACTTGGGGTGCTTAGGAAAACTAGGTAAAGCATGAATCCTGCCAGGTATCAAAGATATCCCACCTAACCTAACCCTAAGCCTAAAGCTAAACCTAACCCTATCACTAACCATAAACTTTACCCTAACTTGTTAGAGAACCTTGGAATGTAGAAGACCCAAAATTAAAGAGCTTAGTATGGCTAAATAAAAGATAAATCCTGCCCAGTAACAAATAAATCCAAACAAATCTAACCATAACCCTATCGCTAACTCTTACCCTAACCCTAACCTTACCCTAATCTGTTAGAGAATCATGTAACCTAGAAGAACCAAACATGGGGAGCCTTGAGAGCTGGGTAAATGATGAATTCTGCCCAGTATATAAGAAATGTGAACAAAACTCTTACCCTTACCCTAACCTCACCCTAATCTGTTAGAGAATCATGTAACCTAGAAGAACCAAACATGGGGAGCCTTGAGAGCTGGGTAAATGATGAATTCTGCCCAGTGTATAAGAAATGTGAACAAAAAATTTTTGGCGCTACTTCAATAAATGGATGTTTTGGGGTTTTTTTTTTTTGCTTTATGCTAAAGTGCTCACAGATAAAGCTCTTCCTTTCTACTCTAGCTTAGGCCTACATCAATCCTGAACAAAGAGAGAGTGCACACTAAGAAATAATTGAGTGACTGAAGTTTCAATCAGCTACCACAAACCCAGTTTGATTTCTACCTCTATTTCCATTCATTCCTGTAGCACAAAAAGAAGTGAATCCTGAAAATTAACAAACTGTTCCTGCCAGTGAACCATTGAACCTAGAAGACCCAAACTTTGAGAGCTTAGTAAGGCTATGTAGAGTATGAATCCTGCCAAGTATCATAGAAATCCAACAAAACTTAACCCTAAGCATAACATTAAACCTTACCCTAACCCTAACCCTAAACCTAATCCTAACTTGTTAGAGAACCGTTGAACCTTGAAGACCCAAACTTGGAGAGCCTAGTGGGGCTGGGTAAAAGTTGAATCCTTTACAGTTTCAAAGAAACCTGACCAAAAATATTTGGAGCTATTTCAGTACATGGATACTTTTTGTTTTATCCTAAAATGCTCACAGATAAAGCTAATTCTTTCTACTTCAACTTAGGGCTTCTTCAACATAGAACAAACAAGAGAGTACACACTGAGATATAATTGATTGAATGAGTTGAAAAAAGCTAGCACAAACCCTGTTTGATTTCCATCTACATTTCCAATAATCCCATCAGACAAAATGAAGTAAAACCTAAAAATTCAAACTGTTTCTGCCAGTGAACCATTATACCTAGAGTACCCAATATTAGGGAGCTTAGTAAGGCTAGGTAAAGAATGAACTCATCCCAGTATCAAAGAAATCCAATGAATGTAAATTCTAACCCTAACCCTAAGCCTAACTCTTACCTGTTAGAGAACCATGAAACCTAGAAGACAAACAGAAGGGGCGCTTAGTGTGGTTGAATAAAGGATAAATACTGCCCAGTATCAAAGAAATAGGACCAAAAATATTTTAGAGCTATTTCAATACATGGATTTTTTTTGCTTGATGCTGCAATGCTCATAGATAAAACTATTCCTTGCTACTTCAGCTTAGGTATTCTTTACACTGAAAAAATGAGAGACTACACACTGGGAAGTTATTGAGTGACTGATGTTTCAAGCAGCTAGCACAAATTCTGTTTGATTCCCACCTCCATTTTCATTCATCCCTATAAGACAAAATGAAGTGAAATCTAAAAATTCAAACTGTTTCTTCAAGCAAATCTATGAACCTCGATAGAACCAAAGTTGGGGAGCTTAGAAAGGCTAGATAAAGGATGAATTCTGCCAAGTATTAAAGAAATTACACCAAACCTATCCCTAAAACTAATGCTAAACCTAACTGTAACCCTAAACCTAAATTTAAAAATAACCTGTTTGATAAATGTTAAACCTAAAAACCCAAATTTCCATGGCCTAGTGGGGATGAATAAACAATGAATCTTGCCAAGTATCAAAGAAATCTGACAGAAAATGTTAAGGAGCTCTTTTAGTACATGCATTTTTTTTTTGCTTGATTCTAAAATGCTCACAGATATTTCAGTTTAGGTCTAGTTTAACAAGGAAATAATAAGAGAGTGCACCCTGAGAACTAATTGAGTGAGTCAACTTTAAAGCAGCTATTACAACCCTGTTTGATTGGCACCACCATTTTCCTCCATGCCTGAAGTGCAAAAAGAAGTGAAACCTGAAAATTCAAACTGTGCCTGGAAGTGAACCTTTGAATTTAGAAGTAAAAAATTGGGGAGCTTAGTAAGGATAAATAAAGGATGAATGCTGCCAAGTATCAAAGAAATCAAACCACACCTAACCCTCACCATAAAGCTCAACCTAACCTATCCATAACCCTAAACCGAACACAAACTTGTTAGAGAACCTTGGCACATAGGAGACCTAAATGTAATGAGCTTAGTATGGCTAGGAAAAAAATGAATTCTTCCCAGTAACAAAGAAATCCAACCAAACCTAACCCTTACCCTATTGCTAACCATAACCCTAACCATAACAATAATCCTAAACATCACCCTAACCAGTTAGAGAATAGTTGAACCTAAGACCCAAACGTGGGGAGCCTAGTGGGGCTGGGTTACATATAAATCCAGCCTAGTATATAAGAAATGTAAACCAAAAAAATTTGGGCACTATTTCAATAATTGGTATTTTTTTTGCTTGATGCTATAATGCACACAGATAAAACTATTCCTTTCTACTTCAGCTTAGGTCTACTTCAACAATGAACAAAAGGAGAGAGTGCACACTGAGAAATAATTGATTAAAGTTTCAAGCAGCTACCACAAATCCAGTTTGTTTTGTGCCTCCATTTCCATTCATTCCTGAAGTGCAAAATGATGTGAAACCTGAAAATTCAAACTGTTTCTGCCAGTGAACCATTGAATTTAGAATACCCAAAATTGGGGAACTTAGTAAGGCTAGGCAAAGGATGAATCCTGCCCAGTAACAAAGAAAGCCAACCAAACCTAAAATTAACCCTATCGCTAACCCTAACCTTAACCCGAACAATAACCCTAAACCTCACCCTCACCTATCAGAGAATAGTTGAACCTAAAAGACCCAAACTTTAGGAGCCTTGTGGGGCTAGGAAAAAGATGAATCCTGCCCAGTGTATAAGAAATGTGACCACAAATATTTTGGTGCTATTTCAATAAATTTCTTGATGCTAAAAAGCTCACACATAAAGCTATTCCTTTCTACTTAAGCTTAGATCTACTTCAACAATGAACAAAAGGAGAGAGTGCACACTGAAAAATAATTGAGTGAGAGAAGTTTTAAGCAGCTATCACTAACCCAGTTGGATTTCTGCCTCCATTTCCATTCATTCTTGTAGCACAAAAAGATGTAAATCCTGAAAATTCAAACTGTTCCTGAAAGCAAAGCATTGAATCTAGAAGACCCAAATTTTTGGGAGCTTAGTAAGGCTGGGTACAGTATGAATCCTGCCAAGTATCAAAGAAATCCAACAAAACCTAACTTTAAATCTAACACTAAACCTTACCCTAACTCTAACCCTAAATCTAACCCTAACGTGTTAGAGAAACTTTGTACCTTGAAGAACCAAACTCGTGGAGCCTAGTGGGGATGGGTAAAGAATGAATCCTGAAGAGTATCAAAGAAATTCAACCAAAAATATTTGGAGCTATTTCAGTATATGGATACTTTTTAGCTTGATCATAAATTGCTCACAGATAAAGTTGATTCTTTCTACTTCAGCTTAGGGCTTCTTCAACAAAGAACAAACAAGAGAGTACACATTGAGATCTAATTGATGGAGTGAAGTTTCAAAAAGCTAGAAAACCCTGTTTGATTTCCATTTCCATTTTCAATGATCGCATCAGACAAAATGAAGTAAAACCTAAAAATTCAAACTGTTCCTGCCAGTGAACCTTTGAACCCAGAATGCCCAATATTAGGGAGCTTAGTAAGGCTAGGTAAAGGATAAATCCAGCCCAGTATCAAAGAAACCCCATGAAACCAAATTCTAACCCTAACACTAAACCTAATCCTAACATGTGAGAGAACCATGGAACCTAGAAGACAAAGTCAAGGGGAGCTTAGTGTGGCTAGGTAAAGGATGAATCCTGCCCAGTATCAGAGAAATACGACCAAAATTATTTTTGAGCTCTTTCAATACATGGATTTTTTTTGCTTGATGCTAAAATGCTCACAGATAAAGCTATTCCTTGCTACTTTAGCTTAGGTCTTCTTTACATTGAAAAAATGAGAGACTGCACACTGGGAACTTATTGAGTGACTGATGTTTCAAGCAGCAGGCACACATTCTGTTTGATATCCACCTTCAAGTCCATTCATCCGTTTAAGGCAAAATGAAGTGATATCTGAAAGTTCAAACTGTTTCTTCAAGTGAATCAATGAACCTTGAAGACCCAAAGTTGTGGAGCTTAGTAAGGCTAGGTAAAAAATGAAATCTGCAAGTATCAAAGAAATACAACCAAACTTAACCATAACCCTAATGCTGAATCTAACCCTAACCCTAACCCTAACCCTAAATTAAAACTATCCTGTTTGAGAAAAGTTGAACCTAAAAGACCCAAATTTTGATGGCCTAGTCGGACTGGGTAAAGAATGAATCTTGCCCAGTATCAAAGAAATCCAAAGAAAATATTGTGGAGCCATTTCAGTACATGCACATTTTTCTCTTGAACCTAAAATGATCACAGATAAAGTTACTCCTTTCTACTTCAGTTTAGGTCTACTTCAACACTGAACAAAGGAGAGAGTTCACAATGAGAAATAACTGAGTGAGTAAAGTTTCAAGCAGCTACCACAAATCTAGTTTGATTTCTGCCTTCATTGCCATTCATTCCTGAAGCGCAAAAGATGTGAAACCTGAATATTCAAACTGTTCCCACAGTGAACCATTGAACCTAGAAGACCCAAACCTTGGGAGTTTAGTAAAACTAGGTACAGTATGAATCCTGCCAAGTATCAAAGAAATCCAACAGACCTAACCCTAACCCTAACACTAAACCTTACCCTAAACTGAACCTTAAAACTAACCCTAACCTGTCAGAGAACACTTGAACCTTGAAGACCAAACTCGGGGAGCCAACTGGGACTAGGAAAAGTATGAATCCTGCCTAGTATCAAAGAAACTCGACCAAAAATATTGTGGAGCTATTTCCGTACATGCATTTTTTTAATATTTGGCAGGATTCATGTTTTACTAAGCCCCACTAGGCTTCCTAATTTTGGTCTTCTAGGTTCAGTGGTTCTCTATCAGGTTAGTTTTAGGGTTTAGGGCTAGGTTTAGGGTTAGGTTTAACATTAGGGTTTGTGTTACATTTCACCATATTTCTTTGATACAGGACAGGATTTATTTTTTAGTTAACCTTAATAAGCTCCCCAAGGTTTGGTCTTCTTGTGTCAAGTGTTCACTTGAAGAAACAGTTTAAATTTTCAGGTTTCACTACATGTTGCCTTATAGAAATAAATAAAAAGGAGGTGGAAATCAAAAAGCATTTGTGCTAGCTGCTTGAAACTTCACTCACTCAATTACTTATCAGTGTGCACACTCTGGTTTGTTCATTGTTGAAATAGCCCTCAGCTGAAGTTGAAAGTCCAGCTTTATTTGTGAGCCGTCTGGGAATACGTATGTACTGAAATAGCTCCAAAATATTTTTGGTCGGATATCTTTGATACTTAGCAGGATTCATTCTTTACAAAGCCTTACTATGCTCCCCAAGATTGGATCTTCTAGGTTTAATGGTTTACTTGCAGGGACAATTTGAAATTTCAGGTATCCCTTCATTTTGCCCTATAGGTATGAATGGAAATGGAGGATTAGGGTTACATTTAGGGTTAGATTTTGTCAGATTTCTTTGAAGCTAGGCAGGATTTATTCTTAACCTAAACTTACTAGTGTCTCAAAGTTTGGGTCCTTTAGGTTTAATGATTCACTCTCAGGAACATTTTAAATTTTCAAGTTTCACTTCATTATGCCCTATAGAGATGAATGAATATGAAGGTGGAAATCAAACAGGGTTTGTGCTAGCTGGTTGAAACTTCACTCAGTCAATTAGTTTTCAGTGTACATGTTTTCATTGGTTCTTTCTTGAAGTAGCCCTAAGCTGAAGTAGAAAAAAAAACAGCTTTATCTCTGAGCAATTTAGAAGAAAGCAGGAAAATATCCATGTACTGATATAGCTCCAAAATATTTTTGGTGACATTTCTGTGATACTGAGCAGGACTCCTACACTCCCACTACACTCCCCAAGTTTATTTGTTCTAGGTTCAATGGTTCTCTAGCAGGTTAGGCTTAGGTTTAGTGTAAGGGTATGGGTTAGGGTTAGGGTAGGGTTAGGGTTTGCTCTAAGATTAAAGTTATGGTTAGGTTTTGTTGGATTTCTCAGATACTGGGCAGGATTCATCCTTTATCAAGCCTCACTAGGCCTTTTAATTTTGTTTTGTTTAGGTTCAATGGTTCTCTAACAGTTTAGTGTTAGGTTTAGGGTTGGAGTTAAGGTTAGGTTAAGCATTAGGGTTAGTGTTATGTTTCATCGGATTTTTTTTTTTATACTGGGCAGGATGTATCCTTTAGCTTGTCTTACTCAGCTCTGCAAGTTTGGGTATTTTTGTTTCCAATTTTTTTGGCAAGAACAGTTTGAATTTCCAGGTTTAATTCATCTTGCTCTATAAAGAAGAATGGAAATAGAGGTGGAAATCAAACAGGGTTTGTGATAGATGCTTGAAACTTCACTCACTCAATTAGTTATAAGTGTGAAAACTCTAGTTTGTTCATTGTTGAAGTAACCCTGAGCAGAAGGAGAAACAGCTTTATTTGTTAGCTTTTTAGGAGCTAGCAGAAAATACAAATTTACTGAAATAACTGCAAAATGTTTTGGGTCAGATATCTTTGAAACTTATCAGGATTCATTATTTATTGAGCCTTACTAGGCTCCCCAAGTTTGGGTGGTGTAGGTTCAATGGTTTGCTGGCATGAACAGATGGAATTTTCAGGTATGGCTCCATTTTGCCCTATAGGGATGAATGCAAATGGAGGATTAGGGTTAGGGTTAGGGGTAGGTTTAGGGTGAAATTTTGTCAGATTTCTTTGATACCAGGCAGAATTCATTCTTTACCTAAACTTACTAGAATCTAAAATTTTAGGTCTTTTAGGTTTAACGTTTCCTTGGCAGGGACATTTTAATGTTCAGGTTTCACTTCATGAGTATGGAGGTGGACTTCAAATAGGGTTTGTGCTAGTGGTGTCTGGAAACTTTGCTCACTCAACTAGTTCTCAGTGTGCACTCTCTCATTTGTTCCTTGTTAAAGCAGCCCTAAGCTGAAGTAGAAAGAAATAGCTTTATCTGTGAGGGTTTTAGGAGCAAGCAGGAGAATATAAATGTATTGAAATAGCTTCAAAGATCTTTAGTCAAATTTCTTTGATATGGGAAGGATTCATCCCATGGTGAGCTTTACTACTCTCCCCAAGTTGGGGTCTTCTAGGTTCAAAGGTTCTCTAACAGGATAGGGTTAGATTTATCATTAGAGTTATGGTTAGCTTTATGATTAGGGTTAAGTTTAGGTTTGGTCAGATTTCTTTGATACTATTCAGGATTCTTCCTTTACCAAGCCCCAATAGGCTTCTTAATTTGGGATCTCTTAGGTTCAACAGTTTTCTAAGAGGTTAGTTTTAAAGTTAAGGTTAGGTTTAGCAGTAAGATTAGGGTTAGGTTTCATAGGATTTCTTTGATACTGGGCAGGATATATACTTTAGCTAGCCTTACTCAGCTCTTCAAGTTTGGGGTCTTAGTTCCAATATTCGCTGGAAGGAACAGTTTCAATTTTCAGGTTTCACTTCTTGTTGCCCTATAGAAATGATTTATGGGTGTTGATTTTTTATCCTGCCACTTTTGAGAGAGAGAGAGAGAGAGAGAGAGAGAGAGAGAGAGAGAGAGAGAATCTATATATATATATATATATATATATATATATATATATATATATATATATTTAGTTTTCAGTGGACACAATATCGTAATTTTATTTTTTTAATGTGGTGCTGAGGATCAAACCCAGCACCCCATGCATGCCAGATGAGCGTGTTACTGCTTGAGCCACATCCGCAGCCCCTTTTATCCTGTCACTTTGCTGAATTCTTTTACTAGTTCTTCAAGTTTCTTGGTAGAATTTTTTGGGTCTCTAGGTATAGAATTATATCATCAGCAACTAGTGTTTTTTTAAGTTCTTCTTTTCCAATAGTTTTTTTGTCCCCAGCTCTATTTTGTTTTTTTTTATTGTTGGTAATTCAAAACATTACATAGTTCTTAATACATCATATTTCACAGTTTGATTCAAGTGGGTTATGAACTCCCAATTTTACCCCGTATACAGATTGCTGTATCACATCAGTTACCCTTCCATTGATTGACAAATTGCCTTTCTAGTGTCTGATGTATTCTGCTGTCTGTCCTATTCTCTACTATCCCCCCTCCTCTCCCCTCCCCTCCCCTCCCCTTTTCTCTCTCTACCCCTTGTACTGTAAATCATTTCTTCCATTTGTATTATCTTGTCTTACCCCTCCTTTCCTCTTATATGTCATTTTGTATAACCCTGGGGATCGCCTTCCATTACCATTCGATTTCCCTTCTCACTTCCTTTCCCTCCCACCTCTCAACCCTGTTAATGTAAATCTTCGTCTCAAGCTCTTCGTCCCTACCCTGTCCTTGTTTCCTCCCCTTATATCAAAGGAGTCATTTGGTATTTGTTTTTTAACGATTGACTAGTTTCACTTAGCATAATCTGCTCTAATGCCATCCATTTCCCTCCAAATTCTATGATTTTGTCATTTTTTAATGCAGAGTAATACTCCATTGTGTATAAATGCCACATTTTTTTATCCATTCATCTATTGAAGGGCATCTAGGCTGATTCCACAATCTTGCTATCGTGAATTGTGCTGCTATGAACATCGATGTAGCAGTGTCCCTGTAGCATGCTCTTATTAGGTCTTTGGGGAATAGACTGAGAAGGGGAATAGCTGGGTCAAATGGTGGTTCCATTCCCAGCTTTCCAAGAAATCTCCATACTGCTTTCCAAATTGGCTGCACCAATTTGCAGTCCCACCAGCAATGAACAAGAGTGCCCTTTTCCCCGCATCCTCTCCAGCACTTATTGTTGTTTGACTTCCTAATGGCTGCCAATCTTACTGGAGTGAGATGGTATCTTAGGGTGGTTTTGATTTGCATTTCTCTGACTGCTAGCGATGGTGAGCATTTTTTCATGTACTTATTGATTGATTGTATGTCCTCCTCTGAGAAGTGTCTGTTCAGGTCCTTGGCCCATTTATTGATTGGGTTATTTGTTATCTTATTGTCTAATTTTTTGAGTTCTTTATATATTCTGGTTATTAGGGCTCTATCTGAAGTGTGTGGAGTAAAGATTTGTTCCCAGGATGTAGGCTCCCTGTTTATCTCTCTTATTGTTTCTTTTGCTGAGAAAAAACTTTTTAGTTTGAGTAAGTCCCATTTGTTGATTCTAGTTGTTAACTCTTGCGCTATGGGTGTCCTATTGAGGATTTTGGAGCCTGATCCCACAGTATGTAGATCATAGCCAACTTTTTCTTCTATCAGATGCTGTGTCTCTGATTTAATATCAAGCTCCTTGATCCACTTTGAGTTAACTTTTGTGCATGGCAAGAGATAGGGATTCAGATTCATTTTGATGCAGATGGATATCCAGTTTTCCCAGCACCATTTGTTGAAGATGCTATCCTTCCTCCATTGCATGCTTTTAGCCCCTTTATCAAATATAAGATAGTTGTAGTTTTGTGAATTGGTTACTGTGTCCTCTATTCTGTACCATTGGTGCACCCGCCTGTTTTGGTACCAGTACCATGGTGTTTTTGTTACTATTGCTCTGTAGTATAGTTTGAAGTCTGGTATCACTATACCGCCTGATTCACACTTCCTGCTTAGTATTGTTTTTGCTATTCTGGGTCTTTTATTATTCCATATGAATTTCATGATTCTTTTATCTATTTCTACAAGAAATGCTGTTGGGATTTTGATTGGCATTGCATTGAACTTATAGAGAACTTTTGGTAATATCACCATTTTGATGATGTTAGTTCTGCCTATCCATGAGCAGGGTATATTTTTGCATCTTCTAAGGTCTTCTTCTATATCTTTCTTTAAGGTTCTGTAATTTTTATTGTATAAATCTTTCACCTCTTTTGTTAGGTTGATTCCCAAGTATTTTATTTTTTGGGGGGATATTGTGAATGGAGTAGTTGTCCTCATTTCCGTTTCAGAGGGTTTGTCGCTGATATACAGGAATGCCTTTGATTTATGCGTGTTGATCTTATATCCTGCCACTTTGCTGAATTCATTTATTAGCTCTAATAGCTTCTTTGTAGACCCTTTTGGGTCTGCTAGGTATAGAATCATATCATCTGCAAATAGTGATAATTTAAGTTCTTCTTTTCCTATTTTTATGCCTTTAATTTCTTTCGTCTGTCTAATTGCTCTGGCCAGTGTTTTGAGGACTATGTTGAACAGAAGTGGTGAGAGAGGGCATCCCTGTCTTTTACCAGATCTTAGAGGGAATGCCTTCAATTTTTCTCCATTCAGAATGATGCTGGCCTGTGGCTTATCATAGATTGCTTTTACAATGTTGAAGTATGATCCAGTTATCCCTAATTTTTCTAGAGTTTTGAACATAAAGGGATGCTGTACTTTGTCGAATGCTTTTTCTGCATCTATCGAGATGATCATATGGTTCTTATTTTTAAGTCTATTGATGTGGTGAATAACATTTATTGATTTCCGTATATTGAACCAGCCTTGCATCCCAGGGATGAATCCTACTTGATCATGGTGTATAATTTTTTGATATGTATTTGAATCCAATACTCCAGAATTTTATTGAGGATTTTTGCATCTAGGTTCATTAGAGATATTGGTCTGTAGTTTTCTTTCTTTGAAGTGTCTTTGTCTGGTTTCAGAATCAGGGTGATCTTGGCTTCGTAGAATGAATTTGGAAGTTCTCCCTCTTTTTCTATTTCCTAAAATAGCTTGAAAAGTATTGGTGTTAGTTCCTCTTTAAAGGTTTTGTAAAACTCTGCTGTATACCCATCCGGTCCTGGGCTTTTCTTAGTTGGTAATCTTTTGATGGTTTCTTCTATTTCCTCTATTGTTATTGGTCTGTTTAGGTTGTCTATATCCTCCTGACTCAATCTGGGCAGATCATAAGACTTAAGGAATTTATCTATGTCTTCACTATCTTCTATTTTATTGGAGTATAAGTATTCAAAATAATTTCTAATTATCTTCTGTATTTCTGAAGTGTCTGTTGTGATATTGCCTTTTTCATCCCGTATGCTAGTAATTTGGGTTCTCTCTCTTCTTCTCTTCGTTAGCATGGCTAAGGGTCTGTCAATTTTATTTATTTTTTCAAAGAACCAACTTTTAGTTTTGTCAATTTTTTCAATTGTTTCTTTTGTTTCAATTTCATTAATTTCAGCTCTAATTTTAATTATTTCTTGCCTTCTACTTCTTTTGCTATTGTTTTGCTCTTCTTTTTCTAGGATTTTGAGATGAAGTATGAGATCATTTATTTGTTGGTTTTTTCTTTTTTTGAGGAATGAACTCCAAGCAATGAATTTTCCTCTTAGAACTGCTTTCAATGTGTCCCATAGATTCCGATATGTTGTGTCTGTGTTTTCATTTGACTCTAGGAAGTTTTTAATTTCCTCCTTGATGTCTTCTAAAACCCATTGATCATTCAGCAACCTATTGTTCATTCTCCAAGTGATGCTTGATTTTTCCTTCCTTCTTTTATCATTGATTTTCAGTTTCATTCCATTATGATCAGATAAGATGCATGGTATTATCTCTACCCCTTTATATTGTCTAAGAGTTGCCCTGTGACATAATATATGGTCTATTTTTGAGAAGGTTCCATGTGCTGCTGAGAAAAAAGTGTAACTTATCGATGTTGGGTGGTATAGTCTATATATGTCAATTAAGTCTAGGTTGTTGATTGTGTTGTTGAGTTCTATAGTTTCCTTATTTAACTTTTGTTTGGTAGATCTGTCGAGTGGTGAGAGAGGTGAGTTGAAGTCTCCCATGATTATTGTATGGTGGTCTATTAGACTCTTGAACTTGAGAAGAGTTTGCTTGATGAACACAGCTGCACCATTATTTGGGGCATATATATTTATGATTGTTATGTCTTGTTGGTGTATGGTTCCCTTGAGCAGTATGAAGTGTCCTTCTTTATCCCTTTTGATTAACTTTGGCTTGAAATCTATTTTATTGGATATGAGTATGGACACTCCTGCTTGTTTCCACAGTCCATATGATTTTTCCCAACCTTTCACCTTCAGTCTATGAATATCTTTTCCTATCACATGCATCTCCTGTAGGCAGCATATTGTTGGGTCTTGTTTTGTGATCCATTCTACTAGCCTGTGTCTCTTAATTGGTGAGTTTAAGCCATTAACATTTAGGGTTATTATTGAGATATGGTTTGTTCTTCTATCCATATTTGTTTATTGATGTTACTAAACCTGATTTGTTATCCTCTTTGACTACTTTCCCCCCTTTATTGTCCTACCTCCCATTGTTGGTTTTCAATGTTATTTTCCATTTCCTCTTCCTGTAATGTTTTGCCAAGGATTTTTTGAAGAGATGGTTTTCTAGCTGCGAATTCTTTTAACTTTTGTTTATCATGGAAGGTTTTAATTTCATCTTCTATCCTGAAGCTTAATTTCGCCGGATACACGATTCTTGGTTGGAACCCATTTACTTTCAGTGTTTGAAATATGTTATTCCAGGATCTTCTAGCTTTCAGAGTCTGTGTTGAGAGATCAGCTGTTATCCTGATTGGTTTACCCCTAAATGTAATCTGCTTTCTTTCTCTTGCAGCTTTTAAAATTCTCTCCTTATTCTGTATGTTGGACATCTTCATTATAATGTGTCTAGGTGTGGATCTCTTATGATTTTGCACATTCGGCGTCCTGTAGGCTTCTAGGATTTGGGATTCTGTCTCACTCCTCAAGTCTGGGAAGTTTTCTTGTATTATTTCACGGAATAGACTGTTTATTCCTTTGGTATGGAGCTCTGTGCCTTCCTGTATTCCAATGACTCTTAAATTTGGTCTTTTGATATTGTCCCATAATTCTTGGATGTTCTGCTCATGGTTTCTTAGCAGACTTGCTGAGCTGTCTATGTTCTTTTCCAGTTGAAATACTTTGTCTTCATTGTCTGATGTTCTCTCTTCTAGGTGATCTACTCTGCTGGTAGTATTCTCAATTGAGTTTTTAAGTTGGTTTATTGTTTTCTGCATTTCTAGGATTTCTATTTGTTTGTTTTTTATTACCTTTATCTCCCTGTGAAATTGATCTTTTACTTCCTGGATTTGTTTGTCAATGTGGTCTTTCATTATCTGATTTTGCTGTCTCATGTCTTCCTTGAGACTCCAGATCATCTGAAGCATGTATATCCTGACCTCTCTATCTGACATTCCATCTGTTGCACCTATTACCTCTTCTAAAGTTGAGTTGACCTGCATTGCCTGTGGTCCTTTCTTTCCTTGTCTTTTCATACTGCTGGCGTTTCTTTCTGCTTGGTGAAACTGTTGTGTTTTTGAAATTTTCCCTCTATTTATTTATATTGCTCTTGTATGGTTGAAAGATCACCTTGCAGGGCAGGTAGTGGCTGTGATCCTCCTCCAATTTGTGTGATACGTCTGTTACGCTGGCAGGCCCTAGGTCTGCTCTGCTGGTCGGTCAAAGGTCCGCCTACCCAGCAGGCACGAGGGGCACCTCTGTCACTCCGCAGGTTGCTGGGCCTGACCTCCCGATGGGTCGAAGATTCGCTTAGCTTGCAGGCACTGGGGGAGTGGCTGGTTCCACCCCTCAGTAGGCCGCTCGGCCCGATCTGCCAGTGGTCACAGCCCCGCCTACCTTGCAGACACTGGGGGAGGGGACGGGCCTGCCCTTCAGCAAGCCGCCGGCCCTGTCCTACTTGTGGGTCCTGACCGCGTTCCCTGCAGGCGCACGTAGCTGTTCTCTCACTCGGCAGGTTGCTGGACCTGACCCGCCCATGGGTTGCAGGTTTGCCTAGCTTGCAGGCACTGGGGGAGGGGCCTGTTCCACCCCTCAGCAGGCCGCTGGGGCCATCCGCTGCTGGTCAGGGTCCCGCCAAACTTGCAGATACTGGGGGAGGGAACGGGCCTGCCCTTCAGCAAGCCGCCGGCCCTGTCCTACTTGTGGGTCCTGTCCGCGTTCCCTGCAGGCCCTTTTCCAATAGTTATTCCTTTAATTTCTTTCATCTAATTGCTCTTGCCAGTGTTTCAAGAACTATGTTGAGTAGAAGTGGTGAGAGAGGGCATCCCTTTCTTGTTCCAGATTTTAGAGGAAATGCCTTCAGTTTTTCTCCATTTAGAATGATGCTGGCCTGAGATGTAGCATATATAGCTTTTACAATGTTGAGGTAAGTTCCTATTATCCCTAGTTTTTCTAGTGTTTTGAACATAAAGGGGTGCTGTATTTTTTCACATATTTTTTCTGCATCTATTGAGATGATCACATGGCTCTTATATTTAAGTCTATTGATATGATGAATTACATTTATTGATTTCCATATGTTGAACCAACCTTGCATCCTGGGGATGAATCCCACTTGGTCATGATGCACAATCTTTTTGATATGTTGTTGTATCTGATTTGCCAGAATTTTATTGAGGATTTTTGCATATATATTCATTAGAGATATTGGTCTGACATTTTGTTTATTTGAGCTGTCTTTGTCTGGTTGGAATCAGGGTGATATTGGCCTCATAGAATGAATTTGGAAGTACTCCCTCCTTTTCTATTTCCTGAAACAGATTGTAGAGTATTGGTATTAGTTCTTCTTTAAAGGTCTTGTAAAACTTGACTGAATATCCGTCTGGTCCTGGGCTTTTCTTGGTTAGTAATCTCTTGATGGCTTCTTTTATTTCCTCACTTGGTATTGGTCTGTTTAAGTTGTGTATATCTTCCTGACTCAATCTGGGCAGATCATATGACTTAAGGAATTTATTGATGCCTTCACTATCTTCTATTATATTAGAGTGTAAGGCTTCAAAATTATTTCTAATTATCTTCTGTATTTCTGTAGTATCTGTTATGATTGCTTTTTTCATCCTGTATGCTAGTAATTTGGGTTCTCTCTCTTCTTCTCTTTGTTAGCATGGCTAAGGGTCTGTCAATCTTATTTATTTTTTCAAAGAGCCAACTCTTAGTTTTGTCAATTTTTTTAATTGTTTTTTTTGTTTTGATTTCATTGATTTAAGCTCTGATTAAATTATTTCTTGCCTTGTAATGCATTTTGCTGCTGATTTGTTCTTCTTTTTCTAGGGCTTTGAGATGTAGTGTGAGGTTATTTATTTGTTGGCCTTAGCTTCTTTTAAGGAAAGAACTCCATGCAATGAACTTTCCTCTTAGTACTGCTTTCATAGTGTCCCAGAGATTTAGATATGTTGTGTCTAAGATTTTATTTACCTCTAAGAATTTTTTAATCTCCTCCTTGATATCTTCTGTAACCCATTGTTCATTCAGTAGCATATTGTTCCTTCTCCATGTGATGTAGGAATTTTTCTTCCTTATTTTATCACTGATTTCTAATTTCATTCCATTATGATCAGATAAAATGCATGCTAGTATTTCTCCTCCTTTGTATTTCCTAAGAGTGTGACATAATATATGGTCTATTTTTGAGAAGGATCCATCTGCTGCTGAGAGAAAAGTGTATCCACTTGATGTTGGTTGATATATTTTATATATGTCAATTAAGTCTAAGTTATTAATTGTTATTGAGTTCTATGGTTTCTTTATTCAATTTTTTTTGAAATATCTGTCCAGTGGTGATAGAGGTGTGTTAAAATCACCCATGATTATTGTGTTGTGGTCTATTTGACTCTTGAACTTGAGAAGAGTTTGGTTGAGGAACGTACATGCTCCATTATTTGGGGCATATATATTAATGATTGTTATGTATTGTTGGTGTATGGTTTCCTTGAGCAGTATGTAGTGTCCTTCTTTATACCTTTTGATTAACTTTGGCTTGAAGTCTATTTTATTTGACATGAGTATGGACACACCTGCTTGCTTCCAAGGTCCACGTGAGTGGTATAATTTTTCCCAACCTTTCACCTTCAGTCCATGTATGTCTTTTCCTATCAGATGAATATGCTGTAGGCAGCATGTTGTTGGATCTTTTTAAAAATCCAGTCAATAGCCTGTGTCTTTTGATTGGTGAGTTTAAGCCATTAATATTTAGGGTTACTACTGAGATATGGTTTGTATTCCCAGCCATATTTATTTCTTTTTGTTATTTGTTTTTCCTCTTTTATTAGTTTTTCCTTTACTGTACTACCTCCAACTGTTGGTTTCACTGTTATTTTTAATGGAAGAAGAAAAATAAAGGTGGGAATTGGAGCATATACAATAATAGTATTAATTATGTAATACATTTTTCACTGTTATTTTTACACTATTATTTTTCCTCTTCATGTTATGATTTGCCAAGGATGTTTTGAAGCACCAGTTTTCTAGCAGCAAAATCTTTTAACTTTTTTTTTCATGGAAGGCTTTTATTTCATCTCCAAACCTGAAGCTTAATTATGCTGGATACAAGATTATTGGTTGAAACCCATTATCCATCAGCATTTGAAATATTTTATTCCAAGATCTTGTAGCTTTCAGGGTGTGTGTTGAAAGATCAAATGTTAACCTAATTGGTTTACCCCTAAATGTAATCTGCTTCCTTTCTCTTGTGGATTTTAAAATTTTCTCCTTGTTCCGTGTGTTGGGCATTATCATTATAATGTGTCTTGGTGTAGATCTCTTTTGATTTTGCACATTCACTGTACTGTAGGCTTTTAGGATTTGAATTTCCATTTCATTCTTTATGTCTGGAAAGTTTTCTAATATTATTTCATTGAACAGATTGCTTATTTCTTTTTTTTTTTTGGGCCTCTATACCTTCCTTTATCCCAATAACTCTTAAATTGGTCTCTTTATGCTATCCCATATTTCTTGGATGTTCTGCCCATGGTTTCTTATCAGTCTCACTGTGCAGTGTACACTGTTTTCAAGATGATATACTTTGTATTCATTGTCTGATGTTCTGTCTTCTAAGTGTTCTACTCTGTTGGTGATACTCTCATCTGAGTTTTAAATTTCATTTATTTTTTCCTTCATTTCCAGGATGTCTTTTTTTTTTTTTTGTATAACTGCTATCTCCCTGTAGAGTTGATCCTTTGCTTCTTGGATTTGTTTATGTAATTCATTGTCAAAGTGATGTTTCATTGTCTGCATTTGCTGTATAATGTCTTCCTTGAGACTCCAGATCATTTCAACCATGTATATCATGAAATCTGTATCTGACATTCTTTCTGCTCAGATGTTACCTCTTTTAAAGTTTAATTGTATTGCATTGTTTGTGGTCATTTATTTCCTTGTCTTTTCATATTGATCACATTTCTTTCTAGCTCTGTGTAACTATTGTGTTAATATTTTTACCTATAAATTTATATTGCTCTTGTATAGTTCCAAAAATATCTCCTTTGTGGAGAAAGACAATGTTAACAGTTCCAAATATCAACAGTACATCATCTATGAGCAAGATTTCATTATTAATATATTTAGTTAGAATCTATGTCTATAGATGTTGGCTTCAATTATTATTTAGAATATAGTCATTAGTTTCATAAGAGGCATACCATTTCTGGTGGTGTATAGAGAACTGAGGGTAAGACTTAGGACATTATGTTAAGGGTGAAAGGAATGAGGATATGGGATTGATCTAACTTAGCAACTTTTGAGAAGAACTCTAATGAATAGACAGCACTAATTTATGGATGAATATATAAATTCAAACTCCTATCTATATTTAGAAGTTTACCCTACATATAAATAATAAAAGTTAGGAGGTTGAAAATGGGATAGATGGATGAAAAAGAAAAATATAACAAGGAAAGAAAGAAAAAAAAGAGAGAGGGAGAAAAAATAAAAAGAAAAATAACAGTGGGAGTTGGGGCATATGCAATTCATCTATATTATAATATTCTAGTGATTCAGTTTTTAAAGTACTATTTCATGCAAAGTTTTTGGGTTCACATATGTTAAGTTTGTAAGGACCAGAGGGGGAAGGGTAGAGGTGATTGGATGAGAAGAGAGAAAAGAAAGAAAAAAAGAAAAAAAAGTCTCTCAGAATTCTGTTTCTTTTCTTCCAGTAGGTGCAGTTGTCTATTCCTAACTTGAGTCTCTGAATTCAGGGTGTTGGAGGTAGCTAGTGTGACAGGGCTTGAGCTTTTACCCAGAGCCTCCATATTCTTAGTCTCTGAGTTGGAAACCAAATGCCTATACTGTTGTTGTTGTTGCTGTTCCATGTTGACAGATATGCCCCCCAAAAGCTTGTGAGAAAAATTTTGAGTTCTCACAGCTGGGCTGGGGGAGTTAGAAACTGGGTACCTGACCAGCCACAGAACTGTGCTGGTAGCCATGCACACTGATAGATGGCAAGTAAGGTTTTTCCAAGATGGATTTCGTCTGTTTTCTGCATGGGGTGTTTGGTGAGGTGGGGGGTGCTGGGATGACCTTGTGTTTTGTCCAGAGCTCTGTCTGTTGACCCACAAGCAAAGCCTCTGTGTTCTTATCTAATGCCCATCTGCGCTAAGTACCATGCAGCTGCACGGCCCCACCTTCCATGTGTGGCCGAGCACTGCATGGCCCAGACTTCTGTCTTCACCGAGTGACACGCAGCTCTGCCTTCCATGTGTGCCTTGATAGAATTTTTATGATACTCAGCAGGATTCATCCTTTACTAACACCCAGTAGGTTCCCCAAATTTGGGTCTTCTAGGTTCAATGTTTCCATAACAGGTTAGGTTTCAGGTTATTTGAGGGTTAGTGTTTGTCTTAGCATTAGGGTTAGGATTAGGTTCAGTTGGATATCTTTTACAGTTGGTAGGATTCATCCATTACCTAGACTTACTATGTTCTCCAAGTTTGAGTCTTCTAAGTTCAATGGTTCTCTTATTGTTTAGGGTTAGGTTTAGGGTTAGGGTGAGAGTTAGGTTTAGTGATAGGGTTAGGGTTAGGTTTTGTGGGTTTTATTTGATACTGGGCAGAATTCATCCTTCCTTTATTATTCCTAAGCTCCTCAAGTTTGGTTCTTCTTGGTTCAAATCTTCACTGGCGGGAACCATTTGAATTTTCAGTATTCACTTCATTTTGCCTTTTAGGGATAAATGGAAATGGAGGTGGAAATCAAACAGGGTTTGTTCCTGCTGCTTTAACCTTCAGTCACTTAGTTAGCTCTTAGTGTACACTCTCTGGTTTGTTCCTTGTTGCAATAGACTTAAGCTGATGTAGAAAGAAATAACTTTATGTGAGAGCATTTTAGGATATAGCAAAAAATATCAATGTGCTTAAAGAGCTATAAAATATTTTGGGTTGGATTTCTTTGATATTGGAAGAAGTCATCCTTTACACAACCCCACTAGGCTCACCAAGTATGGGTCTCATAGGTTTCACAGTCTATAACAGGTTTGGATTAGGTTTAGGGTTACAGTTAGGTTATATTTCATTGAATATCATGGATACTGGGCAGAATTCATCCTTTACCCATCCCCTTTAGGTTCCCCAATTTTGGGTATTCTAGGTTCATCAGTTCTGTAACAGATTAGGGTTAGATTTTGCTTTAGGGTGAGGGTTAGTTTTGGTCGGATTTCTTTGATAATGTATAGCATTTATTCTATACATAGCCTTCCTAAGCTCCCCAAATTTGGGCCTTCTAAGTTTAAAAGTTTGCTTGCAGAAACAGTTTGAATTTTCAGGTTTCACCTAATTTTGCCATTTAGGGCTGAATGGAAGTGGAGGCAGAAATCAAACAGGGTTTGTGCTAGATTCTTGAAACTTCACTCACTCCATTAGGTCTAGTGTACACTCTATCATTTGTTCCTTGTTGAGATAGACCTAGGATGAATTATAAAGGACAGCTGGATCTGTAAGCATTTTAGGATCAAGCAAAAATATATCCATCTACTGAAATAGTTCCAAAATATTTTTGGACTGATTGCTTTGATACTGGGAAGAATGTATCCTTAACCAAGCCATGCTACTCTCCCCAAGTTTGTGTCTTCTAGGTTCAATGGTTCTCTAAGAATTTAGGGTGAGGTTTAGGGTTAGTTTTAGAGTTAGGTTTAGGATTAGAGTTAGGGTTATGTTTGCTTGGCTTTCTTTGATACAGAAAAAAAAATTCATTCTTTACTTAGCCTTAATAAGCTCCCCACATTTGGGTCTTCTAGGTTCAATTGTTCTCTGGCAGGAACAGTTTGATTTTTTAGGTTTAATTCATTTTGCACTATTGGGATAAATGATAATTGAGGTGGAAATCAAACAAGGTTGGTGCTTGCTGCTAGAACTTTACTCATTCAATTAGTTCTCAGTGTGCACTCTCTCCTTTGTTCAGTGTTGAAATTGACCTAACCTGAAGTAGAATGGAACAAATTTATCTGTTTATTTAGGAATAAGCAAAAAAAATCCATGTATTTAAATAACTCCAAAATATTTTGATCTGATTTCTTTGATACTGGGAAGAGTTCATCCTTTTCTCAGCCTTCTCATCTGCCCAAATTTGGGTCTTCTAGGTTCAACTGTTCTCTAACAGGTTAGGATTAGGTTTAGGGTTAGTGTTAGGGTTGGGGTTAGGTTTAGCATTAGAGTTAGGGTAAGGTTTGGTTGGTTTTCTTTGTTACTTGTCAGGATTCATTCCTTTACCTAGCATTACTAAGATTCCCAAGATTGGATCTTCTAGTTTAAAAGCTGTGATGGCAGGAACAGTTGAATTTTCTTATTTCACTTCATTTTGCCCTCAAGGGATGAATGGAAATGGAGGTGGAAATGAAATGGGGTTTGTGCTAGGTGCTTGAAACTTCACTCACTCAATTAGTTCTCAGGGTGCACCCTCTCTCTTTTTACTTGATGAGGTGGAGCTAATCTTAAGTAGAAAGAAACAACTTTATCTGTGAGCATTTTTTTGTATAACCTCTATCTCTCTGTAGAGTTGATATTTTGCATCTTGGATTTGTTTATGTAATTCATTGTCAAAGTGATCTTTCATTGTCTGCATTTGCTGTATAATGTCCTCCTTAAGACTCCAGATTATTTCAACCATGTATATCCTGAAATTTTTATCTGCAACTCTTTCCGCAGTAGGTGTTACCTCATCTAATGTTGAATTGTCCTGCATTGTTTGTGGTCCTTTCTTTCCTTGTCTTTGCATGCTTCTCACATTTCTTTCCAGCTCCTTGTGACCATCATGTTAATGTTTTTCCCCTATAGATTTATATTACTCTTGTATAGTTCCAAAATCTCTCTTTTGTGGAGAAAGTCAATGTTAAGAGTTCCCAATTTCAATAGTACATAATATATGAGCAAATTTTCATTATTAATACATTTATACTTAGACTCTATGTCTACAGATGTTGGCTTTAATTATTAGTTAGAATATAGTCATTATTTTCATAAGAGACATACCATTTCTTGTGGCATATGGAGAAATGAGGGTCAGGCAAAGGACATTATGTTAACAGGGAAAGGAGTGAGGGTATGGGATTAATCGAACTTAATAACTTTGGAGGAGAACTCTAATGAATAAATGGGTAATTTACAGAAGAATATATACATTCAAACTCTTATCTGTATTTAGAAGTTTACCCTATGTATAAATAGTAAAAGTTAGGAGGTTGAAAATGGGATAGAGGGATGAAGAAGAAAAAGATAACAAGGAAAGAAGAAAAGAGAGAGGGAGAAAGAAAAAAGAAGAAAAATAACAGTGGGAGTTTGAGCATATGCAATTCATCTATATTATATTATTCTGGTGATTCAGTTCTTAAAGTTCTATTTCATGCAAAGTTCTTGGTTTCACATTTGTTGAGGTTGTGAGGACCAGGGGGGGAAGGGTAGAGGAGATTGGATGAGAAGAGAGAGAAAAGAAAGAAAAAAAGAAAAAAAATGCCTCAGAATTCTGTTTGCTTTTCTTCCAGTAGGTAGAGTTTTCTATTTCCAACTCAAGTCTCTGAATTCAGGGTGTTGGAGGTAGCCAGTGTGACAGGGCTTGAGGTTCTACCTGGAGCCTCCGTACTCTTAGTCTCTGAGATGGAAACAAGATGCCTTTACAGTTGCTATTCCATGTTGAGAGCTATGGCCCCCAAAAGCTTGTGAAAAAAAATTTTGAGTTAACACAGCTGGGCTGGGGGAGTTGGAAACTGGGTACCCGATCAGCCACAGAACCACGCTGGTAGCCATGGACACTGATAGATGGCAAGTAAGGTTTTTCCAAGATGGATTCCATCTGTTCCCTGCATGAGGTGTTTGGTGAGGTGGGGGGTGCTGGGATGACCTTGTGCATTGTCCAGAGCTCTGTCTGTTGACCCACAAGCAAAGCCTCTGGGTTTTGCTCCACTTTCCATCTGCGCCGAGCGCCACATGGCCCGGTCCCACCTTCCATCTGCAGCTGAGCACCGTGTGGTCCTTCCCTTCCATCTGTGACTGAGTGCCATGTGGTCCCCCCTTCCATCTGCAGTCAAGTGACACCTGGCCCCACCTTCCAAATGTGGCTGAGCACTGCTTGGCTGAGAATTCTGTCGCGCCAAGCAACACATGGCTCTTCCTTCCATCTGTGCCCTGGTTGAATTTTTATGATGGTACTTGGTAGGATTCAAACTTTACCAAGGCCCAGTAGGTTCCCCAAATTTGGGTCTTCTATGTTCAATGGTTCCATAACAGGTAAGGTTAGGTGTCAGTTTACTTTAAGGTTAGGGTTTGCCTTAGTATTACAGTTAGCATTAGGGTCAGTTGGATTTCTTTTATAGTTGGTAGGATTTATCCTTTACCTTCCCTTACTATGTTCTCCAAGTTTGAGTCTTCTGGGTTCAATGGTTCTCTAATAGTTTAGGGTTAGGTTTAGGGTTTGGGTGAGAGTTACTTTAGTGATAGGGTTAGAGTTAGGTTTTGTGGGATTTATTTGATATTGGGCAGAATTTATTCTTCTTTAGCCTTCCTGATCCTCAATTTATGGTTTCTAATTTCAAATGTTCACTGGCAAGAAACATTTGAATTTTCAGTTTTCACTTATTTTTGCCTTTTAGGGATAAATGGAAATGCAGGTGGATAAAAAGGATTTGTGCCAGCCACTTGAAGCTTCACACACTCAATTAGCACTCAGTGTGCAGATTCTCGTTGGTTCCTTTTAGAAGTAGCCCTAAGCAGATGTAGAAAAAAACAGCTTTATCTGTGAGCAATTTAGGAGCAAGCAGGAGACTATCCCTCAACTGAAAGAGCACCAAAATATTTTTGGGGAGATTTATTTGTTACTGAGAAGAATTCATCCTTTACCCAGCCCCATAAGGCTTCTCAAGTATGGGTGTTCCAGGTTCATCTGTTCTCTACCAGGTTAGGGTTAGTGTTAGTGTTAAGGTTTGGGTTTGGCTTAGGCTTAGGTTTACATTCAGGGTTAAGTTTACATTTGCTCAGAATTCCTCGATACTGAGCAGGATGGATTCTTTAGCTTGCCTTACCAATCATCCTAAGTTTCCATCTTCTTGGGTCAATGGTTTGCTGCAGGTACAGTTTGATGGTTCAGGTTTCACATCCTGTTGCCCTATATATGAGTGGAAATGGAAGTGGAAATCAAACAGACTTTGTGTAGATGCTTGAAACTTCACTCTCTCAATTAGTTACCAGAGTGCACACTCTGGTTTGATTTTTGTAGGAATAGCCCTAATTGAAGTATAAAGAAAAAGCTTTAACTGTGAGTGATTTAGAAGCAATCCAGAGAATATACGTATACTGAATGAGCTAAAAATATTTTGGTTCGCATCTTCTAGGTTTTATGGTTCGCTGGAAGAAACATTTTGAATTTTAAGGTATCACTTCATTTTGCCCTGTCGGGATGAATGGAAATGGAGGATTAGGGTTAGGGTTAGGGTGAAGTTTAGGTTAGATTTTGGAGGATATTTCTGAAACTGGGCAGGATTCATTTTCATTTAAAACTTCCTCGAGGCCTGACATTTTTGTCTGTTAGGCTTAATGGCTCACTGGCAGGAACACTTTAAATTTTCTTTTTTTTCCTCATCAGGATGAATGGAAATGGAAGTGTAAGTCAAACAGGGTTTCTGCTAGCTGCTGGAAACTTCACTCACTCCATTCGTTTTCAGTGCACACTCTCTCATTTTTGTTTGTTGAAGTATGCCTAAGCTGGAGAAGAAAGAAACAGCTTTATCTGTGATGAGCAAGCTGGAGAATATACATGTCCTAAAATAGCCTTAAATTGTTTGGGTTGGATTTTTTTTGATACCAGGGGATTCATACTTTACTGAGCATTCCTTGCCTTCCACAGGTTGGGTGTTCTAGGTTCAAGGGTTCCGTGGCAGAAACAGTTTGATTTTTCAGGTTTCATTTAATTTTGTCCTAAAAAATGAATGAAAATGAAGTTGGAAATCAAACACTGTTTGTGCTAGCTGCTTTAAACGTCACTCACTCAATTAATTCTGATTTTGTGCTATCTCATTTTTTCTTTGTTGAAGTAGCCCTATGCTGAAGGAGAAAAAATCCGCTTTATCTGTGAGTGATTTAGGAGCAACCACCAAAATATTTTTGGTGGTATTTCTTTGATACATAGCAGGAATCATTCTTTTTTCCCATCCCTATTAGGCTTTCCAAGATTGAATCTTCTAGGTTCATTGGTTCTCTTACAAGTTAGAGGTAGGTCTTGGGTTAGGGTTAAGGTTATGTTTAGGAATAGATTTAGAATTAACTTTAGGATTAGCTTTAGGGAGAGGGTTAAGGTTATGATTGGACTTCTTTGATACTGGTAGGATTCATCCTTTTACCTTTTACCACTAAGCATTCAAATTTGGGGTCTTTTAGGTTCAACAGGTCTCTACCTGGTTAGTGTTAGGTAAAGGGTTAGGTGTATTGTCAGGATTCAGGTTCAGATTAGCATTAGGTTTAAGGTTAGGTTTGGATATATTTCTTTGACAATGGGCAAGATTTATTCTGTAGCTAGCCTTAGTAGGCTGCACAAGTGTGGGTTTACAAAGTTCAGTGGTTTTCTGGAGAAAACAGTTTGGTTTTTCAGGTTCCACAATATAAATGAATGGAAATGGAGGTGCAAATCAAAAGCCTTTGGGCTCTCTGCTGGAAGCTTCACACACTAAATGAGTAGTCAGTGCACAGACTCTCATTGGTTCTTTTAGAAGTAGCCCTAAGCAGATGTAGAAAAACACAGCTTCATCTGGGAGCAATTCAGGAGTAAGCAGGAGACAATCCCTGTACTGAAAGAGCACCAAATATTTTTTGTGAGATTTCTTTGTTACTGACAAGAATTCATCCTTTACCCAGCTCCCCAAGGCTTTCCTAGAATGGGTTTCCTAGGTTCCTCTGTTCTCTACCAGGTTATGGTTAGAGTTAGGGTTAGGGTATGGGTAAGGGTTAGGATTAATTTAATGGTCAGAGTTAAGTTTAGATTTGGTCAGAATTCCTCGATACTGAGCAGGATGCATTCAGTTTGAATTTTCAGGTTTCACATACTGTAGTTCTATAGAAATGAGTGGAAATGGAAGTGAAAATCAAACAGACTTTGTGCTAGATGTTTTAAACTTCATTCTCTCAATTAGTTATGAGAATGCACACTCTGGTTTGTTTTATGTGAGAGCAGTCCTGATTGACATAGAAAGAAACAGCTCTATTTGTGAGTGATTTAGAAGCAATCCAGAGAATATACATGTGCTGAATGAGCTACATTTCCAGTCATACCAAAAGTGTTTTGGTTTTCTTCTTCAGCTTAGTTACAAACAATACAGTGCACACTGAACTAATTGAGGTAGTGAAGTTTCAAGCACCTAGCAAAAACCCTGTTTGATTTCCGACTTTGATTTTTCTTCATTCCTATGGTGCATAATGAAATGAAACCTAAAAATTCGAACACTTCCTGCCAGCAAGCCCTTGAACATAGAAGAACCTAAATTGGAAAGACTTGGAAGGCTAAATAAAGGATGAATTGTGCCCAGTATCAAAAAACACGATGAAAACCTTGAGTGCTATTTCAGTTCATATATGTTCTCCGACTTGCTCCTAAAACAGTCACAGATAAAGCTGTTTGTTTCTACTTCACCTCAGAGGTTCTTCAAAAGAGAACAAACAGTCCTGTGTACACTGAGAAGTAATTGACTGAGTGAAGTTTCAAGCAGGTACCACAAACCGTTTTTGATGTACCCCTACATTTTCATTCATACGTATAAGAAAATATGAGGTGAAACCAGAAAATTTAAAATGTTCCTGCCAGCAAAATCTTTAATATAAAAGACCCATACTTTTGGAATTGAGTAAGTTTAGGTAAAGAATGAATCCTGCACAGAACAACAACAAAAAAACAATATCTAACAAAAAACAGAATCCTAATCGTAACTCTCATCCTCCATTTCCATTCATCCCTATAGGGCAAAAGGATATCATACTAACAATTACACTGTTCCTGCCAGTGAACCATTGGACCAAGTAGACCCAAACTATTGGAGCCATATAAGGCTAAATAAAGGAAGAAAACTGCTCCGTATCAAAGAAATCCCACCTAAAATATTTTAAAGCTATTTAAGTACATAGATATTCTCTTACTTCCTCATAAATCTCTCAGAGAAAAAAAGCATTTTGGTTTTCTTCTTCAGCTTAGTTACAAACAAGACAGGGCACACTGAGAAGTAATTGAGGGAGGGAAGTTTCATGCACTTAGCAAAAACCTTGTTTGATTTATAACTTTGTTTTTTTCTCAATTTCTATTGTTCATAATGAAATAAAACCAAAAAATTAAAACAGTTCTGGGCAGTGAGTCATTGAACATAGAAGAACCTAAATTGGAAAGCCTTCTAAGGCTAAAAAAGGATGAATTGTGCCCAGTATAAAAAAATATGACCAAAAACCTTGAGTGCTAGTTCAGTACATATATGTTCTTTGGCTTGCTCCTAAAACAGTCACAGATGAAGCTGTTTGTTTCTACATCACCTTAGGGCTTCTTCAAAAGAGAACAAACAATCTTGTGTACACTGAGAACTAATTGAGTGAGAGAATTCTCAAGTAGGTACCACAATTTCTTTTTGATGTACACTTCCATTTCCATTCATAATTATAAAAAATGAGGTGAAACCAGAAAAAATAAAATGTTCCTGCCACCAAATTGTCCAAAAAATAGACTCAAACTTTTAGAATCAAATAAGTTTAGGTAAAGAATGAGTTTTACACAGAACAACAACAACAACACCAAAAAAACCCCCAATATATAACCCAAAACATAACCCTAATCATAATTGTCATCCTCCATTTCCATTCACCCTATAGGGCAAAAGGATGTCATACTGAAATTTCACACCATTCGTGCCAGTGAACCATTGAACTGAGTAGACCCAAACTTTTGGAGCCTCATGAGGCTAAGCAAAGAATGAAAACTTCTCGGTATCAAAGAAATCCCACAAAAAATATTTTGGAGCTCTTTAAGCACACAGATATTCTCCTTCTTCCTCCTAAATCTTGCAGACAAAAAAGTGTTTTAATTTTCTTCTTCAGCTTAGTTACAAACAAGAGAGTGCACACTGAGAGCTAATTGAGGGAGAGAAGTTTCAATCACCTAGCAAAAACCCTATGTGATTTCGGACTTTGTTTTTTCCTCATTCCTATTGTGCATAAAGAAATAAAACAAAAAATTCAAACAGTTCCCGTCAGCGAGCCTCTGAACATAGAAGAACCTAAACTGGAAATATTTGTAAGGCTAAATAAAGGATGAATCTTGCCCAGTATCAACAAACATGACCAAAACCCTTGAGCGCTACTTCAGTACATATATGTTCTCTGGCGTGCTCCTAAAAGAGTCAGAGATAAAGCTGTTTGTTTCTACATCACGAAAAGGTTTCTTCAAAAGAGGACATACAATCCTGTGTACACTGAGAATTGTGTGAGTGAAGATTCAAGAAGGTACCACAAACCTTTTTGATGTACCCCTATATTTCTATTCATATGTATAAGAAAATATGAGGTGAAACCAGAAAAATTAAAATGTTCCTGCCATCAAATTTTTCAAAATAATAGACCCAAACTTTTGTAATTGAGTAAGTTTAGGTAAAGAATGAATCCTGCACAGAACCAAAATAAAATGATAATAATAATATTTATCCCAAAACATAACCCTAATCTTAACTTCATTCTTCATTTCCATTCATCCTTATAGGGCAAAAGGATGTCACACTAACAATTACACCATTCCTGCCAGTGAACCATTAAACCAAGTAGTCCCAAACTTAGGAGACTCATAAGGCTAAACTGGCTAAATAAAGGATGAAAACTGCTCCATATCAAAGAAATCCCACCAAAAATATTTTAAAGCTATTTAAGTACATAGATATTCTCCTACTTCCTCATAAATCTCTCAGAGAAAAAACACATTTTGGTTTTCTTCTTCAGCTTAGTTACAAACAAGACAGTGCACATGAGAACTAAATGAGGGAGGGACGTTTCAAGCACCTAGCAAAAACCCTGTTTGATTTCTGACTTTTTTTTTCAATTTCTATGGTGCATAATGAAATAAAACCTGGAAATTCAAACAGTTCCTGCCAGTGAAGTGTTTCACATAGAAAAACCTAAATTGGAAATCCAGTAATGCTAAATAAAGGATGGATCATGCCCAGTATCAAAAAAAAAAAAAAAAAGACAAACAACCTGGGTGCTATTTCAGTACATATTTGTTCTCCACCTTGCTCCTAATACAGTTACAGATAAAGCTGTTTGTTTCTACATCACCTTAGGGCTTCTTCAAAAGAGAACAAACAATCTTGTGTGCACTGAGAACTAATTGAGTGAGAGAAGTTTAAAGCAGGTACCAAAATTTCTTTTTGATGTACACTTCCATTTCCATTCATAATTATAAAAAATATGAGGTGAATCCAGAAAAATTAAAATACTCCTGCCATCAAATTGTTCAAAAAAATACACCCAAACTTTTGGAATCAAATAAGTTTAGGTAAAGAATGAATTTTACATGAACAACAACAACAACAACAAAAACAATATATAACCCAAAACATAACCCTAATCGTAACTCTCATCCTCCATTTTCATTCATCCCTATAGGGCAAAAGGATGTCATACTAAAATTTCACACCCTTCCTGCCAGTGAACCATTGAACCAAGTAGACCCAAACTTTTGATGCCTTATGAAGAAAAATAAAGGATGAAAAATGCTCAGTATCAAAGAAATCCCACCAAAAATATTTTGGAACTATTTAAGTTCATAGGTACTCTTCTTCCTCCTCCTAAATCTCTCAGAAAAAAAAGCGCTTTGGTTTTCTTCTTCAGCTTAGTTACAAACAAGAGAGTGCACACTAAGAACTAATTGAGGGAGGGAGGTTTCAAGCACCTAGCAAAAACCCTGTTTGATATCCAACTTTGTTTTTGCTACATTCCTATGGTGCATAATAAAATGAAACCTAAAAATTCAAACAGTTCCTGTCAGCAAGCCCTTGAACATAGAAGAACCTAAATTGGAAAGGCTTGTAATGCTAAATAAAGTATGAATTGGGCCCATTATCAAAAAACATGACCAAAAATCTTGAGCGCTATTTCAGTACATATATGTTCCCCAGCTTCTACCCAAAACAGTCACAGATGAAGCTGCTTGGTTCTACATCATCTTAGGGCTTCTTAAAAGAAGAACAAACAATCCTGTGTTTCAAGCAAAATAAAACTCTGTTTTATTCCCAAATTTGTTTTTTCTCAATTCCTATGGTGCATAATGAAATAAAACCTAAAAATTCAAACAGTTCCAACCAGTGAGCCATTGAACATAGAAGAACCTAAATTGGCAAGCTTTTAAAGGCTAAATAAAGGATGAATCATGCCCAGTATCAAAAAATATGACAAAAAACCTTGAGCGCTATTTCGTTCATGTGTTCTACGACTTGCTCCTAAAACAGTCACAGATAAAGCTGGTTGTTTCTACATCATTTTAGGGCTTTCAAAAGAGAACAAACAATCCTCTGTACACTGAGAACTAATTGAGTGAGTGAAGTTTCAAGCAGGTACCACAAACCCTTTTTGAGGTACACTTCCATTTCCATTCATAATTAAAAAAAATATGAGGTGAAACCAGAAAAATTAAAATGTTCCTTCCATCAAATTGTTCAAAATAATAGACCCAAACTTTTGAAATCCAGTAAGGTTAGGTAAAGAATGAATCCTGCACTGAACATCAACAACAAAAAAACCCAATATATAACAGAGAACATAACCCTAATTATAACTCTTATACTCCATTTCAATTCATCCCTATAGGGCAAAAGGATGTCATACTAAAATTTCACACAATTCCTGCCAGTGAAACATTGAACCAAGTATTCCCAAATTTTGGAGCCTCTTAAGGCTAAATAAAGTATGAAAACTGCTCAGTATCAAAGAAATCATACCAAAAATATTTTGGAGTTATTTAAGTCCATAGATACTCTCCTTCTTCCTCCTAAATCACTCAGAGAAAAAAAAACATATTGGTTTTCATCTTCAACTTTGTTACAAACAAGAGATTGAACACTGAGAACTAATTGAGGGAGAAAAGATCAAGCACCTAGCAAAAATCCTGTGTGATTTCTGACTTTGTTTTTTCTTCATTCCTACAGTGCATAATGAAATGGAACCTAAAAATTCAAACAGTTCCTGCCTGCAAGTCCTTGAACATAGAAGAACTTAAATTGGAAAGCCTTGTAAGGCTAAGTAAAGGATGAATCAGGCTCAGTATCAAAAAACATGACCAAAAACCTTGAGTGCTATTTCAGTACATACATGTTCTCCAGCTTGCTCCTAAAACAGTCACAGATAAATCTGTTTGTTTCTACATCACCTTAGGGCTTCTTCAAAGAGAACAAACAATCCTGTGTACACTGAGAACTAATTGAGTGAGTGAAGTTTCAAGCTGGTGCCACAAACCCTTTTTGAGGTTCACTTCCACTTCCATTCATAATTATAAGAAAATATGAGGTGAAACCAGAAAAATTAAAATGTTCCTGCCAACAAATTGTTCAAAATAATAGACCCAAACTCTTGGTATCATTTAAGTTTAGGTGAAGAATGAATATTGCACAGAACAAAAAAACAAAACAGAATATAATTCAAAATATAACCCTAATCATAACTCTCATCCTCCATTTCCATTCATCCCTATAGGGCAAAAGGATGTCATACTAAAATTTCACACCCTTCCTTCCAGTGAACCATTGAACCACATAGATCCAAATTTTTGGAGCCTTATGAGGATAAATAAAGTTTGAAAATTGCTCGGTATCAAAGAAATCCCAAAAAAATATTTTGGAGCTCTTTAAATACATAAATATTCTCCTTCTTCTTCCTAGATAAAAAAGTGCTTTGGTTTTCTTCTTTAGCTTAGTTACAAACAAATCAGTGCACACTGAGAGCTAATTGAGGGAGGGAAGTTTCAATCACCTAGCAAAAACCCTGTTTGATATCTGATTTTGTTCTTTCTTAAATCCTATGGTGCATAATGAAATGAAACCTAAAAATTAAAACAGTTCCTGTCAGTGAGCCTTTGAACATAGAAGAACCTAAATTGGAAAGCCTTGTAAAGCTAAATAAAGGATGAATTGGGCCCAGTATCAAAACCATGACCAAAAATCCTGAGCGCTATTTCAGTACATATATGTTTTCCAGCGTGAACCTAAAACAGTCACAGATAAAGCTGTTTGGTTCTACATCACTTGAGGGCTTCTTCAAAAGAGAACAAACAATCTTGTGTACACTGAGAACTAATTGAGTGAGTGAAGTTTCAAGCATGTGCAACAAGTCCTTTTTGATGTATACTTCCATTTCCATTCTTAATTATAAGAAAATATGAGGTGAAACCGGAAAATAAAAATGTTCATGCCATCAAATTGTTCAAAATAATAGACCCAAACTTTTGGAATCCAGTAAGTTTAGGTAAAGAATGAATCCTGAAAAAAAAAACAACAAATAATAATAATTATAATATCTAACCCAAAACATACCCCTCATCACAATTCTCATCCTCCATTACCATTCATCTCTATAGGGCAAAAGGATGTCATATATTTCTCACTTTAGTGATTCTTCAAAAGATAACAAACAATCCTATGTACACTGAGAACTAATTGAGTGAGTGAAGTTTCAAGCACGTGCCACAAACCCTTTTTGATGTACACTTCCATTTCATTTCATAATTATAAGAAAATATGAGGTCAAACCAGAAAAATTAAAATATTCATGCCATCAAATTGTTCAAAATAATAGACCGAAACATTTGGAATCGAGTAAGTTTAGGTAAAGAACAAATAGTGCACAGAAAAAAAAAAAAACAAACACCAATATCTAACTCAAAACATAACCCTAATTGTAAATCTCATCCTCCATTTCCATTCATCCCTATAGGGCAAAAGGATGTCATACTAAAAATAGCACCTTTCTTGCCAGTGAACCAATGAGCTGAGTAGACCCAAACTTTTGGAGACTCATGATGCTAAATAAAGAATGAAAACTGCTCAGGTTCAAAGAAATCCCCCCCCAAAATATTTTGGAGCTCTTTAAGTATATAGATATTCTCCTTCTTTCTCCTAAAGCACTCAGAGAAAAAAGTGTTTTGGTTTTCTTCTTCAGCTTAGTTGCAAATAAGACAGTGCAAATGAGAACTAATTGAGGGAGGGAAGTTTCAAGCACTTAGCAAAAACATTGTTTTATTTCCAACTTTTAAAAAAATTCCTATTAAAAAAATTCCTATGGTGCATAATGAAATAAAACCTAAAAAATTCAAACAGTTCCTGCCAGTGAGCCATGGAACATAGAAGAAACTTAATTGGCAAGCATTCAAAGGCTAAATAAAGGATGAATCATGCCCAGTATCAATAAATATGACCAAAAACCTTGAGCACTATTTCAGTACATATGTGTTCTACGACTTGATCCTAAAACAGTCACAGATAAAGCTGTTTGTTTCTACATCATTTTATGGCTTTTTCAAAAGAGAACAAACAATCCTCTGTATACTGAGAACAAATTGAGTGAGTGAAGTTTCAAGCAGGTATCACAAACCCTTTTTTGTACACTTTTATTTCCATTCATAATTAATAAAAAATATGAGGTGAAACCAGAAAAATTAAAATGTTCCTTCCATCAAATTGTTCAAAATTATAGACCCAAACTTTGAAAATCAAATAAGGTTGGGTAAATAATGAATACTGCACAGAACAACAACAACAACAACAAATCCAATATATAACCAAAAACATAACCGTAATCATAACTCTCATCCTCTATTTCCATTCAACCCTATAGGTCAAAAGGATGTCATGTTAAAATTTCACACTATTCCTGACAGTGAACCATTGAACCAAGTATACCCAAATTTGGAGCCTCATAAGGCTAAATAAATTATAAAAACTGCTCAATATCAAACACCAAAACTATTTTGGAGCTATTTAATTCCATAGATACTCTCCTTCTTCCTCCTAAATCACTCAGAGAAAAAAGCATTTTGGTTTTCTTCTTTAGCTTAGTTACAAACAAGAGAGTGCACACTGAGAACTATTGAGGGAGGGAAGATCAAGCACCTAGCAAAAACCCTGTGTGATTTCTGACTTTGTTTTTTTCTTCATTCCTGTAGTGCATAATGAAATGGAACCTGAAAATTCAAACACTTTCTGCCAGCGAGCCCTTGAACATAGAAGAACCTAAATTCGAAAGCCTTGTAAGGCTAAATAAAGGATGAATTGGGCCCAGTATATAAAAAAAAATGACCAATAACCTTGAGTGCTCTTTAAGTACTTATATGTTCTCCAGCTTGCACCTAAAACAGTCACAGATAAAGGTGTTTGTTTCTACATCACCTTAGGTCTTCTTCAAAAGAGAACAAACAATCCTGTGTACACTGAGAACTAATTGAGTGAGTGAAGTTTCAATCTGGTGCCACAAACCCTTTTTGAGGTTCACTTCCACTTCCATTCATAATTATAAGAAAATATGAGGTTAAACCAGAAAAATTAAAGTGATCCTTCCATCAAATTATTCAAAATAATAAACCCAAACTTTTGGAATCGAGTAAGTTAGGTAAATAATGAATCCTGCACATACCCCCCAAAACAAACAAACAAACAAAAAACAACCAATATATAATCCAAAACATAACCCTAATTGTAAATCTCATCCTCCATTTCCACTCATTTCTATAGGGCAAAAGGATGTCATACTAGCAATTACACCTTTCCTGACAGTGACCCTTTGAACCGAGAAGACCCAAACTTTTGGAACCTCATAAGGCTAAATAAAGGATGAAAACTGCTCTGTATCAAAGAAATCCCACCAAAAATATTTTAAACCTATTTAAGTACACAGATATTCTCCTACTTCCTCCTAAGTCTCAGAGGAAAAAAGTGTTTTGGTTTTCTTCTTCAGCTTAGTTATAAACAAGTCAGTGCACACTGAAAAGTAATTGAGGGAGGGAAATTTAAAGCACCTAGCAAAAACACTGTTTTGTTTCCAACTTTGTTTTTTCTCAATTCCTATTGTGCAAAATGAAATAAAACTGAAAAATTAAAACAGTTCCTGCCAGCGAGCTGTTGAACATAGAAGAACCTAAATTGGAAAGTCTTCTAAGGCTAAATAAAGGATGAATCGTGCCCAGTATCAAAAATATGACCAAAAACCTTGAGAGCTATTTTAGTACATATATGTTCTCCAGCTTGCTCTTAAAAACAGGCACAGACAAAGCTGTTTGTTTCTACATCACTTTGGGCTTCTTCAAAAGAGAACAAACAATCCTGTGTACACTGAGAACTAATAGAGTGAGTGAAGTTTCAAGCAGGTACCACAAACCCTTTTGGATGTACACTTCCATTTTCATTCATAATTATAAAAAGTATGAGGAGAATGCAGAAAAATTAAAATGTTTCTACCACCAAATTGTTCAAAATAATATACCTAAACTTTTGCATCAAGAGAGGTTAGGTAAAGAATGAATCCTGGACAGAACAACAACAACAACAATATCAAAAAACCCCAATATATAACCCAAAACATAATCCTAATCAAAACTCCCAACCTCCATTTCCATTCATCCCTATAGGGCAAAAGAATGTCATACTAAAATTTCACACCGTTCCTGTGGGTGAACCATTGAATAGGGTAGACCCTACTTTTGGAGCCTCATGAGGCTAAATAAAGGATGAAAACTGCTTAGTATCAAAGAAATCCCATCAAAAATATTTTGGAGCTGTTTGAGTACATAGATATTCTCCTTCTTCCTCCTAAATTACTCAGAGAGTAAAGTGTTCTGGTGTACTTCTTCAGCTTAGTTACAAACAAGGAGCTGCACACTGAGACCTAATTGAGGGAGGGAAGTTTCAAGCACCTAGCAAAAGCACTGTTTGATTTCCAATTTGAACAATTTGATGGCAGGATCATTTTAATTTAGCTTTCTGACTTTGTTTTTCTTCATTCCTATGGTGCATAATGAAATGAAACCTAAAAATTGAAACCGTTTCTGCAAGGGAGCCCTTAAACATAGAAGAATCTAAATTGGAAAGACTTGTAAGGCTAAATAAAGATTGAATCATGCCCAGTATCAAAAAAACATGACCAAAAAATTTGAGCGCTATTTCAGTACATTTGTATTCTCCAGCGTGCTCCTAAAAGTGTCCCAGATAAAGCTGTTTGGTTCTACATTACCTTTGGGCTTCTTCAAAAGAGAACAAACAATCCTGTATACACTGAGAGCTAATTGAGTGAGTGAAGTTTCAAGCAGGTTTCACAAACCATTTTTAAGTACACTTCCATTTCCATTCATAATTATAAGAAAATATGAGGGAAACCCGAAAAATTAAAATCTTCCTGCCATCAAACTGTTCAAAATAAAACACCCAAACTTTTGGAATCCAGTGAGATTAGGTAAAGAATGAATCCTGCACAGAAACAGAAAACAAAACAAAACAAAAAACAACGAAAAACATCATCTAACCCAAAACATAACCCTAATCGTAAATCTCATCCTCCATTTCCATTCATCCCTATAGGGCAAAAGGATGTCATACTAACAATTACACCATTCCTGTCAGTGAACCATTGAACCAAGTAGACCAAAATTTTTGGAGCCTTATATGGCTAAATAAAGGATGATAACTTCTCTATATCAAAGAAATCCCACCAAAAATATTTTAAAGCTATTTAAGTACATAGATATTCTCCTATTTCCCCCCAAATCTCCCAGAGCAAAAAGCATTTTGATTTTCTTCTTCAGCTTAGTTACAAACAAGACAGTGCACATTAAGAGCTAATTGAGGGAGGGAAGTTTCAAGCACCTAGCAAAAACCCTGTTTGATTTCTGACTTTGTTTTTCTTCATTCTTATGGTGCATAATGAAATGAAACCCAAAGAATCAAACATTTCCTGCCAGGAAGACCTTGAAAATAGAAGAACCTAAATTGGTAAGACTTGTAAGGGTAAATATAGATTGAATCCTGCTCAGTATCAAAAAACAGAACCAAAACCCTTGAGCGCTATTTCAGTACATATGTGTTCTCTGTCTTGCCCCTAAAACTGACACAGATAAAGCTGTTTGTTTCTACATCACCTTAGGGCTTCTTCAAAAGAGAACAAACAATCCTGTGTACACTGAGAACTAATTGAGTGAGTGAAATTTCAAGCAGGTACCACAAACCCTTTTTGATGTACCCATACATTTCCTTTCAAATGTATAAGAAAATATGAGGTGAAACCAGAAAATTTAAAATTTTCCTGCCAGCAAACTCTTTAAAATAAAAGACTCAATCTTTTGGAATTGAGTAAGTTTAGGTAAGGAATGAGTCCTGCACAAAACCAAAATATAATAATAATAATAATAATAATAATAATAATATCTAACTGAAAACATAACTGTAATTGTAACTCTCATCCTCCATTTCCATTCATCCCTATAGGGCAAAAGGTGTCATATATTTTCTCACATTAGGGCTTCTTCAAAAGAGAACAAACAATCCTGTGTGCACTGAGAATTGATTGAGTGAGTGAAGTTTCAAGTAGGTGCCACAAATCCCTTTTGATGTACACTTCCATTTCCATTCATACATATAAGAAAATATGAAGTGAAAACAGAAATATTAAAGTGTTCCTGACATCAAATTGTTCAAAATAATAGACCCAAACTTTTGGAATCAAGTAAATTTAGGTAAAGAATGAATCCTGCACAGAACCAAATAAATAAGTAAGTAAGTAAGTAAATAAATAAATAAAATAAAACCAATATCTATCCCAAAACATAACCCTAATCATAACTCTTATCCTCTATTTCATTCATTTCTATAGGCAAAAGTATGTCATACTAAATGCTACACCTTTCCTGCCAGTGAATCCTTTTGATGTACACTTCCATTTCCATTCAGAAAATATGAGGTGAAACCAGAAAAATTAAAATGTTTCTGCCATCAAATTGTTCAAAATAATAGACCCAAACTTTTGGAATCCAATAAATTTAGGTAAAGAATGAATTTTGCACAGAACAACAACAACTACAACAACCAAAATCAATTTATAACCCAAAACATAACCCTAATAATAACTCTCATCCTCCATTTCTGTTTATGCCTATAGGGCAAAAGAATGTCATACTAAAATTTCACACCGCTTCTGCCAGTGAACCATTGAACCCAGTAGACCCAAACTTTTGGAGCCTCATAAACTAAATAAAGGATGAAAACTGCTCGTATCAAAGCAATCCCACCAATAATATTTTGGAGCTCTTTAAGTACGTAGATATTCTCCTTCTTCATCCTAAATCACTCAGAGAAAAAAGCATTTTCATTTTCTTCTTCAGCTTAATTACAAACAAGACAGTGCACACTGAGAACCAATGGAGAGAGAAAAGTTTCAAGCACCTAGCAAAAACCATGTTTGATTTCTGACTTTGTTTTTTCTCAATTCCTCTGGTGCATAATGAAATAAAAGCAAAAAATTCAAACATTTCCTGCCAACGAGCCCTTGAACATAGAAGAACCTAAATTGGAAAGCATTCAAAGGCTAAATAAAGGATGAATCGTGCCCAGTATCAAAAAATATGAACAAAAACCTTGAGCACTATTTCAGTACATATATGTTCTCCTGCTTCCTTCTAAAATAGTCACAGACAGAGCTGTTTCTTTCTACATCTACTTAGGGCTTCTTCAAAAGAGAACAAACAATTCTGTGTACACTGAGAACCAATTGAGTGGGTGAAATTTCAAGCAGGTACCACAAACCCTTTTTGATGTACATTTCCATTTCCATTCATAATTATAAAAAATATGAGGTGAAACCAGGAAAATTAAAATGTTTCTGCCTTCAAGTTGTTCAAATAATAGACTGAAACTTTTGGAATCAAGTAAGGTTAGGTAAAGAATGAATCCTACACAGAACAACAACAACAACAGCAAACCATTATATAACCAAAAACATAACACAAATCCTAACTCTCATTCTCCATTTCAACTCACCCCTATAGGGCACAAGTATGTCATACTAAAATTTTACACCATGAAGTATTGAAGTATTGAACCCTGTAGACCCATACTTTTGGAGTCTCATAAGGCTAAATAAAGGATGAAAACTGCTCAGTATCAAAGAAATCCTATCAAAAATATTTTGTATCTATTTAAGTACATAGGTACTCTTTTTATTCCTCCTAAATCTCTCAGAGAAAAAAGCATTTTGGTTTTCTTCTTCAGCTTAGTTACAAACAAGAGAATGCACACTGAGAACTAATTGAGGGAGGGAAGATCAAGCACCTAGCAAAAATCCTGTGTGTTTCTGACTTTGTTGTTTTTTCTTCATTCCTATGGTGCATAATAAAATGTAACCTGAATATTCAAACAGTTTCTGCCAGCGAGCCCTTGAACATAGAAGTACTTAAATTGGAAAGCCATGTAAAGCTAAATAAAGGATGAATCGTGTCCAGTATCAAAAAACACTGACAAAAACGTTGAGCGCTATTTCAGTATATATATATATATATATATATGTTCTCCAGCTTGCTCATAAAAGAGTCACAGATAAAGTTGTTGGTCTCTAAATCACCTTAGGGCTTCTTCAAAAGAGAACAAACAAACCTGTGTTCACTGAGAACTAATTGAGAGATTGAAGTTTCAAGCAGGTACCACAAACCCTTTTGGATGTACCCCTACATTTCCATTCATACATCTAAGAAAATATGAGGTAAAATCAGAAAATTTAAAATTTTCCTGCCAGCAAACTCTTTAAAATAAAAGACCCAAACTTTTGGAATTGAGTAAGTTTAGGTAAAGAATGATTTGTGTACGGAACCAAAAAAAAAAAAAAAAATCTAACCCTAACATAATCCTAATAGTAACTCTCATTCTCAATTTCCATTCATCCCTATAGGGCAAAAGGAAGTCATACTAAAAATTACACAGTTCCTGCCAGTGAACCATTGAACCGAGTAGACCCAAACTTTTGGAACCTCATAAGGCTAAATAAAGGATGAAAACTGCTTGGTATCAATGAAGTCCCTCCAAAAATATTTTGGAGTTATTTAAGTAAATAGATATTCTCTTTCTTCCTCCTAAATCTCTCAGAGAAAAAAAGCGTTTTGGTTTTCTTCTTCAACTTAGTTATAAACAAGACAGTGCACACTGAGAACTAATTGAGGGAGGGAAGTTTCAAGCACCTAGCAAAAACCCTGTTTGATTTCCAATGTTATCTTTTCTTCATTCCTATGGTGTATAATGAAATGAAACCTAAAAATTCAAACAGTTCCTTTAGCGAGCCATTGATCATAGAAAAACCTAAATTGGAAAGCCTCATAAGGCTAAAATAAAGGATGAATTGTGCCCAGTATCAAAAAACACGACCAAAACCCTTGAGCACTATTTCAGTACGTATATATTTTCTGGCTTGCTCCTAAAACAGTCACAGATAAAGCTATTTGTTTCTACATCACCTTAGGGCTTCTTCAAAAGAGAACAAGTAATCCTGTGTACACTGAGAACAAATTGAGTGAGTGAAGTTTCAAGCAGGTCCCTCAAACACTTTTTGAGGTAACCCTGGTAGGTCCTAAATCACCGATAGAGAAAGCTGTTCCTGCGTGCATCTGCTTAGAGCTACTTTGACAAAACACAAACCAGAGGATGACCACTTATAACTGGGAATTTCCTGCTAGCTCCTCAATTGAGTTAGTGAAAGCTGTTCCTGAATTTTTCTGCTTAGAAGTACTTCAACCTGAACAAACTACAGAATGAGCATTGAGAACTTATGTGTAAAAGTATTTTCACGCAGCTAGCAGAAACTTTTTTGCTTTGCAGCTCTATTTTCATCCTCCTTTATAGTGCCAAATGATGTGAAAACTTAAAATTCAAACTATTTCTGTCTGCAAACCCCAGATGAAATCAAATTTAGAGAACAAAGTGAGTTTAGTGAATGGATGAATCATGCTGAGTATCAAAGCAATCTAATGAAAAAATATTTGCAGGGATTTCAGTACATGGGAATTTTTCAGCTAGCACCTAAAGCACTGATAGAGAAACATCTTCCTATGTTTCTGTGCTTTGAGTTCCTTTGATCAAGAGATAACCACGGAGTGAACACATAGAAGTGACTGAGTGTGTGAAGTTTCAAGCATCTAGCACAAACCATGTTGGATTTGTTGTTCTATTTCCATCCATCTCAATAGTGTAAAACAAAGGGAAACCTGAGAATTCAAACTGTTCCTGGGTGCAAACTTTGAGCCTAGATATCCCAAATTTGGGGTACAATATAGGTTTAATGATAGGATGAAACCTGCCAAGTATCAAAGAATTCCAATGAAAAATTATTGCAGCTGTTTCAGTACATTGGGTTTCCCCTTCTAGCTCCTAAATTGAGCTAGTAGAAGCTGTTCCTTCATGCTTCTGCTCAGAATTACTTAAAACAAGAACAATCAAAAGAGTGAGCACAGAGAACTGATTGTGTGTGTGAAGTTTTAAGCATCTAGCACACACCATGTTTGATTTGTAGCTCTATTTCCCTCCATCTCTTTAGTGAAAAGCAAAATGAAACCTGAAAACTCAAACTGTTCCTCTGTACAAACCATTGAACATGGGAGTCCCAAATATGGGGAACAACATGGGATTCATAAAAAGTTGAATGCTGGTGAGAATAAAAAAAATCCTTTGAAAAATTGTTTCAGCTCTTTCATTACATTAAGGTTCTCCTGCTAGGTCCTAAAAGAAGTTACTAAAAGCTGTTCCTGCATGCTTCTGCTTAGATATATTTCACCCTGGAACAAACCACACAGTGAGCACTCAGAACTGATTATGTATGACAAATTTCAAGCAGCTACCACAAACCGGGTTTGATTTGCAGATCTATATTCATCCATCTGTAAGGTGCAAAATGAAGAGAAACCGAAAAATTCAAACTGTTCCTGTCTGCAAACCTTTGAACCTAGCACTGAGAGTAAGTTGTTTTTGTGATCCTGTACTTAGAGCTACTTTGAAGAGAAACAAAGCACAGAGTGAACACTTAGAACTGAATGTGGTTGTGAACTTTCAAGCTTCTGGCACAATCCATGTTTAATTTGTAGCTATATTTCCATCTATAGTTCAAAAGAAAGTGAAACCTGAGTATTAAAAATTTTCCTATGGGCAAACCTTTGATCCCAGAAGTACCAAATTTAGGGTACAAAGTTGGTTTTGAGAAAGGGTGAACGCTGCCGAGAATGAAAACAATTCATCGAAAAAATTATTGCAGTTCTTTCAGTACATTAGGATTCTCCTGCTTGCACCTAAAGCCAGTAAGTAAAAATGGTTCCTGCGTGCTTCTGCTTAGAAGTTCTTTTTTTTAAGAGAGAGTGAGAGAGAGAGAGAGAGAGGGAGAGAGAGAGAGAGAATTTTTTTAATATTTATTTTTTAGTTATTGGCAGACACAACATCTTCGTTTGTATGTGGTGCTGAGGATCGAACCCGGGCTGCACGCATGCCAGGCGAGCGCGCTACCACTTGAGCCACATCCCCAGCCCTTAGAAGTTCTTTAACCAGAAACAAACCACAGAGTTAGCACTGAGAGCTGATTGTGTATGTCAAGTTCCAAGCAGCTAGCACACACCATGTTTGATTTGCAGCTCCATTTTCATCCACATGTATAGTGTGAAACAAAGTGATATCTTACAATTTAAGCTGGTCCTGTCAGCAAACCATAGAATCTAGGAGAATCAAACTTGGAGAACAAAGTGTGTTTAGTGAAAGGGTGAATCCTGTCAAGAATCAAAATAATCCAAAGAAAAAATTGTTGCAGTTATTTCAGTATAATGGAATTTTCCTGCTAGCACCTAAATCACTGATAGAGAACGCTTTCCCAGTGTTCCTGTGCTTTGACTTTCTTTGACCAAGAGATAACCATGGAGTGAACACATAGAAGGGACTGAGTGTGTGAAGTTTCAAGCACCTAGCACAAACCATGTTGGATTTGTTGTTCTATTTCCATCCATCTCTATAGTGCAAAATAAAGGGAAACCTGAGAATTCAAACTGTTCCTGGGTGCAAACTTTGAACCTAGATATCCTAAATTTGGGGTACAATGTGGCTTTAATGATAAGGTGATACCTGCCAAGTATCAAAGAATACCAGTGAAAAAAAATTTTCTAGCACTTTCAGAACATTGGGATTCCCCTGCTAGCTCTTAAATCAAGTTAGTAAAAACTGTCCCTGCATGCTTCTGCTCAGAAGTACTTAAACCAAGAAAAATCAAAGAAGTGAGCACTGAGAACTGATTATGTATGTGAAGTTTCAAGTATGTATTACAAACCATGTGTGGTTTGTAGCTCTATTTCCAACCATTTCTTTAGTGCAAAACAACGTGGAACCTGAAAATTCAAACTGTTCCTGTGTTCAAACAGTTGAACTTAGGAGTTCCAAACATTGAATACCAAAGTGGGCTTACTGAAAGGGTGAAACCTACCTAGTATCAATAAATTGCAACAAAAAATTGGTGCAGCTCTTTCAGTCCATTGGGATTCTCCTGCTTACTCCTAAAGTGAGTTAGTAAAATTGATACCTGCATGATTCTGGATAGAAGTAGTTCAATGAGAAAGAAACCACAGAGTGAGGTCTTAGAAGTGATTGTGTGTGACAAGTTTCAAGCAGGAACACAAACTTTGTTTGATTTGAAGCTCTATTTCTATCCATCTCTAAAGTGCAAAACCAAGTGAAACCTGAAAATTCAAACTGTTCCTGTGTGGAAACAATTGGCCCTAGGAGTCCCAAACTTGGGGTACAAAGTGGGCTTAGTGAAAAGTTGACCTGTCGAATATCAAAGAAGTGCAAAGAAATAATTGTTGCAGTTCTTTCAGTATATTCAGAATGTTCTGATACTCCTAATGTGAGTTAGTAAACACTGTTCCTGCATGCTTCGCCTTAGAAGTACTTTTGCCAGGATCAAATCACAGAGAGAGAACAGGGAACTGATTGTGTATGTGAAGTTTCAAGCAGGGAGCACAAACCGTGTTGGATTTGCAGCTCAACTTTCATCCACCTTTATAGTGCAAATTGAAGTTAAACCTGAAAATTCAAACTGAACCTGTATGCAAAAACAAGAATCTAGGATATTCAAACTTGAGGAACAAAGTGTGCTAAGGATGAATGTGAAAGGATGAATTCTGATGAGTATCCAAGAAACCTAACAAATAAAAAATTTGCAGCTCCATCAATACATTGGAATTTATTTTCTAGCTCCTAAAATGCTGATAGAGAAAGCTGTTTCTGCATGCCTCTGCTTAGAGCTACGTTGACCAGGAACAAACCAATTAGCGAATCCTTAGAACTGATTGTGTTTGTGAAATTTCAAGTATCTATCACAAAGAAGTTTGATTTGTACCTCCATTTTCATCTCTCTATAGTGCCAAACAAAGTTAAACCTGAAAATTCAAACTGTTCCTGTGTGCAAACAGTTGACACTAAGAGTCCCAAACTTGTGGTAAAAAGTGGGCTTAGAGAAAAGTTGAAGCCTCCCAAGTACCAAACAAATCCAACAAATAAATTATTGCAGGTTTTTCAGTATCACAGGAATGTTTTCTTACTGATAATGTGAGTTAGTGAATACTCTTCCTTCTTGCTTCTGCTTAAAAGTGCTTTTACCAGGATCAAAGCTTAAACAGAGCACAGAGAACTGATTGTGTATATGAAGTTTCAAGCAGCTAACCCAAACTGTGTTTGATTTTCAGTTTCACTTTCATCCTCTTTTATAGAGCAAAATGAAGTGAAACCTGAAAATTCAAACTGTTCCTCTATGCAAAAAATTGAACCTAGGAGATCCAAACTTGAGGAACAAAGTGTGTTTAGTGAAAGGATGAATCCTGCAGCTCTTGAAGTACGTTGGAATTTTTCTGCTGGCTCCTAAAAAACTGACAGAGAAAGCTGTTCCTGCATGCTCTGTTTTGACCTACTTTGACTGGGAACAAGCCACAGACTGAACACTTAGAACTGATTGTGTTTGTGAAGTTTCAAGCATCTAGCCCAAACCATGTTTGATTTGTAGCTCTATTTCCATCCATCTCTACAGTGCAAAACAAAGTAACACCTGATTATTCAAACTGTTCCTGGGTGCAAACCTTTGAACCTCGGAGTCCCAAACTTTGGGTATGAAGTGGGTTTAGTGAAAGAGTGAAACCTGCCAAGTATCAGTAAAATCCAACAAAAAAATGTTGCAGCCCCTTAAGTCCATTGGGATTCTCATGCTGGCTCCTAAAGCAAGTTAGTAAAATTTGTACCTGTGTGCTTCTGGATAGAAGTAGTTCAACCAGAAAGAAACCACAGAGTGAGGACTTAGAAATTATTGTGTGTGACAAGTTTCAAGCAGGAACACAAATTCTGTTGATTTGAAGTTCTATTTTAATTAACCTGTATAGTGGAAATCTAAGTGAAACCTGACAATGCAAACTGTTCCTGTCTGTAAACTGTTGAATCTAGGAGAACCAAACGTGGAAAAAGTGTGTTTTGTGGAAGGATGCATTCTGCTGAGTATCAAAGAAAACCAACAAAAAAATTTTGCATCTCTTTCAGTATATGGGGAATTTCCTGCTAGCTTCTTATGCACTGATAGAGAAAGGTGTTCTTGAATGCCTCTACTTAGAGCTACTTTGACCAGGAACAAACCACAGTGTGAACACTTAGAAGTGATTGTGTGTGTGAAATTTCAAGCATCTAGCATGAACAGAGTTTGATTTGTAGCTCTATTTTCATCCTCTATAGTTCAAAACAAAGTGAAACCTGAAAATTCAAAATGTTCCTGTGTGCACACACTTGAAACTTGGAGTCGCAAACTTGGCATACCAACTGGGCTTAGTGAAAGGGTCAACCCTTTGTAATCCACCAAAATATTGTTGCAGCTATTTCAGTACATTGAGATTCTCCTGCTAGCTCATAAACCGTGTTGGTAAAAACTGTTCCAGACTGCTTTTGTGTAGAAGTACTTCCTCCAGAAACAAAACACATAGTGAACACTGAGAAACGATTGTGTGTGTGAAGTTTCAAGCAGCTAGCACAAACCGTGTTTGATTTGCAGCTCTATTTTCATTCAACTGCATTGTGCAAAACAAAATGAAACCTTAAAATTCAAACTGTTCCTGTCTGAAAACCATTAAATCTAGGGAAAGCAAACTTGGAGAACAAAGTGTGTTTAATGATAGGATGAATCCTGCTGAGTAACAAAGCTATCAATCAAAGAAACATTTGCAGCACTTTCAGTCCATGTGAATTTCCCTGCAAGCTCCTAAAGCTCTGATAGAGAAAACTCTTCCTGGGTGCCTCTGCTTAGAACTACTTTGACCAGGAACAAACCACAGAATTTAAACTTAGAATTGATTGTGTGAAGTTTCAAGCATCTGGCACAAACCAAATTTGATTTGAAGTTCTATTTCCATCCATCTCTATAGTGCAAAACCAAGTAAAACCTGAAAATTCAAACTGTTCCTGTGTGCAAACAGTTAATCTTCGGATTCCCAAACTTGGGGTACAAAGTGGGCTTAGTGAAAAGTTGAACCCTGCTGAGTATCAAAGAAATCTAATGAAAAAATTTTGAGTTATTTCAGTATATTGTGAATGTTCTGTTACTCCTAATGTGAGTTATTAAACACTGTTCCTGTGTGCCTCTGCTTAAAAGTACTTTTACCAAAATCAAACCACAGAGAGAGCACAGAGAACTGATTGTGTATGTGAAGTTTCAAGAAGATAGCACAAACCATGTTTGATTTGCAGCTCCATTTTTATCCAACTTTATAGTGCAAAATGAAGTGAAACCTGAAAGTTCAAACTGTTCATGTATGCAAAAACTTGAACCTAAGAGAGTCAAACTTGAGAAACAAGGCATGTTTGTGAAAGGATGAATTGTGATGAGTATCAAAGAAATCCAACAGAAAAAAATTTTGCATCTATATCAATGGATTGAAATTTTTTATAGCTCCTAAAATGCTAATAAGGAAAGCTGTTCCTGCATGCCTTTGCTTAGAGCTACTTTGACTAGGAACAAACTACCGAGTGAACCCTTAGAACTGATTGTGTTTGTGAGGTTTCAAGCATATATCACTAACAGTTTTATTTGTACCTCCATTTTCATCCCTCTATAGTGCCAAACAAAGTTAAACCAGAAAATTCAAACTGTTCCTGATTGCAAATATTTGAACCAAGGAGTCCCAAAATTGGAGTACAAATTAGGTTTAATGAAAGAGTGAACCCTAAAGAAATCCAATGAAAAATTGTTGCAGCTCTTTCAGTACATTGGGATTCTCCTGCTAGCTCTGAAAGCGAGTTGTAAAAGCTGTTCCTGGATGCTTATGCTTAGATATACTTCCTCCAGAAACAAACCACAGAGTGAGCACTGAGAACTGATTGTGTATCTCAACTTTCAAGCAGCTAGCACAAAACGGGTTTGACTTATAGCTCTATTTTCATCCATCAGTATTATGCAATACAAAGTGAAACCTGTAAATTGAAACTATTCCTGGTTGGAAACCTTTAAAACTAGTAGTCCCAAAATTGGGATACAAACAGGGTTTAGTGAAAGTGTAAACTCTGCCACATATCACAGAAATTCAATGAATAATTTTTTTCAGCTCTTTCACTATGTTGGGATTCTCTAGCTAGCTCCTAAAGCAAGTTAGTAAAATCAGTTGCTGCATGCTTCTGCCTAGAAGTATTTCAAGAAGAAAAAAACCACAGAGTCTGGACTTAGAAATGATTGTGTATATCAAGTTTCAAGCTTCTAGCACAAACCGTGTTTTATTTGCTGCTCTATTTTTATACACCTGAATAGTGCAAAACATAGTGAAACCTGAAAATTCAAACTGTTACTGTGTGCAAATAGTTGAACCTAGGAGCCCCAAACTTGGGGTACCCAATGGGCTTAGTGAAAGTGTAAACCCTGCTGAGTATCAAAGGAATCCAACAAAAAATTGTTGCAGCTCTTTCATTATATTGAGATTCTCCTGCTAGCTCATAAACTGTGTTGGTAAAAACTGTTCCTGACTGCTTTTCCTTAGAAGTACTTTCTCCAGAACAAAACACGAGTGAGCACTGAGAAATGATTGTGTATGTCAAGTTTCAAGCAGCTAGCAAAAACGGTGTTTGATTTGAAGCTCTATTTTCATCCAACTACATAGTGCAAAACAAAATGAAACCTTAAAATTCAAACTGTTTCTGTCTAAAAACTGTTTAATCTAGGGGAAGCAAACTTAGAGAACAAAGTGTGTTTAGTGAAAGCATGAATCCTGCTGAGTATCAAAGCGATCAATTGAAAAAATGTTTGTAGCACTTCCTGTAGCTCCTAAAGCTCCAATAGAGAGCGATTCCTGCATGCCTCTGCTTAGAGCTATTTGACCAGAACAAACCACATAATTAATGCTTAGAATTTATTGTTTGTGTGAAGTTTTAAGCATCTAGCACAAACAGAGTTTGATTTGAAGCTCTATTTCCATCCATCTCTATAGTGCATAACCAAGTGAAATCTGAAAATTCAAACTGTTCCTGTGTGCAAACAGTTAAACCTAGGGCTCCCAAACTTGGGGTACAAAGTTGGGCTAGTAAAAAGGTGAACCCTTTCAAATATCAAAGAAATTCAATAAAAAATTATTGCAGCTCTTTCAGTAAATTGAGAATGTTCTGCTACTCCTAATGTGAGTTAGTAATCACTGTTACTGTGTGCTTCTGCTTAGAAGTACTTTTTCCAGGATCAAAACACAGAGAGATCACAGAGAATTGATTTTGTATGTGAAGTTTCAAGCAGCTAGCACAAACCATGTTTGATTTGCAGCTCCACTTTCATCCACCTGTATAGTGCAAAATGAAGTGAAAACTGAAAATTTAAAATGTTCCTGTATGCAAAAAATTGAACTGAGGATATCCAAACTTGAGAAACCAAGTGTGCTTAGTGAAAATTTGAATTCTGACTAATATCAAAGAAGTCCAACAAAAAATTTGCAGTTCTATCAATATATTAGAATATTTTTGAGCTCCTAATATGCTGATAGAGAAAGCTATTTCTGTGTGGCGCCTAAGTAGAGCTACTTTGACCAGGAACAAGCCACAGAGTGAATACTTAGAACTGATTGGGTGTGTGAAGTTTCAAGAATCTAGCACAAATCTTGTTTAATTTGTAGCTATATTTCCATCCATCTCTATATTGCAAAACAATGTGAAGTCTGATTATTCAAAGTGTTCCTGGGAGAAAACCTTTGAACGTAGCAATCCCAAACTTGGGGTCCAAAGTGGGTTTAGTGAAAGGGTGAAACCTGCCAAGTATCAATAAAATCCAACAAAAAATTGTTGCAGCCCTTTAAATCTATTGGGATTCTCCTGCTCACTCCTAAAGCGAGTTATAAAATCAGTACCTGTGTGCTTCTGGATATAAGTAGTTCAACCAGAAAGAAACAACAGAGTGAGGGCTTAGAAATGATTGTGTGTGACAACTTTCAAGCAGGAACACAAATTCTGTTTGATTTGAAGCTCTATTTTAATTCACCTCTATAGTGGGAAACTAAGTGAAACCTGAAAATTCAAACTGTTACTGTCTACAAACTGTTGAATCTAGGAGAACCAAACGTGGAAACAAAGTGTGCTTTGTGGAAGGATGCATCTAGCCGAGTATCAAAGAAAACCAATGAAAAAATTTTGCAGTATATAAGGATTTTCCTGCTAGCTTCTAATGCACTGGTAGAGAAAGCTGTTCCTGCGTGCCTCTGCTTAGAGCTTCTTTGACCAGGAACAAACCACAGTGTGAACACTTAGATCTGATGGTGTATGTGAAATTTCAAGCATTTAGCATGAACTGAGTTTTATTTGTAGCTCTAGTTCCATTCATCTCTATAGTTCAAAACAAAATGAAACCTGAAAATCCAAACTGTTCCTGTGTGCAAATAGTTGAAGCTAGGAGTCTCAAACTTGGGTAACGCAGTGGGCTTAGTGAAGGGTAAACCCTGCTGAGTATCAAAGGAATCCACCCAAAAAATGTTGCAGCTCTTTCAGCATATTGAGATTCTTCTGCTAGCTCATAAACCGTGTTGGTAAAAACTGTTCCTGAATGCTTTTGCTTAGAAATACTTTCTCCAGAAACAAAACCCATAGTGAACACTGAGAAATGATTGTGCATTTCAAGTTTCAAGCAGCTAGTACAAACCGTGTTTGATTTGCAGCCAGCTCTATTTTCATCCAACTGCTTAGTGCAAAACAAAATGGAAATTAAAATTCAAACTCTTCCTGTCTGAAAGCCATTTAATCCAGGGGAAGCAAACTTGGAGAACAAAGTGTGTTTAGTGAAAGGATGAATCCTGCAGAGTATCAAAGTAATCAATAGAAAAACATTTTGCAGCACTTTTAGTCCATGGAAATTTTCCTGCTAGCTCCTAAAGCTCTGATACAGAAAACTGTTCCTGCATTCTTCTGCTTATAGCTACTTTGACCAGAACAAACCACAGAATGAAATCTTAGAATTGATTTTTTATGTGAAGTTCCAAGCATCTTGCACAAACCAAGTTTGATTTGAAGCTCTATTTCCATCCATCTCTATAGTGCAAAATCCTGCTGAGTATCAAAGAAATCCAACAAAAAATTGGTTCATCTCTTCAGTACTTTGTGATTCACCTGCTTGTTCCTAAAGTATATTAGTAAAAGCTGTTACTATGTGCTTATGCTTTAAGTACTTCAACCAGGAAGAAAACACGAAGTTTGCACTGAGATATGATTGTGTATGTCAAGTTTCAAGCAGGTAGCACAAACCATGTTGGAGTTGCAATTCTATTTTCATTCACCTGTATACTGCAAAATGAAGTGGAACCGAAAATTCAAACTATTCCTTTCTGCAAACCCTTGAACCCAGGAGAACCAAACTTTGAGTACAAAGTATGTTTAGTGAAAGGATGAATCTTGCTGTGTAACTAAGAAATCCAACAACAAAAAATGTTGCAGCTCTTTGAAAACTTTAGGATTCTTCTGCTAGCCCCTAAAGTGCATTAGTAAAAGCTGTTGCTGCATGCTTCTGCTAAGAAGTTATTCCACCAGGAACCAAACACTGAATGAGCAATGAGTTTGAATTGTGTATTTAAAGTTTTAAGCAGCTAGCCAAACCATGTTTCATTTGCAGCTCTATTTTCTTACACCTGTATAGTACAAGACGAAGTGAAACCTGAACATTCAAATGGTTCCTGTCTGCAAACCCTTGAACCTAAGAGAACCAAACTTGGAGAACAAAGTGTGTTTAGTGAGCGACTGAATCCTGCAGAGTTTCAAAGAATTCCAACACAAAATTGTTGCGGCTCTTTCAGAACATGCAATTTTTTCTGCTAGCTGCTAAAACACTGATAGAGAATGCTTTTTCCTGCTTGCCTCTGCTGAGAGCTTCTTTGACCACAAGCAAACCACAGAGTAAAAATGTAGGTTTGATTGTGTGTGTGAAATTTCAATAATCTAGCACAAACTGTGTTTGATTTGTAGCTATATTTCCATTCTTCTCTATAGTGCAAAACAAAGTACAACCTGAAAATTCAAACTGTTCCTGTGTGCAAACTGTTGAACCTAGGAGTCCCAAACTTGGGATACCAAGTGGGTTTAGTGAAATAGTGAACTCTGCCATGTATCAAAGAAATCCAACGTAAAAATTGTTACAGATCTTTAAGTGTATTGAGATTCTCCTGCTATCTTTTAAAGCGATTTAGTAAAAATTATTCCTGCATTCTTCTCCTTAATAATACTTCAAATAGGAAAAAAAATCACAGACTGAGGACTGGAAACTAATTGTTTCAGTACATTGGGATTCTCCTGCTATATCCTAATGTGGGTTAGTAAAAGGTATTCCTGCTTGCTTCTTCTTAGAAATACTTTAACCAGGAAGAAAAGACAAAGTGAGCACTGAGAACTTATTGTGTATGTCAAGTTTCAAGCAGCACACAAAACCCAAGTTTGATTTGTGGCTCTATTTACATACAGCAGTATAGTGCAAAATAAAATGAAATTTGAAAATTCAAACTGTTCCTGTCTGCAAATCCTTGAACTCAGGAGAACCAAACATGGATAACAAAGTGGGTTTAGTGAAATGATAAATCCTGCCGAGTATCAAATCAATCCAATGAAAAAAAATTTGCACCAGTTTCAACACTTGGGAATTTTCCTGCTAGCTCTGAAAGTGGTGATAGAGAAAACTGTTCCTACATCCTTCTGCTTTGAGCTACTTTAACCAGAAAAAAACACAGATTGATCACTGAGAACTGATTTTTTATGAAGTTTAAAGCATCTAGCACCAATAGTTTTTGTTTTGTAGCTCTATTTCCACCACTACAGTGCAAAACAAAGTGAAACCTGAAAATTCAAAGTTGCGTGTGTGAAAACCGCTGATCCTAGGAGTCCCAAACTTGGGCAACAAAGTGGGTTTAGTGCAAGTGTGAACCCTGCCAAGTATCAAAGAAATGCAACAAAATTTTGTTGTGCTCTTTCAGTACATTAAAATTCTCCTGCTACCTCCAAAAGTGAGTTAGTATAAGCTGTTCCTGCATGGTTCTGCTTATCAGTAATTCAACCAGGAACAAACTACAGAGTCAGCATTGAGACCTGATTGTGCATGTCAAATTTCAAAATGCTAGCACAAACCATGTTTGATTTGAAGCTATATTTTCTTCAACCTGTATAGTGCAAAACAAAGTGAAACCTGAAAATTTAAACTGTTCCTCTCTGCAAACCCGTGAACACAGGAGAAACAAACTTGGAGAACAAAGTGTGTTTTGTGAAAAAATGGATTCTGGAGAGTATCAAAGAAATCCAATGGAAAAATTTTGCAGCTCTTCCAGAACATGGGAATTTCCCTGCTACCTCTTAAAGTGGTAATAGAGAAAGTTGTTGTTGCATGCCTCTGCTTAGAGCTACTTTGAAAAGGAAGAAACCACAGAGTGAACACTTAGAACTGATTGTGTGTGTGAAATTTCAAGCATCTAGCACAAACCATGTTGAATTTGTTGCTCTGTTTCCATCCATATCTATAATGCAAAGCAAGGTGAAACCTGAAAATTCAAACTCTTCCTGTGTGAAAACCGTTTATACTAGGAGTCCCAAACTTGGTGTAAAAAGTGGGTTTAGTGAAAGGGTGAACCCTGCTGAGTGTCAGAGAAATTAATGAAAAAAATATTGCACCTCTTTCAGTATATTGGAATTCTCTTGGTAGCTCCTAAGATGACTTATTATATGCTATTCCTGAGTACTTCTGCTTTGAAGTACTTAATCCAATAAAAAACCACAGAGTGAGAGCACTGAGAAATGATAGTGTATGTCAAGTTTCAAGCAGCTAGCAAAATCTGTGTTTGATTTGTAGCTCTATTTCCTTCCATATCTATAGTGAAAAACAAAGTGAAACCTGAAAATTCAAACTGTTCCTGTGTGCAAATCATTGAAACTTTGAGTCCCAAACATAGGCTACAAAAGGGTTTAGTGAAAGGGTGAACCATGTCAAGTATCAAAGAAATCCAATGAAAAAAAATTGTTGCAGCTCTATAAGTATATTTAGATTCTCCTGCTGTCTCATAAAGAGACTTAGTGAAAGCTCTTCCTCTGTGCATTTGCTTAAAAGTATTTCAACCAGGAAGAAAGCAAGAGTGAGCCCTAAGAAATGATTGCATATGTCAAGTTTCAAATTGCTTGCGCAAACCGTGTTTGATTTGCAGTTCTATTTCCATCCACCTCTACAGTGCAATACAAAGTAAAACCTGAAAATTCAAACTGTTTCTGCCTGCAAACCATTGAACCTAGGAGAACCAATCTTGGAGAACAAAGTGGGATTAGTGAAAGGATGAATCCTGCTGAGTATCAAAGAAATCTAATGAAAAATTATTGCAGATCTTTCAGTACATGGGAATTTTCCTGCTAGAAGTTAAAGCACTGATAGAGGAAGCTATTCCTGCATGACTCTAAATAGAGCAACTTTTACCACGATCAAACCACAAAGTGAACTATTAGAACCGATTGTGTGTGTGAAGTTTCAAGCATCTAGTAAAAACCATATTTGATGTTTAGCTCTATTTCCATTCATCTCTATAATGCAAAACCCAGTGAAACCTGAAAATTCAAACTGATCCTATGTGAAAACTTGAAACCAGGAGTCCCAATCTTGGAGTACATAGTGGGTTTAGTAAAAGGATGAAACATAACAAGTACCAAAGTAATCCAATGAAAAAATTTTTGCAGCTCTTTCAGAACATTGGGAATATCCTGACAGCTCCTAAAGTGTTTTAGTAAATGCTGATCCTGTGTGCTTCTGCTTAGAAGGACTTTAACCAGGAAAAAAATTCATAGAGGGAAAACCGAGAATAGATTGTGCATGTGAAGTTTTAAGCAGCCACCACAAACTGGGTGTCCATTGCAGCTCCATTTCAACCACCTTTATACTGAAAACAAATTGAAACCTGATAATTGAAACTTTTTCCATGTTCAAACTGTGAAAAATAGGAGTCCCAAACTTGAGGTTGGAAAATGGGTTTAGTTAAAGGATGAAACCGGCTGAGAATGACAGAAATCTCATGAAAAAAATAATTGCAGCTCATTCACTACATGAAATTCTGCTGCTAGCTTTTAATGTCAGATAGTAAAAGCTGTTCTTGCATGCTTCTGCTTAGAAGTACCTCCACCAAGAGCAAACCTCAGAGTAAGCACTGGGAACTGATTGTGTATGTGAATTTTCAAAAAGCTAGCACAGTGTTGGATTTGCAGCTCTACTTTCATCCAGCTGTATAGTGCAGAAGGAAGTGAAACCTGAAAATTCAAACTGTTCCTGTCTGCAAACCATTGAACCTAGGAGAAACAAACCTGGAGAACAAAGTGTGTTTAGTGAAAGGATGAATCCTGCTGAGTATCAAAGAAATTCAATAAAAAATGTTCAGGTCTTTCAGTACATTGGAATGTACCTGCTAACTTCTAAGGCACTGATATAGATTGCTGTTCATGGAAGCCTCTTATTAGAGATACTTTAAGCAGAAACAAACCACAAAGTGAGCACTTAGAACTAATTGTGTATCTAAAGTTTCAAACATCTAGCACAAACCGTGTTTGATTTGTAACTCTATATCCATCCATCTCTATAGTGCAAATCAAGTGAAATCTGAAAACTCAAACTGTTCCTGAGTGCAATTCATTAAACCTATGAGTCCCAAAATTTGGTATCAAAGTGGGTTTAGTTCAATAGGAAACCCTGCTAAGTAACAAAGAAATCCAACAAAAAATTGTTGCAGCTTTTCCAGTATATTGAAATAGTCCTCCTAGCAGCTAATTCAACTTATTTAAAGCTGTTTCTTCATGCTTCTGTTAGTAGTACTTCAAATAGAATCAAAACACAAAGTGAGCACAGAACACTGATTGTGCATATCATGTTTCAAGCAGCTAGCACAAATCACATTTGATTTGCAGCTCTATTTACATTGACCTCTATACTTCAAAACCAAGGGAAACCAGAAAATTAATACTGTTCGTGTCTGGAAACCATTGGATCTAGGAAAACCAAACTTGAAGAACAACATGTGTTTAGTGAAAGGATGAATTCTGCCAAGTATCAAAGAGATCTAACAAAAATAAAATGTTTACAGCTCTTACATTACATGGGAATTTTTCGGCTAAGTAGTGCAAAACAAAGTGAAACCTAAAAATTCAAACTGTTCCTGAGTACAAAACTTTGAACAAAGGAGTCCAAACTTGGTGTACAAAGTGGGTTTAGTAAAATGGTGAACCCTGCTGAGTATCAAAGAAATCCAACAAAAAAATACCTGTTGCAGCTCCTTCAGGCCAATGGAATTCACTGCTTGCTCCAAAAGCATATTAGTAAAAGCTGCTCTGTGTACTTCTGCTTATAAGTACTTCAACTAGGAAGAAACCACAGAGTGTGCACTAATATATGATTGGGTATTTCAAGTTTCAAGCAGGTAGCACAAACCGTGTTGAAGTAGCAGCTCTATTTTTATCCACCTGTATAGTGCAAAAGGAAGTGAAACCTGAAAATTCAAACTTTTCCTGTGGTCAAACCATTGAGCATAGGAGATCCAAACATAGGGTACAAAGTTGTTTTAGTGAAAGGGCAATCCCTGTCGAGTATCAAAGAAATCCACCAAAAAAATTGTTGCAGAATTTTAGAACATTAGGATTCTCCTACTAACTTCTAAAGCGAGTTAGTAAAAGCTGTTCCTTCAAGCTTCTGCTTGGGCGTACTTCCACCATGACCCAAACATAGATGTGAGAACTGAGAACTCATTTTGAATGTGAAGATTCAAGAAGCTAGCACAAACCGTGTTTGATTTGCAACTCTATTGTTATCCCCACCTGGATAGTGCAAAATGAAGTATAACCTGAAAATTCAAACTGTTTTTGTCTGCAAACACTTGAACCTAGGAGAACCACACTTGGAGAACAAAGTGTGTTTAGGGAAAGGATGAGTCCTGATGAGTATCAAAGTAATGCAATGAAGACATGTTTGCAGCTCTTCCAGTACATGAGAATTTTCTTGGTCGCTCCTAAAGCGATGACAGAAACAAGCTGTTCCTTCATGTCTCTGCTTACAGCTACTTTGACCAGTAAAAAACCACAGAGTTATCACTTAGAATTGATTGTGTTTATAAAGTTTCAAGCATTTAGTAAAGACCATATTTGATACTTAGCTCTATTTCCATCCATTTTTACAGTCAAAACCCAGTGAAACCTGAAAATTTAAACAGATCCTGTGTGCAAACTGTTGAAACCAGGAGTCCCAATTTTGGAGTAAAAAGTGGGTTTAGTAAAAGGATGAAACATGACAAGTATCAAAGTAATCCAATGAAAAAATTGTTGCAGCTCTTTCAGAACATTGGGATTATCCTACCAGCTCCTAAAGCGTTTTTAAAATGCTGATCCTGTGTGTTTCTGCTTAGAAGGACTTTAACCAGGAAAAAATCATAGAGTGAAAACTGAGAATAGATTGTGCATGTGAAGTTTTAAGCAGCCACCACAAACTGGGTGTCCATTGCAGCTCCATTTTCAACTACCTTTATGCTTCAAAACAAATTGAAACCTGATAATTGAAACTTTTTCCGTGTTCAAACTGTGAAAAATAGGAGTCCCAAACTTGGGGAAGAAAATGGGTTTAGTTAAAGGATGAAACCGGCTGAGAATGACAGAAATCCCATGAAAAAAATAATTGCAGCTCTTTCACTACATTGGAATTCTCCTGCTAGATTTTAATTCTGGATAGTAAAAGCTGTTCCTGAATGTTTCTGCTTTGAAGTACCTCCACCAAGAACAATCCACAGAGTGGGCACTCAGCACTGATTGTGTATGTGAATTTTCAAATAGCTAGCACAAACTGTGTTGGATTTGCAGCTCTACTTTCATCCACGTGTATAGTGCAGAAGGAAGTGAAACCTAAAAATTCAAACTGTTCCTGTCTGCAAACCCTTGAACCTAGGAGAAAGACACTTGGAGAACAAAGTGTGTTTAGTGAAAGGATGAGTCTTGCAGAATATCAAAGAAATCTAATGAAGAAATATTTGCAGCTCTTCTAGCACATGGGAATTTTCCTGCTAGCTTCTAAAGGGCTGATAGAAACAAGCTGTTCCAGCATGCCTCTGCTTACAGCTACTTTGACCAGGAAAAAACTACAGAGTGATCACTTAGAACTGATTGTGTTTGAGAAGTTTTAAGCATCTAGCAAAAACCATATTTGATTTTTAGCTCTATTTCCATCCATTTCTATAGTACAAAACCCAGTGAAACCTGAAAATTTGAACTGATCCTGTGTGCAAACTGTTGAAACCAGGAGTCCAAATCTTGGGGCACAAAGTGGGTTTAGTGAAAGGGTGAACCATTCCAAGTACCAAAGTAATCCAATGAAAAAAATGTTGTAGCACTTTCAGAACTTTGGGATTATTTTGCCAGATCCAAAAAGTTTTTTAAATGATGTTCCTGGATGCTTCTGCTTAGAAACACTTTAACCAGGAAAAATTATAGAATGAAAACTGATAATACATTGTGCATGTGAAGTTTTAAGCAGCCACCACAAACTGGGTTTCCATTGCAGCTCCATATTCAACCACCTTTATACTGAAAAACAAAGTGAAACCTGAAAATTGAAACTTTTTCCATGTTCAAACTGGAAAATAGGACTCCCAAACTTGGGGTAGAAAACGAGTTTAGTTAAAGGGTGAACCCAGCTGAGAATCATAGAAATCCCATGAAAAAAATAATTGCAGCTCTTTCAGTATATTGGAATTCTCCTGCTAGCTTTTAATGCCAGATCATAAAAGCTGTTTCTCTGTGCTTCTGCTTAGAAGTACCTCCACTAAGAACAATTCACAGAGTGAGCACTGAGAACTGATTGTGTATGTGAAGTTTCAAAAAGCTAGCACAAACTGTGTTGGATTTGTGGCTCTACTTTCATTCACTGTATAGTGCAGAAGTAAGTAAAACCTGAAAATTCAAACTCTTCCTGTCTGAAAACCCTTGAACCTAGGAGAAACACATCTGGAGAACAAAGTGTGTTTAGTGAAAGGATGAATCCTGCCGAGTATTGAAGAAATTCAATAAAAAATTTTTTAGTTCTTTCAGTACATTGTAATTTACCTGGTAGCCCCTAAGGCGCTGATATAGAATGGTGTTCCTTTGAGCCTCTGCTAGAGCTACTTTGAGCAGGAACAAATCACACAGTGAGCACTTAGAACTGATTGTGTATCTAAAGTTTCAAACATCTAGCAAACACTGTGTTTGATTTGTAGTTCTATTTCCATCCCACTCTATAGTGTAAAACACGGTAAAACCTGAAAATTCAAAATGTTCCTGCGTGCAAACCTTTAACCTAGCAGTCCCAAATGTGATCTGCAAAGTGGGTTAGTGAAGGGTGAACCCTGCTTAGTATCAAAGAATTTCAACAAAAAAATTGTAGCTCTTTCAGTATATTGGTATTCTCCTCCTACTTTCTAAAGCGAGTTAGTAAAAGCTGTTCCTGCTTGCTTCTTCTTGGAAGTACTTCAACCAGAAACAAATCACCTAGTGAGCCCTGAGAACAGATTGTGTATGTCAAGTTTCAAGCAGCTAGCCCTAACCGTACATCATTTGCAGCTTCATTTTCATCCAACTTTGTGAAGTTTCAAGGGAAGTGAAACCTGAAAATTCAAACTTTTCCTGTGGTCAAACCATTGAACCTCAGAGACCCAAATGTGGGGTACAAAGTGGTTTTAGTTCAAGAGTAATCCCTGCTGAGTATCAAAGAATTCCATAAAAAAATGGTTGCTGATTTTTTTAGAGCATTGGGATTCTCCTATTAAATTCTAAAGTGTGTTAGTAAAAGCTGTTCCTTCATGCTTCTGCTTAGACATACCTCCACCAAGACCCAACCATAAAAGTGAGCACTGAGAACTCATTTTGTATGTGAAGATTCAAGAAGCTAGCACAATCCGTGTTTGATTTTCAGCTCTGTTGTCATCCACCTGTATAGTGCAAAATGAAGTAAAACCTGAAAATTCAAACTGTTTTCATCTGAAAACACTTGAACCCTGGAGAACTACACTTGGAAAACAAAGTGTGTTTATTGAAAGGGTGAATCCTGTCCAGAATCAAAGTAATCCAAAGAAAAAAAATGTTGCAGTCATTTCAATATATGGGAATTTTCCTGCTAGGTATTAAAGCACTGATAGAGAAAGCTGTCCCTGTGTTCTCTGCATAGAGGTACTTTGATCAGGAACAAACCACAGAGTGAACACTTAGACCTGATGATATGTGTAGATTTTCAAGCATCTAGCACACACCATGTTTGAATTGTAGCTCTATTTCCAGCCATCTCTAGAGTGGAAAACAAAGTGAAACCTGAAAATTAAAACTGTTGCTGTGTGCCAACCATTGATCCTAGGAGTCCCAAATTTGGGGTACAATGTGGGTTTTGTGAATGAGCAAACCCTGATGAGAATCACAGAAATCCATTGAGAAAAATTGTTGTAGCAATTTCAGAATATTGGGATTCTACTGCTAGCTCCTAAATTGAGTTAGTAAAATGTGTTCCTGCATGCTTCTGTTTAGAAGTACTTCAGTACATTGTTTTTTTCCTGCTAGCTCTTAAATCACTGACAAGGAAAGCCATTCCTGTGTGCATCTGCTTAGAGCTACTTTGACAGGGAACAAAGCACAGAATGATCCTTTGGAACTGATTTTGTGTGAAGTTTCAAGAATATAGCAACAACCAGGTTTGATTTGTAGCTGAATTTACATTCGTCTCTATAGGGCAAACAAACTGAAATCTAAAAACTCAAACTGTTCCTCTCTACAAACTGTTGAACCTATGAGTTACAAACTTGGGCTAAAACGTGGGATTAATAAAAAGGTGAACCCTAACAAGAATCAAAAATATCCTTCAAAAAATTTGTTGCAGCTCTTGCAGTACATTAGAATTCTCCTCCTTGGTCCTAAAATGAGTCAGAAAAGCTGGACCTGCATGATTCTGCTTAGAAATATTTCAACCTGGAACAAACAACAGAATGAGCCTGAGAACTCATTGTGTATGACAAATTTCAAGCAACTAGCACAAACCGGGTTTGATTTACAGCTCTATTTTCATCCAACTATATGGTGCAAAACGCAGAGAAACTGCATGATTCAAACTGTTACTGTCTACCAATCCTTGAAACTAAGAGAACCAAATTTGGAGAACAAAGTGTGTTTAGTGAAAGCATGAATTCTGCTGTGTATCAAAGAAATCCTATCAAAAATTGTGGCAGCTCTTTCAGTACATTGGGTTTCCCTTGCTAGCTCCTATATCACATTAGTAAGATCTGTTACTGCGTGCTTCTGCTCAGAAGTACTTAAACCAGGAATAATCAAAAGAGTGAGAACAGAGAACTGATTGTGTGTGTGTTAAGTTCCAAGGATCTAGCACACACTGTATTTCCATTTCCATCCATTTCCATTTTTATTTCCATCCATCGCTTTAGTGAAAAACAAAATGAAACCTGAAAATTCAAACTCTACCTGTGTGCATATCATTGAACCTTGGAGTCCCAAACTTGGGGTACAGTGTGGGATTAGTAAAAAATGTGAACCATGGAGAGGATAAAAAAGTCCTTTGAAAAATTGTTGCAGCTCTTTCAGTACATTAGGGTTCTCCTGCTAGGTCCTAAAAGGAGTTACTAAAAGATGTTCCTGCATGCTTCTGCTTTGATATATTTCACCCTGGAAGAAAACATAAAGTGAGCACTAAGAACTGATTGTGTATGACAAATTTCAAGTAGCTAACACAAACTGGGTTTGATTTGCAGCTCTATTTTCATCCATCTGTATGGAGCAAAATAAAGAGATACCAAAAATTTCAAACTGTCCCTGTTGGCAAACTCTTGAACCTATGAGAACGAAACTCGGAGAACAATGTGTGTTTAGTGAAAGGATGAATCCTGCTGAGTATGGAAGAAATCCAATGAAAAAATTGTTGCAGCTCTTTCAGTACCTTGGAATTTATTTTCTTGATCCTAATGCACTGATAGAGAAAGCAGTTTTTCCAATCCTGTGCTTAGAGCTACTTTGACAAGAAACAAAGCACAAAGTGAACACTTAGAACTGATTGTGGTTTTGAAGTTTCAAGCTTCTAGCACAATCCATTTTTAATTTGTAGCTCTATTTCCATCTATATCTATAGTGCAAAACAAAGTGAAACCTGAATAATTAAAATGTTCCCATGGACAAATTGTTGATCCTAGGAGTACTAAACTTAGGGCACCAATTTGGTTTTGAGAAAGCTGAACGCTGCTGAGAATCAAAACAATCCATTGAAAATTTTTTTTGCAGTTCTTTCAGTACATTAGAATTCTCCTCATTGCATCTAAAGCCATTAAGTACAAATGGTTCCTGCGTGCTTCTGCTTAAAAGTACTTTAACCAGAAACAAACCACAGAGTGATCACTGAGATCTGATTGTGTATATAAAGTTTCAGGCACCTAGCACTCATCGTGTTTGATATGCAGCTCCATTTTCATCCACATGTATAGTGTAAAACGAAGTGATTCCTCACAATTCAAACTGTTCCTGTCAGGAAATCATTCTAGGAGAACTAAACTTGGAGAACAAAGTGTGTTTAGTGAAAGGGTGAATCCTGTCAAGAATCAAAGTAATCCAAATAAAAAATTGTTGCAGTTGTTTCAGTATATGGGAATTTTCCTGATAGCTATTAAAGCACTGGTAGAGTAAGCTGTCCCTGTGTTCCTCTGCAAAGGGGGACTTTGACCAGGAACAAACCATAGAGTGAACACTTAGACCTGATGGTATGTGTTTATTTTCAACATCTAAGACACACTGTGTTTGATTTGTAGTTCTATTTCCATCCATTTGTAGTGTGGAAAAACAAAGTGAAACCTGAAAATTAAAACTGGTGCTGTGTGCAAACCGTTGATCCTAGGAGTCCTAAATTTGGGATACAAATTGTATTTGCAGGTGAACCCTGCAAATAATCACAGATATCAATTAAAAAGTTGTTTTAGCAATTGCAAAACATTCATATTCTCTTGCTAGCTCTTAAATTTAGTTAGTAAAATGTGTCCCTGCATGCTTCTGTTTAGAAGTACTCCAAGCTGAAAAAAAACACAATGGAGCACTGAGATCTGATTCTGTATATCAAGTTTCAAAGAGCATCAAAAACTGTGCTGATATGAAGCTGTATTTTTATCCACCTGTACAGTGCAAAACGAAGTGAAATCTGAAAATTCATACTTTTCCTCTAAGAAAACCCTTGAACCTAAGTGAACCAAACTTGGAGAACAAAGTGTGTTTAGTTAAAGCATGAATTATGCCATGTATCAAAGAAATCCATCACAAAATTATTAAGGCTCTTTCAGTATATTTGATTTTTTTCCTGCTAGCTCCTAAATCACTGATAGAGAAAGCTGTTCCTGCATGCATATGCTTAGAGCTACTTTGACAAGTAACAAACCACAGAGTGAACACTTATAATTGATTGTCTGTGAAGTTTCAAGCAGCTAGCACAAATTTTGTCTGATTTTTTTCTCTATTTCCATCAATCTCTATAGTTCCGAAGCAAGTGTAACCTGAAAATTCACGCTGTACCTATGTGCAATCCATTAAACCTAGGAGTCCCAAACGTGGGGAACAATGTGGGTTTGGTAAAATGGTGAACCCTGCAGATAATACAAGAAATCCAATGAAAAGAATTTTTGCAGCTCTTTTAGTAAATTGGGATTCTCCTCCTCGCTCCTAAATCGAATTAGTAAAAGCTGTTCCTGAATTCTTCTGCTTACTTCAACCTGAAAAAAACCACAGAGTGAGCAGGGAGAGCTGATTGTGTAAAAGAAATTTGAAGCAGCTAGATTAAATCTAGTTTGATTTGCAGCTCTATTTTCATCATTCTTTATAGTGTCAAATGATGTGAAAACTTAAAATTCAAACTCTTCCTTTCTGCAAACACTTGAACCTATAAAACCAAATTTCGAGATCAAAGAGAGTTTAGTGAAGGGATGAATCATGATGAGTATCAAAGCAATCTAATGAAAATAAGATATTCACAGGTATTTTAGTACCTGGGAAATTTCCTGCTAGCTCCTAAAACACTGAAAGAGAAAGCTGTTCCTGTGTGCCGCCTGTGCCTAGTTTTTTTTTTTTTTTGACAAAGAGAAAACCACGGAGTGAACACATAGAAGGGATTGAGTGTGTGAAGTTTAAAGCACCTAGCACAAACCATTTTGAATTTGTTGCTCTATTTCCATCATCTCTGTAGTGCAAAACAAAAGGAAACCTGAGAATTCAAACTGTTCCTTGGTGCAAACCTTTGAACCTAGAAATCTCAAATTTGGGGTACAAAGTCGGTTTAATGAAATGATGAACCCTGCCAAGTATCAAAAAAATCCAATGAAAAAATTGTTGCAGCTCTTCCAGTATGTTGGGATTCCCCTTCTAGCTCCAAATTCGAGTTAGTAAAAGCTTTTCCTGCATGCTTCTCCAGGAACAACACAGAGAACTGAGAACTGATTGCGCTTGTAAAGTTTCGAGTATCTAGCAAAAACCATGTTTGATATGTACCTCTATTTTTTATCCATATTTTTAGTGAAAAACAAAATGAAACCTGAAAAATCAAACTGTTTTTCTGTGGAAACCTTTGAACCTAAGAATCCCAAACTTGGGGTACAACAAGGGATTACTAAAAAAGGTGAACCTTCAGTTGAATCTAAAAATTCTTTGAAAAATTTTTGCAGCTCTTTCAGTACATTAGGGTTCTCCTGCTAGATCCTTAAATGAGTTAGTAAAAGCTGTGCCTGCGTGTTTATGCTTAGAATCTTTCACCCTGGAACAAACCAAAGAGGGAGCACTGAGAACTGATTGTGTATGACAAATTTCAAGCAGCTAACACAAACCGGGTTTGATTTTCAGCTCTATTTTTATCCATCTGTATGGTGCAAAATGAAGAGAAACTGAAAAATTCAAACTGTCCCTGTTGAAAAACCCTTGAACCTATGAGAACCAAACTTTGAGACCAATGTGTGTTTAGTGAAATTTTTAATCCTGCCTGAGTATCAAATAACTCCAATGAAAAAATTGTTGCAGTTGTTTCAGTAAATGGGAATTTACCTTCTTGCTCCTAAAGCGCTGGTAGAGAAAACTGTTTTTGAGATTCTATGCTTAGAGCTATGTTGATGACAAACAAAGCACAGAGTGAACACTTAGAACTGATTGTCATTGTGAGTTTCAAGCTTCCAGCACAATCCATGTTTAATTTGTAGCTCTAGTTCCATCTATATCTATAGTGCCAAACAAAGTGAAACCTGAATATTCAAAATGTTCCTATGGGCAAACCGTTGATCCTAGGAGTATCAAACTTAGGGTACCAATTTGGTTTTGAGAAAGGGGGAAATGCTTCTGAGAATCAAAACAATCCATTGCAAAAATTATTGCAGTTCTTTCAGTACACTAGGATTCTCCTGCTTGCACCTAAAGCCAGTAAGTAAAAGCGGTTTCTGCATCCTTCTGCTTAGAATTACTTTAACCAGAAACAAACCACAGAGTGAGCTCTGAGAACTGATTTCAAGCAGCTAACACAGACCATGTTTGATTTGCAGCTCTATTTGCATCCACCTGTATAGTGTAAAACGAAGTGATTCCTGACAATTCAAACTGCTCCTGTCAGCAAACCATTGAATCTAGGAGAACCAAACTTGGAGAACAAAGCCTGTTTAGTGAAATGGTGAATCCTGTCAAGAATCAAAGTAATACAACGAAAAAAATTGTTGAAGTTATTTCAGTATATGTGAATTTTTCTGCTATCTATTAAAGCACTGATAGAGAAAGCTGAACCTGTGTTCCTCAGCATAGAGATACTTTGACCTGGAACAAACCACAGAGTGAACACTTAGACCTGATGGTGTGTGTTTATTTTCAACATCTAGCACACATTGTGTTTGATTTGTAGTTCTATTTTCATCCATCTCTAGAGTGGAAAAACAAAGTGAAACCTGAAAATTAAAACTGTTACTGTATACAAACTATTGATCCTAGGAGTCCCATATTTGGAGTACAATGTGGGTTTAGTGAATGGGTGAACCCTGATGAGAATCACAGAAATCCATTAGAAAATTGTTGTAGCAATTTCAGAATATTGGGATTCTCCTGTCAGCTTCTAGATCGAGTTAGTAAAATGTGTTCCTGCATGCTTGTATTTAGAAATACTTCAAACTGGAAAATACCAAAGGAGCACTGAGCACTGATTCTATATATCAAATTTCAAGGAGCAGCACAAGCTGTGTTTGATTTCCAGCTCTACTTTCATCCACTTGTATAGAGCAAAACGAAGTGAAACCTGAAATTTCATACTTTTCCTCTATGCAAACCCTTGAACATAAGAGAACCAAACTTGTTGAACAAATTGTGTTTAGTGAAAGCATGAATTTGGCCATGTATCAAAGAGATGCAACACATAATTTATTGAGACTCTTTCAGTACATTTTTTTTCCTGCTAGGTCCTAAATCACTGATAGAGAAAGCTATTCCTGCATGCATCTGCTTAGAGCTCTTTTGACAAAGAACAAACCACAGACTGACCACAAAGAACAGATTTTGTGTGCAGTTTCAAGAATCTAACATCAACCGGGTTTTATTTTTACCTGTATTTACATCCATCTCCATAGTGCAAACAAAGTGAAACCTAAAAGCTTAAACTGTTCCTTGGTACAAACTGTTGAACCTATAGTTCCAAACTTGGAGTAAAATGTGGGATTAGTAAAAACATGAATCCTGCCAAGAATCAAAAAATCTTTTGAAAATTTTTTTCAACTCTTTCAGAATATTAGGATTTCCTGCTAGGTACTAAAGTGAGAAAATAAAAGCATGCTTTTGCCTAGAAATATTTCAACCTGGAACAAACCACAGAATGAGCCCTGAGAACTGATTGTGTATGACAAATTTAATTCAGCTAGCACAACCCGGGTTTGATTTGCAGCTCTATTTTTATCCACCTGTATGGTGCAAAATGAAGAAAAACTGTAAGATTCAAACTGTTCCTGTCTACAAACCCTTGAAAGTAAGAGAACCAAACTTGGAGAACAAAGTGTGTTTAGGGAAAGCATGAATTCTGCCACATATTGAAAAAATCCAACAAAAAAAATTGTGGCAGCTCTTTCAATAAATGGAATTTTCCTGCTAACTCCTTAATCACTGATAAAGGAAAGCTGTTCCTGTGTGCCTCTGCTTAGAGCTACTTTGACCAGGAATAAACCACAGAGTAAACACTTAGAACTGATTGTGTGTGTACTAAGTTTCAAGCATGTAGCAAAACTTGTGTTTGTTTTGTAGCACTCTTTCAGTATATGTCTATTGCGCAAAATGAAGTGAAACCTGAAAATTCAAACTGTTCCTGTGTGGAAACCATTTATCCTAGGAGTCCTAAACATGAGGTACAATGTGGGTTTAGTGAAAGAGTGAAACCTGCTGTGTATCAAATTAATCAATGAAAAAATTGTTGCAGCTCTTTCAGTACATTGGGATTCTCCTGCTAGCTCCTAAAGCGAGTTAGTAAAAGCTGTTTCTGGGTACTTATACTAAGAAGTACTATCATCAGTAATGAACCACAGAGTGAGCACTGAGAACTGATTGTGTATGTCCAGTTTCAAGCAGCTATCACAAACCGTGTTTGATTTGCAGCTCTATTTTCATCCACCTGTATAGTGCAAAATAAAGTGAAACCTGAAAATTCATACTGTTCCTGGCTACAAACCCTTGAACCTAAAAGAACAAAATTTGGAGAATACAGTGTTTTTAGTGAAAGGATGAATTCCAACAACTATCAAAGAAATTCAATGAAAAAATTTTGGCGGGTTTTTTAGAACATGGAAATTTTCCTGAGAGCTCCTAAAGCATTGATATAGAAAGCTGTTCCTACTGGCTTCTGCCTAGAGCTACTTTGATAAGGAACAAACCACAGAGTGAACACTTAGAATTCATTGCCTGTGAAGTTTCAAGCACCTAGAACAAATTGTGTTTGATATGTTGTTCTATTTCCACCAATCTCTATACTTCTGAACAATGTGAAACCTGAAAATTCACACTGTACCTATGTGCAAACCATTGAACCTAGGAGTCCGAAATGTGGGGAACAAAGTGGGCTTAGTAAAAGGCTGAACCCATACAAGAAAAAAAAATTAAATTAAAAGAATATTTGCAATTCTTTTAGTACATTGGGATTCTCCTGCTAGCTCCTAAATCGAGTTATTAAAAGCTGTTCCTGAATTCTTCTGCTTAGAAGAACGTCAACCTAAACAGACCACAGAGAGAGCACTGAGAACTGATTGTATAATAGAAGTTTCAAGGAGCTAGCAGAAACCTTGTTTGATTTGCAGCTCTATTTTAATCCTCCTTTATAGTGCCAAATGATGTGAAAACTTAAAATTCAAACTGTTCCTGTCTGCAACCCCTTGAACTTATGACACCAAATTTGGAGAACAAACTGAGTTTACTTAAGGGATGAATAATGCTGAGTATAAAAGCATTCTAATGAAAAAATATTTGCAGGTATTTCATTACATGGGAATTTTTCTTCTAGCACCTAAATCACTGAAAGAGAAAGCTGTTCCTGTGTGCCTGTGCTTAGTGTTCCTTTGACCAAAAGTAACCATGGAGTGAACACATAGAAGGGATTGAGTGTGTGAAGCTTCAAGCACCTAGCACAAACCATGTTGGAGTTGTTTCTCTATTTTCATCATCTCCATAGTGAAAACCAAATGGAAACCTGAGAATTCAAACTGTTCCTGGGTGCAAACCTTTGAACCCAGAATCTCCAAATTTGGGGTACAAAGTGGGTTTAATGACAGAATGAACCTTGCCAAGTATCAAAGAAATCTAATGAAAGAATTGTTGCAGCTCTTCCAGTATATTGTGATTCTCCTGCTAGCTCCTAAATTGAGTTAGTAAAAGCTGTTCCTGCATGCTTCTTTTCAGAAGTACTTAAGCCAGGAACAATGCAAAGAGAGAGCACTGAGAACTGATTGTTTTTGTGAAGTTTCAAGCATCTAGCACAAATGATGTGTGATTGTTGCTCTATTTCCATCCATCTCTTTAGTGAAAAACAAAATGAAACCTGAAAATTCAAACTGTTCCTGTGAGCAATCCGTTGACCCTAGGAGTCCCAAATTAGGGAAACAATGTGGAATTAGCAAAAAAGGTGAACCCTGGCAAGAGTCAAAAAATTCTTTGAAAAATTGTTGCAGCTCTTTCAGTACATTAGTGTTTCTCCAGCTAGGTCCTAAATTAGTTAGTAAAAGCTGTTCCTGCATGCTTCTGCTTAAAATCTTTCACCCTGGGACAAACCACAGAGGGAGCACTAAGAACTGATTGTGTATGACAAATTTCAAGCAACTAGCACAAACCAGTTTGATTTGCAGCTCTATTTTCATCTATCTGTATGATGCAAAATAAAGAGAAACCAAAAAATTCAAACTGTTCCTGTCTGAAAAAACTTGAACCTATGAGAACCAAACTTGGAGAACAATGTGTGTTTAGTGAAAGGAATAATCCAGCAGAGTACCAAAGAAATCCAATAAAAAATTGTTGCAGCTCTTTACATAAATGGAATTAACATTCTTGCTCTTAAAGAGCTGATAGAAAAAGCTGTTTTTGAGATCCTGTGCTTAAAGCTACTTTGACGAGAAACAAAGCACAGAGTGAACACTTAGAACTGATTGTGGTTGTGAAGTTTCAAGCTTCTAGCACAATCCATGTTTAATTTGTAGCTCTATTTCCATCTATATCTATAGTGCACAACAAAGTGAAACCTGAGTATACAAAATGTTCTTATGGGCAAAGAGTTGACACTAGGAGTACCAAACTTAGGGCACCAAATTGTTTTTGAGAAAGGGTGAACGCTGCTGAGAATCAAAATAATCCATTGAAAAATTTGTTGCAGTTCTTTCAATACATAAGGATTCTCCTGCTTGCACCTAAAGTCATTAAGTAAAAAACAGTTCCTGTGCACCTCTGCTTATGAGTTCTTTAACCAGAAACAAACCACATAGTTAGCACTGAGAGCTGATTGGGTATGACAAGTTTCAAGCAGCTAGAACACACTGTGTTTGATTTGCAGCTCTATTTTCATCCACATGTATAGTGTAAAATGAAGTGATACCTTAAAATTTAAAGTGTCCCTCACAGCAAACCATTGAATCTAGGAGAACCAAACTTGGAGAACAAAGTGGTTTTAGAGAAAGGGTGAATCCTATCGAGAATGAAAATAATCCAAAGAAAAAACTGTTGCAGTTACTTCAGTTTATGGGAATTTTTCTGCTGGTTATTATAGAACGGATAGAAAAAGCTGTCCCTGTGTTCCTCTTCATAGAGGTAATTTGACCTGAAACAAACCACAGAGTGAACACTTAGACCTGAGGTTTTTGTGTATATTTTCAAGCATCTAGCACACACCATGTTTGATTTGTAGTTCTATTTCCAGCCATCTCTATAGAGGAAAAACAAAGTGAAATCTGAAAATTAAAACTGTTGCTGTGTGAAAACTGTTGATCTTAGGAGTCCCAAATTTGGAGTACAATGTGGCTTTAGGGAATGGGTGAACCCTACTGAGTATCACAGAATTCCATTGAAAGAACTTGTAGCAACTTCAGAACATTGGGAATCTCCTGTTAGCTCCTAAATCGAGTTAGTAAAATGTGTTCCTGCATGTTTCTGTTTAGAAGTGCTTCAAGCTGAAAAATATCACAGAAGAGCATTAAGAACTGATTCTGTATATCAAGTTTCAAGCAGCAACAAAAACTGTGTTTGAATGCAGCTCTATTTTCATCCATCTGTATCATGCAAAACAAAATGAAACTTGAAAGTTCATACTTTTCCTCTGGGCAAACCCTTGAACCAAAGAGAATCAAACTTGGAGAACAAAGTGTGTTTAGTGAAAGCATGAATTCTGCCATGTATCAAAGAAATCCAACAAAAAATATTGAAGCTCTTTCAGTTCATTTTTTTTCCTCCTAGCTCCTAAATCATGGATAGAGAAAGCTGTTCCTGCGTGCATCTGCTTAGAGCTACTTTGTCCAGGAACAAACCACAGAGTGAACAATTAGAACTGATTGTGACTGTGAAGTTTCAAGCATGTTGCACAATCCATGTTTTGTAGCACTATTTCAATCTACATCTACAGTGCAAAATGAAGTAAAACCTGAAAAATGAAACTGTTCCTGTGTGCAAACTTTTGAATCTAAGAGTCCCAAACTTGGGGTACAAAGTTGGTTTAGTGAAAGGGTGAAACCTGCTGTGTATCAAAGAAATTGATAAAAAAAAATTGTGCAGCTCTTTCAGGACATTGGAATTCTTCTGCTAGCTCCTAAAGCAAGTTAATAAAAGCTGTTTCTGTTTACTTATGCTAAAAGTACTACCACCAGTAACAAACCACAGAGTGAGCACTGAGAACTGATAGTGTATGTCAAGTTTCAAGCAGCTATCACAAACCGTGTTTGATTTGCAGCTCTATTTTCATCCACCTATATAGTGCAAAATGAAGTGAAACCTGAAAATTCAAACTGTTCCTATCTAAAAACCCTTGAACCTAGGAGAACAAAACTTGGAGAACTCAGTAGTTTTATTGAAAGGATGAATTCTGATGAGTATTAAAATATCCTACAAAAAATTTTGGCAGATCTTTTGGAACATGGAAATTTTTCTTATAGCTCCTAAAGTGATGATATAGAAAGTTGTTCCTGCGTGCTTCTGCCTCAAGCTACTTTGAACAGGAACAGACCACAGAGTGAACACCTAGAGTTGATTGTCTGTGAAGTATCAAACACCTAGCAGAAATTGTGTTTGATTTGTTGCTCTATTTCCATCAATATCTATACTTCTGAACAAAGTGAAACCAGAAAATTCACACTGTACCTATGTGTAAACTGTTGAACCTAGGAGTCCCAAACATGGGGAACAAAGTGGGTTTAGTAAAAGGGTAAACACTGCCAAGAATAAAATAAATCCAATGAAAAGAATATTTGCAGCTCTTTTAGTACCTTGGGATTCCCCTGCTAGCTCCTAAATCAAGTGAGAAAAGCTGTGTCTGCATGCGTCTGTTCAGAAGTACTTAAATCAGGAACAATTGAAAGAATGAGCATTGAGAACTGATTGTGTGTGTGAAGTTTCAAGCATCTAGCACAAACTATGTTTGATTTTTAGCTCTATTTCTATCCATCACTTTACTGCAAAACAAAATGAAAATTTAAACTGTTCCTCTGTGCACAACGTTGAACCTAGGAGTCCCACAACTTGTGGTACAATGTCGGATTAGTAAAAAGATGAACCCTGGGAGGATCAAAAAATTCTTCAAAAAATTGTTGCAAATCTTTCAGTACATTAGGGTTCACATGCTAGGTCCTAAAATGAGTTAGTAAAAGCTGTTCATGCATGCTTCTGCTTAGAAATATTTCACCCTGGAACAAACCACACAGTAAGCACTGAGAATTGATTGTGTATGACAAATTTCAAGCATCTAGCACAAACTGTGTTTGATTTGCAGATCTGTTTTCATCCATCTGTATGGTGCAAAATAAAGAGAAACCGAAAAATTCAAACTGTTCCTGTCTGCAAACCCTTGAACCTATGAGACCCAAACTTGGAGAGAACAATGTGTGTTTAGTGAAAGGATGAATCCTGCTGAGTACCAAAGAAATCCTACAAAAAAATTGTTGCAGTTTTTTCAGTAAATGAGAATTTACCTTCTTACTCCTAAAGCACTGATAGAGAAAGCTGTTTTTGCAATCCTGTGCTTAGAGCTAATTTGACAAGACACAATGCACAGAGTGAACACTTAGAACTGATTGTGGTTGTGAAGTTTCAAGCTTCCAGCACAATCCATGTTAATTTGTAACTCTATTTCCATCTATATCTATAGTGCAAAACAAGGTGAAACCTGAGTATTCAAAATGTTTCTATGAGCAAACCGTTGATCCTAGGACTACCAAACGTAGGGTACGAAGTTGGTTTTGAGAAAGAATGAACAATGCCGAGATTCAAAACAATCCATCAAAATTTTTTTGCAGTCCTTTCAGTACATTAGGATTCTTCTGCTTGCTCCTAAAGCCAGTAAGTAAAAACAGTTCCTGCATGCTTCTACTTAGAAGTACTTTTACCAGAAACAAATCACAGAGTGAGCACTGAGAACTGATTGTGTATGTAAAGTTTCAAGCAGCTAGCACACATTGTGTTTGATTTGCAGCTCTACTTTCATCCACTCTTATAGTAAAATGAAGTGATACCTGACAACTCAAACTGTTCCTATCAGCAAACCATTGAATCTAGGAGAACCAAATTTGGAGAACAAAGTGTGTTAAGTGAATCCTGTCAAGAATCAAAGTAATACAAGAAAAAAACTGTTGCAGTTACTTCAGTATATGGAAATTTTTCTGCTAGCTATTAAAGCACTGATAGAGAAACCTGTCCCTGTGTTCCTCTGAACAGAGGTACTTTGACCAGGAACAAACCACAGAGTGAACACTTAGACCTGAGGTTTTTGTGTATATTTTCAATCATCTAGCAGACACCATGTTTGATTTGTAGCTCTATTTCCAGCCATCTCTAAAGAGGAAAAAGAAAGTGAAATCTGAAAATTAAAACTGTTGCTGTATGCAAATCATTGATCTTAGGAGTCCCAAATTTGGGGTACAATGTGGGTTTAGTGATTGGGCAAATCCTGCTGAGAATCACAGAAATCCATCAAAAATTGTTGTAGCAATTTCAGAATATTGAGATTCTACTGCTAGCTCCTAAATTGAGTTAGTAAAATATTTTTCTGCATGCTTCTGTTTAGAAGTACTTAAAGCTGAAAAAAACCATAGAGGGCACTGAGAAATGATTCTGTATATCATGTTTCAAGGAGCATCAAAAAACTGTGTTTGATTTGCAGCCCTATTTTCATCCACCTGTATAGTGCAAAATGAAGTGAAACGTGAAAATTCATACTTTTCCACTATGCAAACCCTTGTACCTAAGAAAATAAAACTTGGAGAAAAAAGTGTGTTTAGTTAAAACACAAATTATGCCCTGCATCAAATAAATCCAACACAAAATTATTGAGGCTTTTTCAATACATTTTTTTTCCTGCTAACTCCTAGATCACTGATAGAGAAAGCTGTACATGTGTGCACATGCTTAGAGCTACTTTGACAAGGAACGAACAACAGAATGATTCCTTAGAACTTATTTTGTGTGAAGTTTCAAGAATCTAGCAACAACCGTTGTGATGTGTACCTGAATTTACATCCATCTCTATAGGGCAACCAAGTGAAACCTAAAAACTCAAACTGTTTCTCTCTTCAAACTGTTGAACCTATGAGTCCCAAACTTGGGGAAAAACGTGGGATTAGTAAAAAGGTTAACTCTGCTGAGAATCAAAAAAATCCTTCAAAAAATTTGTTGCAGCTCTTTCAGTAGATTAGAATTCTCCTGCTAGGTCCTAAAATGAATCAGTAAAAGCTGTACCTGCATGCTTTTGCTTGGAAATATTTCAATCTGGAACAAATCACAGAATGAGCCCTGAGAACTGATTATGTATGACAAATTTCAAGCAGCTAGCACAAACCAGATTTGATTTGCAGCTCTATTTTCATTCACCTGTATGGTGCAAAATGCAGAGAAACTGCATGATTTAAACTGTACCTGCCTACAAACCCTTGAAACTAAGAGAACCAAACTTGGAGAACAAAGTGTGTTTAGCGAAAGCATGAATTCTGCTGTGTATCAAAGAAATCCAACACAAAAATTGTTGCAAATCTTTCAGTAAATAGGAATTTTCCTGCTAGTTCCTTCATCACTCTTAGAGAAAGCTGTTCCTGCTTACCTATGGTTAGGGCTACATTGACCAGGAACAAACCACAAGTAAACACTTAGAATGGATTGTGTGTGTAATGTTTCAAGCATGTAGCACAAACCGTGTTTGTTTTGTAGCACTATTTCAGTCTGTCTATGGTGCAAAATAAAATGGAAACTGAAAATTCAAACTATTCCTGTGTGCAGACCTTGGAACCTAGGAGTGACAAACTTGGGGTACAAAGTGGGTTTGGTGAAAGGGTGAAACCTGCTACATATCAAAGAAATTAATGAAGAAATTGTTTCAGCTCTTTCAGGACATTGGGATTCTACTGCTAGCTCCTAAAGCGAGTTAGTTAAAGCTGTTTCTGTGTACTTATGCTAAGAATTACTACAATTAGTAACAAACCACAAAGTGAGCACTGAGAACTGATTGTGTATGTCAAGTTTCAAGCAGTACCACAAACCGTGTTTGATTTGCAGCTCTATTTTCATCCACCTGTATAGTGCAAAATGAAGTGAAACCTGAAAATTCTAACTATTCCTGTCTACAAATCATTGAACCTAGGGGAATAAAACTTGAAGAACTCAGTATTTTTAGTGAAAGGATGAATTATTATGAGTATAAAAGGAATCAAAGAGAAAAATTTTTGCAGCACTTTTACAACATGTAAATTTTCCTGATATTTCTTAAAGCAGTGATATAGAATGCTGTTCCTGTGTGCTTCCACTTAGAGGTACTTTGAACAGAAACAAACCACTGAGTGAACACTTAGAATTGATTGTCTTTGAAATTCCAAGTACCTCGCACAAATTGTGCTTTTTTTTGTTGTTGTTGTTGATCTATTTCCATCCATCTCTATAGTTCCGAACAAAGTGAAAATGAAAATTCATGCCGTACCTATGTGCAATCCATTGAATCTAGGAGTCCCCAACGTGGGAAACAATGTGGGTTTAGTAAAAGGGTGTACCCTGCCAAAATAAAATTAATCCAACAAAAAGAATTTTTGCATCTCTTTTAGTACATCGGGATTCTCCTCCTAGTTCCTAAATTGAGTTAGTTAAAGCTGTTCCTAAACTCTTTTGCTTAGAAGTACTTCAACCTGAACAAATCACAGAATGAGCAGGGAAAACTGATTTTGTAAAAGAAGTTTCAAGCAGCTAACAGAAACCTAGTTTGATTTGCAGCTCTATTTACATCATCCTTTATAGTGACAAATGATGTGAAAAGTTAAAATTCAAACTGTTCCTATCTGCAAACACTTGAACCTAGGAAACCAAATTTGGAGAACAAAGTGAGTTTAGTGAAGGCATAAATCATACTGAGTATCAAAGCAATCTAACGAAAAAAAATATTCTCAGGTATTTTGTTACATGGGAATTTTCCTGCTTGCTCCTAAAACACTGTTGATAAAGCTGTTCCTGTGTGCCTGTGCATAGAGTTCCTTTGAGCAAGAGAAAACCATGGAGTGAACACATAGAAGGGATTGAGTGTGTAAAGTTTCAAGCACCTAGCACAAACCATGATGGATTTTTTGCTCTATTTCCATCCATATCTATAGTGCAAAATGAAGGAAAACCTGAAAATTCAAACTGTTCCTGGGTGCAAACTTTGAACCTAGAAATCCCACATTTCAGATACAAAATGGGTATAATGACAGGGTGAACCCTGCCAAGTATCAACTAAATCCAATGAAAAAATTGTTGCAGCTCTTTCACTACATTGGGATTCCCCTGCTATATCTTAAATCACGTTAGTGAAAGCTGTTTCAGCTTGCTTCTGCTCAGAAGTACTTAAACCAGGATCAATCAAAAGAGTGAGAACAGAGAACTGATTGTATGTGTGAAATTTCAAGTATCTAGCACACACTGTGTTTGATTTGTAGCTCTATTTCCATCCATCTCTTTAGTTAAAAGCAAAAGAAAACTTGAAAATTCAAACTGTACCTGTGTGCATATTATTGAAACTAGGAGTCCCAAACTTGTGGTACAATGTGGGATTAGTAAAAAGGTGAACCCTGGCGAAGATCAAAAAAGTCCTTTGAAAAATTGTTGCAGCTCTTTCAGTACATTAGTGTTCTTGAATAGATCCTAAAATGAGTTAATAAAAGCTGTTCCTGCATGCTTCTGCTTAGATAGATTTCATCCTGGAACAAACCACTGAGTGATCACTGAGAACTGATTGTGTATGACATATTTCAAGCCACTAACACAAACTAGGTTTGATTTGCAGCTCTATTTTCATCCATTTGTATGGTGCAAAATGAAGAGAAACTGAAAAATTCAAACTGTTCCTGTCTGCAAACCCTTGAACCTATGAGAACCAAACTTGGAGAACAATGTGTGTTTAGTGAAAGGATGAATCCTACTGAGCACCAAAGAAATCCAACGAAAAAATTGTTGCAGCTCTTTCAGTACATGGGAATTTACCTTCCTGCTCCTAAAGCACTGATAGAGAGAGCAGTTTTTGTAGTCCTGTGTTTAGAGCTACTTTGATGAGAAATAAAGCACAGAGGGAACACTTAGAACTGATTGTGGTTGTGAACTTTCAAGCTTCTAGCACAATACATGTTTAATTTGTAACTCTATTTCCATCTATATCTATAATGCAAAACAAAGTGAAACCTAAGTATTGAAAATGTTCCCATGGACAAATTGTTGATCCTAGGAGTACCAAACTTACAGTAACAAGTTTGTTTTGAGAAAGCTGAACAATGCTGAGAACCAAAATAATCCATCGAAAAAATTGTTGCAGTTCTTTCAGTACTTTAGGATTCTCCTGCTTGCACTAAAGCCAGTAAGTAAGAACTGCTTCTGCGTGCTTCTACTTAGAAGTACTTTAACCAGAAAAAAAAATCACAGAGTGAACATTGAGGTCTGATTGTGTATGTCAAGTTTCAACCAGCTAGCACACACCGTGTTTGATATGCAGCTCAATTTTTATCCACATGTATAGTATAAAATGAAGTAATTCCTGACAATTCAAACTGTTTCTGTCAGGAAACCATTGAATGTATGAGAACCAAACTTGGAGAACAAAGTGTGTTTAGTAAAAGGGTGAATCCTGTCAAGAATCAAAGTAATCCAAAGAAAAAATTGTTATGGTTGTTTTAGTATATGGGAATTTTCCTTATAGCTATTCAAGCACTGATAGAGTAAGCTGTCCCTGTGTTCCTCTGCAAAGAGGTACTTTGACCAGGACCAAATCACAGAGTTAACACTTAGAGTTGATGGTGTGTGTATATTTTCAACATCTAGCACACACCATGTTTGATTTATAGCTCTATTTCCAGCCATCTCTAGAGTGGAAAAACAAAGTGAAACCTGAAAATTAAAATTGGTGCTGTGTGCAAACCATTGATCCTAGAAGTCCCAAATTTGCAATACAACGTGGGTTTAGTGAACGGGTTAACTCTCAGAGAATCACAGATATCCATCAAGAAAAATTGTTGTAGCAATTGCAGAACATTGGGATTATCCTGCTAGTTTCTAAGTCGTGTTAGTAACATGTGTTCCTGCATGCTTCTGTTTAGATGAACTTCAAGCTGACAAAAACCACAGAGGAGCACTGAGAACTGATTCTGTATATCAAGTTTCAAGGAGCAATAAAAACTGTGTTTGATTTGAAGCTGTATTTTCATCGAATTATGTAGTGAAAATGAAGTGAAACCTGAAAATGCATACATTTTCTCTAGGCATATCCTTGAACCTAAGAGAACCAAACATGGAGAACAAAGTGTGTTTAGTTAGAGCATGAATTCTGCCATGTATTAATAAAATCCAACACAAAATTATTGAGGCTCTTTCAGTATATTGTTTTTTTTCCTGCTAACTCCTAAATCACTGATATAGAAAGCTGTTCCTGAGTGCACCTGCTTAGAGCTACTTTGACAAGTAACAAACCACAGAGTGAACACTTAGAATTGATTGTCTGTGAAGTTTCAAGCACCTAGCACAAATTGTGTTTGATTTGTTGTTCTATTTCCATCAATCTCTATAGTTCTGAACAAAGTGAAACCTGAAAATTCATGCTGTACCTATGTGCAATACATTGAACCTAGGAGTCCCAAACGTGGGAAACAATGTGGGTTTAGTCAAAGTTTAAACCTGCTGAAAATTGTTAGAGCTAGCATTAGCATTATAGTTACTTTTTTCTCAATTTATTTTTTGTTACTGGTCAGGATTCATTTTTCTCCACATGTTTTGTCCTCCTAGGTTCAATGGTTCACTAGAAGGAAGAGTGTGTATTTTAAGTTTCAGTTCATTTTGTCCAATACAGTTAAATGAAAATTGAGCTGAAAATCAAACAGCATTGGTGCTAGCTGCTTGAAATTTCACATTCCATCAATTCTCTGTGAGCAATCTCTGGTTTGTTCTTGTGAGAGTAGGCCTAAGCTGAAGCATGTACAAACAATTTTATCCAAGAGTCCTTTAGGAGATAACAGGGAAATATGCATGTACTGATATACTCTATCAACTTTTTGGTCAGATTTCTTTGATACTTTGCAGCATTCATCCCTTAGCTTTCCCCACTAGGCTGCCCAAGTTTGGAAATTCTACAGTCAAAGGTTTCATAAAAAAGTTAGGGTTAGAGGAAGAGCTATGGTTAGAGCTAGTGTTAGGGTTAGAGTTAGTTTTATTCAAAATTCTTTGATACTTGGCAGGATTTATCTTTTAGCTAGATTTACTCTGTTCCCCAGGTTTAGGCCTTCCCCATTCAAAGGTTCGCTGTTAGGAACATTTTGTGTTTTAAGATTTCACTTCATTTTTACCTATACGGGAAAGTTAATGGAGTTGAAAATCATACAGGTTTCTGCTAGCTGCTTGAAACTTCACACACTCCTTCAGATCTCTCTAGGGACTCTGGTATGTCCCTTGTAAAAGTAGACCTATGCTTAAGCATGCAAAACAACTTAATCTGAGAGCCCTTTAGGAGAAAACAGGAAAATATGCATGTACTGAAATGCCTCCCATAATGATTTGGTCACATTTGTTTGATGATGTGTAGGATTCATCACTTAGCTTGCCCCATAAGGCTCCTGAAGCGTGGGAATTCTAGGATCAATGGTTCTCTAATCAGGTTAGGGTTAATGTTAGGTTTAGGGTTATGGCTAGGACTAGGGTTAGAGGTAATTTGAGAGTGAGAGTTACCTTTGTTCAAATTTCTTTGATACTGGGCAGGAGTCATCTTTTATCTAGCCTTAGTATGCTCCCAAGGTATGTTCTTCTCAATTCAATGGTTCACTATCATGAACCCTTTGTATTTAAAGGTTTCACTTCATTTTGACACCTATGGGTAAATGGAAATGGAGGTGGAAATCAAACAGGCATCTCTTCCCCTAAACCTAACCCTAAACTTACCCATAAACATAGCCCTAATCCTAGACCTAATCCTAACACTAACCCTAGACCTATTCCTAGCCCTAATTTAGTTCTAACCTTAACCCAAACTCTAGCCCTGAGAATAACTCGAACTCTTAACATAGCTCTATGACTAGTTATAACCCTATCCTTTACCAAAAATCCAAACACTAGCACTAATCTTAGCTCTAACACCAGCCATAGCCCTAACCCTAGACGTAACATAATTCTAAATCTACTCCTAAGCCTAAACTAAACCTATCAGTAGCAATAACACTAACACTAATCATAAAACTACCCTTAATTTTAGCTTTAGTCCTAAAAGAAAACTGAGCCACAGGACTAACCCTAACCCTTAACCTAAAACAAATCCTAACCCTACATATAGCCCTAAGCCTACCCCATATTTGAGTCTTATCCCTAACCATAAAACCTAGCCTTAACCCTTACCCTAAACCTAACCCTTAATTTAATCCTTGCAATAAACCAGAACTTAACCCTACCCCTAGCCCTTACTCTAAATACAAACCTAGCCCTAACCCTAGCTCTAACCTTATCTATTACACAAACCCTAACACTAACCCTAATGCTAACCCTCAGACTTATCCTAGCACTATCCCTAAACGTAACATATCTATTACCCTAAACCTAACCTTAACCCTAACCCTAAAAATATCATTACACTAAATGTACCATTAACCCTAATGCTAACTCGAGCCCTAATCCTAAAACTAAACCTAACCCTAACCCTAATCTTAACCCTAACCCAAACCCTAAACCTAACCCAAAACCTAACACTAACCCTTGCGCTAACCCTAACTCTAACCCTAACACTAACCCTAACTCTAACCCTAACACTAACCCTAACCCTCACCCTAATACAAACCCTAACAATAACCCTAACCGTAACACTAACCCTAACCCTAACCCTAAAACTTATCCTCATCCTAACCTGAACCTTAACCCTAACACTAACACTAAACCTAACCCCAACCCTACCCTAAAACTAACCCTAACACTAACCTTAACCCTATCCATAACACTAACACTGAACCTAACACTATTCCTAACCCTAACCCTAACACTAAACCTAACACCAACTCTAACCCTATCACTAACACTAACACTAAACATAACCCTAAATGTGTCACTAACCCTAGTCCTAAACCTAACCCCAACACTAACACTAAACCTAACCCTAACGCTAACCCTAACACTAGTCTATCAGTAACACTAACCCTAACCTTAAAAATACATGCAAACTTAATATTAACCCTAACACTAACCCTGAACCTAACACTATCCCTATCCCTAACCCTAACCCTAAACCTAACCCTAACCCTAACCCTAACACTAATGCTAAGCATAAGCCTAACACTAAACTTAAACCTAACCTTAACCCTAACACTATCCTTAACCATAACCCTAACAATAACCCAAACACTAAAACTAACCCTAACCTTAAACCTAACACTAACCCTAAACCTAACACGCACCCTAACCCTAACCCTAAGACGAACCCTAAACCTAAACCTAACATTAACCCTAACCCTATCCCTAACCCTAACACGAACCCTAACATAACTCTAACCCTAACCCTTACACTAACACTAACACTAACCCTAACCCTAATCTGAAACCTAACACCAATCTGAACTATAACCTTAACCCTAATACTAAACCTAACCCTAATACTAAGCCTAAACACACCCTAACCTAACCCTAACCCTATCCCATACCTTAAACCTAAACCTAACCTTAACCCTAAACCTTAGCCTAAACCTAACCCTAACACTAACCCTAAATGTAACAAAACATGAAACATAATCCGAACCCTAACCCTAGCCCTATCACTAACCTAACCCTAACCCTAAACCTACACTAGCCATAACCTAAGACTAAACCTAACCTTAAACCTAACCATAACCCTGACAACTAACACTAATCCTAAACCTAACACTAACCCTTTCACTAAACCTAACCCTAAACATAAACCTAACACTAATCCTAACCCTAACACTAACACTAACACTGACTTTAAACCTCACCCTAAACCTAACACTAAACCTAACCCTAACACTAACCCTAACACAAACACGAACCATAACCATAACCCTAACCATAACTCTAACCCTAACCCCAAACCTAACACAAACCCTAACTAAAACAATAACCCTAATACTAAAAAACCCTAACCCTAACCTAACCCTAACCCTAACACTAACAATAATCTGAACCCTAACTCTATCACAATCTGTAAGCCTAACCCTAAACCTAAACCTAACACTAAGGCTAATCCTAACCTTAACCCTAATCCTAGCTCTAAATGAAACACTAACCTTAACCCTGACCATAACACTAATGAGAACCCTAAATCTAACACTAAACTAACCCTAATCTTAACTGAAACCCTAACACTAACCATGACCCTAATACCAACCTTAACCCTAACACTAATATTAACCCTAACCATAACCCTAACTCTTAAACTAAACATAAGCCTAACCAGAACTCTAAACCTAACCCTCACCCTAACACTAACACTAAACCTAACACTAACCCTATCTCTAACCCTGAATCTAACCATAACCCAAACCATAACACTAAACCTAATCCTAACCCTAACACTAACACTAACCCTAATGCTAAACCTATCCCTAAACTTAACACTATCCCTAACCATAACCCTAACCCTAACGCTAACATTAACCCTAACCCTAACCCAAATTCTAATCCTAACCCAAACTGTAAGTTTAAACCTAAACATAACCCTTACACAAAACCTAACCCTAATCTTAACCCTAACACTAATCCTAACCCTAAACCTAACTCTAACCCTAACCCTAAGCCTAAACCTAACCCTAACCCAAATGCTAATGCTAAACCTAAACATCACCCTATCCCTAACCCTAACCCTAATACTAACACTAAACCTAACCCCAACATTAATCCTAAATCTAACCCTAACTGAAACACTAAACCTAACCCTAAAATTAACCCTAACACTAACCCTAACCCTAACACTTATTCTAACACTAATACTAAACATAACGCTAACCCTAACCCTAATCCTAAATTTTTTTTCTGTTATTTAGTATTTTATTAGAGTTATTAACCCTAACCTTAATCAAACCCTAACTCTAACACTAACCCTAATCTGAATCCTAACTGTAACCATAACCCTAATTCTAACCCTAACCCTCATCGTAAAACTAACCCTAATCCTAAGCTTAACCATAACCCTAACACTACTCTCACACTATCACTAACACTAAAAATAACTATATCCATATCAATAACTGTAAACCTAACACTAAAAATAAACTTAACTCTATCACTAGCACTAACTAAACCCTAACATTAACCCGAACCCTAACCCAAACACTAACCCAAAGTCAACCCTAACCCTATTACTAACACTAACCCTAAACTTAAGCCTAACACTAACCCTAGACCTATCCGTAACCATCACACTTTCCATAACCCTAAAAATAAACACAACCTTAACACTAACAATAACACTAACCCTTATCCTAACACTAAACCTATCCCTAACACTAACCCTAACTGTCGCGACCCCTTGCCCGCAAGGAAGACGCAACTCAGGAATCTTCTTTCAGCTGTTTATTCAGGCCTTTGTATTGACATGTCTTTTAGCTTCTACTGCTACTCCTACTACTACTTCTACTGCTACTCCTACTGCCACTACTCCTACTGCTACTACTACTGCCACTACTACTACTCCCGTGTGCCCCAGCCTTAATAAAGCAGATAAAGCCCCAATGCACAACTGCCACGTGGACTTTTCTCATAGGGTGCCAAGTCACAGCGTGCCAACTCATTCTGATAAGGAGTTGTTTGTCACAGACTACAGGGGAAACCAGCGCCATCTTGTAATGGCGGCCACAGTTCACAGAAACGGCTCACCACAGTTCCCCCTTTTTTGTTTTATTACGACAATACAGGCGAGAGTAGAGGTCCTATCCCACTGTGCAGAAGTGGCTGCATAGTATGGCCCAGCCTTAAGGAGGGCCCTTCCCCAAACCTGAGGCCATATCAGCCGACGCCTTTTTTCGTGGGGCGGGGCGTGGACGTCAAACCCGCATGCAATAGGACATGCTCCCCTTGAGGTCCACTCAAGTGGATCACTCAAGTGCAGTGCCTTGCCTCGCATCCTGTATCGTGACGATGGTAGACAAAGGGGGACAGCTGAGGCTGTCTTTGTAGTGCAGACAAAATTAAGTTGGCAACACCCTAAGAGAAAGGCACGGACAATAGAGAGGGGGAGAAATTTGGTTGTGACATCTGCCATTGTTAGATAAAGGTCAAGACGTTCCCGTGGAGCACATATGTCATGGCCTTGTGAACTGGCCACTTTGACATGCAGAACAAGGAATTGGGGGCTGGGCCCTGGGGGCCAGGGAAGGCCTGCTATCAGCAAGTTCCCCTCTTTTGTTTATTGCATGTCAAAGGGAATCAAGTAGCCCCTGTCTTAGGTCGTCCACCGCCCCTGCACTGCTTACCCGTCTCTGGGGAGGCCCCACTCCCCTGTCTTAGGTTGCAGTGTAAGCGTGGAAGTTGCCCGTCACTGGGTACTACAAGATCAGCTCAGCGTGTTGCGGCCAACAGGACATTGTCATGGTAACCGCCTCCATAAACAGGACCCATGACCATCACCATCAAATGGCAGGTGTAGTTGGACTGTAAGATTAGCTAGCAAAGATCCTAGTGCAGAAAGGCAGGGAGGAGAGGTATGCACAAAGGAAAGATATGGTAGAAGTTCCAACACTAGAAGAGTGACAAAAGAAGGACATGTCGATCCCAGTGCAATGTAACTCGGGGTGCAACGACCATGTCAAAGGTTTACTGTTTAAGATGCACAAGCCAGACTTGAGGTGAGTTGCCATTTTCTAAAGCAGCAAGAGCTTGGCGAGCATAGCCTTATCCCGAGCATTGCGGGCCTTGAGACGACAGAGAAGCCACAAACAAAGAATCACACCAAAGCAACACATAGTGCCAAAAATGCCTACTCCCACCCACTCCTTAAAAAAGGAAAAGGCAGAAGATATCCAAGATATTCAAGTGGTGAATTGACTCAAGGTCACTGGATCGACACGGGTGTTGTTTAAGGTAGCTATCTGAGTCAGTTGAGACTGGATCAAATTTTCTGCCACCATGGACCAGTTTTCGGCCAAGTACTCTCCGATGATGCGGGAAACATTCCTGGAATTATTAAATCTGACAGAGGTTATGCATAAATGTGCACGTTGGTCAACACAACCCAAAAGCACCAAGTCAGCCAATTCTTCTACCTGAGCTTGGAGTAAATCTATTCTTTGGTTGGCAGCTAAAATCCCTGACAAAAGATGTTGGTTAACTTTATTTTGAGAATCGAGTATGGTGGAAGTTTGTTGAATAACCTGATTTATAGTGGCAGCAGTTTGGACCTGATTAAGAGCCTGTTTGCATTTAGCAAGCTGCTCCTTAATCTTCACTTTATCAGTTAAAAGAGCATCCTTTACCAATCTCCATAGAGAGAAAGTAGCAATCGGGACTCTATCTGGACTTTGGTCCCTCAACAACTTTTGGAGATCCTGCTTTACCAAATCCCAATCACTGTTATTAAGAAAGCCTCCCGTCAGAAACCAAGGACAAGCCTGGGCTATAGCTTCAACGAATTCAGTTGCTGTCTTGGTTTTTATTCCTGTTCCTTGTTTGTTTAACAGTTCTTTAACTTCGTTGGCCAGACGAAGTTTCACTGTTGAGTTACCCATGGTACGTACCCTGTCTCTTTAAATTATCTTTGATCCAATCTTCCCCCTTCTCCCTTAGAAGGTGAGCCTCGTCTGCTTACCTCTGCTTTCCGAATCTCGGGTAAGGACCTCCAGATGCCAAGTCCGGCTAACGGAAACCGAGTCCGGCGAGAGACGTCGAGGTTAAAAAATTTAAAAAAATCACAGGACACCAAGGTTCTTCATCCAGGAGGAGGCATGTGTGTTTTTTTTTTTTTCTTTTTGTTTTTTTTTTTTTTTTTTTTTTTTTGCTTTTTATATTTTGGAACAATTTTTGAAAACCTTAGAATCTATAAACAAATTATTATATTTTGAGAAGAAATATCAATGAAAATAAAGTTAAAACCTTTAGATATTTTGGAGAAATAATTATAATAATTTATCATTATATGAGTTTGAACAATAACCTTGAGAAGTAGAAATTACTTGATTGTATTTTTACTTAAAAGCAAATTTATAGTAAACACATTTATCTCAAATATCTGTAACTGAAAAAACAGAGTACCTGATAAATGTAAATATAAAACTTAAATTATAGGTTTTCAGTTGAAGAAAAACAATTAGGCAAATATATATTAACTAATAAATTAGGCATGTGCTAATTAATTTATAGATTAACAAATATAGGTTATCTAAATATCTAAAACATATATATATATATATATATATATATATATATATATATATATATATATTAAGAATAAGAACATAACCTACAATTGTATTAACTTTATGTAACCACATGGTCTTAAAATATTTGGATCCATTTAAATTTATTTTTAACTAGGAGTGCACTCTTGTATGTGACGTCACTTGATGTAACTGAAATAAGATCCTTGAGTATACATTTTTATTTTTATAGTTAGCAATGAAAATAAGGATTTTTTGGTCATCACAGGAACTTTGCCGGCTTGTTCCCGTGGCGAGCAAATGCATCCTCATAACCTTCAAAATTAAAAGTAAAATATAAAGAAGCATATTTGATATCTCCCATCAATAGAACATTATTTAGTAACACAACTATAGAGAAAAAGTCAGGTTATTTAACTTAGAACTAGCTTAAATTTAGGACTGTAACATAGAAACCTGTGGAATTAAATTTTGTCTGAAAAAGATATCTTTCATTAGCATTTACAGGTAGGCATTTTTTTGTAAAAAAAATACAGGCTCTGAGCAGCTCCGGTAGAAACCTGAAACACAGCAGTACAGGTTAGTGGCTGGAAAGCGGGACCAGAAGTCCTGTCTGAGTGACTGTGGAAGAACCAATCAGAAGCCCGCAAAAGTGTGGGAGGTGGGACCAGGAAGCAGCTATGCCGGCCAGACACCCCATGGTTACCATGGTGATGCAAACAACATGGAGTCTGGTGCCCATTTTCAGGGCAAAAGTTCTCCAAGTTTTCTTAGCCGATTGTATTTTGTTTGATTTTGTCTGCATTTTCCCCCGCCTGGCCAAGATCTTACTGCGGTAGCAGCTTGTTCTGTCTCTGCGACCTGCGGTTGCAGTTGTACATCCTGTACTTCCTGGCATTCCCCTAGGGAGTCTACAGATAGAAAGGGGTTGGTCCGTGGGAGGTGACGAAGTCGCCCACTCCCCGGGGTACTATTCCGTCCCTGGATTGCCCCATACACCTAGGCTTCCGGGGCCCGGGCCGGGCCCCTGTTTCCGTTTTGAGGGCAGCGGCCAGAACCTGTCCTGTAATATGAGCTCCATCAATATCCTTACAAGCTCGAATCATGTCATCAACACTCTTTGCTCTGGTAGATTTAATGGCATTTTGGCAATAGGAATTTGCATATTTAAGAGCCAATTGCTTAATGACCGGCATGGCTTGTTCCAAGTTAGGGAATATTTTTTCTGCTACCTGTATCAATCAGGCAAGGAAGTCAGAATAAGGCTCAGAGGGTCCTTGAACAATTTTTGAAATTTTTGTTTTAGCATTTGAAATAGGTAGAGCCTTCCAAGCCTAAATGGCTGCTGTAGCTATCTGAGCATAGACCCCAGGATTATAATTAATTTGTTGATTTATGATAGCATATTGTCCCAAGCCTGTTAACATTTCAAGGTTATGCCGTGGGAAGACGGCGTCCTGATTGACTCGGGCTAGCTCGCGACACCTCTCTTGATTTTCACTTTTCCACAACAAAAAATCCCCTCCGGACAACACAGCCATGCAAAGCTGTTGCCAGTCACTAGGTGTCAGCTGATTGGCAGAGAAAGACTCGAAGAGAGTCAATGTAAAGGGGGCATGGGATCCGTAATTAGTAACTGCCTCCTTTAGTTGTTTAATATCCTTAAAGGCTAAAGGAACATGTACTCTGGCCGGCTGTCCATCAGCATCCAAGTTTTCAATTACTGGGAAGTTTGGGCCGTCTTAGGCTGCCACTGAACACCCCCCAGCCTTCTGGGGTTGTCCTTGTCCCAATCGGGGTTATAAGGAGGGAGCGTGACAGCGATCGGGGCTGTAGGTGCTTTAAATCTTGACTTTTTCAATCGACCCTCCAGTTCCTCTATCTCCCTTTCCAATTCTTCCTCCTGCCAGCTGTTACCATGGAGCCCAGTTAGTAACTCCCTTATCTTAGAAATGTAGTCAGCACTGTGAAGCCCAGCTCAAGGCCAGAGGCCTTGTTACATATTTTTGTGAAAAACTAGTAAGGGAGTGTCCAGTGCCTGGAATGCTGATTTTTTCAGACAGTAGCCAAATAAAACAGGGCAACATGAAAATAGGAAGTTTATCTACATTAAACCTTTTTGTAGAGATTCTTTTGCTGAAAGTCCTAAAATAAGCCATGGTGAATATTCTGGAGAAGGTCAATTAAGACTTTTCTGTGGGCCTGATAGGGAGGGGGAAGATGAGAAGGAGGGGTTGAGAGCGGCTAGGGTGGATCTAATTCCTCAGAACTGTCCGAGCTACTTGTGTCCTTGGGAGTTTTTAACTCAGTCAAGTCCGGATAGAGCCTTCTCCTCTGTTTAACTTCAGACTCCCTTATCTGTTCACCACTCTTACTCCTAAGACTTTCTGCTACCTCGCTATGTGACCCCTCCGATTTTTCTTCATGCAATTGCTCAAGAACGGCCTGACCCTCGCTCACAGCTTTCTGGCATTTACCATCCATTATACACCCCCTCACTAATTTCCAAAGCGGAATGGTACCGCCCCTTAAAGTTCCTTGTTTGTAAGCGAAATCCAGATCTTTCCCTAATTTGTCCCAACTGGGAATCATGAGACTCCCTGAAAAAGCAAACCAAGGAGCTACAGAGTCAGTCTCTTCTAAAAACCTCTGTAATGTGCTCCGCTTCACTTTAAGTCCCTTAGAACGCAGTAACCCATCCAAGGCCAGCAAAATAGGGCTTGAGGGAGTAGCACCCATACTGTTCCAAGCAGTATAAAGAAAGTGAAAATACAAAACCCCGCTCTCTCTTTATCTACAGAGGAGCGTCTTATTTATTTATTTATTTTTTCCCCGCTCTCTCTTTATCTACAGAGGACACAACAACAAAAGAAACACAAAAAACAAAAGCGAAATGACACAACAAAAGAAACACAGAAAACAAAAGTGAAAGTACACAGTGCAGCTGCAATAAATATGAGGCTCTCTCTTTCTTTGTAGAGGAGCTGACTCCGCTTTGGACGCGGATCCCACTTACTGGGACTATCCCTGCTTTGATCGCAGATCCCACTTACCTGGGACTAACCGGTGCACCACCCCTGACTGACTGAAAGTTCTGGTTCCCGGGTCTCGGCGCCACTTGTCGCGACCCCTTGCCCGCAAGGAAGACGCAACTCAGGAATCTTCTTTCAGCTGTTTATTCAGGCCTTTGTATTGACATGTCTTTTAGCTTCTACTGCTACTCCTACTACTACTTCTACTGCTACTCCTACTGCCACTACTCCTACTGCTACTACTACTGCCACTACTACTACTCCCGTGTGCCCCAGCCTTAATAAAGCAGATAAAGCCCCAATGCACAACTGCCACGTGGACTTTTCTCATAGGGTGCCAAGTCACAGCGTGCCAACTCATTCTGATAAGGAGTTGTTTGTCACAGACTACAGGGGAAACCAGCGCCATCTTGTAATGGCGGCCACAGTTCACAGAAACGGCTCACCACACCTAACAATAACCCTAAACCTAACATTAACCCTAACTGTAATATTAACCCTAAACCTAAGCCTTACACTAACCCTAAATCTATCCCTAACCCTAACACTATACATAACCCTTACCATAACTTTAACCCCAACACTAAAACTAAACCTAACCCTAAAACTCACCATAACCATAACACTGACCCTAACCCTAACCCTAACAAGAACCTAACCCTAACACTAACCCTAACACTATACCTAACCCTAACACTAAACCTAAACCTAAAACCTACCATAACTCTAACCATAACCCTAACCTTATCACTAAACCTAACACTAACCCTAACCCCAAACCTAACCCTAATCCAAACTCTAACTCTAAACCTAATACTAACACTAACCCTAACACAAACCCTAACACTAAGCCTAAAACTCAACCTAACCTAACTTTAACACTAATGCTCTCCCTAACCCTAACACAAAACCTAAAACTAAACTTAACCTTAAAATTAAACCTAACCTTAAACCTAAACCTTACCCTAACCCTAACCCTAACCCAAGCACTAAACCTAACCCTAACCCTAACCCTAACCCTAAAACTTACCTTAACACTCACACTAACTTTAAAACTTACCCTATTCCTAACCCTAAACCTAATGGTAACCCTAACACTAATTATAAAGCTAACCTTAACTCTAACTCTAACACTAACCCTAACTCTAAACCTAATGCTAACCCTAATTCTAACACAAACCCTAACCCAAACCATAACACTAAACATAACCCGACCCTAACACTAACCATTACCTAACACTAAACGTAACCCTAACACTAACCATAAAACTAATGCTAAAACTAACCCTGACCCTAACACTAACCCTAACCCTAAAACTAATTCTAACCTTAACACTAAACATAACCATATCCCTAACCCTAACACTATCCCTAAACCTATCCCTAAACCTAACAATATACCTAACCCTAACCATAAGGCTTACACTAACACTAAACTTAAACGGAATACTAACCCTAACCCTAACCTTAACATGAACCAAAACACTAATCCTAAGACTAACACTAATCCTAAACCTAATCCTAACCCTAAACCTAACACTAACCCTAACCATAACCATAACACGAAACCTAAACCAAACCCTAACCCTAATTCTTTCACTAATCTAACCCTAACCCTAAACCTGTACTAAGCCTAACCATAAGACTTACCCTAACCCTAAAATTAACCATAACCCTAACAGTGACAGTAATCTTAACCCTAACACTAAACCTGTCGAAAACCCCAACTCTATACCTAAACCTAATTCTAACCCTAACCCTAATCCTAACACTAACATTAACCCTAACCCTAATCCTAAATGAAACAAATAAAACTAACCCTAACAGTAACACTAACCCAAACCCCAACCCTAACACTAAACTAACCCTAAACTTAACTGAAATCCCGACCCTAACCCTGACCATAACACAAACCCTAACACTAACCCTAACATTAACCCTAACACTAACACTAACTCTAAACCTAAATCTAAGATTAACCAGAACCCTAAACATAACCCTAACCCTTAACCTAACAGTAAAACTAACCCTAACTCTAAACCTATAACTAACCCTAAATCTAACCATAACACTAAACCTAAACCTAACCCTACCCCTAACACTAACCCTAATCCTAAACCTATCCCTAACCTCAACACTATCCCTAAACCTAAACCTAACACTAACCCTAACACTAACCCTCACCCTAACCCTAACCCTAAACCTAAACCTAACACAAACCCTAAGACCTAACCCTACCAAAAACCCTATTTCTAAGCCAAATTCTAACCCTAACCATAACACTAACCCTAACACTAACCCTAAACCCAACCCCAAACCTAACTTTAACACTAACCCTAACCGTAAACCTAACCCTAACTCAACCGCTAATAGTAACCCTAAAGTTCATCCTATCCCTAACCCTAACCATAACACTAACACTAAACCTAACACTAACTGTAACACAAACATTAATCCTAACGCCAACCCTAACCGTAACACTAAAGTTAACCCTTAACCTAAACCTAACACTAACTCTAAACATACCCCTAACATGAATCCCTGAACCTAACCCTAACCAAAAATCTAATACGAACCCTAATCTAAACTCTAAACCCTAACCCTAACCCTAACCCTAACTCTAACACTAACCCTAAACCTAATCCTAACCCTAACACTAACCCTAACCATAACCATAACCCTAAAACTAACCCTAACACTAAGCCTAATACTAACACTTTCACTAACACTAAACTTAACCCTAACCCTAACTGTGACACTAAAACCTAACCCTAACACTAACCCTAACACTAACCCTAAACCTATCCCTAACATTAACACTATCCCTAATCCGAACCCTATCCCTAACACTAGCCCTAACTCTAATCCTATCACTAACTCTAACCCTAATCCTAAAGGTAACCCTAACCTATCCTTAACCCTAACACAAAAATTAACCTTACTCCTATCAAGAAAACTAACCCCAACCCTAACACTAACACTAACACTAACCTTAACCCTATCCCTAACACTAACACTAACCCTAGCTGTAACCCTAACACTAACCCTATCATTAACTATAACTTTTAAACTATACCTGACACTAACACTAACCCTAACACAAACTCTAACATGAACCCTAATGCTAAACTAACCCTAACCCTAACACTAACCCTAACACTATACCTACCCTAATGCTAAATCTAACACTAACCCTACGGCTAACCCTAAACTTAACCGTAACAATAATCCTAACACTGAATCTCACCCTAACCATAACCCTAAACCAAACACTGACCCTAACCCTAACACTAAACCTAAACCTAACTATAACTCTAACCCAAACACTTATGCTCAACATAATCGTAATTCTAACACTAACCCTAACCCTAACACTAACCCTAAACCTAAACCTAAACCTAACACTAACACTAACCCTAACTCTAACATGAAGTGTAACTGTAACCCTAAAAATAACCTAACCCTAACCCTAACTTAACCCTAACCATATCCTTTATCCTAACAGTGACGCTAACTTTACTATGAACCATAACCGTAACCTTAACCCTAATCCTAACCCTAACCCTAACCTAACCCTAACCCTAACCCTACCCCAACCCTAAAACAAACACTAATTCTACCCATAAACCTAAAACTAACCCGAAACCTAACCCTAACACTAACTCTAACCCAAATCTTAACCTTAATGCTAACACTAACCTAACCCTAAACCTAATACAAAACCTGACCCTAACCCTAACTCTAACAAAAACCATAACCCTAACACTAACCCCAATCCTAACACTAACCCTATCTTAATCTAACCCTAAACATAACCATAACACTAAACCTAACCTTAATACTACCACTAACTTTAACCCCAATCCTAACACTAACCATAATACTAAACTTATCACTAATTTTAAACCTAACTTTAACCTAAATCTAAAGATAAGACAATAAACTAACCTAACCCAACCCTAACACTCACTGTAACCCTCATCCTAACTGTAACACTAACCCTAACCCTAACACTAACCCTAACCAAAACCATAATCCGAACCATAACACTAACCATAACACTAATCATAAGCCTAAACCTAACTCTAAAACGAACCCTAACCCTAATCCCTATCTTATCCTTAACACTAACCCTAACCCTAATCCTAACCCTTACACTAACACTAACACTAATTCTAACCCTAATCCTAACACTAATCATAATCCTAAACCTAACCCTAATACTAACCCTAACCCTACACTGATTTCTAAACTTAACACTCTCCCTAATCTTTACCCTAATCCTATCCCTAACACTAATCTTAACCATAAACCTAACCCTAGATTTAACAGGAACCCTAACCCTAACCCTACAACTAACCCTAACTGTAATACAAGCCCTAACTCTTACCCTAACCCTAACACAATCCCTAACCTTAAAACTAACCCTAAACCTAATCCAAATTCTAACCCTAACCATAACACTAATCCTAACCATTACACTAATACTAACCCAAACACCAATCCTAAACTAAACCCATATCATAACCCTAACCCTAATACTAACCCTTACACAAACCCCAACCCTAATCTTAACCCTAATACTAACTCTAATCCTAACCCTAACTTTAACCCTAACACTAACCATAACCCAAACTGCAAACCTAACACTAACCCTAACCCTAACCCTGACCTAAACCTAACCCTAACCCGAACGCTAATACTAATGCTAAACCTCACCCGACCCCTAACTCCAACCCTAACCTTAAACCTAAACTTAACAATAACCCTAACACAAATATCAATGCTAAAACTAACCCTAACCCTAAACCTAATCTTAATCCTAAACCTAAACATATCCCTAACACAAACCCTAATCCTAACCCTAACTTTAACTTAAAAAACCCTAACCCTACCTTAACCCTAAAACTAACCCTAACCCTAACCCAAACACTAACCCTAAACCTAATCTTAACCCTAACTCTAAAAGTAACACTAAACCTAACCCTAACCCTAACCCTAACCCTAACCCTATCCCTAAAATTAACACTATCCTTAACCCTAACCTTAACCCTAACCCTAACCCAAATCCTAATTATAACCCTATCCCTATCTCCAACCAATACACAAAACCTAAACCCAATCCTAACATTAACTCTAAGAAAACCCTAACCCTAACCCTAACACTTAAACTAACCCTAACCCTAACCCTAAACGTAACACTAACCCTAACCCTGACACAAAACCTAATTCTCACCATAATCCTAACATTAACCTAACCCTAACCCTAAACCAAACTTCAACATTCTCCTAACCATAACCCTAACACTAACACTAAAACTAATCTTAACCAAAATCTAACAATAACCATAACAATAAACCTAACCACAAACCTAACCCTAAATCCAACCCTAACACAATCCTTAATTAACCCTTACCCTAACCCAAACCTAACCCTAAACCTAAACCTAACCATAACCTAAATCCTAACCTAATTTTAACACTAAGCCTAAACCTAACCCTACCACTAACCCTAAACCTAACCCAAATTCTAACCCTAACCTAAACCCTAACCCTAACCCTAAACCTAACCCTTACACAAATCCTAACCCTAATCTTAAGCCTAACAATAACCCTAACCCGAATCCTACCTTTAAAATTATTCCTTTCCCTAGGCTAAACCCTCACCCTGGTGTTACCTAGTCCTAAACCTAATCCTTAGCTTACCCCTATCCCCAACTAATTACTAGTCCTAACACTAACGCTAACCCTAACCGTAAATTTAACACATATCCTAACCCTACCTAAACCCTAAAACTAACCCTAAACCTAACCCTAACCCAAACACTAACCCTAAGCCTAATGCTACCCCTAACACTAAACCTAACCCCAAACCTAACCCTAACATTAATCCTAACACTAAACCTATCCTTAACATTCACACTATCCCTAAACTTAAACCTAAACCTAACACTAATGTTAACTCTAACATGAACCATAACCCTAAGCCTAACCCTAAGTAAACCTAATCCTAACCCTATCCCTAACACGAACCATAACCCCAACCCTAACATTAATCCTAACATTAACCCAAAACCTAACCCTAATCCTAAATTAACCGTAACCCTAAACCTACACCCAACCTTAATCCTAATCATAACCATAACCCTAACCATAACACTACCCCTAAACCTAACATTAAACTTAAGCCTCACCCTAACTCTAAACTTAACACTCAACCTAACCCAAACCCTAAAAGTAATACTAAATCTAACCATAAATCTAAACCTAACTCTAAACCTTACCTTAACCCTAATCAAACACTAACATGAACACTAACCCTAATACTAACACTAACCCCAATGCTAACCCTACCCCTAATCCTGAAAATTACACTAAGCCTAACCCTAAACCTATACCTAATTCTAACACTAACCCTAAGCCTAACATGAACCATAAACCTAACACTACCCCTAAGTAAACTAAACCTAACCCTATCCCTAACACGAACCCTAACCCCAAAACTGACCCTAAACCTAACACTAACCCTAACCCTAACCATAACCCTAACACAAACCATAAAACTAACCCTAACCCTAAGTAAACCTAATCCTAACCCTATCCCTTACACAAAACCTAACCCCAAACCTAACCGTAACCCTAACACTAACTCTAACCCTAACCCTAACCCTAACATAAACCTAACCCTAAACCTAAACCTAACCCTAATCCTAATCATAACACTAACTCTAACCATAACATTATCTGCAAATCTGACACTAACCTTAACCTTAACCCTAACACTCACTTTAACCCTAACCCTAATAGTAACACTAACTCTAATCATAACCCTAAACGTAACCCTAAACCTTTCATTAACCCTAACCCTAACACCGACATTAACTCTAACACTAACCCTAACACTAACCCTAACCCTAATCCTATCATTAACCTAACCCTAACCATAAAACCAACCCTAACAAAAAACAATACTCTAACCCTAACACTAACCTAACCCTAACCTTATTCCTAACCCTAACCCTAACTCTAAACATAACCCTAACCCTAAACCTAACCCGAACACTAACTCTAACCATAAAACTAATACTAGCCCTTACCATTACACTAAACCTTACAATAACCCTAACCCTAACTCTAAAACTAACTCTCACCCTAACCCTAACAGTAACAATAACCCTTATTCTAAACCTAACCCTAACCCTAAACCTAACCATAAACCTAACCCTAACACTAACCCTAACTCTAACCCTAACCCGAAACCTAACATTAAAGGTAATCTGTGGTGAGCCGTTTCTGTGAACTGTGGCCGCCATTACAAGATGGCGCTGGTTTCCCCTGTAGTCTGTGACAAACAACTCCTTATCAGAATGAGTTGGCATGCTGTGACTTGGCACCCTATGAGAAAAGTCCACGTGGCAGCTTCGCATTGGGGCTTGAGGTGCTTTATTAAGGCTGGGAGGGGCATCCAGGGGATGGAAGAAAAAGTATCAAGGACCTGAATAAACTGCTGAGAGAAGATTCCCGAGTTGCGTCTTCCTTGCGGGCAAGGGGTTGCGACAAGTGGTGCCGAGACCCGGGAACCAGAACTTTCAGTCAGTCAGGGGTGGTGCACCGGTTAGTCCCAGGTAAGTGGGATCTGCGATGAAAGCAGGGATAGTCCCAGTATGTGGGATCCGCGTCCAAAGCGGGGTCAGCTCCTCTACAAAGAAAGAGAGAGCCTCATATTTATTGCAGCTGCACTGTGTACTTTCACTTTTGTTTTCTGTGTTTCTTTTGTTGTGTCATCTCGTTTTTGTTTTTTGTGGTATCTCTTGTTGTTTTTTGTGCGTCTTTTGTTGTTGTGTCATGGGTGTCGCATCTTCAAGTCCGCTCCTCCTGGCCCTAGATGACCTGTTACGTTCCAAGGGCCTGGAAGTGAAACGTAGTACTTTAGAGAGATTTTTACAGAAGACAGATATTGCTGCACCGTGGTTTGCATTCTCGGGCAGCCTTACTATACCTAGCTGGGATAAATTAGGCAAAGACCTTGACTTTGCTTCTGAGCAGGGCATATTAGAGGGTGGGGTGATACCCCTTTGGAAGATGGTCCGTAGTTGCCTCACAGATGACAGATGTCAGGAAGCACTTACTAAAGGACAGGAAGTTTTAGAGCAATTACATGAGGAGAAGTCAGAGACGGCAGAAAGTGAGGTATCTCAGGGGGATGGGAGTGTGCGGAGCATGAAACAGGGGAGGAGGCGGCTGTCTCCGGCAAGAAGTGAGATATCTCAGAAGGATGGGAATGTACAGAATGTGAAACAGGGGAGGAGACGATTGTATCCAGATCTCAGTGCGCTGCGCACACCCCCATGCGAAAGTGGGTCAGAGAAAGAGGAGGATGAGGAGGAGGAGCTTGGGAGGCTGCCTTGTCAGCTAGGGAGTGTAGGTATGGGAGAAGGGAACAGAAATAAACAGGGGCTCAAGAAAAATGATCCTCCAGATCCACCGCCGTATGGTGGGGGTGTTTCGGGGAGAGCTTTCCATGCCCAAACATGGAGGGCTGTTAATGCTGAGATGGGTCTTGCTTATCCAGTTTTTCAGGATGACAATAGGGGAAGATTCCATGAACCTTTAGATTTCAAAATTGTGAAGACCCTGGCGGAGTCCGTGCGTACTTATGGGGTGGATGCCGCCTTCACACTAACTCAGGTGGAGGGTTTGTCTAGATACTGCATGACTCCCTCTGACTGGGCTAGCCTTGTTCGGGCTTGCGTTTCCCCGGGTAAATATTTGGACTGGAGAGCATTTGTGCTAGAGGGCGCAATAGAGCAGGCCGCCCAAAACCATGTGGCGGGACACCCCGCTTGGGATAAGGACATGCTTTTGGGGCAGGGGAGATTTGCTAATCAACAGACAGGATTTCCTCTTGAGGTATATGACCAAATTAACAGCATTTGCATTCGGGCATGGAAATCACTTCCAAATAGAGGAGAGGTATCTGGTAATTTGACCAAGATTCTACAAGGCCCTACAGAACCCTTTTCAGATTTTGTTGCAAGGATGGTAGATGCCGCTGGAAAGATTTTTGGGGATCCTGATAGAGCCATGCCCCTTATCAAGCAATTGGTTTTTGAGCAATGCACCAAGGAATGTAAAGCAGCAATCACTCCTTATAAAAACAAGGGCATAGAAGCATGGATGAAGGTGTGTAGAGAGATTGGAGGACCTTTAACTAATTCAGGTCTTGCAGCTGCTGTCCTTCGGATTGCCAAAGGGGGCGGTCCTGGTGCCAGAACATGCTTCCATTGTGGTCAATCTGGTCATTTCAGACGGGAATGTCCCAAAAAAGACAGTTTTACTGGACCTCCTTACGGTGGCCCTTCCAATGGCCTTCGTCTACCGGGGTTGTGTCCAAGATGCAAAAAGGGGAAACATTGGGCAAGAGAGTGTCAATCAGTGAGAGACATCCATGGACAGCCTGTTTCAGCTGGGCCAAAAAACGGCCAACGGGGCCCCCGACCCCAGGGCCCACAAATATATGGGGCAATGGAGAATGTCACACCCGAACCCGAGACATGGCCGTCTCTACGCCATCCCATGAAACGCGGAGAGCCACTACAGGCGCCGCAGGATTGGACCTCTGTTCCACCTCCAGACTCGTATTAACACCTAAGATGGGAGTCCAATTGGTGGAAACTGAGTTTAAAGGGCCTTTACCACCTGGCACTGTAGGTTTGCTAATTGGACGTGCATCCTCTATCTTGCAAGGTCTTCATGTTTTCCCTGGAGTCATCAGCCCTGATGCTGTAGGGACAGTAAAGGTTATGGTGGAAGCTCCAAGGGGCATTGTGTCTATCTCTCCAGGGGATCGGATTGCTCAATTACTAATTTTGCCTAGCTTGCATACCCACTTCCCTTCTGACTCAAGGTCACGGACGGGAGATGAGATTGGTGCCACCGGAGGAAATTGTGCCTATTTGTCACTGAATATGAGCAATCGCCCCACTTTGGAGTTAAGCATAGAAGGTAAATCTATTGTGGGATTGCTGGACACAGGGGCGGACCGTAGCATTATAGCCCTTAAGGACTGGTCTAAGGGATGGCCAGTGCAGACTTCTGATCAATCCCTAAGAGGACTTGGATATGCCCAAGCCCCTCAAATCAGCTGTAGACATCTATCTTGGAAGGACCCGGAAGGACATCATGGTACTTTTCAGCCTTATGTACTTGATTTGCCTGTTTCTTTATGGGGCCGTGATCTGATGAATGACATGGGGTTTACTCTTAGCAATGACTATTCCCCGGTGTCTCAACAAATTATGCTAGATATGGGGTATAGGCCAGGTCTAGGACTAGGAAAACACCTACAGGGGCGTAGGCATCCTGTGCAAGGTCATAAAAAGCTTAACAGATTTGGTCTGGGTTTTTCCTAGGGGCCACTGGGGCTCAAATACCCATAACATGGCTCACCGAGGAGCCTGTTTGGGTGCCTCAGTGGCCTCTTCCCTCGGTTAAATTGGCAGCAGCCCATGACCTAGTTAAAGAACAACTTGACTTGGGTCACATCCAACCTTCTACTTCTCCCTGGAATACTCCCATATTTGTCATTAAGAAAAAGTCAGGGAAGTGGCGCCTACTGCATGATCTACGAGCGGTTAATGCTCAAATGCAACTTATGGGGCCCATTCAAAGAGGGCTGCCTCTGCTCTCCTCTGTTCCTCAGGGCTGGCATATTATTGCTATTGACATTAAAGACTGTTTCTTTTCTATTCCTTTGCATCCTAAAGACTCACAGCGTTTTGCATTCACCCTTCCCTCGTGTAACCACGAGGAACCAGATCAAAGGTTTGAGTGGGTAGTGTTGCCGCAGGGCATGGCTAATAGTCCTACGATGTGTCAGATGTATGTGGGGAAGGCACTCGTACCTCTCAGACAAAAGTATTCCTCCATTAAGATCATTCATTATATGGATGATGTACTATTGGCTGCTAAATTAGAACAAAGGGTTAATGAAGCTTATAAAGACCTAATAAACCTGTTAGCTCAATATGGACTGCATATCGCACCTGAAAAGGTTCAAACGGGGGATTTTATTAAGTATTTGGGAGCAACGATTGGGTATGACAAATTAAAACCACAAAAAATCACCATAAGAACTCAGGATCTCCAAACTCTAAATGATTTTCAAAAACTGCTGGGAGATATTAATTGGATAAGAGGATATTTACATATTCCTAATATTGTGCTTCAGCCCTTGTATGCTACTCTTAAGGGTGATCCAGATCTTACTTCCCCTCGTAGCCTCACCAAAGAGGCTAGAGCGGCCCTTATGAAAGTAGAAGAAGCTATACAGCATGCCACTCTATACAGGCTCCAGAGTGATAAACCTTTCCAGTTATGTGTGCTTGCCACTATGCGGCAGCCTACTGGAGTACTGTGGCAAGATGGGCCTTTACTATGGATCCACCCACATGTATCTCCAGGAAAATCCTTAGAATACTATCCTGATGCTGTTGCAGCGTTAGCACTTAAAGGGATTCAACAAAGCATTCAATTTTTCGGACAGTCGCCTTCTTCTCTTATCATACCCTACACTAAAGCTCAACTTAATGTTTTGTGTGCTACTCTAGACAACTGGGCTATTCTATGCTGCTCATTTCAAGGAGATATTGATAATCATTACCCTTCCCATCCATTACTCAATTTTGTTAAAGAGCATCCCATCATTTTCCCTAAGGTGACTTCACCCAGTCCTATTCCGGGGGCTGTTAATATTTTTACTGATGGTTCCAAGTCTGGAATGGGAGCTTATGTAATTAATGATTCTCCCCCTGTCCAGCATCAATTTGCTCCAGGAAATCCACAATGGGTAGAACTACAAATTGTTATTGAGGTTTTTAAGCAGTGTTCTTTTCCTTTTAATCTCATTTCGGACTCCGTCTATGTGGTACAAGCACTAAGAGTCCTGGAGGCCATGGGAGCTATTAGTGATGCCCATAATGTATCTGTTTACTTTACTCAACTTCAACAGCTTATCTGTAGCCGCGCTGCTCCTTTTTATCCAATGCACATCTGGGCTCACACCTCTCTTCCTGGTCCGTTATCACAGGGCAATGCCTGTGCGGACTCAGCCACTAGAGATCAGTTGATATGCTTGGCTTCCTCCTTGGAGGGGGCTAAATTATTTCACCAAAACTTCCATGTTAATGCTTTAACGCTACGCAGGCGTTTTTCCATTTCAAGAGCAGATGCTCGTCAGATAGTATTACAATGTCCTCATTGTGTCACATTTCTTCATCCCCCTCATTATGGCGTAAACCCACGGGGATTAAAGCCATTGGTTGTCTGGCAAATGGATGTGACACACATTCCTGACTTTGGTAACTTCAAGTATGTACATGTTTCTGTTGATACGTGCTCTGGAATTATTCACGCTTCTGCTTTATCGGGAGAAAAGGCACGTAATGTTATTACTCATTGCCTAGAGGCATGGGCAGCATGGGGTGCTCCTACATCCCTTAAGACTGATAATGGACCTGCTTATACTGGCAGACAATTTACATCCTTTTGTTCTACTATGGGCGTGCAACTTACTCATGGTCTGCCTTACAATCCTCAAGGACAAGGCATTGTTGAGCGTGCTCATCGCACCTTAAAGGAAACTTTACAAAAACAAAAAGGGGGAATAGGAGCTGAACACACTCCTAAAGAACGCCTGTCCTTAGCTCTCTTTACCATTAATTTTTTGAATTTGGATATTCATGGTCGCTCTGCGGCCGATAGACATGTGTCCCCTCAGCCCTCTGTGATTGGCTATGTTAAGTGGAAAGATGTTCTTACGGGCCAATGGAACGGCCCCGACCCCGTGCTGACATGGGCACGAGGATCTGTATGTGTTTTTCCCCAGGATCGCACGGAACCGCTGTGGGTCCCTGAACGCCTGACAAGAAGAGTCTTGACTCCAGCCAACCAGCAACAAGAGATACCACAGCAATCCTGTGATGAGGATCTTCATCCTGCTAAGTGCTCTGGCTCTGATGTTGATGCCGATGGTACAGGCGACACCGATGCAGTGGTGGGCAGTGGCACGGGCATGGCCGATGCCGATGCCGGTTCATGATTTAATGATTCCAGGAATGCTTCCCGCATCATTGGCGAATATTTGGCCGGAAACTGGTCCATGGAAGCGGAAGACATGATCCAGTCTCAACTAACCCAAATAGCTGTCTTGAACAGTACCCGTGTCGATCCCGTGACCTTGGGACAATTCACCGATTGGATATCTTCTGCCTTTTCCTTTTTTAAAGAGTGGGTGGGGGTAGGCGTTTTTGGTGCAATGTGTTGCTTCGGTATGTTCCTCTGTTTGTGGTTTCTCTGTCGCCTCAAGGCCCGCAATGCTCACGATAAGGCTATGATCATACAAGCTCTTGCAGCTTTAGAAAATGGCAATTCACCTCAAGTCTGGCTTGCACATCTTAAACAGTAAATCTTTGACATGGTCGTTGCACCCCAAGTTATTATAACATTGCACTGGGATCGACATGTCTTTCCTCGCTGTTCTCTTAGTGTTGGAAAGCCCTTGCACTCTGCCGGTCTTGCTGCCATTGCACGCAGATGGGTTTCCACACTAGTGCTTCTCTATCGCTTTAAAGTCCGTGCCTTTCTTTCAGGGTGCTGTCAACTTGTTTGTCATTGTACACAGCCACAGTTCAGCCTCAGCTATCCCCCTCCGTCCACCATCGTCACGGTACAGGATGCGAGGCAAGGCACTGCACTTGAGTGATCCTTGGAGTGGACCTCAAGGAGAGCATGTCCTATTGCATGCGGGTTTGACGTCCTTCCTTACCCCACCTTATCCACGCCCCGCCCCACGAAAAAAGGCGTCGGCTGATATGGCCTCGGATCTGGGGAAGGCGCCTCCTTAGGGCTGAGCCATACTATGCAGCCACTTCTGCACAGTGGGATAGGACCTCTACTCTCGCCTGTATTGTCATACAAAAACAAAAAAGGGGGAACTGTGGTGAGCCGTTTCTGTGAACTGTGGCCGCCATTACAAGATGGCGCTGGTTTCCCCTGTAGTCTGTGACAAACAACTCCTTATCAGAATGAGTTGGCATGCTGTGACTTGGCACCCTATGAGAAAAGTCCACGTGGCAGCTTCGCATTGGGGCTTGAGGTGCTTTATTAAGGCTGGGAGGGGCATCCAGGGGATGGAAGAAAAAGTATCAAGGACCTGAATAAACTGCTGAGAGAAGATTCCCGAGTTGCGTCTTCCTTGCGGGCAAGGGGTCGCGACAGTAATCCAAACCCTAAACCTAATCATAAACCTAACCCTAACACTAACCCTAACTCTTACCCTAACTGGAAATCTAACACTAACCTTAATCCTAACCCTAAACCTAACCCTAATCCTAACCATAAACTAACTCTAACCCTAACCCTAAACCTTACCTAACCCAAACACTAACCCTCACCCTAACAATAACATCAACCCTAACCCTAAACCAAAAACAAAACTGAAACATAAGCCTAACCCTAACATTAATTCTATCCCTAACCCTAACCCTTACATTAAAACTAAACCAAACTACAAACCTGACACTAACCCTAATCCTAAACCTAACCCTAAACCTCAACCTAATTATAATGCTAAAACAAACACTAACCCTAACTGTAGCCCTAACACTAACCCTAACACTTACCCTAAACCTAAACCTAACACTAACCATAACCCTAAACCTAAACCTAACAGGAACACTAAGACAAACGCTCATCAAACCTAAATCTAAACCTAAACCTATCCTTTACAGTAACCCTAAACCCAAACCTTACCCCATACTTAACACTAACCCTAACTTGAACCCTATCCCTAACTTAACCCTAATCCTAACACTAATTCTAACCCTAACCCTAACACTCAACCTAAACCTAACATTATTACTAATATTAACTCTAATTATAACCCTAAATCTAAACCTAAACCTTAACTTATCGCTAACCCTAACCCTAACACTAACCCTAACACTAACCCTAACACTATCCGAAACCCTAACTCTAACCCTGATTTTAACCGCAACCCTAACCCTAATCCTAACCCTAACACTAACTGTAATATAAACCGTAAACTTAATCATAACCCTAACCCTAACCTAACCCTAACCCTTACTCTAAATTTACACTAATCCTAACCCTAACACTAACCCTAACCTTAACACAAACACTAACACTAACACTAATTCAAACCATAACTCTAACCCTAACACTAACTCTAACCCTAACCCTAACCCTAAATAAACTCTGTTACCCTTCATCCAAACCTAACCCTTACACTAACCCTAATGCTAATGCTAACCCTAACCCTAAACCTAACCCTGATCTGAAAACGAACCCTAACCCTAACACTAACTCTAACCCTTACCCTATCACTATCCCTAACCCTAACTGTAACCCTAAACCTAACTCTAAACCTAACCCTAAATCTAAACCTAACACTAACCCTAACTCTACCATAACACAAATCCAAACACAAACACCAAACCTTACCCTAAACCTAACCCTAACCATAACGTAACCATAACCCTAACCCTAACCTAATCCTAACACAAACCATAACACTTACCCTTACCCTAACCCTAACACTAACAGTAATCCTAAATCTAACCCTAAACCAAAGACTAATCCTAACCCTAACCCTAACCCTAACCTTAACACTAACCCTGACCCCAACACTTAGACTAAAACTAACCCTAAACCTAACACAAACACTAACCCTAACCACAACTGTATCCTTAACCCTAACCTTAAGTCTATCCCTAATCCTAACCGTAACCCTAACACAAACCCTAACCAAAACCCTAAACCTAACACTAACCCAATCCTCACCCTAACCCATACTTAATCCGAACACTAACTTTAATACTAACCCTAACACTAAACCTAACCCTAACCCTCACAGTAACCCTAAACATAATCCTTACTTTATCACTAAACCTAACCCTAAAAATAACACTAAACCTAACTTTAACACTAATCCTAACCCTAACCCCAACACTAACCCTTACCCTAACCCTAACATTAACCCTAACTCTAAACATAATTCAACAATATCCCTAAACCTAACTGTAAAACAAATCTTAACCCTAACCCTAACACAAACCATAACCCTAACACTAACACTAACCCTAACACTATCCATAAACCTCACCCTAAACATAATTCTGACACTAAACCTAACCGTAACTGGAAACCTAACCCTAACCCAAACCCTAACACCAACCCTAACCCTAAACCTTACTCTAACCCTGACACAAACCCTAACACTAACCCTAACCCTAACCATAACAATAATCGTTACTCTAACACTAAATCTAACTCTAAACCTAAACCTAACACTAACCATAACCCTAAACCTAACCCTAACTGTAACACAAATCCTAACCCTAACCTTAACCCAAAAAAAACCCCCAAACCTATCACTAATCCTAAACCTATAACTAACACTAACCAAAACCCTAACACTAATCCTAACCCTAAACCTAACACTAACGCTAACCAGAACCCTAAACCTAACTCTAGTCCTAACCATAACCCTTTTCTAACCCTAACTGTAAACCTAAACCTCACCCTAACCCTAATCCTATCCCTAACACTATCTCTGACCCTAACTTTAATACAAACCCTAAACCTAACTCTCACCCTAAGCAAAACACTAATCCTAACCCTAACCTTAAGCCTAACCAAAAAATTATACCTAACCCTAACACTAAATCTAGTCCTAAATTTAACTCTAACATTAACCCTAACACAAAACAACAACTTAAACCTAAACCTAACACAAACCCTAACCCTAACCTTAACACAAATCATAACCCGAACCACAACCCTAACCCTAATTTAACCCTAACCCTAACCCTTACCTAACCCAAACCTTAACCCTTACCCTAACAATAACACTAACCCTAACCCTAAACCTAACACTCACCTTAAACTTAACCCTAAACCTAACCATAACAATAAACATAACCCTAACCCTATCCCTAACACTAACCCTAAACCTATCCCTATACCTAAACCTAACAATAACACTAACCCTAAACTTAAACCTAACATGAACCCTAACCCTAACACTAACCCTAACACTAAACCTAACCCTAATTCTCACTCTAACACTAACCCTAAACCTAACCCTATTCATAACAATAACACTAATCTTAACCCTTACCCTAAGTCTAACACTAACTCTAATCCTAAACATAACCCTAACCCTAACACAAACCCTAACCCAAACACTACAACGAACCCTAAATCTTACACGAACCCTAACCCTATAACTAACCTCAATCCTAACCCTAACCCTAACACTAACACTAAAACTAAACCTAACCCGGGGCTGGAGATGTGGCTCAGCGGTGGTGCGCTCGCCTGGCATGCGTGCGGCCCGGGTTCGATCCTCAGCACCACATACCAACAAAGATGTTGTGTCCGCCGAGAACTAAAAAATAAATATTAAAAATTCCCTCTCTCTCTCTCTCTCTCTCTCCTCTCTCACTCTCTCTTTAAAAAAAAAAGAAAAAAAAGAAACCTAACCCTAAACCTAACCCTAATCCTAACTCTACTCCTAATCCTTACCCTAACCCTTAGCCTAACCCTATTCTTAACCCTAAAACTAACCCTAACCCTAACCCTAAATCTAACCCAAATTCAACCATAACACTAACCATAAAACTAAACAAAACCTAACCATAAACCTTATTCTAAATAAACCATAAAACTAATCCTAACCCTAGCCCTAATCCTAACTCTTAAACTAAACCTAACCCTAACACGATCCCTAACACTTATCTGCACCATAATTCTAAAACTAACCCTAAATGTAATTTTAACTTGTATCCTAACAATAACCCTAACCATTACCTAATACTAAACCTAAACCTAACCCTAACTTTATCATTAACCCTAACCTAACCTAACACTGAACCTAACTTTAATATGAACCCTAACCTTAACCCTAACCCTAACACTAAACTAACCCTAATCATAACCCTAACCCTAAACCTAACCCTGCCGTTAACCCCAACACTAACCCTAATCCTAACTCTAACCCTAATCCAACTGTAACCCTAACCCTAACCCTAACCAAACCATAACTCTAACCCTAAACCTAACACAAACCATAACTCTAACCCTAACACTATTCCTAACCTTAACCCTAATCATAACACTTAAACTAACCCTAAACCTAACCAGAACTCTAACCCTGATCCTCACCCTAATTCTAAAACTAACCCTAAACCTAACCCTTACCTGTAACCTAACAATAACCTAACTCCCCCTAATACTATACATAAACCTAACCCTAACCCTATCACTAAACATAACCATAACCTTAACTCTAAACCTAAAAATATCCCTAACTTTAACATTAACCATAACATTAACAGTAACCCTAATCCTATCCCTAACCCTAACACTACCCCTAACCCCCCTAACTCTAACCCTAACTCTAACCATAATTTAATCATAAACCTAAACCTAACCCTATCACAAATCCTATCCCTAAAACTAACCCTAACACAAACCTTAACCTGAACCTGAAACCTAATCCAATACCTAACACTAACCTTAACCCTTACCATAACCCTAAACCTAACACTAACTCTAACCCTAACACCTAACCCAAACCCTAAAACTAACTCTAACACTAAACCTATCCTAAATCCTAAGCCTAACACTAACACTAACACTAACCCTAACACTAATCCTAACCTAACCGTAACACAAACCCTAACCCTAACACTAAACCTAACTCTATGTGTAACACTAAACCTAACCCTAAACATAACCCTAACACTAACACTAACCCTAAGTTTTACCCTAAAATTAATCTTAACCCTACACGAAACCTAACTCTAACACTAACCCTAATCCTAACCCTAACCCTAACACCATAACTAAACTTAACCCTTACCCTAACACTAACCCTAACTATAAACCTAATTCTAACCCTAACACTAACCCTAACCCTAACACTATCACTAACCCTAATACTAAACCTAAACCTAGCACTTCCCTTAACAATAACCCTAAACCTATACCTAATTTTAATTATAGCCCTAACACTAAACCTAACAGAAACCCTAAACTTATCCTTAACACTAAACCTAACTGCAACCCTAACTATAACACTAACCCTAATCCTAACCCTAACTTTAACTCTAACACTATCCCTAACCCTAACCCTAACCTTAACCCTAAACCTCACCCTAACCCTAACCCTAATGCTAACTCTAACACAAACCCTAAACCAAACTCTAACCCTAAGCAAAACATTAATCCTAACATTAACCCTAACCCTTACCATTACAGTAACCCTAACACTAACTGAAAATTTACACCTAACCCTAACAATAAACCTAGCCTAAACCCTAACACGAACCCTCACAGTAACCCTAAGTATAACCCACACCCTAAACCTAATCCTAACACAAACCCTAGCCCTAAATTTAACAAAAACTCTAATCCAAACCACAACCCTAACCTAACCCTTACCTCACCCTAACCCTAACCCATACCTTAACACTAAACCTAAACCTCATCCTAAACCTAATTCTAACCCTAACCCTAACACTAACCCTAACCCTAATCCTAACCCTAATTCTATCCCTAACACTAACCCTAAACCTAACCCTAACCATGACACTGACACTAATCTTAACACTAACCCTAAAGCTAACACTAACCCAAACCCTAAGCAAAACCCTAACCATAACACTAACACTAAACTTAAGCCTAACCATAACACTAACCCTAAACCTATCCCAAACCATAACACTATATCTTACCCTATCCCTAACTCTATACCTAAAATTAACCCTAACCCTAACCCTAAAACTAACCCTAACCCTAAACCTAACTGTATCAATAACCCTAACCCTAATTCTAAACATAAACGTAACATTAACACTATACCTAACCATAACAAAAACACTAATACTAACCCAAACCTAACCCTAAACATAACACTAACCCTAACCCTAAACCTAACCCTTACACTAACACTAACACTAACTGTAACTCTACAACAAACCTTAATCCTAATACGAACCTAACCCTAACACTAACAATAACCCTAATCCTAATTCTATTCCTAGCCCTATTCCTAAACCTAACACTAAAACTAAACCTAACCGTAACCCTAACACTAACCCCAACCCTGAACCTAACCCTAACCCTAACACTAACCTTAACCTAACCCTAAAACTAACACTAATTCTATGCAAAACCCAAAACCTTGTCCTAATCCCAACCATAACCATAAACCTAACCCTAACACAAACCCTAAAACTAACCCAAGCACTAACTCTAAATCTAACCCTAATATTAACACTAAAGCAATCTCCAACCCTAGTCTAAGCCTGACTGTAACCCTAACACTAACACTAACCCTAAACCTAATTCTAACTTTAACTCTAACACTAACCCTAACCCTAACAGCAACCCTAACCCTAATCCTAAAACTAACACTAACCCTAACACTAACCCTAAACGTAAACCTAACCCTAACACTAACTATAACCATAACCCTTACACAAACCCTAAATCTAACTATAACTCTAAGTGAAACACTAATCCTAACCCTAACCCTAAACCTAACCATAACACTAAGTGTAACCCTAACCAAAAATTGACACCTAACCCTAACAATATACCTAGCCCTAAACCTAACAGGAAACAAAACCATAACCCTAAAAGTAACCCTAACACAAACGAACATCATAACCCTAAACCTAATGCAAACCCTAACCCTATCCCTAACCCTAACACAAACCCTAACCAAAACCACAACCCTATCCCTAACCTAACTCTAACCCTAACTCTTACCTAACCCTAACCCTAACACTAAAACTAACCCTAACACTAACCCTAACCCTAACGTTAACACTAACACTAACCCTAAACCTAACCCTAACCAAAACACTAATATTAACCCTAACCCTAACACTAACCCTATATCTAACCACAATCTTAGTAGTATCCATAGACTTAACCCTAACCCTAACCCTTACACAAACCCTAAACCTAACACAAACTCTAACACTAACACTAAACCTAACACTAACACTAACTCTAACCATAATCCTCACTCTAAATCTAACCCTAACCTTAAACTGAAACCTAACCCTATCCCTGACACAAACACTAAAAATACCCTAATATGAACCATAATAATAACCCTAAACCTAACACTAAACCTAATCCTAACCGTAAACCTAATCTTAACAGTAACCCTATCCCTTACCCAAACCCTAACCCTAACTTTAACTCTAACTCTAACCCTAATGCTAATCTAAACCTAAACCTAACACCAACCCTGAATCTAACCCTAACTCAAAGCCAAACCCTAATCTAAAACCTAAACTAACCAAAACACTAACCCTAAACCTAATTATAAACCTAAACCAGACACTAACGGTAACCCTAACCCTAAGCCTAACACTAAACCTAACCCTAACCCTAACCCTAAACCTAATTCTAACCCTAACCATAACTTTAACCCAAATCCTAATTGTAACCATAACCCTAATATTAATCCTAACCTTAACCTTAACACAAACCCTAACACAACCCTAACACTAACCCTAACCCTAACACTAAACCTCGCCCTAACCTTAACCCTAACACTAACAGTAACTCTTTTCATAACCTAAACCCTAGCTCTAAACCTTACCATAACCCTAAACCTAACACTAACAGAAAACCTAACCCTAACCCTAACAGAAACCCTAAACTTATCCTTAACACTAAACCTAACTGCAACCCTATCCCTAACACTAACACTAACCTAACTCCAACACTAACCGTAACCCTAACCCTTACCATAACCTAACACTAACCTAACCCTAAAACTAACACTAATCCTAACCCTAAATGTAACCAAAAACAAATACTAACTCTAACACTAAACCCAACGCTAACCCTTACCCTAACACTAAGTCTGACCCTAACCCTAACAGGACATCTCACCCTAACCCTAACACTAACCCTAACCACAACAGGAACCCTAACTTTATACTAACCCTAACCTTAACCCTAACACTAACCCTAACCCTTAACCTAACCAAAATGCTAAAACTAACCCTAACACTAACCCTAATGCAAACCCTAACCCTAACACTAACCCAAAACTTAACCCTAAAACTAACACTAAACCTAACCCTAATCCTAACACTAACCTAACACTAAACCTAACCAAAAAAACTAATTCTAACCCTAACACTAGCCCTAACACTAACCCTAACCCTAAACCTAAACCTAAAACTAACCCTAACAGTAACCCTAACCCTAAACCTCATCCTTACACTAACCTTAACCCTAACCTATCACTAACCCTAACCCAAACCATAAATCTAACCCTAATTTTAAACATAACCGTAAACCTAATCTTGACACTAACACTAAATCTAACCCTAACACAACCCCTAACCCTAACCTTAACCATACCCCAAACCTAACAGTAACCCTAACACTAAAACTAACCCTAACACTAACCTTATCCCTAAAATATACCCTATCCTTAACCTAACTCTAACCCTAACCCTAATCTAACATTAACACTAACCCTAACACTAATACTAACACCAAACCTAACAATAACTCTAAACCTATATCTAACCCTAACCCAAACAGTAATCCTACTCATAACCCTAATTCTAACACAAACCCTAACCCTACCCTAACCTAACACTAACCCTTACCGTAACCCTAACCATAACCCAATCCCTAACCTGAACACAAACCCTAATCCAAACGATGAACATAAACCTAATCTAACCCTAACCCTTACCCTTACATAACTCTAACCCTAAATCTAACACTAACACTGACCCAAACCCTAACCCCACCCCTAATCCTATCACAAAACGAACCTTAACCCTAATGCTAAACCTAACATTAACCCTAACTGTAACCCTAAGAGTAACCCTAACACTAACCATAATTTTACCTTTCACCCTAAATATAACCCTACAGTTACCCTAACCCTAACTCTTAACCTAATCCAGCCATAACTCTAACCCTAACCATAACAAAAACTGTAACCCTAATCCTAAACCTAACCCTTACCCTAAACCTAACCCAAACCAAAATCCTAACCCTAAACCTATCTGTAACCCTATCCCTAACCCTAACCCTTACCCAAACACTAAGACTAAACCTAATCCTAACCCTAACCCTAACTTTTACCCTAAGACTAACACTATTCCTAACCCTAATCCTAACACTATCCCTACCCTAAACCTAACACTAAACATAACCATAATTCTAAACCTAACACTAACGCTAACAGTAACACTAACTCTAACCCTAACCCTAACCCGAATCCTAACCCTAATACTAACCCTAACCCTAACGGTTACCCTAATCTTAAATGTAACCCTAAGCCTAACACAAACCTTAATCCTAACACAAATCCTAACACAAAACCTAACACTAACCCTAATGCTAACCCCAACCCTAACCCTAACACTAGCCCTAACCCTAACCCTAACCATAACCCTGTCTCTAACCCTAACCTTAATCCTAACACTAACCATACCCTAACCCTAAAACTCACCTAATCCTAACCCCAAATCTAACACTAACCATAACTCTAAACCTAACACTAATCCTAAACCTAACTATAACCATAACCCAAACACTAGCGCTAATCCTAACCTTAACCCTAACCCTAACACTAACTCAAACCACAACCCTAACTCTAAACCTATTCCTAACAGTAACCCTAACCCTTATCCTAACCCTATCCGTAATCCTAACCCTACTTCTAATCCTATCCATTACCCTAAGCCATACCCTCACCCTAATGCTACCCTAGTTCTAACACTAAACCTTAGTCTACCCAAACCCTAATTCTAACACTAGTCCTAACCCTAGGCCTCATTCTAGATCTAGCCCTAACTCAAACCTTGACTCTTATTCTGACCCTAACATTAAACCTAGATCTAAACCTGACACTAACCCTAAACCATACCCTAACTCTATCCCTACAGTAAACCTATACCTAAACCTAACAGTAACACTAGCACTAGACCAAACCTAATCCTAAATAGAGTCATAAATCTAGCCCTAGCCCTAAACAAAACTTGAACTAGGCCTAACAATAACCCTTAACTTAACATAAAGTCTAACCCTATCCCTAAACCCAATGCAATATATTCCTAATTATGGCCTTAACCCTAACCCAAACACTGATGCTTACCCTAAAACAAACCCTAGCTCTAAACCTTATCCTAACTCAAAACCTAACCCTAACACTAGACTTATCCATAACACTAACCCTAAACCTAGCCATAAACATAACCCGAGCTCTTACATTACCCATAGCCCTAAAGCTAGCCATAAACCTCACACAAACCTAGCCCTTATCCTAGCCCTAAACCTAGCCCTAATTGTTACCCTAACTGTAACCTTAGACCTAACCTTAACCCTAACCCTCGATCTAGTCCTAAACCTAGTTCAAACTCTAACCCTTTCCTTAAACATATTACTAACCCTAACTCTAACCCTAGCCCTGACTCTAATCCTAACCCTCGCCCTAGACCTAACCCTAGCTCAAACTTTAATACTTACCCTAAACCAAACCCTGACACTAATTCTAGGCCTAACCCTAACCCTAGACATAAACTTAACCTTAACTCTAGCCCTATCCTTAGCTCTAACCCTATTTATTACCCTAAAGATAAGCCTAAACCAAATGCTAACCCTAGGCCTAAGGCTAACCCTATCAATAACAATAACCATAACCATTACTATGATCTTAGCTCTAAACCTAACCCTATCCATTACACTAATCCTACACTGAACCCTAATGTTAATACAAGGCTTAACCCTAAAATTTAACCTAAATCAAACCATAACCAGACCATGATCCTAACAATACACGTAGCTCTAAACCTGACCCTTACCCTAAAGTCACACCTTACACTAGACCTAGCCCTAATCTAACCATAAAACTACCACTTACTATGAACCTAGACCCGACATTAGCCTTATCCCTAATCTTAGTTCTAGCCCTAACAAATACTCTCATCCTGGAACTAAACCTAGCCTTAATCCTAACCTGAACCCTATCCTTAGCTCTAAATCAAATTCTAAACTGAACTCTAGCTCTAAATCTAGCTATAACTCCATCTCTTCCCCTAAATTTAACTCTAACCCTAACACTAACACTAACCATATCCCTGTTCCTCACCATAGGCCTAAACCTAACACTAAACCTAGAGCTAATCCTAGCCCTAATTTAGCCTTAACACTAAACCTACCCCAACACTAGCCCAAATAATAACTCTAATCATACCCCAGTCCTATATATAGTTCTAATCCTATCCATTACCATAACCCTAACACTAGCCCTTAACTTAATCCTAATGCAGGCCCTAGACCTAAACCTAGATCTAACCATAACGATAAATCTATGCTAAACCTCATCCTACCACTAGCCCTAACACTATTGCTAATTCTAAAAGTAGCCCTAACCCTAGCCCTAGCTCTAAAACAAAACTAAGCCATAGCCCTTACCCTAAACCTAGCCTAATACCCTAGATGTAAATCTGACCCTAACACTCAACCTAACCCTTACAATAGATCTGGCTATAAACCTAACCTTAAAACTATCCCCAACCATAATCCTAAACCTGACAAAAGCCCTAGCTCTAATCCTAGCCCTAACCCTAACACAAACCCTAGCCCTAATCCTAGCACTAAGCCTAGCCTTAATCCTAAACATAACCTTAACCCTATCCCTATCCCTAATTTTATCCATTGACCCAGCCCAAAACACAGCTGTAACATCATACCTTACCCTAACCCTAGCAGTAAATCTAGGCCTAAAACTAACACTAACCTTAGCACTAATCCTAGCGCTAATTTAGCCCTAACCCTAAACCTAACCCTATCCCTAGCCCTAAGACAAACTCTAACACTCTCCTTAGCCCTATCCATATTTCTAAACCTATCCCTTCCCATTACCCAAACTGTAGCCCTATCCCTAGTCCCAATCTTAGTCCTAACCTTTGCCCTAGCCCTAAACATGTATCTAAATCTAACCTTAAGCCTAAAGCTCACCATAACACTAGCCCTGACCCTAATGCTAATTGGAAAATTAGCCCTAACCCTTACCTAGCCCTAAAACAAAATTAAGCCATAAACCTAACCCTAACCTCTAACCTAAATCAAACACTAACCTTAAACCTAGCCCTAAACCTTGCCATAATTTGAGTGCTAAACCTAAACCTAGAAGTAACCCTGATCATGACTCGGATCCTTAAACTAACCCTAACTCTATACATTGCCCTAACGCAAACCCTAGAACTAGTCCTAATCAGAAACCAAGTTTTTTCATGAGCCGTAGCCCTAAAACTAACACAAATCCTAGCACTAATCCAAGCTCTAAACATCGGTTTTACCCTAAGACTAAACCTAACATTAACCCTAGCACTAAACCTATCACTAACCCTAATCCTACTTCTAAACCCATCCCATTCAGTAAGACAAACCCTCACCCTAATGTTACCTAGACCTAACCCTAATCCTTAGCCTACCCCAATCACCATCTCTATTAGTACTCCTAACCCTAGCCCTTATTCTAGCTGTAACTCTAACCCAAACACTGACCCTTATTCTGACTCTAACACTAACCCTAGAACTAAACCTGACACTAACCCTAAACCAGACCCTATCCATACCCCTACCAGTAAACCTGTACCTAAACCTAACAGTAACAATAGCACTAGACCAAACCCAATTCTAAATATAGTCATAAATCTAGCCCTATCCCTAAACAAAAAACTTGACTAGCCCTAAAAATAACCCTTAACCTGACCCAAAGACTAACCCTATCCCTAGACCCAACACTAGTCCTAATTCTGGCCCTAACTCTAACTCTAACCCTAACTAATAGCCCTAATGCTATCCATAAACACCACACAAACCTAGCCTTATCCTAGCCCTAAACCTAGCCCTAATGGTAACCCTAACCGCAATCCTAGCCCTGACTCTAACCCTAACTATAGCCTAGCCCTAACCCTAGCTCATACCCTAACACTTATCCTAAACATGACCCTTACACTAACCCTAGGCCTAAACCTAACCCTAGGCCTAATCCTAACCTTAACCATAGCACTAACTTAGCTCTAAGCTTATACATTAATCTAAATATAAGCCTAATTCAAATGCTAACCCTAGGTTGAACGCTAACTCTATTGCTAACACTAACCCTATCCATTACTCTAAACTTAACCTGAACCCTAAACCTAACCCTATCCATTACCCTAACTCTAACCCTAACCCTACTGCTAATTCAACCTTAACTCTAAACTAAACCAAACCCTACCTGGACGCTGACCCTTATAATACACCTAGCTCTAAACCTGAGCTTTACCCTAAACGTAACCCTTACACTATACCTAGCCATAACATAACCTTAAAACTATCCCTAACCATAACCCTCAACCTGACATTAGCTCTAGCCCTAATCCTATCCCCAGCCCTATCACAAACCCTCAAACCTAGCCCTAAATCTAGCTTTAATCATAACCTGAATCCTAACCTAGGCCTAACCCTAATTCTAACTCTCACGCTATCCCTAAACCTTGGTATAATCCAATCCCTTTCCTAAATCTAACCCTATCTTTAATACTAACACTAACCCTAACCCTACCTCTAACCCTAGCACTAATCCTAGCCCTAATTTAGACCTAACCTTAAACCCACCCCTAACACTAGCCCTAAGAAAACTCTAACTCACGCCCTAACCCTATTCCTAGTTCTAACCCTATCTGTTATCATAACTGTAAAACTAGCCCTAACTTTAGCCCTAACCATAGCCCTAGGCCTAAACCTAGACCTAACCATAACAATTAATATAAGATTAAACCTCACCTTACTACCAGCTCTAACACTAGCGCTAATCCCCAAACTAGCCCTAGCCCTAGTCCTAGCTCTAAAACAAAACTGAGCCATAGCCCCAACCCTAAACCTAACCTAAACGTAACCCTAGAACTGACATTAGTGCTAATCGTAATTCTTACCTAACCCTAACACAAATCCTTACCCTACATATAGCCTTAACCCTAGCCATAATTCAAGTTCTATCCCTAATCCTAAATGTAACACTGATCCTGACTCTGACCCTAACACTAACCCTATCTCTATTCATTCCCCTAAACCTAAACCTAGTATAAACACTAGACCTAGTCCTAATGCTAACCCTTATACTAGCCCTAATCATAAACCTAGTTCTTACATTAGCCATAGTCCTAAACTAGCCCTAACCTAACACAAAACCTAGCCCTAATCCAAGCCCTAGTTTTAATCGTAGTCCTAGCCAGATCCTTAGCCCTAAAATTTAACCTAAACCTAAACTTAAACCTAAACTTTGTCCTAACCTGAAACATAAACAGAACCATAGCCCTATTCCTAACCATAACACTAGCCCTAAACCTAGATATAATTTTATCCATTACCCTAACCATAATACTAAGCAGATTATAACCCTATGCCTAACCCTAACCATAGCCCTAACCTAACCATAACCCTAGTCTTAAATGTAGCTCTAATCCTATCCATTTCCTGAACCATAACTTCAGCTGTATTTTATCCCTCAGCCTAACTCTAACCCTATGCCTTACCCTAACCCTATCCATTATATTATATGTAACCTGAAACTCAAACCTAATTATATCCATTACCCTAACCCTAATGCTAATTTTAGCCCTAACCCTAAACCTTAAACTAACCCATCCCCTAAACCTGACTCCAACCATAATAATATGCCTAGCTGTAAACTTGAACCTAACCCTCAACGTATCCCTTACAATAGACCTGGCCATAAACCTAAACCTAAAACTATTCCTAACCATAACCCTAGAACTCACTTTAGCCCTAGACCTAATCCTAGCCCTAACCCTATCACAAACCCTAGCCCTAATCCTAGCCTTAAGCCTAGCCTTAATCCTAATCGTAACCTTAATGAGAGCCCTAACCCTAATTTTATCCCATGCCCTAGCCCAAAGTGTATGTAACATCATACCTTACCTTAACCATAACGCTAACCCTAACCATAACCCTAACTCTAGGCCAAAACCTAACACTAACCTTAGGACTAATCCTGTCCGTAAATTAACCCTAATCCTAAACGTAATCTGATCCCTAGACCTACCTAGGAGTAACTCTAACTCTAGCCCTAGACCTATCCCTATTTCAAAACCTATCCCTTACCATAACCCAAAACTTAGCTTTATCACTAGCCCTAATCCTAACTCTAACCATCACAATAGCCATAAACCTGGTTGTAAATCCTAACCTTAAACCCAAAACTCACCCTAACATTAGCCCTAAACCATTAGGAAAACTAGCTCTAACCCTACCCTAGCACTAAAACAAAACCGAGCTATAATCCTAACCCTAACCCTTAACCTAAACAAAACATTAACCTTACACCTAACCTTAAACTTAGCCCTAATTTGAGTCCTAACCCTAACCATAGAAATAACCCTGACACTGAGTCAGACCCTAACAGTACCCCTAGCTCTAAACATTGCCCTAACGCTAACCCTAGAACTAGCCCTAATCATAAAACTAGTTCTTTCATTGGCCGTAGACCTAATGCTAACACAAATCCTAGCCTAATCCAAGCCCTGACTCTAACCCTAACCCTAATCGTACCTCTAACCCTATCCCTTACCCTAAGCTAAACCCTCTCCTTAATGCTACTCTAGTCCTAACCTTAATCCTTAGCCTACCCCAACCCTAACTCTCTTAGTAATCCTAAACCTATTTCTCATTCTAGCTTTAACCCTAGTCCTAACCCTGACCCTTATTCTGATCCTAACACTAACCCTAGATCTAAACCTGACCCTAACCCTAACACTACCCTTAGTGGTAAACCTATACCTAAACCTAACAGTAATACTAGCAGTAGACCAAACCTAATCATAAATAGAGTCATAAATCTAGTCTTAGCCCTAAACAAAAACTTAGCACTAGCCCTAACAATGCCAGAACAATAACCCTTAACCTAACATAAAGACTAAACCTATCACTAGACCAAATGCTAGTCCTAATTGTGGCCCTAAGCATAAAACTAACTCTAACCCCAAAATGACCCTTAACCTAATAGAAACCCTAGCACTAACCCTTATCCTAAACCAAAACCTCAACCTAACACTAGACTTATCCATAACCCTGTCCCTAACACTAGCCATAACCACATCCCTAGCTCTTACATTACCCATATTCCTAACCCTAATTAGAACTAACCCTAATTCTAACCCTTGCCCTAGATCTAAACTTAGCTCAAACTCTAATCCTTAGTCTAAACATAACTCTAAACCTAAACCTAAAACTAGCCCTGACTCAAACCCTAACCCTTGCCCTATGCCTAACCCTAGCTCAAATGCCTACACTTACCCTTAAGCTAACCCTAACATTAACCCTAGGCCTAACCCTAACCCTAACCCTAATCCTAACCTTATCCCTAGTCCTAAACTTATCTCTAAACCTATCCATTACCCTAAAGATAAGCCTAAAACATATGCTATGCTTAGGCCTAACAATAACCCTATCGCTAACACTAACACAATTCATTACTCTAAACTTAAATGGAACCATAAAACTAATTCTTTTCATTACCCTAACCCTAACCCTAACCCACTGCTAATTCAAGCATTAACCCTAAATCTTAACCTAAACCAAACCTTATATGGAATTTGACCCTAATAATACACCTAGTTCTAAACCTGGCCCCTATCCTAAACCTAACCCTTATACTAGACATAGCCATAACCTAACACTAAAACTAATACTAACCATAAACCTAGACCTGACATTAGCCCTAGTTCTAATCCTAGCCCTAGCCCTAACACAAAACCTCAGCTTAACCCTAAACCTAGCCTTAATTCTAACACATGACCTAACCTTATCCCTAACCCTAATTCTAACCCTCGCTCTAGACTTAAAGCTAGCTATAAACCTATATCTTCCCCTAAATCTAATCCTAACCCCAACACTAACACTAACCCTAACCCTAACACTAACCCTTACACCAATCTTAGCCCTAATTTAGCCCTAACCCTAAACCTACCCCTAACCCTAGCCCTTAGACTAACTCCAACTCTCACCCTAGCCCTATTTCTGGTTCTAACCCTATCCGTTACCAACCATAACAATAGGCCTAACCTTAGCCCTAACCCTAGCCATAATCCTAAAGCGAGATCTAACCATAACAGTAAATCTAAGCCTAACTTCACCCTACCACTAGCCCTAACACTAGCACTAATCATAAAACTATCCCTAACCCTAGGCCTAGTTCTAAAATAAAACTGAGCCATAGCCCTAACCCTAACCTAATCTTAACCCTACACCTGACATTAGCCCTATCCCTATCCCTAAACCTAGTTCTAAGCCTAGACATAATCCTAACTCTAATTTTAACCCTAGTCTTAACCCTAAATTTATCCCTTATCCCAGCACTAAACATAGCTGTAACATCATACCTTACTCTAACTCTAATGCTAACCCTAACCCTAGCCCGAAACCTAGGCCTAAATCTAACACTAACCCTACCCCACACCCTATCTCTATTACTAGACCTAACCCTAGCCCTCATTCTAGCTCTAATCCTAACTCTAACCCTGACCCTTATTCTGAACCTAACACTAACCCTAGGTCTAAACCTGAATCTAACCCTAAAGTGAACCCTATCCTACCCCTACCGGTAAACCTAAACCTAAACCTAACAGTAACACTAGCACTAGACCAAACCTAATTCTAAATAGAGTCATAAATCTAGCCTTAGATAAATAAAAACCTAGCACTGGCCCTAACAATAACCGTTAACCCAACATAAAGGCTAACTCTATCCCTAGACCCAACGCTAGCCATAAATCTGGCCCTTACCCTAAACCTAAACCTAACCTGACAATGACAGTTACCCTAAAACAAACACTAGCTTTGAATCTTATCCTAACCCAAAACCTAACTAGAACACTAGACTTATCCATAACCCTAACCCTAAAACTAGCCATAACCATATTCTTAGCTCTTACATTACCCATAGCCCTAATGATAACCATAAACCTCACAAAAAACATTGCCCTTATGCTACCTACCATAAAGACTAATTCTATTGGAACCCAAACCATAAGCCTAGACATAACCCTAACCCAACCCTCGCCCTAACCCTGATTCTAGCTCAAACTCTAAACTTAATCTAAACATAACCCTAACCTAACCCTAACATTAGCCCTAACTCTAACCCTAACCCTTATGCTAGCCCTAATCCTAGCTCAAACGCTAACACTTACCCAAAAAGTAACCCTGACACTAATCATAGGCCTAACCCTAACCCTAGTCCTAATTCTAACCTTAACCCTAGCCCTAACCTTAGCTCTAACCCTATTCATTACCCTAAAGATAAGCCTAACCCAAATGCTAACCCTAGGCCTAACGCTAACACTATTGCTAACACTAACCCTATTCATTACTGTAAACCTAACCTGAACCCTAAACCTAACCCTAACAATTACCCTTACCCAGAACCTAACCCTACCCCTAATGCTAATTCAAGCCTTAACCCTAAATCTTAACCTAAACCAAACCCTACATGAACCCTGATCCTAAAAATACACCTAGCTTTAAACCTGACCTTTAACCTAAACCTAACCCTTACACTAGACCTAGCCATAACCTAACCCTAAAACTAACCAAAATAATAAACCCAGACCTGACATTAGCCCCTGTCCTAATCCTAGCCCTAACCCTAACACAAACACTAGTCCTCATTTTAAGCCTATACCTAGCCTTAATCCTAATCCAAACCATAACTTTAGCCCTATCTCTAATTTTAACCCTCACCCTAGACCTGAACTTAGGTATAACCCCATCCTTTCCCCTAACCCTATCACTAACCCTAACACTAACACTATCCATATTTCTAGCCCTAAACATAGGCATAAACCTAACACTAACCCTTGCACTAATCCTAGCCCTAATTTAGCCCTAACCCTAATTCTACCCCTAACCTTGGCCTAAGATAAACTCTAACTCACCCCCTGCCCTATTTCTAGTTAAAACACTATCCATTACAATAAACCTAACACATGCCCTAACCTTAGCCCTAAACCTAGCTCTAGACCTAACCATAACTCTACATTTGACCTTAACCCTAAGCCTAATCCTCAACCTACTACTAGACCTAACACTATCGCTAATCCTAAAACTAGCTGTAAACCTAGCCTTATCCCTTAACCAAAACTGAGCCATTGTCCCAACCTTAAATATTAACCTAAAACAACCCCTAACCCTAAACCTAGCAATAACCTTCTAGCTCTAATTCATGTCCTAGTCCTAAAATTAACCCTGACCCTGACTTATATTCTAACACTAACCTTAGTTCTAAATATCACACTAAACCTAAAAATAGCACTAACACTAGATCTAGGCCAAATACTGACTCTAATCGTAACCTTAGTTCTTATATTAGCCATAGGCCTAAACTGAGTCCTAAATCTATCAGAAAACTAGCCCTAATCTGAGCCCTAACACTAGAAATAAACCTAAACCTAAACCTAGCCTTAGCCCTAACCCTAACCCTAAACCTAGTCTTATCCCTAGCTCTAAATCGATCACTTACCCCAAGCCAAACCCTATCCATAATGCTAACCTTAGTCCTAATCCTAATCCATACCCTAATCAAAACAGTAACCCTATTAGTAGTCCTAACCCTAGCCCTCATTCTAGCTCTAATGCTAACTCAAATCCTTACCCTAAAACAAACCCACATTACAAATCGGACCCTCACCCTAAACCAAACCCTAAAACTAGCCCTACCAGTAAATTTATACCTAAACCTAACCCTAACACTAGCCCTTGACCTAATCCTAATCTTAAATATAGCCATAACTTTAGACATAGACCTAAAAAAAAAAAAAACCTGAGCCCTAGACCTAACATAATCCTTAACCTAAAGCAAACACTAAACATATGCTAGACTGAATTCTAGTCCTAATTCTGGCTTTCACCTTAAACCTAACCCGAACCTGAACACTGACCCCAATACTAACAATAAACCTAGCTCTAAACCTGAACCTAACAGAAAACCTTAACCTAACACTAGACATAGTCATAACTCTAACCCTAAAACTAGCTCTAATGAGAACCATAGATCTTTCGTTACACATAGCCTTATCCCTGGGCCTAAACCTAACACAAAACCTAGCCTTAATCTGAGGCCTAGACCTACCCTAAGCATAACCATAATCCTAAATGTAGGTCTAAACCTAACCCTTGCCTTGCACATAACCCTAGATCAAAGCATAACTCTTAGCCTAAACATAACTCTAGATCTATTCCTAAAAATAAAACTAACCTTGGCCCTAATCCTAACCTTAACCCTAGTACTAACACTAGATCTAACCCTAACATTACCCTAACCCTAACCCTAATAATAACCCTAGCCCTAAACCTAACCCTATCCCTAGCCCTAATCATAAACCTAACCTTCGACCTAACCCTAAACCTAAACTTTGCCATAAACTTAACCCTAAACCTTAACATAAATAAAAACTAAACCTATCCCTGAACCTATATTTTACTATAACCTAAACTTAACCCTAAACCTAATCTTACATGTAATCCGAGACATTACTCTAAAACTAACCCTAATCCTAATGAAAACCCTAGCCCTAAACCCAAACCTAACCCTAACCCTTACCATAACCCTAACCCAGACCTAACACTAAACATAACACTCCTGCTAGCCTTAACCATAGCTTAACCCCTAAACCTTACACTAACCCTAACACTAGACTAGCCCTAACCATAACGCTAACTCTAGCCCTAACCCTAACACTAAACCTAGCCCTTATCCTATCCCTAATTTAGCCCTATTCCTAACCCTATCCCTAACCCTAGAATTAAGACTAACTATAATTCTCACAGAAGACCTTTCTCTACTTGTAACCCTATCTCTTACGGTAACCCTAACCCAAGCTCTAACCCTAGTCGTAACCCTTGCACTATCCTTAGCCCTAGTACTAACTATAGATTGAAACCTATTTCTAAAACTAACCCTAACCAAATGCCTCAGCCTAACCCTGAAACTATTTCTAACCATAATGGTAATCCTAAAATTAGCCCTAACCCTAGCCCTAGCCCTAAAACAAAACTGAGCCATACCCCTAACACTAACCCTTACCCTCTACCAAACCCTAACCCTACACCAACCCTAATCGAAGCCCTGATTTGAAACCTAACCCTAACCCTAAACATAACCATGACCCTGACTCATATCCAAATACTAAACCTAGCTCTATACATCACCCTAACCTTAACCCTAACCCTAACACTAGACCTAGCCCTAATCTTAACCCTAAAACTAACCCTAATCTTATTCCTACTTCTTACAATAGTGTAACCATAACACTAGCCCTAACCCTAATACAAAACTAGCCCTAATCCAAGCCTTAACATGAGGTTTAACCCTAAACCTAACCCTAACCCTAGTCCTAACCCTAGCTCTAACTCTATCCCTTACCCTAATCCAAACCTTCACCCTAATGCTAACCATTTTCTTAGCACTAATCCTTAGCCTAACCAAAACCTAACTCTATAACTAGTCCTAACCCTAGCCTTCATTCTAGATCTAACCATAACCCAAACCCTAACCCTATACCTGACCATTATTCTGAACCTAACACTAATCTTAGGTCTAAATCTAAACCTAACCCTAAATCAAACCCTAACACTAGCCCAACTGACAACCTTATACCTAAAACTAACCCTAATACTAGCCCTAGACCTAAACCTAATCCTAAATCTAGCCATAACTATAGCTCTAGACCTAAAGACAAACTAGACGTGGCCTTAACAATAACCCTTAACCTAACCCAAACTCTAACCCAACCTCTAGACCTAACCCTATTCTTAATTATGGCTTTAACCCTAACCATTACCCTACCCAAACTCTGTCAGTGACACTAACACTAACCCTAGCTCTAAACTTCACCTTAACCCCAAACTAACCCTAAAACTACACCTAGCCCAAACATTAACCATAAAACTAGTCCTAATCATTATACTAGTTCTTACATTAGCCATTGCCCTAACCTATCACAATACCTAGCCCTAATCTAAGCCCTACCTTAGCTTTAACCCTAAAGATAACCCTAATAATAACCCTAGACTTAACCATAACCCTAAGCCTACCCCTATACTTAATCCTAACCATATCTCTAGCCATAACCCTAGCACTAACCCTGTTCATTACTCTAAGATAACAATAATCTTTATGCTAACCCTAGGAGGAATCCTAATCATAGCACTAGCCTTAACCCTCTCCATTAACCACACCTAACCTGAACCCTAAACCTAACTGTGCCATTACCCAATCCCTAAACATAAGACTAATTTGAGCCCTAAACCTAAACTTTAACCTAACCCAAACCCTAACCTTGACTCTGACTCTAATAATACCCATAGTTCTAAACCTGACCCTAACCTCTAACCTAAACTTTACAATAGACCTAACCATAAATCTATCCGTAAAACTATCCCTAACTGTACCCTAGACCTGGCATTAGCCCTAGCTCTAATCCTAGCCCTAACCTTAATACAAAACTTAGCCCACATCCTAGCCATGAACCTCGCCTTAATCATAAACCTAAGCCTAATGTTAACCCTAACCTTAACCCTAATTCTCACCCTAGTCCTAAAAGTAGCTATATTCCCATACCTTACCCTAACCCTAACCCTAATCCTAAACCTAACACTAACACTAGCCCTAACCCTAACACTAAACCTAGTCATAGTCCAAGGCCTAATTTAGCCCTATCCCTAACCCTAACCAAAGCCCTAAGACTAACTCTAACTCTCGCACTAGCCCTATACCTGGTTCTAAAACTATCCCTTACTATCAGCATACACCTAGCCCTAAACGTAGGCCTACCCTAGCTCTCAAAACCTAGATCCAAAGCTAACTCTAAATTTAACCCTAACCCTAAGACTAAATCTATCCACAACTCTACTCTTATCCCTAAACTTTAACCTAAGCCTAAATCTCACACACTAGCCCTAACCCTAAGACTAATTTTAAAACTAGAACTAACCCTACCCCTAGCCCTAAAACAAAACCGAGTCATAGCCCTAACCTTAATCCTTAACCTAAACCAAACCCTAACCCTACACTTGCCCTAACCCTATCCGTAATTATAGTCTAATCCTAACCCCAAAGTAACCCTGACCCTGACTCTGACCATAACACTAACCCTGGTTCTAAACATCATCATCACTGTAAACCTAAACTTAACACTAGACCTAGACCTAAGTCTAACCCTATAACTAGCTGTAATTATAAACCTACATCATACATTAGTGGTAGCCTTAACCCTACCCCTAAACTAACCCCAAACCTAGCTTTAACCCTATACTTAAATCTAACACTAACCCAAACACTAGCCCTAATCCTATACATAACCCTAGCCCTAATCTTAGGGCTAACCCTATTCATTACTCTAACGATAACCCTAAACCTTCTGATAACCCTAGACCTAACCCTAAACCTATACATTACACTAAACCAAACCTAAACCATAAACCTAACACTGTCATTACCCTAACCCCAAATCTAACACTAATTCGAGCCCTGCACCTAAACACTAACTTAAGCCAAACCCTAATCCTGACCGTGATTCTAAAAATAACCCTAGATATAAACCTGACCCTAACCAAAAACGTAGCTCTTACACTGGACCAAGCCATAAACCTAACACTAAATATATCCCTAACTGTAACCCTAGATCTGACATTAGCCATAGCCCTAATACTATCCCAAACCCTAAAACAAAACTAGTCCTCATTGTAGCCGTAAACATAGCCTTAATCATAACCCTAATCCTAACCTTAGTTCTAAGTCTAATACTAACCTTCACTCTTGCCCTAAACCTAGCTATAACTACATCCTTACCCTAAACTGAACCGTAACTCTAACCCTAACCCTAATGGTAACGCTTGCCTTATTCTTAGCCGTAGCACTAAACCTAGATAAAAACCTAACTCTAAATCTAACCCTAGCCCTAAAATAACCTAGCCATAATTTAGCCCTATCCCTAAACCTAATCCTAACCCTAGCCCTAAGACTAACTTTAACTCTCACACTAGCCCTATCACACATTCTATTCCTGTCGCTTACCATAACCCTAACCCTAGCCCTAACCGTAGTGCTAACCCTTGAACTATCCCTATCCATAGCACTTACCTTTGGCAAAACATAACTCTAAATCTAGCCATAACCCGAAGCCTAAGCCTAACCCTAACACTAGCGTGACTATAACACTAAACCTAAAATGAGCCCTAACCCTAGCCCTAGCCCTAAAACAAAACAAAGCCAGAGCTCTAACTTTAACCATTAACCTAAATCAAACTCTAACCTTACACCTAGACCTAACCATAGCCCTAATTCGAGTTGGAAGCCAAAGCCTAAATCTATCCCTGCCCCTGACACTGACCCTAACACTTCTAGCTCTAACCATCACCTTAACCCTAAACATAACCTTAACACCAAACCTAGCACAAAAACCTTAAAACTAGCCCTAATTATAAACCTATTACTTACATTAGCTGTAACACTAACCCTAGCCCTAACATAACCCCAAACCTATCCCTAACCCTAGCTTTAAACCTAACCTAACCCTAACACTAGCCCTAATTATAACTATAACTTTAGCCTTAAACTGATCTATAACTCTATCCATTAACATAACCATAACCCTAACCATAATGATAACCCTAGGCATAAACCTAACCCTATCCCAAATTCGAACTGTTCCATTATCTGAAACCTAACCTGAATCCTAAACCTAACTCTATCATTATCCTAACCCTAATCCTAAAACTAATTCAAGACCACACTTGAAAACTTAACCTATCCCAAACCCTAACCCAGACCTTGACCCTAATAATACCCATAGCTCTAAACTTTACCATAACCCAATACCTAACCCTTAACCTAGATGTAGCCATAAACCTAACCCTAAAACTAACTTTAAACATAATTCAGGACCTGAAATTAGCCCTAGCCCTAACCCTAAAAACACACCTAGCCCTCATCCTAGTCCTAAACGTAGATGTAGACTTAATCATAACCCTATCTCTAGCCCTATACCTAATCCTAATTCTAACCCTCACCCTACCTCTAAACCTAGCTATAATGTCATCCCTTACCTTGAATTTAAACATAAGCCTAACCCTAACCCTAGGCTTAAACACAAAACCTAGCCCTAATCTTAGCCCAAAATTACCTCTATCTCTAACCCTATCCTAACCCTCGCCCTAAGACTCACTCTAACTCTTGCCCTAGCCCTAGCCCTAGCCCTAGTTCTATCCCTATCCACTACCATAAACCTAACACTAGCCCTAACACTTGCCCTAAAGTTAGTCCCAGCCCTAATCCTAATTCTAAATCTAACCTTAAGCCTAAGCCTATGCCTAATAATAACATTAGCCCAAACCCTAATGATGATCATAAAACTAGCCCTAACCCTAATCCTAGCAGTAAACCCAAACCGAGCAATAGTCCTAACCCTAAACCTAAATTTCAACCAAACACTAACACTACACCTAGACCTAAACCTATACCTGATTCGAGTCATAAGCCTCACCTTAAAATTAAAATTAATCCTGATCCTGACTCATATCCTAAGATTCACGCTAGGTCTAAACACCGCCCTAAACTCAAACCGAACACTAACTTTACCAATAGCCTTATTCGACTCTTAATGCTAACCCTAAAACTAACTGTGATCCTGACTCCTATCCTAACAAGAACCTTAGCTATAAATATCACATTAACCTTAAACCTAACCCTAGCACTCAAACTACCCCTAACCCTAACCCAAAAACTAACCTTAATTGTAACCCTAGTTCTTACATTAGCCATTGCCCTAATCGTAGCCCTAAACCAAACACAAAAACTACCCCTAAACCTAGCCCTAAACCTAGCTTTAACTCTAAATCTAACCCTAACCATAGCCCTAACCCTAGATCTAAATCAATCCCTTACCCTAAGCGAAACCCTAAACCTAAGAGTAACCCTAGACCTATCCCTAGTCCTTAGACTAACCAAAACCCTCACCCTATTACTAGTCCTTACCCTAGCCTTAATTTTAGCTCTAACACTATCCCAAATTCTAACCCTAAACCCTGACCCTTATTCTGACCCTAACACTAAACTTAGGTCTAACCCTAACCCCAACCCCAACCCAAAATTTACCATAATCCTATCCCTAGACCTAACTCTGAACCTAACTCTCAGCCTAGCCCTAACCATAGCTCAGAATCTAACCCTTACACGAAACATACCCCTAAACCTAATCCTAGTTGTAACCCTCACCTTAACCCTAACACAAGACCTAATCCTAACCATAATCCTAGCCCTAACCTTAACTCTAACTGTATCCATTACCCTAAAAATAACCCTGACTGTGACCCTAATTATTCCCCTAGCTCTAAACCTCACTCTTACCCTACCAAACCCTTACACTAGACCTAGCCATAAACCTACCCCTAAAACTATTCCTAACCATAACCCTAGATCTGATATTAACCCTAGCCTTAATCCTAGCCTTAACCGTAGCAAAACCCCTAGCCCTTATCTAGCCCTGAGCATAGCCTTAATTTTATCCCTAACCCAAACCATAGGCTTAACTCTAAGACTGGACCATAGCCTTAATGTTAGCCCTAATTTAGTCCTATCCCTAACCCTAACCCTAACTGTAGCCCAAAGACTAACTCTAACTCTAACCCTAACCCTAACCCTAACCCTAGTTCTAACTCCATCACTTACTAGAACCTTAATCCTAGCACTAACCCTTGTGTAACCCTAGCCCTGGCCATAACTCTAGATCAACCCTAACTCTAAATCTAATCCTAATTCTAAGCGTAAACCTAAACCTAACACTAGCCCTAATGCTCATGCTAATCCTAAAACTAGCTCTAACTTTAGCTCTAGCCCTAAAACCAAACCAAGTCATAGCCATAACCCTAAGCCTTAACCTAAACCAAACCCAAACCCTACACCTAGCCCTAAACATATCCCTAATTCTAGTCCTAAACCTAACCCGAAAACTAACCCTGACCCTGACTCTGACACTAACACTAACCCTGGCTCTAAACATCATCATCACTGTAAACCTCAACCTAATACTAGACCAAGCCCTAACCCTAACCCTATAACTAGTGCTAATCATAACCCTACTTCATACATTAGCCATACCCTTAACCCTAGCCCTACCCTAACTCAAAACCTAGACTTAATCTGAGTCCTAAGCCTAGTTTTAACCCTAAACTTAAACCTAACCCTAACCCAAAACTAGACCTAATCCTATATATAACCCTAGCCCTAACCTTAGGTCTAAACCTATCCATTACATTAACAATAACCCCAACCCTTAAGCTAAACCTAGGCCTAACCCTAACCATATACATTACATTAAACCAAACCTAAATCCTAAAACTAACCCTGTAATTAGCCTAAACCTAAACCTACACCCTAACCTAACCAAACCCTAATCCTGACCCTGACCCTAAAAATAACCCTAGATATAAACCTGAATCTTACCCTAAACTTAATCCTTACACTGGACCAAGCCATAAACCTAACACTAAATCTAGCCCTAACTATAACCCTAGACCTGACATTAGCCCTAGCCCTGATACTATCCCTAAACCTAACACAAACCCTAAACCTCATGCTAGCCATAAACCTAGCTTTAATCATAACCCTAAGCCTAACTCTAGCTTTAACCCTAATACTAACCCTTGGCTTAACCCTAAACCTAGCCAAAACCACATCCCTTACCCTAAATGTAACCCTAACTTTAACCCTAACCCTTGTCGTCAAAATTGCCCTATCCTTAGCCCTAGATTTAACACTAGATCAAAACCTAACTTTAAATATAACCCTAACTTGATGCCTAAGCCTAAAACTAGCCATAACCCTGATGCTAATTCTAAAACTAGCTCTAACCCTAGCCTTAACACTAACCCTAGGCGTAAATTAGCCCTATCCCTAACCCTAGCCCTAGCCTTAAGAATAACTCCAACTTTCACACTGGCCCTATCACTGGTTCGAATTCTATCCCTTCCCATAAACCTAAATCTTTCCCAAAATCTAGTCCTAACCCTTGCCCTATCCTTAGCCCTAGCACTAACCTTAGATAAAAACCTAACTCTAAATTTAATCCTTACTTGAAACCTAACCTCATTCTAAGACTAGCTCTAACACTAATCCTAAATATTGTCCTAACCCTAACCCTAGCCCTAACCAAAACGAGCCAAAGCTCTAACCCTATATTTTAACCTAAAGCAAGCCCTAACCTTACACCTAGCCCTAACACCACCCTTAATTCGAGTTTTAAGCCAAACCCTAAAACTAACCCTGACCCTTACTCTGACCATAACACTAACCTAAGTTCTAAATATCACCCTAACCCTAAACACAAACCTAACACTAAACCTAGCCCTAAAACACTAAAATTAGCAGTAATCATAACCCTAGTAGTTATATTAGATGTAACTCTAACCCTAGCACTAACTTAACCCCAAACCTAGCCCTAATCATAACCATGACCCTAGCCCTAAACTGATTTCTAACTTTATCCATTACCATAACCATAACCCTAACCATAATGCTAATTTGAGCCTTAACTTTAAACCTTAACATATCCCAAACCCTAACCCAGAACTGGACCCTATTAATACCCCTAGCTCTAAAGCTGATCCTAACCCTAATCCTAACCATTACACTAGACATACCCATAATTCTAACTCTAAAACTATCTTTAACCATAATTATGGACCTGAAATTAGCTCTAGCACTAATCCTAGCTCTAACCCTAAAAAATATATCCTAACCCTCATCCTAGCACTAAACCTAGACTTAATCATAATCCTAACCCTAACCACAGCCCTAACACTAATTGTAACCCTCACCCTACCTCTAAACATAGCTATAAAACCATCCTTATCCCAAACTTTGCCTTAACTCTAAACCTAAACTCTAAAATCTAATTCTAAACACTAACCCTAACCCTAACCCTAGGCTTAAACTAAACACTAATCCTAGCCCTAATCCTAGCCCTAATTGAGCCCTATCTCTAACCCTAACCCTAAACCTAGCCCTAAGACTAACTCTCACCTTAGTCCTATCCCTAGTTCTAACCCTATCCCTTAAAATAACCCTAAACCTAGACATAACTCTTGCCCTGTCCTTAGTTCTATCCCTAACTCTAGATCTAACCCTAATTCCAAATTTATCCCTAACCCTAACACTAAGCCTAAGCCTAAAACTAACACTAGCCCTAATCCTAACACTAGGACTAAAACAAAAGCAAGTATTAGCCCTAACCCTAAACTTTAACTTAAACCAAACCATAACACTGCAACTAGACCTAAACCTAGCCCTAATTCTACTCCTAACCCTAACCTTAAAAACAAACCTGAACCTGACTCATACCCTAACACTCACTGTAGCTCTAAACCCCGCCCTCACCTTAAACTAAAACCTAACAGTAACCCTAGCCCTAATTCGAGTCCTAACTCTAACCCTAAAACTAAGCCTGACCCTGACTACTCTCCTAACATGAAACCTAGCTATAAATATTAGCCTAACCTTAAACCTAACCCTAACACTAAACCTAACCCTTACCCTAACATTAAAACTAACCTTAATGGTAACCCTAGTTCTTACATTAGCCATTGCCCTAACCCTAGCCCTAACCCTAACACAAAACCTAATCCTAAACTTTGCCCTAAACCTAGGCCTAACCCAAAGCCTAATGCTAATCCTAGCCTTTATTTAATTTTATCCTAACCCTAAACCTAGCCATAAGACTAACTCTAACTCTTGCCCTAGCCCTAGCCCTAGTTCTATCCTTAGCCTTAATGCTAATACTAGATCTAAGCCTAAGTCTGAATCTAAACCTAACTCGAAATTTAACTGTAACAATAAGCCTCAACCAAACCCTAACACTACCCCAAACCATAACGCTAATCCTAAAATTGCCCCATACCTAGCCCTAGCCATAAACCAAAACCAAGCTATAGCCCTAATCCTAAACCTTAATCTAAATCAAACCCTAACCCTAAAACTAGCCCGAAAACTAACTCTAAAAGTAACCCTGACCCTGACACCAAACTTAACACTAATCCTAGCTCTAAAAATCACCCTAAACTTAAATTAACCCAAACACTATATCTACCTTTAACCTAACCCTAAAACTAGCCTTAATCATAACCCTAGTTCATACATTAGCCATTGTCCTAACCATAGCCCTAACCCTAACACAAATTCTACACCTAATCTGAGCCCTAACTCTAGGTTTAATCCTAATACTAGCCCTAACCCTAACCCTAACATTAGCCCTAAGCCTAATTCTAATCCTATTTCTTACACTAAGCCAAACCCTAACCCAAATGCTAACCCTATTTCTAATCCTAATTCTTAGACTAACTTAAACTCTAACCATATTACTAGTCTTAACCTTAGCCTTTGTTCTACCTCTAAAGCTAACCCTGACCCTCATCTGACACTAACAATAATCCTAGGTCTAAACCTCAACCTAAACCTAAACCAAATCCTAACACTAGCACTACTGGTAATCCTATACCTATACCTAAGCCTAACACTAGACCTAGACACAAAGCTAATCCTAAATATAGCTATAACTCTAGCCCTAGACCTAAACAAAAACCTATCTCTAGCCCTAACGATAACCCTTAAACTAAATCGAACACTTACCCTACATCTAGACCCAAACCTAGTGCTAATTCTGGCTCTACTCCTAACCTTAACCCTATCCCAAAAACTGATCCTGATTCTGACACTGAACCTAGCTTTAAACCTGACACTAACCCAAAACCTAGACCTAACACTAGACCTAGCTATGATCCTAACCCTAAAACTAGCCCTAAACATAAGCCTAGTTCTTACATTATGAATTGTCCTAAACCTAACACAAAACCTAGCCCTAATACTAGGCCTAAACTTGCTCTAAGAATAATGCTCAGCACAACCCTAGCCCTAAACTTAACCCTAACCTAAGCCTCACTTTAGACCTAACTTTAGATCAAAGCCTAACATTTACACTAAACATAACCCTAGCTCTATCCAAAACCCTAACTCTAACCATAATTAAAACTCTATCCCTTACACTAAACCTATTCTAACAATAAATATAAACCTAGACCTAAACCTAAACCTAACTCTCACCCTAGCCCTAATCCTAGCTAAAACACTTACCCTTACCTTAACCTAACCATAAACCTAGCCCTAAACTTAACACTTACCCTAACCCTAAAACTTACCCTAAATTACACCCTAGCCCTATCCCTAAACCTAGCCCTAATCCTAGACTTAATCCAAACCATAACCTAGCCCTAACCATAGCTCTAAACCTATCCATTACACTAAACATAACCCTAACCCTAATGCTAACTGTAATCCGTCATTAAACCTAACCCATCCATTACCCTAAACCTTAACTGAAACCTAAACTAAACCCTATCCATTACGCTAACCCTAAACCTAACCCTAACATTAATTCGAGGCCTAACCCTAAACCTTTAGCTAAAGCAAATGCTAACCCTGACCCGGATCCTGAATCTAATAGTAAGCCTAGCCCTAAAGCTGACCTTTAACCTAAACCTAACTCTTACACTAGACCTAGTCATAACCTAATCCTAAAACTATCCTTATCATTAACCCTAGACCTGATATTAGCCCTAGACCTGGTAATAGCCATAACCCTAACAGAAACCCTAGCCCTTAACCTAGCCCTAAACCTAGCCTTAATCCTAAACTGAACCATAACCCTAGGCCTAATATTTATTCTAACCCAAACCCTACCCCTAAAGCTAGCTATAACCCCACCCATTCCCCTAAACTTAACCTTAATATCATTGCTAACTCTTACTGTAGCCCAACCCCTGGTCTAAACCCAATTAACCCTAGCTTTAATACTAGCCCTAATTTAGCCCTAACCCAAACACTAACCTTAGTCCTAATCTTAGCACTAATTTAGCCCAAAACCTAGTCCTACTTCTAGCCCTAATTTAGCCCTAACCCTAACCCTAAGACTACTACTAAGACTAACTCTAATTCTCACCCTAGCCATATCCCTAGTTCTAATCATATTCGTTACAATAACCCTAACCCTCGCCATAAACCTAGCCCTAGCCCTAGCCCTAACCCTAGATCTAACCCTAACTCTAAGCCTAAACCTCAACCTAACACTAGCCCTAACCCTGATGCTATTCCATAATCTAGCTGTAACCATAGCCCTAGCCCTAATACAAAACCAACCTATATGCCTAAACCTTAACCTAAACCAAACCCTAATGGTACAACTGGTACTAACTTTAGCCCTAATTCAATTTCTAACTCTAACCCTAAAACTAACCCTGACTCTGACACTGACCCTAACGATAACCCTTGCTCTAAACATCACCCTAACCCTAAAACTAACTGTAACATTACACCTAGCCCTAACCCTAACCCTAAAACTAGCACTAATTGTAACACTAGTTCATACATTAGCCATGGCCCTAATAAAACCCCAAACCAAGCCCTAATCCGAGCCTTAATGCTAGCTTTAACCCCAACCCTAAACCTAACACTAACCCAGAACCTAGCCTTAAACCATACTCTAACACTAGCCAGAATTCTAGCCATAACCCTAGCCCTATCACTAGCTCTAACCCTATCCATTACCCTAACCATAACCATAACTCTAATGGTAACCCTAGGCCTAACCATAAACTTATCCCTAACCCTATCCTGTTTCATTAACCTAAACCTAACCTGAACCCTAAACCTAACCCTATCATTACCCTTACCCTAACCCTAATGGTAATTCAAGCCCTAACCCTAAAACTTAACCTAACCAAACCCTAACTCTGACCCGTCCTATGATAATATAACTAGCTCCAAACTTGACCCTACCCCTAAACCTAACCTTTATATTAGACCTAGCCATAAACCTAACCCTACACCTAGACCTATCTCTAGTGATAATTCTGGGTTTAAACATAACCCTATCTATGACCCCAAAACTAACCCTGACCCTAAAACTAACCCTAGGTTTAAACATCATGCTAATGGTAATCCTAACCCTAACACTTGACCTATTCATAACACTTACACAAAAAGTAGACCTAATCATAACCCTGGTTTATACATTAGTTGTAGGCCTAACACTAGCCACAACCTAATCCCAAACCTGGCCCTAATCCAATCGCTAACCCTAGTTTTAACCCTAACCCTAAAACTAGTTGTAACCCATACCCTAATCATAGCTCTAATCCTAGCTTTTACCCTATCCATTACCTTAAGCTAAACCCTAAACCTAATGTTAACCCTCGTCCTAACCCTAATCCATAGACTAACCCAAACCCTAACCCTATACTAATCCTAACTCTAACCTTCGTTCTAGCTCTAACCTTAACCCAAATCCAAACCCTATTCCTGACACTTATTCTGACCCTAACACTAACCGTAGATATAAACCTGACCCTAACCCGAAACCGAACCTTAACATTAGCCCTACCAATAATCCTAATCTTAAACCTAAACCTAACTCTATCCCTAGACTTAAATCTAATCCTAAATCTAGCCATATTTCTATCCCTAGACTTGAACAACCACCTAACCCTATCCCTACAATAACCCCTAACCTAACCCAAACACTAATCCTACAACTAGACCTAAACCTAGTCCTAATTCTGGCACTAATCCCAACACTAACTCTAACCTGAACACTGGTCCTGACCCTAACATAATCCTAGCTCCAAAGCTCACCCTAACCCAAAACCGAATCCTAACACTAGACCTAGCCCTAACCCTAACCCTAAAACTAGACCTAGTCATAACCCTAGCTCTTACGTTACCCATGTCCCTAACCCTAGACCTAAACTAACACAAAATCTAGCCCTAATCTTAGGCCTGAACATAGCCCTCAGTGTAACAATAAACCTAACTCTAGCCCTAACCCTAACACTAAGCCTTGCTTTAGACCTAACCCTAGCTCAAAGCCTGACGTTTACCCTTAACATAACCCTAGCCCTATCCCAAGCACTAACCTATCACTAGCCCTAATCCTAATCTTAACCATAGCTCTAATTATATTCACTACCCTAACCCTAGCCCTAATCCTAACCATAACCTTAGCCCTAACCCTAGCTCTAATTCTATCCATTACACTAACCAAAATCCTAACCCTAATGCTAACCCTAGGCTTAACACTAAACCTATCGCAATCCCTAAACCTATCCATTGCCCTAAAAGTAACCTGAACCCTAATCCTAAACCTATTTATTACCCTAACCCTAACTCTAACCCTATGCTAATTCTAGCCCTAAACCTAATACTTCACCTAAACCAAACCTTAAGCCCTACACTGATCCTAATAATATACATAGCTGTAAACTTGACCCTTACTCTCAACCTAACCCTTACACCAGATCTAACCCTAAACATAACCCAAAACCTATCTCTAACTGTAACCCTAGACCTGACATTAGCCCTTGCCCTAATCCTAGCCCTAACCCTACAACGAACACTAGCTCTCATCCTAGCCCCAAACCTAGCCTTAATCATAACCCTAATCCTAATTCTAACACTTTCCCTAGCCCTAAACCTAGTTATAACACCATTTCTTACCCTAAACCTAACACAAACCCTAACCCTAACACTAACCCTAGCCCTAACCTTAACCCTATGACTAACCCTAACACTAACCCCAGCCCTAATTCTAAACCTAAAGCTAACCCTAGCTTTAAGACTACTCCACCCTAGTCCTAGCCCTAATTCTAACCCTATGACTTACCGTACCTTTATTCTTAGCCATAGTCTAGAAGTACACTAGCCCTAACCTTACACCTCGCCCTAACCCTAGATCTAAACCTAACTCTAAATCTAACACTAATTCTACACCTAAACCTCACCCTAATACTAGCCCTAACCTTAACGCTAATCCTAAAACTAGCCCTTACCACAGGCTTAGCCCCAAAACAAAAATGAGCTATAACACTAACCCTAAACTTTTTTCCTAAACCAAACCCTAAACTTACCTCTAGCACTACGCCTAGCCATAATTCGAGTCCTAATCTTAACCCTAATACTACCCCTGAACCTGTCTCTTACATTAACACTAACCTGTTGAGAGCCACAGCCAAAGGGGCCCCAACAAACTTCCAGCTGCCAGCAAACTTCCAGCTGCCGGCTGATGATTGGCTCTCAGCGGCCCCAGCAACAGCTAGCTGATTGGCCCCTCTGCGGCAATGTTCATTGGGCTGTTTCCCTGCCCTTTCAGACTACAGAGCTGCTCATTGGGGGACTTCTTTGGCTCCGCCCACGTGACCCAGTCAATTGGCCTCAAAAGCAGGAAGATTGTGGGAGGTGTAGAGGCTTGTGTGGGTGAGAGGCTTGTGGGAAGCCAGTGGTGGCAGTTGGGCTCTGAGGGTTTTTTCCTGAGGAGCTGTTTTGTTTGGCGTTTGTAGTTCTAAAAATAAAGTTAATTTCTTTTGACAAGTGGCTCCTGAACTGTGCCCAGCCAAACTGTGGCATTTGGTGGCTCGCACGGGGAGTGACTGAGAGTAAATAAACTGCTCGCCCCTGAGGGCAGGACAAAAGGATGGGTAGCCATTCTAAGTTTCCTCTTTTGTTTTGCTTCATTTTTGTTTTAAGTTGCCTGTCCCTGGAGATGAGTGAGAAGGAAGAAAAACCGCTCATATCTGAGGAAAAACTATTTGCGTCTGAGGAACAGATAGGTAGAAAGGAAGGATGCACATGTCAGGAGGATAGAAAGGCTATAATGAATTTTTGTTGTTCCATTTTTATTGCATTCTGTCTCGGTTTTGTTTGGCGTCATCTTGTTGAGTTGTATTATATTAGAAATACGGGAACAGAAATTAGTAAAAAACAAACCGAAAGACTGTTAAGTAAATTGTTAGAGGAAGGAGGCATCTCAGTAAAATCAAGAACAGTCAGGGCATACGTTGATACAATAAAAAAATGTAGCCCATGGCTTTTTAAGGAGGAGTTGTTAAATATATCACAGTGGGACAATCATGGTGAAGATTTAAAAAGAATAGAAAAGAAAAGCCCAGGAACTCTGCCAGTTGGCACATTGACATTGTGGGCGTTGGTATCTGGTTTGCTTAGTCCAAAGCCTTCAGTTCAGACAATGGTAGAGGAAGGAGAAGACATATTGATTCAAGTAAAAGAGAAGGTCTTTCGAACTAGTCAGAGGAAGAAAGTGTAAAGCAGAAAAAGCCATCAGGGGAAAAGTTACAACAGGAGACTGCTAATAACACCTTTCTATCAGAGAGCGTAAGTGTCCAACCAACAGCATCACCTCTACAGGAGACTGCTACTAACAGCATTCTATCACCAGAGGGCATAAATGTCCAATCAACAGCACCACCTCCATATGCTAGGAGGCTCCCAACCCCCGCAGTTGATAGTTGGGATCCTGAGACAGGATCTCAAGTATTAACATGCCCTGTATTTGAGGTAGGAGGGCATCGAATTTACCAGGGTTTAAATTTCAAAACAGTGAAGGAGCTAAAAGAGGCTGTAACAACCTATGGTCCTAAAGCACCCTTCACTGTAAGCTTGGTCGAATCCATTACCAACTTAAACATGATGCCAGCAGATTGGGCTAATATGTGTAAAGCTGTGCTAAATGGAGGACAATACCTGTTATGGAAGGTTACCAATAAGGAATTTTGCAAGGAGAAGGCTAGGCAAAATGCAGCAGCTGGTTATCCTCAGAGAAATCTAGATATGTTGTTAGGAAAGGAACCTTATGAGGATCAGCAGCAACAAATTGCATATGATCCTGGTGTATATTTACAAATTGCTGTAGATGCAGTTAAGGCATGGAAGACTTTACAAGGACATGGAGGTTTACAAGGTCAATTATCTAAGATAATACAAGGAGCTAATGAACCTTACGCTGAATTTGTAGATAGGCTTATTCAAACAGCTACCAGAGTTTTGGGGAATAAAGAACAAGCAATGCCATTAATAAAACAACTGGCTTATGACCAAGCGAATCGTTGGTGCAGAGATATCATTAGACCATGGAAACAGGAAGATTTAAACACATATATTAAATTATGTAGAGACATTAATGAACAAGAGCAAATCATGGCAGCTGCAGTAAAAGAGGCTTTAGATGCCAGAGACATTAATGAACAAGGGCAAATTGTGGCAGCTGCAGTAAAACAGGCTTTATATGCCAGGCCAAGAACATGCTATAATTGTCAACAAACAGGACATTTTAAAAGGAATTGCCCCATAGGAGGAGGGTTTAACAAAACTAGGTATCAAAGGAGTAGAATACCGGGTATTTGCCCAAGATGCCGTTGAGGGAGACATTGGGCTAATGAATGCCGTTCTCAAACCACCATAGAGGGTACTCCATTATCAAAAAATGAACAAGGACAAGGTGTTTATCCACAATATCATGGACTAAGGCATCGGGCTCCATTGCCAAAAAATGGACAGGGGGCCCCAATGCTTCAGGGCCCCAAACCACAAATATATGGAGCACTGGAGGAACCCAGCAACCCCATCAGCAGAACACATTGTCCATCAGATCCCTCATCAGAAAAACCAGAGGGAGCGCAGGGTTGGACATCTGCGCCTCCACCAGATCAGTACTAACTCCAGAGATGGGAGTTCAAATCATTCCCACAGGGGTAAAAGGACCTCTTCCCAAAGGAACAGTAGGCTTATTATTGGGACGCAGCTCTTCTACTCTAAAAGGACTTTTGATAAGTCCTGGGGTAATTGATCCCGATTATGAAGGTGAAATGAAAATTATAGCCAGTTCTCCAAAGGGTATATCAGTAATTTCACCAGGAGATAGAATAGCACAGTTACTAATAATACCAAGCCTACATGATGAATTTTCCAGTCATGCTGTAGAAAGAGGTTCCAAGGGATTAGGCTCCACAGGTGTAGATTGGGCTATGCTTTCTTTAAATTTAGATTCTCACCCCATGCTAAAATTAAATATTCAAGGACATGAATTTAATGGGCTACTGGATACAGGTGCAGACCTTAGCATCATCTCTTGTCAAGAATGGCCAAAACATTGGCCATTACAACAAGCCACTCAAACCCTTCGAGGCCTAAGAGTGGTGACTAATCCCCATAGAAGTGCAATGGTATTAGATTGGAAGGATCCTGAAGGATGTGAAGGAACTATACAGCCATATGTATTGGATCATCTTCCCGTAACTTTATGGGGACGAGATGTCTTAGATCAATTAGGTTTGACATTAACAAATAATATCAATCAAAATGCACCCACTATTATGGCTAGACAAGGTTTTAGGAAAGGAAAAAGATTAGAAAAACAAGAACAAGGTATAGCAGCACCAATACAAATAGATCAAGGAACAGACAGACATAGGTTGGATTTTCACAAAGGGCCACTGAGACAATAAAAATTACATGGATATCAGAAAGACCAGTATGGGTTCCTCAGTGGCCCTTGACTAAAGAAAAGATAGAAGTAGCCCATGATCTGGTCAAACAACAATTAGCAGAAGGACATATACAACCTTGTGTATCTCCCCATAATACTCCCATTTTTGTCATCAAAAAGAAATCTGGTAAATGGAGATTATTGCAAGATTTAAGAGCCATTAATAATGACATGGTCATTATGGGACCTGCTCAATCGGGGATTCCTCAATTGTCTGCTTTGCCAAAAACTTGGTATGTTTTAGTTATAGATATTAAAGATTGTTTTTTTTTTTCAATTCCGATTCATCCTGAGGATAGTCCATGTTTTGCATTTACTATCCCTGCACTGAATAATGAAGGTGCTGATCAGAGATATGAATGGAAATTATTCCCTCAAGGGATGGCTAACAGCCCAACTATGTGTCAAATTTATGTTAACAAAGTAATCCAGGCACTTAGAAATCAAAATCCTGAGCTACAAATATTTCACTATATGGATGATGTATTATTAGCACACAAAGCTAAAAACACATTGCTAGAATGTTATGCCACACTTACAAACTTATTAAAAAATTATAATCTAGACATAGCAATAGATAAAGTACAATTAAATTTTCCAATTAATTATTTATGAGTTCTATTATCCTCAACCATGGTCCGTCCACCAAAAGTTCAAATACGAGTAGATCAACTCAAATCACTTAATGACTTTCAAAAGTTACTAGGAGACATAAATTGGATAAGGCCTTATCTAGGTATTCCAACAGGAGAATTGGGACCTTTATTTGATATCCTAAAAGGTCCATCAGATCCAAATTCACCCCGAATGTTAACGCCTGAAGCAAGAAAGGCAATAAAAATCATTGAAACATATATGGAAAATATGCATTTGGATAGAATTGATATAATTTTGCCTTTATTATTTATTGTACTACCAACAAAAAAAAATTCCTACAGGAGTATTTTGGCAAGAAGGTCCATTATTATGGATACATTTATCTTAATCTCGTAACACTATTCTTACTAGGTATCCTGAGGCTGTAGGACAATTAATACTCAAAGGAATAAAAACAGCAAAGGGAGTATTTGGAATTTCTCCCAATAAAATTATTACTCCATATACTATGAATCAAATTGATGAATTAGCTAATGAGTTAAATACTTGGGCAATAATCATGTGCAAATCTAATGTTTCATTTGATAACCACTTACCATCTAATCCTTTATTGTCTTTTTGGTCATTGCATCCTGTAATTTTTCCAAAAATGACAAGAAAAACACCTATCATGAATGCTCCAAATATATTCACTGATGGGTCAAATAATGGAACAGCAGCAATAGTTACACCTGATCAAACTTTTACATTTTTAGTACCCAAACAATCAGCTCAAAAGGTAGAGCTTAATGCAGTATTACAAGCTTTTGTGATGTTTAAAGATTCTGTATTTAATTTATTTTCTGACAGTCAGTATGTAGTTAATGCTATAGTATCCCTTGAAGATGCTGGTAGAATTTTCCCTTCTTCTACTGTTTTCTCTTTGTTTTCCACTATACAAAGTTTAATCTGGGACAGAAAAGATCCATTCTTTATAGGACATATCAGGGCACATACAGGATTGCCTGGAGCCCTTAGTTTGGGCAATGATTTAGCAGATAAAACTACACATGACATACATATTTTCTCTATACTAGAAGAAGCTATAAATTTTCATAAAAGGTTCCATGTCAATGCTAATACTTTACAAAAGCATTTTAAAATAACTAAGGAACAAGCTAGACAAATAATAAAACAATGTCAAAATTGTGTGACCTTTTTACCACAAGTTAATCTTGGAGTCAATCCTAGAGGATTGATACCTAACCATATTTGGCAGATGGACGTCACACATTTGCCAGAATTTGGAAAATTAAAATATTTGCATGTTACAGTTGATACTTCTTCTGGATTTTTAATGGGCTCCCTTCATGCCGGAGAAAAAACTAAAGATGTTATAGCTCATTGCTTTTTATATGTTGCCACTGTGGGCATTCCAAAACAGTTAAAAACAGATAATGCCCCTGGTTATACTTCTACCTCTTTTAAACAATTTTGCTCATCATTTGGCATTACTCATATAACAGGAATCCCATACAATCCACAGGGACAAGGCATCGTTGACAGAGCTCATCAAAGTATTAAAATGTACTTATTAAAGCAAAAAGATGGAATTGGGAAGGGGTATATATACCCCAAAGATAAACTTAAAATAACCCTTTTTACTCTAAACTTTTAAAATTTGGATTCATCAGGACTTAGTGCTGCAGAAAGGCATATGTGTCCAAAAAATGTACATAAGCCCAAGGTACTTTGGAAAGATATTCTAACAGGACAATGGAAAGGTCCTGACCCAGTAATTGTCTGGAGTCGGGGGTCTGTTTGTGTGTTTCCACAGGAAGAACAGCAGCCGATTTGGATTCCAGAGAGATTAACCGAGGTCCTGACCCAGTGATTGTCTGGAGTTGGGGGCCTGTTTGTGTGTTTCCACAGGGAGAAAAGCAGCCGATTTGGATTCCAGAGAGATTAACTAAAGAGATTTCTACAGACCAAAAAGAAGATGATTTGGCTCAAATCCATAACAGCTGATATCCAAAACTCCAATTTGGCTATCCTTACATCTGCGACAGAACCAGGATGCTTTTTTCAATATCTATTTTATTATTGAAGTTCTATTTTGTTTTTTGAGCTCATACAGACCTAGGTTAATGTTTGCTGATCAGTTCTATTTTTTTTGACTATAGAGTTTTTAAACATTGCAATGGAGATTTCCCCTGTAAAAAAGTTGTAAGGCCTTTACTATTATGTTATATGTTGTATGTATTATATTATGTGTGCACACTTGTGTTTTGTGTTATATGTTTGAATGTAAGTATGTCCATATATCATATATGATGGGTGCTCATGAAAAAATGGATCCAAACTTTTTTTTATTATTCATGTTATTTAAATTGTTTAATTTAAATTGGGTAAATAACTGTTAAGAATTGTTTTAATATGTAAACAAAAAAGGAGGTTAACAGATCTGTTTGTTTACTTTCACATTTCCTTTTCATTATATTTAATAATTCTCTTCAAGATAATGTAAATTGTTAAGAAAATTGTTTTCTTTTAGTGCCTTCTGGAATGTTACACAATTTTTTCTTTAGCCAATATTGCCAGAATTCATATCTTCATCCCAGTGCCGGTGAAGACAAAGATAAAACTAATCTACAGTTTCTGCAATAGCCATCACTGAACTGCTTGCAGAACTTGCCTAAACTATGTGTCACTTGTATGCATTATGAACTCACTTGTATGCATTGTGAACTATCTGTTGGTGCTGCGACTTGTGGTAGTGTTGGGGTATTTTTGCTGATGATGTCATCAGTGGTACAATTTTTCCAACAAGAGCTGTCAATTGGCTTGGTGTATCTTCCTCCCATCTGCTTGTCATGACAAAGACCTCTCCACAGGTGTGGCTGTATACTGGACCGGTAGTCAATGACGGGTAAGATCCAATTACAATGGTACCAACCTAAGACAGGAGGCTGATGCCCTGAGGTCAGCTCATTCGAAGACGGGTAAGGACCATATGTAGTATTGGACAACCTAAGGCAGGCACGGTCCCTAAGCCACATGCTTGTTGTTTAAACAGAGAGGGGGAGATGTTGAGAGCCACAGCCAAAGGGGCCCCAGCAAACTTCCAGCTGCCAGCACACTTCCAGCTGCCGGCTGATGATTGGCTCACAGCGGCCCCAGCAACAGCTAGCTGATTGGCTCCTCTGTGTTGATGTTCATTGGGCTGTTTCCCCGCCCTTCAGACTGCCAGCTGATGATTGGCTCAAAGCGGCCCCAGCAACATCTAGCTGATTGTCTCCTCTGCGGCAATGTTCATTGGGCTGTTTCCCTGCCTTTTCAGACCATGGAGCTGCTCATTGGGGGACTTCTTTGGCTCCTCCCACATGACCCAGCCAATCGGCCTCAAGAGCAGGAGGATTGTGGGAGGTGGAGAGGCTTGTGTGGGTGATAGGCTTGTGGGAAGCCGGTGGTGGCAGTTGGGCTCTGAGGGTTTTTTCCTGAGGAGCTGTTTTGTTTGGCATTTGTAATTCTAAAAATAAAGTTAGTTTCTTTTGACAAGTGGCTCCTGAACTGTGCCCAGCCAAACTGCGGCACTAACCCTACCTCTAAACATCACCCTAACCTAAACCTTACCCTAACACTAGACTAGTCCTAACCCTAATTCTAAAACAAGTTCTAATCATAACCCTAGATCATACACTAGAAATAACCTTAAACCTAATGCTAACCAAAACTTAGCCCACATCTGATACCTAAAGGGTTAGATTTCACCCTAACCCTAACTCTAACACTAGCCCTAACCCTAACCCAAAGCCTAGCTCTAACCCTAGCTCTAATCTTATCCTTTACCCTAGCCAAACCAAAACTGTAATGCTAACCTAAGTCCTAAAACTAATCTTTAATCTAACCCAAATGTTAACCCTATTAATAGTCCTAACCCTAGCCCTCATTCTTGTTATAACCATAACCCAAAACCTAACCCTAACCCTAACCCTTATTCTGACCCTGAACCTAAAGCAATCCCTAGCACCAGCCCTACCTATAACCCTATATCTAACCCTAACCCTAACACTAGACCTATATTAAACATAATCCTAAATCTAGCCATATCTTTAACCAAGACCTAAACAAAAACCTAGCCCTAACTCTAATGATAACCCTTAACCTAAGCCAAAAACTAACCTTACTTCTAGATCTAACCAATCCTAATTCTTGCTCTAGCCCTAACCCTAACCCTAATCCAAACACAGACCCTGACACTAACACTAATCCTAGCTATAAAACTGAACCAAACCAAAACCTAAACCAAACATTAGACCTAGCCATAACCATAAACATATCCTTTACATTACCATAGCACTAAAACTAGCTCTAAACCTAACACAAAACCTAACCCTAATCCTAGGCCTAAATCTAGCCAAAAGCATAACCCTAACCCTAACCTAAACTTATCCCTTACCCTTAGCCTATCCCTAACGCTAACCCTAACCCTCGCCTTAGACCTAACCCTAGATAAAACCCAAAAACTGAAACCTAAACATAATCCTAGCCCTGTCCCTAACCCTAATCCTAATCCTAGCCCTAAACATAATGTTAACACTAGCCCTAATACTATCTCTAGAATTATCCATTACCATAAACAAAAACTTAACCCTAATGATAACCCTAGCTGTAATCCTAATTGTAATCTTAATCCTAGACCTAACCCTAAATTTAACCCTCATCGTAGCCTGAACCCTAGATAAAACCCTAATCCTTACTCTAACCCTTCTCAAACCCTAACACTAACCCTAAATATAAAACTACCCCTAACCCTAACCTGACATCTAACCCTATCCATTAAACTAACTCTAAGGATAATTTAGCCCTAACCCTACAACTAACCCTAAACCTAAAACTACCCCTAACCCTAACACGATATCTAACCCTATTTATTAACCGAACTCTAAAGATAACCTGAGCCCTAACCCTTTCACTAAATTTAACCTTAACCATAAATCTAAAACCTAGACATAATCCTAAATCTAACTCTCACCATAGTACTAATCCTAGCTGAAAACCTAACCTGTACCCTAAACCTAACCCAAACCCTAACCCTAGTCCCAGCCCTAACCCTAACACTATCTCTAACCCTAATCCTATCCAAAACCCTAGCCCTAACACTAGCTCTAATGCTATTCATTACCCTAACAATAACATTAACCCAAATAATAACCCTAGGTCTAACCCTGACCCTATCACTAACCCTAACCCTACCAATTACCCTAATCTTAACCTGAATCCTAAACCTAAACCTATCCATTAACCTAACCCTGATTCTAACCCTAATGCTAATTTGAGCCCTAATCCTAATAATTAACCTAACACAAACCCGAAACCTGACCCTGACCCTAAAAATACACCTTACCCTTAACCTGGTCCTTACCCTAAACCTAACATTATACCTAGCCATGAATCTAACCATATAACTATCCCTAGCTGCAACCCTAAACCTGACATTATCACAAACACTAGCCCTCATGCAAACCTCAAATCTAGCCTTAATCCTAACACAAACCTAACCCTAGCCCTAACCCTAACCCTTTTGCTAACTCTAACACTATCAGTTACCCTACATATAACATGAACCCTAAACCTAAACCTATCATTACCCTAACCAAACTCTTATGTTAATTCAAGTTCTAAACCTAAACACTAACCTAAACCAAACCTGAAACCTAATTCTAACCATAAAAAATACCCTTAGATCTAAACCTGACCCTTACACTAAACCTAACACTTACACTAGACCTAGACATAAATCTAACCCTCAATCTATCCCTAACTTTAGCCTAAACCTGACACAAGCCCTAGCCCTAATTCTTGCCATAACCCTAAAACAAACCCTAGCCCTCATCCTATCCCTAATTCTAGCCTTATAAATAAACCAAACCATAACCCTAGCTCTAACCAAATTTCTAACCTTCAACCTAGTTCTAAAACTAGCCCTAACCCCATCCATTCCCCTAAACTTAACCCTATCCCCAAACCTAAACCTAAGCCTAAAACTAGGCCTAACCCTAATACAAACACTAGACCTAATCGTAGCCCTAATTTACCCCTAAACCTAACCTAACCTTACCCCTAAGTCTAAATCTAACTCTCGCCCAAGTCGTATTTCTAGTGCTAACCCTATCCCTTACCATATTCCCATCACTTGCCTTTACATTAGCCCTAACTTTAGCTCTTGCCCTAATCCTTTATCTATCCCTAACTCTAAATCTAACCTTAACCGTAAGCTAAAGCTCTCACTAACACAAGCTGAAATACTAATGGTAATCCTAAAACTAGTCCTAACCTAGCCCTAGCCCTAAAAAACAACCAAGCCATAGCCCTAATCCTAACCTTTAACATAAACCAAACCCTAAGCCTACACCTAGCCCTAAACCTAGCTCTAATTCAAATCCTATCCCTAACCCTAAAACAAACCCTGACCCTGACTCTGACCCTAACACTAACCCTAGCTCTAAAAATCACTCAAAACCTGAACCTAAACCTAAACTAGACCTAGCCCTAAACCTTACACTAAAACTAGTTCTAATCATAACCCTATTTCTTACATTAGCTGAAGCCCTAAACCTATCCCTAACCTAACCCCAAACCTATCCCTTATCAGAGCCCTAACACTAACTTTAACCCTAATCACAATCCTAATTTTAGCCCTAAACCTTACCCTAAACCTAACCCTAACCCTAACCTTTGCCATAACCCCAAACCTAACCCTAACCCTAGCCTTAATCTTAACCATAAATCCAGCCCTAACCCCAGCTGTAACCCTATCCATTACCCTAATCCTAATGTTAAACCTAATGCTAACCCTGGGATAACCCTAAACCAATTCCTAACCCTAAACCTATACATTACCCTAAACCTAACCTGAAACCTAAACCTAACAATATCCATAAACCTAATCCTAACCCTAATAATATTAAACCTAAAACTATCTCTAACCATAACCCTAGACCTGACAGTAACCCTAGGCCTAATGGAGCCCTAAGCCTAGAACAAACTCTAGCCCTAATTCTAGCCCTAATCTCTGCCTTAATCCTAAACCTAACCCTAACCATACACCTAACCCTAATTTTAACACTCGCCCTACTTCTAAAGCTACCTATAATATCTTACTTAACCATAACCATAACCCTAGCCATAAACGTAGGCTCAAGCCTTAATACTAAACCTAGCTCTAATCCTATCCCTAATTAAGCCCTAATTCTAATCCTATTTCTAACCCTAACACTAAAACTAACTTTAACTCTCACCCTATCCCTATCCCTAGTTCTAACCCTATTTCTTATGATAATTCAAACCCTAGCCCTAACCCTAGCCCTATATTTCACTGTAGCCCTAAACCTAGATCTAACCCTAAATCTAAATATAACCCTAATGCTAAGCCTATAACACACCCTAACACTAGCTCTAACCCTAACACTAATTTGAAAACTGGTCCTAACCCTAGCCCTAGCCCTCAAGCAAAACAGAGCCATAGCACTGACTCTAAACCCTAACCTAAACCAAACCCTAACCCTACACCTAGTCCTATCCCTAGCCCTAATTCGAGCCCTAAACCTAACCCTAGAACTAATACTAACACTGACTACGACCTTAACACTACCCCTAGATCTACACATCACCCTATCCCTAAACCTAATCCTAACCCTAGACCTCGCCCAAAACTTAACCCTAAAACTAGCCCTAATCATAATGCCAGTTCTTAAATTAGCCAGAGCCCTAAACCTAAAAAACAACCTAGCCAGAATTCAAGGCCTAACCCTAGCTTTAACCCTAGCTCTAACCCTGTCCTTAACCCTAGCCCTAGTCCTAGTCCTAATCCTAGCTGAAATCCTATTTCTTACACTTAGTCAAAACCTTACCCTATTGCTATCCTAGTTGTAGCCCTAATTCTATGCTTACCCCAAAGCCTAACTGTATTCCTAGTCTTAACCTTAGCCCTCCTTCTCACTCTAAACTTAATCCAAACCCTAACCCTAACCCTGACCCTTATTCTGACCATAACACTAAATCTAGGTTTAAACCTGACCCTAACTTTTATCCAAAATGTAACCCTAGCCCTACCAATAACCCTAACCCTAAACCTAACACTAACACTAGCTGTAGACCTAAGCCTAATCCTAAATATAGCCATAACCCTAGCCTTAGCCCTAACAATAACCCTTAACCTAAACCAAACACTAACTCTACCCCTAGACCTAACCCTAGTCTTCATTCTGGACCTAAACCTAAACCTAATCCTAACCTGGACCCTGACACTTACCCTAACAAAACCCCTAGCTCTAAAACTTATCCTAACCACCAAACTAAACTTCACACTAGATGAATTCTAAATCTAGCCAAAACCATAACTCTAGCTCTTACATTACCCATATACCTAACACTAGCCCTAAACCTCACACAAAACTATCCCTAATTACAGCCCTAAACCTAACCCTAAGCATAACTGTAACCCTAAACCTAGCCCTAACCCTAATACTAACCTTTGTTCTAGCCCTAAACCTAGCTCAAACCCTAAACCTTATCCCAAACATAATGTTAGGCCAAACCCTAAACCTCACCCTAACTCTAGCCCTAATCCTAACTGTAACCATAGCCCAAACCCTAGCTCAAACTCTATTCATTACAGTAACCATAACCCTAAAACTAATGCTAACCCTAGCCCTAAACCTAATCCTAACCATAAACTAGCCCTGACTGTAACCCTAATATTCAACTTAGCCCTAAACCTAGCTCAATCCCTAACCCTTACATTTAATCTAACCCTAACACTAACCCAAGGCCTAACCCTAACCCTAACCCCAGCCCTAATCCTAACTTTAACCCTAGCCCTAACCCTTGCTCGAAGCCTACCCATTATCCTAACCCTAAACTTAACCCTAATGATAACACTAGACCTAAAGCTAAACCTACCCTAACCCTAAACATAAACCTAACCCTAGAACTAACAGTGAACCTAAACCTAACCCTAAATCTAAGCTAGCTGAAACCCTAACCCTGATTCTAACCCTAAGGCTAAGCCAAACCTAACCCTACCTTTATTCTGACATATAAACCTATTACCCTAACTCTAATGATAACTCTAGCCCTAACCATAGCACTAACAATGACCATATCCCTAGACCAAATCCTAAATTAATCTTAGCCATAGCCAAAATCCTAGCTCAAACCCTAAACCTTACCCTAAACCTAATCCTAAGTGTAACCCTCACTCTAACACTGAACCTAACTCTAACTCTAGCCATAATCCTAACCATAACCCTTGCCCTAACTCTAGGTCTAACCCTATAAATTACCCTAATGATAACCATAACCCTAATGCTAACCCTAGGCCTAACTCTAAACCTATCACTATCTTAAACTTAACCTGAAGCCTAAACCTAACACTATCCATTACCCTAACCCTAATTCTAACCTTAATGCTAATTTAATATTTTTTAAAGAAAGAAGAGAGAGAGAGAGAGAGAGAGAGAGAGAGAGAGAGAAAGAGAGAGAGAATTTTTTAAATATTTATTTTTTAGTTTCAGTGGACACATCTTTGTTTGCATGTGGTGCTGAGGATTGAACCCAGGCTGCACGCATACTAGGCAAGCGTGCTACTGTTTGAGCCACATCCCCAGCCCACCTTAATGCTAATTTGAGCACTAACCCCAAACCTTAACCTAAACCATATGTGAATCCTGACCCTGACCCTAATAATACCCCAGCTCTTAATCTGACCCTTTCCCTAAATGTAAAACTTTAATTTGACTTAGCCATAAGCCTAACCCTAAAAATATCACTAACTATAAACCTAAACCTGACATTAGCTCTAGCCCTAATTCTTGCCCTAAACCTAACACAAAACCTAGCCCTAATTCTTCAATCTAGCCTTAATCCTAAACCTACCGATAACCCTAGCCCCAACCCTAAAGCTAATCATAAAATTAGACCTAACCCTAAGCATAGTGCTAAAAAAACACACACAAAAAACAAAAAAATAAAACAAAAGAAAACAAAAAAAACGAGCAACAGACCTAACACTAACCTTAACTTAAACCAACCCCTAGCACTACACCTAGATCTAACCCTAGCCCTAATATGAGTCCTAATCATAACCTTAAAAGTAACACTGAACCTGACTTATATCCTAACACACATCCTAGCTCTAAACACCACCTTAAACTTAAACTGAACTCTAACATTAACCCTAGCCCTAATTCGAGTCCTAACTCTAACCCTAAAACTAACCCTGACCTGACTACTATTCTAACACTAACCCTAGCTATAAATATCACCCTAATCTTAAACCTAGCCTTAACACTTGACCTACCCCTACATCTAACCCGAATTGTAACCCTAATTCTTATATTAGCCATTGCTCTAACCCTAGCCTTATAACACACTCAAAAACTAGTCCTAATCTGAGCACTAAACCTAGCTTTAACGCTAAACATAAGCCTAACCCTAGCCCTAACCCTATGCCTTACCCTGAGCAAAACCTTAACTCTAATGGTAACCCTAGACCTATCCCTAATCCTTAGCCTAACCAAATCCTAACCCTATAAATAGTCCTAATGCTAGATCTCATTCTAGCTCTAACGCTATTCCAACCCTAACTCTAACCCTGACCCTTATTCTGACGATAACATAAACCCTAGGTCTAAACCTGACCCTAAACCTAAACCAAACCCTAACACTAGCCCTACTTGTTAACTTATACCTAAACCTAACCCTACCACTAGCTGTAGACCTAAACCTAATCCTAAATCTAGCCTTAACTCTAGCTCTAGATCTAAACAAAATTCTAGCCCTAGCCCTAACAAAAACCTTTACCTAACCCAAACACTATCTCTACCCCTAGACCTAAATCTAGTCCTAATCTGGCTTTTACCCTAACTTTAACTCTAACCCAAACACTGACCCTGCATTTAACACTAAACCTACCTCTAAACCTAAAAATAACGAAAACCTAAACCTAATTCTAGACCCAGCCATAACCCTAACCCTAAAACAAGCCCTAATGATAACCCTACATCTTACATTACCCATAGACCTAACCCTAGGCCTAAAGCTAATACTAAACATTGAGAAAATTTTAGGCCTAAACCTAGCCCTAAGCATAACCCTAACCCTTACACTAGCCCTACACCTAACCCTAGCCCTCCCCTTAGTCCTAAGATAGCTCAAAGCCTAACCTTTACCCTAAACATAAACCTAGACCTATCCCTAACTCTCACCCTAACCCTAGCCCGAATCCAAAACTTAACCTAGCCCTAAACCTAGCTCTAAACCTATCCATTACCCTAACCCTAAACCTAAACTTATTGTTAATCCTGGCCTTAACTCTAATGTTAACCCTAACCCTAACTGGAAAGCTAACCATAGATATAACCCTAAAATTAACACTCAACATAACCCTAACTCTTGATCAAACCATAAACCTAACCATAAACCTAAACATAAACCATAGCTCTAATTCTAAACCTATCACTAATTCTAACTCTAAACCAAAATCTAAACCTAACCTAACACTATCTATTACCTTAACCCTAAACCTAACATTAATGATAACCCTAGCCCTAACACTAACCCTAATTCTAAAACAACCACATTCCTATCCCTAGACCTAACCCTAAACTTAGCCCTAATCATAACTCAACACCTAAGCTTTATGCTAAACGTGACCCTAAACCTAACCCTAACCCTAACTCAAGGCATATTCTTAACCATAACTCTAGTTCTAAACAAAGCTCTAACCCTATTAATTACCCTAACCATAACACTTACCCCAATGCTAACACTAAGCCTAACCCTAGCCCTATCACTAACACTAACCATATCAATTACCCTAAACCAAACCTGAACCTTAAAACAAACCATAACTAAATCCTAACCCTAAACCTAATGCTATTTTGAGCCATAAACCTAAATACTTACCTAAGACAAATCCTAATCCTAATAATTCTCTGAGCTCTAAACCTGAGCCTTACCCTAACCCTAACCCATACACTAGGCATAGCCATAAGCCTAACCCTAAAACTATCTTTAACCATAACCCTAGACCTGATATTAGCCCTAGCACTAATCCTAACCCTGAATCTAAAACAAACACTAGCCCTCATCCTAGCCCTAAACCTAGCCTTAATCATAACCCTAACCCCAACCCTAACCCTAACCCTTACTCTAACCCTCACCCTATCTCTAAACCTAGCTATAGCACCATTCTTTATCCTAAACTTAAACCTAACCCTATCCCTATTGTTAGGCCTAAGCTGAACACTAACCCTAGCCCTAATCCTAACCTTAATTTAACCCTATCCCAAACCCTAACTCTAATTTTATCCCTATCCCTAACTCTAACACTCACACTAGCCCTATCCCTAGTTCTAACCCTATCCCTTACCTTAACTGTAACCCTGGCCCTACCCTTGCCCTATCCTCAATCCTAGCCTAATCCTAGATCTAAACCTAACTATAAATGTAACCCTAACCCTAAGTCTATGCCTAACACTTACACTAGCCCTAACCCTAATACTAATTGTAAAACTATCCCTAACCGTAACCCTGGGACTAAAACAATACCGATCAATATACCTAACCCTAAACCTTAACTTAAACCAAACCCTAAACTACAACAAGAACTAATCCTAGCCCTAATCAAGTCCTAACCCAAACCTTAAAACTAACCCTGACCCTGACTCATATTCTAACACTCACCCTAGCTCTAAACATGACGCTAACCTTAAACCAAACCCTAAAAGTAAACCTAGCCCTAATTTGAGTCCTAACTCAAACCCCAAAACTAACCCTGACCCTGACTCCTATCCTAAAAATAACTCTACCTCTAAATATCACCTTAACCTTAAATCTAACACTCACACTAGAACCACCCCTAACCCTAACTCTAAAGCTAACCCTAAATGTAAGCCTGGATCTTACATTAACTGTTGCCCTAACCCTATTCTTAACATTAACAAAAAACTAGCCCTAATCTGAGCCCTACACCTCACTTTAACCCTAAACTAACCCGAACCCTTCCCTTAATACTAGCTCTAACCCTATCCCTAACCCTAAGCAAAACCCTAACCCAAATTGTAACTCGAGACCTATCCCTAATCCTCAGGCTAATCAAAACTCTCACCATATTAGTAATCCTAACCCCAGCCCTCATTCTAGCTCAAACACTATCCCAAACGTTAACCCTAACCCTGACCTTTATTCTGACCATAACACTAACCTAGTCTAAACCTGACCCTAACGTTAGACCAGACAGTAACACTAGCCATACCAGTAAACTTATATCTAAACCAGACCATATCACTAGCCCTAGACCTAAACCTACTCCTAAATATAGCCTTAACTCTAGCTCTAGACCTAAATAAAAACGTACCCTTAGCCCTAACAATAACCCTTAATATAATGCAAAGACTAACCCTACCCCTAGACATAAACCTAGTCCCATTTCTGGCTTAATCTTAACTACAACTCTAACCTGAACAATGACCCTGCCTTTAACACTAAACCTATCTCTAAACCTGACCCTATCCAAAAACCTAAACCTAACAGTAGACATAGCCGTAACCCTAACCCTACAACTAGCCCTAATCATGATCCTACCTCTTACATTACCCATAGCTCTATCTCTATGCCTTAACCTAACACAAAATCTAGAGCGAATTCTAGGCCTAAATCTAGCCCTAAGTGTAACCCCAACCCTAACCCTAGCCCTAAACCTAACCCTAAACCTAACCCTACCTTAGTCTTAAACCTTACTCAAAGCCTAACACTTACCATAAATATGAACTTAGACCTATACCTTAATCTAAACACTAACCCTAGCCCTAAACCTAAACTTAACCCTAGCCCAAACCCTAACCCCAATCCTAGCCCTAACCCTAACCATAACCATAGTCCAAACTCTAGCTCTAACTTTATACATTACCCTAATCATAATCCTAAATTTAAGGTTAACCTAGCCCTAACCCTAGCACTTACCCTAACTCCATAGCTAGGTAGATTTAGGCGTAGAATTTTCACTAACCTGAAGCCTCAACCTAGCCCTAACACTTACTCAATCCCTGACCCTTACCCTTAACCTAACTGTAAGAAAATAGTAAGCCTAACGCTAACCCTAACCCTAACCCTAGCCCTAATCCTAAACTTAAAACTAGACTTAACCTTAGCTCTAACCCAACCAATGACCCTAACCATAACCATAAACATCATGATAACCTCAGCCCTAACCCTTAACCTACTCTAATTGTAACTGCAAACGTAACCCTAGACCTAACCATAAACCTAACCTTTGCTGTAGTCCTAACACTAGCTCAAAGTCTAACAATTATGCTAAACTTAACACTAACCCTAGTGCTAAACATAAAGCTAACCTTAAACCTAACCTGGCATCTAAACCTGTTTATTACCTTTACCCTAATGATCACCCTAATCCTAACTCTAGACCTAATCCTAAATGTAACCCTATCCTTAGCACTAACCCTAGCTCTGTTAAGGTCTGGTGAGCATCGGAGGAAGAGACCACCAAGAGACTTTCTCATGCAACTGCACATGGTTTATTGGGGGACCAGCATGCTGGGGCTCAGAGCTCACTTCAGAGGAGCAGAGAGCCCCGAGAACAACTTAAGCAGAGCTTATATACATTCCTTGGAAAGGGCAGGGACTTTACATACAGCATAGCAAATCATCGCACACTGCGGGAAAATCAAATGACAGCTCTAAAACATGATTAGCACATTCACTGGTGGGAACAGGTCAGGTAGGGGTGATTGGTCAGTACAAAGAAGGGTATACATTTGAACTGATTGGTTTGAGCCCTGAGGTGTGTACATGCTGGACTGCACGGTTTCTGGGAGGGGTTGTTTTCACAGAGCAACCAGATGGTCAGGGGAGATTTCAACATACATTTAGTGGGCATTTCCGGGAGTTGTTTTTAACTTCTACATGAGTTTCAGGTTCCAGGAAAATAGAACTTAGTTCTTACATTCTTAACATTTCATTCTCTACTTCTTTTTCTGACTACTTTTAATCTTAAAAGTAATAAATCATAGTCATTGAGGGGTATCACACTCTATTTCTGCCAGTGAGGCATATTGTTGTCTGATTACCATAAGTTTAACTTGTCCAATTTGAGCTTGGAGAAAGGAAACCACATGGTTGAACAAACAGGGTCCTACAGTTAGCAATAATATGAGGATTATTAAAGGACCAGCTAGGGCTGATAAAAGCGTAGTTAACAAGGGGGACTGTGTGAACCAAGACTCAAACCACCCTTTTTGAGCCTCTCTCTCTCTTTGACGCTCTTCAAGGCGTCTTCTTATTTTACTCATAGATTATTTTACAACCCCGGTATGGTTGGCATAAAAACAACATTCTTCCCTCGACGCAGCACAAAGGCCCCCTTCTCTCATGAAGAGGAGGTCTAACCCCCACCTGTTCTGTAAAACAACTTCAGAGAGAGAGGTTAAGGATTCCTGCAAAGCTGTGATGGAGGTTTCTAATGTCTTTAAATCTTGGTCTATTGCTGCTTCTAATTGGGCCATTTGTTGTGTCTCACGGACCAGGGTAGTGGTTCCTGTGCCCACCCCTGCAGCAACTCCTATTCCTAATAGAATGGCTAAAGTGAGGGATACAGGTTCCCGATGGAACCGGGTTGTATGCCCCCCTATTTGACCTTCGAATGATCCTGTGTCATGATAGAGCACTCTGGGAAACATCTGCACCATTACACAATAATTTACAGAGCTGTTAAATACCTGTACTGAAATGCAAGGAGTTAACGCCCACCAGATTTCATTTTCAGGGATAAGGAAGCCCTGTGTGGTGCTGATTTCTTTTATCTGGGTACATAGGTGTTGTTTACTTTTAGGTGGGGAACCTAGACATAAGCCTGCCCCGGTTACTTCTGGGAGGGTTAACTTAGGATTTTCACCCCAATTACAGGAGGAACTCTGCGCTTTTACTGCATAAGTCCCGTCAATTGCTATCCCTTCATAGTAAGTAGGAGCAGCAGAGAGACAGAGCCAACAAGACTGAGTGAGGTCTGGTTGCATGGAATTCAGTACCACAAAGGCTCCTTTAATTAGCCCCCAGGGTGAGGGGTTGGCTTCCCTCTGGATTGGGGAAGTAAACGAAGGTGGAACTTGAGGAGTATGGGAAGGTGAAGGGATCTTAGTAGATTTAGGCTCGGGAGGTCTATGAAGCCTAATTGCTGGCTTGATGGGATTGGGCCCTATGGCTAAGGGAATTTATTTTCTTTCAAGCCGGATAGTGAACCAAAGGCCAAAATTATATCCTGTGATGTAAAATCGCATTCCATAGGTTTTTCCTGAAAGCCATGTCCAGATATTTCGGTCCCTTCCTTTGGAGGTGAAAGTTATATTTAGAGGGTTACATAGGCTACTTGTGTCACGAGTAGGGTCAGCTAGTCCGGAAGTCCGCGTTTGGGGGTCCCATTTAAATGGGAGACATTGTTTTGGACTTAGTATTATTTCTTCCTACCTGAATCAGACTATCAGGGGAGTTAGGGATCCCCCAGGCAGCCCCTGTATGCTCATATCTCCATGACTTACAGAAGAAGTTGGTTTCTGCCCCACACAGCCGTGACTGTTTACGGCTTCGATAGTCTGCCGGGCAAACATAGTAATCTAGGCTAGCCAACCTGCATCTGGCTCGAGTGTCCCTACATCCATAATGTTTGTTTCCATTGTCTATGGTACGGAAGGGATTTAATGGAATTTTAGTGGGATCTTCCTCATCAGGGATATCCCAATAGGAAAGACCTATAGCCAGCTGACAATTGTCTGGGTGGAGAGATGGCCACCAGGTTCTTAAGGGGGCTGTATGTGAGATAGACCATACTTCTTGTCCAATAGGATTTGTGATCAGCCATCTCTGCTGAACGGGCTGATGAGGGTTAGGACTACTGGTGGTCAAGGGGAGAGTCTATAGCCCTATCCACACGGCAAATACACAATTTCAAAGGGTTACCAGTCTTTTCCAGTTTCCAGCCAGAGTCTGGAGAGGGCACAGGCTTGAGATGAGAGGCATGGATCCAGGAAGTGATTCCGTCCACCTTCACCACTGTAGGTGTTATAAGTAGCACCTGGTATGGTCCTTTCCAGCGGAGTTCCAGGGATGACACCTGATGCCATCTTACGTAGACGAAGTCTCCCACTTGATAGCGATGTGGGGTCCCCTCGTCTCCAGGTTGGTAGGCAGTGGCCAACTGTTTCCACAGTTATTGCTGGGTTCTTTCAAGAGCTTTAAGTCTGTCAAGCAAGGGGGGTGTGGAATGAATCATTAAGTCTCAGAGTTTGGGTTAGGTCCCTTACTGGAGGAGGGGCACCATAGAGAATTTCATAGGGGGTGAGGTTACACAAAGAAGCAGAGGGGGTATTTCTTGCACGAAATAGTGCATAAGGCAGGAGCATAGTCCAATCTTTTATGCCGGTCTCTAAGCTTAATTTCGTTAAGGTCTCTTTGATGGTTTTATTCATTCTTTCTACCTGTCCTGAGCTCTGGGGTCGATAAGCACAATGTAACTTCCAATTAATCCCCAGGGTCCTGGCCAACCCCTGACTTACCTGGGCCACGAACGCCGGTCCATTATCAGACCCTATTACCTTAGGCAGGCCATATCTTGGAAAAATATCCTCTAGGATCTTCTTGACCACCATTTGCACAGTTTCTTTTTTTGTGGGGAAGGTTTCAACCCATCCTGAAAAAGTATCTATGAAGACTAGGAGATATTTAAGTCCATACCTTGCTGGCTTAATTTCAGTAAAGTCCACTTCCCAGAATTGTCCTGGTCTGGTTCCCCGTAGGTGCTTTCCTGCAGGAAGCTTGGAAGGGTAAGCATTGACCAATTGACATACCCTACAAGCTTTTGTTACCCGTTCAGCTATTTCCTTTTGCTGTGAGTCGGTTAGTGGAAAACTCTGTTCTTGATCCTTCAGGAATGCCTGCAGTTTCTTTGAACCAAGATGAGTGAGTTGATGTACATTTTTAACATAGTGTAGGGCTTTCTGAAACTGCAGGCTAGGCTCAGTGAAGTCAAGGAGTTCAGTGTCAGTGTCCTTAGATGTTAAGTTGTCGGGGTGCTCCGGCGTGGCTAAATCTCCTGACTTTTGTTCCCCTGGTGTGGAAAGTGTTAACATGGTTACTCCGTTTAGGGCTGCCAATTTAGCTTCTTTATCTGCCCTCCTGTTCCCGACCACTACGGGATCGTTTCCTTTCTGGTGTCCTGGACAGTGCACTATAGCCAGTTCCCAAGGGCTTTGCACTGCTGAGAGAAGGCGGAGAATCTCATCTTTGTTTTTTATTTCTTTTCCCGCTGAGGTTAGTAGTCCCCTTTGCTGGTAGATAGCCCTGTGTATATGAGCGGTAGTGAATGCATAGCAGCTATCTGTGTATATGGTGGCCTTTTTGCCTGCTGCTAGTTCCAATGCCTTCGTGAGGGCAATCAGCTCTGCCTTTTGAGCCAATGTTCCCTCTGGGAGACTAGAGGACCAGATGACTTTAGTTCTGCTAACTACTGCCGCCCCAGCCCATCGCTTACCATCCTGGAGGAAGCTGCTGCCATCCGTGAACCATATGACCTCAGGATGGGACAATGGCTGATCCTTCAAATCCAGTCATATACTGGTTTCTTCTGCCAGTATATGCTGACAGTCATGAATGACGGGTCCTGATGATTCTTCAGTTAGTAGTGTAGCCGGGTTAAGCGGGGCAGGGGGTCCCAGCGTTATTCTGTCCTTGTTGAGCAATAGGCTCTGATAGTTTGTTATTCTAGAGTTTGACAGCCATCTGTCTGGTGGCTGGCGGATGATGCTCTCCAGGGCCTGGGGGGCTATAATGGTTAGCTTCTGCCCCAGCATTAATTTATCAGCATCCTTGATTAGAAGGGCCGCCGCTGCTATGGCTTTTAGGCAATGGGGCCACCCGCTAGCCACTGGGTCCAGTGTTTTAGACAAGTAGGCTACAGGCCTTTTCCAGGGCCCTAGAGTCTGAGTGAGCACTCCCCGTGCTATCCCTTTCTTTCCCTCAATGTAGAGAATAAAGGCTTTTTCTACATCTGGGAGTCTTAAGGCCGGAGCAGATAGCAGTGCCCTTTTGATGTTATCAAACACTTGCTGGTGCTCAGGGGTCCATTGGAATTTGGCATCTCCCTTCAACAGTGGGTATAAAGGAGCAGCTAAGGACGCAAACACAGGTATCCATAACCTGCAAAAGCCAGTGGTCCCAAGGAACTCTCTGAGTTGCCTCCTATTCGATGGGGGTGGTATCTGCACGATGGTTTGTTTTCTGGGCTCAGTGAGCCATCGTTTGCCGCCCATAAGGGAATAACCTAGGAAGATTACTTCTTGCTGGCAAATTTGGGCCTTTTTGGTAGAAGCTCTATATCCAAATTGAGCAAGCTTGGATAGTAGTGCTTGGGTCCCAGACTCACAGTTTTCTTTGGTGTCGGCTGCCAGTAGCAGGTCATCCACATATTGAAGCAGGGTGACTTCTGGGTGCATAGTTCTGAAGTCGTTGATGTCCCTGTGAAGAGCTTCATCAAAGAGAGTGGGGGAGTTTTTGAACCCCTGAGGGAGTTTATTCCAGGTTAATTGACCAGATGTTCCTATTTCTGGGTCTACCCACTCGAAAGCAAACAGCAACTGACTATCTTTATGCAGAGGCAAGCAAAAGAAAGCATCTTTTAAGTCCAGAACAGTATACCATTTTCATTCAGGGTTTAGAGTGCTAAGCAGATTGTACAGATTAGGTACCATGGGATGAATGTCCTGCACTCTGTTGTTGATCTCTCTTAGGTCTTGAACTGGCTGGTAGTCACCGGTTCCTGGCTTTTTTACTGGCAGCAGGAGAGTGTTTCTGGCTGACTGACAGGGCCTTAGGACCCCTAAGGCCAGGTACTTCTGAATATGTTGGCTTATCCCATCCTTAGCTTCTTTGCTCAGAGGATATTGTTTGACATTGATTGGGGAAGCTGAGGTTTTTAACTCCACTACTATTGGTGGTTGTTTTACAGCTAGGCCTAACCCAGCAGTTTCTGCCCAGGCATTTGGGTAATCTGTTATCCATTTCTGGGGTAACTTGCATGTTTGATCAGTCTTGGGGGGTGTGAAGGGTTGATGTTCATCTTCTACTGACGTAGTTAAAGCCGTAACTATGGGAGTTTTCACTGAAGGATTTAAAAACTCCACTTGAGGGCCATCAGGGTTAAAAGTTATTCTGGCCCAGAGCTTGGTGAGCAGATCCCTGCCCATCAATGGGGCCGGGCATTCTGGGATTACTAGGAAGGAGTGATGGACTTTTCCTTTCCCCAGGTCCATGGTCCTCTTAGTTGTCCAAGCCCAATATTTACTGCCATTAGCCCCTTGAACTAGAGACCTTTTATTTGACAGAGGTCCCAATGGGGTCTTAAGGGCTGAGTATACTGCCCCTGTATCCACTTCAAAGTTTACTGGGGTCCCCTCCACTTCAAAAGTTACTCTGAGCTCTGGGAGGCGATCCGAGCCGTGACTTTCCTAGTCATCCTCCAGAGTCAGAATGGCTGGCTGGCATGGATGCTTCTTTTTCGGGCACTCTTTGGCCCAGTGTCCTTTTTCTTTACAGTAGGCACATTGGTCTGAGGCTAGGGGTGGCCTTTGGTGTGGGCCCAGGTATCCCTTCCTATCTCCCTGTTTTTTAATTTCTGGCCTATTTGCTGTTGTGACCAGGACCTTAGTCAACGCCTTAGTCTGCCTTTTGCTTCTTTCATCCTCCCTTTGCTACCTTTCTTTCTCCCTCCTTTGTTCCTTCTCTTCCTCAGTTTCTCTCTTATAGTATACCTTCTTGGCTTCTCTGACTAAATCTCTCAAAGTCATATTGTGTAATCCATCTAAGCACTGTAACTTTCTTTTAATATCTAGGGCAGCTTGCCCAATAAAGGCCATTGTGACAGATGCCTTTTGATCCTCTGCCTGAGGACCGAAAGGAGTATATCTCCTATATGCCTCCATAATTCTCTCTAAAAACATAGAGGGAAATTCATCAGGCCCTTGAGTAATCTCTCTTACCTGGGTCAAATTAGTTGGACGCCTGGCAGCCACTCAGAGACCCACTATTAGAGCCCTGCGATAAGTGGACAGATGCTCCCTACCTTCAAAGGTGTTGGGTCCCAGCTGGGTCGGTTCAAGGGGAAGCTGGCTTCAATTTTGTTGGGAAGTTGTGTTGGTCTCCCATCTGGTCCAAGGATATTTTTTCTAGCTTCCAGGATGATTCTCTCTCATTCTTCTGTCGTGAAGAGAGTCCCTAGGAGTTGTTGGCAGTCATCCCAAGTAGGCTGGTGTGAAAACATCAATGACTCAACCAAACCTGTGAGCCGGGTGTTGTCCTCGGAAAAAGGGGGATTGTTATTTTGCCAGTTATATAGGTCTGAGGAGGAGAAAGGCCAATACTGGTAGGCTTGCATTTCTCCCCCATGCCCGTCATCAATCATTGGCCCATAGGGACGGAGGGGGACCATCATGGGAGCTTCAGGGTTTTCAATCATTCACTGCCGGAGGGTTCCTTTAGCCGGCTCATCTTCCTCCAGGGGAGGAGGGGCTGGGGCTGTTGTGGGGAGGTCATCTGGAGGGGTCTGGGCTGGCTTAGCATCCTCCAGTGGCAGAGAGGCTGAGTCAGCAGCAGGGGAATCATTCAGAGGGTGCTGGGGGTTGGGGGGCGAGGGCATGGGATAAGGTGGGGGAGGAGGGTCCAGTAGAGTCAAATCTTGAGACTCAGGGAGAATAGAGGGTGGAGGAGGAGGAGGAACAGAGGGTTTGAGTGATAGAATGGTGGGGGAAGGTGTAGGAGTGGGGGCAGGGACAAGGAAAGACTTCACCCATGGAGGAGGAGATTCACAGAGGTCCTGCCAAGTTATATACATACAGCATAGCAAATCATCGCACACTGCGGGAAAATCAAATGACAACTCTAAAACATGATTAGCACATTCACTGGTGGGAACAGGTCAGGTAGGAGTGATTGGTCAGTACAAAGAAGGGTATACATTTGAACTGATTGGTTTGAGCCCTGAGGTGTGTATATGCTGCACTGCATGGTTTCTGGGAGGGATTGTTTTCACAGAGCAACCAGATGGTCAGGGGAGATTTCAACATACATTTAGTGGGCATTTCCGGGAGTTATTTTAAACTTCTACATGAGTTTCAGGTTCCAGGAAAATAGAAATTAATTCTTACATTCTTAACCTTTCAGCTCAAAGCCTAACCCATACCTTAAACCTAACCCTAGCCTTAACCCTAACCTTAACCCTAACTCTAGCCCTAATCCTAAATATAACCATAGCCCTAACCATAGCTCTAACCCTATCCATTACCCTAATGATAACCACAAACCTAATGCTAACATAGGCTTAACCCTAACCCTATCCATTACCCTAAACCTTATCTGAGCCCTAAACCTAAACTGAAGCCTAAACCAAACCTTTTCCATTACTCTAACCCTAACTCAAACCTAATGCTAATTTGAGCAATAACCCTAAACTCCAACCTAACCCAAACTCAAATCCTCATTGTGACTATTATAATACCCCTAGCTCTCACTTGTACCTCACCCTAAACCTAACTCTGAAAGTAGACCTACCAGTAAGTCATACCAAATATATTCCTAACCATAACCCTAGACCTGATATTAGCCCTAGCTCTAATTCTTGCCATAACCCTAACATAGACGCTAGCCCTCATCCTAGCCCTAAACCTAGCCTTGATCCTAACCCAAATCCTAACTCTAGCCCTATCCCTAATTTTATCCATCGCCATAGTTCTGAACCTTGCTATAACCCCATCTCTCCCCCCAAATATAACCCTAACGCTAACTCTAGGCTTAACCCTTACACTAATTCTAGACATTATCCTAGCCCTAATTTAGCACTAACTGTACCACTAGTGCTAAGAATAACTCTAACTCTCGACCTAGCCCTATTCCTAGATCTAACCCTATCCCTTACCATAACCCTAAAAGTTGCCCTAACCTTAGCCCTAAAACTAGCCCTAGCCCTAAGCCTAGAACTAACCATAACTCTGAGTCCAACTGTAAACCTAAGCATAAACCTCACACTAGGAGTAGCCCTAAAACTAACACTAATCCTAAAACTAGCCCTAACCTAGTTCAAGCCCTAAAATAAAACCCAGCCATAGCCCTAACCCTAAACCTTAACCTAAACCAAAACCTAATCCAGTATCTAGCCCTAAACTTAGCCCTAATTCCAGTCCTAACCTAACCCTAAAACTAACATTGAGCCTGACTCTGACCTTACATTAACCCTAGCTCTAACATCACACTAAAAGGATACCTAATCCTAAAACTAGAACTAGCCCAAACCATAACCCTAAAAGTAGCCCTAATCATTACTCTAGTTCTTCCATTCGCCGTAGGCTTAATCCCAGCCCTAACCTAACCCAAAACCTAGCCCTAAACTGAGCCCTACACCTCATTAAAACCCTAACCCTAGCCCTAAACATTACCCTAAACATTACCCTAACCCTAAAACTTGCCCTAAACCTAAACCTCACCATAGACTTAATCCTAACCTTAATCCTAGCCCTAATTCTAGCTCTAACCCTATCCATTACCCTAAACATAACCCTAACCCTAATGATAACCCTAGCCCAAAACTTAACCATAATCCTAAACCTAGACCTGAAACTAACCCTAACTGTCACTGTAGCCCTAACCATAGCGCAAAACCTACCACTTACCCTAAACCTAACACTAAAACTAACCGTAGACCTAAACCTAACCCTAACCCTAGCCCTAATCCGAACCATAAACCTAGCCCTAAACTATCCATTATGCTAAACATAAGCCTAACCAAAACATATCTCTAAACATAGCTCTAATCCCACCCATTACCCTAACCCTAATTATAAATGTGATGATAACACTAGCACTAACCCTAACCTATTCTAACTCTAACTGTAAAATTAACCCTAGTCCTAACTTTAAACCTACAAAAATCCTAACTGTAAACCTAACCATAGACCTAACTGTAAACCTAATCCTTGCCATAGTCCTAATCCTAGCTCAAATCCTAACAGTTATGCTAAACCTAAGAGTAACCCTGGTCCTAAACATAAATCTAACCCTATCCATTTAGACCTAACCCTAAACCTAATGATAACACTAACCTTATCCTTACCTAAACCTAACCTGAACACTAAACCTAACCCTAACAATTACTCTAACTCTAACCCAAACCCTAACCCTAATGCTAATTTGATCCCTAAAACTAAAAGAAACCTAACCCAAACTCTGAACAAAACACTGACTCTAATAACACACCTAGCTCTAAACCTGACCCTTACCGTAAACATAACCCTTAAAGTAGACCTAGCCATAAAATTAACACTAACAGTATCCCTAAACCTAATCCTAGATCTGACATTAACACTCTACCTAATTCTTGCCTTAAACCTAACACAAAGCAGAGCCCTCATCCAAGCCCTAAACCTAGCCTTAACCATAACCTGAACCCAAATCCTAGCCCAAACCCTAATTTCAACCCTCGCCCTAGTTCTGAACCTAGGTATAACCACATCCTTTCTCCTAACCCTAAACCTAACACTATCAATAACACTAAACCTAGCCCTAAATCTAGGCCTAATCCTAACAGTAACCATAGCTCTAATCCTAGCCCTAATTTATTGCTAACTGTAACCCTAATTCTAACCCTAGCCCTAAGATTAACCCTAACTCTAGCCCTAGACCTATTTCTAGTACCAACCTTATCAATTGCCTAACCTTAACACTAGCCCAAAACTTAGTCCTAAAACCTAGCCATGGTTCTAAACCTAGAACTAACCCTAACTCTAAATCTAACTCTAATTCTAAACCTAAACCTCACCCTAACACTAGCCCTAACCCTAATTCTAATTTGAAAACTAGCTCTAACCCTAGTCATATCCCACAAACAAAACTGAGCTATAGCCCTAATACTAACCCTTAAACTAAAGCAAATCATAATGCTGTACGTAGTCCTAAACCTATCCCTCCAAGTAATACTGAGACTGACTCTGACCCTAAAACTAACTCTAACTAAACATCACCTTAACCCTAAACCTAACCCAGACACTAGACCTTGCCCTAATCCTAACCATAAAACTATCTCTAACCTTAATGCTAGTACTTACATTAGCCATAGCCCTAATCCTAACACAAAACCTAGCACTAGTCTGAGCCTCACCCGTAGCTTTAACCCTAACCCTAAATCTAACACTAACACTAACCCAAACTCTAGATCTAAACCTATCCTTTACCCTAAGCCAAACTCTCACCCTAATTCTACCCTAGTTCTAACCCTAATCTTAGCTTGCCCCAACCCCAACTATATTACTAGTCGTAACCCTAGACCTCATTCTATCTTTAACCATAACCCAAAGCCTAAGCCTAACCCTTACCCTTATTCTGACCCTAACACTAACCCTAGGTCAAAACCTGACCTTAACACTAAACCAAACCTTAACACTAGCCCTATCAGTAAACCTATACCTAACACTAACCATAACAGTAGCACTAGACCTAAACTTAAACCTAAATATAGCCATAACTCTAGCCCTAGTCCTAAACAAAAACCTAGCTCTAGCTCTAAAATAACCATTAACCTAAAGCAAAGACTAACCCTACCCCTAGACCTAACCCTAGTTCTCATTCTGGCCCTAACCCTAAACCCAATGCTAACCCAAACACTGATGCTTACCCTAACACAAACCCTAGCTCTAAACCTTATCCTAAACCAAAACTTATACCTAACACTAGACATATGTAGAACAATAACCCCAAAAAGTAGCCATAACCATACCCTTAGCTCTTACATTACCCATAGCCCTAACACTATCCATAAACCTCACACAAAACCTAGCCCTAATACAAGCCTTAAACCTAGACCTATGCATTACCTTAACCCTAACCTTAGCACAAATCCTGAACCTAATGCTTGCACTAGCCCTAACCCTAGCTCAAACTCTAACCTTTACTCTAAAGATAACCCTAGCTCTAACCCTAACCCTAAACTTATCCCTAATCCTAACTATAACCATAGCCCAAATCCTAGCTCTCACTTTATCCATTACCTTAAACATAACCCTAACCCTAATGCTAACCCTAGCCATAACCCTAACCCTAACCCTAACCCTAATCCTAACTATAACCCTGATTCTAAACCTAACCCTCGCCCTAGCCCTAACCCTAGCTCAAACCCTAATATTTACCCTAAACCTAACCCTAACACTAGCCGTAGGAGTAACCCAAAACCTAACCCTAATCCTAAACTTAACCTAAGCCCTAACACTAGCAATAAACCTATTCATTACTCTAAACATAAGCCTAAACCAAATGCTAACCCTAGTCCAATCCCTAACTATATCCCTAACACTAACCCTATACATTTCTCTAAACCTAACCTGAAGTGTAAACCTAACTCTAGCCATTACTCTAACACTAACCCTAACTCTAATGCTAATTTGAGCCCTAACCTTAAACCTTAACCCAAACCAATCTTTAACCCACACTCTGACCCTAATAATAACCTTGCTCTATACCTGACCCCCCCACAAAACCTAACCCTTACACCAGACCTAGCCATAAACCTATCCCTAACACTATCTGTAACCATAATCCTCAACCTGACAATATCCCTAGCCCTCATCCTAGCCCTAAACCTAGACATAATCCTAAACCGAATCCTCACCCTATCTCTATCCCTAAATATAACCCTTGCCCTAGCACTGAACTTAGCTATATAACCCCATCTCTTCCCCTAAAACTAACCCTAACCCTGCCCTAGCCATAGGCCTAACCCTAAAAATAATCATAGCGCTAATCCTAGCCTTATTTGAATGCTAAAATTAACCATACCCTTAACCCTAGCCCTAAGACTAACTCTTCCTCACACCCTAGCCCTATTTCTATTTATAACCCTATTCATTACCATAACCCTCACAATATCCCTAACCCTATCCATAGCACTAACCCTAGATCTAACTCAAACACTAAATCTAACCCTAGTCTTAAACCAAAACCTCACTTCACACCTAGCTCTATCAATATTGCTAATCCTAAAAATAGCCCTAATCCAAGCCCTAGCCCTAAAACAAAACTGAGCCATTGTTATAACCCTAAACCTTAATCTAAACCAAACCCTAACCCATAACTAGCCATAACCTGAGCTCTAATTTAAGTCCTAGGCCTAAAACTAACCCTCACCCTGACTCATATCCAAACACAAACCCTAGCTCTAAATATCACCCTAACAGTAAAACTAATGATAACACTAGACCTAGCTGAAACCCTAACCCTAAAACTAACCCTAATCATAACCCTAGTTCTTACATTGGCTTTAGCCAAACCCTAGCCCTAACTCTAACACAAAAATAGTCCTAATCAAATCCCTAATACTAGATTTAACCCTAGCCCTTACCCTAAAACTAGCCCTAAACTTATCCTTTATCCTAGCCCTAAACCTAGCTCTAATAATATCCATTATCCTAAGCCAAACCCTATTCATAATGCTAACTCTAGCCCTAATCCTAAACCTTAGCCAAACTCAAACAATAACCCTATTACTAGTCCTAACACTAGCCCTCATTCTAGATCTAACCCTAACCCAACCCTCACCCTGACCTTCAACCTTATTCTGACCCTAACACTATTTATAGGTCTAAACCTGACCCTAAACCAAAACCGAAACCTAAAACTAGCCCTGCCAGTAAACTTACACCTAAACCTAACCCTAATATTAGCCTTGACCTAAACTTAGCTATTACTGTAGCCCATTACTTAAACAAAACTTAGTCCTTGCCCTAACAATAAACCTTAACCTAAACCAAACACTAACCCTACCACTAGACCTAACCCTAGTCCTATTCTGGTTTTTATTCTAACACTAACTCTAACCTGAACACTGGCCCTGACATTAAGATTAAACCTAGCTCTAAACCTGACCCTAACCCAAAACCTAAACCTAACAGTAAACCTAGCTGTAATCCTAACTCCAAAACTAGCTCTAATTAGAACCCTAGATCTTACATTACACATAGCACAAGCCCTAGGCCTAAACCTAACACAAAACTTAAATAACCCTAACCCTAATCAAGGCCTAAACCTACCCTAAGCATAACCCTCACCCTAACCCTAACCCTCACCCTAACCCTAACCCTAGTCCTATCCCTAACCCTAACCCTCACCTTAGTCCTAACCCTAGCTCAAACCCTAACCCTTAGCCTAAACATAACCCTAGCACTATCCCTAATGATAACCCTAACTGTAGCCCTAATCCTAACATTAACCCTAGACCTAACACTAGCTCTAACCCTAGGCATTACCCTATATCTAACCCTACCCATAATGATAACTCTATCCATAACCTTAACCAAAACCCTAACCCAAATCATAAACCTAACCCTAGACCTAAACCTAAACCTAAACTTTGCCATAGCCTTAACCCTAACTCAAACCCTAATTTTTACCATAAAAACAACAGTAAACCTAGACTTAAAACTAAACTTAAACCTAAACCTAACCTTAACCATAAAATTAACCTTACATCTAACCCAATCAATTACCCTAAGTCTAATTCTAATGGTAATGAAAACCCTAGCCCTAACCCTAAACCTAACCCTGATTATAACAATAAACCTAACCCTCAACTTGGCCTAACCCTAGCTCAAAACCTAACCTTTACCCTAAATCTAACCCTAACTCTACCCTAAGCTAGGCTTACTAGCCCTAACCCAAAACCTAACCTAACTCTAGCCCTGTCCTATCCAAATCCTAGCCCTAACCATAGCTCTAAACCTATATACTATCCTTATGATAACCCTAATCCTAAAGCTAACCTTAGGCTTAATCCTAACCCTTTTGCTAAGCCTAAAGCTCTCCATTGCACTAAACCTACCCTGAAACCTAAATCTAACCCAATCAATTACCCTAACTGTAACCCTAACCCTAACCCTAAAGGTCATTTGAGCCCTATCCCTAAACCTTAACCTAAAACAAACCCTAACCCCGATCCTGACCCTAAAAATACACCTAGCTCTAAACCTGACCCTTACCCTAAGCCTAACACTTACACTAGACTTAGACACAAACCTAACCCTAAATCTAACTCAAACTGTAACACTAGACCTGACATTAGCCCTAGCCCTAATTCTAGACCTAACCCTACAACAAACCCTAGCTCTCATACTAGCCCTAAACCTAGCCTTAGTCACAACCCTAACACTAATCCAAGCCCTAACCCTAATTCTAACCCTCACCCTACCTCTAAAGCTAGCTATAACACCATACCTTACCCTAAAATTAAGTATAATACTAGCCCTAACACTAGACCTACACTGAACACTAACCCTAGCCCTAATCCTAGCCATAATGTAGCCCTATTCCTAAAACTAACCAAAACCCTAGGCCTAAGACTAACTCTAACTATCATCCTAGCCCAGCTAACCCTATCTGTTACTGTAACCATAATGCTAGCCCTAACCCTTGCCCTATAGTTAGACCCAGCCCTAATCCTAGATCTAACACTAAATCCAAATCTAACCCTAACCCAAAGCCTAAGCCTAACATAAAAATTAGCCCTAAACCTAATGCTAATCTTATTACTAGCCCAAACCCTAAACCTAGGACTAAAACAAAACTGAGCAACAGCCCTAACCCTAAACCTTAACTTAAACCAAACCCTAACATCACACCTAGACATAACCCTAGCCCTAATTCACGTCTTAATCCTAACCTTAATTCTTACCCTGACCCTGACTCATATCCTAACACTGACCCTTTTCTAAAGACCACCCTAAACTTAAAACCCAACAGTAACTCTAGCCCTAATTCAAGTAATAACCCTAACCTTAAAGCTAACCCTGACTGATATCCTAAGAGTCATCCTAGCTCTAAACACTGCCCTCATCTTAAACCGAATACTAAAAGTAAACCTAGCCCTTCTTTGAGTCCTAACACTAACCCTAAAACTAACCCTGATGTTTACTCATATTCTAATAATAACCCTAGCTCTAAATATTACCCTAACTTTAAACCTAAACCTAACACTAGACCTCCCCTAAGTCTAACCCTAAAACTAACCCTAATTTTAACCCTGGCACTTATATTAGCCAATGCCCAAATCTAGCCCTAATCCTAACACAAAACTAACCTTAATCCAAGCTCTAAAACTATATTTAACCCTAACCTAAAACTAATCCTAATCATAACCCTAACTCTAGCATTAACACTAGCTCTAAGGCTATCTCTTAACCTAAGAAAAACCCTAAACCTAATTTAACCCTAGACCTAAATCTAATCCTTAGGCTAAACAAAACCATAACCCTATTAATAGTCCTAACCTTAGCTCTTATTTAAGCTCTATCCCTATCCCTATCCAAAACCCTAATGCTAACCCTGACCATTATTCTGACCCTAACAATAACCCTAGGTCTAAAACTGACCCTAACCCTAGAACAAACCCTAACACTAGCCCTAGATCTAAACCAAATCTTAAATCTAGCCTTATCTCTAGCCCTAGACCTAAATTTAAACCTAGCTCTAGCACTAACAATAATCCTTAACCTAACTCAAACACTAACTCCAACCCTAGAGCTAAACATAGTCCTAATTCTGGCTGTAACCCTAACACTAACTCTAATGCAAACACTGACCCTGCCTTTAGAGTAAACCTATCTTTAATCTGACAGTACCCAAAAATCTAAACCTAAAACAAGACCTATAAAAACCCTAACCCTACAGCTATCCCTCAACATAACCCTAGCTCTTACATTACCCATAGCCCTAACCCTAGGCCTAAACCTAACACAAAACCTAGAGCTAATCCTAGGCCTAAATCAACCCTTAAGCATATCCCTAAACCTATCCCTAGCCCTAACCCTAACCTAACTCTCGCCTTAGTCCTAATGCTAGCTCAAAGACTAAACATTACTCTAAACATAAACCTACACCTATCCTTTAATCTAACCCTAACCCTACCCTAATCCTAACCTTTACGCTAACCCTAAACAATCTCTAAACATACCCATTGCTCTAAACCTAAACCTAACCTTATTGATAATCCTAGGCTTAATGCTAAACCTAAACCTAGCTGGAAAACTAACCCTAGAACTAACCTTAAACCTCACACTTGTCATAGACCTAAGCCTAGCTCAAACTCTAACCCTCACTATAAACTTAAACATAACCATAACCCTAACTCGAAGCCTAAACCTCAATCTAACATGAAACCTACCCCTAAATCTACATCTAATTGTATACATTACCATTACCCTAACCCTATCCCTAATGATGTCAATAGCCCTAATCCTACCCCTAACCCTATGAGTACTATAATCTTATCCCTAGAAGTAACCCTATCCCTAACCCTCACCCTAGCCCTAGCCCTAGCTCGAAACCTAACCCTTTCACTAAACATAAACCTAAGCATAACCCTAGTTTTAACCCTAACCCTAATTCAAGACCTTTTCCTACCCCTAAACCTAGCCCTAAACTTAGCTCTAATCCTATCCATTATAATAACCATAAATCTTACCATAATACCCTAGACCTAACCTTAACCCTATCACTAATCCTAACCCTTTCAATTACCCAAAACCTAATGTAAACTCTAAACCAATCCCTATCATTACCCTAACCCACACACAAGTGCTAATTCAAGCCCTAACCCTAAATATTTACCTCAAATTCTAACAATGACACTGACCCTAATAAATCTCCTAGCTCTAAAGCTGACCTTTACACTAAACCTAACCCTTACACTACACTTAGCCATAACCTTAATCCTAAAACTATCCCCAACCGTTAGTTTAGACTTGACATTAGCCATAGCCCTAATCCTAGCCCTAAACCTAACACAAACGCCAGCCCTTATCTTAAACCTAGCCTTAATCCTAACTCTAAACCTAACATTAGGCCTAACCCAAAATTAACCCTAGCCCTAATCTAGTCCCATTACTAACCCTAGCCCTAACTCTAGCCCTAAGACTAAATCTAACTCTCAACCTAGCCCCATCCCTAGTCCTAAACCTATCCCTTACTGGAACCCTAATTCTAGCCCTAACCCTAGCCCTATAATTAGCTCTAGCCCTAACCTAGATTTAATTTTAACTCTAAATCAAAACTTAATCCTAAGCCTAATCCTAACCCTAACCCTAATTCTAAATCTAACTTTAACACTATCCCTATAAGAAAACCGAGCCATAGCCCTAACCCTAACCCTTAACCTAAACCAAACCCTAACCCTAAACTTAACCTTAGCTCTAATTCTAGTTTTAAACTGAAAACAAGAACTCACACTGACCCTGACTCTGACCATAATACTAACCCTAGTCTAAACATCACCCTAACCCTAAACCTAACACTAGACCTACCAATAACCCTAACCCTAAATTTACGTAATTTTAACCCTGGTACTTACATTAAACTAACCCCTAGCCCTAGCACTAATTTAACTTAGCCCTAGTCCTAGCCATAACCCGAGTTAAACCCTAACCCTAATCCTAACCCTTGCCCTAATCAAAACCATAAACCTAGCCCAAACCCTAGGTCTACCCCTATCCATTGACTTAAACATAACCCTAAACCTAAACCTAACCCTATCCCTAATCCTAAACCTATGCATTATTCTAAACCAAACCTAAATCCTAACCTCACCCTATCATTACACTAACACTAACCAAGCTCTATATTTAAACCTTAACCTATCCCAAACTTCTAACCCAGAACTTGACCCTAATAATACCCCTAACTCTAAACCTGACCCTAACCGTAAACCTAACCTGTACATTACATGGAGCCATAAACCTAACCCTACAACTATCTTTAACCATACCCTAGATCTGATATTATCCCTAGCCCCAATTCTAGCCCTACCCCTGAAATAAAACATAGCCCTCATCCTAGCCCCAAACCTAGCCTTAATCATAACCCTAACTCTAACCATAGCCCTAACACTAATACTAACCCTCACTCTATCTTTAAACCTAGGTATAATGCCATACATTACCCTAAACTTAACCCTAACCCTAACCCTAATGCTAAACCTAAGGTGAACACTAACCCTAGCCCTAACTCTAGCCCTAATTTAAACCTATCCCTAAACCTAACCCTAACCCTAGCTCTAAGACTAACTCTAACTCTCACACTAGCCCTATCCCTACTTCTAACACTATCCATTACCGTAATCCTAACCCTAGCCCAAACGCTAGCCCTAAACCTAGCCATAACCACTGCCTAATTTTTTTCCTAGTCTTAACCCTAGATCTAACCCTAAGTCTAAATCTAACCCTAATAATAACCCTAAGCCTAACATTAACACTAGACCTAGCCCTAATGCTAATCATAAAACTAGCACTAACCCTAACCCTTGCAGTAAAACAAACATGAGCAATAGCCCTAACCCTAAATCTTAACTTAAACCAAACGTTAATAGTACACCTAGACCTAACCCTAGCCCTAATTCGAGTCCTAATCTTAACCTTAATACTAACTCTAACTCTGATTCATATCCTAACACTCACCATAGCTCTAAACACCACCCTAACCTAAACCAAAACCTTACAGTAAACCTAGCCTTAATTCAAGTCCTAATCTGAACCCTAAAAGTAAACCTGACCCTCACTATGAACCTAACACTAACACTAGTTCTAACTTTCACCCTAACCTTAAACCTAATCCTAACACTAGAGGTTTAAACCTTAACCATCAGACTAAAACTAACCTTAAAATCCATAGTTCTTACATTAGCCATTGCTCTAACCGTAGCCTTAACTCTAACAGAAAAAATAGCCCTAATCCGAGCCCTAAACCTAGCTTTAACCCCAACCCTAGCCCTAATCCTAGCTCTAACCCTATCCTTTACCCTATGCCAAACCCTAAACTTAATGCTAATCCTAACCTAATCCTTAACTTAACCCAAAACCTATCCCTAGTCCTCATTCTAGGTCTAAGCATAAACTAAACGCTAAACCTAACCCTGACCCTTATTCTGACCCTAACACTAATCATAGGTCTAAACCTGAACCGAATCCTAAACCCAACTCTAACACTAGCCCTGCTGGTAACCTTATACCTAAACCCAACCCTAACACTAGCCCTAGGCCTAAACCTAATCCTAATATATCCATAACTCTAGCCCTAGATCTAAAGAAAAACGTAGCCCTAGACCTAATAATAACCTTTAGGCTAAAGCCAAACACTAATCCTTCCCCTAGACTTAACCCTAGTCCTAATTCTGGCTTTCACATTACCCATAACCCTAAACTGAACACTGACCCTGACACTAACACTAACCCTAGCTCTAAACATCACCCTAACCCTAAACTTAACCTTACAACTATACTTAGCTCTAACACTAACTCTAAAACTACCCCTAATCATAACAAAATTCTTACATTTGCCATAGCCCTAACCTATTGCAAAACCTAGCTCTAACCCAAGCTCTACCCTAGTTTTAACTCTGAAGCTAACCATAACCCTAACCATAAACCTAAGCCTAACCCTAGAACTAATCCTAAGCATAATACTTGCACTAGCACTAGCTCTAACCCTATCCATTACCCTAATGATCCCCCTAACACTTCTGCTAACTCTAAGCCGAACCCTAATGCTGTCCATAACCCTCACCATATCCATTACCCTACACCTAACCTGAACTCCAAATCTAAAACTATCATTAACCTATCCCTAATCGTAATGATAACTCAAACCTAAATCTAATAAAAACCATAACCCTGACCTTGAACCTAATAATATACATACCTATAAACCTGACCCTAAAAAGAAACCTGACCCTTACAATAGACCTAGCTATAAACCTAACCCTAAAACTCTCTAGACCTGACATTAGCTCTAGCTCTAATCCTAGTCATAACCCTAACACAAACCTTAGCCCACATCTTAGCTATGAACCTCACCTTAATCATAAACCTACCCCTAACAATAACCATAATTCTAATCCTCACTTAGTTCTAAAAGTAGCTATAATCCCATCCCCTAACCTAAACCTAATCCTAACCCTAACCCTAACAATAACCCTAGACCTAATCCTAGGCCTAACACTAACACTAACCCTAGTCCTAATCCCAGCCCTAATTTAGCCCTATCCCTAACCCAACCAAAACCCTATCACTAAGACTAACTCAAATTCTCACTTTAGCCTTATACCTAGTTCTAACCCTATCCTTTACCATCACCCTAAACCTAGAACTAAATTTAGCCCCTAATCCTAGCCCTATCCTTACTGGCAGCTCAAAACCTAGATCTAAACCTAACCCTAAACCTAAGCCTAAATCTCACACTAACACTAGCCCTAGTTCTAACATCAATCCTAAAACTAGCCCTAACTCTACCCCTATCCCTAAAACAAAACCAAATCATAACCCTAATCCTAACACTTAATCTAAACCAAACCTAACCTTACACCTAGCCCTAATCCTATCTCTAATTCTAGTCCTAACACTAATCTGAAAACTAATCCAGACCCTAACATTAAACCTAGCTCTAAACATCATCATAAACGTAAACTTAACCCTAACACTAGATGTAGCCCTAAACCTGACCCTATCATTCTCTCTAATCATAACATAAATTTGTACATTAGCCATAGCCTTAAAACTAGCCCTAAACTAACCCAAAACCTAGCCTTTATCTGAGTCCTAAACCTAGTTTTTTATATATTTATTTTTTAGTTTTTGGTCGACACAACATCTATATTTTATTGGTATGTGGTGTTGAGGATCAAACCCAGCACCCCATGCATGCCAGGTGAGCACGCTAATTCTTGAACCAAATACCCAGGCCCTAAACCTAGCTTTAACCCTAAGTGTAAACCTAAACCTAACCCCCCAAAAAGCCCTAATCCTATACATAACCTTACCCCTAATCTTAGGTCTAACCCTATCCATTTCCCTAATGATATCCCAACCCTTATGGCAAACCTAGGCCTAACCTTAACCCTATCCATTACATTAAACCACACCTAATTCCTAAACCTAACACTTTCATTACATTAACTCTAAACCAAATGATAATTCAAGCCCTAAACCTAAGCACTAACTTAACCCAAACCCTCACCTTGATCCTGACCCTAATAATAACCCTAGCTCTAAAACTGACCCTTAGTATAAACCTAACCTCTACACTGGACCAAGACATAAACTAACACTATACTATCCCTAACTGTAACCTTAATCATAAACCTAAGCCTACCCCTAAAACTAGCCCTAAACCTAGCTTTAAACCTAACCCTAGCCCTAATCCTAGTTCTAACCCCATCCCTTACCCTATGCCAAACCCTAAGCCTAATGCTAATCCTAATCCTAATCCTTAACCTAACCCAAACCCTAACCCTATTACTAGCCATAACCCTAACACAAACATTAGCCCTCATCCTACCCCTAAACGTAGCTTTAATCATAACCCTAAACCTAACCCTATCCCTAACATTAATACTAAGGTTTGCCTAGCCCTCAACCTAGCTATAACCAAATAACTTACCCTAAACATAACCCTAACTCTAATCACAACCCAAGGCCTAATCCTAACACTAATACAAGCCCTAATTTAGCCCTATTCCTAAACCCAACCCTAACTCTAGCAGTAAGACTAAATCTCTCATACTAGCCCTATCACTAGTTCTAACCTTCTCCCTTACCATAGTCCTAAACCTAACTCAAACCCTAGTTCTAACCCTTGCCCTATCCTTATCCTTAGTCCTAACCATAGATCAAAACCCAACTCTAAATCTAATCCTAACCTGAAGCCTAAGCCTAATCATTATAAATACATTTATATTTAGACTCTTTCTACAGATTTTGTCTTCAATTATTATTTAGAATATAGTCAATAGTTTCATAAAAGGCATACCATACCATTTCTGGTGGTGTATAGAGAACTGAGGGTCAGGGGTAGGATGCTATGATAAGGGGTAAAGGGGTCAGGGTATGTGATTAATCTAACAGCAACTTTGGAGGAGAACTCTAATAAATAGACAGGGGAAATTAATGGAAGAAGGTATAAATTCAAACTCCTTATCTGTATTCATAAAATTACTCTATGTATAAATAGTAAAAGTTAGGAGGCTGAAAGTGGGATAGAGGGAGACAAAAAGAAGAAGAAAAAATAACAAGAAAAAAAAAGAGAGGGAGAAAGAAAATAAGAACAAATAAAGGGGTGGTGAGGTGGGGCCTATGCAATTTCTCTATATTATACTATTCTAGTGATTCAGTTCTTAAAGTCCAATTTCATGGAAAGTTCTTGGTTTCACATATGTTGTGGTTGTGAGGACCAGAGGGGGAAGGGTAGAGGAGAATGGATGAGAATAGCAAGAAAAGAAAAGTAAGAAAGAAAAAAAAAGTCTCTCAGAATTCTGTATTCTTTTCTTACAGTAGGTGGAGTCATCGAATTGTAGCTTGAGTCTCTGTGCTCAGGGTGGTGGAGGTAGCCAGGGTGAAAGGGCTTGAGCTTTTTTCTGGAGCCTTCGTACTCTTAGTCTCTGAAATGAAAACCAGGGGGTCTGTACAGTTGCTGTTCCGCATTGATAGCTACACGCCCCAAAAGCTTGTGAGAAAAATTTTGAGTTATAACAACTGGAGGTAGGGGAGTTGGAAACCAGGTACCTGATAAGCTGCAGAACCCAGCTGGTAGCCACGCCCACCAATAGATTGAGAGTAAAGTTTTGCAAGATGGATTCCATCTATTACCCACGTATGGTGTTTGGTGAGGTAGGTGGTTCTGGAGTGACCCTGTGCTGTGTCCAGAGCTCAGTCTGGTGACCCGCAAGCAAAGCCTCTATGTTCTGGGCTGCCTTCCATCTGTGAAGAGAGCACCTGTGCAGCTGAGACTGCTGTCTGCACCCAGAGAAACTGTGCAGCTGAGCCTTCCATCTGTGACAAGAGCACCCATGGGGCCCTAGATTTTTCTTTTTTTCAAATTTATATGGTACTAGACAGGGTTCATCTTTTACTTAGCCTTACTATGCTCCACAGGTTTGGGCCTTCTCAGTTCAATGGTTTGCTGTCAGGAACAGTTTGTATTTTAAGGTTTCCTTCATCATAGCTTATTAAGGTGAATGAAAGTTGAGCTGGAAATCAAACAGGGTTGGCAGGAGATGCTTGAAACTTCACACAATCAGTTCTCAATGGGCACTCTCTTGTTTATTTCTTTTGAAGGTTTGCCAAAAATAAAGCAGGTGAAAGAAACTTTGATCATGTTTCTTTGATACTTCGCAGTATTCATCTTTTAGCTTGCTCCACTAGTCTCCCCAAGGTTGGAACTTCTAGGATCAATGGTTCTCTTAACAGGTAAGGTTAGTGTTACGGTTAGGGTTAGGGCTACCTTTAGAGCTAATGTTAGGGTTAGAGTTTGTTTTTTCAAATTTCTTTGATGCTGGGAAGATTTACCTTTTACCTAGCCTTACTATGTGGCCCAGTTTTGGGCCTTCTTGGTTCAATGGTTCGCTGTTGGAAAGAGTTTGTTTTTAATGTCTCACTTCATTTTGACCTATATGGGTAAATGCAAATGGAGCTGGAAATCAGATTGTTGGTGCTAGCGGGTTGAAACTTCACATACTCAATAAGTTTTCTGTGGGCACTTTCTGGTATCTTTCTTGTAAAAGTAGCCATAAGCTGAAGCATGCAAAACAACTTTATCCAAGAGCACTTAAGGAGAAAACAGGGCAATATGCATGTACTGAAATACCTCCCCCAATTATTTGGTCAGATTTCTTTGATGCTGTGCAGGATTCACCTGTAAGCTTGGCCCACTAGTCTCCCCAAGATTAAATCTTTTATGATCAAAGGTGTTCTTAACAGTTTAGGCTTAGGGTTAGGTAAGAGTTATGGCAAGTATTAGAACTAGTGTTAGTGTTAGAGTTAGTTTTTTTCAACTTTTTGTATACTGGGAAAGATTTATCTTTTTCCTATTCTTTGTATGTTTTCCATGTTTGGGCTTCCTAGGTAAAAGAGTTTGCTCCCAGAAGAAGTTTTAATTTTCATGTTTCACTTCATTTTGCCCTATAGGGGTGAATGGAAATGGAGCTGGACTGAAACAGGTTTTGTGCTAGCTGATTGAAACTTCACACACTCAATCAGTTCTCAGTGCACATTTTATCATTTGTTTCTTGTGGAAGTAGCCCAAAGCTGAATTAGAAAGAAAAAGCTTTATCAGTGAGCACTTTAGGAGCAAGCTTCAATTGTTTTGCATGGATTACTTTGATATTGTACAGGATTCATCCTTTTCCTAGTCTTAGTAGTATCTCCAAGTTTTGGTTTTCAAGGTTTGCCACTTCACTGTCAGGAAAAGTTTGAATTTTTAGGTTTCACTTTATTATGGCCTATAGATATGAATGAAAATGGAGCTGGAAATCTAACAGAGTTAGTACTAGCTGCTTGAAACTTCACATACTCAATCAACTCCCTGTGGGCACTCACTGGTTGCTCCTTGTGAAAGTACCTTAAACTGAAGCATAAAAAATAATTTATCCAAGAGCATATTAGGAGAAAATAGGAAAATGTGCATGTACTGAAATGCCTCCCCCAACTATTTGGTCAGATTTCTTTTATACTGCCCATGATTCATCTATTAGCTTGCCCCAATGGGCTCCTTTACTTGGTGACTACTATGATCAATGGTTGTCTAAACAGGATAGGTTAGAATTATTATTAGTTTAGGGCTTGAGTTACAGCTAGTGTTTTGTTAGTTTTGTTTAAATTTCTTTGATACTAGCGAGGATTCAACTTTTACCTAGCATTACTATATTCTCTAGGTTTGGGCCTCTTGGGTAAAGTATGTGCTCTCCTGAACAGTTTGTACTTTAAGTTTTCATTTCATTTTGACCTATGTGTGTAAATGGAAATGGAGCTGGAAATGCAACAGGGTTGGTGCTAGCTACTTCAAACCTCACACACTCAATCAGTTTTCTATGGGCATTATCTGGTTTATTCCTTGTAAAAGTAGCCCTAAGCTGAAGCATCCAAAGGAACTTTATGTGAGAACACTTTAAGAGAAAACAGAGTAATATGCATATACTAGACTACTTCCCCAATTATTTGGTCAGATTTCTTTGATATTGTGAAAGATTCATCTGTTACCCTACCCAACATGGCTCCCCAAGTGTGGGACTTCTAGGATCAAGGGGACTCTAAACAGGTTAAGTTTAATGTTAGGGTTAGTGTTAGGACTAGCATTAGACCTAGTGTTAAGGTAAGAGTTAGTTTTGTTTTCAAATTTCTATGATACTGTGCAGGATTCATCTTTTTCATATTTTGACTATACTCCAAATGTTTGGGCATTCTACCTAAACGGTTTGCTTTCAGGAACAGTTACATTTTCATGTTTCTCTTTTTTTTGCCCTCTAGGAATGAATGGAAATGAAGCTGGAAATCAAACAGGGTTTGGGCTAGCTGCTTGAAACTTCACACACTCCATCAATTTTCCATGGGCATAATCTGGTGTTTGCCATGGAAGTAGCCTAAGATGAATTAGAAAGTAACAGCTTTATCCTTGATTGCTTTAGGAGCAAACAGAATACAGATGTACTGAAAGAGCTTCAAATTTTTTTGGTTGAAGTAATTTGATACTGTTCAGGATTCACCCTTGATCTAGCCTTAGTAGGCTCCCCTAGTTTGGGCCTTCAAGGTTCAATGGTTCAGTGTCTGGAACAGTTTGAATGTTTAGGTTTCACTTCATTATGGCCTATAGGTGTGAATGGCAAAGAAGCTGTAAATCTAACGAAGCTGTAAATCTAACATGATTGGTGCTAGCTTCATGAAACTTCACACACTCAATCAGCTCTCTGTGGGCACTCTTTGGTTATTCTTTGAGAAAGTACCTTAAGCTGAAGCATGAAAAACAATTTATCCATGAGCACTTTAAGAAAAAAACAGGGTAATATGAATATACTGAAATACCTCCCCCAATTTTTCATCAAGTTTCTTTGATACTGCACAAGATTCTTCTGTTAAGTTGCACTGCTAGGCTCCCCAATTTGGGACTTCTATGATCATAGGTACTATAAACAGGTGAGAATTAAGTTAGGGTTGGGTTGGATCTAGTGTTACAGTTAGAGTGAGTTTTGTTCAAATTCATTTGATACTTGGCATAATTCGTCTTTTACTTAGCCTTGCTATTTTCCCCAAGTTTGGGCCTTATCCCTTCAATGGTTTGCTGTCAGGAACAGTTTGTATTTTAAAGTTTCCTTCATTTTGATCTATATGGGTAAATAGAAATGGAACTTGAAATCAAACAGGGTTGGTTCTCATTGCTTAAAACTGCACACGCTTAATCAGTTTTCTGTGGGCACTCTGGTTTTTTCCTTGTGAAAGTTTCCCAAAGCTTAAGCATGCAAAAAAATCTTTATCTGAAAGTACTGTAGGAGACAACAGGTAAATATACATGTACTGAACTACCTCCCCTAATTATTTTGTCAGATTTCTTTGATACTGTGCAGGATGCATCTGTTAGCTTGCCCCACTAGGCTCCTTATCTTTGAGACTTCTATGATCAAATGTTCTCTAAACAGGTTAGGTTAGAGATAGGTCAAGTGTTAGGGTTAGAGTTTTTCTTGTTCATATTTGTTTGATACTGGGCAGGATATATTTTTACCTAGACTTACTATGTTCTCCAGATTTCAGCCTTCTCAGTTCAATTCTTTGCTGATAGGAACAATTTGTATTTTACTGTTTCACTTCATTTTGACCTACATGAGTAAATATCATGTGGCTAGAAATCAAACAAGGTTGGTGCTAACTGCTTGAAACTTCATGCACTCAATCTGTTCTCTGTGGGCACTCTCTGGTTTGTTCCTAGTGAAATTAGTAATAAGCTGAAGCATGCCATACAAATTTATCTGAGAACACTTTAGGAGAAAACAGGGAAATATGCATGTACTGAAATAGCTCCCCCAATTATTTTGTTAGATTTCTTTGAAAATGCTTATGATTCATCTGTAAGCTTGCCCCACTAGAATCCCCAATTTCAAAATTTCTATCATCAAAGTTTCTCTAAACAGATTAGGTTTGGGGTTAGACTTAGTGTTAGGTCTAGGTTTAGACCTGGTGTTAGGGTTAGAGGTAGTTTTTTTTTTTTCAATTTCTATGATACTGGTCAGGATTCACCTTTTTCCTATGTTGACTATACTCCAAATGTTTAGACCTCCAACATTAAAGGGTTTTCTCTCAGGAACAATTTTGATTTTCATGTTTCTCTTCTTTTTGCCCTATAGGGGTGAATGGAAATGAAGCTGGAAATCAAACAGGGTTTGTGCTAGCTGCTTAAAACTTCACACACTCAATAGGTTAACAGTGAGCATTCTCTGGTTTGTTTCCTGTGAAGTATCCCTAAGCTGAAGTAGAAAGAAACAGCTCTATCTCTGAGTACTTTAGGAGCAAGCAAAATACTCATGTACTGAAAGAGAGTCAATTTTTTTTTCCGTCAGATTACTTTGATACTGTACAGGATTCACATTTGACCAACCTTAGCAGGCTTCCCAAGTTTGGGCCTTCAAGGTTCAATGGATCAGTGTAAGGAACAGTTTGAATTTTTAGTTTTCACTACATTATGGCCTATAGGTGTGAATGTAAATGGAGCTGGAAATCAAACAGGGTTGGTGCTATCTGCATGAAACTTCACACACTCATTCACTTCACTGTGGGCATGCTCTGGTTTGTTCCTTGTGAAAGTACCTTAAGCTCAAGCATGAAAAAACAATTTATCCATGAGCACTTTAAGAGAAAACAGGGGAAATAGGTATGCACTGAAACACCTTCCCCAATTATTGGTCAGAATTTTTGATACTGGACAGGATTCTTCTGTTACCTTTACCTACTAGGCACCACAAGTTTGGTACTTTTATAATCAAGCTCTATAATCAGGAAATGCTTAGTTTTAGGATTAGGTTTAGGACTACAGTTAGAACTAATGTTCGGGTTAGAATTAGTTTTGTTCAAATTTTTTTGATACTGATCAGGATTCATCTTTTACATAGAATTACCATGTTTCCCAGTTTGGGCCTTCTCAGTTCAAGGTTCGCTGTCAGGAACAGTTTGTGTTTTAAGGTTTTACTTCCTCTTAACTTCTATGGGTTATGGTTAGGTTTAGGGCAATTGCTTGGTTTTGTTTTAAGGCTAGGGCTAGGGTTAGGGCTAGATTTTGAATTAGTGTTAGGGTTAGGGATAGTGTTAGGGTGAGGTTTAGGCTTAGGGTTAGGGTTAGATTTAGAGTTAGGGTTAGATCCAGTGTTAGAATTAGGGCTAGTGTTAGTATTACGGTAAGGGATAGGGTTAGAACTAGGGAAATGGCTAGGGCGAGAGTTAGATTTAGATTTACGATTAGGCTCAGGGTTAGGGTTAGGGTTAAAGCTAAAATAGGGCTAGGATTAGGGCTAAGGTTAGTGTTAGGGTTAGGCCTAGGGGTAGGGCTAGGTTTAGGTTTAGCATTGGGTTCAGGATTAAGTTTAGGGGAATGGGTGGGGTTATAGCTAGCTTTAGGGCTAGGGTGAAGTTAGCATTAGGTTTAGTGCTAGGGTTAGTGTTTAGGTTAGGATTAAGGCTAGGTATAGGGCTAGGGTTTCTGTTATGTTCAGGGCTAGAACTAGGCGAGGGCTAGTGTCAAGTCTAGCATTATGATTAGGATAGTTTTAGGGTTAGGTTATTGCTAGGTCTAGTGTCAGAGCTGTGTTTAGGGTAAAAGTCAGGTTTAGATTTAGGGGTATTATTAGGGTTAGGGTCAGGGTTAGCATTTGTTTTAGGTCAAAGTTTAGATTTAGGGCTTGAATTAGTATTAGCTTTAGGCTTAGGGTTAGGGCAATGGATAGGGTTAGGTTTAGGTTTCAGTTAAAGTTTAGGGTAATGGATGGGTTAGGTTTTGCAATAGGGTTAATGTTAGCATTAGATTAGGGTTATGTTTAGTATAATGAATAGATTTATAGCTAGGGTTAGGGCTAGGTTATGGTTTGGATTAAGTCTAAACTTAGAGTTAGGTTTAGGAATAGGAATAAGGTTTGGTTTATGGTAATTGTTAGTTTTAGGGCTAGGTTTATGGTTAGGTTATGTAAGGGTTAGTGTTTGAGCTAGGGTAATGTCTAGGGCGAGGGTTAGATTTACATTCAGGTCTAGGGATATGTTTATGGTTAGGGTTTGTTTTAGGGTTAGGGTTATGGCTAGAGTTTTCATTACAGTTAGGGTTAGGTTTAGGGTAATCTATAATGTTAGATTTAGGGTTAAGGTTAGGGTTTGGTTTAGGGTATGGATTAGGACTAGTTTTAGGATTAGGTTTAGTGTAAGGCTTAATGTGTCTGCTAGGGTTAGGGCTAAGGTGAGATTTAGGTTTATGGTTAGGTCTTGGGATACATTTATGTTTAGGGTTAGGTTTAGTATAGGGATAGGGTTATAATTAGGGTTAGGGTTAGGGTTAGGGTAATTGACAGGTTTAGAACTCAATTTTGAGCTAGGATTAAGGTTAGGATAAGAGCTAGGGTTTGGATTATGGTTTAAGATAGGGCTATGATAATGTTTAGGGTAAGGGTTTGGCTATTAGCTAGGGTTAGGTCTAAGGCAAGTGTTAGGGTTAGTGTTAGGGATAGGGTTAGGGTTAGGGTTACGTTTAGGGCTAAGTTTATGCCTAGGATTATGGCTAGGTTTTGTGTTAGGTTTAGGGCTAGGGTTAGGACTATGGTTAGGGTTAGGGCTACTGTTAGGATTAAGATTAGTGTTAAAATAGTGTTAGGTCTAGGGTTATGTTTAGTGCTAGTATTAGGGTTAGGGTTCTGGCTTGGTCTAGTGTTAGGACTAGGTTTTGGGTTAGGGTCAGGTTTAGAGATAGATTAATGTTAGGGTCAGGGTCAATATTCCAGATAGGATTAGGGTAAGGTTTAGAGCCAGAATTAGAACTAGTGTCTAGGGGTAGGGTAAGTGTTTAGTTTAGGTTAAGTAAAGGTTTTTGTTAGGGATAGAACTAGGATTTTGTTTAGGTCTAGGGCTAGAATTATAGCTATATTTAAGATTAGTTTTGGGTCTAGATCTAGTGTTAGGGTCAGGTATAGTAATAGGCTTACCGGTACAGCTAGTGTTAGGGTTTGGTTTAGGGTTAGGGCCAGGTTTAGGCTTAGGGTTACTGTTAGGATCAAAATAAGGGTCAGGGTTAGGGTTAGAACTAGAATGAGGGCTAGGGTTAGGACTAGTAATACTGTTAGTGTTTAAGTTAGGCTAAGTATTAGGGTTAGAACTAGGTTTAGCATTTGGTTTAGGGTTTGGCTTACGGTAAGGGATAGGGTTAGAGCTTGGGTTAGGCCTCGAGTTATGGTAAGGTTTCAGGCTAGTTAGGGTTAATAGTAGGGTTTAAACTAGGGTTAGGACTAGAATTAAGGGTAATATTTGTGTTAGGGTTAGAGCTAGGGTTATGCCAATGACTAATGTATAAACTAGGGTTGCAATTAGTGCTAGTTTTATGGTTAGGGTTAAGGCTAGGTTTGGTGTTAGGGTTGATTTAAGGTTAGGGTAATGTTTAGAGCTAGGATTAGTGTTAGGATCAGTTTCAGGTTCAGGGTTATAGTTAGAATTAGGGTTAGGGCTAGGTGTAGGTTTATAGTTTGCATTAGGTTAAGGGTTAGACTTAGGGATATGGCTTGGTTTTGTTTTAAGGCTAGGGCTAGGGTTAAGGCAAGTTTTAGGATTAGCATTATTATTAGGGCTTGTGTTAGGGTTTGATTTAGGATTATGATTATTGTTAAATTTAGAGTTATGTTTAAATTTAGAGTTTGGTTTAGATCCAGGCTTGGGATAGGGCTAAGGTTAGAACTAGTGATAGGGCTAGGGCAAGAATTAGAGTTACTCTTAAGGCTAAGTTTAGGGTTAGGATAGGACTAAATTACAGTTAGGACAAGGGTTATGGTTAGGTTTAAGATTATGGTTAGGTTTAGGATTATGGTTTTGTTTAGGATAAGGGATGGGGTTATAGCTAGGTTTAGGGCTAGGAGCTAGGTTAGAATTAGGGTTAAACCTCGGGTTATGGTTAGGGTTAAGACTAAGGCTAGGTTTAGGGCTAGGATTAGTGCTAGGGCTAATTTCAGGTGCAGCTTTACAGTTAAAGATAGTTTAGGGTTAAGTTTGATGTAGTGTAAGTGTTAGTAGTTTAGGGTTAGGTTTAGAGCCATGGGTAATGTTTGTGTCAGGGTCGTGATTAGTGTTTGGGATAAGTTCAGGTTTAAATTTAGGCTTGAATTAGCATAGGTTTAGGATTAGGGTAATGATATAGTTAGGTTTATGTTTCAAGTTAGGTTTAGGGTAATGGATAGGGTTAGGACTAGAGATATGATAAGGTTTAGGCATAGGGTTAGCATTAGCGTTAGGATTATGGTAAGGGTAATGGATAGGGTTAGAGCTAGGTTTAGAGCTAAGGTTATGGTTATTATTAGTGCTCGGTTTAGGGTTAGGGTTAATGCTCAGTTTAGGGCTCGAATTAGGCTAGGTTTTGGGTTAAGTTAGGGCTAGGGTTAGGGTTATGGCTAATGTAAGTACTAGGGTTACAATTAGGACTAGTTTTAGAGTTAGGGTTTGGTTTAGGGCTAGGTCTAGTGTTATGTTTAGGGTTTTAATTAGGGTGATGTTTAAAGCTATGGTTAGTGTTAGCATCAGAATCAGGTTTAGGGTTAGTTTTAGGGTTCTGGTTAAAACTAGAATTAGGGCTAGGTTTAGGGTTAGGGTTTGGTTTAGGTTAAAGATTACGGTTAGGGATATGGCTTGGTTTTGTATTAGGGATTGGCCTAGAGTTAGGGCTACTTTAAGGTGTAGCATTAGGGTTAGGGCTAGGGTTAATGATAGGGTTAGGCTTAGGCTTTGCATAAGAGTTAGATTTAGAGTTTAGTTTAGATCCATGGTTAGGGCTAGGGCTAAGGGTTAGGCCTAGAATTAGGGCTAGGTTTAGAATTCCAGTAAGGGATAGGGTTAGAAATAATTTTAGGGCTAGAGAGAGAGAGAGAGTTAGACTTAGTTTTAGGGCTAGGGTTAGGGTTCAGGTTAGGGATAGGGCTAAGTTAGGTCTACGATTAGGGATGGGGTTGGTTTTATGCTAGGCCTAGTTTTAAGGTTAGGGTTATGATTAAGATCATGTTTAGTGATAATATGGGCTAGGGTTTGTATCCAGGTTAGTGCTAGGATTATATCTAGGGCTAATGTCAGGTCTAGGGTTATGGTTATGGATAGTTTTAGGGTTAAGTTTTGGCTAGGTCTAATGTAAGGATTAGGCTTAGGGTAAGGGTCAGGTTAGAGCTAGGTGAATTATAGGGATCTGAGTCATGGTTAGGGTGTCTTTTAGGTTTTAGTTTAGGTTTAGGGCTCAAATCAGCATTAGGTTTACGATTAGGGTAATGATAGGGTTAGATTTAGGGTTCAGGTGAGGTTTAAGGTAATTGATAGGGTTAGGGTTAGTGACAGGTTTAGCGTTAGGCCTAGGGTTAGCATTAGGGAAAGGGTTATGAATAGGGTAATGGGTACAGTTAGAGCTACTTTTATAGCTCGACTTATGGTTAGGATTAGGTCTAAAGTTAGTATAAGGTTATGTATGGGTTAGAACTAGGGTTAGGGTTAGTGTTATGTTTAGTATAAGAGTTAGGTTCTGAGCTATAATTAGGGTTAGAGCAAGGGTTAGGTTCAGGGTTATGTTTAGGGATAGAATTACGTATGTTTAGGGTTAGGGTTAGGGTTAGGGGAATGGTTATAATTAAGTTTAGGGTTAGGGTAATAAATACAGCTAGATGTATGTTTAGGGTTAGGGACAGGGCTAGATTTAAGTTTAGGGTTAGGATTAGGTCTATTATGATTAGGTTTATGGTAAGGGTTAGGGTTTTATCTATGGTTAGGGCTATAGCGAGTATTAGTTTTGGGTTAGATCTAGGGTTAGTTTTTTAGGATTAGGATTAGGATTAGGATTAGGTTAGGGTTAGGATTATGGTTAGTGTTAAGACTGGGGTTACAATTAGGTTTAGGGTTATGGTTAGGGTAATGGGTAGGTTTAGAGCTAGGGTTAGGGCTAGGGTTACTGTTAGAATTAGGACTAGGTTTAATGTTAGATTCAGGGATAGTTCTAGGTTTATGTTTATTGTAATGGTTCAGTTTTGATCTAGGGTTAGGACTAATGCAAAGGTTAGGTTTTGGTTAGGGCTATGGTTAGGGTTAGGGTTAAGGTTAGGGTTATTCTTAGGGCTAGGTTAAGGCCTAGGATTAGCTCTAGTTTATGTGTTAGGTTTAGGCCTAGGTTTAAAGCTATGCATAATAAAAGAAGTAGAATTATGATTAAGGATAGTTTTAAGGTTAGGGTTATGGCAAGATCTAGTGTTAGGTTTGGATTTTCAGTCAGGGTCAGGTTTAGAAATAGGTTTACTTTTAAAGGCAGAGTCAGTGTTTTGGTTAGAGTTCAAGTAAGGGTTACAGCCAGAATTAGGAGTAGGTTTAGGTCTAGGGGTAGGGTTAGTGTTTGTGTTAGGATAAGGCTTATTGTTAGGCCTAGGACTAGGTTTTTGTTTAGGTCTAGGGCTAGAGATAAGGCTAGATTTAGGATTAGGTTTAGGTCCAGGGCTAGTGTTAGGTTTTAGTCTAGTGTTAGGGTTAGGTTTAGAACTAGGGTTTGTGTTAGGGTGAGGATAAAGGTCAGGGTTAGTGTTAGGGTGTGGGATAGGATTAGAGCTAGAATGAGGGCTAGTTTCAGGACTATTAATAAGGTTAAGATTTTGGTTAGCCAAAGGATTAGGCATAGGTCTAGGGCTACCATTAGGGTTAAGGTTATTCATAGTGTAAGGGATAACCTTAGAGCTAGGTTTAGGGCTAGAGTTAGGGTTAGGTTAAATCTAGGTTTAGGGCTAGGATTAGGGCTAGTTTTGGGGTTAGGGTTAGGGCTAATGATAGGGCAATGGCTATTGTAAGAACTAGGGTTACAATGAGGGTTAGTTTCAGGGTTAGGGTTAGGGGTAGGTCTAGTGTTAGGTTTAGGTTTAAGGTTAGGGTGATATTTAGAGCTAGGGTTAGTGTTAGGATATGAATCAGGGTCAGAGTTAGGGTTAGGACTCGAATTAGGAATAGGTTTTCTTTTAAGTTTCAGTTTAAAGTTAGGAGGGTGTTTAGAGCTAGGGTGAGTGTTAGGATATGAGTCAGGGTCAGCGTTAGACTTAAGGTTAGGGTTAGGACTCGAATTAAGTCTATGGTTAGGTCTAAGTGTAGTATTAAGGTTTGGTTTAAGTTAAGGCTTATGATTAGGGCTATTGCTCAATTTATTTTACTGCTAGGGTTAGGATTAGGGCTACTTTTACCATTAGCATTAGTGCTGGGCTAGTTTTAGTGTTTGGTTTAGGCTTACAGTTATGGTTATATTTCGAGTTAGGGTTAGATCTAGATTTAGGGCTAAGACTAAGGATAGGGCAAGGGTTAGGGCTAGGGTTAGGGTTATGGTAATGGATAAGCTTAGAACAAGGGATAGGGATAGTGTGAGAGTTAGAGTTCATCTTAGGGCTAGGGTTAGGGTTAGGTTTATGTATAAGTTAGCGGTATGGCCAGTGTTAGGGTTTGCTCTAGATTTAGTGTCAGTTTTAGACCTTGGGTTTGTGTTAGAGTCAGAAGAAATGTCAGGGTTAGCAAAAAGGTTTGCAGTAGGATTAGAGCTATAATGAGGGCTAGAGTCAGGACTATTAGTAGGGTTAGTATTTTGGTTAACCTAAGGATTAGGGATAGGTCTAGGTTTTCTATTAGGGTAGGGTTTCACTTAGGTTAAGGGATAGGTTTAGAGCTAGGGTTAGGGCTAGAGTTAGGGTAGGGTTAGGGTTTAAGTTAGGTTTAGGTTTTGGATTAGGGCTAGTTTTGTGTTATGGTTAGGACTAGGGTTAGGGAAATCACTGATATAAGAACTAGGGTTACAATTACTGTTAGTTTTAGGGTTAGGGTTAGGTGTAGTTTTAGTTTTAGGGTTAAGTTTAAGCTTAGGGTGATATTTAGAGCTATGGTTAGTTTTAGGATATGAGTCAGGGTTCAGGTCAGGAATCAAATAAGGGCTAGGGCTACTGTTAAGTTTTGGTTTAAGTTTAGGATGGCGTTTCAAGCTAGGGTGAGTTTAGCATATGAGTCAGTGTCAGCTATACTTTTAAGTCTAGGGTTATGACTTGAATTAAGGCTATAGTTAGGTCTAGGTATAGTGTTAGGGTTTAGTTTAAGTTAGGTTTATGGTTAGGGCTATTGTTCAGTTTTGTTTTACTTCTAGTGGTAGGGTTAGGGCTAGTTTTATGATTAGTGTTAGGATTAGGTTTAGTGTTAGTGTGAGGTTTAGGCTGAGGATTAGGGCTAGGACTAAGGATTGGGCAAGAGTTAGGGCTAGCATTAGGGTTATGGTAAGGGCTAGGATTAGAACTAGTGATAGGGCTAGTGTGAGAATTATTGTTAGTCTTAGGGCTAAGGTTAGGGTTAAGGTTAGGGATAGTGCTAAATTAGGGCTAGAATTAGGTCTATGGTTAGTGTTCAGGTTTAGCATAGAATTAGGGTTAGATTTAGGACTTAGTTTTGGGTAACCTAGGTTAGTTTTAGAGGTAGGGTGATGTTTAGAATACGGGTTAGGATTGGGGTTAGGATTAAGGCTAGGTTTAGGGCTAGAATTAGGACTAGGGTTTGTTTCAGGATTAGGGCTAAGATTAGAATTATGGCTAATATCAAGCCTAAAATTATGTTTAAAGATAGTTTTAGGGTTAGGTTTATGGGTACATCTAGTGTAAGATTTAAGTTTAGGGTTAGGTCAGGTTTAGGGCTAGGGGTATTATTAAAGTGAAGGTCTCGGTTAGGGTTTGGAATAGATTAAGGCTTAAAGTTAAAGATTGAATTAGCATTAGGGTAAGTGTTTGGGTAATGATAGGCTTATAATTAGAGTTCACCTTAGGTTTAGGGAAATGGATAGGAATAGGATTAGAGATAGGGTTAGGGTTATGCCTAGGGTTAGCATTAGGGTTAGGGTTGTTTTTATGATAATGTATGGGGTTACGGCTAGGGTTATGTTTATGATCAGGGCTAGGGCTAGAGTTAGGGTTACGGTTAGTGTTAAAGCTCAGGTTAGGGCTTGGATTAGAGCTAATATTTGGGTTAAGTTAGTGCTAGCATTAGGATTACATCGAATGTAAGTACAAGGGTTACAATTAGGGCTATTTTTAGGGTTAAGATTAGGGCTAGGTTTAGTGTTAGGGTTAGTGTTAGGATTAGGATGATATTTAGAGCTAGGATTAGTTTTAGTGTCAGAGTCAGTGACAGGGTTAGTTTTAGGGTTCGGCTTAAAACTCAAATTAAATCTAGGGTTAGGGGTAGGTGTATGGTTAGCATTTGGTTTAGTTTAATGGTTAGGGATAGAGCTTATGGCTCGGTTTTGTTTTAGGGCTAGGGCTAGGATTAGGGCTAGTTTTAGGATTAGTGTTAGGTTAGGGCTAGTGTTAGGGTTAAGCTTAGGCTTTTGTTTAGGGTTAGATTTAGAGATAGATTATGATCTACGGTTAGTGCTTGAGCTATGGATAGGGCAAGAGTTAGGAGTAAGTTTCGGGCTAGGGTTAGGATTACGTTAAGTGATAGGTTTAGAACTAGTGATAGGGCTAGTGTGAAAGTTAGATTTATTCTTAGATCTAGGGTTAGGTTTAGGTTTAAAGATAGGGTGAAATTAGGGCTAAGATTAGGGCTAGGGTTACTATTGGGGTTAGACCTAGGGTTAGGATTAATCTAGGTTTATGGCTAGGATAAGGGCTGAGATTTTTGTTAGGGTTATGGCTAGGATTGGGGCTAGGGCTAATGTCAGGTGTGGGGTTAAGGTTGAGTAGAGGACAGTTTTAGGATTAGGTTTATGCTAGGTCTAGTGTAAGGGTTAGGTTTAGGGTTAAGGGTCAGGTTTAGGGCTAGGGGAATTATTAGAGTCAGGATCAGGTTAGAGTTTGGTTGAGGTTAGGGTTTATGGTTAGGGCTCAAATAAGCATTAGGGTCAGGGTTAGGGTAATGATTGGTTTTTGTTTAGGGTTTATGTAAGGTTTAAGGTTATTGATAGGGTTAGGTTCAGTGATAGGGTAAGTGTTAGGCCTAGGGTTAGCATTAGGGTAAGGATAATGTTTAGGATAATGGATAGGGTTAGAGTTAAGTTTAGGGCTGTGGTTATGGTCAGGAATAGGTCTTGAGTTAGGGTTAGGGTTTGGTTTAGAACTAGGGTTAGTGTTACGGTTATGTTTAGCATAAGGGTTAGATTTTGAGCTAGGGTTAGGGCTAGGGCAAGGGTTAGGTTTAGAGTTAGGTCTAGGGATAAGGTTAGAATATAGTTAGGGTTGGGTTTCGGGTAGCATCATCATTAGGGGTAGGGTTAGTGTTAGAGTAATGGATATGGTTAGATGTAGGCATAGGGTTATTGGTAGTTTTAGATTGAGGTTTAGGTTTAGGTTTAAGAGCTGTGGTTATGTTTAGGTTTATGGTAAGGGTTAGGGTGTGAGCTAGAGTTAGGTCTATGGCAAGTGTGAGGTTTAGGGTTAGGTCTAGTGTTAGTTTTCTGGTTAGGTTTAGGGTTAGGGTTAGGCCTAGGGTTATTAATAGGTTTAGGGTTAGTTTTAGGGTAATGGGTAGGTTTAGAGCTAGGTTTAGGGCTAGGGTTATGTTTAGGATTAGGGCTAGTGTTAGGGGTATATTTAGAGATAGGTGTTGGCTTACTTTTAGGATTAGGGTTAGGCTTTGAGCTAGGGTTAGGACTAAATAAGTGTTAGGTTACATTTAGGGTTATGCTTAGGCCTAGGATTAGCTCTAGGTTTTGTGTTAGGTTTAGCCTCTGGTTAGGGCTGTGAGTAATGTAAGAGCTAGTGTTATGATTAGGGCTAGTTTTAGGGTTAGGATGTTGGCTAGGTCCAGTGTTAGGTTTAGATTTTTGGTTAGGGTCAGGTTTAGAGGTAGGTTTACTCTTAAAGGCAGGGTCAGTGTTTGGGTTAGAGTTAGAGTTAGGGTAAAGCCAGAATTAGAACTAGGTTTAGGTTTAGGGGTAGGGTTAGTGTTTGTGTTACGTTAAGTGTTAGTTTAAGGGCTAGGGATGGGTTTTTTGTTTAGGTCTAGGGCTAGAGTTAAGGCTAGATTTAGGATTTTGTTATGTCTAGGGCTATTGTTAGGATTTGGTCTAGGGTTAGGGCCAGGTTTAGACCTAGGATTAGTTTTAGGGTCACAATAATGGTAAGGGTTAACATTAGGGTTTGTAATAGGTGTAGAGCTGGAGTGAGTTTAGGGTTATGACTATTATTAGGGTTAGGGTTTTGGTTTGATTAAGGATTAGGGATAGCTCTAGGGTTACCATAGGATTAGGGTTTCTATTTGGGTAAGGGATATTTTTTAGAGCTAATGTTAGGACTAGAGTTAGGTTTAGGGTTATGGTTAAATCTAGATTTAGGGCTCATATTAGGGTAAATTTTTGGTTAGGGCTAGGGCTAATGTAATGGCAATGGATAATTTAAGAACTAGGTTTACAATTAGGGTTAGGGTAGGGGTAGGTCTAGTGTTAGGGTTAGATTTAATGTTAGGGTGATATTTATATCTAGGTAAGTATTAGGATATGATTCAGAGACAGTGTTAGTTTTAGGATTAGGGTTAGGACTCAAATAAGGGCTAGGATTACTTTTAGGGTTCAGTTTAAGGAGAGGGCGGTCTTTAGAGCTAGGGAGACTGTTAGGATATGAGTCAGCATCAGGGTTAGTTTTGAGGTTAGGATTATGACTAGATTTAAGGCTAGGGTTACTGTTAGGGTTTGGTTTAAGTTTAGGGTGGTGTTTAGACCTAGGGTGAGTGTTAGGAAATGATGTGTGGTCAGGGTTAGATTAAGGTTATGATTAGGACTTGAATTAGAGCTAGGGTTAGGTCCAGGTGTAGTGTTAGGGTTTGGTTTAAGTAAAGGTTTAAGGTTAGGAGTATTGCTCAGTATTTTTTGGTTAGAAATATTGAGAAAGAGAGAGAGATAATTATTTAATATTTTTATTTATTTTTTTTAGTTTTAAGTGGACACAATATCTTTTTTTAAATTGTATTTTTATTGTTGCTGATGATCGAACCCAGCACCCCACACATGCCAGGAGAATGTGCTACCGCTTGAGCCACATCCTCTGCCTCTATTGCTCAGTTTTGCTTTATTCCTAGGTTATATAATTAGTCTTAGGGTTAGTGCTAGTGTTTTTGTTAGGGTTAGGCTTTGGGTTATGTTAAGACTTGGAGTTAGGGTTAGATCTATTTTTAGGGCTAGGTCTAAGGATACGGCAACTGTTATGGCTAGGTTTAGGGTTATGGTAAATGATAGGGATAGAACTAGGGATAAGGCTAGGGTGAGTGTTATAGTTAGTCTTAAGGCTAGGGTTATGGTTAGTTTTAGGGATAGGGCTAAATCAGGGCAAGGGTTAGTACTAGGGTTAGTGTTCAGCTTAGGCCTAGCATTAGGGTAAGGAATGTGTTATAGCTAGGTTTAGAGGAATAGTGAGGGTTATAATTAGGATTAGTGCTACGGTTAGTGTTAGGGTTATGATTAAGGCTAGGTTTAGGGCTAGGTTGAGGGCTAGGGTTTGTTGTAGAGTTAGGTCTAAAATTAGGGCTAGGGATAATGTCAGGTCCAGTGTTACAGATAGGAGTAGATTTAGGATTAGGTCTATGTCTTAGTCTAGTGTAAGTGTTAAGTTTAGGGTAAGGGTCAGTTTTAGAGCTAGGGGTATTTTTAGGTTCAGGATCAGGGTTACAATTTGTATTAGGTTACGATTTAGGGATAGGGCTCAAATGAGCATTAGGGTTAGAATTAGATTTAAGGTAATGAATAGGGTTAGATTTAGGGTTCAGGGAAGGTTTAGGGTAATGGAAAGATGTAGGGTTTGCAATAGGGTTAGGGTTAGGCCTAGGGTAAGCATTAGTAATAGGGTTATCATAAGGGTAATGTATAGGGTTAGGGCTAGGGTTAGGGTTATTGTTAGGGATAAGGCTAGGGTTATGTTTAAGCCAAAGGTTAGGCTTTGAACTATGGTTAGGTCTAAGGTGAGGTTTAGGCTTAGGGTTAGGGATAGGTTTAGAGTTAGGGTTATGCTTATGGTAGGTTTAGGCCTTGGATTAGGGCTAAGTCTTGTGTTAGTTTTAGGTCTAGGTTTAGTTCTATGGGTAATGTAAGATCCAGGTTCTAATTAGGGCTTTTTTAGGGTTAGGGTTAGGGCTGGGTCTAGTGTTAGGTTTAGATTTTGGTTTAGAGTCAGTTTTAGAGCTAGGTTTGGTGTTAGTCAGTGTCAGTGTTCAGATTAGAGTTAGGGTGAAAGCCAGAATCATGAGTAGGGTTGGGTCTAGGGGTAGTGTTATTGTTTGGTTTAGGTTAAGGGTTATTGTTAGGGCTAGGGCTAAGTTTTTGTTTAGGTCTAGGGGTAGAGTTATCACTAGATTTAGGATTAGGTTTATGTCTAGGGGTAGTGTTAAGGTTAGGTTTAGGTAAAAGTTTACTGGTAGGACTAGTTTCAGGGTTCAGTTTAGGGTTATGGTCAGGTTTAGACCCATAATTAGTGTTATTGTCAGAATAAGGGTGAAGGTTAGGGTTAGGTTTTGAGTTAAATTTAGAGCTAGAATGAGAGCTAGGGTTTGGACTAGTAATAGGGTTAGTGTTTGATTTAGACTAAGGGTTACGATTAGGACTAGTGTTAACATTATGAATAGGGTTTGGCTTAGGATAAGGGATAGGGTTACAGGTAGGCTTAGAGCTAGGGTTAGGCTTGGGCCTAGGGCTAGGGTTAGGGTTAAATCTAGTTTTAGGGCTCAGATTAGGGCTATTTTTGTTTTGGAGTTCAGGCTAGGGTTAGGAATGCAGCTAATGTAAGAACTAGGGTTATAATTAGGGTTAGTTTTAGGGTTAGGGTTTGGTCTAGGAATGGTGATAGCATTTGCTTTATGGTTAGGGTAGTATATAGAACTAGGGTTAGTGTTTGGATTTGAGTCAGGGTAAAGACTGGTTTTAGTCTTAAGACTTGAATTTGAGCTAGGGTTTTGGCTAGTTGTAGGGTTAGGGTTTGGTTTAGGTTAGGTTTAGGGTTAAGGTAATGGCTCGGTTTTGTTTTAGGGCTAGGGCTAGGGTTAGTGTTAGTTTTATGATTAGCGACAGTGTTCAGCTAGTGGTAGGGTGAGGTTTAGGCTTAAGGTTAGGTTTAGATTTTGGGTTACGGTTAGGTCTAGGGTTAGGGATAAGGTTAGTTCTAGTGTTGGGGTTATGGTAATGGACAGGTTTAGAAATAAAAATAGGGCTAAATTGAGAGTTAGAGTTATTCTTAGGGCTAGAGTTAGGGATTTGCTTAGGGTTAGGGCTAAATTAGGGCTAGATTAGCTCTAGGTTTAGTGTTAGGGTTTGGTACATGGTTAGGGCTAGAATTAGGGTTAGTGTTAGTGTTAGGGTTATGGTTAGTTTTAGGAGAAGGGATGAGATTATGGCTAGGTTCAAGGCTAGGGCGAAGGTTAAATTTAGCTATAGGCATAGGGTGAGTGTTCAGGTTAGAATTAAATCTAGGTTTAGGACTAGGATGATGGGTAGGGTTTGTGTTAGGTTTAGAGATAGGTTTAGGGCTAAGGCTAATGTCACTTCTAGGGTTATGGTTAGGAATAGTGTTAACTTTAGTTTTATGGTAAGGTCTAGTGGAAAGTTAGGTTTAGGGTAAAGGTAAGGTTTAGAGCTCGGTGTATTATTATGGTAAGAGTCCAGTTTAGGGTTTAGTTTAGGATAAAGTTTAGGGTAATGGCTCAAATTAACATTAGGGTTAGGGTTAAAGTAATGGACAGTGTTAGGTTTAGGGTTCAGGTTAGGTTTAGAGTAATAGGTAGGGTTAGTGTTAGCGATATGATTAGGGTTAGGCCTAGGGTTATCATTTGGGTTAGGTTTATGCTTAGGGTAAAGGATAGGGTTAGTGCTAGTGTTAGGACTTGTGTTAATGTTAGGATTTTGGATAGGTTTAGAGATAGGCCTAGGGATATTGTTAGTGTTACGTTTGGCAGAAGTGTTGGGGTTTTAGCTAGAGTTATGGCTATGGTGAGGGTTAGGTTTAGAGTCAGGGCTATGGTTAGGGTTAAGGTTAGGGTTATGGTTTAGGATAGCATTAGGGTTAGGGTTTTGTTTAAGGTAATGAATATAGTTTGTGCTAGGATTTGTTCTATGGTTACAGTTAGAATTAGGGCTAAGTTTAGGGTTAGGTTGAAGGTTAGGGCTATTGTTATGTTTAGGGTAAGGATTAGAGTTTGAGTAGGGTTAGGGCTAGGGACAGTGTTAAGGTTAAGGATAGTGTTAGGGATAGGGTTAAGTTTACACTTAGGTCTAGGTTTATGGCTAGGATTAGGGCCAAGTTGTGTGTGAGGTTTAGGGCTAGTGTTAGGTGTATGGGTAATGTAAGAGCTAGGGTTATGGTTATGGGTATATTTTGGGTTTGCCAAGTGTTAGGGTTAGTTTTTCAGTTAGGATAAAGTTTAGGGCTAGGGTTTGTGTTACGGTAAATGTCTAGGGTTAAGTCTACGGTTTCCGTTAGGGAGAGATTTAGGGTTATGTTTATGGTTAGGTCTAGTGTAAAGGTTAGATTTAAGGTAAGAGTCAAGTTTAGAGCTAGATGTATTATTAAGGTCAGGGTATGGCTTACGGTTCAGTTTAGGTTAAGGTTTAGGTTTAGGGCTTTAATTAGTGTTAGGGTTAGAGTTAGCATTAGGGTAATGAATAGGCTTAGGATTAGGTTACAGGTTATTAGGATAATGGATAGGTTTAGGGATTGTAATAGGGTTAGGGTTAAGACTAGGTTTAGAATCAGGGTTAGGATTATTGCTAGGGTAATGGATAGGATTAGAGCAAGTTTTAGGGCTAGGGTTATGGTTAGGATTAGGGTTAGGGTTAGGGTTGTGTATAGAATTACAGATATGTTTAGGGATATGGTTAAGGTTAGGATAAGGGCTAGGGTTGGGTTAGGGTTTGGGATAGGGCTAGGGTTATGTTTAGAGTAAAGGTAAGGCTTTGAACAATGGTTAGGTCTAAGGGGAGGGTTAGGGTAAGGGTTAGGGCTAGGGTTAGTTTAGGGTTACAATTAGGGCTAGGTTTAGGCCTAGGATTATGGCTAGGTTTTGTGTTATTTTAGGCCTAGGGTTAGGGCCATGGGTAGTTAAGAGATAGTGTTATGATTAGTGCTAGTTTTAAGGTTAGGGTTATTGCTAGGTGTAGTGTTAAGAATAGGTTTTGAGTTAGGGTGAGCTTTGAAGCTAGGTTTATGTTAGGGTCAGGGTTAGTGTTCAGGTTAGAGTGAGTGTTGGGGTTTGTGACAAAATTAGGATGAGGTTTAGGTCTAGAAGTAGGGTTAGTGTTTGGGTTATGTTAAGGGTGATTGTTAAGTCTAGGGCAAGGTTGTTGTTCAGGTCTAGGTCTAGAGTTATGGCTAGATTTAGAATTAGGTTTGGGTCTAGGGCTAGTGTTAGATTTAGGTTTAGGTATAGGATTACCAGTAGGTCTAATGTTAGGGTTTGGTTTCAGGTTAGGGTCAGGTTTAGACCTATGGTTAGTGTTAGGGTCAGTATAAGTTTCAGGGTTAGGATTAGGGTTTGGGTTATGGTTAGAGGTAGAATGAGGCCTACTGTTAGGACTACTATAGGGTTAGGATTTGGGTTAGGTTATGGATTAGGGTTAGGACTAGGGTTAGCATTAGGTTTGGCTTAAGGTAACAAATAGGATAAGAGCTAGGATTAGGTAAGGGTTAGTGACTGGCTAAAGGCTAGGGTTTGTGTTAGGGTTAATGCTAGGGTTAGTGCTCGGATTAGGGCCAGGTTTTGGGTTGTGTTAGGGCTAGTGTTAGGGCAGCAGCAAATGTATGAACTAGGGTTATTATCAGGGCCACTTTTGGGGTTAGTGTTATGGCTAGTTCAAGTGTTAGGGTTAGGGTTAGTGTTAGCGTGATTTTTAGAGCTAGATTTAGTGTTAGGGTAAGGGTCAGTGTTCAGGTTCGAGTTAGCTTTATGGTTAAAGCCAGAATTATCACTAGGGTTAGGTCTAGTGGTAGGGTTAGGGTTAGTGTTAGCGTGATTTTTAGAGCTAAATTTAGTGTTAGGGTAAGGGTCAGTGTTCAGGTTCGAGTTAGCTTTATGGTTAAAGCCAGAATTATCACTAGGGTTAGGTCTAGTGGTAGGGTTAGTGTTTTGGTTAGTTTAAGGTTCATTATTAGGGCTAGGGCTAGGTTTTTGCTTAGGTTTAGGGCTAGAGATATGTCTAGATTTAGGATTAGGTTTATGGCTAGGGCTAGTGTTAGGGTTAGGTTTAGGAATAGGTTTATTTCTAGTGGCTAGTGTTACGGTTCAGTATAGGCTTAGGGTCAGGTTTAGACCTATGGCTACCATTAGGGTCAGAATAAGTGTCAGGTTTGAGTTATGGTTAGAGCTAGAATGAGGGCTAGGGTTAGGACTAGTAATAAGATTAGGGTTAGGACTAGGGTCAGAATTAGGGTTAGGATTGGCTTAGGATAAGTGATAGGGTTAGACCTAGGGTTAGGCCTACAATTAGTGTAGGGTTAAGGATAGTGTTAGGATTAGGTTTAGGGTTAAAGCTAGGGTTAGGTTTCAAATTAGGGCTAAATTTTGGTTAGAGTTAGGGCTAGATTTAGAGTTACTGCCAATGTTTGCAATAGAGGTTCAATTTGGGCTAGTTATAAGATTGGGGTTAGGACTAGGTCTAGTGTTAGGGTTTGGTTTAACATTAGAGTGATGTTTAGAGCTAGGGTTATTATTATGGTCAAAATTAAGGTCAGGGGTAGTTTTAGGGTTGGGGTTTGGACTCGAATTAGGGCTAGGGTTAGGGTTAGCTGTAGGATTAGGTTTTGGTTTAGGTTAAGCTTTAAATTTAGGGCTATGGCTTGATTTTGTTTTAGGGATAGGGCTATGATTAGGGCTAGTTTTAAGATTAGTGTTAGGTCTAGGACTAGTGTTAGGGTTAGGTTTAGTCTTAGGTTTAGAGTTAGATTTAGAGTTAGGATTAGATCTTGGGTTAGGTCTAGGGCTAAGGATATGACCAGCATTAGTTCTAGGTTTATAGCTAGGATTAGGGATATAATAAAAATAGGGTTAGAACTAGGGATAGGGCTAGGGCGAGAGTGAGAGTTAGTCTTAGGGCTAGGCTTAGGGTTTGGTTAGGTATATAGCTTAATTAGGGCTAGAAATAGGGCTAAGTTTATGTTTATGTTTAGGCCTAGGGTTAGTTTTGGGCTTATAGTTAGTTTTAGTGTAAATGATGGGATTGGAGCTAGGTTTATGGCTAGGATAAAGGTTAGAATTAGTGTTAGGGCTAGCGTTTCATTATAGTTATGATTAAGGCTAGGTTAAAGGCTAGGATGAGGGCTAGGGTTTGTGTTTTGGTTAGGGATAGGATTAGTGTTAGGGCAAATGTCAGTTCTAGATTTATGGTTAGGGATAGTTTTAGGGTTAGTTTTATGCTTATATTTAGTGTAAGGGTTAGATTTAGGGTAAGGGTCAAATTTAGAGCTAGGGGTATTATTAGGGTCAGGGTCATGTTTAGGGTTTTGTTTCGGTTACGGTTTAGGGTTAGGGCTCAAATAAGCATTAGGGTTTGTGTTAGGGTAATGATAGGGTTAGGTTTAGGGTTCAGGATATGTTTAGCATAATGGACAGGGTTATGGTTAGGCACAGAATTAGATTTAGGCCTAGAGTTATCATTAGAATTAGGGCTATAATTGATAGGGTTAAAGCTAAGTTTAGGGCTAGTTTTATGGATAGGATTAGGGCTAGGGTTAGAGTTTGAGTTAGGTGTATGGCTATGGTTTGTTTTAAAGTTAGGGCTAGGATTAGAACTATGGCAAATGTCAAGTCTATGGTTACGTTAGGAATAGTTTTAGCGTTAGGTTTATGGCTAGGTCTAGTATAAGGGTTAGATAGGGGTAGAGTCAGTGTTAGAGCTAGGTAATTATTATGGGAAGGGTCAGAGTTAGGGTTTTGCTTTGGTTAATTTTAGGATTAGGGCTCAAATTAGCATTAGATTTAGGGTTAGGGTAATGGTAGGGTTAGGGTTAGGGTTCAGGTTAGGTTTAGGTTAATGAATAAGGTTAGGGTTAGCAAGACAGTTAGGGTTAGGGTTAGGGTTACCATTAGGGTTATGGTTATGGTTAGGGTAATGGATAGGGTTAGAGCTAGTGATAAGGCTAGAATTATATTTAGGATTCTGCCTAGGATTAGGGTAAAGGTTGGGCTACTTTTGGGTTTTGGTTAGGTTTAAAACTAGGGTTAAGTCTCAAATAAGGGCTAGGATCGGGGTTTGGTTATGCCTAGTGTTAGGGCTATGGCTAATGTATTAACTCGTGTTATAATTTGTGCCAGTTTTAGGGTTAGGTTTAGGGTGATGTTTAGAGAAAGGGTTATATTTAGGGTCAGTGTCAGGGTCAGCATTAGTTTTAGTGTTAGGTTTAAGACTCGAATTAGGGCTAAAGTTAGTGCTAGGTCTAGGGTTAGGTTTTGGTTTAGGTTAAGGTTTATGGTTAGGGCTATGATTCAGTTTTGTTTTAGGGCTAGGGCTAGGGTTAAGGCTAGATTTTGGATTAACATCAGGGTTAGGGTTAGTGTTAGAGTGAAGTTTAGGCTTAGGGTTAAGGTTAGATTTAGAGTTAGGGTTGATCTAGGGTTCAGGCTCGTGCTAGGATTAGGGCTAGCATTAGGGTTATGGTAAGGAATATGATTAGAACTAGGGATAAGTCTAGGGTGAGAATTAGAGTTATTCTTAGGAGTAGGCTTAGGGTGAGGGTTAGGGTTAGGGCTAAATTAGGGCTAGGATTAGGATTAAGATTAGTGTTAGGTTTAAGCCTATGGATTGGGTTAGGTTTAGGGTTAGCACTGTGGTTAGGGTTAAGTTTAGAAGAATGGGTGGGGTTATAGGTAGGTTTATGGCTAGGGTAAATTTTAGATTTAGGATTAGGCCTAGGGTTATGGTTCAGTTTAGGATTAAGGCTAGGATTAAGGCTAGGATGAGGGATAGTTTTTCTGATAGGGTTATGGCTAGGACTCAGGCTAGAGATGATATCAGGTCTAGTGTTATGGTTAAGGATAGTTTTAGGGTTAGGTTAGTGGCTAGGTCTAGTGTAAGGGTTAGGTTTAGTTTAAAGGTCAGCTTTAGAGCTGGAATTATTATTAGTGTCATGGTCAGGATCAGGGTTAGCATTGGTTTACGTTATGGTTAAGGGATTAGGGCTCGTATTGGCTTTAGGGTTAGGTTTAGAGTTAAGGAAATGGAAGGGTTTACTTTAGGTTTTAATTAATGTTTAAGGTAACTAATTGGTTAGGTTTCAGGGATTGGGTTAGGGTTAGCATTAGGGTTACGGTTATGTTAAGTGTAATGGATAGTTTTAGAGCTAGGTTTAGGGCTATGTTATGGTTGGGATTAAGTCTAGGATTAGGATTAGGTTTAGGGATAGGGCTAGGGTTTGTATTAGGGTAAGTGTTAGTGTTAGGTAAGTGTTAGTTTAGGGTTAAGGTTATGGTTAGATTAGGATAAAGGTTAGTGTTTGAGCTAGGGTTAGGGCCAGTGAGACGGTTAGGTTTAGGTTTAGTTCTAAGTTCAAGATTATGGTTAGAGTTAGGTTTAGTGTTAGGGATAAGGTTTTAATTAGGGTTAGGTTTAGAGTAATAGATGTGAGCTAAAGTTTGGCTAGGTTTAAGTATAGGTATAGTAGGTTTAAGTATAGGATTAGGGCTAGGTTTAGGATTAATATTTAGGATAGGGCTAGGGTTATGTTTAGTGTAATGTTTAGGCATTGAGCTAGGGTTAGGTCTAAGGAGAGGGTAAGGTTTAGAGTTAGGGTTTGGGTTAGGTCTAGGATTAATTTTATGCTTAGAGCTAAGTTTAGGCCTAGGATTTGCTCTAGGTTATGTTTAGGGCTAGGGTTAGGACTATGGGTAATGTAAAAGCTAGGGTTATGTTTAGGGCTAGTTTTAGGTTTAGGGTTATGGCTAGGTCTAGTGTTAGGTCTAGGTTTTGGGTTAGTTTCAGGTGTGAAGCTAGTTTAAGTGTTTGGATCAGGGTCAGTGTTTGGGATAGAGTTAGGTTTAGGGTTAGAGCCAGAATTAGGATGAGGTTTAGGTCTAGGGATAGGGTAAGTGTTTGGTTTAGGTTAAGGGTTATTGTTAGGGGTAGTGCTAGGATTTTGTTTAAGTCTAGGGCTAGATTTATAGCTGTATTTATGATTAGCTTTGGGTCTAGGTCTAGTGTTAGGCTTAGGCATAATTATAAGGTTAGGTATATGTATAGGGTAACGAGTAAGTCTAGTGTTAGGTTTTGGTTTATGTTTAGGGTCAGGTTTATTTACAGGGATACTTTTAGGGTCAGATGAGGGTCAGGGTTAGGTTTAGAGGTAGAATGAGGGCTAGGGTTAAGACTAGTAATATGGTTAGAGTTGAAGTTAGGCTAAGGATTAGGGTTAGGACTATGGTTAGCATTTGGGTTAGGGTTTGGCTTAGGGTAAGTGATAGTGTTAGAGCTAGTGTTAGGGCTAGGGTTAGGATTAGGTTTAGGGCTAGTGTTAGAGTTAAGATTAGGGTTAAAGCTAGGTTTAGGGCTCGGATCAAGGGTAGGATTTGTGTTAGGGTTTATTCTAAGGTTAATACAATGACTAATGTACGAACTAGGGTTACAATTAAGGCTAGTTTTAGGGTTACAGTTAAGACTAGGTCTAGTGTTAGGGTTAATTTAAGTTAGGGTGATGATTAGAGCTAGGATTTGTGTTAGGGTCAGTGTTAGAGTCAGAATAATATTTAGAGTTAGATTTGGGCTAGGTTTAAGGTTTGGGTTTGGTTTAGGTTAAGGGTTTGTGTTAGGAATATGGCTTGCTTTTGTTTTATGCCTAGGGCCAGGGCTAGAGCAAGTTTTCTGATTAGCATTATGGTTAGGGGTAGTGTTAGGGTTTGGTTTGGCTTATTAATACAGTTAAATTTAGAGTTAAGTTTAGATTTAGAGTTACTTGTAGATCTAGAGTTATAATAGGGCTAAGGATAGAACTAAGGTTAGGGCAAGAGTTATAGTTAGTCTTGGGGCTAGGGTTAGGGTTAGGATATGATTAAATTAGGGCTAGGATTAGTGCTTGGCTTACTGTTAGTATTAGGCTTAGGGTTAGGCAGGGGGTTAGGGTTAGGTTTAGGGTTATGGTTAGGTGTATGGTAAGGGATGAGGTTATAGGTAGGTTTAGGGCTACGGTGAGAGTTAGAATTAGGGTTAGGGCTCAAGTTATGGTTCGGGTTAGGGTTAAGGCTAGGTTTAGGACTAGGATTATGGTTAGGGCTAATTTCAGGTTTAGGGTTATGGTTAAAGATAGATTAAGGTTAGGTTTATGGCTACGCCTTGTGTAAGCATTAGGTTTAGGGTTAGGGTCAGGTTTACAGATAAGGGTATTTTTATGGTCATGGTCACAATTAGTGTTTTGGATAGGTTAAGGTTTAAAGTTAGGACTCAAAGTAGCATTAAGTTTAGGATCAGCGTAATGATAGGGTTAGGTTTAGGTTACACATTAGATTTGGGGTAATGGATAGGGTGAAGTTTAGGGATAGGTTTAGGTTTAAGCCTAGGGTTAGCATTAGGGTTAGGGTTATGGTTAGGGTAATGGATAGGGTTAGAGCTAGGGTTACAGCTAGGGTTATGGTTACAATTAGTAATAGGGTTAGAGTTAGGATTAGGGTTAAAGCTAGGTTTAGGGTTCGTAATAGGGCTAGGATTTGGGTTAAGTTAGGACTAGGGTTAGGATTATGGCTAATGTAAATACTAGGGTTATGATTAGGGTTGATGTTAGTGTTAGGGGTTAGGACTAGGTTTAGTGTTATGTTTAGGTTTAGGGTTACGGTGATGTTTACACCTAGGGTTAGTGTTAAGTTCAGAGTCAGGGTGAGGGTTAGTTTTAGGGTTTGGCATAAGACTCAAATTATTGCTAGGGTTAGGGCTAGGTGCTGGATTAATGCTTGGTTTATGTTAAGGATTAGGGTTTGGTCTATGGCTTTTTTTGTTTTAGTGCTAGGGCTAGGGTTATGACTAGTTTTAGGATTAGGGTTAGGGCTAGGGTTAGGTTTAGGCTTAGGCTTATTGTTAAAGTTAGATTTAGAGTTAGGGTTAGATCTAGGGTTATGGCCAGGTATATGAATAGGGCTAGGTTTAGACCTATGTTTCAGGTTAGGATTAGGCTTCCAGTAAAGTATAGGGTTAGAATTAGATTTAGGACTAGGGTGAGAGTTAGAGTTAGTCTTTGGTCTAGGGTTAGTGTTAGGTTTAGGGATAGGGCTAAATTAAGGCTAAGATTTGGGCTAGGGTTTGTGTTAGGTTTAGGCCTAGGATTAGGGTTAGGGTTATAATTAAGGCTATGTTTAGGGCTAGGATAAGGACTAGGGTTTGTGCTATGGTTAGGGCTAGGATTATGGCTAGGGCTAAAGACAGGTCTAGGGTTATGGTTAGGGATAGTTTGAGGGTTAAGTTTAAGTCTAAATCTAGTGTAAGTGTAAGGTAAAGGGTCATGATAAGGTTTAGAGCTAGGGGAATTATTAATGTCAGGGTCAGTGTTGGACTTTGGTTTAGGGTTGAGTTTAGGGTTAGGGCTCAAATTAGCATTAGGGTTAGCATTAGGGTAATGATAAACTTAGGTTTAGGGTTCAGGTTAGGTTTAGGGTAATTGACAGTTTGGGGGACTGTGATAGGGTTAGGGCTAGGCCTAGGGTTACATTAGTGTAGGGTAATGTTTAGGGTAATGGATACAGTTAGAGTTAAGGTAATGGCTAGGGTTATGGTTAGAATTTGGTCTTGAATTAGGATTAGGGTGAGGGTTACAACTAGGGTTGGGTTTAGTGTTATGTTTATCATAAGGGTTAGGTTCTGAGCTATGGTTAGGGCTAGGCTGGGAGTTAGCTTCAGGGTTAGGTCTAAGGATAGGATTACCAAAGGTTTTGGGTTAGAGTTAGGGTTAGAGTTAGACCTAGAATTAGTTGTAGGGTCAGTATAAGGGTCAGGGTTAGGGTTAGAATTTGGGATAGGGTTAGAGCTAGAATGAAAGGTAGGGTTCGGCTATTAATAGAGTTAGGGTTTTGGATAGCCTAAGGGTTAGCGATAGGTCTAGGTTTATCCTTAGGTTTGGGGTTTTGCTTAGGCTAAGGGATTGTTTAATGCTAGGTTTAGGGCTATGGTTAGGGTTAGAGTTAGGGTTAAATCTAGGTTTAGGGCTCAGATTAGGACTATTTTTTTGTGTTAGGGTTAGGGATAGGATTAGGGCAGCAGCTAATATAAGTACTAGGGTTAAAATTAGGTTAGTTTTAGTGTTATGGTTAGGTTTAGTGTTAGGGTTAGGTTTAAGTTTTGGGTGTTATTTATAGATAGGGTTTGTGTTAGGGTAAGAGTCAGGTCAGGGCTCCTTTTGGGGTTAGAGATAGGACTCCAATTATTGTTAGGTTTATTTTTAGCGTTTGGTTTAAGGTGAGGGCCATGTTTAGAGCTAGGTTGAGTGTTAGGATATGAGTCAAGGTCAGTGTTAGTTTTAAAGTTAGTGTTAGAACTGGAATTAGGGCTAGGGATAGGTCTAAGTTTAGTGTTAGGGTTTGGTTTATGTTAATGTTTAGGGTTAGGGCTATTGCTTGGTTTTCATTTAGTCCTAAGTTTAGGTTTAGGGATAGTGTAAGTGTTAAGTTTAGGCTTAGGATTAGGGTTAGATTTGGAGTTAGGGTTAGATCTAGGGTTAGGGCTGGGACTAAGGATAGGGCAAGGGTTAGGGCTATTAATAGGTTATGGTAAGGGATAGGGTTATGGTAAAGGATAGGGTTAGAACTAGGGATAGGTATAGGGCGAGAGTTAGAGTGATTCTTAGGGCTAGGGTTAGTGTTTGGGTTAGAGATAGGGCTAAATTAGTGCTAGGATTAAGGCTAGATTTATTGTTTGGCTTAAGCCTAGAGTTAGGGTTAGGGTTGGGGTTAATTTTAGGGTAAGAGATGGCATTATAGCTAGGTAGAGAGGTAGGGTGATGGTTAGAATTAGCGTTCTGGGTAGGGTTATGATTAAAACTAGGTTTAGGTCTAAGATGAGGGCTAGGATTTGTTTTAGTTTTAGGACTCGGTTTAGGGCTAGGGCTAATTTCAGGTCCAGAATTATGGTTAAATATAGTTTTCAGATTAGGATTATGGCTACATCTAGGGTAAGAATTAGGTGTAGGGTTATGTTCAGTTTAGAGCTACAGGTTTTATTAGGGTCAACGTCAGTTTTAGGGTTTGGGATAGCTTAAAGTTTAAAGTTATGGCTTGAATTAGTTTTAGTGTTAGGTTTAGGGTAATGATAGGGTTAGGTTTCGGTTCAGGTTAGGTTCAGGGTAATAGATTGGGTTAAGATTAAGGATAGGTTTAGGTTCATGCCTAGGGTTAACATTAGGGTAATGGTTTTGGTTATGGTAATGGATAGAGTTAAAGATCAATTTAGGGCTAGGTTTATGGTTATGAATAGGGCTATGATTAAAGCTAGGATTAGGGCTAGGTTTTGGGTTAAGTAAGGGATAGGGTTAGGGATAGGGCTAATGTAAGTACTAGGGTGAGGTTTAGGGCTGCTTTAAGGGTTTTAGTGCTAGAGATAGTGCTAGAATTAGGTTTAGGTTTAGGGTGATGTTTAGAGCTAGTAGTGTTAGGGTGAGTGTCAGGTTCAGGGTTAGTTTAAAAGTTTGGCTTACAACTCATATTAGAGTTGGGGTTAGGGCTAAGTTTAAGGTTAGGGTTTGGTTTAGGTCAAGGGTTAGGGTTATAGCTATAGCTTGCTTTTGTTTTAGGGCTAGGGCTAGAGTTAGGGCTAGTTTCATGTTTAGTGTTATGTTTTGGGCTAGTGTTAGGGTTTGGCTTAGTCTTAGATTTAGAGCTCAATTTAGAGTTAGGTTTTGTCTAAGGTTAGTGCTAGGGCAAAGGGCATGGCAAGGGTTAGGGCTAGGGTTAGGGCTAGGATTAGGGTTACTGTAAGGGTTAGAATGAGTGAAATGTCTAATATGAGAGTTATAGTTAGTCTTAGGACTAGGGTTAGGGATAGGGCTAAATTAGGGCTAAGATTAGTACTAGGGTTCTTGTCAGGGTTAGGACTAGAGTTTGGGTTAGGATTGTAATTAAGGGTATGTTTAGGGCTAGAATAAGGGCTACAGTTTGTGTTATGGTTAGGACTAGAATTATGGCTAGGGCTAATGTCATGTCTAGGGATAGTTTTAGGGAGAGTTTTATGGCTAGGTCTATTATAAGTGTTAGGTATATGGTAAGAGTCAGGTTTAGAGCTAGGGAAATTGTTAGGGCCAGGGTCAGTGTCAGGGCTTGGTTTAGGTATGAGTTTAGTGTTATGACTCTAATTAGAGTTAGGGTTAGGGTTAGGATAAAGATAGGGTTACATTTAGGGTTCAGGTTAGGTTTAGGGTAAATGACAGTTTTGGGGATAGTGTTAGGGTTAGGGTTAATCCTAGGGTTAGCATTAGGATAAGGGTTATATTTAGGGTAATGGATACCGTTAGATGTAAGGTTCGGGCAAGTTTTGTTGTTATTAGTAGGTCTTGGTTTAGGGTTAGGGTGAGAGTTAGGATTAAGGCTAGGTTTATGGCTCAGATAAGGGTTTGTGTTGTGGCTAGGGCTAGGATTAAGTCTAGGGCTAATATAAGGTCTAGCATTTTAGTTAAGGGTAGTTGTAGGGTTTGGTTATGAATAGGTCTACTGTAAGGGTTAGGTTTAGGGTAAAGGTCAAGTTTAGAGCTAGGTGTGTTATTACGGTCAAGGTCAGGATTAGGGATTGGTTTTGGTTAAGGTTTAGAGTTAAGGCTCAAATTAACATTAGGTTTACACTAATGGATATGGTTAGGTTTAGGGTTCAGGTAAGGTTTACGGTTTTGAATATCCTTAGGAATAGCTATACAGTTAGGTTTAGTCATATGGCTAGCATTTGGATTAGGTTTAAGTTTAGGGTAGAAGATAGGATTACAGCTAGGGTTAGGGCTACGTTTATGGTTAGGATTAGGGATGGTGTTAGTGTTAGGGTTAGGGTTATGATTAGGCCTAGGATTAGGATTAGGTTTAGGGTAAGTGTTATGGTAGGAACTAGATTTAGGGCTAGGGCAAGGTTTAGGGTTAGAGCAGGTTTAGGGTAAATGTTAAGGTTAGGGCTACATTTAGCATTAGGTTTTGGGTTAGAGTTATGGTAATGGATAGAGTTAGAGCTATGGTTTGGGAAATGGTTACAGTTAAAATTAGATTTAAAGTTAGGGTTAGGGATAGGGCTATGTTAATGATTAGGTTTAGGATTAGGGCTCAGTTTAGAGGTAGTGTTAGGGTTAGAGTTACTTTATTCAAATTTCTTTGATACAATCTAGGATTCATCTTTAACTAACCTTACTCTCTTTCCCAGGTTTAGGTCTTTTGTTTCAACTGTTTGGTGTCCAGAACAGTTAATATTTTCATTTTACTTCATTTAGACCTATACTAGTCAATGTAAATGGACCTGGAAATCAAATAGGGTTTATGCTAGCTGGTTGAACCTGGAAACATACCCTCAATTCTTTGCGGGGACACTCTGGTATGTTCCTTGTGAGTGTAGGCCTATGCTGAATCATGCAAAAACAACTTTATCCAAGATCCCTTTAGAAGAAAGCAGGGAATATGCATGCACTAAAATTTCTCTAATAATTATTTTGTCAGATTTATTTGATATTGAGTAGGCTTCATTATTTAGCTTTCCCCACAAAGCTCTCCAAGTGTGGGACTTCTTGGATCAATGGTTCTCAAGTCAGGTTAGAGTTAGTGTTAGGTTTAGGGTTAGGGCTAGGGTTAGATGTAGTGTTAGAGTGAGAGTAAGTTTTGTACAAATTTCTTTGATACTTGGAAGGAGTCATCTATTACATAGTCTTAATAAGCTTCTCAGGTTTGGGCCTTCTGATTTCAATGGTTCGCTAACAGGGCAACTCTGTTTTTTAAGTTTTCACTTCATATTGACCTATATAGGTAAATGAAAATGGAGGTTGAAATCAAACTGGGTTTGTTCTAGCTGCTTGAAACTTCAAACACTGAATCAGTTCTCTGTGGGAAATCTCTGGTTTGTTCCTTGTGAAAGTAGCCTTAAGATGAAGATGGAAAAAAACAACTTTATCAGAGAGCCCTTTAGCAGAAATCAGAGAAATATGTGTGAACTGAAATACCACCTCAATTATTTGGTCATATTTCTTTGACACTGCATAGCATTCATCTTATAGCTTAGTCCAATAGGCTCCCCAAGTTTGGGACTTCTAGGATCATCAATTTTTCAATAAGGTTAGGATTTATGTTAAGGATGGTGTTAGGGCTAGTGTTAGGGCTATGTTAGAGCTAGTATTATAATTATAGTTACTTTTTTTTCAAATTTCTTTGATACTGGTCAGGATTCATTTTTCTCCTATCCTTACTACACTCCACATGTGTGGGCCTCTTATGTTCAATGGTTCACTGTAAGGAACAGTGTGTATTTTAAAGTTTTAGTTCATTTTATCCTATACAGGTAAATGGAAATGGAGGTGGAACTCAAAGAGTATTGGTGCTAGCTGCTTGAAACTTCACACTCCATCAGCTCTCTATGAGCAATCTCTTGTGTGTCCTTTTGGCAGCAAGCCTAAGCTGAAGCATGTAAAAACAAATTTATCCAAGAGTCCTTTAGGAGATTACAGGGAAACATGCAAGTACTGATATACTCCATCAACTTTTTGGAAAGATTTCTTTGATACTGTGCAGCATTCATATCTTCGCTTGCCCGAATATGCTGCCTAAGTTTGGAAATTCTATGGTTAAAGGTTTCATAAAAATGTTAGGGTTAGGGGAAGAATTAGGGTTAGAGCTAGTGGTTAGATTAGAGTTAGTTTTATTCTAAATTCTTTGATACTTGGAAGGGTTTATCATTTAGCTAGATTTACTCTGTTCCCCAGGTTTAGGCCTTCCTCATTCACAGGTCTGCTGTTAGGAACAGTTTGTATTTAAAGGTTTCACTTCATTTGACCTATACGGGAAAGTTAATGGAGTTGAAAATCAAACAGGTTTGTGATACCTGCTTGAAACTTCACACACTCCATCAATTCTCTGTAGGGACTGTGGTATGTTCCTTGTAAAAGTAGGCCTATGCTACAGCATGCAAAAACAACTGAATCTATGAGTTTTTTTTAGGAGAAAACAGAAAAATATGCATGTACTGCAATACCTCCCATTATTATTTGGTCAGATTTGTTTGATGCTGCTTATTATTCATCACTTAGCTTGCCCCACAAGGCTCCCCAAGTGCGGGAATACTTGGATCAATGGTTCTCTAATCAGGTTAGGGTTAATGTTAGGTTTACGGTTATGGCTAGGGCTATGGTTAGAGGTAATGTGAGGATGAGAGTGAGTTTTGTTCAAATTTCTTTGATACTGGGGAGGAGTCATCTTTTATCTAGCCTTAGTATGCTCCCAAGTTATGTTCTTCTCAATTCAATGGTTCACTATCTTGAACACTTTGTATTTTAAGGTTTCACTTCATTTTGACACCTATGAGTAAGTGGAAATGGAGGTAGACCTATTCCTAGCCCTAATTTAGCCCTAACTCTAACTCAAAATTTACCCATAAGACTAACTCTATCTCTTGCCATAGTCCTACTCCTAGTTCTAACCCTATCCTTTACCATAATCCAAACACTAGCCCTAATATTAGCTCTACCAGTTGCCATAGCTTTAACCACAGAATTAGCCATAACTGTAAATCTACTCCTAATAAACTCACCCTATCATTAGCAATAACACTAACGCTAATCATAAAACTACCCTTAATTTTAGCTTTAGTCCTAAAACAAAACTGAGCCATAGGACTAACCCTAACCCTTAACCTAAACCACATCCTAACCCTACATCTAGCCCTAAGCCTAACCCTAATTCAAGTCCTATCCATAACCTTAAAATGAACTGTGACCCTGACTCTGACACTAACACTAACCCTAGTTCAAAACATCACCCTAAATCTTAACCTAATCCTAAAACTAGAGTTAGTCCTAAATGTAACCCTAAAACTAGCATTAATCATAACCTTAGTTATTAAATTAGCCATATCCCTAAGAAGAGCCCAAACATAATCCAAAACCTAGCCCTAATCAAAGACCAACCCTAGTTTAACCCTAACTTGAGCCCTAAACCTAACCCTAACCTTATCCTAATCTGAAACCTATCTTTAATCCTTGTACTAAAACTAAACCCAACCCTAACCCTACCCCTAACTAACCATAAACCTAGCCCTAACCCTAGCTCTGACCCTATCCATTACCTTAACCCTAACCCTAACACTAATGCTAATCCTCGGCCTGACCCTAGCATTATCCCTAACCCTAACCTGTCCATTACCCTAAACCTAACCTGAACCCTAACCTTAACCATATCATTACCCTAACTCTAACATTAACCCTAATGCTAACTCTAGCCTTAATCCTAAACATTAACCTAAACCAAACCAAACCCTAACTGTGACCCTGACCATAATAATACCCCTACCTCTAAACCTGAGCCTACCCTCATCCAAACTCTTATATTATACCTAGCAAAACCTATTACCAAATACCACCCATAACCATAATCCTATATCTGACATTAGCCCTAGCACTAATGATCACATAAACCTAACTCAATCCATAGTCCTAATCCTAGGCCTAACACTAGTTTTAATATTAACCTTACACTTAACCCTATCTCTAACCCTAAATTTAATCCTCATCCTAGCCCTAAATCAAGCTGTAACATCATACCTTACCCTTACCATAACCGTACCCCTAACAGTAGCTCTAACCCTATCCCTAATCATTAGCAAATCTCTAAACCTAATGGTAACACTAGACCTATACTTAATCTTTAGGCTAATCAAAACCCTAACCCTATAAATAATCCTAAACCTAGCCTTCATTATAGCTTTCACCCTATCCAAAACATTTAATTAACCCTGACCACCATTCTTACCAGAACACTAACCGCAGGTCTAAACCTAACCCTAACCCTTACTGAACCCTAACACTAAACCTAACAATAACTATAAAAATAAACCTAAAATAATCCTATACCTAAAACTAAGCCTAACCCCAAACCTAACCTTAACACTAACCCTAACCCTAACCCTAACAATAAACCTATCCCTAATCCTACCACTATAAATAACACAAAATCTAACCCTAACATAACACTAACACTAACACTAGCAGGAACCCTAACCCTAATCCTAACCCTAACCCTAACCCTAAACTTATTACTAACACAAATGTTAACCCTAACACTAACCCTAACCGAAACCTAACTCTAAACATAATCTTTACCCTAACCCTAACACTAACCATAACCGTAATGCTAACATGAAACCTAATTTGAACCCTAACCATAAGCCTATCATGAACCTAACCCTAACCATAAACTTACACTAACCGTAACCCTAAGACTAACCCTAACCATATACATAATCATAACCCTAAAACTAACACTATCCTAACCCTAACACTAACTCTGTCACTAAACCTAACCCTAACCCTAAAGATAACAATAACCCTAACCATAAAACTAACACTAACACTAACTTTAAATCTAACCCTATACCTAACACTAAACATAACACTAACCCTAACACTAATCCTAACACGAACACGAATCCTAACCCTAAACCTAACAATAACTCTAACCTAACCCTAACCCTAACAAAAACCCTAACCAAAACAATAACCCTAACATTAAATAACCCTAACTCTAACCTAACAAAAACCCTAACCCTAACACTACCATAATCTGAACCCTAACTTTATCACTAACACTAAGCATGACCCTAAACCTAAGCCTAACACTAACACTAATTCAACATTAACCCTAACCCTAACACTAACATTAACAATACCCCTAGCTCTAAATGAAACACTAACCCTAACCCTAGCCTTAACACTAACACAAACCCTAATTTTAACACTAAACTAACCCTAATTTAACTCGAACCCTAATACTAACCCTGACCCTAACACAAACCTTAACCCTAACACTAACCCTAACCCTAACCCTAACTCTTAAACTAAAACTAAGCCTAACCAGAACCCTAACACGAACACTAACCCTTACACTAACACTAACACTAACCCTAACATTAACCCTATAACTAACCCTAAACCTAACCCTAACCATAACCATAATACTAACCCTAACCCTAGCCCTAACACTAACACTAACCCTAACCATAACCATAACCATAAACCTATCCCTAACCTTAATATTAGCTCTAACCCTAACCTTAACACTAACTTTAACACTAACCTTAACCCTAAAACTAAATCTTATTTTAACACTAATAAACCCTACCCAATTGTAACCTTAAACCAAAACGTAACCCTAACCATAAACCTAGCCCTTACACAAACCCTAACACTAATCTTAATCCTAACAATAACCACAACCCTAACATTAACCCTAACACTTACCCTAAACCTAACACTAAACCTAAAACTTACCATAACCTTTATCTTAACCCGAAACCAAACCCTAACCCAAATGCTAATACTAACCCTAAACCTCACAGTATCTCTAAACCTAACCCTAATACTAATACTAAATACTAATTCTAAAACTAAACCTTACCAAATATTAATCCTAAACCTAACCCTAACCCTAATCATAAAACTAACCCTAACGCTAACCCCTACACTAAACCTAAACCTAACACTAACCCAAACCCAAACATTAATTCTAACCCTAATCATAACCATAACCATAACTCTAATATGAAACCTACACCTAACTCTAACCCTAATACTAACCCAAACCTGAACCCTAACCTAATCCTAACACTAACACTAAATCTAACCTTAAACTTAACACTAAACAACCCTAATTCTAACCCTAACAACTACCTTAACCCTAAACCTATCCCTAACATTAACACTATCCCTAACACTAACCCTAAACTTAACACTAAACCTAACCCTAATCCTAACACTACCTCTAACCCTAACCCTAAACCTAACCTTATCCACAAACCTAACACAAAACCTAATGCAAATTAAAATCCTAACCCTAAACCTAACACTAACACTAACCCTAAACCTAAACCTAACACAAACCGCAACACTAACCATATTCCTAACCCTAACCTAACCCTAACCCTAAACCTAACTTAAAACTTAACCTAACCCTAACCCTAACACTAACCCTATAACTAACCTCAACCTAAATCTAACAATAACACTAACAATAAACTGAACCCTAAACCTAAACCTAAATCTAACCCTTACACAAACCTTAATCCTAACCCTAACCCAAACCTAACCCTAACACAAACCCTAATTTGAATCCTAACTGTAACTGTAACTCTAACCCTAACCCTTATCCTAACACCAACCCTAACACTAACCCTAACCCTAAGCTTAACCATAACCCTAACACTAACCCTAACCCTAACACAAACACTAACACTAAATATATCCGTAACCATAAGCCTAACGCTAACACTAAACTTAACCTTATCCCTAAAACTAAAACTAACCCTAACACTAAACCTAATCATAACCCAAACACTAACCCTAACCCCAACCCTAACAGTAAACTTAAGCCTAACAGTAACCCTAAACCTATCCCTAACCATAACACTATCAATAACACTAACCCAAACATTAAAAATAAACCTAACCCTAAACCAAACCCTAACCCTAACCATAACACTCACCCTAACACTAACCCTAATAAAAATCCTAACCCTAACCCTAAAACTAACCCTAAACCTATCCCTAATCCTAACACTAACCCTAAACCTAACCCTTACCATAACTCTAACCTAACCCTAAACCTAACCCTAACCCTAACCCTAAAATTAGCTGTAAGCCTAACACTAATACCCTAATCCTAACCATAAAACTAACGCTAAAACTACCCTGACCATAACACTAACCCTAACCCTAACTTTAACCTTAACACAAAATGTAACCCTAACCCTAACCCTAACACTATCCCTAAACCTATCCCTAAATGTAACACTATACCTAACACTAGCCTTAACACTTACACTAACACTAACCCTAACACTAAACCTAAACTTAATACTAACCCTCACCCTAAAATTAACATGAATTCTACCTCTTATCCTAACATTAACACTAACCCTAAAACTAACCGTAAAACTAATCCTAACCCTAAACCTAACACTAACCCTAACCGTAACCCTAAGATGAAACCTAAATCAAACCGGAAGCCTAATTCTATCACTAACTGAACACTAACACTAAACCTACACTAACCCTAAACTTAAGACTAACCCTAACCCTAAAACTAACCATAAACCTAACAGTGACACTAATCCTAACCCTACCACTAAACATGTCACTAAACCCAAACCTAAATCTAAACCTAATTCTAACCTTAACCCTAACCCTAACACTAAAACTAACATTAACCCTAAGCCAAACCCTAAATGAAACACTAAAACTAACACTAACAGTAACACTAACCCAAACCCTAACCCTAACCCAAAAATAACCCTAATATTAAACAAAACAACAACACTAACCCTAAGCATCACACAAACCCTAATCCAAACCCTAAAAATAACCCTAACCCTAACCCTATCCCTAAAACTAACTCTAAAAGTAAGCCTAAGACTAACCAGAAAATTAACCCTAACCCTTACCCTAGCATTAACACTAACCCTAACACTAACCCTATCACTTAATCTAAACCTAACCCAAACTCTAACTGTAGCACTAAACCTAAACCAAACCCTAACACTAACCCTAACCCGAAACCTATCCCTAACCTTAACACTATCCCTAACCCCTACCATAAAACAAACCCTAAAACTAAACCTAAACCTAACCCTACCAACAAACTCTAAACCTAACCCTATCAACAAACCTAAACATAAGCCAAATTCTAAATCTAACCCTAACACTAATTCTAACCCTAACCCTAATCCAAAAAGTAAACATAAACCTAAACCTAACACTTACACAAACCCAATCCCTAATCTAAACCCTAACAGTAACCGTAAACCTAACCCTAACTTTAACCCTAACACTAACCCTAAACCTAAACCTAACAATAAACCCTAACCATAACCCTTACACTAAACCTAAACCTAACCCTAACTAGACCACTAATACTAACCCTAAACCTCACCCTACCCCTAACCCTAACACTAACATTAAACCTAACTCTAAATCTAACCCAAATATTAATCCTAACACCAACCCTAACTGTAACACTAATGCTAACCCTAAACTTAAACCTAACACTAACCCTAAACATATCCCTAACATGAACCCTAATCCTAACTCTAACCATAAATCTAACATGAACCCTAATCCTAACCCTAAACCTAACACTAACCATAACCCTAACCCTAATACTAACACAAAACATAATCCTAATCCTAATACTAAACCTAACCCGAAACCTAACACTAACCTACCTAACCCTAACCCTAACCCTAACTCTAACACTTTCACTAACCCTAAACCTAACCCTAACCCTAACCGTAACACTAAACCTAACCCTAACCCTAACCCTAACACAAACCCTAACCCTAAACCTACCCTAACATTAGCACTATCCCTAACCCTAACCCTAACACTAACACTAATACTAACCATAACCACAATCCTAACTTTAACCCTAACACTAACATAAACCCTAATCCTAAACCTAACCATAACCCTAACACGAACCCTAACTCTAACACTAAACCTAAACCTAATGCTAACCCTAACACTAAATCTAATTCAAACCCTAAACTTAACCCTGACACGAACCCTAACACTAACCTTAACCCTATCTGTAACACTAACCCTAAACCTAAAGCTAAACCTAAAATTATCACTAACCCTAAACCAAACTCTAACATGAACCCTAATCCTAAGCCTAACTGTAACCCTAATAAAAAATAAAACTAACCCTAAACCTAACCCTAACCCTAACAGTAACCCTAAACCTAATCCTTAACCTAACACTAAAGCTAACCTCACCCTTACCCTAACACTAAACCTAACTCTAACCCTAACCTTAAATCAAACACTAACCCTTACCCTAACCAAAACACAAACCCTAACCCAAACCATAACCCTAAACACAACCTAACCATAATGCTAACTCTTATCTAAACCTAACCCTAATGTTAACCCTAACAATAGCACTAGCACTAACTCTAATCCTAACACTAACACGAACCCTAAACCTAATCATTCCACTAGACTCAACCCTGACCCAAACTGTAACCCTAACCTTAAGCCTAACCTAAACTTAACCCTAACCTAAAAAATAACACTAACCTTAAACCTAACCCTTCAATGAAAACTAACCCTAACCCAAACCTTAAATTTAATATGAACTCTAACACAAACCCTAACTCTAACACTAACCCTAACACTAATCTGAAACCTATTCCTAACCCTAACACTAAACCTAACCCTAAACGTAATCCTTAAACTAACTCGAACTTTAATCCTAACTGTAACCCTAACCCTAAGGCAAACCCTAACCTGAACCATAACCCTGACCCTTATATAAACCTAACCCTCACCCTTACCTAATCCTAACCCTAAACTTAACCCAAACACTAATCCTAATCCTAATACAAACCCTAACACTAACCCTCACTCTTACCTTAACACTAAAATTATCACTAACCCTAACACAAAACCTAACCCTAACATAAGCGTAACAATAACTCTAACCATGACACTAACACTTAACCTAACCCAGCCCTAACCCTAACCCTAACCGTAACACGAATCCTAACCCTAACCCTAAACCTAAACCTAAAACTAACCCTAATCCTAACCAAAATTTTAACACTAACTCTCATGCTAACCCTAACCCTAACCCTAAACCTAACAAAACCATAACACTAATCCTAACCCTAACCTAACCCTCACCATAACCTTAACCCTAAACCTAACATTCAATTTAACCATAACCCTAAAACTAACTCTAACAATAAATCTAAACTTAACCCTAAACCTGAACCTTACGCTAACCCTAAAAATAACCATAACATGAACCCTACCATAACCTTAACTCTAACCTAACCCTAAACCTAAACCTAATTTTAACCCTGGCCATAACCATAACCTATACATAACCCTAATGCTAACCTGAACCCTAACATTAATTGTAACCTTAACCATAACCAAAACTCTATCCATAAATCTAACACAAAACCTAACACAAAACCTAACCCTAACCTTAATAACAACAATGCTACCATAACCCTAACCCTAATTCTTACCCTAACACAAACCCTAACCATAACTCTAACCATAAGAGAAACCCTAACCCTAAACATAACACTACTCTAACCCTAACCCTTACCGTAACTCAAAAACTAACCCTAAACATAACCAGAAACCTTACCCTAAACCAAACTCTTAATAACATTAAACCTAACACTAAACTTAAACCTAAAACTAACCCTAACTCCAACACTAACCTTAATCCTAAAACTATCACTAACCTTACCACCTAATCCTAAAACTAACACTAATGTAAACACTAACACTAACCCTATCACTAACACTAATACTAAACCTAAATCTAATCCTAACCTAACCCTACCAAAAATCCTAACACTAACCCAAACACTAACCTTAACCCTAACACTAAACCTTACACTAATACTAACCTTAAAACTAACCAAATCTCCAACCTTAACCCTAACTGTAACCCTAACTCTAATGCAAAACCTAATCCTAACACTAACCCTAACATTGACCCTAACCATATCGCTAACTTTAACCCTATCATTAACCATAATCCTAAACCTAAACATAACACTAACCCTAAACCTAATCCTAAACCAAACCCTAAATCTAACCATAACCCTAATCCTGATACTAAACCTAACACTAACCTGAACCCTAACCTTAAACCTAACCCTAACCCTAAACCTAACCATAAAGTTAACCATTACCTAATCGTAACCCTAATCTTAAACCTAACAATAACCTTGACACTAAACCTAAACCTAACCTAACACAAAGCATAACCCTAATTATTTCACTAAGCCCAACCCTAACCTAAACCCTAACCATAACCCTAACACTAACCCTAAACCTAACCCTAACCCTACCTTTAACTCTAAAACTAACCCTAACCCTTACCCTTACTTAACCCTAAACCTAACCCTAACCCTAACCACAAAACTAACCCTAACTCTATCCCAAACCCTAAAATTAACCCTTAACCTATTGCTAACACTAACCTTAATCTAACCCTAACCCTAAAACTAACCCTAAAACTAACTCTAACCATAACCCTAACCCTAACTCTCACTCTTACCCTAACCCTAACACTTACCCTAACAATATCCCTAAACCTAAACCTAAACCTAAACCTAAACCTAAACCTAACACTAACCCAAACCCTGACACTAACAGGAACCTTAAACCTAACCCTAAACCTAACCTTAACCCTAACCCTAACATAAACTTATCCCTAACACTAACCTGAACCCTAACACTAAACGTAACCATAACCCTAACAATAACCTTATCTGTAACTTTAACACAAAACCTAAACCTAACCCTAACAGTAACCCTAACCCTAACCATAACCATAAGCCTAACTCTAACCCTAACCCTAATCCTAACACACACCATAACCCAAACCAGAATGCTAACCCTAACCTAACTCTAACTCTAATGCTTAGCTAAGTCTAACCCTCATCTTAATCCTAACACTAACCCTAAACCAAATCCTAACATGAATCCTAAACCTAACCATACCACTAAGCCTAGCCCTCACCGAAACACTAACCCAAAACTTAAAATAACCTTAAAAATAACGCTAAATTTAATCCTAAGAGAAACCCTAACTTTAACTCTAAACCTAATCCTAAACCTAACAATGACCCTAATACTAAACCTAAACCTAAACCTCACCCTAACCCTAACCCTAAACCTGAAACTAACCCTAACCCTAACACTAACACTAACCCTAAGCATAACTCTAACCCTATCCCAAACACTAAAGCTAACCCTTGACCTAACCCTAACCATAACACTAACCCTAACCCCAACCCAAACCCTAAACCTAACACTAACTGCCGCAACCCGGCTGGGCACAAAATCACAAGCCACTCAGGCAGGAACAAAACTTTATTTTTAAAAAGGCCGCCAATACCCCATGCGCGCCCGGCTAGCAAGCTGGTCCACACACGTGTGTGTGTCTACCAGAACCGGGGGCCCGGACCTCCCCTGGAAATTCCTTCCTACTATCCTTCCCCAACCAATGGGAACTCTCCGGGAGTCCCGTAACATGAGTCCCGTAACATGAGTCCCGTAGCAGGCCGAGGTGAACAGCAGGAGTCCAATTTCCATATGAATGTAAATCTTAACATAATCATATCTCAATGGCTAGCTGGCAGTCACCTTAACCAAAGGTGCCATGCATCAAAATACTTTGCCGTGGCTCCTAGCATCTGCCCCCTTCTGTTTAATTAAGCAACAGGCAATGTGGCTAGGGACCGTGCCTGTTAGGTATGTCCAATTCAACATATGGTTCTTACCCGTCATCGGAAAACTGACCTTTAGGCGTCAGCCTCCTGTCTTAGGTTGATATCACTGCAACCGAATCATACCCGTCACTGACTACTGGTCCAGTATATAGCTATACCTGTGGATAGGCCTATGCACCAATGGGGAGTGAGGTTCTTTGCCTCACCTCAGTTGGCCCCCAAAATTAGACCATCACTAGTAGAAGGGAGGAGGACACAGAAATGCCACGACATCAAGTCAATTGATGGCTCCTTAGGAAAAATAGTAACACTGGTGACACATCAGCTAAGATACTCCAGCACTACCATAATTCGCTGCATCAACAAATAGAGCACAATGCATACAAGTGATACATACTCCAGGCAAGTTCTGTAAGCAGTTCAAAGTGGAGGAGTCTATCAATATGTCCATTTCCTCCCAAAGTAAATCAAGTCCTTGATTGAGCATTACTTGTTGAGTTATATTCATTGATGCATCAGTTTATACAGTTTACTGTGATAGCTATCATAGAAGCTGTAGTTTGGTTTTATCTTAGTCTTCACTGGCACTGGGATGGAGATGGGAATTCTGGCCATGATGCTAAAGAAACATTATCCTGAACAGAATTATTAAATATAATGAAAAGGAAAGGTGAAAGTAAACAAACAGATCTGTTAACCACCTTTAAAAACAATCTTTAACAGCTGTTTACCTAATTTAAATTAAACCATTTAAATCACGTGAATAAAAAAAAATTCAGATCCATTTATATATGAGCGCTCCTCATAAATGAAATATGGACATACACACATACAGACATACGACACAAAACAGTGCACACATAACACACAACACATAAGACAATAGTAAATAAAGGCCTTGTAGCTATACCTAGGTGAAATCTCCATTGCAATGTTTAAAAACTCCACAGTCAAAAAATAAAACACAGTCAAAAAATAAAACTGATCAGAAAAACATTAACCTAGGTTTGTATGAGCTCAAAAAATAAAATAGAACTTTATGATGTGGGAAAAATGCAATAATAAAATAGATATTGAAAAAGGCACCGTGGTTAATCATTGTTGCAGATGTAAGAATAGCTAAGCTGGAGCTCTGGCTATCAACTGTTATGGATTTGAGTCAAATCATCTTCTTTTTCTGTAGAAATTGCTTTAGTTAATCTCTCTGGAATCCAAATTGGTTGCTGTTCTTCCTGTGGAAAAACACAGACAGAGCCCCGACTCCAGACTATTACTGGGTCAGGACCTCTCCATTGTCCTGTTAGAATATCTTTCCAAAGTACCTTAGGCTTATGTACATTTTTCGGATACATATGTCTTTCCGCAGCACTAAGTCCTGATGAATCCAAATTTAGAAAGTTTAGAGTAAAAAGGGTTATTTTAAGTTTATCTTTGGGGGATATATACCCCTTTCCAATTCCCTCTTTTTGCTTTAATAGGTATGTTTTAATAGTTTGATGAGCTCTTTCAACTATGCCTTGTCCCTGTGGATTGTATGGAATTCCTGTTATATGAGTAATACCAAATGGTGAGCAAAATTGTTTAAAAGAGGTGGAAGTGTAACCAGGACCGTTATCAGTTTTTAACTGTTTAGGAACACCCACAGTGGCAAAATTTTGTAAGCAATGAGCTATAACATCTTTAGTTTTTTCTCCGGCATGAAGGGAGCCCATCAAAAATCCAGAAGAAGTATCAACTGTAACATGCAAATATTTTAATTTTCCAAATTCTGGCAAGTGTGTGACGTCCATCTGCCAAATATGGTTAGGTATCAATCCTTTAGGATTGACTCCAAGATTAACTTGTGGTAAAAATGTCACACAATTTTAACATTGTTTTATTATATGTCTAGCTTGTTCTTTAGTTATTTTAAAACGCTTTTGTAAAGTATTAGCATTGACATGGAACCTTTTATGAAAATTTATAGCTTCTTCTATTGTGGAGAAAATATGTATGTCATGTGTAGATTTATCTGCTAGTTCATTACCCAAACTAAGGGCTCCAGGCAATCCTGTATGTGCCCTGATATGTCCTATAAAGAATGGATCTTTTCTGTCCCAGATTAGACTTTGTATAGCAGAAAACAAAGAGAAAACAGTAGAACAAGGTGAAATCCTACCAGCATCTTCAAGGGATACTATAGCATTAACTACATACTGACTGTCAGAAAATAAATTAAATACAGAATCTTTAAACATCATAAAAGCTTGTAATACTGCATTGAGTTCTACCTTTTGAGCTGATTGTTTGGGTACTAAAAATGTAAAAGTTTGATCAGGAGTAACTACTGCTGCTGTACCATTGTTTGACCCATCAGTGAATATATTTGGAGCATTCATGATAGGGGTTTTTCTTGTCATTTTTGGAAGAACTACAGGATACTTAGACCAAAAGGACAACAAAGGATTAGATGGCAAGTAATTATCAAATGAAACACTAGATTTACACATGATTATTGCCCAAGTATTTAACTCATTAGCTAATTCATCAATTTGATTCATAGTATATGGAGTAATAATTTTATTGGGAGAAATCCCAAATACTCCCTTTGCTGCTTTTATTCCTTTGAGTATTAATTGTCCTACAGTCTCAGGATATCTAGTAAGAATAGTGTTAGGAGAATAAGATAAATGTATCCACATTAATGGACCTTCTTGCCAAAATACTCCTGTAGGAATTTTTTTTTGTTGGTAGTACAATAAATAACAAAGGCAAACTTATATCAATTCTGTCCAAATGCATATTTTCCATATATGTTTCAATGATTTTTAATGCTTTTCTTCCTTCAGGCGTTAACATGCGGGGTGAATTTGGATCTGATGGACCTTTTAGAATATCAAATAAAGGTCCCAACTCTCCTGTTGGTATGCCTAGATAAGGCCTTATCCAATTTATGTCTCCCAATAACTTTTGAAAGTCATTAAGTGATTTGAGTTGATCTACTCGTATTTGAATTTTTGGAGGACGGACCATGGTTGAGGATAATAGAACTCCTAAATAATTAATTGGAAGATTTAATTGTACTTTATCTATTGCTATCTCTAGATTATAATTTTTTAATACGTTTGTAAGTGTGGCATAACATTCTAGCAATGTGTTTTTATCTTTATGTGCCAATAACACATCATCCATATAGTGAAATATCTGTAGTTCAGGATTTTGATTTCTAAGTGGCTGGATTGCTTTATTAACATAAATTTGACACATAGTTGGGCTGTTAGCCATCCCTTGAGGGAGTACTTTCCATTCATATCTCTCATCAGGACCTTCATGATTTAATGCAGGGATAGTAAATGCAAAATGTGGACTATCCTCGGGATGAATTGGAATTGAAAAGAAACAATCCTTAATATCTATAGCTAAAACATGCCAGGTTTTTGGTAAAGCAGACAATTGGGGAATCCCTGATTGAGCAGGTCCCATAATAACCATCTCATTATTAATGGCTCTTAAATCTTGTAATAATCTCTATTTACCAGATTTCTTTTTAATGACAAAAATGGGAGTATTATGGGGAGATACGGAAGGTTGTATATGTCCTTCTGCTAACTGTTGTTTGACCAGGTCATGGGCTACTTGTATCTTTTCTTTAGTTAGGGGCCACTGAGGAACCCACACCGGTCTTTCTGATTTCCAAGTAATTTTGATTGTCTCAGTGGCCCTTTCTGAAAACCCAATCCATGTTTATTTATTTCTTGATGTATTTGAATTGGTGCTGTCATACCTTGCTCTTGTTCTCTTAATCATTTTTCTTTCCTAAAGCCTTGTTTAGCCCTAGTAGTGGGCGCGTTAGGATTGATGTTATTTGTTAATGTCAAACCTAATTGATCTAGGACCTCTCATCCCATAAATTTATGGGAAGATGGTCCAATACATAGGGCTGTATAGTTCCTTCACATCCTTCAGGATCCCTCCAATTTAATACCATAGCACTTCTATGGGGATTTGTTGCCACTCCTAGGCCTTGAAGCGTTTGAGTGGCTTGTTATAATGGCCAATGTTTTGGCCATTCTTGACAAGATATGATGCTGAGGTCAGCACCTGTGTCTAGCAGCCCATTAAAGTCATGTCCTTGAATATTTAATTTTAGCATTGGGCGAGAATCTAAATTTAAAGACAGCATAGCCCAATCTACACCTGTGGAGCCTAATCCCTTGGAACCTCTTTCTACATTACAACAAGAAAATTTATCATGTAGGCTGGGTATTATTAATAACTGTGCTATTCTATCTCCTGATGAAATTACTGATATACCTCTTGGAGAACTAGCTATAATTTTTATTTCACCCTCATAATCAGGATCAATTACCCCAGGACTTATCATAAGTCCTTTTAGTGTAAAAGAACTGCATCCTAATAATAAGCCTACTGTTTCCTGGGGAAGAATTCCTTTTACTCCTGTGGGAATGATTTGAACTCCCATCTCTGGAGTTAATACTGCTCTGGCAGAGGCACAGATGTCCAACCCTGCGCTCCCTCTAGTTTGTCCGATGAGGGATTCAATGCGTCCTGGGCACTACCTTGATGGTGCTGCTGGGTTCCTCCATTGCCCCGTATATTTGTGGTTTTGTGCCCCGGGGCATTGGGCCCTCCAATCTGTTTTTTGGCAATGGAGCCTGATACCTTTCTCCATGATATCGTCGGTAAACACTTGGTCCTTGTCCATTTTTTGATAATGGAATACCCTCTATGGTGGTTTGAGAACGGCATTCATTAGCCCAATGTCTCCCTCTATGGCAAATACCCGGGATTCTATTCCTTTGATGCCTAGATTTGTTAAACCCTCCTCCTATGGGGCAATTTTTTTAAAAATGTCCTGTTTGATTACAATTATAGCATGTTTTTGGCCTGGTATCTAAAGCCTGTTGTACTGCTGCTAAGACTTGCCCTTGTTCATTAATGTCTCTACATAATTTAATATATGTGTTTTAATCTTCATGTTTCCATGGTCTAATGACCTCTCTGCAGCAACGATTTGCTTGGTCATAAGCCAGTTGTTTTATAAATGGCATTGCCTCTTCTGTATTTCCAAATATTCTAGAGGCTGTCTGAATAAGTCTATCTACAAATTCAGCGTAAGGTTCATTAGTTCCTTGTATTACCTTAGATCGTTGACCTTGTAAATCTCCTTGTCCCTGTAAAGTTTTCCATGCCCTAACTGCATCTACAGCAATTTGTGCGTATACGCCATGGTCATATTCAATCTGCTGCCTCTGACCCTCATAAGGTCCCTTTCCTAATAACATTTCTAGATTTCTTTGAGAGTAACCAGCTGCGGCATTTCGCCTAGCTGTCTCCATGCAAAATTCCTCATTGGCAACCTTCCATAACAAATATTGTCCTCCATTTAGCACAGACCGACACATGTTAGCCCAATCTGCTGGTGTCAAGTCCAAGTTCGTAATAGATTCGACCATACTTATTGTGAAGGGTGCCTGCGGACTGTAGGTTGTTACAGCTTCTTTTAATTGCTTTATTGTTTTGAAATCTAAAGCACGGTAAACTAGTTGCCCTTCTGCCTGCTCAAGTACAGGGCATGCTAACTTTTGGGGTCCTGCCTCAGGATTCCATCCATCAGCTATGGAAGTTGAGGGCCGCTCAGCTGCAGATGGAGCTGTTGGTTGAATTACGCCCTCTGGTGATAGAACGGAGTTAGTAGCAGCCTCCCTATCTGATGGCTGTTTTTCCTCTGAGTTTGCTTTCTTCAAATCTTCCTCTGTCTGACTAGCTTGAGAGACCTTCTCTTTTGCTTGACCTAATATGTTTTCTACCATAGCCTGGACCTCTAACAATTTACTTAACAGTCTTTCAGTTTGTTTTTTACTAGATTATAATCTACTATAAAGGTAACGTAACCCAATAAGATAGGATAGAACAAAGCCAAAACAGAATGAAACAAAATCGGAGAAGAGAATGGTTATATCAATTTTCTCTTTCTCAGGGCCAAATCACTTCAAACCTTGAGCCAACCATTTTTCCCAGTTCGCCTGAGGAAATTCTAGGGCTAGGGAGCTTGAAATAAAAACAAAATAAATCAAAACAAGAATACCCATTCTGTCGCCTTCCCTCAGGGGCGAGCGATATTACTCACCTCTAAGCTTTGGGCATTCCCCGTCCCGGCCACCACTTGCTGCAACCCGGCTGGGCACAGAATCACAAGCCACTCAAGCAGGAACAAAACTTTATTTTTAAAAAGGCCGCTAATAGGATCCTTGGGCAGAGTACGGGATTTCAGAAGGGGAAAGAAGCGGTACAGTCCCATCCTCCACAGCGGACACTCCACCGAGGCAGTCAGCGGCCACCATCCGGGAAAGCTGAAGGATACACCGCCACTCTCCAACAGATTGCAACATCAAAACAGGTTTGTGTCAAACAGCTCACCCCCCAGACATCGGGGAATTCGCATAAAATCTCTCCTAGGCTTTCCGGGGGAGGGAGTATCAAAGTGAGCCTGCATAAAGACTAGGGGGAAACTAGAGACACCTGACCTCCAACCCCTCCTCCCAGCAGCAGCCAAAAGGAAACCTGGCTAGCCAGCGCTGGGGGAGGGGCAAGCAGAAAAAATCAAAGTGATAGAGTGCTGGGGATCCCAACAGCCAGCAGCAAGACCCCGGAGATCCAGGCCGACTGATTCGCGCGGCCTGCCCCGCGGCTACAGAAGGCGTGGCGCGGCAGAGAAGCGATTAATTAGCAAGCAGGGAGATTAGTGACTACCCTTAGGTGGAATCCCACCAGCCAAGCCCACACCGACCCTTGGGCTGAGTACAGGATTTCAGAAGGGGAAGGAAGCGGTACAGCCCCATCCCCCACAGCGGACACTCCACCGAGGCAGTCAGCGGCCACCATCTGGGAAAGCTGAAGTATACACCACCAATCTCCGACAGATTGCAACATCAAAACAGACTACAACATCAAAACAGCGGACATTCCACTGAGGCAATCAGCGGCCACCATCTTGGAAAGCTGAAGTATCCACCACCACTCTCCGACAGATTGCAACAACAAAACAGGAGAAACCAAGACTAACAGGAGAAACCAGGAGACTAGAGGCAAGACCCTGGCGAGTGGGCGGCTGGAAACCGCAGGCCCACCGGTGACAGTTCACCCACTGCCTGGGTAACTGGGCGGTAGGAGATCGCCGCCCGCAGACGACTGATCACCCACCAGCGGCCTGTGATACTGGGCAGCTGGAGACTGCCGGCCTGCCGTGACTGGGAACTGAAACCAAACAGAGATAGTCCAGTCACACCCCCCATTAGGACACCCTGGCAAGGAGCCTGGGGCCCACCATAGCAGAGCAGTGTTGTCACTGGAGCTCGGACCTCAGAATTCCTTCCCAGCGGAATCCAAGTTAGCAGGCATAGTTTAACAACACAAAGGAAAGACATCAGAGTAATACAGAACCAAAACAAAGATATAGAAGAGAGCAGAAACACGACAATCAAAAAGAGCTGGAAGTAACGTAGACAACATGAGAAAACAAGGGAGAAAAGGAGTACAAACAATGCAAGACAACTTAATTCCACAGGAGGACATAGAAACATCAGAATCAGGGATAGGGAAAGAACTCAAGGCATATCTAACTCAAATGGAAAGGAATATTAGAGAAGACGTGAGACAGCAAGTCCAAGAAATAAAAGTATATTTTGAAAATGAATTAAACAAACAAATTCAAATGGCAAAGAACGAGCTCTACCAGGAGATAGAGATCTTAAAAAAAATCAAACAATAATCCTAGAATTTCAGGAAACTATAAACCAAATTAAAAATTCAAACGAGAATATTACAAATAGACTTGATCAAGTAGAAGTCAGAACATCAGATAATGAAGACAAGGTTTATCAACATGAAAAGAGTATAGTCAACACAGAAAAGATGCTTAAAACCCACGAGCAATCTATTCAAGAGATATGGGATTTCATAAAAAAACAAAATTTGAGAGTCATCGGGATAGAAGAAGGCACAGAGATTCAAACCAAAGGAATGGACAGCATATTAAATGAAATAATTGTAGAAAACTTCCCAGAGATGAAAGATAGAATGGATTGCCAAATCCTGGAAGCCTACAGGACCCCAAGCATTGAAAACCATAATAGACCAACTCCAAGACACATAATAATGAAGATAGCCAACATACAGAACAAGGAGAGAATATTAAAAGCTACGAGAGAAAAGAGGCAGATCACATTCAGGGGGTAAACCAATTAGGTTAACGACTGATTTCTAATCACAGACTTTGAAAGCAAGAAGATCCTGGAACAATGTATTTCAAACACTGAAAAAGAATGGATTCCAAACAAGAATACTGTATCCAGCAAAACTGAGCTTCAGATTTGACAAGAAATTAAAATCTTTCATGATAAACAAAAGCTATAAGAATTCGCAGCAAGAAAACCAGCACTGCAAAGTATTTTGAGCAAAATACTACAAGAAGAGGAATTGAAAAATAGTGCACAAAACCAATAGCAGGAAGCAGCTCAGTAAAGGGGGAGGAAAATAACCAAAAAGTAAAATTAGCCAAACTAAAATAAATAAATAAAGAAGCATGACTGGAAGTACAAATCATATCTCAATTGTAACCTTAAATGTTAATGGCCTAAACTCACCAATCAAGAGACATAGGCTAGTAACCTGGATCAAAAAAATAAAACCAACAATATGCTGCCTTCAGGAGACTCATATGATAGGAAAAGACATACACAGGCTGAAGATAAAAGGTTGGGATAAATCATACCACTCTCATGGCCCTCGGAAGCAAGCAGGAGTGGCCATACTCATATCGAATAAAATCAACTTCAAACCTAAGTTAATCAAGAAAGATAAAGAAGGGCACTATATACTGTTCAAAGGAACCATCCACCAACAAGACATAACAATTATCAATGTGTATGCACCAAACAATGGAGCTGCAACGTTCATAAAACAAACCCTCCTCAAGTTCAAGAGTCAAATAGACCACAACACAATAATTATGGGTGACTTCAACACACCGATCTCGCCATTAGACAGATCCTCTAGACAAAAATTGAATAAAGAAACTATAGAACTCAACAGCACAATCAACAACCTAGACTTAACCGACATATATAGAATATATCAACCATCATCAAGTGGATACACGTTCTTCTCAGGAGCACATGGATCCTACTCAAAGATAGACCATATATTATGCCATAATGCAACTCTTAGTAAATATAAAGGTGTGGAGATAATACCATGCACCATATCTGACCATAATGGAATGAAATTGGAAATCAATGATAAAAGAAGGAAGGAAAAACCCTACACCACATGGAAAATGAACAGTATGTTATTGAATGATCAATGGGTTACAGAAGACATAAAGGAGGAGATGAAAAATTCTTAGAGTCAAATGATAATACAGACACAACATACCTGAATCTATGGGACACAATGAAAGCAGTTTTAAGAGGGAAATTCATTTCTTGGAGTTCTTTCCTCAAAAAAAGAAAAAAAAAAAACAACAAATAAATGAACTCACACTACGCCTCAAAAATCTAGAAAAGGAAGAGCAAAAGAACAGCAAATGTAGTAGAAGACAAGAAATATTTAAAATTAGAGCAGAAATCAATGAAATTGAAACAAAAACAACCATTGAAAAAATAGATAAAACTGAAAGTTGGTTCGTTGAAAAAATAAATAAGATAGACAAGCCCTTAGCCATACTAACAATAAGAAGAAGAGAGAGAACTCAAATTACTAACATACGGGATGAAAAAGGCAATATCACAACAGACACTATAGAAATACAGAAGATAATTAGAAAGTATTTTGAAACCCTATATTCCAATAAAATAGAAGATAGTGAAGATATCGATAAATTTCTTAAGGCATATGATTTGCCCAGATTGAGACAGGAAGACACACAAAATTTAAACAGACCAATAACAAAGGAAGAAATTGAAGAAGCCATCAAAAGACTACAAACCAAGAAAAGCCCTGGACCGGATGGGTATACAGCGGAGTTCTACAAAACCTTCAAAGAAGAATTAACACCAATACTTTTCAAGCTATTTCAAGAAATAGAAAAAGAAGGAGCTCTTCCAAATTCATTCTATGAGGCCAACATCACTCTGATCCCAAAACCAGACAAAGATACTTCAAAGAAAGAAAACTACAGACCAATATCTCTAATGAACTTGGATGCAAAAATTCTCAATAAAATTCTGGCGAATCGAATACAAAAACATATCAGAAAACTTGTGCACCATGACCAAGTAGGATTCATCCCTGGGATGCAAGGATGGTTCAATATACGGAAATCAATAAATGCTATTCACCACATCAATAGACTTAAAGACAAGAACCATATGATCATCTCGATAGATGCAGAAAAAGCATGTGACAAAGTACAGCATCCCTTGATATTCAAAACACTAGAAAAACTAGGGATAACAGGAAATACCTCAACATTGTAAAAGCTATATATGCCAAACCTCAGGCTAGCATCATCCTAAATGGAGAAAAATTGAAGGCATTCCCTCTAAAATCTGGAACAAGACAGGGGTGCCCTCTGTTACCACTTCTATTCAATTTAGTTCTCGAAGTACTAGCCAGAGCAATTAGACAGACAAAAGAAATTAAAGGCATAAAAATAGGAAAAGAAGAAGTTAAATTATCACTATTTGCGGATGACATAATAATATACTTAACAGACCCAAAAGGGTCTACAAAGAAGCTGCTAGAGTTAATAAATGAATTCAGCAAAGTGGCAGGTTATAAAATCAACACGCATAAATCAAAGGCATTCCTGTATATCAGCGACAAAACCTCTGAAATGGAAATAAGGAAAACCACTCCATTCACAATATCCCCAAAGAAAATAAGATACTTGGGAATAAACCTAACAAAAGAGGTGAAAGATTTATACAATGAAAACTACAGAACCCTAAAGAGAGAGATAGAAGAAGATCTCAGAAGATGGAAAAATGTACTCTGTTCATGGATAGGCAGAACTAACACCATCAAAATGGCGATATTACCCAAAGTTCTCTACAGGTTTAATGCGATGCCAATCAAAATCCCAACGGCATTTCTTGTAGAAATAGATAAAGCAATCATGAAATTTATATGGAAAAACAAAAGACCCAGAATAGCAAAAGCAATTCTAAGCAGGAAGTGTGAATCTGGAGGTATAGCGATACCAGAGTTCAAACTGTACTACAAAGCAATAGTAACAAAAACAGCATGGTACTGGTACCAAAACAGGTGGGTGGACCAATGGTACAGAATAGAGGACACAGAGACTAATCCACAAAGTTACAACTATCTTATATTTGATAAAGGGGCTAAAAACATGCAATGGAGGAAGGATAGCATCTTCAACAAATGGTGCTGGGAAAATTGGAAATCCATATGCAACAAAATAAAATTGAATCCCTTTCTCTCACCAGCCACAAAAGTTAACTCAAAATGGATCAAGGAGCTAGATATCAAACCAGAGACACTGCGTCTGATAGAAGAAAAAGTTGGCTATGATCTACATATTGTGGGGTCAGGCTCCAAATTCCTTAATAGGACTCCCATAGCCCAAGAGTTAACAACAAGAATAAACACATGGGACTTACTTAAACTAAAAAGTTTTTTCTCAGCAACAGGAACAATAAAAGAGGTAAATAGAGAGCCTACATCCTGGGAACAAATTTTTACCCCCCACACATCAGATAGAGCCCTAATATCCAGAATGTACAAAGAACTCAAAAAATTAAATAATAAGATAACAAATAATCCAATCAACAAATGGGCCAAGGACCTGAACAGACATTTCTCAGAGGAGGACATACAATCAATCAACAAGTACATGAAAAAATGCTCACCATCATTAGCAATAAGAGAAATGCAAATCAAAACCACCCATAATGGCTCCAGTAAGACTGGCAGCCATTATGAAGTCAAACAACAATAAGTGTTGGAGAGGATGTGGGGAAAAGGGTACACTTGTACACTGCTGGTGGGACTGCAAAATGGTGAGGCCAATTTGGAAAGCAGTATGGAGATTCCTGGGAAAGCTGGGAATGGATCCACCATTTGACCCAGCTATCGCCCTTCTCGGACTATTCCCTGAGGACCTTAAAAGAGCGCACTATAGGGATACGGCCACATCAATGATTATAGCGGCACAATTCACAATAGCTAGACTGTGGAACCAACCTAGATGCCCTTCAATAGATGAATGGATAAAAAAAATGTGGCATCTATATACAATGGAGTATTATGCAGCACTAAGAAATGACAAAATCATAGAATTTGCAGGGAAATGGATGGCATTAGAGCAGATTATGCTAAGTAAAGCTAGCCAAGCCCTAAAAAACAAATGCCAAATGTCTCCTTTGATATAAAGAGAGCAACTAAGAACAAAACAGGAAGGAAGAGCATGAGGAAAAGACTAACAGTAAACAAAGACGAATGGGGGGAGAGAAAGGGAGAGAGAAGGGAAAGGATATGCAAATGGTCGGAGACCTTCAATGATACACAAAAGTATAGGAGGTTATGATGGGCAAGGGGGAGGGGGGGAAAAAGGGAGAGAATTGAACAACAGCAGAGGAGGCAGAGAGGGAAGGTGGGAGGGGAGGGGAGGGGTGATAGTAGGGGTTAGGAAAGGTAGCAGATTAAGACAGTCACTAATATGCCATTAGGTAAAAATGTGAGTATGTAACAGATGTGATTCTGCTATCTGTATTTGGGGTAGAAATGGGAGTTCAAAACCCAATAGAGTCAAATGTATGAAAGATGATTTATCAAGAGCGCTGTAATGTTTGGAACAATCAATAAAAAAAATCAAACAATCAAATAAACAAAAACCTTCAATAATTAAAAAAAAAAAGGCCACCAATACCCCGTGCGCGCCCGGCTAGCAAGCTGGTCCATACACGTGTGTGCGTCTACCGGAACTGGGGGCCCGGACCTCCCCTGGAAATTCCCTCCTACTATCCTTCCCCAACCAATGGGAACTCTCTGGGAGTCCCATAACATGAGTCCCATAACATGAGTCCTGTAGCAGGCTGAGGTGAACAGCAGGAGTCCAATTTCCATATGAATGTAAATCTTAACATAATCATATCATCTCAATGGCTAGCTGGCCTTAACCAAAGGTGCCATGCATCATAATACTTTGCTGTGGCTCCTAGCAACTAACCTAAACCTTACCCAACCCTAAACTTAACATGAGTCCTAAACTTAACTTTAACCCTAACACTAACCTATCCCTAACTATAACCCTAACACTTAACCTAACCCTAAACCTAACCCTAACACTAACACTAACCTTAACTCTAACCCTAATCGTAATCTACCCTAAACTTAAACTAACCCTAACCCTATTCCTAACCATAACTGTAACCCTAAACATAAACCTAACAGTAACCCTAAGACAAACCCTAAACCTAGCCCCAAAACACTAACCCTAATCCTAATCCTAGCCCTAACCCCAACCATTATCTTACAGTAACACTAATTCTAAACATAATCCTAAACATAAACCTAAACTTTAACCTAAACCTAAACCTAAGTCTAACTTTAACCCTAACCCTAACCTTAAATCTAAACCTAAACCTAACCCTAACCATAACACTTACCCTATCCCTAAACCTAGCATGAATTTTAACCCTAACCCTAACCCTTAACTTAACACTAACCCTAAAACTAATCCTAACCCTATCCCTAACACTAACTGTAATGCTAACCATAAAACCATGCCCTAAACCTAACAATAACTCTATCTCTAACTCTAATGCTAACACTAAACCTAACCCTAACCCTAACATAAACTTATCTCTAACACTAACCTGAACTTAACACTAGCCCTAAAACAAACCCTAACCCGAACACTAATACTAAATATAAAACTCACCGTAATCCTAACCCTAATCCTAACACTAACCCTAAAACTAACAATAACCCTAACACAAACACTAATTTTAACCCTACACCTAACCCTAACCATAACACTAACACTAACACTAACCCTAATAAAAACTGTAATCCTATCACTAACAGTAAGCCTAACCCTAACCCCAAACCTAACACTAACGCTAATCCTAAACCTAACCCTAACACTAACACTAACATCAACCCTAACACTAACCCTAAATGAAACACTAAACCTAACCCTAACCATAACACTAACCCAAACCCTAACCCTAACACTAAGATAACACTAATATTAACAGAAACCCTAACCCTAACACTGTCCCTAAACAAACACTAACACTAACACTAACAACTAACCCTAACACTAAACATAACTCTAAAATTAAATGAAAGCCTAAGCCGTAACTTAAACTTAATCATATCCTTTACCCTAAAACTAACACTAACCCTATCAATAAACCTAAACCTAACCCTAACCCTAACTGTAACACTAAACCTAAACCTAAACAAAACCCTAACACTAACCCTAACCCTAATCCTATAGATAACCTTAATGTTGTCCCCAAACTAACCCTAACATTAATCCTAAAACTAAACGTAAATCTAACCCTAACATGAACCCTAAACCTTACCCTACCACTAACCCTAAACCTAAACCAAATTCTAACCATAATCCTAACACTAACCCTAAAACTAATTTAATCATTACTCTAATACTAATCCTAACACTAACTGTAACCCTAACCAAAAATGTAAACCTAACCCTAACCCTAACCCATACACAAACCCTAAACCTAAACGTAACCCTAACACTAAACCTAACGTTAACCCTAACTTTAACCCTAACACTAACTCTAACCCTAACTCTAGATCTAACCTTAACCCTAAATCTAACACTAACCCTAAACCTAATCTTAACTCGAATGCAAATACTAACCCTAAATCTCACCCTAAAACTAACACTAACCCTAACACTAACACTAAACCTAACACTAATCCAAACCCAAACACTAATCCTAACTCTTATGCAAACGCTAAATGCAACACTAGCCCTAACCCTAACCCTAACCCTAAACCAAAACCTAAAAATAACCCTAAACCTATCCCTAACACGAACCCTAACACTAACCCTAACCCAACCCTAAAACTAAACCTAACCCTAACCCTAACACTAACACTAACCCTAACCCTAACCCTAACTTTAAACCTAAACCTAACCCTAAACCTAACTCAACACAAACCTTAACCAAAACCATAACCCTAACCCTAACCTAAGCATAACGTTAGCCCTTACCTAAACCTAATCCTAATCATAAAACTAACACAAACCCTAACCCTAATTATTTTACTAAGCCCAACCCTCAACAAAACCCTAACCGTAACCGTAAGACAAACCCTAAATCTAAGCCTAACCCTAACACTAACACTAACACTAATCCTAACACTAACACTAACATTAATACTAATTCTAACTATAAACCTAATACAAACCCTAACCCAAACCATAACCCTTACCCTACACCCAAACACGAACCCTAACATGAACCGTAACACAAACACTAACACTAAACCTACTCGAAACCCTAACCCTATCACTACCCTTAAACTTAACCCTAACCCTAACACTAACCCTAACCCTAAGTCTAAACCTAGCCCTATTACTAACCCTAAGACTAAAACTAACACTAACCTAACCCTAATCCTAACTGTTACCAAAACACTAAACCTAACACAAGCACTAACACAAACCCTAACCCTAACCATAACACTAGCCCTAATCCTAATCCTAACACTAACCAAACAATAACCCTAAACCTAAACCTAGCCCTAACCCTAATTCTAAAACTAACACTAACCCTAACCCTAATACTAACCCTAAACCTAAACAAAAACCTAACACTAAACCTAACTCTAACCATAACCCTAACCCTAACCTAAACCAAACCCTAAACCTAACTTTAAACCTAAACCTAAACCTAACACCAACCCTAACCCTTACCAAAACATGAACCCTAACCTTTACCTTACTCTAATGTTAAAAATAAACCTAAACCTAACACTCACCCTAACCCTTACCAAAACATGGACCCTAACCCTCACCCCAAATCTAACCTAACCCTAACCCTAACCCTAACATTAAACTAAATGCTAACTCTAACACTGAACAAAAACCTAACCATAAACCTAACCTAAACCCTAACCCTAACCCTAAAACTAACACTAACAGAAACACTATCCCCAACCCTAACCCTAACCCTAACCCTAACACTAACATTAAACTTATTGCTAACTCTAACACTAAACCAAAACCTAATCCTAAACCTAACCTTAACCCTAACCCTAACCCTAAAACTAACCCTAAATGAAACCCTATCCCCAACCCTAACCCTAACCATAACCCTAACAGTAATCCAAGCCCTAACCCTAACTCTACCACTAAACCTACTCTAACCCTAACGCTCTTTGTAACACAAACCATAACCATAAACCTAACCATAGTATTAACCCTAAAACTATCTCTAATGCTAAAGCTAATTTTAAACCTAACCTTAACCCAACACTAACACTAACCCTAAACCTAACTCTAACTCTAAACCTAGCCGTAATCCTAACAGTAACCCTAACCTAAACCTAAACCTAACCCTAATGCTAACACGAACCCTATTCCTAACACAAACCATAACCCTAACCCTAACACTATCCCTAACACAAACTCTAAGACTCACCCTAACCCTAACCTGAACCCTAACCCTAACCCTATCACAAACACTTACCCTTATCCTAACACTAACCTTAATCCTAAAAATAACCCTAACACTAAACCCAACCCTAACTGTAACCCTAACTTAACTGTAACGCTAACCCTAACCCAAACCCTAACACCAACCCTTACACTAACATTAACTCTATACCTAACCCTAACCCTAATCCTAACACTAACCTTAACCCTAACCCTAAACCTTATCCTAACCCTAACCCTAACCTGAACACTAAATTTAACCCTAACACTATCCCCAACCCTAACCTAAGCCTATCTCTAATTCTAACTGTAACTCTAACCTAACCCTAACACAAACCATAACCTAACCCTAAACCTAACCCTGTCCCTATCCCTAACCCTAACCCTAACACTAACTCTAACCCTGACCCTAAACTTAACACTCAACTAATCCTAACCCTAAACCTAACATTAACCAATTCCCTAACCCTAACACTAAACCTTGACCTAACTATAACCCAAACCCTAATGCTAACCCTAAACCTAACCCTACCCCTACATCTTACACTATCCCTTACTTTAAGCCAAACCCTCACCCTAATGCTACCCGAGCCCTAACTATAATTCTTAGCCTATCCCAAACTCTAACTCTATTACTAGTCTTAAACCTAGCCCTCATTCTATCTCTAACCCTAACCCTGTCCCTTATTCTGACCCTAACATTAACCCTAGATCTAAACCTTACCCTAACACTAAACCAAACCTTAAAACTACTGCTACTGGTAAACCTTTACCTAAACCTTACAGTAACACTAGCCCTAGACCAAACCTAATCCTAGATAGAGTCATAAATCTAGCCCTAGCATAAAATAAAAACCTAGCACTATCCCTAACAATAACCCTTAACCTAATGTAAAGACTAAACCTATCACTGGACCAAACGCTAGACCTAATTGTGGCCCTAAACCTAAAACAAACCCTAACCCCAAAATGACACTTAATCTAATAGAAACCCTAAATCTTATCCAAAAAATAACCTAACCCTAACACTAGACTTATCCATAACCCTGACCCTAAAACTAGCCATAAACATACCCCTCACTCTTATATTACCCAAAGCCCTAACGTTAGCCCTAAACATCACACAAAACCTAGCCCTTATCCTAGTCCTAAACCTAGCCCTAATCATAACCTTAACCATAACCTTAGACCTAACCCTAATGCTAAACCTCGTATCAGCCCTAATCCTCGCTCAAACACTAATCCTTAGCCAAAGATAACCCTAACCCTAAACCTAACACTAGCCCTGACTCAAAACCTAACCTTTGCCCTAGCCCTAACCCTAGCTCAAATGCCTACACTTACCCTAACACTAACCCTAACATTAACCCTAGGCCTAACCCTAACCCTAACCCTAATCCTAACCTTAAAAGCCCTAAACGTAGCTCTAACCCTATACATTACCCTAAAAAAAGCCTAACCCAAATGCTAACCCTAGGCCTAATGACAACCCTATCATAAACACTAACACTGCCCATTACTCTAAACCTAAGTGGAAGCATTAACCTAATTCTATCCATTACCCTGACCCTAACACGAACCCACTGCTAATTAAAGCATTAACCCTAAATCTTAACCTAAACCAAACCCTTCCTGCACCCTGACCCTAGTAATACACCTAGCTCTAAACTTGACCCTTACCCTACACCTAAACTTACAATAGACATAGTCATAACCTAACACTAAAACTAATACTAACCATAAACCGAGACCTGATATTAGTCCTAGCCCTAATCCTAGCCTTAGCCCTGACACAAAACTTCAGCCTAGCCATAAAACTATTCTTAATTCTTACCCAAATCATAACCTTACTCCTAACCCTAATTCTAACCCTTACCCTAGCCCTAAACCTAGCTATAACCCTATCCATTCCCCTAAATCTAATCTTAACACTAACACTAACACTAACTCTAACACTAACCCTAGCACTAATCCTAGCTCTAATTTAGCCCTAACTCTAAACATACCCCTAACCCTAGCCCAAAAACTAATTTGAACTCTCAACCTAGCCCTATTTCTAGTTCTAACCCTATCTGTTACCATAATGCTAACACTAGCCCTAAAATTGGCCCTAACCCTAGCCATAGCCCTAAACCTAGATATGACCATAACAATAAATCTAAGCCTAAATTTCACCCTACCATTAGCCCTAACACTATAGCTAATCATAAAACTAGCTCTAACCCTAGGCCTAGTTTTAAAACAAAACTGAGCCATAGCCCTATACTTAACCCTACCTAAACTTAACCCTAGACCTGACATTAGTCCTATCCCTAGCCCTAATCCTTGTTCTAAGCCCAGGCTTAATCCTAAACCTGATCTTAACCCTATCCCTAACCCTAATTTCATCCCTTGTCCTAGCACTAAACATATCTGTAACATCATACCTTTCCCTAATACTAACGCTAACCTTAACCCTAGCCTTAAACCTAGACCTAAACCTAACACTAACCCTATTACTAATGCTAGCCCAAATTTAGGCCTAACAATAAACCTAACCCTATCCCTATCCTTAAGACTAACTCTAACTCTTGCCCTAGCCTTATCCCTAGTTCTAAACCTATCCCTTACCATAACCCGAAACCTAGCCCTATCCCTAACACCAACCTTAGCTGTAACCTTTGCCCTACCCCTAAAACTGGATCAAACCCTAACCTTAAGCCTAAATCTCACTCTAACACTATCCCTAACAGCAATGCTAATTAGAAAACTAGCCTGGACCATAACCTAGCCCTAAAACAAAACTGAGCCATAAACCTAACCCTAAACCTTAACTAAAACCAAACACTAACTCTAAACTTAGACCTAAACCTTGCCAAAATTTGAGTGTTAAACCTAACCCTAGAAGTAACCCTGACCCTTACTCGGATCCTAACACTAACCCTAGCTCTAAACATTTCCTTAATTCTAAACCAAGAAGTAGCCCTAATAAGAAACCAAGTTCTTTCATTAGCCGTAGCTCTAATTCTAACACACATCCTAGCGCTATTCTGAGCACTAACCCTAGGTTTAACTCTAAGACTAATCCTAACCCTAATCCTATCCCTAAACCTATCCCTAATCCCTAACCCTACCTCAAATCATATCCCTCACCCTAAACCAAACCCTCACAATAATTCTACCCTCGTCCTAACACTAATTCTTAGCCTATCCTAAACCCTAATTCTATTACTAGACCTAAACCTAGGCCTCATTCTAGCTCTAGCCCTAACCCAAACCCTGACCCTTATTCTGACCCTAACACTAAACCTAGATCTAAACCTGATACTAACCCTAAACTGGACTCTAACTCTACCCCTACCAGTAAACCTATACCTAAACCTAACAGTAACACTAGCACTAGACCAAACCTAATCCTAAGTAGAGTTATAAATATAGCCCTATCCCTAAACAAAAACCTTGAACTAGCCTTAACAATAACCCTTAACCTAACACAAAGACCAAGCCTATCCCTAGACCCAACACTATTCCTAATTCTGGCCCTAACAATAACCAAAACACTGATGCTTACCCTAACACAAACCCTAGCTCTAAACATTATCCTAACCCCAAACCAATAACTAACACCAGACTTATCCATAACCCTAACCCTAAAACTAGCCACAACCATAACCTGAGCTCTTACATTACCCATAGCCCTAATGCTAGCCATAAGCATCACACAAACCTAGCCCTAATCCTAGCCCTTAACCTAGCCCTAATTATAACACTAACCATAACTGTAGACCTAACCCTAACCCTAACACTCACCCTAGTCCTAAATCTAGCTCAAACTCTAACAATTTCCCTAATCATAACATAACCCTAACCCTAACCTTAGCACTGAATCTAACCCTAACCCTCGCCCTAGACCTAACCCTAGCTCAAATACTAATAGTTACCCTAAATCTAACCCTGACACTAACCCTAGGCCTAACCCTAACCCTAGCCATAAACTTAACCTTAACCCAACCCTAACCTTAGCTCTAACCCCATCCATTACACTAAAGATAAGCCTAACCCAAATGCTAACCATAGGCCTAACACTAACTCTATCAATAACAATAACCATATCCATTACTCCAAACCTAACCTGAATCCTAAACCTAACCCTATAAATTACCCTAATCCTAAAATGAACCCTAATGCTAATGCAAGCCTTAACCATAAAACTTAACCTAAATAAAACCAAACCTAGACACTTACCCTAATAAAACACCTAGCTCTAAACTTGACCCTTATCCTAAACCTAACCCTTACACTAGACCTAGCCATAACCTAATTAGACCTGACATTAGCCCTAGCCCTAATCTTAGCCCTAGCCCTAACACATACCCTCAACCTGGCACTAAACCAAGCCTTAATCCTAATCCGAACCCTAACCCTAGCCCTAAATCAAATTCTAACCCGAACCCTACCTCTAAACCTAGCTATAACCCTATCCATTCCCCTAAATCTAACACTAACACTAACCATAACCCTAGCCCTAACCCTAGGCCTAACCCTAACACTAACCCTAGCGCTAATCCTAGCCCTAATTTAGCCCTAAACCTAAACCTACCCCTAACCATAGCCCAAAGAATGCCTCTAATAGCACCCCAGTCCTATTTCTAGTTCTAACCCTATTTGTTACCATAACACTAACACTAGCCCTAACCTTAACCCTAATGCAGGCCCTAGCCCTAAACCTATTTCTAACCATAACAATAAATCTAAGACTAAACCCCATCCTACCACTAACCCTAACACTATTGCTAATCCTAAAACTAGCACTAACCCTAGCCCTGGCTCTAAAACAAAACTGAGCTATAGCCCTAAACTTAACCTAACAGTAATGCTCAACCTGACATTAGCCCTATCCCTAATTCTTACCCTAACCCTAACACAAAACCTAACCCTACACCTAGACTTAATCATAGCCCTAATTCCAGTCCTATCACTAATCCTGATCAGTAACACTGATCCTGACTCTGACCCTAACACTAACCCTATCTCTAATCATATCCCTAAACCTAAACCTAATCTAAACACTAGACCTTGACCTAGACCTAATATCTCTAAAACTACCCTTAATCTTAACTCTAGTTCTTACAAGTGCCATAGTCCTACCTTATCCCTAACCTAAACCAAAACCTACCCCTAATCTGATCCCTAACCCTAGCTTTAAACTTATCCCTAAACCTAACCCTAGCCCTAACACTTAAATTAAACCTAACCCAAAAACTAAACCTTGACCTAACCCGAACCATGGCCCTAATCCTAACAATAACCCTAGCCCTAACCCTAGCTCTAATCTTATTTATCGCCCTAGCCATAACTCTAAAGAAATTCTAACACTAGGCCTAACATTAACCATAGCCCTAACTGTAGCTCTAATCCTATCCATTACTCTAACCATAACCCTAACTGAATTCTAACCATAGGCCTAACCTTAACACTATCCCTAACCATAAGGCTGTCCATTACCCTAAACCTAAACTGACCCCTAAACCTAACTATATCCATTACCCTAACCCTAACACGAACCCTAATACTAATTTGAGCCCTAAACCTAAACCTTAACCTAACACATACCCTAACCCTGATTCAGACCCTAATAATACCCTAGCTGCAAAGGTGACCCTAACACTCAACCTAACCCTTACAATAGATCTGGCTATAAACCTAACCCTAAAACTATCCCTAACCATAACCCTAGACCTGACATTATTCCTAGCCCTAATCCTAGCCCTAACCCAAACAAAAATCCTAGCCCTTATCTTAGCTCTAAACCTAGCCTTAATTCTAACCATAACCTTAAACCTAGCCTTATCCCTAATTTTATCTCTTGACCTAGCCCAAAACGTAGCTGTAACATCATACCTTAACTAACCCTAGCAATAAACCTAGGCCTAAACCTAACACTAACCATAGCAGTAATGCTAGCCCAAATTTAGTCCTATCCCTAAACCTAACACTATCCCTAGCCCTAGGACTAACTCTAACACTCACCCCTAGTCCTAGCCCTAGTTCTAAACCTATCCCTTACCATAAACCAAACTCTAGCCCTATTCCTAGCCCCAATCTTAGCCCTAAACTTTGCCCTAGCCCTAAACGTGAATCTAACTCTAACCTCAAGCCTAAAGCTCACTCTAACAGTAGCCCAAATCCTAATGCTAATTTGAAAATTAGCCCTAACGCTAACCTAGCCCTAAAACAAAACTGAGCCATAAATCTAACCCTAACCCTTAACCTAAATCAAACACTAACCTTAAACCTATCCCTAAATCTTGCCATAATTTGAGTGCTAAACCTAACCCTAGAAGTAACCCTGACCCTGACTCGGATTCTAACACTAACCCTAGCTCTATACATTGCCCTAATGCTAACCCTAGAACTAGCCCTAATCAGAAATCAAGGTTTTCATTAGCAATAGCCCTAAAGTTAACACATATCCTAGTGCAAATCCAAGCTCTGACCCTAGGTTTAACCCTAAGACTAACCCTAACCCTAACCCTAGCCCTAAACCTATCCTTAACCCTAATTCTACCTCTAAATCCATCCCTTTCCAAAAGCCAAACCCTCACCCTTATGTTACCTAGTCCTAACCCTAATCCTTTGTCTCCTCCAATACCCAACTCTATTACTAGTCCTAACCCTAGCCCTTATTCTAGCTGTAACTCTAACCCAAACCCTGACCCTTATTCTGACTTTAACACTAACCCTAGAACTAAACCTCACACTAACCCTAAACCGCAACCTACCCCTACAAGTAAACCTGTACCTAAACCTAACAGTAACACTATCACTAGACCAAACCTAATCCTAATTATGGTCATAAATATAGCACTAGCCCTAAACAAAAACCTTGCACTAGCCGTAAAATAACTGTTAACCTAATCCAAAGACTAACCCTATCTCTAGACCCAACACTAGTTCTAATTCTGGCCCTAACTCTAACCCTAACCCTAACTGATAGCCCTAATGATAGCCATAAACACCACCCAAACCTAGCCTTATCCTAGCCCTTAACCTAGCACTATTGTAAACCTAACCACAACCCTAGCCCTGATTCTAACCCTAACCATCTCCCTAGCCCTAACCCTAGCTCATACCCTAACACTTATCCTAAACCTAACCATGACACTAATCCGAGGCCTAAACCTAACCCTAGCCCTAATCCTAACCTTAACCCTAGCACTAACCTTAGCTCTAACCTTATCCCTTAAACTAAAGATAAGCTTAACTCAAATGCTAACCCTAGGCCTAATAATAACCCTGTCGCTAACACTAACCCTATCACTAACCCTATCCATTACTATAAACTTAACCTGAACACTAAATCTGACCCTATCCATTACCCTAACCCTAACCCTAACCCTAATGGTAATTCAACCCTTAACTCTGAACCTTAAACTAAACCAAACCCTACTCGACTCTAACCCTAATAATATGCCTAGCTCTAAACCTGACCCTTACCCTAATCGAAATCCTTAAGCTAGACCTAGCCATAACCTAACCTTAAAACCATTCCTAACCCTAGCCCTAGACCTGACATTAGCCCTGTCCCTAATCCTATCCCTATCCCTAACACAAACCCTCAAACCTAGCTCTAAATCTAGCCTTAATCATAACCTGAACCCTAACCTAGCCCTAACCCTAATTCTAACTCTCACCTTATCCCTAAACCTAGCTATAACCCCATCCCTTTCCCTAAACCTAACCTTATCCCTAACACTAACAATAACCCTAACCATAGCCCTAACCCTAACACTAACCCTAGCACTAATCTTAGCCCTAATTTAGCCCGAGCCTTAAACCCACCCCAACCCTATCCCTAAGACTAACTCTAACTATTGCTTTAGCCCTATTTCTATTTCTAACCCTATCTGTTTTCATAACCATAACACTAGCCCTAACTTTAGCCCTAACCATAACCCTAGGCCTAAACTTAGATCTAACCATAACAATTAATATAATATTTAACCTCTCCATACTACTAGCTGTAACACTATCACTAATCCCCAAACTAGCCCTAACACTAGCCCTAGCTCTAAAACAAAACTGAGCCATAGCCCAAACCCTAACCCTAACCTAAATGTAACCCTAGACCTGACATTAGCCCTATCCCTAATTCCTAACCTAACACTTGCACAAATCCTAACCCTCCATCTAGACTTCACCCTCACCCTAATTCGAGTCCTATCCCTAATCCTAAAAGCAACACTGACCTGACTCTGACCCTAACACTAACCCTATCTCTAATCATGCTCCTAAACCTAAACCTAATATAAACACTAGACCTAGTCCTAATGCTAACCCTAATACTAGCCATAATCATAACCCTAGTTTTTGTATTAGCCATAGTCCTACACTATCCCTAAAACCTAGCCCTAATCCAAGCCCTAACCCTAGTTTTAATTGTAGCCCAAACCCTATCTCTAGCCCTAACTCTTATCCGAAGCTTAACCCTAAACCTAAACCTTGTCCTAACCCAAAACCTAAACCAAAACATAGCCATATTCCTAACCATAACACTAGCTCTAAACATAGATATAATTTTATCCGTTACCCTAACCATAAGCCTAAACAAATTCTAACCCTAGGTCTAACCCTAACCATAGCCCTAACCTAACCATAACCCTAGTCCTAACTGTAGCTCTAATCCTATCCATTTCCTGAACCATAACCTTAACCAAATTCTATCCCTAGGCCTAACTCTAACTCTATGCCTTACCCTGACCGTGTCTATTATACTAAACTTAACCATATCCATTACCCTAACCCTAATGCTAATTTTAGCCCTAACCCTAAAGCTTAACCTAACCCATACCCTGATTCTGACCTTAATAATACCCCTAGCTGTAAATCTGAGCCTAACACTCAACGTAACCTTTACAATACACCTGGCCATAAACCTAAACCTAAAACTATCCCTAACCATAAGCCTAGAACTGACATTAGCCCTAGACCTAATCCTAGCCCTAACCCTAGCACAAACACTATCCCTAAGGCTAGCCCTAAGCCTAGCCTTAATCCTAATCCTAACCTTAACTGGAGCCCTAACCCTAATTTTATCCCATGTCCTAGCCAAAAATGTAGCTGTAACATCATGCCTTATCCTAACCCTAATGCTAACACTAACCCTAGCCCTAACTCTAGACCAAAACCTAGCCCTACCCATAGGGTGAATCCTAGCCCTAATTTAACCCTAATCCTAAACCTAATCCTGTCCCAAGCCCTAAAACTAACTCTAACACATGCGCTAGCCCTATCCAAACTTCAAAACCTATCTCTTACCATAACCCAAAACCTAGCCCTATCCCTAGCCTCAACCCTAACTCTAACCATCACACTAGCCCTAAACCTGGTTGTAAACCCTAACATTAAGCCCAAACCTCACCTAAAACTAGCCATAAACCTAACGCTAATTGGAAAACTAGCCCTAACCCTAGCCTAGCCCTAAAACAAAACCGAGCCATAATTCTAACCACAACCCTTAACCTAAACCAAACATTAACCTTATACCTAACTCTAAACTTAGCCCTAATTTGAGTCCTAACCCTAACCATAGAAATACACCTGACCATGCGTTGGACCCTAACAGTACCCCTAGCTCTAAACATTGTCATAACACTAACTTTAGAACTAGCCCTAATCAGAAAACTAGTTCTTTCATTAGCCATAACCCTAATGCTAACACAAATCCTAGCCCTATACTGAGCCCTGATTCTAATACTAATGCTAACTGTACCTCTAAACCTACACCTTACCCTAAGCCAAACCCTTTCCCTAATGCTACTCTAGTCCTAAACTTAATCCTTAGCCTACAACAAAACCTAACTCTATTACTAATTTTAAACCTAGCCCTCATTCTAGCTTTAACCCTAATCCTAACCCTGACCCTTATTCTGACCCTAACACTAACCCTAGATCTAAACCTGACCCTAACCCTAAACTGAACCCTAACACTACCCCTATCAGTAAACCTATACTTAAACCTAACAGTAACACTAGCACTAGACCAAACCTACTTCTAGATAGAGACATAAATCTAGCCTTAGCCCTAAACAAAAACTGAGACTACAATAAAAATAACCCTTAACCTAATGTAAAGACTAAACCTATCACTAGACCAAACGCTAGACTTAATTGTGGCCCTAACCATAAAACTAAGCCTAACCCAACAATGACCCTTAACCTAATAGAAACCCTAGCTCGAAACCTTATCCTAAACCAAAACCTAATCCTAACACTAGACTTAACCATAATCCTGACCCTAACACTAGCCATAACCATATTCCTAACTCTTACATTACTGGTAGCCCTAATGTTAGCCCTAAACATCACACACACACAAAAAAATAGCCCTTATCCTAGCCCTAAACCTAGTCTTAATAATAACCCTACCATAACCTTAGATCTACGCCTAATGCTAACCCTTGCCCTAGCCCTAACCCTAGCTCAAATTTTAATCCTTTGCCTAAAGATAACCCTAACCCTAAACCTAACACCAGCCCTGTCTCAAAATGTAACCCTCTCCCTAGACCTAACCCTAGCTCAAATGCCTACCCTTACCCTAAACCTAATCCTAACCATAACCCTAGCCCTAAATTTAGCTCTAACCCTATCTATTACCCTAAAGATAAGCCTAACCCAAATGCTATCCCTAGGCCTAACGATAACTCTATCACTAACACTAACCCTATCCATTACTCTAAAACTAACCAGAACCATAAAACTAATCCTATTCATTACCCCATCCATAACCCTAACCCTAAAGCTAATTCAATCCTTAACTCTAAAACTTAACCTAAACCAAATCCTACCTGGACCTTACCCTAATAATACACCTAGCTGAAAACCTGACCCCTAGCTAAAACTAACACTTATACTAGATATAGCCATAACCTAACACTAAAACTAATACTAACCATAAATCTAGACCTGACATTAGCCCTAGCCCTATTTCTACCCTAGCCCTAACACAAACACTCAGCTTAACCCTAAACCTAGCTTGAATCCTAAACCAAACCCTAACCTTACTCTAAACCCTAATTCTAACCCTCGCCATAGACCTAAAGCTAGCTATAACCCTATCCCTTCCCCTAAACCTAATCCTAACCCTAACACTAACACTAACCCTAACACTAACACTAACCCTAACACTAACACTAACCCTAGCACTAATCCTAGCACTAACCCTAAACCTACCCCTAACCCTAGCCCAAAAACTAATTTGAACTCTCAACCTAGCCCTATTTCTAGTTCTAACCCTATCTGTTACCATAATGCTAACACTAGCCCTAAAATTGGCCCTAACCCTAGCCATAGCCCTAAACCTAGATATGACCATAACAATAAATCTAAGCCTAAACTTCACCCTACCATTAACCCTAACACTGTTGCTAATCATAAAACTAGCCCTAACCCTAGGCCTAGTTTTAAAACAAAACTGAGCCATAGCCCTATCCTTAACCCTACCTAAACTTAACCCTAGACCTGACATTAGTCCTAACCCTAGCCCTAATCCTTGTTCTAAGCCCAGGCTTAATCCTAACCCTGATCTTAACCCTAGCCCTAACCCTAATTTTATCCCTTGTCCTAACACTAAACATAGCTGTAACATCATACCTTACCCTATTCCTAATGCTAACCCCAACCCTAGCCCTAAACCTAGGCCTAAATCTAACAATAACCCTAGCACTAATCCTAGCCCAAATTTAGGCCTAACACTAAACCTAACCCTATCCCTGTGCTTAAGACTAACTCTAACTCTTGCCCTAGCCTTATCCCTAGTTCTAAACCTATCCCTTACCATAACCCATATGCTAGCCCTATCCCTAGCCCCAAACTTCATCCTAACCTTCACCCAAGGCTTAAACCTGGATCTAGAAATAAAATTTAGTATAAACCTCACCCTAACACTAGCCCTAACCCTAATACCTATTGGAAATCTAGCCCTAAATCTACCCTAACCCTAAAACAAAAACAAGCCATAACACTTACCCTTAATGTAACCCAAATTCTAAAGCTACACCTAGCCCTAAACCTAGCTCTAATTTGAGTCCTAACCCTAACCCTAGAAATAACCCTAACAACTGACTCGGCCCCCTACCACTAAACCTAGCTCTAAACATTGCCTTAATGCTAACCCTATAACTAACCTTAAGCAGAAACCTAGTTCTTTCATTAGCTTTTATCATTAGTTCTTATCATAGACCTAATGATAACACAAATCCTAGCCCGAATCTGAGAGTTAACTCTATTTTTTAACTCAAACCCTAACCCTAACCCTAGCCCTAAACCTAACCCTAACCCTAACCCTACCTTATACCCTATCTTTTCCCCTAAGCCAAACCCTCACCCTAATGCTACCCTAGTCCTAAACTTAATCCTTAGACTACCTCAAAACATCACTCTATTACTAGTCCTATTCTAGCCCTCATTCTAGCTCTAAACCTAACACTGACCCTGACCCTTATTCCGACCCTAACACTAACCCTAAGTATAAACCTGACCCTAACAGTAAACAGAATCCTAACTCTTCCCATACCGTAAACCTATAGTTAAACCTAACAGTAACACTAGCACTAGATGAAACCTAATCCTAAATATAGTCATAAATCTAACCCTAACCCTAAACAAACCCTAGCACTAGCCCTAACAATAACTGGTAACCTAGTTTAAACACTACCCATATCCCTAAACTCAAAGCTAGTCATAATTCTGGCACTCATCCTAAATCTAACCCTATCCTGAACAATGACCCTTAACCCTAAAGAAATTCTAGCTCTATTCCTAACCCAAAACCAAACTCTAACCCTAGACATATCCATAACCCTGACCCTAAAACTAGCCCTAAACATATTCCTAGCTGTTATATTTCCCATAGCTCTAATGTAAGCCCAAAACCTCACACAAAACTTAGCCCTTATCCTAGCCTTAAACCTAGCCCTAATCATAACCCTAAACATAACCCTAGACCTAAGCCTAATCCTATGCTCACCCAAGCACTAAACCTAACTCAAACTCTAACCCTTACCAGAAACATAACCCTAACGCTAACCCCGACCTGACTCTAACCATAACCCTCGCCAAGACCTAACCCTAGCTCAAATGCTAATACTTAAACTAAAACTATCCATGAAACTAACCCTAGGCCTAACCCTAACACTAGCCTTAATCGTAACCTTATCCCTAGCTCTAACCTTAGCTCTAATACTATCCATTACCCTAAAGATGAACCTAAATCATATTCTGTCCCTAGCGTAACGCTAACCCTATCACTAACACTAAGCCTAACCATTACTCTAAATCTAACCTGAACTCTAAAGCTAATCCTATCCATTACCCTATCTGTAACCCTAAACCTAAAGTTAATTCAATCCTTAACCCTAAAACTTAACCTAAACCAAACCCTACCTGGACCCTGATCCTAATAATACATCTAGTTTAAACTGGACCCTTACCTAAACCTAAACCTTACACTAGACCTAGCCATAACCTAACCCTAAAACTAACAGTAACTATCAATCTAGACCTGACATTAGCCCTATCCCTAATCCTAGGCCTAGACCTAAAACAAACCCTCATCTTAACACTAAACATAGCCTTAATCCTAACCCTAGCCATAACCCTAATTCTAACTCTTGCCCTAGCCCTAAACCTAGCTATAACCCCATCCCTTCCCCTAAACCTAACTCTAACCCTAGGCCTAACCCTAATACTAACCCTACCCCTAAATCTAGCCACAATTTCTCCCTAAACCTAAACCTAACACTATTCCTAGCACTAAGAATAACTCTAAGTCTCGCCCTAGCTCTATCCCAAGTTCTAAACCGATCTGTTACCATAACTCAAACCCTATCCCTAGCCCTAGCCACAACCCTAGCCCTAACCTTCACCCTAGCCCTAAACCTGGATCTAACCCTAACCTTAAGCCTGAAGCTCACTCTAACACTAGCCCTAACCCTAATTCTAATTGGAAAACTAGCCCTAACATTACCCTTGCCCTAAAACAAAACTGAGCCATAACAATAACCCTAAACCTTAACCTAAACCAAACCCTAACTCTACACCTAGTCCTAAACATAGCCCTAATTTGAGTCCTAAACCTAACCCTAGAAGTAACTCCGACCTTTATTCGGACCCTAACAGTAAACCTAGCTCTAAATATTGACCTAACGCTAACCCTAGAACTAGCCCTAATCAGTATCCCAGTTTTTTTCGTTAGCTGTAGCCTTAATGATAACACAAATCCTAGCCCTATTTTGAGCCCTAAACCTAGGTTTAACCCTAAACCTAACCCTAACACTAATCCTAACCCTAACTTTACCTCTAACCCTATCCCTTACCCTAAGCCTTACCCTCACACTAATGCTACCCTAGTCCTAACCATAATCCTTAGCATACCTCAAACCCTATCTCTATTACTAGTCCCAACCCTAGCCCTCATTCTGGCTCTAAACTTAACTCTAACCCTGACTCTTATTCTGACCCTAACACTAATCCTAGGTCTAAACCTGACACTAACCTTAAAGCGAACCCTAACCCTACCCCTACCAGTAAACCTATACCTAAACCTAACAATAACACTAGCACTAGACCAAACCTAATACTAAATAGAGTCATAAATCTAGCCCTAGCTCTAAACAAATACATAGCACTAGCCCTAACAATAACTGTTAACCTAACGTACAAACTAACTCTATCCCTAGACCCAATGCTAGTACTAAATCTGTCCCTCACTCTAAACCTAACCCTAGCCTGAACAATGACTGTTACCCTAAAACAAACCCTACCCCGAAATCTATCCTAACCCAAAACCTAACTAGAACACTAGACTTATCCATAACCTAACCCTAAAACTAGCCATTAGCATATCTCTTGCTCTTACATTACCCATATCTCTAATGCTAGCCATAAACCTCACACAAAACCTAACCCTTATCCTAGCCCTAAACCTAGCCCTTATTGTAAACTTAACCATAAGCCTAGACCTAACCCTAACCCTAATCCTCACCCTAACCCTAATTCTAGCTCAAACTCTAATCTTAATCTAAACACAACCCTAATCTTAACCCTAACATTATCCCTGACTCTAACCCTAACCCTCACGCTAGCCCTAATCCTAGCTAAATGCTAACACTTACCCCAAATCTAACCCTTACATGAACTCTAGGCCTAACCCTAAACCTAGTCCTAATTCTAACCTTACCCCCTAGCCCTAATCCTATCCATTACCCTAAAGATAAGCCTAACACAAATGCTAACCCTAGGTCTAACACTAACACTATTGCTAACACTAACCCTTTTCATTACTCTAAACCTAACCTGAACCCTAAACCTAACCCCATCAACTACCCTAACCTGAACCCTAATCCTATCCCTAACGCTAATTCAAGCCTTAACCTTAAATCTTAACCTAAACTAAACCCTACTCGAACCCTGACCCTAATAATACACCTAGCTTTAAAACTGATCCTTAACCTAAACCTAACCCTTACACTAGACCTAGCCATAAACTAACCCTAAAACTAACCATAACCATAAACCCAGACATGATATTAGCCCCAGCCCTATTCCTAGGCCTAACCCTAACACAAACACTAGTCCTCATTTAAAGCCTATACCTAGACTTAATTCTAACCCAAACCCTAACTCTAGCCCTATCTCTAATTTTAACCCTCTAATTTTAACCCTTTAATTTTAGACCTGAACTTAGGTATAACCCCATACTTTCTCCTAAAACTATCAATAACCCTAAGCCTAACACTAACCATATCTCTAGCCCTAACCATAGACCTAACCCTAACACTAAACCTAGCACTAATCCTAGCCCTAATTTAGCCCTAACCCTAACTCTATCCCTAACCTTGGCCTAAGACTAACTCTAACTCTCCCCTTAGCCCTATTTCTAGTTCTAAACCTATCTATTACAATAAACCTAACACAAACCCTAACCACAGCCCTAACCCTAGACCTAGACTCCACCATAGATCTAAAAAATAACTCTACATTTGACCCTAACCCTAAGCCTAATTCTCAACCTACCACTAGACCTAAAACTATCGCTAATGCTAAAACTAGCCATAACCATAGCCTTATCTCTTAAACAAAACCTAGCCATTGTTCTAACCCTAAATGTTAACCTAAACCAATCCCTAACCCTAAACCTAGCCATAACCTTCTAGCTCTAATTCATATCATGGTCCTAAATTTAACCCTGACTCTGACTTATATTCCAACACTAACCTTAGTTCTAAATATCACACTAACCCTAAAGATAACACTAACACTAGATCAATACTGAATCTTAACTCTAATCATAACCTTAGTTCTTATATTAGCCATAGCCCTAACCCTAGCCCTAAACCTAACACAAAAATTAGCCCTAAGCTGAGCCCTAACCCTAGATGTAAACCTATACATAACACAAGCCCTAACCCTAACCCTAAACCTAGCCCTAACCCTCGCTCTAACTCTTTCACTTACCCTAAGCCAAACAGTATCCATAATGCTAACCTTTGTCCTAATCCTAACCCATAGCCTACTCCAAACAGTAACCCTATTAGTAGTCCTAATCCTAGCCCTCATTCTAGCTCTAATGCTAACTCAAATCCTTACCCTAACACAAACCCTCATTACAAATCTAAACCTCACCCTAAACCAAACCCTAACACTAGCCCTACCAGTAAACTTATACCTAAATATAACCCTAACACTAGCCTTAGATCTAAGCCTAATCCTAAATACAGCCATAACTCTAGACCTAGAAGTAAAAAAAAAAAAAACCCTGAGCCCTAGCCCTAACATAATCCTTAACCTAAAGCAAACACTAACCCTATCCCTAGACTGAACCCTAGTCCTACTTCTGGCTTTCACCCTAAACCTAACTCTAACCTGAACACTGAACCTAACACTAACACTAAACCTAGCTCTAAACCTGAATCTAACCTAAAACCTAAACCTAACACTAGACATAGCCATAACCCTAATCCTAAAACTAGCTCGAATCAGAAACCTAGATCTTACATTAGACATAGCCTTAAACATGGGCCTAATCCTAACACAAAACCTAGCCCTAATTTGAGGCCTAAATCTACCAAAAGTATGATCATAATCCTAAATGTAGCCCTAACCTTAACCCTCACCTTACACATAACCCTAGCTCAAAGCCTAAACCTTAGCCTATACAAAACCCTAGCCCTATTCCTAAACATAAACCTAACCTTAGCCCTAATCCTAACCTTAACCCTAGTACTAACCCTAGCTCTAACCCTAATATTACCCTAACCCTAACCCTAATAATAAACCTAGCCCTAAACCCTACCCTATTCCTAACCCTAATAATAAACCTAACCCTCGACCTAACCCTAAACCTAACCCTTGCCATAAACTTAACCCTAAACTTTACCAAAAATAAAAATTAAACCTATCCCTAAACCTAAATTTAACCATAATCTAAACTTAACCCTAAACCTTAGCTTACATCTAATCCAATACCTTATTCTAAATCTAACCCTAACTCTAATGAAAACACTAGCCTTAACCCCAACCCTAACCAAAACCATAACCAAAATCCTGTCCTAGTCCTAACACTAGACCTAAAACTTCCCCTAGCCCTAACCATAGCTTAAACCCTAAGCCTTACCCTAAACCTAACCCTAGTCCTAGTTCTAATCATAACCCTAAATCTAGCCCTAACCCTAACATTAAACCTAGCCCTAATTCTAGCCCTAATAGGGCCCTATTCCTAACCCTAACCCTAACGCTAGAATTAAGACTAACTATACTTCTCACACAAGAACTATCCCTACTTCTAACCCAATCCCTTACCATATCCCTAAACCAAGCCCTAACCCTAGTCATAACCCCTGTCCTAGCACTAACTATATATTGAAACCTATTTATAAAACTAACTCTATTTCTTACCGTAACCTTAACCCAAGCCCTAACCCTAACCCAAGCCCTAACCCTAGTCAAAATCCTTAGCCCTAGCACAAACTCTAGATTGAAACCTATCTCTAAAACTATCCCTAACCTGATGCCTCAGCCTAACCCTGAAACTATCTCTAACCCTAATGTCATTGCTAAAATTAGCACTAACCCTAGCCCTAGCCATAAAACAAAACCAAGTCATACCCCTAACACTAACCCTTAGCCTTGACCAAACCCTAAACCTACACCAGCCCTAACCCTAGCCCTAATTTGAAACCTAACCTAAACCCTAAACCTAAACATGATCGTGACTCAGATACAAACACTAAAACTAGCTCTAAATATTATCCTAACTTTAAACCTAACCCTAACACTAGACCTAGCCCTAAACTTAACCCTAAAACTAACCCTAATCATAACCCTATGTCTTACAATAGCCATAACTATAACACTAGCCCTAACCCTAATTAAAAAACTAGCCTTAATCCAAACCCTAATACGAGCTTTAACCCTAAACCTAACCCTAATCCTAGTCCTAACCTTAGCTCTAACCCAATCCCTTACCCTAAGCCAAACCCTCACCCTAATAATAACCATATTCTTAGAACTAATCCTCAGCCTAACCAAAACCTAACTTTATAACTAGTACTAACCCTAGCCATCATTCTAGATCTAACCATAAGCCAAACCCTAACCCTATCCCTGACCATTATTCTGACCCTAACACTAATCTTAGGTCTAAATCTAAACCTAACCCTAAACCAAACCCTAACACTAGCCCTACTGGTAAACTTATACCTAAACCTAACCATAACACTAGCCCTACACCTAAACCTAATCCTAAACCTAGTCATATCTATAGCTTTAGTCCTAAAGAAAAAGTAGACCTAGCCTTAACAATAACTCTTAACCTAACCCAGACTCTAACCCTACCTCTAGACATAACCCTAGTCCTAATTCTTGTTTTAACCTTCACCATTACCCTACCTGAACACTGTCCCTGACACTAACACTAACCCTAGCTCTAAACTTCACCCTAACCCTAAAACTAACTCTAATACTACACCTAGCCCTAACATTAACCATAAAACTAGTCTTAAAGATTACACTAGTTCTTACATTATCCATAGCCCTAACCTATCAAAAAACCTAACCCTAATCCAAGCCTCACCTTAGCTTTAACCCTGAAGATAACTCTAACCATAAACCTAGCCCTAACTATAACCCTAAGCGTAACCCTAGACCTAATCCTAACCATAATCCTAGTCCTAACCCTAGCTCTAACCCTATTCATTACCCTAAGATAACTATAATCCTTATGCTAACCCTGGGCAGAATCCTAATCCTAGCACTAGCCTTAACCCTAACTATTAACCCACACCTAAACTGAACCCTAAAGCTAACTGTGTCATTACTGATCCCTAAACATAAGACTAATTTGAGTCCTAAACCTAAACCTTAACCTAACCCAAACCCTAACTTTGACCCTGACTCTAATAATACCCATAGCTCTAAACCTGACCCTAACAATAAACCTAAACTTTGCAATAGACCTAGCCATAAACATAACCGTAAAACTATCCCTAACCATACCCTAGACCTGGCATTAGCCCTAGCTCCAATCCTAGCCCTAACCCTAATACAAAACTTGGCCCACATCCTAGCCATGAACCTAGCATTAATCATAACCCTAACAATAACCTTAACCCTAATTCTCATCCTAATTCTAAAAATTAGCTATATTTCCATCCCTTACCCTAACCCTAACACTAACCCTAGCCCTAATCTAAGCCCTAATTTAGCCCTATCCTTAACCCTAACCCTAGTCCTAAGACTAACTCTAATTCTCACACTAGCCCAATACCTAGTTCTAACCCTATCAATTACCATCACCATACACCTAGCCTAAACTTACTACCTAGCCCTATACTTAGCCCTATCTCAAAACCTAGATCCAAACCTAATTCTAAATTTAATCCTAACCCTAAGACTAAATCTAGCCATAACTCTACTCCTATCCCTAATCCTTAACCTAAGCCTAAATCTCACACTTACACTAGCCCTAACCCTAAGACTAATCTTAAAACTAGCCCTAACCCTACCCCTAGCCCTAAAATAATAACGAGTCATTTGCTCTAACCTTAACCCTTAACCTAAACTAAACTCTAACCCTATCCTAGCCCTAACCCTATCCCTAATTATAGTCTAACCCTAACCCGAAAACTAACCCTGACCCTGACTCTGACCCTAACACTAACCATGGCTCTAAACATCATCATCACAGTAAACCTAACCTTAACACTAGACCTAGACCTAACTCTAACCCTATAACTAGCTGTAATCATAAACCTACTTCATACATTAGCGGTAGCCTTAACCCTAGCTCTAACCTAACCCAAAACCTAGCCTTAATCTGAGCCCTAAACCTAGCTTTAAACCTAAACTTTAACCTAACCCTAACCTAAACACCAGCCCTAATCCTATACATAACCCTAGCCCTAACCTGAGGGCTAATCCTATCCATTGCCCTAACGATAACCCTAGCCCTTTTGATAAGCCTAGGCCTAACCCTAACCCTATACATTACACTAAACCAAACCTAAACCCTAAACCTAACCCTGTCATTACCTTATCCCTAAATCTAATTCGAGCCCTTTACCTAAACAGTAACTTAACCCAAACCCTAATTCTGACCCTGATTCTTAAAATAATCCTAGATCTAAACCTGACCCTAACCAAAAACCTAATCCTTACACTGGACCAAGAAATAAACCTAACACTAAATCTATCCCTAACTGTAACCCTACACCTGACAATAGCTATAATCCTAATACTATCCCTAACCATAAAGAAATCCTAGTCTTCATCGTAGCCCTAAACATAGCCTTAATCATAACACTAACCCTAGTTTTAACCCTAATACTAACCCTCACCCTTGCCCTAAGACTAGCTATAACCACAGTCCTTACCCTAAACTAAACCCTAACTCTAACCCTAACTCTAGTGGTAACCCTTGCCTTATCCTTAGCCCTAGCACTAACCCTAGATCAAAATCTAACTCTAAATCTAACTAACTCAATGCCTAAGCCTAATCCTAAAACTAGCCCTAACCCTAGCCCTAAAGTAACACTAGCTGTAATTTAGCCCTATCTCTAAACCTAGACCTAACCCTAGCCCTATGACTAACTCTAAATCTCAGACTAGCCCTATCACTCATTCTAACACTATCCCTTACCATAAATGTAACCCTAGCCCTAAGACTAGTGCTAACCCTTTCCCTATCATATTCCCTAGCACTAACCTTAGACAAAACATAACTCTAAATCTAGCCCTAACCTGAAGCCTTAGCCTAACCCTACACTAGCCCAAACCATAACATTAATCCTAAAATGAGCACTAACGCTAGCCCTAGCCCTAAAACAAACCTGAGCCATATCTCTAACCCTAACCATTAACATAAACCAAACCCTAACCTTATAACTAGACCTAACCCTAACCCTAATTCGAGTTGGAAGCTGAACCCTAAAACTAACCCTGAACCTGACACTTACCCTAACACTTCTAGGTCTAAACATCACCCTAACACTAAACCTAACCCTAATACTAAACCTAGCATTAAAACCCTAAAACTAGCCCTAATTGTAAACCTAGTACTTACATTAGCTGTAAACCTAACCCTAGCCCTAACATAACCCCAAACCTGTCCCTAATCAGAACCATAATCCTAGCTTTAAACCTAACCTAACCCTAACTCTGTTGGGGACCACAAATCAAGTCAAGATGGTGCCTGGTAGTTTGTCAGGAGGAGTGGTTTGTGAGACAATGCCACCAAGCCATTAAGATGGTGGGGATTCATTATTGGTTGACTTCTGTATCTAGATGATGCTAATTGAGTCAAGCTGTGTGTAATTAGTTAGGTATATATACCTCTGCTGTTCCACAATAAGGCAGTTTCCATTACCTTGGGTTCCCACTACCTTGAGTTCCTACTCAGTTCCTGCTGAGTTGCCCCGCAATAAAACAGTTCCCGCTTCAAACTTCAAGTTGCTTGTCACCTCCCGGTTATTTTGCACAGCCAGACTGTGGCAAATGGTGGCCCATTGGAAGAACTCCAGGACGCTCGGAGGTAAGTGACAAGGTAAGCTGCCCATTTCTAGAAATAGATAGGATGGGAGGAAAGCTGCCTGCCCCTAGAAATAGATAGGACAGGAGGAAAGCTGCTCGCCCCTGAGGAAGCAGATAGGGTGAGAGGATGGATGGCCATTTCAAGATAAAAGAAAAATTGATACAGAGTGTTTTTCTTTTGTCTTATCTTAGTGTGTTGTGTTGTCTTTTTTGCGGAGGTATGGGATCAGAAGTTAGTGGAAATCAAACCCAAAGGTTGTTAGGCAAATTGCTAAAGGAAGGAGGCACCTTAGTAACACCAAGAACAGTTAGGGCATACGTTGATAAAAGCCCAGGAACTCTAGTCAGAAAGAGAAATAAATTTCAGAAGAGGAAGGACTATCAGGGAAGGAGTTACAACAAAAGGCTGCTACTAACCACTTTTTGTAACTAGAGGGTGCCTGAAGCGGCACAGGGTGGGGGCTGCCTCGTGCAGGAGCCGCGTGGTGATCAAGGGACTTTCCAGCCAGCAGGGACGGCCACCGCCCCACCCCCCACCCAGGGAGCAGGATGCCACTGCCATGAGCTGGAGCCATGGCGGAGCAGTGGCAGTTTGAGTCAGGGACACTCCCTGGGGCTATAGGTTGCCAGGGGATGCCTACCAAGGATCTTGCAACCCTCCTCAAAAGGGTGGAAAAGAGCCGCCAAAGAAAATTCCCCCCAGGGTCCACTTCAGGATTGCCCCTGCTCTATAAAAAAAAAAGGAGGGGAGAAATACCCCACCATTCTCAAGCCTTCTGAGCTTTATAAATGCAAGGTTAGCAATATCTCAAATCAATAACAGCTGAACTTCAGTTTTCAATTATGGTGATAGCATTTACCTTCAGATGCTTTTGTATTTTAAAGCTTTCACCACAGCTTCATCAGCTTACAGTTGTTATCATTAAAGGTCCTGACCCAGTGATTGTCGGGAGTCAGGGGTCTGTTTGTGTGTTTCCACAGAGAGAACAGCAGCCGATTTGGATTCCAGAGAGACTAACTAAAGCGATTTCTACAGACCAAAAATAAGATGATTTGGCTCAAATCCATAAAGCTGATATCCCGAACTCCAGTTTAGCTATCCTTTCATCTGCAACAATAGTTCTCCCACACCTGGAGGCTAATGAATAATGAGAACCATTAAGGCCTATTTCAAATGAAAAAAAATCCTTGAGGCTTACTTGTGGGGATACCTTCAAACCCATATGCAAGTTATAAGAAGAATTTTTCTATTTTATTTTTTGAGCTTATACAGACCTAGGATAATGTTTTTCTGATTGGTTCTATTTTTTGAAAAACTGTGGAGTTTGGGGGTATTGCAATGGAAATTTCGCCTGTGGAAAGCTAGAAGGCCTTTACTCTTGTGTTATATGTTGTATGTTGTGTATGCACACTTGTATGTTATGTGTCTGTATGTGTGTGTATGTGTCATGTATGAAGAGTGCTCATGAAAAGTTGGATCCAAATATCTTTTATTCACATGCTTTAAACAGTTTAATTTAAGTTGGGTATTGTTTTAAAAAGTGAACAAAAAAGAAGGTTAGCAGATCTGTTTGTTTACTTTCATCTTTCCTTTTCATTATATTTAATAATTCTGTTCAGGATAATGTAAATTGTTCAGAAAATTGTTTTCTTAGTGCCTGCTGGAATGCTACACAATTTTCTTTATCCATCATTGCCAGAACTCCTACCTTAAGACAAAGATAGAAGAATTTCCAGTATTAATGAAAACTAAGTGAGACTTCAGAATTATAGCTACCATCATCACAGCTGTTGCTGTTTCTGCTGCTGCATCTGCAGCTTCTGTGATGGCTATCACACAAACTGTACAGACTGCTGCATCAACACTTCAAGAGGGAATGGACATGTTGGTGGATTCCTCTGCTTTGGGCTGTTTACAGAACTTTCGTGGACTGGGTCACTTATGTGCATTGTGAACTAATCTATTGATACAACAAATTGTGATAGTACCAGGGTATCTTTGCTGACAGTGTCATCGATGGTACAACTTTTTCAAGGGAGCCGTCAATTGGATTGGTATCGTGGCATTTTATATCCTCCTCTTCTTTCTTGGAGCCGTCAATTGGATTGGTATCGTGGCATTTTATATCCTCCTCTTCTTTCTGCTTGTGGCAGGTTGTTTATGGTGTTTGTGTAAAAACCACTATGGTCGTTATCCACAAGTATGACTAAATAATGTTGGGCTGGAGTCAAAGATGGGTAAGATCCAATTACAACGGTACCAACCTAAGACAGGAGGCTGACAATTTGAGGTCAGACCATCCAATGATGGGTAAGAACAATATTTAGTATTGGACAACCTAAAACAGGCACAGTTCCTAAGCCACATACTTGTTGTTTAAATGAAACAAAAGGGAGGAGATTTGGGGGATGCAAATCAAGTCAACATGGTGCCTGGCAGTTTGCCAAGAGGAGTGGTGTGTGAAGCAACACCAGCAAGCCATTAAGATGATGAGGATTCCTTATTCACTGACTGCTGTATCTAGATGATGTTAATTGAGTCAAGCTGTGTGTAATTAGTTAGGTATATATATCTGTGTTGTCTCGCAGAGAAGCAGCTCCTGTAACCCCAGGTGCCTGTTACTTTCAGTTCTCACTCAGTTCCCACTGAGTTCACTCGCAATAAAGTAATTCTTGATTCAACCTTCAAGTTGCTTGTCACCTCCCGGTTATTCTGCTCAGCCAGACTGTGGCAACCCTAGCCCTAAACTTAACACTTACCCTAATCCTAAAACTTACCCTACATCACACCCTAGCCCTATCCTTAAACCTAGTACTAATCCTAGACTTAATCCAAACCATAACCTAGCCTTAAATCTAGCTCTAAGCATATCCATTACACTAAACATAACCCTAACCCTAATGCTAACCCTAACCCGATCGCTAAACCTAACCTATCCATTACCTTAAACCTTAACTAAAACCTAAACTAAACCCTATACATTACCCTAACTTTAAACCTAACCCTAATGCTAATTCAAGCTCTAACCCTTAACCTTTATCTAAACCAAATGCTAACCCTGACCCTGACCATGACCCCCCAAAAAACCCTAGCCCTAAATCTGACCTTTAACCTAAACCTAACTATTACATTATACCTAGCCATAACCTAACCCTAAAACTATCATTAACATTAACCCTAAACATGATATTAGCCCTAGACCTGGTCCTAGCCATAACCTAACAGAAACCCTAGCCCTTAACCTAACCCTAATCCTAGCCTTAATTCTAAACTTAACCATAACCCTATGCCTAATCCTAATTCTAAACCTCACCCTAGCCCTGAAGCTAGCTATAACCCTACCCATTTCCCTAAACATAACCTTAACACCAATGATAGCCCTAACTCTAACCCAACCCCTCGATCTAACCCTAACACTAACCCTAGCCTTAATACTAGCCCTTATTTAGCCCTACCCTAACACTATCCCTAGCCCTAATTTTACCCTAATTGAGCACTAAACTTAACCCTAACTCTATTCCTAATGTTAGCAATAATTTAGCCCTAACCCTAACCCTAAAACTAGCCCTAACCCTAGCCCTAACCCTAGCCCTAATACTAGCCCTAATTTAGCCTTAACCCTAACCCTAATGCTAAGAATACTACTATGACTAGCTGTAATTCTCGCCCTAGCTGTATCCCTAGTTCTAACCATATTCGTTACCATAACCCTAAACCTCACCTTAGCCCTAGTTGTAACCCTAGATCTAACCCTAAGTCTAAATCTAACCCTAACTCAATGCCTAAACCTCAACCTAACACTAGCCCTTACCTTGATGCTAATCCATAATCTAGCCATAACTGTAGCTCTAGCCCTAAAAAAAAAACCCAACATGTATCCCTAACCCTTAACTTAAACCAAACCCTAACTGTACAACTAGTACTAAATTTAGCCCTAATTCGAGTTCTAACCCTCACCCTAAAACTAACCCTGACTCTGAAACTGACCCAAACAATAACCCTTGCTCTAAACATCACCCTAACCCTAAACCTAACCATAACACTAGACTTAGTCCTAACCCTAACCTAAAACTACCAATAATTGCAACTCTAGTTCATACATAAGCCATAGCCTTAATCCTAGCCCTAAACAAACCCCCAAACAAGCCCTAATCTGAGCCTTAACCCTAGCTTTAACCCTAACACTAAACTTAAGCCTAAACCAGAACCTAGCCCTAAACCTTACCCTAACACTAGCCAGAATTATAACCATAACCCTAGCCCTATCACTAGCTCTAACCCTATACACTAACCTAACCATAACCATAACTCTAATAGTAACCCTAGGCCTAACCCTAAACTTATCCCTAACCCTAACCCTATATCTAAATCTAACCCTAACACTAGCCCTAGATTACACCTAACCCTAAATCTAGCCATATCTTTAACTAAGACCTAAACAAAAACCTAGCCCTAGCTCTAATGATAACCCTTAACCTAAGCCAAAAAGTAACCTTACCTTAGACCTAACCAATCCTAATTCTGGCTCTAGCCCTAACCCTTACCCTAATCCAAACACAGACCCTTACACTAACACTAACCCTAGCTATAAAACTGACCCTTATCGAAACCTAAACCTAACACTACACAGAGCTATAACCACAAACATAACACTTACATTACCATAGCACTACAACTAGCTCTAAACCTAACACAAAACCTAGCCCTAATCCTAGGCCTCAATCTAGCCCAAAGCGTAACCCTAACCCTAGCCTATCCTTATCCCTTACCCTAAGCCTAACCCTCACGCTAATCCTAAACCTCGCCTTAGACCTAACCCTAGATAAAACCAAAAACTGAACCCTAAACATAACCCTATCCCTATCCCTAAACCTAATCCTAATCCTAGCCCTAATCATAATGTTAACACTAGCCCTAATACTATCTTTAAAATTATCCATTACCCTAAACGGAACCTTAACCCTAATGACAACACTAGCTCTAATCCTAATTGTAAACCAGGGGTCAAATTAGTTTTAGTGTTAGGGTTAGGGTAATGATAAGTTTGGGTTTAGGATCAGGTTAGGTTCAAGATAATGGATTGGGTCAAGATTAGTTATAGGTTTAGGTTCATGCCTAGGGTTAGCATTAAGGTTGTGGTTATGGTTATGGTAATGGATAGAGTTAAAGACTGGTTTAGGGCTAGTTTTATGGTTACGAATAGGGCTAGGTTTAAAAGTAGGAATAGGGCTAGGTTTTGGGTTAACTTAGGGTTAGGGTTAGTGTTAGGGCTAATGTTAGTACTAGGTGATGTTTAGGGGTAGTTTTAGGGTTGTAGGGTCTAGAATAGTGTTAGGGCTCGATTTTGAGTAAGGTTTTGTCTAAGGTTAATGCTAGGGTACAGGATAGGGCAAGGGTTTGGACTAGGGTTAGGGCTAGGATTAGGGTTATGGTAAGGAATGGGGTTAGAATGAGTGAAAAGTCTAATTTGAGAGTTAGATTTAGTCTTAGAACTAAGGTTAGGGATAGGGCTAAATTAGGGCTAAGATTAGGGCTAGAGTTAGTGTAAGGGTTAGGCCTAGAGTTTGGGTTAGGGTTATAATTAAGGCTATGTTTAGGGCTAAGATCATGGCTAGGGTTTGTGTTAGTTTTAGGGCAAGAATTATGGCTAGGGCTAATGTCAGGACTAGGGTTACAGTTAGGGATAGTTATAGGGAAAGGTTTATGGCTAGGTCTATTTTAAGTATTAGGTATAGCGTAAGAGTCAGGTTTAGAGCTAGGAGAATTCTTAGAGTGAGTGTCAGTGTTAGGGCTTGGTTTATGTTTGAGTTTAGGGTTACTGTTTGAATTAGAGTTAGGGTTAGTTTTAGGATAAAGATAGAGTTAGGTTTAGGGTTCAGGTTATGTTTAGGGTAATTGATAGTTTTGGGGATAATGATAGGGTTAGGATTAGTCCTAGGGTTAGCATTAGGATAAGGGTTATGTTTAGGGTAATGTATACATTTAGAGTTAAGGTTAGAGCTAGGGTTATGGTTAGGATTAGGTTTTGGTTTAGGGTTAGGGTGAGGGTTAGGATTAAGGCTAGGTTTACGGCTGGGATGAGGGTTTGTGTTAGAGATAGGGCTAGAATTAAGGCTAGGGCTAATGTAAGGTATAGCATTACAGGTAAGGGTAGTTGTAGGGTTTTGTTATGAATAGGTCTACTCTAATGGTTAGGTTTAGGGAGAGGTCATGTTTAGAGCTAGGTGTTTTATTATGTCCAGGATCAGGATTAAGGACTTAGAGTTTAGTGTTTGTGTTAAGGTTTTTGTTAGGGCTAGTGTAAGAGCTAGTATTAGGGTTAGAGTTAGTTTTGTTCAAATTTCTTTGATACTGGGAAGGATTCATTTTTCTCCTACACTTACTATACTCCACATGTTTGGGACTCCTGGGTTTAAAGGTTCACTGTAAGAAACAGTTTGTATTTTAAAATTTCAGTTTATTTTTCCATATACAAGTAAATGGAAATGGAGCTGGAAATCAAACGGCATTGGTGCTAGCTGCTTGAAACTTCACAATCCATCAATTCTCTGTGAGCAATTGCTTTTTTGTTCTTGTAACAGTATGCCTAAGCTGAAGCATGTAAAAACAATTTTATCCAAGAGTCCTTTAGGAGATAACAGGGAAATACACATGTACTGATATACTCCATCAACTTTTTGGTCAGATTTCTTAAATACTGCACAGCATTCATTCCTTTGCTTTTTCCACTAGGCTGCCCAAGTTTGGAAATTCTATAGTCAAATGTTTCATAAAAATGTTAGGGTTAGGGGAAGAGGTAGGCTTAGAGGTAGTGTTAGGGTTAGAGTTAGTTTTATTCAAAATTATTTGATACTTGGAAGGGTTTATCTTTTAGCTAGATTTACTCTGTTCCCCAGGTTTAGGCCTTCCCCCATTCACAGGTTTGCTGTTAGGAACAGTTTGTATTTTAAGACTTCACTTCATTTTGACCTATATGGGAAAGTTAATGGAGTTGAAAATCAAACAGGTTTGTTCTAGCTGCTTGAAACTTCACACACTCCATCAGTTCTCTGTAGGGACTTGTAAACGTAGGCCTATGCTTCAGCATGCAAAAACAACTTAACCTATGAGTCTTTTTTTAGGAGAAAACAGAAAAATATGCATGTACTGCAATACCTCCCATTATTATTTGGTCAGATTTGTTTGATGCTGCTTAGTATTCATCACTTAGCTTGCCCCACAAGGCTCCCCAAGTGCGGGAATGCTTGGATCAATGGTTCTCTAATCAGGTTAGGGTTAATTTTAGGTTTAGGGCTATGGCTAGGGCTAGGGTTAGAGGTAATGTGAGGATAAGAGTTAGTTTTGTTCACATTTCTTTGATACTTGACAGGAGTCATCTTTTATCTAGCTTTAGTATGCTCCCAAGGTATATTCTTTTGAATTCAAAGGTTCACTATTATGAACACTCTGTATTTTAAGGTTTCACTTCATTTTGACACCTATGGGTAAGTGGAAATCAAACAGGCCTCCCTTTCCCTAAATCTCACCCTAACCCTAATCATAAACATAGCCCTAATACTAGTCCTAAGCCTAACACTAACCCTAAACCTATTCCTAGCCCTAATTTAGCCCTAACACTAATGCTAACTCTGGCCCTAAGATTAACTCTAACTCTTGTCATAACCCTATTCCTAGTTCTAGCCCTATCCTTTATCATAACCCAAACACTAGTCCTAATCTTAGCTCTACCCGTTGCCATAGACTTAACCCTAGAATTAACCATAACTGTAAATCTACTCCTAAGCCTAAACTCACCCTAACAGTAGCAATAACACTAACACTAATCATACAATTACCCTTAACTTTAGCCTTAGCCCTAAAACAAAACCGAGCCATAGAACTAACCCCAACCCTTAACCTACACCAAATTCTAACCCTATATCTAGCACTAAGCCTAACCCTATTTCGAGTCCTATCCCTAACCCTAAAATGAACCATGACCCTGACTCTCACAGTAACACTAACCCTAGTTCAAAACATCACCCTAAACCTAAACCTAATCCTAAAACTAGACTTAGTCCTAAATGTAAGCCTAAAACTAGCCCTAATCATTACCTCAGTTCTTACATTAGTCATATCCCTAAGAAGAGCCCAAACGTAACCCCAAACCTAGCCCTAATCCAAGACCCAACCCTAGCTTTAACCCTAACTCGAACCCTAAACCTAGCCCTACCTTACCTTAAACCTAAACCTAACTTTAAACTTTGCACTAAACCTACACCTAATTCTAACTCTTACCATAATCATAGCCCTAACCCTAGCTCTAACACTATCCATTACCCTAACCCTAACCCTAACCCTAAAGCTAATCCTCAGCCTGACCCTAGCACTATCCCTAACCATAACCTATCCATTACCCTAAACCTAACCTGAACCCTAACCCTAAACATATCATTACTCTAACTTTAACCTTAACCCTAATGCTAACTCAAGCCCTAATCCTAAACCTTAACCTAAACCAACACCAAACCCTAACTCTGACCCTTACAATAATAATACCCCTACCTCTAAACCTGACCCTAACCCTCATCCTAACCCTTATATTATACCTAGCCAAAAACCTATCAAAATACTATCCATAATCATAACACTATACCTGACATTAGCCCTAGCACTAATGCTAACCTAACTCTAACACAATCCCTAGTCCTAATCTTAGGCCTAACACTAGCTTTAATCCTAACCTTACACTTAACCCTATCCCTAACCATAATTTTAACCATCATCCTAGCCCTAAACTTAGGTGTAACTTCATACCTGATCCTTACCCTAATCCTACCCCTAACACTAGCTCTAACCCTATCCCTAACTCTAAGCAAAACCCTAACCCTAATGATAACCCTAGACCTAGCCCTAATCCTTAGGCTAATCAAAACCCTAACCCTATAAACAGTCCTAAGCCTAGTCCTTATTCTAGCTCCAACCCAATCCAAACCCTACACTAACCCTTACCCTTATTCTGACCATAACACTAACCATAGGTCTAAACCTGACCCTAACCAAAGACCAAAACCTAACACTTTCCCTACCAGTAACCTTATACCTAAACCTGACTCTACAACTAGACCCACACCTAAAGCTAATCCTAAATCTAGCCTTAACTCTAGAACTACATGTAAACAAAAACCTAGCCCTAGCCCTAAAAATATCCCTTAACTTAACACAAAGAGTAACCCTACCCTTAGACATAAACCTAGTCCTAATTCTGGCTTTAACCTTAACTCTAACTCTAACCTGAACACTGACCATGCATTTAACACTAAGCTATCTCTAAACCCAACTGTAACTGAAAACTTAAAACTAACACTAGACCTAGCCATAACCCTAACCCTTAAACTAGCCCTAATCATAATCCTAGCTCTTACATTACCCATAGCCGTAACTCTACGCATTAACCTAACAAAATCTTAGAGCGAATCCTAGTCCTAAACCTAGCCCTCAGCATAACCTTAACCCTAACCTTACACTGATTATAATCCTAATCCTAGACTTAGTCCTAAACCTTACTCAAAGCATAACTCTTACCCTAAATATAAATTTAGACCTATCCCTAACTCTAACCCTAATCTAGCCCTAACCCTAAACTTAAGCCTATCCTTAAAACTAGCTCTAAAGCTACACATTACCCTAACTGTAAACCTAAACCTATTGATAACCCTAGCCGTAACCCTAATATTAACCCTAACCATAACTGGAAAACTAACCCTAAACCTAACCCTAAACCTACCACTCGCCATAGCCCTAACCCTAGCTCAAACCATAACCCATAAAATAAACCTAAACATAAACATAGCCCTCACACTAACCCTAAAACTAAATCTAACCCTAACCCTAATCCTAAACCTACAACTAAACATATCCATTACCCTAACCCTTATCCTAACCCTAATGATAAGCCTAGCCCTAACCCTAACCCTATAACTACAATAATCCTATCAATAAACCTAATGCTGAACCTAACCCTTGTCCTAGCATTAGCCCTAAATCTAGTTCAAACCCTAACCCTTAACCCTAGGCCAAACCCTAACCCTCATCCTAGCCCTAATCCTAACTGTAAACATATCCCAAAACCTAGCTCAAACTCTATCCATTTCCCTTACCATAACCCTAAACTTAATATTACACCTAGACATAACCCTTACCCTAACTATATCCCTAGCCCTGATTCTCACCCAAAGCCTCAACCAAGCCCTAACACTTACTCAATCCCGGACTCTTACTCTTAACCTAATCCTACCTTAAAACCAAACCCTAAACCAAACCCTAAACCTAGCCCTAATACTAAACTTAACCCTAGCCTTAACCCTAGCTCCGACCCCACCGTTACCCTAACCCTAACCATAAACCTCATTATAACCCTAGCCCTAAACCCAAACCTACTCTAACTGTAACCGAATACCTAACCCTAGACCTAACCATAAACCTAACCCTTACCATAGTCCTAACTCTAGTTAAATCCCTAACAGATACACTAAACCTAACAGTAACCATAGTACTAAACCTAAACCTAACCCTAACTCAACATCTAACTGTGTCCACTACACTTAACCTAATGTTAAACCTAGCACTAACCTTAATAGTAACCCTAATCCTCGACCTAACCCTAAACCTAACCTTAGTCTTAGCATTAACCCTAACTCAAACCCTAACCCATACCCTAAACCTAACCCTAGCCTAAACCCTAACACTAACCATAACTCTAGACCTAATCATAAACATAATCCTAGCCCTAAACCTATCCATTACTCTAATGATAACCATAAACCTAATGCTAACCCTAGGCCTAACTATAAACATATTCATTACCCTAAACCTAAACTAAACCCTAAAACGAACCTGAAGCCTAAACCTAACCCTATTCATTACCCTAACTCTAACTCTAAACCTAAAGTTAATTTGAGCCCTAACCCTAAACCTCAAACTAACCCAAAACCAAAACCTGACCCTGACCATTATAATACCCCTAGCTCTAAATCTGAACCTTAATCTGAACTCTGACAGTAAACCTAGCCATAAATCTTACCGTAAAAGTATTCCAAAGCATAACCCTACACCTGATATTAGACCTAGCCCTAATTCTTGCAATAAACCTAACACAAATGCAAGCCCTCATCCTACCCTAAACCTAACCTTGATCCTAACCCAAACCCTAACTCTATCCCTGTTCCTAATTTTATCCCTCTCCCTAGTTTTGAACCTTGCTATTACCCCATCCCTTCCCCTAAATCTAACCCTAACTCTAACCCTAGACTTAATCCTTACACTATTTTTAGACCTACCTGATCCTAGACTTAATCTAGCCCTAACCCTAACCCTAACCCTAACACTAACACTAAGACTAACTCTAACTCTTGCCCTAGCCCTATTCCTGGTTCTAACCCTACCCTTACCATAATCCTAACACTTACCTAACATTATCCCTAACATTATCCCTAGCCCTAACACTAGGTCTAACCATAACTCTGAATCTAACCCTAACCCTAAGCCTAAACCTCACACTAACACTAGCCCTAACACTAATGCTAATCCTAAAACTAGCCTTAACCTAGTCCTAGCCCTAAAAAAAACTGAGCCAAAGCCCTAACCCTAACCCTTAACCTATACCAAAACCTAACCCTACACCTAGCCTAATTGCAGCTCTAATTCCAGTCCTACCCTATCCTAAAACTAACCTTGACCCTGACTCTGACCCTAACACTAACCCTAGCTCTAACATCACCCTAAAAATATACCTAACAATAAAATTAGACCTAGCTCTAACCGTAATCTTAAAAGTGGCTCTAATCATAACTCTGATTCTTACATTAACCTTAGCCCTAATCCTAGCTGTAACCTAACCCAAAACATAGCCCTAATCCAAGCCCTGCACCTCTTTTAATCCTAACCCTAACCCTAGCCCTAACCATTACCCTAAATCTAACCCTAACCCTAAAACTTGCCCTAACACTAATCCTAACCCTAGCCTTAATCCTAACCATAATCCTACCACTAACCCTAGCTCTAAACTATACATTACCCTAACCATAACCCTAACCCTAATGCTAACCCTAGGATAACCATAACCCTATCTCTAACCCCAACATTATCCATTACCCTAAATCTAAACTGAACCCTAAACCTAACCATAAATATTACCCTAACCTTAACCCTAACCCTAATGCTAATGAGAGCCCTGGCGCTAAACCTTAACCTAACCCAAACCTTAACCATGACTGTGACCCTAATAGTAACCCTATCTCTAAACCTGACCCTAACACTAAACCTAACACTTACACTAGAACTATCCGTAAACCTAAACCAAAATTAACCCTAAATATAAACCTAGACCTGAAATTACCCCTAGGCCTAATCATAGCCCTAAGGCTAACACAAAACCTAGCCCTAATCCTAGACTTCAAACTCACCCTAATACTAGCCATAAACACAGGCTTAATCCTTAACCTAACCCTAACCCTAGCCCTAACCGTATTTGGACCCTCACCCTAAACCTAGCTATAATATCATACCTTACACTAATTCTAAATCTACAGCTAGCCATAAACCTAGGCCTAGCCCTAACATGAACCCTAGCATTAATTCTAGAACTAATTTAACCCTCATCCTAACCCCACCTCTAACCAGCACCCTAGCACTCACCCTAGTTCTAAACCTATCCCTTACCATAACCCAAACCCTAGCACTAAACCTAGCCACAACACTAGCCCAAAATTTGCCTAGCTCTAAACCTAGACCTAACCCTAACTCTAAAGCAAACCCTAAACCTAAGCCTGAACCTCATCCTAACACTAGCCCTAATCCTAATGCTAATTGGAAAACTAGCCCTAACCCTAGGCCTATCACTCAAACTAAACGGAGTCACAGGCGTAACACTAATCCTTAACATAAACCAAACCCTAAGCTTATACTTAGCCCTAACCTAGCCCTAATTCGAGTTCTAACATTAACTCTAGAACTTACCCTGACCCTGACTCAGACCCTATCACTAACCCTAGCTCTAAACATCACCCTAAACAAAAACATAAACTGAACACTAGACCTAGCCCTAACTCTAACCCTAAAACTAGCCCTAGTCATAATGCCACTTCTTACATTAGCCATAGTCCTGTAATAACAGAAAACCTAGCCCTAATCTGAGACCTAAACCTAACATTAAACCTAAACCTAACCTTAAGCCTAGCCCTATCCCTAACCCTAAAACTAGCCCTAATCCTAGCTCTAAACTTATCCCTTACCCTAAGCCAAACCCTCCACCTTATGCTACCCTAGCCCTAACCCTAATCCTTAGCCTACCCCAAATCATAACTCTAATACTAATCCTAACCCTAGCCTCCCTTCTAGCTCTAACTCTAACCCAAACCTTAACCCTAACCCTGACTCTTATTTTGACACTACCTCTAACCCTAGGTTAAAACCCAACCCTATCCCTAAACCCAAACCTAACATTAGCCTAAAGGGTAACCCTATACCTAAGTCTAACCTTAACAATCGACCTAGACAAAAGCCTAATTCTAAATCTAGCTATATCTCTAGCACTAGCCCAAAACAAAAATCTAACCCTAGCCCTAACAATAGCCCTTAACTTAACCCAAACACTAACCCTACCTCTAGACCTAACACTAACCCTAATTCTGGCCCCAACAATAAACATAACCCTAACACAAACAAAGACACTTCACCTAACAAAAACCCTAGCTATAAAAATTATGCTAACCCAAAATCTAGCCATAACACTAACCCTAGACCTAACCATAATCCTAACCCTAGCTCTTACATTACCCATAGCCTTAATGCTAGCCCTAAACCTCACACAAAACATAGCCTTAATCATAGCCCTAACCATAGCCCTACATGTAACCCTAACTCTCGCCTTAGCCTTACCCTAGCTCAAACACTAATCCTTACCATAAACATAACCCTAGTCCTAACCTTAATCGTAACAATAATCCTAGCCCTAATCCTAAGATAACCAAAGCCAAACCCTACTTCTAACACTATTCATTACCCTAAACATAACCCTAAACCTAATGCTAACTCTAGCCCTCAACTTAACACTAATCCTTAATCTAGACCTGACACTAATCCTAACACTTTCCCTAGCACTAACCATAGCTCAAACCCTAACACATACCACCTAACCCTAATACTAACCCTAGGCCTAACCCTAACCCTAACCCTTCCCATAATCCTAACCATAAACCTAGCCCTACATTTATCAGTTACCCTAAATACAAACCTAACCCAAATGCTAACCCTAGGCTTAAACCTAAACCTATTGCTAACACTAACCCTATCCATTACCTAAACCTAACTGAACACTAAAACTCAACCTATCAATTATTCTAACCCTAACCCTAACCCTAATGCTAATTTGAGCCCTAAACCTAAACCATAACCTAAACCAAACTCTAAACAAGACACTGACTCTAATAATACACCTAGCTCTGAACCTGGACCTAACTCTAAACCTAACCCTTAAACTAGACTTAGGCATAAAACTAACCCTAAAGATATCCCTAACCATAACCCTAGACCTGATATTATCCCTCCACCTAATTCTTGCCCTAAACCTAACATAAACCTGATCCCTCATCCTAGTCCTAAACCTAGCCTTAATCCTAATCTGAACCCTAACCATAGCCCAATTCCTAATTTCAACCCTCGCCTTAGTTCTGAACCTAGGAATAACCACATCCCTTTCCCTTCCCCTAACACTAACCCTAACACTATCACTAACCCTAACCAAATCCCTAACCTTAGGCCTAACCATAAAATTAACCCTACCTCTAATCCTAGCCCTAACTTATAGCTATCTGTAACCCTAACTCTAACCCTAGTCCTAAAACTAACTCTAACTCTCACCCTAGATCTATTTCTAGTACTAACCTTATCTGTTACCATAACCCTAACACTAGCTCTAAACTTAGCCCCAACCCTAGCTCTAAACCTAGATCTAAACATAATTCTAAATCTAACCTTAAACCTGAGCCTAAAACTCACTATACCAGTAGCCCAAACAGTATTGCTAATCCTAAAACTAGCCCTAACCCAAGCCCTAGACCTAAAACAAAACCGAGCCATTGCCCTCACGCTAATCCTAACCTAACCATAACCCTATATGTGACATTAGCCCTAGTCCTAATTCTTGCCCTAACCTTACACAAAACCTAACCATACACCTAGCCTTAATCCTATCTCTAATTTGAGTGTTATCCCTAACTCTAAAACTAACATTGACCCTGACTCTGACCCTAACAATAACCTCATCTCAAATCTTTAACCTAAAGCTTAAGCCTAATATAAGACCTAGCCCTAACCCTAGTCATAAAACTAGCCCTAATCGTAACCCTAGTTTTTATATTAGCCATAGCCCTAACCCTAGCCCTAAGCTAATCTAAAACTTAACCCTAATCCAAGCCCTAACCCTCTCTTTAACCCTAACCCTAAACCTAGCCTTAATCCTAAGCCTAACCGAAGCCCTAATTCTAGCTCTAATCCTATAAATTAGCTTACCTTAACTATATCCCTAATCCTAACCCTAGGATAACCTGAACCCTATACATAACCCTAACCCTATCCATAACCTTAAACCTAAACTGAAACCTATACCTAACCATATTCATTACCCTAACCCTAAATCTAATTCTAAAGCTAATTTGAGCCCTAACCCTAAACCTCAACCTAAACAAAACCTGATCCTGAATCTAATGATAACCCTGGCTCTAAAGCTGACCCGAACCCTCAACCTAAACCTTTCCCTATACCTAGCCATAAACCTAACCCTAAGACTATCCCTAACCATAACCCTGGACCTGACATTATCCCTAGTCCTAATGCTAGCCCTATCCCAAACAAAAACCATAGCCCTAATCCTGGCCCTAAACATAGCTTTAAACCTAACCCTAATTCTAACACTATCCCTAACCCTAAATTTACCCATTGCCCTAGGCCAAAATCTCGCTATAACATTATACCGTACCCTAAACCTAATCCTAATCCTAGCCCTAAACCAAGGCCTAACCCTAAATACTAACCCTAACTCTAACCCTAGTCCTAATTTAGTCCTAACCCTAAACTTAATCATATCCCTAGCCCTAAGACTAACTCTAACTCTCGAACTAGCCCTATCCCTAGTTCTAACTTTATCCCTTATCATAACCCAAAGCCTAGCCCTAACCCTAGCCCAAATCTAGCCCAAAACTTAGCCCTAGTCCTACATCTAAATCTAACACTAACTCTAAATCTAATCCTAAACCTAAACCTCACCCTAACACTAGCCCTAACCCTAATGCTAATTTGAAATCTAACCCTAACCCTAGACACAGCCCTCAAACAAAACTAAGCTATAGCCCTAATCCTAACCCTTAACCTAAACCAAATCCTAATGCTAACCCTAGTCCTAACTTTATCCCTACAACTAAAACTGACTCTGACTCTGACCCTAAAACTAACCCTAACTCTAAATATCACCTTAACCCTAAACATAACCCAAACATTAAACCTAGCACTAAACCTAACCATAAAAATAGCCTGAATTTTAAAGCCAGTTCTTACATTAGCCATAGCTTTAACCCTAACACAAAACCTAACACTAATCTGAGCCCTAACCCTAGCTTTAACCCAAACCCTAAATATAACCCTAGCCCTAACCCTGAATCAAACCCTAACTCTAGCTCTAAACCTATCCATTAGCCTAAGGCAAACCCCCATCCTAATGCTACCAGAGTTCTAACCCTAATCCTTAGCCTACCCCAAACCCTAACCCTATTACTATTCCTAACCCTAGCCCTCATTCTATCTCTAACCATATCCCGAAGCCTAAGCCTATCCCTGATCCTTATTCTGACCCTAACACTAACCCTTGGTCTAAGCCTCACCCTAACTCTTAACCAAACCCTAACACTAGCCCTATCACTAACCTATCCATAATACTAGCACTAGACCTAAACCTAATCCTAAATATAACCATAAATCTAGCCCTAGCCCTAAAAAATCCTAGCCCTAGCCCTAACAATAACCATTGACCTAACGCAAAGACTAACCCTATGCCTAGACCTAACCCTAGTTCTAATTCTGGCCCTAACCCTAACCCCAATGCTATCCCAAACACTGAAACTTATCATAAAACAAACCCTAGCTCTAAATCTTATCCTAACCCAAAACATAACCCTAACTATAGACCTATCCATAACCCTAATCCTAAAAGTAGCCATAATCATAAACCAGGGTCTTTCATTACCCATAGCCCCAAACTAGCCATAAATCTCACACAAAACCTTGCCCTAACCCTAGACATAAGCATAAACCTAACAAAAACCCTAGCCCAAACCCTAACCCTAATGCTTGCCCTAGCCCTAACCCTAGCTCAAACTCTAACACTTACACTAAACATAACTCTAGCCCTAACCCTAACCCTAAACCTAACCCTAATCTTAACTCTAACCATAGCCCAAATCTTAGATCTAACTTTATCTACTACCTTAAACAGAGCCCTGAACCTAATGCTAATCCTAGCCCTAACCATAATCCTAACCCTAAACCTCGTTGTAGACCTAACCATAGCTCAACCCCTAACACTTACCCTAAACTAACCTTAACTCTAACACTAACTCTATGCCTAACCATAACTCTAGCCCTAATCCTAAGCTTAACCGAAGCCCTAACACTAGCACTAACCCTATCCATTAGGCTAACTAACCCAAATGAGACTAACCCAAATGCTAACCTTAGGCCAAACCCTAACCCTATCCCTAAAACTAACCCTATAAATTACTCTAAACCTAAACTGAATCTTAAATCTAACCCTATCAATTACTCAAACCATAAAACTCACCCTAACTCTAACCATAAACCTAACCCTAATTGTAAAGCGAGTTCTTAACCCTAATGATAATTTGAGCCCTAACCCTAAACCTTAACCCAAACCAAAACCTAACCCAACTCTGAACCTAATAATACACCTAGCTCTAAACCTGACCCCTACATTAATCCTAACACTTACACTAGACCTGGCCATAAACCTAACCCTAACACTACCCCTGACCATAACTCTAGACCTGAAATTAGCCCTAGCCCTAATCCTAGCCCTAACCCTAACACAAACCCTAGCCCTCATCCTAGCCCTAAACCTAGCCTTAATCCTATCCAAAATTTTCACCCTACCCCTATCCTAAATTTTAAAGCTCCTCCTAGCCGTGAACCCAGCTATAACCCTTCACTTTCCCTAAAAAATAACTCTAAAACTAACAATAACACTAACCCTACCACTAGTCCTAATCATAGACCTAACCCTAACACTGACCCAAACACTAATCCTAGCCCTAATTTAGCCCTAATCCTAACTCTACCCCTAATCGTAGCCCTAAGACAAACATCAACCTAGCCCTATTTCTATTTATCACCCTATCCGTTACTGTAACCCTCACACTAGCCCTAACCTTAGCCCTAACCCTAGCCATAGTCCTAACACTTGATATAAACATAACTCTAAATATACCCTAAACTTAGGCTTAAACCTCACCATAACATTAGCCCTAACTCTAAACCTAACACTAACACTAACCCTAAACCTAGCTTTAATCATAGACCTAACCTTAACACTTACCCAAACGCTAATACTAGCCCTAATTCAACCCTAAACCTAACCCTAGCCCTAACCCTAGCCCTAATACTAACTCTAACCCTAGCCCTATTTCTATTTCTAACCCTAGCCCTAACCTTAGCCCTAACCCAAACCATATCCCTCACCCTAGATCTAAACATACCTCTAAATCTAATCCTATCCTCAATGTTAACCTCAACATACCACTAGCCCTAACACTATTGCTAATCCTGAAACTAGCCCGAACCATAGCCCTAACACTAACCCTAATGATTAAAACAAAACCGAGCCATTACTCTAACCATTACCCTATAGCAAATCCTACCCCTATAACTAGACATAACCATATCTCTAATTTGAGTCCTAGGCCTAAAACTAACCCTGACCCTGACTCTTACCAAACACTAAACCTAGCTCTAAATATCACCTTAATCCTAAAGCTAAGGCTAGCACCACTCCTAGCCAAAACCCTAACGCTAAAACTACCCCTAATCGTAACCTTAGTTCTTACATTGGTCATAGCCCTAATCCTAACCCTAACCCTCACACAAAAATAGCTCTAATCCAAGCCGTAACACTAGATTTAACCCTAACCCTAACCTTAATCTTAGCCCTAAACTTAACCTTAAACGTAGACGTAAACCTAGCTCTAACCCTATCCCTTACCCTAAGCCAAACCCTATCCATAATGATAACCTTAGTCCTAATCCTAATCCTTAGACAAAACCAAACACTTACCCTATTACTAGTCCTAAGCATAGCTCTCGTTCTACCTTTAACCCTAACCAAAAATCAAACTCTTAACTTCACCCATATTCTGACCCTAACACTAATTATACTTCAAAACCTGACCCTAACCTAAACTGAACCCTTAAATTAGCCCTACCAGTAACCTTATACCTAAACCTAACACTAACACTAGCCCTAAATCTAAACCTAATCTTAAATCTAGCGATAAATCTAGCCCTAGACCTAAACAAAAACTTAGTCCTATCCCTAACAGTAACCTGTAACCTAATCCAAACACTAACCCTACCCTTATACCTAACCTTGTCCTAATTCTAGCACCTTAATCCTAACTCTAACATGAACCCTTACCCTGACACTAACACTAAACCAAGCTCTAAACCTGACAATAAACCAAAATCTAAACTTAACACTACACCTAGCCATAACCCTTACCCTATAACTAGCTGTGATTAGAACCCTAAATCTTACATTACCCATAGTACTAATCCTAGGCCTAAATATAACAAAAAACCTAGCCATAATCCAAGGCCTAAACCTACTTTAAGAATAACACTCACCCTAACCCTAGCTCAAAACCTTACACTAATTTTCACTTAGTCCTAACCCTGGCTCACAGCCTAACTCTTAGCCTAAACATAACCCTACCCTATCCCTACCCATTACTCTAACCCTAGCCAAATCCTAACCCTAACACTATCTCTAATCCTAGTTCTAACCCTAGCCATTACCCTATCTCTAATGCTAAATGTAATGATAACTCTAGCCCTAACACTAACCAAAACCCTAACACAAAATATAAACCTAACTCTAGGCCTAATGCTAAAAATAACCCTTGCTTTACCCTATCCCTAATTTAAAGCCTAACTCTTACCATAAACCCAACAGCAAACCCAGCTTTAAAACTAAACTTAACCCTAAACCTAAGCTTAACCCAAATCTAAACTTACATCTAACCCAATCTATTACTCTAAACCTAACCCTAAACCTAATAAAAACCCTAGACCTAACCCTAAACCTAACCCTGACCATAACCATAACACTAATCCTAGACTTAACACTAAAACTAACCCTCACCCTAGGAGTAACCAAGCTCAAAACTGAACATTTAGCCTAAACCTAATCCTAACCTACCCTAAGCTAGGTTTACTAGCCATAAGCCAAAACCTAGCCCTAACTCTAGCCCTAATCTTAACCATAAATTTATCCCAAACCTGGCTCAAACCCTATACATTATTCTTATGATAATCCTAATTCCAATGCTAACCCTAGGCCTAAGCCTAAACCTATTGCTATCCTGAAACCTTTCCATTACACTAAAAGTACCCTGAATCCTAAACCTAACCCTATGCATTATCCTAAGCCTAAACCTAACACTCATTTGAGCCCCATACCTAAACCTTTACCTTTATGCAAAACAAACCTTAAACCTGATCCTGACCCTAAAAATACACCTAGCTCTAAACCTGACCCTTACCCTAAGCCTAACACTTACAATAGACCTAGACACAAACCAAACCCTAAATCTACCCCTAACTGTAACACTAGTCCTGACATTATCCCTAGCCCTAATTCTAGACCTAAACCTACAACAAACACTAGCCCTCAACCTAGCCCTGAACCAAGCCTTAATCATAATCTTAACCCTAAACCTAGCCCTAACTCTAATTATAATCCTCACCCTTCTTCTAAACCTAGATATAGCAACATCCCTTACCCTAAACATAACCATAACCCTGGTCCCCATGCTAGGCCTAAGCTGAACACTAGCCCTAGCCCTAATCTTAGCCCTATCCCTAAAACTAACCATAACCCTAGCCCTAAGACTAAATTTAACCCTCACCCTAGACCTATCCGTATTTCTAAATGTATCCGTTACTGTAACCCAAACTCTAGCCCTAACCCTTTCCTTATCCTTAGACCTAGCCCCAACCCTAGATCTAATGCTAACCCAAAATCTAAACCTAACTCTAAGCCTAAGCCTAACATTAACACTAGCATTGACCCTTATGCTAATCATATAACTAGCACTAACCCTAAACCTAGGACTAAAACAAAACTGAATAATACCCTAACACTAAACCTTAACTTAAACTAAACCCTAACAGTACACCTAGACCTAATCTAGCTCTAAATCGAGTCCTAACTCTAACCTTAAAACTTACCCTGACCCTGAATCATATCTTAATACTCACCCTAGCTCTAAACACCACCCTAAAATTAAACAAAACTGTAACTGTAACCCTAGCCCTTATTTGAGTCATAACCCTAACTCTATAACTAACCCTGACCCTGACTCTGACCATTACCCTAACCTTAGCACTAACTTAACCCCAAACCTAGCCCTAATCTGAGCCATAACACGAGTTTAAACCTAATCCTAACCCTAAACCTAGCCCTAATCATAACCATAACCCTAGCCCTAACCCTAGTTCTAACCCTATCTATTGCCATAACCATAACCATAACCCTAATGCTGACCCTAGGCCTAAACCTAACCTTATCCCTAATCCTAAACATATCCATTACTGTAAACCAAACTTAAACCCTAAACTTCACCCTATCATTACACTAACACTAACCCTAATGCTAATTTGAGCCATAATTTTAAGCCTTAACTTATCCAAAATCCTAACCCAGACCCTGACCCTAAAAATACTCCTAGATCTAAACCTGACCCTAACCCTTAACCTAACCCTTACACTACAGGTAGCCATATACCTGACACTAAAAGTATCTTTAACCCAAACCATAAACCTGATATTAGCCCTAGCCCTAATCCTAGCCTTAATGCTAAAAAAAATCCCTAGCCCACCTCCTAACCCTAAACCAAGACTTAATCATAACACTAACCCTAACCATAACCCTAACCCTAATTCTAACCCTCACCCCATCTATAAACCTACCTATAACATGATCCTTTAGCCTAAACTTAACCCTAACCCTAAACCTAAAGCTAGGCCTAAGCTGAACACTAACCCTAGCCCTAATTCTAGCCCTAATTTAAACCTATCCCTAATCCTAACCCTGACCTTAGTCCTAAGACTAACTCTAACTCTCAAACTAGCACTATCGGTAGTTCTAAATGTATTCCTTACTGTAACCCAAACCCTAGCCCAAAATCTAGACATAACCCTTGCCTAATATTTATACCTATTCCTAATCCTAGATCTAACCCTTACTTTAAATCTAACACAAACCCTAAGTCTAAGCCTAACATTAACACTAGCCCTAACCCTAACACTTATCATAAAGCTAGCTCTAACCCTAACCCTAGCAGTAAAACAAACCGAGCAATAGCACTAACACTAAACCTTAGCTTAAACCAAACACTAGCACTACACCTCGACATAACCCTAGCGCTAATTTGACTCCTAACCTTAACCTTAATACTAACCATGACTCTGACTCATATCCTAACACTCACCCTAGCTTTAAACACCATCCTAACTTTAAACCAAACCCTTCCAGAAACCCTAGCCTTATTTTGGGTCCTAACCTTAACCCTAAACTTACTCTGACCCTAACTATTAACCTAATATTAACACTCGCTCTAAATATCACCCTAACCTTAAATCTAATTCTAACACTAGAGGTTTAATGCCTAACCATAACCCAAAAATTAACTCTAATTGTAACCCTAGTTCTTACATTAGCTGTTGCTCTAACCCTAGTCCTAAACCCAAAACAAAACTAGCCCTAATCTGAGCCCTAAACCTAGCTTTAACCCTAACCCTTGCCCTAATCCAAGCCCTAACCCTACCTCTAAACCTATCTCTTACCCTAAGCCAAACCCTAACCCTAATGCTAACGCTAATCATTAACCTAACACAAACCCTAACCCTATTACTAGTCCTAACCCTAGTACTCATTCTAGCTCTAACCATAACCCAAACCCTAAAGCTAACCCTGACTCTTATTCTGGCCCTAACACTAATCCTAGGTCTAAACCTGAGCCTAACCGTATTCTGAACCCTAACACTAGCCCTACCGGTAACCTTATACCTAAACCTATCCATAACACTAGCCCTAGACCTAAACCTAATCCTAAATTTAGCCATAACTTGAACCCTATCCCTACAAAAAACCCCTAAATCTAGCCCTAACAATACCTTTAGCCTAAACCAAACACTAACCCATCCACTAGACCTAACAATAGACCTAATTCTGGCTTTAACCCTAACCATAATACTAATCTGAATACTGACCCAGACACTAACATTAACCCTAGCATAAACATCGCCCTAACCATAAACCAGCCCTAAAACTATACCTAGCCCTAATATTAACCCTAAAACTAGCCTGAATCAAAACAAGTTCTTACATGAGCTGTAGCCCTAACCTATCACAAAACCTAGCCCTAAACCAAGCCCTATCCTAGCTTTAACCATAAAGCTAATCCTAACCCTAACCATATTCTTAACCCTAATCCTAAGTTTAAGATAGTACTTGCCACAGCTTGTAAGTCATCAATCATTTGTTGGGATAGGACCTTATAATAATGTAAAGAGGTCCTCAGTCCTGCCATGCCAGTAACAGCCCCAGCGGCTACCCCAAGGCTTAAGATCAGTGGAAGAGCTTGGATGGCTCTTTTAACTTTTCCCCCTATATGTTCTAATGTGGGTATAGAAAGGCTCTGATTATTAGGGAAAACTGTAATATCAGGTAACATAATGGCAGGAGTACAAGCCCAGTCCAGTTTTGCAGGAGAAATCTCACAGCATCACCCCCACACATGAAAACAGTACCATTAGGAGGGCAGAGCTGTGTACCATTGATGGTAATATTGTTCAGACAAAAGGAGTAATGTATCTTGCCCATGTCAATGTTGGTGGAATTATCAGAAAAGAGATCAGATTTAATACATTGGCCCTTAGGAGAAAAAGGATTAAATAGACTTTAGACCTCGGGGACAGGAGTGGGCATTGGGTTCCAGTCTGTGAGGAACTAATAAAGATGGTATTAGCCTTCAATGGACCTGATTTTAAGCAAAGCCAGCAATTTTTAACCAGATTAGGATTTGTTGCATTAAGCAAACAGAGAGCAGCTTCTAGGATTGATTGTGTCTCAGGGTTAAGAAGCAATTCTCCCAGATTTTCTGTGAGAACAAGGGGGTGATAAATGGTGTGGGGGGGCTTGGAGTGTTATTATTTTTTCCACAGTTTTCTTTACTGTATAGTCTCGAGCCAAGTCCTGTACCCCGCCATTATTTGTCATCCCTATGTGGGCCTGGAAAGTCCAACAATAAATTCCGCGAGTATTTCCACAAGGGCAAGTGGAGACCTTTGGTCTTACATGAGATTGTCCTGTCCAATACTTAGTGGTACTCTGCTGGCATAGGCCTGCTCGGTCATAGCATTCTGTGGGAATGAGGGTATGAATCTGGAAGTTTCCTCCAGGAGCACAAGCCTGTGGACATGGTGGAGTATTTGGATCAGTGCCAGGGACTAGAAGGGAGTTCTCCTTCAAAGAATAGCCTGACAGTGCCAGGGACTAGAAGGGAGTTCTCCCTCAAAGAATAGCCTGACAGTTACAAAGAAACATCCCCTTGGGAGACATCCTGCCTGGGAGACACCCTGCAGCCATTTATCTCCCTGAGACATCCTGTGGCCATCTGTCTTCCTGGAACATCCTGTGTTATCTCACCTTGTGAAGACATCCAGCAACTGCAAATAAGAGAGCTTCCCCATTCCCAGCCCATAAATACCCCTGTGTGAACAATAAAAGTTTGCAGCTTGATCAGAACTCCTGTCTTGCTGTCACCTTTCGTGTCTCTTGTCCCTTCATTCCTCCCCATCTAGGTTCGCTGCGCACATTGATGTGTCCTGCCGGTCGGAACATTTTGTGCCCAGTGTGGGGCTCGAGCTTTTGACTGAGGGGGAATGCCATCCTCCAGGAAGACTTGGCCAAGCAGGAGCTCGAGATTGCCTCGGCAGACACGACCGAGAGACAGATCAGGAGGAGAGAGAGGACGACGCAAGGTGAGTGACCCACCATGGGACAAGCAGTTTTGTCACATGATTTGTTTTTGTCAGGCCTCAAGGAGGCCCTCAAGACACGGGGGGAGTGTGTTAAGAAAAATGACTTAAAATTATTCTTTTCATACATAGGAGAATTGTGTCCATGGTTTCCCCTTGAAGGGACCATTAATGGTAAAAGATGGCTTAGAGTAGGAGAATGTTTAAAAGATTATTATGAATTCTTTGGCCCAGAAAATGTGCCTGTTCCCACCTTTTCTTACTGGAACTTAATTAATGAAATTCTTAAAAGTTCACCCTTTGACAATGGTACCTTAAAACTTGTCAGGATTGGGGAGGAGGCTATGAAAAAGACCTCTCGTCCCCCCTCGGCATGCCCTTCAGATAGTATAGACACAGATCCTTCTCAGTCTCCCCAGGATCCTGGGAACCTTCCTGGTCCCACTCAAAATCCCACCCTAATAAATAAGGCTCCAATGGCTACCAACCACCTTTATCCAGTTTTAAATCCTGGAGACACATTGACCCCTGGAGAGGAGGCTACCTTGGAGAAGGAAGCAGCTCACTACCATTTAGAAGACCTGCCACCTCTCAGGACCCTGCCACAGTCTATAGGACTCACACATCCACCTCCCTCCTATATCCTTCCTGCCTTTTGAGCTCCTGCCCTTCAGGGGCCAACTGCCCCCTCAGATATTTTTTCTCCACTTCCCCTGCCTAACCTGGCTCCCTTGCGAGAGTCTCTCTAACATAGACAGGAACAGATCCAACTTTTAAAAGAATTAAGATCCCTTGACTCTGAGCTCCGCTCATTAGCCTTAGGCAGGGAGTCAACCCGAGCTGGCCCAAGGTGGTCTAATACAAATGCTAAGCCACGCCATAGGCCTGTTCTCACTTTCCCAGTCACCCGCAGTCAGACAGATAAGCCCACCCAGGCTGAGGACAAAGAGGAGGGTCAAGAGGAGGAAGTGGAGGAAACGGATCAAGGGGATGAAGCGCGGGGATGGCAAGAGGAAGAGCAGGACTCAGAGGATGAGGAGTTCACCCCTAGGCAGAAAGGAACCAAGAGTGTCTACAAAAAATTAAGCCTGCATTTTCTTAAAAAACTTAAAAAGGCTTGTGCTCACTATGGACCCACTGCACCCTACACATTGGCCTTACTAGAGAGTCACAGCGCACAATGGCTTACTCCTAATGATTGGAAATTTTTAGCCCGAGCTACCCTCAGTGCCGGAGACTTCCTGTTATGGAATGCAGATTTCAAAGAGCACTGTCGGGAAACTGCTCAAAAAAATTTAACTAAGGCCTCCTCTAAATCCTGGACTTATGTAAAACTAGTGGGCAATGTGCCTTTTGACACTAACCCAAAACAGGCGCATTTCCCTGCTGGACTTTTGGCACAGATTCAGACGGCTGGCTTACATGCTTGGAGAAGCCTCCCTCAAAAGGGCTTGGCTACCACTTCCCTAGCAAAAATTCGACAAGGGCCTGATAACGACTTTGTTGCCCCGCTTAACGTAGCTGCGGAGCGCCTGCTTGGACCAAGCAAAAGCAAAAGCACCTTTGTAAAACATCTTGCTTTTGCAAACGCCAACCCAGCATGTCAGGATGTTCTTCGACCACATAAGGATAAAGGGGAACTTTCTGACTTTATTAGACTGTGCCGAGGTGGGTGCAGCCCATGCCATGGGTCTGGCCATAGGTGCTGCCTTTACCAAGGCCTTTCACAATCCTGGCTCACGTACTTGCATTACTTGTAAACAACCTGGCCATTCTACACGCAAGTGTCTGACAGGCAAACAAAGCCTAGAGATAGCGTCTCCTTAAACCGGGGCTAAACCACCCCCAGCCACCCTTTGCCCTAGATGTGGTAAAGGTCGTCACTGGGCCAGTGAGTGTAGATCTAAGACAAATGCCCTTGGACAGCCTATTTCTTCCCACTCCTCGGGAAACTCCCTGCGGGGCTGGCCCCTGGCCCCCGACCTCCCCCAGGACAAACCCAGGGGCAATAAGGTTTTTTCCCTCCCAAACTCCCAACCTAACTCAAAAATCCTTCTCCACAATTGCCTCCCTCCAACGAGTCACCCCAGGCAGTGCAGGATTGGACCTCTCTGCCACCACCGATACAGTATTAGATTCCATGCAAGGGCCCCAGATAATAACCACTGGAATTATGGGTCCCCCTCCATCTCATACGTGTGCCCTTATCCTTGGAAGAGCCTCTACTACCTTACAAGGTGTTCAGGTCTTCCCTGGTATTATTGATAATGATTTCACTGGAGAAATAAAAATACTGGCCACAGCTATTAATGGAGTTGCGGCCATCCCAGCAGGAACAAGACTTGCACAATTAATACTCCTTCCCTTAAATTCAGGAGGCACTTCCAAACCCTACTGTGGGGGACTGCCTCCTTGGACTCCTGATGTGTATTGGGTTCAGCCCATTTCTCACAATAGACCCACCCTTACCTTACTTATTGAAGGAAAGGACTTCCAAGGAATCCTAGATACTGGGGCTGATGCCACAATTATCTCTCAAAAATATTGGCCATCAGGTTGGCCCCTCACCCCATCCTTGACTGACCTTAAAGGGATAGGACAGTCAAAAAATCAGTGGCCCCTTACCCAAGAAAAATATGAGGCTGCTTCCATGTTAGTGCAGGAACAGCTGGCAGCCAGCCATGTAGAGCCCTCAACCTCACCATGGAATACTCCTATTTTTGTTATCAAGAAAAAATCAGGCAAGTGGTGCCTTTTATAAGATTTGCATGCCACTAATAAAGTTATGCACCCGATAGGAGCACTGCAGCCAGGCATTCCCACACCAGTGGCTATTCCCAAAAACTATTGTAAAATGGTTATTGACTTAAAAGATTGCTTTTTTACCATTCCTTTACATCCTGAGGATAGACCCTATTTTGCCTTTAGTCTCTCTTGCATTAATTTTCAGGGCCCTGTGCAGAGATTTCAATGGAAGGTTCTTCCCCAAGGCATGGCTAACAGCCCTAGTCTTTGCCAAAAATATGTGGCTCAAGTGGTAGACCCTGTGAGAGAGTGATGGCCACAAATTTATCTTTTACATTATATGGATGATTTGCTAATTGCTGCACCTAATACCCATGACCTTAATAATTGTTACTTGGACCTTTACAAAGCCCTCACTACCTTGGGACTACAGATAGCTCCTGATAAGGTTCAAATACAGGACCCTTATACCTATTTGGGCCTTCAACTTCAAGATAATCAGATCCGAATTCCTAAAATACAACTACATGTGGACCATCTTCACATCCTTAATGATTTTCAAAAATTACTGGGGGATATTCAATGGCTAAGACCATATTTAAAATTACCCACTTGTGTACTTCTGCCCCTTACTAATATTTTGAGAGGTGATTTCCACCCCTCCTCCCCTTGAAAGCTTACTCCCGAGGCACGACAGGCATTAAATCAAGTCACAGAAGCCATTGCCCAACAGTTTGTTTACACAAATTTCTTATAACCTTCCTCTGGTTCTGGTTATTTTACACACTCCTCATACACCCACAGGAATATTTTGGCAGCGGGATCCACATTTTAAAAATAAAGGCTGCCCCTTGCTTTGGGTCCATTTACCCACCGCATCCTCCATTATTATTATTACTGTTTATCCTGCTCAGGTAGCTTCTATTATTATCAAAGGTCGCTTGCTTTCTCTACAACATTTTGGCAAAGACCCTGATAATATTTTAATTCCATACACTAAGGACCAAACCCAATTTTTACTACAGACAGGGGATGAATGGGGTATTGCCCTATCAGGCTTTTGGGGAATAATTGATAACCACCACCCCAATGACCCCCTTTTACATTTTGCCCAATTACATCCATTTATTTTTCCCAAAATTACTCAAAAGGCTCCCATCCCTCAAGCCCTTACTGTCTTTACAGATGGTTCCAGTAATGGCCGTGCGGTCTTTGTTGTCAATAACCAGCCTACCACCTTTGATACTGTCTATCAGTCAGCACAGCTTGTGGAATTGTTTGCCATAACACAAGTTTTTATAACATTTTTCAATAAGCCTGTTAATATGTATACAGACAGTGCCTACATTGCTCATTCTGTGCCCCTGCTGGAGATTTCACTCACAATTAAGGCTTCTTCCAATGTGGCCTTTCTGTTTCACCAGCTTCAGCAGCTAATTCAGGCCAGACAACACCCATTTTTCTTAGGACACATCAGGGCACACTCTGATCTTCCTGGCCCTCTAACACAAGGTAATGTCCAAGCTGATGCAGCAACTCGTTCCATCTTTCCAATTTTTGTTGGCTCCATTCAAAAGGCCACGGAGTTACACAATCTTCACCATCTAAATTCCCAGATTACTTTGTAAAATTACCAGGCAGCAGGCACGAGAAATAGTAAAAGCATGTCCTGCTTGTGCTGTCTCCCTCCCCATTCAACACTTGGGAGTTAACCCCCGAGGATTGCTGCCCAATCAGGTTTGGCAAATGGATGTCACTCATTTTCCTGAATTTGGAAAAACCAAATATATACACGTTTCTATAGATACCTTCAGTGGCTTTATTTTCTCATCACCACATTCCGGAGAGGCTACCAAAGATGTCCTTTCTCATGTTGTTTCAGTCTTTTCCATAATGGGTGAACCAATACATATTAAAACAGATAATGGTCCAGCATATACCAGTGCCAAGTTTAAACAGTTTTGTGCTACCTTGCAAATTTGTCATACTACTGGAATTCCATACAACCCTCAGGGCCAAGGCATTGTGGAACGAGCCCACCTTACCTTAAAGATTTGGCTAACCCGCCTTAAGGCTTCTGCCCTTGTATTTACCACTCCCAGGGATCACCTTAACCATGCATTATTTGCCCTTAATTTTTTTACCTTAGACAGTGAAGGCCATTCAGCCCCAGACAGACACTGGCATCCCTCATCCAATTTTGTTCGCCCACCTGTTATGTGGCGCGATCCCCTTACAAATAAATGGAAAGGCCCAGATCCTGTCCTCATCTGGGGACGAGGCTCAGCTTGTTTTTTGGACCAAGAGCAAGCAGCCCCAAGATGGTTACTAGAACACCTGGTTCAACAGGTTAATGACTTACCTCCACCCAGGGATAGAGACCCTACCCCTGAGGACAAATTTTCCTCTTTTTCAGATGCAGCCAATAATCTGTGTGAGGATCCTGCTTAAGGCACTTCTGTTGAACAGGTTTGTACACGGAGGCCTTGGCCCTCCACCTTCCAACATCAGGGAGTACCTTTTTGGCCCCCCCTGCAAATGCAGGGGAGGATCTTGGACTCAGGCTCCCACTAGTTGGACCCAGAGTGCTGACTGCTTGACAGAGGTGGCTTACCTCCAAATGGGTATGTGTAAACAAGCCAAAGATTATTCCCCCGAGTACAAGCAAAGCTCTCCAAAGTTGTTCTGCAACTTGTAGGCATACCCAGGCCATGCATGTCTCTTGTTATGCGTCAGCCTCAATTTGTGTTAACAAGCAGGCAGAACAATTTTTTGAAGCCACCCTAACTAAAACTCATGCAGCAGAGGGGACCACTATTCATTATACTCCCGTTCTCTTTGATCGGGGAGGAGAAGGCATATACACCAAGTTACAGTCAGCTGGATGCCAAGGCACTGTCAGTAAACCCTCCTTCTGGCCCATTAAGGCCCCTACAGGGGTCTCTGATGGTGGAGGACCCACTGATGCTGTCAAGCATCTTCAGATAATAAAACTTTTGAAACCACAAATCCCCGAGCTCACATATCATCCCTTAGTGCTGCCTAAATCCCAGCTCCCAGATTTAGATACCAATACATTAGATATTTTGGAAACTACCTTCTCCTTGCTTAATAATTCCAACCCCAACCTTGCTGGTGATTGCTGGCTCTGCATGACAACACGGGCAGTCATGCCTATGGCGGTTCCTATTAATTCTATCATAGACAATGATAATACATGCCAACCTGGATTTCCTTTTAAAGTACAGCCTATAGGTACTTTTACATTATGTCTTTTAGGCTCGATGCAGAATAATACCTATGATATTGATGTTAGAGTTACTTCTTTTGGAAATTGCTCAACAGTAAACAATTATTCCTCACCCACCCCATCTCTTTGTCCCCCCAATGGCACAGTTTTTATGTGTGGAGGAAACTCAGCCTTCCCCAGGCTTCCAGCGAATTGGACCGGTGGATGTGTTCTTGCCTTATTACTCCCTGATATAACTATTGTCCCAGGAGATGAACCTCTACCCATTCCTAGCCTAGACACCTTAGCCAAAAGACACAGGCGGGCAATACAGGCCTTACCACTCCTTGCCAGCCTTGGAATAACAGCTGCTGTGGGCACAGGTACAGCTGGCTTATGCACGGCTATACACTCCTACTGCCGCCTGTCTCAACAACTTATAGATGATGTACAAACTCTATCAGGAACCATTAAAGATTTACAGGACCAAATAGACTCCCTGGCAGAAGTGGTCCTTCAAAGCAGATGAGGCTTAGATCTGCTGACAGCTAACCAGGGAGGTATTTGCTTGGCCTTAGGGCAACGATGCTGCTTTTATGCCAATAAATCAGGCATAGTACGGAGTAAAATTAAGCAGCTTCAAGAATATTTAGAAAAGAGATGAAGGGAACTATTTGAAAATCCCCTCTGGACTGGGCTTTATGGATTTCTACCCTACCTTCTTCCACTATTAGGCCCTTTGTTGGGTTTACTTTTAATGGTGTCCATAGGACCCTGCATTATAAACAGGCTGGTACAATTTATTAAAGAACAGATTAATATTTTGGCCTCTAAGCCCATATAGGTCCACTATCATCGTCTGGAGATGGAAGACCGCGCTGCCAACATTTAAAAGGATGTTCTACCCTTTTCACAGGCTTATTTCTTAAGTTTACATCTCCACAGATCCCCCTTTCTTAAAAGTGTCTTTTTACCTGAACTCAAACAAGACCAAACCAAAAAGTAAATTGTATGGTATTTACTAATTACTGGCCAGTCATTTTTTCTAGGACTCTTGTTTCTTTCCTTAGATTCTGTATTTTTTTTTTTTTAGCTCATGATTTTGATCCTATAGGCAAGTTAATTTTTTCTGATCAGTTCTAATTTTGATCAACTGTGGAGTTTTAAAACATCACAATGGAGATTTCACCTCAAAAAACAGCTACAAGGCCTTGTATATGTGTGCACACTTGTGTTATGTGTTGTATGTTGGTATGTCTGTATGTGTGTATGTCCATATATCATGCAGTTATATGACAATTTGCAGATATACGAGGAACACTCATAAAAAAAAGAAAAAAGAAGAAAAAAAATGGATCCAAATATCTTTGATTCACATGATTCAAATGGTTCAACAGATAAAAGTAAAGATGTCTTTAAAATTAAGCTTATAAGTTTTTCTAACCTAATAAAATGTTGATGTCTATGAAATAATTGCTTAAATTCATAAATTTACAAGTATTGTTTCAAAATATGAACAAAAAAGGTTAACAGATGAAAAAGGAAAACTAAAAGGTTCTAGATATGGATTTAATAGAGGAAAAATGTGTTTCTGCATAAAAAAGTCTATGTGATTAAGTTAATAAAAGGGTTTAAGAAGTGATAAAAAAGGTCTGTGCAAATTGGTTATATGTGTAAGTTTTTGAACAAGTAATCTTAAAGAAATTAAAAATTATACAACTATGGTTAAACAACAACTGTTATTTTTCAATATTGTAATGTTATTTCTTTAAAAGCTAAACTTGGTTAATATAAAATCATCAATGTAATTATGGTGCTATTAATTCATATCTTCCAGGTATACAAGTCTGTAAGGTAGAAGCTTCAAAAGAGCATTATATCAAGCTGGTGTTCTGACTTTGTATGGTAATTTTAGATTTAAAAGAAAACATGTTGGAGATTTATTTATATCATTTGTGTTCTCTAACTGGATCTGTTATCAATAAGATATGTAAAGTTCCATGTTACTTTTTACACTGAGATACAATTTAAATGTATTTCTAAGTTAATGAGAGCCTAATCTGTGTGAAGGTTTTATTGTAAAACACAAAAATACTTTGCTACTTTTCTACAAGAGGTTAAAAGCTTCCAGCCTTTCTTTAATTCATGTTTTAGATATGATATTATTTTGTGTTAGCTAATGTTCATATAAATTTGAGCAACAATTTATGTAGGCTTTGTAAAATGATGTCTAAAAAACAAAGATCAGCTTCATAACTATAGTATTTAAGATTTATAAAGAGCCCTGCCTTACCTGAGATAAGGCTCTATGTCCCATCTCACTACATGTGAGACCGACTACGAAAGAAGCAGACCAGATTTCAGTACATTTAAAAGTTGTGTCCAAAAGTTGGTCCTTGTCATGATTACCAGGATCTCAAACAGGGGATTATAATGTATAACTCTGCCAGAATTCAAGGTAGCTATTACATAAACTAAATATGTTTTTACCCTAGTTAATTTTAGTTTGTAGTTTGCTTATAGGTTGTCTAAGGATTGCTTGTTAATGTTTTACAGAGGTACTGATTTAAGAACACACAACCTGGGTTAATTTAAGATAAGGAGTTATCACCTACAGGATAGAGAGATAGACATTAAAGCCCAGTACTTTTAATATAAGGCTGTTAAAACTTATTTGCTGGATGTTTAAGATTAAGTTCTAAAATTAAAGTTAAATTAAAAGGGCCAAGAAAACCAATATTTGGCTCTTGCCCTCAGAGTCAATCTGAGTCAGGGAATAGGGGAATTCTCCAAAGAGCTCTGCAACTCTAGGCCACATAACCTCCTGAACAGGGAGATTAATGAGACCAGTGGAGGACAGAAAGCCAATCAGTGCATTTGCTGTGAAGAGGAGGGTCATCAGAAAAGGGAGACATCCCTGATGCCTCCAAGGGAAGCCACATGGTCAAGCAAGGCCTGGACCCATCCTAGCTCAAATGGCACTAGCAGAACTGAGAAGCTGCTGTAAGTTCCCCGAGGACTCCCAGGGAAACTCAGCTGACTGTTAACAATAGATAGAAACAAAAGTCAGTTTGACTTGCTTCATCTTAAACACTTAGCAAAGACAGTCAAAGCCAAAACACTGCTATTCCTGGGTATTTTAAAATGATAATAATAGTTAAATGTAACTTCCAAAAATAAGTAGACTGGAGGTTGCAAAAGAGATTCTCAGACAGGAATGCCTGATAACCATCAAAAGGGCTGCCAGAATAGTTTTTAGTCTACGGCCTTTATTTCTAACCTACACAGGTAGGCTTAATGTTTGCTAGTATGGTTATCCAGCCCTAAGTAACAGAATTAAAGATTTCTCTATTAGACACAGGCCGGTAAGTTATGGTCAAATATTTTATATAAGTAAGGGGGAGATGCCAGGGACTAGAAGGGAGTTCTCCTTCAAAGAATAGCCTGACAGTGCCAGGGACTAGAAGGGAGTTCTCCTTCAAAGAATAGCCTGACAGTTACAAGAAACAGCCACCTGGCAGACGTCCTGCCTGGGAGACACCCTGCAGCCATCTATCTCCCTGAGACATCCTGCAGCCATCTGTCTTCCTGAAACATCCTGTGTTATCTCACCTTGTGAAGACATCCAGCAACTGCCAATGAGAGAACTTCCCCATTCCCAGCCCATAAATACCCCTGTGTGAACAATAAAAGTTTGCAGCTTGATCAGGACTCCTGTCTTGCTGTCACCTTTCGTGTCTCTTGTCCCTTCATTCCTCCCCATCTAGGTTCGCTGCCCACGTTGATGTGTCCTGCTGGTCGGGACAGGTCAGAGACAATAACATGGGGGCCCTGCCAGCAGACATGGAATGAGATCTTTGTATTGCAAGATGAAGTAGAGTGGATAATAGTAGCTGCTGTTCTCCCATTGAGACAGCTTTTTGTAGTCTTATAGGAGGTGGCAGGAGTGGAGCCAGAGATAGCTGTGCAGGTATAACAGGGGTCTCTGAGGGTTTTTCATAGAAGGGCCCTAGCTTGACTAGGATCACTGAATCCAGCTTTGGTCATCAGAACACTTCTTAGGAGCAGCAAAATTAATATTGCAAAATTTATCTTTGGTCCTGAAAAAGAGAAGAGAGAAGTATATCCTCAGGAAGCAGGGAGCCTTCTTGGTCCTCATCAATATAATCGAGGTCCCCTTTCATAGGGGGACAATATTTGAGGTCCCTTACAGGGACCCAAATGGGTTTCTTTTCATAAGTGGGAAAAACACAGCTGAATTCCCTTCCAGCTGTAATGAGGGGATTGGACCCCTCCATTCTCCAATGAGATGATCTCTCCATCAGACTTGGATTGTCCGATATGGGACAGTTGTCACCCAATGTGTTTTGAAAGGTGAGAAATGTTCACCTTTGCCAAAATTTAAAATATTGAAAGTAAACAGGGCCATCTTCAATTGATCATGGGGGGGGAGTGTTCCACCTTTCTGTTTTATTAGTTGGGATTTTAGGAGATGACTATGTTTTTCCACTATTGCTTGTCCTCTGGGATTATGAGAGATCCTGGTGGTATGGGTAATTTGCCACAGTTTAAGGAATTTGCCAAAGGACTTCCTGATGAAACATGGGCCATTGTCAGTTTTGATCTGATCTGGAAGGCCAAGGGTGGCAAAGCATTGTAGAAAAATGGCTTATAGCATGTTTGGCTTTTTCTCCTGCAGGGGCAGTAGCCCAACATGCATTAGTGAAGGTATCTACTATTAGGAAGATGTATTTAAGCTTTCCAAAAGAGGAAAAATGTGTGACATCAATCTGCCAGAGGTTATTAGGCCTTAGACCCAGAGGATTCATGCCACCAGTCTGAATTGGGGGGGGGGGCTGCAAGAAGGGATGGCATGACTTGCAGGTCCTGATAATCTTTTTAAAATCTTTGATGGGGACTTGAGGGAACTGGTGGTGTAACACCCTCCAATTAACATGAGTAAGATGATGGAAAGCAGTAACTTCCTGTAAGGAGTAGCATTGAGGAGCAGAGGCCAATAGATCAGCAAGGGCATTTCCCTTGGTCAAAAACCTAGGTAGAATTTGATGTCCCCTTAAGTGTTGAACAAACATAGGCTTTGTTCTGTTTTAATAAATTTCTGGCCTGAATCATTAAGGGTGTGATGGGATTATTATCAAGTTTAATGTGGGCATTTACAAGGTTGGGCAGTAGATTAACTACATAGAGGCTGTCAGAGAACAGATTTAAAGAGTTGTTGACCTCAGACAAAGCCAGAACAACTGCATAAAGCTCCTTAAATTGAGCATAACACTGCACTTCATGTGAAAGGGTAAGGACTGGAGGAACCTCAAAATTACCAGGGGGGAATATGACAATGGAGGCTCCCTTCTTACCTCCATCAGTGAAAATTTAGTGGAGGGAGAAGGATCAGCCTCAGAGAGGAAATTTTTGGTGGCTGACAGTTTACCTGGCAAAAGGAACTCATTCATTTATGGGGATCATAGTGACAGTCCACCACCACGAGGAAGCCCTCCATGGCTAGTGCTAGCCTAGTATTATTTTTTTGTTTCCATGAAAAATCACTGATCCTAAAAGGGACAACAAGAGAGTGGGGCATACATCCAAAAAGACGAACAGAAAGATCTCGTCCCTTGACAATACAATCAGCCATTTGGTCCACCATGGAATATACTCTGGGTGCCCCTCTCTCCGTAAGATGGATCCAATGAATAGGGTCTCCCTCTTTGGCTAAAAGAGCAGTAAGGAGTGTTTCCCAGCTAGGATATAGAGGACTAGAGGCAGGGTGAGATCATATTTTTTTAAGACAGCCTCATCAATAGCTATATGAATTTTGGCAAGCACCCTTTTATTTTCAGAGGTTAGAGTTACTATTGTGGACAGGTCAAGGCTTTTTATCAATCAAAAAGGGGAGTAAGGGTGGCAGTAGTTATGGGAATCCATGGTCTCATCCAATTAATATCCCCAAGTAATTTCTGGAGTTGAGGAAAGGTATAGATATCCTGAAAGCACAGTTGTGGCTTCATAGGGGATACAACAACTAATGTTAGGATCGTGCCCAAGATCTTAAAAGGGGCTATTATTTGAACTTTCTATGGGGCAATATGGAAACTGTTATCCTCCAGGAGGCAAATGCATCTTTTAAAGAGACAATCTAACTGTTGGGCATTGGTGCTCCCAATAATAATAACATATATATATATATATATATATATATATATATATATATATGTTGGCCTCCTCTGTGAGGGGAGATAAAATCCTGGACATATAGTCCTGACAAATAGGGAGACTGGTAGTCATACCCTGTGGTAACACCGTCCACTCAAAGTGTAAATTAGGCCCCTTATACTTCATAGAAGGGAGGGAGAAGGCAAATTTTTCAGTGTCCTTCGGATGGAGGGGTATGGAGAAGAAACACTCTTTAATATCTATTACTCTAAGAAAATGATCATTTGGAATGGTGGGCACCCAAGGTGGTCCCTTCTGGGGAGTCCCAAAAAGTTTCATCCTTTCATTAATCTTTCTTAGGTCTTGGAGTAACCTACATTTAACATTAGATTTTTTGATCAGAAACACTGGGGAGTTCCAAGGGCTCATGGACTGTTGAAGGTGGCCCAATTGAATCTGTTGTTCAACTAAATGATGTAGCTGTTGGAGTTTTTGTAAAGGTAACGGCCACTGCTCCACCCATACCGGGGGCCCCTGGATCCAATTTATCTTGAGGGCCCCTGGAGGAGCAGTGGCCCTTAGGATTGGGGGTAGGGCCGTTGATAGGAATGGGGTTGACCCTGTCTAATCATTTTAAATGTAGCATCATCTCTATAATTCGGATGACAATTTTGACCCTGATGAAATTGTTGGCATTCCTCCTGCTCTAGGATGTCATCATAGAAAGCCTTATGATCAGTAGTGATATATGCCTCAGCTTCTCCTAGGACATCTTGACCCAACAAATTGGCAGTTAAGCATGAAGCCACAAGATGGCGGAATTCTCCAGGATTTTCATCTGGGTCCACCCAGGAAACCCAATCAGCAGTCTGTTGAGAGCTTGTTTGTTCTCCAACCCCCAACTATGGGGGACCAGCAATTACCTTCCATTGTGGTGGGATTTCTTCTTTGCTAAGGACTGTTCTATCAGCTCCAGTGTCAATGAGACATTTGAAAGCTTTTCCCCCTATGGTGAATATCATTTTAAGTCTAACCCCTGGGACAAGAGGAACAGTCCAATGAGCATGCATTGTGGCTTTCCCCCTTGTTTAATGGGGCTGGAGAATGCCCCACCTGAAGTTTAAATGTTTGCCTTGAATGTCAGTTTTAGATTTACAGTCCTTAGCCCACTGAAGTCCTTTTCAACACCTGGGGCCAGGGGAGAGGGGCACATTAGAAATTTGGGACTTGACTGGTTTGGTGGGTTCCTTTATCTTTTTGGGACATTCTCATTTAAAGTGTTCCTCTTGGCCACACCCAAAACAAGTGCAGCTCTTTCCAGGGAAGGCCTGCTGAAGGGCACAAACTAATGTGGCTAGGTCATCCTTATGAGAGGCCTATAACATAGCTGCCATAGTCTGGGTTTGATGAGAATGGGTCCCTATATCCTTGGTGGCAATGATCCATCTTTCCATAGACCTGTCTTTTAAGCCTGCACAGGCCAGTTTATGTTCATGGGTCATACCTTCTCAGAACATCATTTTAATAAAATGATCCCTAATTTCCCCTGATGGGAGTTTTCTTTTGATATTTCCTTCTACTCTACTAATGAAGCCAGATAAGTCCTCACCATCTGTTTGATTAATTCCCACAATGGGTGACTTGGAGGGGCCATCCTCAAGTTTTCTCCAAGCCACTAAACCTAAGGCTTGGATCTGGTCTTGCTAAGGGGGAGGAATCGCGGCTTGTTGGATTCCTGATGCATACTCTTCCGCGGTTCCAACAAGCATTCCCATAGTAATGGGAATTGCAGGATTAGCATTCTGATTTCTCTCTGCTTGTTGCTGATGTTCCTCCTTACAATAGGCACACAATTTGATATAGAGGGTCCAGGAAAAACCGCCTGGGCAAAAGCCCTTCAATCAGGCACGGTGCATGGTTGATGGGCCAGGCCTTGAAGTATAGTTTCCGTCCAGGGGGCATTAGGACCATCCTCAATGATGGCCTTTTTTAATTCCTTGAGATAATTTGGCTCACATGGATACCAGGCTACAGGGCGATTACCACCTGGATTAACATTAACAGGAAATAATTGACATGGCCCTAAACTAAGCTGTGGGCAGGGTTCTGACTTAATGTGGGGCCAAGTAACCTGTAGGAGGACCTGAGCCCTTAGATGGAAGTACAGCCTCGGTCCAGGAGTTCAGATATGGTGGAGGAGGGGCAGAGTGTAACCTGCCTGTGCTGCTGGTGGATGATCCAAAGGGTTCTGAGAAGACCCAGACCTTGGTAATAGCGGATAGAGGGAGTTTCCCTGTATGGGAGACCATAGAGCAACATCAAATGGGTCTAAGGGTCCTTTGTTTAGGGCTCCATTGGACTCCTTATTACCCCTCTCCCCTCCAGGAGTCTCCCCTAGCTCCGGGCCCTTAACTTCTGGTTCAGAATGTGGCCTGCCTAGTCGTGGAGGGAAACAACTCTTAAGGGCTGACAGGATGAGGTAAACTCCAAGAGGAGGAATTTCATCCCAATTAACCTGGGATTTTCGGAGTAGCTGTTCAATCCTATCCCAGGTCTCCAAATCAAATAAATTACTCTATGGTAAGCAGGTGGCAACCTTAACTATAATCTCCCAGGTTTTGCATGCTTGAGTGTCAGAAATTTTGAGACCTCTACTCTTAAGTAGGACTTGAAGGGAATGAAGGGAGAGATCATTTTTTGAATAAGCCTGCCCCATTTTGGTAGGGGTACACTTACCCGTTACCCAATTGCTGGTCAGTAAAGTTCCTTCCTCACACAGGGCATCAATTGTCGCCCCCCATGACAAGGGTACACGGGAGACCAGCCTATCATCTCCAAAGCACCAGCTTTCGGAACTGCCCTCTGAGAGGTAGCGAAGTGCACTAGACCAGCTAGTGTCTCCTGGGCTGAGCGAGAGGGTAAATATCACGACCCGGCCTGACACCCAACCTGGCCCACACACTGACACAGAGTCAGGAGATAAGTAAACCGTGAAGGTGCAATAATCTCAACTTTATTGTGCCAGGGACAATGTTATATAGTTATAGCAAGGAGTAAGAAGAGACAATAATGAGAACCAATAAGGAGCAGTTACATCACTATCACTAAGGGGCCTAGGTAGATTTCAGATTAAACCATTAGGAGGGACTAAGGTCAAAATCCTGCACGCTGGCTAAAAGCCAGTGAACACCAATCCAGTCAGGTCACATATATGGAAATGCTAACCCATGAGGCCGCCTCAGGCAATACCCAGTAATGGCCGTGGTTCCAAGGGAGGTAAAATATCCCAACATAGGGTTAGTGTCAGGGTTAGGTGTAGGGTAAGTGCTAGAGTTTGAGCTATGATTAGGGCTAGGGCAAAGGTTAGGTTAGTGTGATGTCTAGGTTTAGGGTTAGGGTTAAGTTTAGACTAGGTTTAGCATTAGGGTTAGGGTTATGTTTAGGGTAATGGATAGTTAGAACTAGGGTTTGGCCTTGGTTATGGTTAGAATTAGGACCAGGGTTAGGGTTAGTGTTAGGTCTAGACTTTAATTTTGGTAAGTGTTAGTGTTTGAATTAGGGTTAGGGTTGCGGCAAGGGCTAGGGTTAGGGTTAGGTCTAGGGTTAGTGTTAGGGTTAACTGAAAGCTAGGTTTTGTGTGAGGTTTAGGGTTAACATTAGGGCTATATGTAATGTAAGACCTAGAGTTAGGGTTATAGCTAGGTCTAGCGTTAGGGTTATGGCTAGATTTTGGGTTAGCATAAATTTTAGAGCTAGGATTTGTGTTACAGGAAGGGACAGTGCTTGGGTTAGGGTTAGGGCCAGAATTAGGACTAGGTTTAGGTCTAGAGGTAGTAGTGTTTGGGTTAGGTTAAGGGTTATTGTGAGGGCTAAGGCTAAGTTTTTGGTTTGGGCTAGTGCTAGAATTATGGCTAGATTTAAGATTATGTTTTTGTCTAGGTTGAAGTTTAGGGTTAGGTTTAGGTACAGGGTTACCCATAGGCTAAGTTAGGGTTCAGTTTAGGGTTAGTGTTAGGTTTAATCTTAGGGTTAGAGTTAGGGTCAGAATAAGGGTCAGGGTTAGGGTTAGGATTTGGATTAGGGTTATTGTTAGAATAAGGGCTAGGGTTAGGACTAGTAATAGAGTTATGATTTGGGGTAGGCTAAGGGTTAGGGTTAGGACTAGAGTAGCATTAGGTTGAGGGTTTGGTTTAGGGTAAAGAATAGTTTTGGAGACAGGGTAATGACTAGTGTTAGGTTTAGGTATACGTCTAGGTTAAGGTTAGGGTTAGGTTTAAAGCTAGGTTTAGGTCTCGGATTAGAGGTATCTTTTCTGTGAGCACAGGGCTATGGCTAATGTAAGAACTGGTGTTACGACTAGGGCTAGTTTTAGGGTTAGGGCTAGGTCTAGTGTTCAGGTTAAGTTTAGTTTTAGTGTGATGTTTAGAGCTAGGGTTATTGTTAAGGTCTGAGTCAGGGTCAGGGTAAGTTCTAGAGTTAGATTTAGGACTCAAATTAGGACTAGACTTAGGACTAGGTATAAGCTTATGTTTAGTTTAGGTTAAGGATAGGTGATAAGCCTATGACTCGGTTTTGTTTGTGTGCTAGGGTTAGGGTTAAGGCTAGTTTTCCAATTTGCATTTGGGTTAGGGCTAGTGTTAGGGTGAGGTTTAAGCTTAGGGTTAGGGTTCTATTTAGGGTTATGTTTATGTCTAGGTTTTGGGCTAGGGCAAAAGTAGAAATGGGGTTGGGGCAAGGTTTAGGTCTAGGGTTTGTTTTATGGTAAGGGATAGATTTAGAACTACGGTTAGTGCTAGGGTGAGAGTTAGGGTTAGGGTTACAGTTGGGGTTAGGTTTAGGACTAAATTTGTGCTAGGATTAGCACTAGGGTTAGTGTTAGGGCTAGGCCTACGCTTAGGGCTAAGGTTAGGGTTAGGATTAGTGTAAGGTATGATATTATATGGTAAGGTTATGATGTTATAGCTAGGTTTAGGGTGAGCAACAAAATATTGTTAGGGCTAGGGTTAGGGTTAGGATGAAGGCTAGTTTTAGGTCTAGGATTAGGGCTAGGTTTATATCTAAGATTAGGGTTATTTTTTTGTGTTAGGGTTAGGGTTACAATTAGTGCTAGGGCTAATATCAGGTCTAGGTTTATGGTTAGGGTTAGTTTTAGGGTTAGGTTTATGGCTAGTTCTAGTATAAGGTTTAGTTTGAGGGTTAGGGTTAGGTTTCGAGATAGGGTTATTACTAGGGTCACTGTCATGATTAAAGTTTGAGATAGGTTAACGTTTAGGATCAGAGCTTTCATTAGCGTTAGGGCTAGTGATAAGGTTAGGGTATTGTTTATGGTTCAGTTTAGAGTTCAGGTTAGGTTTAGGGTAATAGATAAAGTTAGGATTAGAGAAAGGGTTAGGGTTATCCTAGGGTTAGCATTAGGGTTAGGGTTTTGGTTAGGGTAATGGATAGTGTTAGAGCTAGGTTTAGGGTGAGGAAAAGTTTTAGTGTTAGGGTTTGGTTTAGAGTATGGTTAGGGCTCTGGTTAAGGTTAGGGTTAAAGCAAGGAATAGGGCTCAGATTAGTGCTAGGTTTTGGGTTAGGTTAGGGCTAGGATTAAGGCTACGGCTAATGTAAGAAGTAGGATTATGATTAGGGCTACTTTTAGGGTTAGTGTTAGGAATAGGTTTTGTTTCAGGGTATAATTTTAGGGAGATCTGAGAGCTAGAGTTAGTGTTAAGTTCAGAGTCAGGGTCAAGGTTAGTTTTAGAGTTAGGGTAGGACTGGAATTAGGGCTAGGGTTAGCGCTAGGTGTGGGTTAGGTTTTGGTTTAAGTTGAGGGTTAGAGTTAGGGCTATGCTCATTTTTTTTTAAAGAGCTAGGACTACGTTAGGGTTAGTTTTAGGATTAGCATTAGTGTTAGGGCTAGATTTAGTGTGAGGTTTAGGCTTGGGAATGGGGTAGATTTAGAGTTATGGTTAGATCTAGGTTTAATGGTAGGGCTAGAGTTAGGGCTAAGGGTAGAGCAAGTGTTAAGGTTATGGTAAGGGATAGGGTTAGATCTAGGAATAGGGCTAGGGCGAGAGTTAGAGTTAGTATTAATACTGTGGTTAGGGTTAGGGCTAAATAAGGGCTAGGATCAGGTCTAGGATTAGTGTAAGGATTAAATTTAGGGTTAGAGTTAGGGTTATATTTAGAGGAAGGGATGGGGTTATATCTAGGTTCAGATATAGGGCGAGGGATAAAATTAGGGATAGGGCTAGAATTAGGGTTTGGGTTAGAATAAAGGCTAGCTTTAGGGCTAGAATGAGGTCTAGCATTTGTGTTAGGGTTATGGCAAGAATTAGGGCTAGGGCTAATATCAGGTCTAGGGTTATGGTTAGGGATAGTTTTAGGGTAAGGTTTATGGGTAAGTCTATATTCAGAGTTAGGTTTAGGGTAAGGTTCAGGTTTAGACCTAGGGGTATTATAATAGTCAGATCAGGCTTGGGGTTTGGATTAGGTTGAGGTTTATGGTTAGAGATCAAATTAGCATTAGGATTAGAATTAGGGTTAGTGTAAGGGATAAGGTTAGGTTTAGGCTTCAGGTTAGGTTTAGGTTAATGGATAGGGTTAGAGTTAGGCCTAGGGTTAGCATTAGGTTTATGGTTATTGTTAGGTAATTGATCGATTTAGAGCTTTGATTAGGGCTAGGATTATGTTTAGGATTAGGGCTAGAGTTAGGGTTAGGGTTATGATTTAGGCTAGGCTTAGGGTTAGGGTTAAGTTTAGGATACGGGTTAGGGTTTAAGCTAGGTTTAGTGCTAAGTCTAGGGTTAGGTTTAGGGTTAGGTCAAGGTTTAGCGTTAGTATTAGGGTTAGGGCTAGGGTTAGGGTTAGTGTTAGGCTTAGGGTTTTCTTACCGCTAGGTTAAGGGTAAGGCTCATGAATTTAGTTAGTGTTAGGGCTTGGTTGAAGGTTCAGGTTAGAATCAGAGCTAGAGATAGAGGTAGATTTAGTGTTTGAGCTAGGGTTAGCATTAGGTTTAGGTCTAGGTCTAGTGGTAGAGTCAGATTTAGTATAAGGTTACTGGTAGGGCTAGTTTTAGGGTTTGGTCTAGGTTTAGAGTCAGGTTTAGACCTAAGGTTAGTATTATGGTCAGAATAAGGGTCAGTGTCAGGGTTAGGGTTAGGGATAGGTTAGAGCTAGAATGAGGGCTAGAGTTAAGACTATTAATAGTGTTAGGGTTTTGATAAGCCTAAGGACTAGGGATAGGTCTAGGGTTACCATTAGGGTTAGGGTTTTGCTTAGGTTTAGGGATAGAGTTAGAGCTAGTGTTAGGGTTAGAATTAGGGTTTGGGTGAGTGCAAATGCTAGGTTTAGGGCTTCGATTAGGGCTAGATTTTGTGTTAGCATTAGGGCTAATAATAGGGCAACAAGTAATGTAAGAATCAGGGTTACAATTAAGGTTAGCTTTAAGGTTAGTGTTAGGGGTAATTCTAGTGCTAGTTTTAAATTTAAGATTAGGATGAATTTAGAGCTAGGGTTATTGTTAGGATAGGAGTCAGGGACAGGGTTAGTTTTAGGGTTAGGATTCGGACTCAAATTAGGGCTAGGTTTACTGTTAGGGTTCAGTTTAAGGTTAGATTGGTGTTTTAGAGCTAGGGTGAGTGTTAGGGTAAAAGTCAAGGTCAGGGTTTGTTTAAGGTTAGGGTTGGGACTCGAATTAGGGCTAGGATTAGTTCTAGGTGTAATTGTAGGTTTGGTTTAAGTTAAGGTTTAGGGTTACACTATTTTTCAGTTTTGTTTTATCCCAGGGTTAGGATTAGCACTAGTTTTATGTTTAGCATTTGGGTTAGGTCTAGTGTTATTGTTAGGCTTAGGCTATGGTTAGTGTAACATTTAGAGTTAGGCTTAGATCTAGGTTTAGGCTTGGACTAAGGATAGGGAAAGTGTTAGGGATAGGTTTAGGTTATGGTCAGAGATTGGGTTAGAACTTGGAATAGGGCTAGTGTGAGAGTTAGAGCTTGTCTTAAGGCTAGGGTTAGGGTTAGGGTTTCGTCTAGGGTTTGTTTAGTGTAAGGGTTAGAGTATGAGTTAGAGTTAGGGCTAGGGCTATATTGAGGTTCAGGCTCAGCATTAGGTCTAGGATAGGATTATGGTAAGTTTAGGGTTTTGTTTAGGGTTAGCGCTAGGTTTATTATTAGGATTAGGATAAAGGTTAGGGTAATGGATATGGTTCGATGTAAGTGTAGGATTAGGTTTAGGGTTAGATTTAGTTTTAGGGTTAAGGTTAAGGCATGGTTGGGTTTAGGTTTCTGGTACAGGTTAGGGTTTCAGCTAGGGTTAGGGCTATGGCAAGTGTTAGGATTAGGGTTAAGTCTAGGGTTAGTTTTCCATTTAGGGTTAGGGTAAGGTTTAGGGTACTGTGTATGTTCAGAGCTAGGTTTAGGGATAGGGTTAAGTTTATGGTTAGGGATAGGGTTATGGTTAGAGTTAGGAATAAATCTATGTTTATATTTACAGTAAGGGTTAGGCATTGAGTAAGGTTTAGAACAAAGGCTAGAGTTATGGTTAAAATTAGGGCTAGAGTTAAGGTTAGGGTTACACTTAAGGCTAGGTTTAGGCATAGGATTCACTCTCGGTTTTGTGTTAGGTTAAAGTGTATGGTTAGGGCTATGGGTAATGAAAGAGCCAGGAGTATGATTAGGGCTAGCTGTAGGTTTAGATTATGGCTAGGACTAGAGTTAGGTTTAGGTTTTTGGTTAGGGTCAGGTTTAGAGTTAGCTTAGTATTAAATGCAGTGTCTGTGTTCAGGTTAGTGTTAGTGTTAAGGTTAAATCCAAAATTAGGACTAGGTTTATGTCTAGGGGTAGGGTTAGTGTTTGTGTTAGGTTAAGGGTTATTGTTAGGGGTAGGGCTAGGTTTTTGTTTAGGTCTAGGGCTAGAGTTAATGCTAGATTTAGGATTAGGTTTAGGTCTAGGGCTAGTGGTAGATTCAGATTTAGTATAAGATAACTGGTAGGGCTAGTTTTAAGGTTTGGTCTATGGTTAGAGTCAGGTTTAGACCTAGGGTTACTTTTATGGTCAGAATAAGGGTCAGGGTTAGGGTTAAGGTTTGTGATAGGTTAGAGCTAGAATGATGGCTAGGTTTAGGACTATTAATAGGGTTAGTGTTTTGATTAGCCTAAGGATTTGAGATAGCTCTAGGGTTACCATTCAGGTTAGGGTTTTGCTTAGGTTTAGGGATAGAGTTAGAGCTAGTGTTAGGGTTAAGATTAGGGTTAGTGTTAAAGCTAGGTTTAGGGCTCAGATTACAGCTAGTTTTTGTGTTAGCATTAGGGCTAGGGTTAGGGCAACGAATAATGTAAGTATCAGGATTACAATTAGAGTTAAATTTAGGGTTAGGGTCAGTGCTATGGCTCAGTTTTGCTTGAGGCCTAGGTTTAGTGTTAGAGCTAGTTTTCAAATTAGCATTAGGTTTAGAGCTCGTGTTAGTTTATGGTTTAGGCTTATGTTTTGGGTTTGATTTAGAGTTAGGGTTAGTGTTTAAGATAATTGTTTATGATTACATTTAAGGTTAGGATAAATTTAGAGCTAGGGTTATTTTTAGCTTATGAGCAAGGAACAGGGTTAGTTTTAGGGATAGGACTCAAATTAGGGCTAGGTTTACTGTTAGGGTTTGGTTTAAGTTTAGAGTGGTGTTTTAGAGATAGAGTGAGTGTTAGAGTATAAATCAGGGTCAGGGTTAGTTTTAAGGTTAGGGTTAGGACTCGAATTAGGGCTAGAATTAGTTCTAGGTGTAATTTCAGGTGTGTTTTAAGTTAAGGTTTAGGGTTAGGTCTATTGCTTGGTTTTGTTTTAGTCCCAAGGTTAGGGTTAGCACTGGTTTTATGAAGAGTATTAGGATTAGGTCAAGTGTTAGTGTAAGGCTTAGGCTTATGATTAGGGTTATATTTAGAGTTATGCTTAGATTTAGGGTTAGGCAAGACTAAGGATAGGGCAAGGGTAAGGGCTAGGATTAGGGATAGGTTTAGAGTTCCAAAAGGGATAGGGTTAGAACTTGGAATAGAGCTAGTGTGAGAGTTAGAGTTTGTCTTAAGGCTAGGATTTGGGTTAGGGTTTGGTTAAGGGTTAAATTAAGACCAGGATTAGGGCTATGGTTAGTGTTAACTTTAGGTCTATTGATAGGGTTAAGGTTAGTGTTAGTTTTAGGATAAGGGATGGCGTTATAGCTAGGTTTAGAGGTACATTTAGGGATAGAGTAGAATTAGGGCTGGGCGTAGAGTTAGAGTTATAATTAAGGCTAGGTTTAGAGATAGGATTAGGGCTAATGTCTTTTTTTCAGGTTTAGGCTAGGATTAGGGCTAGGGCTAATATCAGGTCTAGGGTTATGGTTAAAGATATTTTTAGGGTTAGGTTTAGGTCTACATCTAGTGTAAAGGTTAGGATTAGGGTAAGGGTCAGGTTTAGAGCTAAGGGAATTTTTAAGGTTAGGGTCAAAGTTAAAGTTTGGTTTAAGTTAGGATTTAGGTTTAGGGCTCAAATTAGCAATATGGTTAGAGTTATGGTAATGATAGGGTTTGGTTTAGGGTTCATGTTAGGTTTAGGGTAATTGATAAGGTTAGCATTAGCAATAGGGATAGGATTAGGCTTAGGGTTAGCATTAAGGTAAGGGTTATGGTTATGGTAGTGGGTCGGATTTGAACTTAGGATAGAACTAGGGTTAAGTTTAGGAATAGGTCTTGAGTTATTTTTAGGTTTAGAACTAGGGTTAGGTTTAGGTTTGTGGTTAGTGTAAGGGTTAGGTTTTGAGCTAGGGTTATGGCTAGGGAGAGGGTTAGTTTTAGGGTTAGGTCTGGAGATAGGATTATCTTAGAGTTAGTATTAGGATTAGGTTTAGGGCTAGGGTAATCATTAAGTTTAGGTTTAGGGTTAGATTAATGGATAGGCTTAGATATAGGGTTAGGGTTAGGGTTAGATTTTGGTTGAGGGTCAGGATTAGGGCTATGGTTATGTTTAGGTTTCTGGTTAGGTTTAGGGTTTGACTTAGTGTTAGGGCTATGCCTAGTGTTAAATTTAGGATTATATCTAAGGTCAGTTTTCTGGTTAGGGTTAGGTTTAAAGTTAGGGTTTGGGCTAGGATTATCAATAAGTTTAGGGTTAGGGTAATGGATAGGTTTAGAGCTAGGTTTAGGGCTAGGGTTGAGTTTAGAATTAGGGCTATATTTAGGGTTAGAGTTTGTGATAAGTCTAGGTTTATGTTTAGGGTAGGGTTTAAGCTCTGAGCTAGGGTTAGGACTAAGATGAGGACTAGGTTTATATTAGGGCTAGGGCTAGGTGAGGGCTAGGGTTAGGGTTACTGTTATGCTTAGGGCTAGGTTTAGGCCTCGGATTAGCTCTGTGTTTAGTGTTAGGTTTAGGCCTAGGATTAGGGCTATGGGTAATGTAAGAGCCAGAGTTATGATTAGGGCTTGTTTTAGTGTTAGTTTTATGGATGTGTCTAGAATTAGGATTAGGTTTTGATTAGGGTCAGGTTTAGAGGTATGTTTAGTGCTAAAGGCAGGGTCAGTGTTTGGGTGACAGTTAAAGTTCAGGTTAAAGCCAGAATTAGGATTAAGTTTTGGTCTAGGGATGGGGTTAGTGTTTGGGCTAGCTTAAGAGTTATTGTTAGGGCTATGGCTAGGTTTTCCTTTAGGTCTAGAGCTAGAGTTAAGGCTAGATTTAGAATTAGGTTTAGGTCTAGAACTAATGGTAGGGTTTGGTTTAGGTATAAGCTTACCAGTAGTGCTAGTGTTAGGGTTTGGTTTAGGGTTAGGGTCAGGTTTAGACCTCCTGTTTATGTTATGGTCAGAATGAGGGTCAGGGTTAGGGTTAGGTTTTGGGATAGGGTTAGAGCTAGAATGAGATCTAGTGTTAGGACTATTAATAGGGTTATTCTTTGGTTAGCCTAAGGATTAGAGATAGGTCTAGGGTTACCATTAGGGTTAGGGTTTTGCTTAGGGTAAGGGATACGGTTAGAGATAATTTTAGGGATAGGGTTAGGGTTATGGTTAGGGTTAAAGCTAGGTTTAGGGCTCAGATTAGGGCTAGTTTTGTGTGAGGTTTAAGGCTAGGGTTAGGGCAATGACTAATATAAGAATTAGGGTTACAATTAGGGTTAGTTTTGGGATTAGGGTTAGGGGTAGGCCAAGAGTTAGGGTTAGGTTTAAGGTTAGATTGATATTTGTAGCTAACTAGAGTTAGTGTTAGAATATGAGTCAGGTCAGGGTTAGTTTTAGGGTAAGGATTAGGACTCGAATTAGGGCTAGGGTTACTGTTAGGGTTTGGTTTAAATTTAGGGTGCTTTTTAGAGCTAGGGTGAGTATTGGAATATGAGACAGGGTCAGGGTTATTTTTAAGGTTAGGATTAGGTCTTGAATTAGGGCTAGGGTGAGTTCTAGGTGTAGTGCTAGTGTTTGGTTTAAGTTAAGGTTTAGTGTTAGGCCTGTTGCTCGTTTGCTTTTTGGTTAGGGTTTGGGCTAGTTTTATGATTAGCTTTAGGGTTAGGGCTAGGGTTAAGGTTTAGTTTAGGATTAATTCTAGGTTTAATGCTAGGATTAGAGCTGAATTTGTGTTAGGGTTAGGGCAAAAATTAGGGCTAGGGTTAATGTGAGTTCTACGTTTAAAGTTAGTGATAGTCTTAGGGTTAGTTATATGGATAGGTCAAATTTAAGTTTTATGTTTAGGGAAAGGGTCAGATTTAGAGCTAGCAGTATTATTATGGTAAGGGTCAGGGTCAGGCTTTGGGTTTGGATTAGGTTAAGGTTTAGGTTTAGGGCTTGAATTACCATTAAGGTTAGAATTAGGGTAAAGGAAATGGATAGGGTTAGGTTTAGGTTTCAGTTTAGGTTTAGGGTAATGGATACGGTTTTGGTTTGTGATAGGTTTAGGGTTAGGCCTAGGGTTAGCATTAGCGTTATGGTTATTTTTAGGGTAATTTATAGGGTTATACCTAGGGTTAGGGCTAGGGTTAAGTTAGTATTAGGGCTACAGATAGGATTCGGGTCGGGATTAGGGTGACAATTAGAGTTAGTATTAGGTTACGGGTATCATTTAGGGTTTGAGCTAGGTTTAGTCCTAGGGCTAAGGTTAATTTAGGGTTTGGTCTAGGGTTATTTCATGGTGATGCTAAGGTTAGTATAAGGTTTAGGGCTAGGGTTATCATTAGAGTTAGGGTAATAGGTTTAGATGTCAGGTTAGAGTTAGGATTAGGTTTAGAATAGCATTATTGTTAGGTTTAGTGTTAGGGTTAGGGTTTGAGCTAGTTTAGGGTTAGGATTAGGGTTAGGTTCACTGTTAGTTCTAGGGTTAGGTTTATGTTTAGGGTTAGGGTAGGTTTATCTTTAGATCTACTGTTATCATTAGGGTTAAGTTTAGGGTTAGGTAATGGGTAGGGTTCGGGCTAGGGTTAGGGCTAGGTTTAAGGTTAGGATTAGTGCTAGGGTTAGGGTTAGGGTTAGGCCTTCATTTAGTTTTGGGGTTTAGGTTATGTTTAAGGTTAGGGATTGAGCTAGTATTAGGGCTAGGGCAAGGGTTAGAGTTAGAGTCAGGGCTATAGGGTTAGTGTTAGGATTAGGGCTAGGGTTAGCATTAGGTTTAAGGTTATGGTTAGGATAATTGATAGAGTTAGAACTAGAGTTTGGGCTATGGTTATGGTTAGGATTAGGGCAAGGGTTAGGGTGAGGTTTGGGATTTGGTTTAGGGATATGTTTAGTGTAAAGTTAAGGGTTTGAGGTAGGGTTAGAGCTAGGACAATGGTTAGGGTTAGGGTTAGGGCTAGGTATAGGGTTACAGTTATGCTTAGAGTTAGGTTTAGGGCTACAATTAGGGCTAGGTTTTTTGTGAGGTTTAGGGCTAGTATTAGGTTTATTAGTAATTTAAGAGCTAGAGTTATTGTTATTTATGGATTTAGGGTTCATGTAGTGTTAGGTTTATTTTTTAGGTTAGGTTAAGGTTTAGAAGTAGGGTTTTTTTAAGGGTAAGTGTCAAAGTTCAGGTTAGGATTAGGTTTAGCGTTAGGTCCAGAATAAGAACTAGAGTTAGTTCTAGGGGTAGGGTTAGTGCTTGAGTTAGGTTAAGGGTTATTTTTAGGGCTAGGGTTAGGGTTATGGCTATATTTAGGATTAGGTTTAGATATAGGGCTAGAGTTAGTGTTAGGTTTAAGTATAGGTTTACTGGTAGGGCTAGAGTTAAGTTTCAAATAAGGGTTTGGGTCAGGTTGAAACCTAGTTTAGTGTTAGAGTCAGAATAAGGGTCAGGGTTAGGGTTAGAGTTTGGGTTAATTTTAGAGCTAAAATGAGGGCTAGCTTTAGGACTAGTAATAAAGTTAGGGTTTTGGGTAGGCTTAAGATTAGGGTTACAACTAGGGCAGCAATAGGGTGAGGGTTTGGCTTAGGGTATGGGATAGGGTTAGCTCTAGGCTTAGGACTAGAGATAAGGTTAGGGTTAGGGCTAGGGTTAAGGTTAGGGTTAGGGATAGGGTTAGCCCTTGGATTAGGGCTAGGTTTTGTGTTAGGTTTAGGGATATGGCTAATGTAAGAACAGGCATTATAATTAGGGCTAGTTTTAGGGTTAGGTTTAGGAATAGGGTAATGTGTAGAGCTAGGGTCAGTTTTAGGGTCAGAGTCAGGGTTAGTATTAGTTCTAGGGTTAGGGTTAGGACTTGAATTAGGGCTAGGGTAAGGGCTAGGGTAAGGGTTAGGGTTTGGTTTAGGTTAAGGGTTAGGGTCAGTGCTATGGCTTGGTTTTGCTTGAGGCCTAGGTTTAGGGTTAGAGCTAGTTTTCAAATTAGCATTAGGTTTAGAGCTCGTGTTAGGTTATGGTTTAGGCTTATGTTTTGGGTTTGATTTAGAGTTAGGGTTAAATCTAGGTTATAGTTAGGGTTAGGGCTAGGGTTTAGGTTACCATTAGGGTTAGACTTAGAAATAGGGATGGAGCTAGGGAAAGAGAGTTAGGGTTAGGGTTTGGTAGGGTTAGGGTTAGGGCTTTATTTGGGCTAGGATTAGAGCTAGGGTTAGTATTAAGTCTAAGCCTAGGTTTAGGGCTAGTGTTAGGGTTATGGTTGTGGTTATGCATGATGTTATGGTAGGTTTAGAACTAGGGTGAGGGTTAAAATTAGAATTTGGTCTAGTGTTAGGTTAGGGTTAGGATTAAGGCTATTTTGGGCTTGGATTAGGGCTAAGGTTTTTGTTAGGGTTATGGATTCATGTGCTAGGGATAATGTCACATCTAGGATTATGTTTAGAGATAGTTTTAGGGTTAGGATTATGGCTAGTTGTAGTGTAAGTGTTAGGTTAATATTTAGGGTAAGGTTTAGAGCTAGGGGCATTATTAAGGTAAGGGTTCTGGGTTGGATTAGGTTAATGTTTAAGGTTAGGGCTCAAATTAGCAGTAGGATTAGGGTTAGGATTAGGTTTATGGATATGTTTAGGTTTAGGGTTCAGGTTAGTTTTAGTGTAATGGATGATAAGTTTAGGGTTAGGAATAGGGTTAGAGTTTTTCTAGGGTTAGCATTAGGGTTAGGGTTAGAGTAAGGGTAATGGATAGGATTAGAGCTACGGTTAGGGCTAGGGTTATGATTAGGATTATGGCTAGTGTTAGGGTTAGGTTTTGGGTTATTGCAAGGGTTAGGGTTATTGTTAGATTTAAGGTAAGGGTTAGGGCTAGGGTTACGGTGATTGTTAGTGTTAAAGCTAGTGTGAGGGCTCTTATTAGGATAGGTTTTGGATTAGGTTAGCATTAGGGTTAGGGCTACTACTAATGTAAGATCTAACGTTATGAGTAGGGCTAGTTTTAGGGTTAGGGTTAGGGCTAGGTCTAATGTTAAGGTTCAGTTTAGGTTTTGGGTGATCTTTAGAGATAGGGTTAGTTTAGGGTCAGAGTCAGGGTCATGGTTAGTTTTATAGTTAGGCTTAGGACTTCAATTAGAGCTAGGTTTAGGGCTATGTGTAGGCTTAGGGTTTGGTTTAGGTTAAAGGTTAGGATTAGGGCTATAGTTCTGTTTTGTTGTAGGGCTTGGGCTAGGTTATGGCTAGTTTTAGGATTAGCATTAGTGTTACAGCTTGTGTTAGTGAGAGATTTAGGTTTAGGTTTAGGGTTACATTTAGAGTTAGGGTTAGATGTAGGAATTAGGTCTAGGGCTTGGGTTAGGGCTAAGATTAGGGCAAGTTTTAGATTTATGGTAAGTGTTGGAGTTAGAACTAGGAATAGGACTAGGGCCAGAGTTCCAGAGTTAGACTTAGTCTTAGGGCTAGGTTAGGTTATGTTTAGGGAAAAATTACAGCTAGAATTAGGTCTAGGATTTGTGTAAGGGTTAGGCCTAGTTTTAGGCTTAGGGATAGAATTAAGTTAAAGGGAAGGGATGGGATTATAGCTAGTTTGGGGGCTAGGTCAAAGGTTAGAATTATGGTTAGGGCCAGGATTATGTTTTGGGTTAGTAATAAGGCTAAGTTTGGGGCTAGGATGAGGGTTAGGGTTTGTTTTAGGTTTATGGCAAGAATTAGGGCTAGGGCTACTGTCAGGTCTAGGGATACATTTAGGGATAGACTGAGAATTAGATTTATGGCTAGGTCTCAGAGTAAGGGTTAGGTTTAGGGTAAGCGTCAGGTTTGGAGCTAGGTTTATTATTAGAGTTAGATTTAGGTTTTGGATTTGGTTTAGGTTAGGGTTTAGGGTTAGGGCTCAAATTACCATTAGGATTAGGAATGTGGTAATGATATGGTAAGGTTTAATGTTCAGATTAGGGGTAGGTTAATTGATAAGGTTAGAGTTAGTGGAAGAGTTAGGTTTAGATCTAGGATTAGCATTAGGGTAAGGGTTATGTTTAGGGTAATGGGTAAGGTTAGAACTAGGGTTAGGACTAGGGTTATGGTTAGTATTAGGGCTAGAGTTAGGTTTAGGTTTAGGGTTTGGCCTAGGGATAGCTTTAGGTTTAGGTTTAAGGTATGGTTTAGGGTTTGAGCTAGGGTTAGCGCTAGGACAAATGTTAGGTTTAGGATTATGTCAAGGTTACAGTTACGTTTAGGGTCAAGTTTAGTATTAGGATTAGGGCTAGGGTTAGGATTAACTTTAGGTTATTGGGTAGGGTTTGATGTTAGTTTAGGGTTAATGTTATGATTAGGTTTTGACTTAAGGTTAGTGTTAGCAATAGGTGTAGGGTTAAGTTTAAGGAAATGATTAGGGTTAGAGCTAGGGTTAGATCTATGGCAAAGTTTAGGTTTATGGCTATGTCTAGGGTTAGAGTGAGGTTAGATTTAGGTTTAGGACTAGGGTTGTTATCAGGATTAGGGTTAGGGTTATGGTAATGAGTAGGGTTAGAGCTAGGGTTATGGCAGGGGTTATGGTTAGGATTAGGGATAGGGTTAATATTAGGGTTAGGTTTAAGCCAAGGGTTAGGTTTAGGCCAAGGGTTAGTGTTAGGGTTAGGTTAGATTAAGGGTTTTGGATTGAGCTAGGATTTGCACTAGGACGAGGTTTGGGGTTAGAGTCGGGGTACTGGTTAGGGCTAGGCTTAGCATTAGGTTTAGGGTTATGGTTAGGGTAATGGATAGAGTTAGAAGTAGAGTTTGGCTTATGGTTATGGCTAATTTTAGCGTTAGTGATATGGCTAGGTCTAGTTTAGGGTTAGGTTTTTGGTTAGGAAAAGGTTTTGTGCTATAGTTTGTGTTAGGGTAAGGTCAGTGTTCGTGTTAGGGTAAGGTTTATGATTAGGTACAGCATTAGGACTGGTGAAGTCTACTGGTAGGGTTAGTGTTTGGGTTACCTTAAGGGTTTTTATTGTTAGAGTTTGGGCTAGATTTTTGTTTAGGGGTAGGGCTAGAGTTATTGTTAGATGAAGGATTAGGTGTAGTTCTAGTTCTAGTGTTAGGGTTAGGTATAGGTATAGGGTTTCAGGTAGCATCAATGTTATGGGTAGGTTTAGGGTAGGGTCAGGACTAAACATACAATTAGTGTTAGGGTCAGAATAAGGGTCAGGTTTAGTGTTAGAGTTTGGGATGGGGATAGAGCTGGATTGAGGATTAGAGACAGGATTAGGGTTAGGTTTAAAGCTAGGGTTAGGCCTTGGATTAGGGCTAGGTATTGTGTTAGGTTTAGGGCTATGGCTAATGTAAGAACTGGCATTACAATTAGGACTAGTTTTAGATTTAGGTGTAGGGCGAGGTCTAGTGTTAGGATTAGGTTTAGGGATAGGGTGATGTGTAGAGGTAGGGTCAGTGTTAGTGTCAGAGTCAGGGTTAGTATTAGTTCTAGAGTTAGGGTTAGGACTTGAATTAGGGCTAGTGTTAGGAATAGGTGTAGGGTTAGGATATGGTTTAGGTTAAGTGTTAGGGTCAGTGCTATGGCTTGGTTTTGCTTAGGGCTAGGGCTAGGTTAGGGTTAGTTTTCAAATTAGTGTTAGGTTTAGAGCTAGTGTTAGGGTATGGTTTAGGCTTAGGGTTAGGGTTAGATTTAGTGTTAGGGTTAAATCTAGGTTATGGCTTGGGTTTGGGCTAGGGTTTGGGTTATCATAAGGGATAGGGTTAGAACTAGAAATAGGGCTAGGGCTAGAGTTAGAGTTAATCTTAGGGTTTGAGTTTGGTAGGGTTAGGGTTAGGGCTTTATTTAGGGTAGGATTATAGCTAGGGTTAGTATTAAGGCTAAACCTAGGTATAGAGCTAGGATTAGGGTTAATGTTATGGTTAGGCATGATGTTATCACTAGGTTAAGAACTATGGCGAGGGATAAAATTAGAGTTAGGGCTAGTGTTAGTGTTAGGGTTAGGATTAAAGCTAAGTTTAGGGGTAGGATTAGGGCTAGGGTTTCTGTTAGGTTTAGGGCTTTATTAGTTTTAGGGTTAATGTCAGGTCTAGGATTATGTTTAGAGATAGTTTTAGGGTTAGGATTATGACTAGGTATATTGTAAGGGTTAGGTTAAGGTTTAGGGTAAGATTTAGATCTAGGGGCATTATTAGTGTAAGGTACAGAGTTCTGAGTTGGATTGGGTTAGTGTTAAATTTAGGGCTCATATTAGCATTAGGGCTAGGATTAGGATTATGGATAAGGTTAGGTTTAGGGTTTAGGTTAGTTTTTGTGTAATGGATAGGTTTAGAGTTGTGAATAGTGTTATGGTTATCCTAGGGCTAGAATTAGGTTTAGGGTTAGGATTAAGGTAATTTTATAGGATTAGAGCTAGGTTTAGGGCTATGGTTATTGGTAGAATTAGGGCTAGGGTTAGGGTTACCTTCAGGGTTATTTCAAGGGTTAGGGTTAGCGTTAGATTTAGGTTAAGTGTTAGAGCTAGGGTTATGGGTATTGTTAGTGTTAAAGCTAGTTTTAGGGCTCTGAGTAGGATAGGTTTGGGGTTAGGTTAGTGCTAGTGTTAGGGCTACAGCTAATGTAAGAACTAGAGTTACTATTAGGGCTTGTTTCAGGGTTAGGGTTAGGGCTAGGTCTAGTGTTTGGGTTCGGTTTAGGTTTTGGATGACGTTTAGAGCTAGAGTTAGTGTAGAGTCAGAGTAAGGGTCAGGGTTAGTTTTAGGGTTAGAGATAGGACTCGAATTAGAGCTAGGTTTACGGCTAGGTGTAGGCTTAGGGTTTGGTTTAGGGTTAGGGCTAAAATTATTGCTAGATGAAGGATTAGGTGTAGGTCTAGGTCTAGTGTTAGCGTTAGGTATAGGTATAGGGTTACAGGTAGCATCAATGTTACAAATCGGTTTAGGGAAAGGGTCAGGTCTAAACATACATACATTTAGTGTTAAGGTCAGAATAAGGGTCAGGTTCAGTGTTAGAGTTTGGGATAGGGATAGAGCTAGATTGAGGGCTAGTGTTAGGACTAGTAATAGAGTAAGGGTTTGAGTTAGGCTAAGGATTATGTTTAGGACTAGGGTAGCTTTAGGGTTAGAGTTTGGCTTAGAGTAAGGGATAGGGTTAGCATTAGGATTAGCGCTAGGGTAAGGGCTAGGCTTAGGGTTAGGGTTAGGGTTAGGGCTAGATTTAGAGTTAAAGATAGCGTTAGGGCTTGGATTAGGGCTAGGTTTTGTGTTATCTTTAAGTCTACAGATAATTTAAGAACTAGGATTATATCTAAGGCTAGTTTTAGGGTTATTGTTGTGTCTAGGTTTAGTATTAGGTTAGGTTTATGGTTAGGGTTATGTTTAGGGTAATGGATAGGTTAAGGTTAGGGAATGTGTTAGGGTTAGGCCGAGGATTAGCTTTAGGGTTATTGTTCAGGTTAATGTAATGGACAGGGTTAAAGCTAGGGCTAGGGCTAGGGTTATGGTTAGGTTTAGGGTTATCTTAAGGATTAGGTTTAGGGTAAGTGTTACAGATACATTTAGGGTTAGAGATAGGTTTAAAGCTATGGTTTGAGCTCAGATTAGGGCTAGGTTTTGGGTTTTGTTAGGGCTAGTGTTAGGGATATGGATAATGTAAGAACCAGGGTTATGATTAGGGCTAATTTTATGGTTCCATTAGGGCTAAGTCTAGTTTTAAGGTTAGGTTTAAGTTTAGAGAGATGTTTTGAGCTAGGGTTAGTGTTAGGTTCCGAATCAGGGTCAAGGTTAGTTTAGGTAAGGGATTTGACTCGATTAGGGGTAGGCTTAGGGCTAGATATTGGGTAAGGATTTGGTTTAGGTTAAGGTTTAGGGTTAGTGCTATAGCTCGGTTATGTTTTAGGGCTAAGGCTAAAGTTAAGGGTAGTTTTATGATTAATGTTAGTGTTATTGCTAGTGATAGGGTGAGTTTCGACTTAGGTGTACATTTAGAGTTATGGTTAATTCTAGGTTTAGGGCTATTTCTAGGGTTAGGTCTAAGGTTACATCTAGTGTTTGGGTTATGGTAAGGGATAGGGTTAGAAACAGAAATAAGGCTAGGCAAGAGTTAGATTTAGTCTTAAGTTTAGGGTAAGGGTTAGGGTTAGGGCTAAACTAGGCCTAGGAATAGGTCTAGGGTTTTTGTTAGGGTTAGGCCTAATGTTAGGGCTATGTTTAGGGTTAGGTTTAGGGGAAGAGATGGGGTTATAGCTAGGTTTAAGGCTAGGGCGACGATTAGAATTAGGTTTAGGAATAGGGTTAGGATTGGGTTAGGATTAAGGCTAGTTTTGGTGTTAGGATGAGGGCTAGAGTTTTTGTTAGGTTTAGGGCAAATTTTAGAGATAAGGATAATGTCAAGTTTAGGGTTATGGATAGGAATAGTTATAGGGTTAGGTTCATGACTAGGTCTTGTATAAGGGTTGGGTTTTGGGTAAGGATCAGGTTTAGAATTAGGTAATTTTAGGGTCAGTGTCAGCTTTTGATTATTGGTTAGGTTAAGTTTTAGGGTTAGGGCTCAAATTAGCTTTAGGGTTAGAGTTAGGTTTAGGGTAATGAAAAAGTTTAGGTTTAGGATTCAGGTTAAGATTAGGGTAGTGGGTATTGTTATGGTTAGTGATAGGGTTAGGGTTAGGCCTAGGGTTAGCATTTGGGTTCTGGTTATTGTTAGGGTAATGGATGTTGTTAGAGCTAGGGTTAGGGCTAGGGTTTGGTTAGGATTAGGGCTAGGGTTTTGGTTAGGTTTAGGGTTATAGTTATGGTTAGGGTTAGGACTAGGGCTAGGATTAGGTTTTGGGTTAGGTTTAGGGTAAGGGTTAGGTTTGGAGCTAGAGTTAGTGCTAGGGTGAGAATCAGGTTTAGTCTTATGTCTAGGGTAAGATTTAGAGTTAAGATTAGGGTTAGTGTTAGGGTTAGGGCTAAGGTTACCTTTAGAGTTAGTTTAATAAATAGGGTTAGATGTTGAGTTAGTGTTGAGAGCCACAGCCAAAGGGGCCCCAGCAAACTTCCAGCTACCAGCAAACTTCCAGCTGCTGACTGATGATTGGCTCACAGTGGCCCCAGCAACATCTAGCTGATTGGCTCCTCTGCGGTGATGTTCATTGGGCTGTTTCCCTGCCCTTCAGACTGCCAGCTGGTGATTGGCTCACAGCGGCCCCAGCAACATCTAGCTGATTGGCTCCTCCACGGAGCTGCTCATTGGGCTGTTTCCCTGCCCTTTCAGACCACGGAGCTGCTCATTGGGGGACTTCTTTGGCTCCGCCCACGCAACCCAGCCAATCGGCCTCAAGAGCAGGATTGTGGGAGGTGGTGAGGTTTGTGTGGGTGAGAGGCTTGTGGAAGCCGGTGGTGGCAGTTGGGCTCTGAGGGTTTTTTCCTGAGGAGCTGTTTTGCTTGGCGTTTGTAGTTCTAAAAATAAAGTTAGTTTCTTTTGACAAGTGGCTCCTGAATTGTGCCCAGCCAGACTGCGGCAAGTTAGGGTTAGGAATAATTTTAAGTTTACGGTTAGTATTAGGCTTAATGCTAAGGTTATCTTTAGAGTTAGGTTAATGGATAGGGTTTGATGATGGGTTAGGCTAGGGGTAGTTTTAGGATTAAGGTTATTGTTAAGGTTAGGGCTAAGGTTATACTTAGATTTAGGGTAATGGATAGGGTTAGATATCAGGTTAGGGTTAGGGGTAGTTTTAGGTTAATGGTTACTGTTAGGGTTTGGGCTAGGGTTGGGGTTAGAGTAGAGTTTAGGTTTTGACCTAGGGTTAGGGCTATGATGATGGTTAGGTTTAGAATTAGGTCTAGGATTAGGTTTACACTTAGGGTTAAAGCTAGTGTTATCAATAGATTTAGGGTTAGGTTTATGGTAATGTATAATTTTAGAGATAGTATTAGGTCTAGTATTAACATTATGAATTAGGGCTAGGGTTAGTGTTAGGCTTAGGGATAGGGCTAGGGTTATGTTTAAGGTTAGGTTTAGGGTTTTATCTAGGGTTAGGTCTAAGGTGCGGGTTAGGGTTAGCGTGAAGGATAGGGTTAGGGTTAGGGTTATGCTTTGGGCTAGGTTTAGGCCTAGGATTAGGTCTAGGTTTTGTGTTAGGTTTAGAGCTAGGGTTAGTGCTATGGGTATGTAAGGGCTAGGCTTATGGTTAGAGTTATGGCTAGGTCTAGTGTTAGGTTAAGGTATTGGTTAGGGTCAGTTTTAAAGCTAAGTTTAGTGTTAGTGTCAGGATCTGTGTTTGGATTAGGGTTAGGGTTAAGTTTAGAGCCTAAATTAGGATTGGTTACGTCTAGAGGTAGGGTTAGTGTTTGGGTTAGGTTAAGCATTATCATTAGGGCTAGGGCTAGGTTTATGTTTAGGTCTTGGGTGAGAGATATGGCTAGATTTAGGATTAGATTTATGTCTAGGGTTAGTGTTAGGGTTTAGGTATAGGTTTATGGGTAGGGCTAGTGTTAAGGTTTGTTTTATTATTAGGGTCAGAATAAGGGTCAGGATTAGGGTTAGCGTTTGGGTTATGGTTATAACTAGAATGATTTCTAGAGTTAGGACTAGTAATAGAGTTAGGATTTGTATTAGTCTAAGGATTAGGGTTAGAACAAGAGTTAGCATTAGTGTTAGGGTTTGGCTTAGGGTAAGGGATAGGATTAGTGCTGGGGTTAGGTATAGGTTTAGGGCTAGTGTTAGGGTTAGGTTTAGATATAGGATTGCTACTGCTAGTGTTAGGGTTCGGTTTAGGTTTAGGGTCAGGTTTAGTCCTGTGGTTACAGTTAGGGTCAGAATAAGTGTCAGGTTTGGGTTATGGTTAGAGCTAGAATGAGGGCTAGTTTTAGGAGTAGTAATAGGGTTAGGGTTTTTGTTAAACTAAGGATTAGATTTAAGACTAGTGTTAGCATTAGGGTTAGGGTTAACTTAGGGTAAGGTATAGGGTTAGAGCTAGGGTTAGGGATATGTTTAGGGTTAGGGTTAGGACTAGTGTTAGGGTTAGATTTAGGGTTAAAGCTTAGGGTTAGCTCTCAGTTTAGGGCTAGGTTTTTGTTAGAGTTAGGACTAGGTTTAAAGTTGTGGCCAATGTATGGACTAGTGTTACAGTTTTGGCTAGTTATAAGATTAGGGTTAGGACTAGGTTGATTTTTAGGGTTAGGTTTAGGGTTAGAGTGATGTTTAGAGGTAGGGTCAGTGTAAGGGTCAAATTCAAGGTCAGGGTAGTTTTAGGGTTAGGTTTTGGACTCAAATTAGGGCTAGGGTTAGGGCTAGGTGTAGGGTTAATTTTTGGTTTAGGTTAAGTTTTAAAGTTAGGGCTATGGCTCGGTTTTGTTTTAAAGCTAGGACTATGTTTAGGGCTAGTTTAGGATTAGTGTTAGTTTTAGTGCTAGTGTTAGGGTTAGTTTTAGGCTTAGGGTTAGAGTTAGAGTTAGGATTAGATCTAGGGTTAGGTCTAGGGCTAAGGATAGGGCTAACATTAGATCTAGGTATATGGCTAGGTTATGGTTAATATAAGGGATAGGTTTAGAGCTAGGGATAGGGCTAGGGTGAAAGTGAGAGTTAGTCTTAGGGATAGACTTAGGGTTTGGGTTAGGTATAGGGCTTAATCAGTGCTAGGAATAGAGTTAGGTTTATGGTTATGTTTAGGCCTTGAGTTATATTTAGGCTTATAGTTAGGTTTAGTGTAAGCGATGGGGTTAGAGCTACATTTAGGGCTAGAGTGAAGATTAGAATTAGGGTTAGGACTAGGGTTTCATTAGAGTTGTGATTTAGGCTAGGTTTAGGGCTACAATGAGGGCTAGGGTGTTAGGGATAAGACTAGGATTAGTGTTAGGGCAAATGTCAGGTCTAGGGTTATGGTTAGGGTGAATTTTAGGGTTAGGTTTATGGCTATGTTTAGTATAAGTGTTAGGTTTAGGGTAAGGGTCAAATTTAGAGCTAGGGGTATTATTAGGTTCAGTGTCAGTTTTTGGATTTTGTTTAGGTTAGGGTTTAGGTTTAGGGCTTGAATTAGCATTAGAGTTTGCATCAGGCTAATGAGACAGTTGGGTTTAGGGTTCAGGTTAGGTTTAGCATAATGGATAGGGTTATGGTTAGGGATAGGGTTAGATTTAGGCCTAGAGTAAGCATTAGAATTAGGATTATGTTTAGAGTAATTGATAGGGCTAGGGTTAAGGCTATGGTTAATGTATGAACCAGTAACTTGGGCTAGGGCTAATATCAGGTCTAAGGTTAAGGTTAATTTTTTTCTAGGTTAGGGTTAGGGTTAGGGCTAGGACTAACGTTATTGTTAGGTTTACAGTTCGGGTGATGTTTAGAGCAAGGGTGATTGTTAGGGTCAGTGTGAGGGTAAGGGTTAGATTTAGGGTTAGGATTAGGATTCAAATTAAGGCTAAAGTTAGAGCGACGTGTAGGGTTGGGCTTTGGTTTAAGTTAAGGGTTAGGGTTAGGGCTATGGCTTGGTTTTGTTTTAGGGCTAGGGCTAGGGTTAGGGCTAGATTTTGGTTTAGCATCAGGGTTAGATCTAGTGTTAGGGTGTGGTTTAGGCTTAGGGTTAGCATTAGATTTAGAGTTAGGGTTAGATCTAGGGTTGGGGCTAGGGCTAGAGCTATGGCTAGGGTTAGGTTTATGTAAGGATTATGGTTAGAACTAGGGATATGACTAGGGTGAGAATTAGAGTTAGAGGTTTAGGGTAAGGATTAGGTTTAGGGCTAAATTAGTGCTAGGATTAGGAATAGGGTTAGTGTTAGCATTAGGCCTATGGTTTGGGCTACGGTTAGGTTTAGCATTGGGCATTAGGTTAAGTTTAGGGTCATGGGTGGGGTTATAGCTAGGTTTATGTGTAGGGTTAGTGATAGAGTTAGGCCCAGGTTTGGGCTAGGGTTAGGGTTAACATTGGGGTTAGGGTTATATTTAGGGGAATGGGTGGGGTTATAACTAGGTTTAGGGCTGGGGTGAAGGTTAAAATTAAGATTTGGCCTAGGGTTATGGTTAATTTAGGATCAAGCCTAGGATTAGGGCTAGGATGAGGGGTAGGTTTTTTGATTGGGTTAGGGCTAGGACTCAGGATAGGGCTAATATCTGGTCTAGGGTTATGGTTAAGGATAGTTTTAGGGTTAGGTTATTGCTAGGTCTAGTGAAAGCATTAGTTATAGGTTAAAGGTCAGCTTTAGAGCTTGGGTTATTATTAGGGTTAGAGTCAGGGTTAGCATTTTGTTTAGGTTAAGTTTTGGGGTTAGGGCTCAAATTAGCGTTAGGGTTAGGTTTATAGTTAGGGTAATGAATAGGGTTTAGTTTAGATTTCATTTAAGGTTTAAGGTAATGGATGGGTTAGATTTAGCAAACAGTTTAGGGTAATCTTTAGGTTTAGGGTTATGTTTAGTGTAATGGATAGGTTTAGAGCTAATGTTAGGGCTAGGTTATGGTTTGGATTAAGTCTAGAATTAGGGTTAGGTTTAGGGATAGGGCTAGGTTTAGTTTAGGGTAAGTGTTAGGGTTAGGGTAAGTGTTAGATTTAGGGATATGGTTATGCTAAGGTTAGGGTAAGGTTTAGTGTTTGAGCTAGGGTTAGGGCTAGGGCGAGTGTTAGGTTTATGTCTAGGTTTACATTTTTGATTAGAGTTAGGTTTAGTGTTAGAGATAGGGTTTTAATTAGGGTTAGTGTTAGGGTTAGGGTAATGTATATGGTTAGAGCTAATGTTTGGACTAGGGTTAATGTTACGATTAGGGCTAGAGTTAAGGTTAGAGTTTAGGGTAGGACTAGGTTTATGTTTAGTGTAAGGGTTAGGCTTTGAACTAGAGGTAGGTCTAAGGCTAGGGTTAGGTTTATGGTTAGAGTTAGGGCTAGGGTTAGGCTTAGGTTTATGCTTAGAGCTAAGTTTAGGCTTAGGTTTAGGGCTAGGTTTGGTGTTAGGTTTAGGGATATGGTTAGTACTATGGGTAATATAAGAGCTAGCGTTATGTTTAGGACTAGTTTTAAAGTTAGGGTTATGTCTAGGTCTAGTTTACATATATGTTTAGTGTTAGAATCAGGTTTAAATTAGTGTTATTCAGGTTTAAAGTGAGGTTTAGTGTTAGAATCAGGGTCAGTGTTTGGGATAGGGTTAGGGTTAGGGTTAGAGCCAGAATTAGGACTAGGTTTAGGTCTATGGATAGGGTAAGTGTTTGGTTTAGTTTAAGGGTTATTGTTAGGGCTAGTGCTAGGTTTTTGTTTAGTTCTAGGGCTAGAGTTGTAGCTATATTTAGGATTAGCTTTGAGTCTAGGTCTAGCGTCAGGCTTAGTATAGGTATAAGATTACTCTTAGGTCTAGTGTTAGGGTTTGGTTTAGGTATAGGGTCAGGTTTAGACCTAGGGTTACTCTTAGGATCAGATGAGAGTCAAGGTTAGGATTAGAGCTACAATGAGGACTACAGTTAAGACTAGTAATACAGTTAGAGTTTAAGTTAGGCTAAAGATTAGGGTTAGGACTATGCTTAGCATTTGGGTTTGGGTTTGGCTTAGGGTAAGTGTTAGGTTAGAGCTAGGTTTAGGTTAAGACTAGGCATAAATGCAGGGTTAGAGCTCAAATTAGGGGTAGTATTTGTATTACAGTTAGGGCTAGGGTTAGGACAACCACTAATGTACTAACCAGACTTATGATTAAGGCTAGTTTTAATAGTAGGGTTAAGGCTAGGTCTAGTGTTAGAGTTAATTTTATGTTAGGGTGATGTTTAGAGATATGATTAGGGCTGGGGATGTGGCTCAAGCGGTAGCGCGCTCGCCTGGCATGCGTGCCGCCCGGGTTCGATCCTCAGCACCACATACCAACAAAGATGTTGTGTCCGCCGAGAACTTAAATAAATAAATAAATTCTCTCTCTCTCTCTCTCTCTCTCTCTCTCTCTCAAAAAAATAAAAAAATAAAAAATAAAAAATAATAGAGATATGATTAGTGTTAATGTCAACTTCAGGGTTAGGGTTAATTTTAGAGTTAGGATTAGGGCTAGGTGTAGGGTTAGGGTTTGGATTAGGTTAAGGTTTAGGGTTAGGCTCATGGCTTGATTTTGTTTTATGTCTAGGTCTAGGAATAGGGCAATTTTTAGGATTTGTGTTATGGTTAGGGGTAGTGTCAGGTTTTAGTTTAGGCTTATGTTTACAGTTAAATTAAGTTAGGTTTAGATTTAGAATTGGGTTAAAATATAGGGTCATGGTCACAGCTAAGGTTTGGTTTTTGTTAAGGTTAAGGGTTAGGGCTCTAATTAGCATTAGGGTTAGGGTTGCGGTTAGGGCAATGGATATCATTAGGTTTAGCGTTCGGGTTAGGTTTAGGGTAATAGATAAAGTTAGGGTTAGAGATAGGGTGAGGGCTTCCCTAGGGTTAGCATTAGGTTTAGGGTTATGGTTAGGGAATAGATATGGTTAGAGCTAGGGATAGGGCTAGGATTGTTGTTATGATTAAGGCTAGGGTGAGGTTTAGGTTTAGGGCAAGTTTTAGTGTTAGGGTTAGATTTAGGGTAGTGGTTAGGGCTAGGGTTAGGGTTAAAACGCAGCATAGTGCTCAAATTTGGGCTAGGTTTTTGTTTAGGCTAGGGCTAGGATTAGGGCTAACACTAATGTAAGAAGTAGGGTTATTATTAGGGCTACTTTTAGGGTTAGAGTTAGGGCTAGGTCTATTTTTAAGGTAAGGTATATTTTTAGGTGATCTGAGAGCTAGAGTTAGTGTTAGGATCAGAGTCAGTATCAAGGTTAATTTTAGGGTTAGGGCATGACTAGAATTAGGGCTAAGGTTAGCAATAGGTGTAGGGTTAGTTTTTGGTTTAGGTTAAGGGTTACAGTTAGGACTGTGGCTCAGTTTTGATTAGGATTAGTGCTAGTTTAGGTTAGTTTCAGTGGGAGGTTTACAATTAGGTTTAGGGTTTGATTTAGAGTTATGGTTAGATCTAGGATTAGTAGTAGGGCTAGGTTTAGGGCTAAGGTTAGAGCAAGTGTTAGTGTTATGATAAGGGTTAGTGTTAGAACTAGAAATAGGGCTAGGGAGACAGATTTGGTCTTAGTGCTCATGATAGGGTTAGGGTTAGGGCTAAATTAGGGCTAGGATCAGATCTAGGATTAGTGTAAGGTATAAGTTTAGAGTTTGGGTTAGGGTTAACTTTAGGAGAAGGGATGGGGTTATATGTAGGTTAAGAAGTAGGGCAAGGGATAAAATTAGGTATAGGGCTAGATTTAGGGTTCTGGTTAGGATCAAGGCTAGGTTTAGGGCTAGGATGAGGGCTAGAATTTGTGTTAGGGTTATGGCCAGAATTAGGACTAGGGCTAATATCAAGTCTAGGGTTATGCTTAGGGATAGTTTTCAGGTAAGGTTTATGGCTATATCTAGTGTCAGAGTTAGGTATAGAGTAAGGTTCAGATATAGACCTGTGTATTATAATGGTCAGGGTCAGGTTTTGGTTTAGGTTGAGGTTTAATGTTAGGGCTCACATTATCATTAGGGTTACAGTTAGGGTTATGGTAATGAATAGGGTTAGTTTTAGTCTTCAGGTTAGGTTTAGGGTTTATATTAGGTTTAGGTTCATAAATAGGGTTAGGGTTAGGCCTAGGGTTAGCATTAGGTTATGGTTATCATTAGGGTAACGGATATGGCTAGAGCTAGGGTTAGGGATAGGGTTATGTTTAGGATTAGGGTAGAGTTAGGGTTAGAGGTAGGGTTAATTCTAGGTTTATGGTTAGGGTTAAGTTTAGGGTACTGGTTAGGGTTTGAGCTAGGATTAGTGCTAAGTCTAGGGTTAGGTTTAGGGTTAGGTCTAGGTTAGTGTTAGTATTAGGGTTAGGGCTAGGGTTATCATTAGGGTTAGGGTAATGAACAGGTTTAGATGTTGGATTAGGTTTAGGCTTAGATTTAGGTTTAGAAAAATAGTGTTAGGTTTAGTGTAACTTTTAGGGTTTGAGCTAGGGTTAGGACTATGGCAAAGTTTTGGTTTATGGTTAGGTCTAGGGTTAGGTTTATGGTTATGGTTAGAGTATTTTATGGTTTGGGCTAGGGTTATCATGAGGTTTATGGTTACGGTTAGGGTAATTGGTGGGGTTAGAGCTAGAATTAAGGCTAGGGTTAAGTTTAGGAATAGGGCTAATGTCAGGTATAGGTTTAGGCTTAGGGGTTTCTTACAGTTAGATTAAGGGTAAGGATAGGGATTGATTAAGTGTTAGGGCTAATTTGGGGGTTTAGGTTAGAATCAGAGCAAGGGGTAGAAGTAGTGTTAGGGTTAGAGCTAGGGTTAGCATTATGTTTAGGGTTATGGTTAGGATAATGGATAGATTTAGAGCTACCTTTTGGGCTATGGTTATGGTTAGGATTAGGGCTAGGGTTAGGGTTTGGGCAAGGGTTTGTTTAGGGTTAGGGTTAGGGTTTGTGCTAGAGTTATAGCTGGGGCTAGAATGAGGGTTAGGTTCAGTGTTAGGTCTAGGAATAAGATTATGGTAGGTTTAGGGTTAGGGCTAGGGTTATCATTAGGGTTAGGTTAAGGGTTAAGGTAATAGATATGGTTAGATGTAGGTTTGGGTTTGTGGTTAGGGTTAAGGTTAGATTTAGTTTTAGGGTTAAGGTTAACATATGGTTAGGATTAGGTTTATGGTATGTGTTAGGGTTCGATCTAGGGTTAGTCCTATGTTAAGTGTTAGGTTTACAATTAGGTCTAGGGTTAGTTTTTTTGGTTAGGGTTATGGTTAGTGTTAGGGTTATGGCTAGAATTATTGTTAGGGATAGAGTTAGGGTTAGGGTAATGAGTACATTTAGAGCTAGGTTTAGGGATAAGGTTAAGTTTAGGGTTAGGGCTAAGGTTATGGTTAGAGTTAGGGATAGGTCTAAGTATATATTTAGGGTCAGGATTAGGCAGTGAGTAAGGTTTAGACTAAGGCTAGGGTTGGGGTTGGATTAGGTCTAGGATTAGGGTTAGGGTTACGCTTAGGGCTAGGTTTAGGCCTAGGATTCACTCTAGGTTTTGTGTTAGGTTAAGGCGTAGGGTTAGGGCTATGGGTAATGTAAGTACTAGGATTATTATTAGGGCTATTTGTAGGATTAGCATTATGGCTAAGTCTAGTGTTAGTTTTAGGTTTTCTGTTAGGGTCAGGTTTAGAGATAGCATAGTGTTAAATGCAGGGTCAGTGTTCAGGTTAGAGTTAGAATTAAGATTAAAGCCAGAATTAGGACTAGGTTTATGTCTAGGGGTAGGGTTAGTCTTTGTGTTAAGTTAAGGGTTATTATTATGGCTAGGGCTAGGTTTTTGTTTAGGCCTAGGGCTAAAGTTAAGGGTAAATTTAGGATTAGTTTTACGTCTAGGGCTAGGGGTAGGGTCAGGTTTAGATATAAGATTACTGGTAGGGATTGTGTTAGAGTTTGGTCTTGGGTTAGGGTCAGGTTTAGACCTAGGGAGTGATTGAGAGGTGAGGCCAGCAAGCCATTGAGATGATGATGGTTATGTTAAGCTGTGTATTCAATTATATATTAGACCCCTGCTGTCTGCCTCAGCCTGCTACTTTAGAGTTCTTGAGCTACTTTGGAGTTGTCATGGTGATTCCCTGAGAGTTTCCATTTTGTTGGGGAAGTGCAAGAGGAGGGATTTTCAGAGGAGGGATTTTCAGTTGGTGTGTGTGTGTGCCTGGAGGAGCCGCATGGGTGGCATTGGGGAGAGGTTCCCGGGAAGTGTGTGTAGAGTGACGGTTAGAGTTCTGGAATAAAGTTTGCTGTTTAAATCTACAAGGCTTTGTGACAGAATTGGTTATTTGTGCCCAGCCAGACTGCGGCATTTGGTGGCCCTTGCGTGGAATGCCTGAAGCTTGGAGGTAAGTGGAATTGCTCACCCCTGAAGGAGATTAAAAGAATGGTGACCATTTCAAAAAACAATGTGTTCTTGTTTTGATTTATTTTGTTTTTATTTCAAGCTGCCTGTCCCTAGAACTTTCTCAGGCAAACTGGGGAAAATGGTTGGCTCAAGGTTTGAAGTTGTTTGCCTCTGAGGAAAAGATAGAGATAGACCACAAATGCACATGTCAAGAAAAAAGAAAAACTGATACAATGATTTTATGTTCTATTTTTGTTTCATTCTGTTTTGGTTTTGTTTTGTGTTATTATGTTGGGTTGCTTTATCTTTATAGTAGATCAGAAATTAGTAAAAAAGAAACCAAAAGAATGCTAAGTAAATTGTTAGAGGTTCAGACTATGGTAGATCAAGTAAAAGAGAAGGTCTCTCAAGTTATCCAGACAGAAGAAGAAAATTGAAAGGAAAAGGGGCTATCAGAAAAAAAGTTACAATGGGAGGCTGCTACTAACACCTTTCTATCACCAGAGGGTGTAAGTGTCCAACCAACAGCTCCACCTATAGAGACAAATTTTGCTGTGGGACCCCCAACCCCCGTAGTTGATAGATGGGATCCTGAGACAGGATCTCAAAGATTAGTGTGCTCTGTATTTGAGCAGACAGGAGGGCAGCAAATTCACTATATTTTAGATATCAAAAAAGTGAAGCAGCTAAAAGAGGCTGTAACAACCTATGGTCCCCAAGCACCCTTCTCTGTAAGCATGGTGGAATCCATTACCAACTTGGATATGACGCCAGCAGATTGGGCTAGCATGTGTAGAGCTGTGCTAAATGGAGGGAAATATTTGTTATGCCAATCAGGAATTTTGCACGGAGACGGCTAGGCGAAATGCAGCAGCCAATTATCCTCAGAGAAATCTAGATATGTTGTTAGGACAGGGACCTTATGAGGGTCAGCAGCAACAAATTGAATATGATCCTACTATATATTCACAAATTGCTGCATATGTAGTTAGGGCATGGGAGACTTTACAAGGACATGGAGATTTACAAGGACAATTATCTAAGGTTATACAAGGAGCTAATGAATGTTACGCTGAACTTGTATATAGGCTTTTTTAAACAGCTACCAGAGTTTTGGGGGATACAGAACAAGCAATGCTATTAATTAAACATCTAGCCTTTAAGCAAGCAAATCATTGGTGCAAGGAAGCCATTAGACCATGGAAACATGAAGATTTAAACATATATATTAAATTATATAGAGACATTAATGAACAAGGGCAAGTCTGGGAAGCTGCAGTACAACACGCTTTAGATGCCAGGCCAAAAACATGCTACAATTGTAAACAAACAGGACATTTTATAAGGAATTGCACCATAGGAGGAGGGTTTAACAAAACTAGGTATCAAAGAGGTAGAATACCAGGTATTTGCCCAAGATGCCATAGAGGGAGACATTGGGCTAATGAATGCCATTCTCAAACCACCATAGACGGAACTCCATTATCAAAAAATGGACAAGGACCATGTGTTTGCCCACAATATTGTGGAGAAAGGCATGGGGCTCCATTGCCAAAAAACGGACTGGGAGGCCCAATGCTCTGGCGTCCACAACCACAAATACACGGGGCAATGGAGGAACCCAGCAACACCATCAGGGTAGTGCCCAGGACACATTATCCATTAAATTCCTCATCAGACAAACCAGAGGGAGCACAGGGTTGAACATCTGTGCCTCTGCCAGAGCAGTAATAACTCGAGAGATGGGAGTTCAAATCATTCCCACAGGAGTAAAAGGACCTCTTCCCCAAGGAACAGTAGGCTTATTATTGGGACACAGTTCTTCTACACTAAAAGGACTTATGATAAATCCTGGGGTAATTGATCCCAATTATGTAGGTGAAATAAAAAATTACAGCTAGTTCTCCAAGAGGTATATCAGTAATTTCACCAGGAGATAGAATAGCACAGTTATTAATAATACCCAGCCTGCACGATGAATTTTCCAGCTGTACTGTACAAAGAGGTTCCAGGGGATTAGGCTCCACAGATGTAGATTGGGCTATGCTTTCTTTAAATTTAGATTCTTGACCCATGCTAAAACTAAATATTCAAGGAAATGAATTTAATGGGCTACTGGATACAGGTGCAGACCTTAGCATCCTATCTCATCAAGAATGGCCAAAACATTGGCCATTACAACAAGCCACTCAAACACTTCAAGGCCTAGGAGTGGTGACTAATCCCCATAGAAGTGCAATGGTATTAGATTGGAAGGATCCTGAAGGATGTGAAGGAACTATACAGCCATATGTTTTAGATCATCTTCCTATAAATTTATGGGGACGAGATGTCATAGATCAATTAGGTTTGACATCAACAAATAACATCAATCCAAATGTGCCCACTATTAGGGATACACAAGGTTTTAGGAAAGAAATACAGATTAGGAGAACAAGAACAAGGTATAGCAGCACCAACTCAAATAGATCAAGGAATAAATAGACATGGATTGGGTTTTCAGAAGGGGTCGCTGAGACAACAAAAGTTACTTGGAAATCAGAAAGACCAGTATGGGTTCCTCAGTGGCCCCTGACTAAAGAAAAGATAAAAGTAGCCCTTGACCTGGTCAAACAACAATTAGCTGAGGGATATATACAACCTTCCGCATCTCCCCATAATACTCCCATTTTTGTCATCAAAAAGAAATCTGGTAAATGGAGATTATTGCAAGATTTAAGAGCCATTAATAATGAGATAGTTATTATGGGACTTGCTCAATCGTGGATTCCCCAATTGTCTGCTTTGCCAAAAACCTGGTATGTTTTAGCTATAGATATTAAAGATTGTTTATTCTAAATTCTAATTCATCCTGAGGATAGGACTTGGATTATGGCTAGTTTTTGTGTTAGTGTTAGGGCTAGGGTTAGGGCAACAGGTAATGTAAGAACCAGGGTTACAATTAGGGTTAGCTCTAGGGTTAGGTTTAGGGTTAGTTCTAGTGTTGGTGTTAGATTTAAGGTTAGGGTGATATTTAGAGCTAGAGTTATTTTTAGGATAGGAGTCAGGGTCAGGGTTAGTTTTAGGGTTTGAGTTAGGACTCAAATTAGGGCTAGGTTTATTGTTAGGGTTCGGTTTAAGGTTAGCATGTTTACAGCTAGGGTGAGTTTTAGGATATGAGTCAGGGTCAGGGTGAGTTTTAAGGTTAGGGTTAGGACTCAATTAGGGCTAGGATTAGTTCTTGTAGTATTTTAGGGTTTGCTTTAATTTAAGGTTTAGGGTTAGGTCTATTGCTTGGTTTTGTTTTAGCCTTAGGGTTAGGGTTTGGGCTAGTTTTAAAATTAGTATTACGTTAGGGCTAGTGTTACTGTTAGGCTTAGACTTAGGTTTAGGGTTATATTGATAATTAGGTTGAGATCTAGGATTAGGCTAGGATTAAGGATAGGGCAAGGTTTAGGGCCAGGGTTAGAGTTATAGTAAGGGATAGGGTTAGAACTAGGGATAGGGCTAGTGTGAGAGTTAGAGTTAGTGATAGGGTTAAAATTAGATTGAGGGTTTGAGATAGGGTTAAATTAGCGCTAGGATTAGGCTAGGGTTAGTGTTCAGCTTAGGCCTAGTGATAGGGATAAGGTTAGCCTTTAAGTTTAGGATAAAGAATGGTATTATAGCTGGGTTTAGACATAGGGTGAGTGTTAGAGTTCGGGTTAGGTCTAGGGTTGGGGTTAGGGTTATGATTAAGGCTAGGTTTAGGGATATCATGAGTGCTAGTGTTTGTTTTAGATTCAGGGCTAGGATTAGTGCTTGGGCTAATATCAGGTATAGGATTATGGTTAAAGATAGTTTTGGGGTTAGGTTTATGGCTACGTCTAGTGTAAGGGTTATGTTTAGGGTAAAGTTCAGATTTACAGCTCAGGGAATTATTAAGATTAAGATTTTGCCTAGGTAAAAATTGAGGTTTATGGCTCAAATTAGCATTAGGGTTAGGGTTAGGGTATAGTTAGGGTTTGTTTTAAGGTTTAGGTTTGGTTTAGGGTAATGGATATGGTTAGCATTAGTGATAGGGCTATGGTTAGGCTTAGGGTTAGTATTAGGGTAAGGTTTAGGGTTAGGGTTATTGATAGGGTTAGAGCTTAGTTTAGAAGTAGAGTTATGGTTAGGAATATGCCTTGAGTTAGGGTTAGAGTTAGTGTTAGAACTAGGTTTAGGTTTAGTTTTATATATTTTAGCATAAAGGTTAGGTTTTGAGCTAGGTTTAGGGCTAGGTTTAGGGTTAGGTCTAGGGATAGGATTATGGTAGTTTTAGGGAAAGGGTTTGAGTTAGGTCTAGGGTTATCATTAACATTATGGTTAGGGTTAAGGTAATGGATAGGGCTAGGTTAGGTTTAGATTTTGGTTTAGAGTTAGAATTGGTGATAGGGTTAGGATTAGACCTATGGTTATGTTTAGGTTTATGGTAAGGTTTATGGTTTGATCTAAACTTAGGGCTATGCTGAGTGTTAATTTTAGGGTTATGTCTATGGTTAGTTTTCCAGTTAGGGTTAGGGTTAACATTAGTGTTCGGGCTAGGATTATCAATAAGTTTAGGTTTAGGTTTAGGGTAATGGGTAGGTTTAGAGCTAGGTTTAGGGCTAGGTTAAGTTTATTTTTTTTTTATTTTTTTTCCCACATTTTATTGGTGCATTACAGTTGTACATATTGATGGCATTTGTTGTTACATACTCATACATGTGCACTATATAACAGCATAATTTGGCCAATATCACTCCCCACCACTTCCCCCTCCCTCGGACCTCCCACCCTTTGGTCCCTGTCCTCTGCCGATCTCCCTTTAATTTTTAGGAGATGGTCTAGGGTTAAGTTGAGAGTTAGGGATAGGTCCAGGTTTATGTTTAGGGTAAGGGTTAAGCTTTGAGCTATCTTAGGACTAAGGGGAGGGCTAGGGTTAAGTATAGGGTAGCATTGTGTTTAGGTTTATGCTTAGGGCTAGGTTTAGGCCTAAAATTAGCTCTATGTTTAGTGTTAGGTTTAGATCTAGGGTTAGGGCTATGGGTAATGTAAGATCTAGGGTTATGATTAGGGATAGTTTTAGGGTTAGGGTTAATGCTGAGTCTAGAATTAGGTTTAGGTTTTGGTTAGTTTCAGGTTTAGAGGTAGGTTTACTGTTAAAGACAGGGTAAGTGTTTGGGTTAGAGTTAAACTTAGGGTTAAAGCCAGAATTAGGACTAAGTTTAGGTCTAGGGATAGGGTTAGTGTCTGGGTTAGGTAAAGGTTTTTGTTAGAGCTATGGCTAAGATTTTGTTTAGGTCTAGAGCTAGAGTCAGGATAGATTTAGGTTTAGATTTAGGTATAGAGCTAGTGGTAGGGTTAAGTTTAGATATAAGTTTACAAGTAGGGCTAATGTTAGGGTTTGGTTTAGGGTAAGGGTCAGGTTTAGACCTAGGGTTTATGTTATGGTCAGAATAAGGATCAGGGTTAGGTTTAGGGTTACGGTTTGGGATAGCATTAGAGCTAGAATGAGATCTAGCATTAGGACTATTAATAGGGTTAGGGTTTGGTTAGCCTAAGGATTAGAGATAGGTCTAGGGTTACCATTAGGGTTAAGGTTTTGCTCAGAATAAGAGACAGGGTTAGGGCTAGGGTTAGGTTTATGGTTGGGGTTAAAGCTAGGTTTAGGGCTCAGATAAGGGCTAGATTTTGTGTGAGGTTTAAGGCTAGGGTTAGGACAATGGCTAATATAAGAACTAGAGTTACAATTAGGGTTAGGGTTAGGGTTAGGTAAAGTGTTAGGTTTAGGTTTAAGATTAGAGAGATATTTATAGCTAGGGTTAGTGTTAAGATATCAGTCAGGTCAGGGTTAGTTTTAAGGTTAGGGTTAGTACTCAAATTAGGGCTAGGGCTAGTTTAAGTTTAGGGTTAGGGCTAGTCTACATTTTCAGTTTAAGTTTAGGGTGGTGTTTAGAGTTAGAATGAGTGTTAGGATATAAGTCAGGTTTAGGGTTATTTTTAAGGTTATGATTAGGACTCGAATTAGGGTTAGAGTTAGGTCTCGATGTAGTCCTAGGTTTTGGTTTAAGTTAAGGTTAGTGTTAGGCCTGGTGCTAGGTTTTGTTTTAGTGCTATGCTTAGGGTTAGGGGTATTTTTATGATTCGCTTAAGGGTTAGGGCTTGGGTTATGGTTAGGTTTAGGATTCAGTCTAGATTTATGGCTAGGATTAGGGCTAGTTTTTGTGTTAGCTTTAGGGCAAGAATTAGGGCTAAAACAAATGTCAGGTCTAGGTTTATAGTTAGTGAAAATTTTAGGGTTAGTTTTATGGCTAGGACAAATTAAAATGTTACATTTAGGGAAAGGGTCAGATTTAGAGCTGGGGTATTATTAGGGTTAGGGTCAGGCTTTGGGCTTGGGTTAGGTTAAGGTTTAGGGTTAAGGCTCAAATTAGCATTAAGTTTAGAATTAGGGTTGGGTTTTGTGCTAAATTAGGGCTAAGAATATGTCTAGGATTGGTGTTAGGTTTAGGCCTAGGGTTAGGGCTACATTTAGGATTAGGTTTAGAAATAGGGTTACTTGTAGAGCTAGGGTTAGTGTTAAGATCAGAGTCAGGGTTAGTATTAGTTCTACGGTTGGGATTAAGACTCAAATTAGGGCCAGGGTTAGGAATACTTGTAAGGTTAGGGTTTGGTTTAGGTTAAGATTTAAAGTCAGTGCTATGGCTCAGTTTTGCTTGAGGGCTAGGGCTAGTGTTAGGGCTTGTTTTCAAATTAACATTAGGGTTAGAGCTAGTGTTAGGGTGTGGTTTAGGGTTAGGGTTATATTTAGAGTTAGGGTTAGATGTAGGATTTTAGGGCTAGGGTTTGAGTTATCATAAGGTATAGGGTTAGAACTAGGGATAAGACTCTAACAAGGTTTAGAGTTAGTCTTAGTGTTAGAGTTAGATTTAGGGTTAGAATTGGGGCTTAATTAGGGCTAGGATTAGAGCTAGGGTTAGTATTAAGGCTGAGCCTATGTTTATAGCTAGGGTTATGGTAATGGTTATGGTTAGGTATGTTATAGCTAGCTTTAGAACTAGAGCGAGGGTTAAAATTAGGGTTAGATTGATGGTTAGGTTTAGGTTTAGGATTAAGGATAAGATTAGGGATAGGATTAGGGATAGAATTTGATTTAGGGTTAGAACTTCATTAGGGCTAGGGCTAATCTCAGGTCTAGGGTTATGGTTAGAGATAGCTTTAGGGTTAAGATTATTAGGGTTAGGATTAGGTTTATGGATATGGTTAGGCTTAGGTTTCAGGTTAGGTTTAGGGTAATGTATAGGTTTAGGGTTAGGAACAGGTTTAGGTTTATCTTAGGGTTAGCATTAGGGTTAGGATGAGGATTAATGTAATGGATAGGGTTAGAGCTGGGGTTAGGGCTAGGTTTATGGTTAGGATGAAGGCTAGGGTTAGGGTTAGTTTTTGGGTTATGGCAATGGTTAGGGTTAGGGTTAGATTTAGGGTAAGTTTTAGGGCTAGACTTAGGGTTATGTTTAGGGTTAAAGTTTGTTTTTGGTTAGGGCTCCAATTAGGGATAGGTTTTTGGTTATGTTAGGGCTAGGTTTAAGGCTACAGCCAATGTAAGAACTAGGGTTACACTTAGAGCTAGTTTTAGGGTTAGGGTTAGGGATAGGTTTAGCTTTATGTTTTAAGTGATGTTTAGTGCTGGGGTTCGTTTTAGGGTCAGAGTCAGGGTCAGGATTTGTTTTAGGGTTAGGGAGAGGATTCGAATTAGAGCAAGGTTTAAGGCTAGGTGTAGCCTAAGGGTTTGGTTTATTTTAAAGGTTAGGGTTAGGGCTATGGCTCAGTTGTTTTGTAGGGCTATGTTAGGTCTAGGTTTAGGATTAGCATTAGTGTTATGGCTTGTGTTAGTGAGATGTTTACCTTAGAGTTAGGGTTAGATTTAGAGTTAGGGTTAGATATAGGATTAGGGCTAGAGCTAGGGTTAGGGCTAATGAAAGGCAAGTGATAGGATTATGGTAAGGAATAGGGTTAGAACTAGGGATAGGACTAGGGCGAGAGTTAGAGTTAGTTTTAGGGATAGGGTTAGATTAGGTTTAGGGCTAAATTAGGGCTAGGATTAGGTCTAGCATTTGTGTTAGGGTTAGGTCTAGTTTTAGGCTTAGGTTTAGGTTTAGGGATAGGATTAGGTTTAGTTGAAGCGATGGGGTTAGAGCTAGTTTTAGGGCTAGGTCGAAGGTTAGAATTTTTGTTAGGGCTAGGTTTATGGTTTAGTTTAGTAATAAGGCTTGGTTTCGGGCTAGGAGGAGGGCTAGGGTTTGTTTTAGGGTAATGGCAAGAATTAGGGCTAGGGCTAGTGTCAGGTCTAGGCTTACATTAGGGATAGATTGAGAGTTAGATTTATGGCTAGGTCTAGTGTAAAGGTTAGGTTTAGGGTAGGGGTCAGGTTTAGAGCTATGGGTATTATTAGGCTTAGATTTAGGTTTTGGGTTTGGTTTAGTTTAGGGTTTAGGTTTAGAGCTTGAATTAGCATTAAGATTTGTTTAGGGTAATGATAGGTTTAGGTTTAGGGTTCATGTTAGGAGTAGGGTAATTTATAGGGTTAGAGTTAGCAAAAGGGTTAGGGTTAGGCCTAGGGTTAGCCTTAGGATTATGGTCGGGCTTAGGATAATGGATAGGGTTTGGGCTAGGTTTATGGTTAGTATTAGGGCTAGAGTAAGGCTTAGGCCTCGGGTTAGGGTTAGGTTTAGGTTTAGGGTATGATTTAGAGTTTGAGCTAGCATTAGCACTAGGGCAAGGGTTAGTTTAAGTTTAGGTCTAGTTTATAGTTATGGTTAGGGTTAAGGTTAGTGTCAAGGTTAGGGCTAGGGTTATCATTAGGTTCAAGGTATTGAATAGGGTTTGATGCTGTGTTAGGGTTAGGGTTAGGGTTAGGTTTCGGCTTAAAGTTAGAGTTAGAGATAGGGTTAGGGTTAGGTTTAGGGTAATGGTTTCGGTTTGAGCGAGGTTTGGCTCTATAGCAAGGCTTAGGTTTATTGTTATATCCAGAGTTAGGGTTAGGGTAGATTTAGGATAAGGGCTAGGGTTATTATCATGGGTAGAGTTAGGGTTAGGGTAAAGAATAGGGATAGAGATAGGGTAGATTTAGGATAAGGGCTAGGGTTATCATCAGGGTTAGAGTTAGGGTTAGGGTAAAGAAAAGGGATAGAGATAGGGTAGATTTAGGATAAGGGCTAGGGTTATCATCAGGGTTAGAGTTAGGGTTAGGGTAAAGAATAGGGATAGAGATAGGGTAGATTTAGGATAAGGGCTAGGGTTATCATCAGGGTTAGAGTTAGGGTTAGGGTAAGGAGTAGGGATAGAGTTACGGTTTGGGATAGAGTTATCATTAAGTTTAGGGTTAGAGTTAGGGTAATATATAGGTTTAGAGCTAGGGTTAGGGATAGGTTAAGGTTAGGATTAGGGCTAGGGTTAAAGTTAGATTTAGGTTTAGGCCATGGGTTAGTGTTAGGGTTAGGTTAAGATTAAGGGTTAGGAATTGAGCTAATGTTTGGACTAGGAGGAGGATTAGGGTTAGAGTCAGTGTGAGGGTTAGGGCTAGGGTTAGCATTAGGGTTAGGGTTAGGGTTAGGGTTAGGGTAATGGATAGAGTTAGAGGTAAGTTTTGGCCTATGGTGATGGTTAGTTTCAGGGTTAGTGATATGTCTAGGTCTAGTGTTAGGGTTATGTTTTTTGTTAGGATAAGGTTTAGAGCTAGGGTTTTGTTAGGGTTAGGGTCAGTGTTCGGGTTAGGGTCAGTGTTTGAGTTAGGGTTAGGTTTATTGTTAGGGCCAGCATTAGGACTAGGGTTTGATTTAGGGGTTGGGTTAGTGTTTGGGTTAGGTTAAGGATTATTATTAGGGCTAGGGCTAAGTTTTTGTTTAGGGCTAGGCCTAGAGTTATCACTAGATGAAGGATTATGTGTAGGTCTAGGTCTAGTGTTAGGATTAGGTTTAGGTATAGGGTTACAGGTAATGCCAATGTTAGGGGTTGGTTTAGGGTTAGGGTCAGGTTTAGACCTATGGTTAGTGTTAGGGTCAGAATAAGAGTCAGGGTTAGTGTTAGAGTTCGGGATAGGGATAGAGATAGATTGAGGGCTAGTGTTAAGACTAGTAATAGAGTTAGATTTTGAGTTAGGCTAAGGATTAGGTTTAGGACTAGGGTAGCTTTAGGTTTAGAGTTTGGCTTAAGGTAAGGGATAGGGTTAGCGCTAGTGTTAGTGCTAGGGTTAGGGCTAGGGTAAGAGCTAGGTTTAGAGTTAGGGTTAGGGTTAGGGTTAGGGCTAGGTTTAGAGTTAAAGCTAGAGTTAGGGCTCGGATTAGGTCTGGGTTTTGTGTTAGCTTTAGGGCTACTGCTAGTGTAAGAACTAGGGTTACAATTAGGGCTAGTTTTAGGTTTAGTGTTACATCTAGGTTTAGTGTTTGATTACATTTAGGGTTAGGGTTATGTTAGGATAATTGATAGGTTAGGGTGAGCGAATTTGTTAGGGTTAGGGCAGGGTTAGCCTTAGGATTAGGATTAGGGTTAGGGTTAGGTTAATAGATAGGGTTAGAGCTGGGGTTAGGCCTAATGTAATGGTTAGTGTTAGGTTTAGGGTTAGTGCAAAGATTAAACTCAGGGTTAGATTTAGGGTAAGGGTTAGGACTTTGTTTAGGTTTAGTGTTTGGGTTAAAGCTAGGCCTGGGGCTCACATTAGGGCTAGATTTTGGGTTACTTTAGGGCTAGTGTTAGGGATACAACTAATGTAAGAACTAGGGTTATGATTAGGGCTAATTTTAGGGTCATGGTTAGGGCTAAGTTCAATTTTATGGTTAGGGTTAAGTTCAGGGTGATGTTTTGAGCTAGGGTTAGTGTTATGTTCAGAGTCAGGGTCAGGGTTAGTTTTAGGGTTGGGGATAGGACTCGAATTAGGGTAGGCTTAGGGCTAGATATAGGGTTCGGATTTGGTTTAGGTTAAGGGTTAGCGTTAGTGCTATGGCTTATTATGTTTTAGGGCTAAGGCTAAAGTTAAGGGTAGTTTTACAATTAATATTAATGTTATTGCTAGTGATAGGGTGAGTTTAGGGGGTACATTTAGAGTTATGGTTAATTCTAGGGCTAGGGCTATGGCTAGGGTTAGGGCAAAGGTTAGTATTTGGGTTAAAGTAAGGGATAGGTTTAGAACTAGGAATAGATCTATTATGATAGAGTTAGTATTAAGGCTAGGGTTAGGGTTAAGTTTAGTTCTAAATTAGGGCTAAGAATATGTCTAGGATTGGTGTTAGGTTTAGGCCTAGGGTTAGGGCTACATTTAAGATTTGGTTTAGGCTTAGGTTCAGAGGAAGGGATAGGGTTATAGCTAAGTTTCGTGCTATGGTGATGATTAGAATTAGGTTTAGGTCTAGGGTTAGGTTTTTGTTAGGATTAAGGCTAGATTTGGGGTTAGGATGAGGGCTAAGGTTTATGTTAGAGTTAGGGCAAGTTTTGGGGATAGGGATAATATCAAGTTTAGGGTTACCACTAGGCATAGTTATATGGTTAGGTTCATGGTTAGGTCTAATATTAGAATTAGGGTAAGGCCCAGGTTAAGAGTAAGGTGTATTTTTAGGGTCAGTGTCAGATTTCAGGTTTGTGTTAGGTTAATTAGTAGGGTTAGGGATCAAATTAGCGTTGGGTTTAGATTTAGGGTTAGGTTTATGGATAGGTTTAGGTTTAGGATTCAGGTTAAGATTAGGGTAATTGGTAGGGTTAGGGGTAGTGAAAGGATTAGGGTTAGGCCTAGGGTTAGCATTTGGGTTAGGGTTATTTTTAGGATAATAAGTAGCATTAGAGCTAGCTTTAGAGCTAGGGTTTTGGATAGGATTAGGGCAGTGATTTAGGGTTAGGGTTAGGGATAGGGCTAGGTTTAAGGTTTAGGTTAGGATTTGACTAGGTACAGGTTTGATTTGAGCTAGGGTTAGTGCTAGGGTGAAGGTTAGGTTTAGGATTATGTTTAGGGTTAGATTTACCATTAAGGTTAGGGTAAGTGTTAGGGTTAGAGCTAAGGTTAGTTTTAGAGTTAGGATAATGGATAGGGTTAGATGTCAGGTTAGGGTTAGGGGTAGTTTTAGGTTTAGGGTAAGTGTTAGGGTTTGGGCTAGGGTTAGTGTTAGAGTAAGGGTTAGGGTTATATCTAGGGTTAAGGCTATGATGGGTGTTAGGTTTAGGGTTAGGTCTAGGATAAGGTTTACAATTAGCATTAGAGCTAGAGTTATCATTAGGGTTAAGGTTTGGTTTAGGGTAATGAATAATTTTAGAGATAGTATTAGGGATAGTGTTAACATTATGATTAAGGCCATGATTAAGATTAGGTTTAAGAATAGGTCTAGGTTTATGTTTAGTGTTTGGTTTTGGGTTTTATCTAGGGTTAGGTCTAAGGCGAGGTTTAGGGTTCGCGTGAGGGTTATGCTAAGGGTAAGGGATAAGATTAGGTTAGGGTTAGGATTACGCTTTGGGCTAGATTTAGGCCTAGGATTAGGGCTAGCTTTTGTGTTATGTTTAGAGCTAGTTTTAGTGCTATGGTAATGTGGGGGGTTATGTTTACAGTTATGGCTAGGTCTAGTGTTAGCTTTAGGTTTCTGTTAGGGTCAGTTTTATACCTAGGGTTAGTGTTACTGTCAGGGTGTTTGTTTGGATTAGGTTAGGGTTAGGGCTAGAGCCAGAATTAGGATTGGTTAGGTCTATAGGTAAGGATAGTGTTTGGATTAGGTTAAGGGTTATCATTAGAGCTAGGACAAGGTTTTTGTTTAGGTCTTGGTTAAAGATATGGCTAGATTTAGGATTAGGTTTAATCTAGGGCTAGTGTTAGGGTTAGGTTTATATATAGACTTATGGGTAGAAAAAGTGTTAGGGTTTGGTTTAAGTTCAGGGTGAGAAAAAGGGTCAGGGTTAGGGTTAGGATTTGGGTTACGGTTAAAACAAGAAATAGGGCTAGGGTTAGGACTAGTAATAGGGTAATTGTTTGGGTTAGACTAAAAATTAGTTTTAGGACTAGGGTTAGCTTTAGGGTTGGGGTTTGTCTAGGGTAAAGGATAAGGTTAGAGCTAGGGTTCAGGTTAAGGTTAGGGCTAGTGGTAGGGTTATGGTTAGAGTGAAAGCTAGGGCTAGGTCTCACATTTGGGCTAGGTTTTTGTTAGCATTAAGTTTAAGGTCGTGGCTAATGTATGATCTAGGGTTATGATTAGAACTAGTTTTAGAATTAGGGTTAGGACTAGGTCTAGTGTTAGGGTAAGGTTTAGGTTTAGGGTGATGTTTAGAGTTAGGTTTAGTGTTAATGTCAGAGACAGGTTCAGGGTTAGTTTTAGGGTTAAGATTAGGACTCAAATTTGGGCTAGGCTTAGGGCTAGATGTAAGATTAGGGTTTGGTTTAGGTAAAAGTTTAGGGTTAATGTTGTAGCTCAGTTTTGTTTTAGCTCTAAGCCTAAGGTTAGGGCTAGTTTTAGGATTAGCGTTCGGGTTAGGGCTAGTTTTAGGGTTAGGTTTAGATGTAGAATTAGGGTTAGACTTAGAATTAGGTTTAGATCTAGGGTTAGGGCAAGGTGTAAGGTTAGGGCTAGGTTTATTCTAGGCTATGGCTAGGAATAAGGTTATGGTGTGTGATAGGATTAGTATAAGGGCTAGGGCTTGAGCGAGAGTTATAGTTATTCTTAAAGCTCTCGTTAGGGTTACGGTTAGTATTAGGGCTAGGGTTAGTGTTAGGGTTAGAGTTTGGGTTAGGTTTGGGGTAAGCAATGTGCTTATAACTAGGTTTTTGGGCTTAGGAAAAGGTTAGTTTTAGGTTTAGGTTTATGATTAAGGCTAGGTTTTGGGATAGGATAAGAGCTAGTGTATGTGTTAGGGTTAGGGCTAGGATTAGGGCTAGGACTATTGTCAAGTCTAGGGTTATGGTTAGGGTAAGATTTCGGGTTATATTTATGGTTAGTTCTTGTGCAATGGTTAGATTTAGGGTAAGGGTCAAGTTTACAGCTATGTATATTATTAGGGTCAATGTAGGGCTTAAGGTTTGCTTTAGGTGAAGGTTTAGGTTTAGGGCTCGAATTAGTGTTAGAATTAGAGTTAAGGTTCGGGTAATGCATAGGATTAGGATTAGGGTTCAGGTTAGTTTTAGGGTAATTAATAGGTTTAGGGATTGCGATAGGGTTACGGTTAAGCCTAGGGTTAGCATTAGGGTTAGGATTATGGTTAGGGTAATGGATAGAATTAAAGCTAGAGTTAGGGCTAGGGTTATGGTTAGGATTAGGGATAGGGTTAGGGTAGTGGATATAATTAGAGCTATGGTTAGGGCTATTGTTAAGGTTAAGATTAGGGCTAGTGTTAGATAAGCCTTTGAGATAGGGCTAAGGTTATGTTAAGGGTAAAGTTTAGGCTTTGAACTAGGGTTTGGTCTAAAGGGAGGCTTAGGGTTAGGGTTAGAGCTAGGGTTAGGTTTAGGGTTACACTTAGGGCTATGTTCAGGCCTAGGATTAGGGCTAGGTTTTGTGTTATTTTAGGCCTAGTGTTAGGGCCATGGGTTATGTAAGAGTTAGGGTTTTGATTAGGGCTAGTGTTAGGGTTAGGGTTATGGCTAGGTCTAGTGTTAGGATTAGGTTTTGGCTTAGAGTGAGCTTTGGAGCTAGGATTATGTTAGGGTCGGGGCAGTGTTCAGGTTAGAGTTAGTGTTGGGGTTAGTGCCAGAATTAGGACTAGGGTTAGGTCTAGGGTTAGGGTTAGTGTTTGGGTTAGGTTAAGGGTTATTGTTAGGGCTAGGGCTAGGTTGTTGTTCAGGTCTAGGGCTAGAGATATGGCTAGATTTAGGATTAGGTTTAAGTCTAGGGCTAGTGTTAGGTTTAGGTTTAAGTATAAGATTACTGGTAGGGCTAATGTTAGGGTTTGTTTTCAGGTTAGGTTCAGGTTTAGACTTATAGTTAGTGTTAGGGTCAGAGTAAGTTTCAGTGTTAGGGTTCGTGTTAGAGCTAGAATGAGGGCTAGGGTTAGGACCGGTAGTAGGTTAGGGTTTGTACTAGGCTAAGGATTAGGGTTAGGGCTAGGATTAGCATTAGGGTTAGGGCTAGCTTAGGATAAGTGATAGGTTTGGAGATAGGGTTAGGCTACATTTTAGGTTAGGGTTAGGGCTAGTGTTAGGTTTAGGTGTAGGGTTAAAGTTAGAGTTAGGTCTTGCATTAAGCCTAGGTTTTGGTTAGAGTTAGGGCTAGTTTTAGAGTTATGGCCAATGTATGGACTAGGGTTACAATTTTGGGCTATTTATAGGATTAGGGTTAGGACTAGTTCTAGTGGTAGGGTTAGATATAACGTTAGAGTGATGTCAGGGGTAGTTTTAGAGTTAGGGTTTGGACTCGAATCAGGGCTAGGTTAGGTCTAGGTGAAGGGTTTGGTTTTGGTTTAGGTTAAGTTTTAAAGTTAGGGCTATGGCTCAGTTTTGTTTTAGGGTTAGGGCTATGGTTAGGGCTAGTTTTAGGCTTAGAATTAAGTTTAGGGCTAGTGTTAGGTTTACATTTAGGCTTAGGGTTAAAGTTGGATTTAGATTTAGGATTAAATCCAAGGTTAGGTCTAGGGCTAAGGATAGGGTTATTGTTAGGTCTTGGTTTATGGCTAGGATTAGGGTTCTGCTAAGGGATAGGGTTAGAACTAGAAATAGGGCTAGGATGAGAGTGAGAGTTAGTCTTACAGCTAAGCTTTGTGTTTGGTTAGGTATAGGGCTTAATTAGATCTTCGAATAAGGGTATGTTTATGGTTATGTTTAGGCCTAGGGTTAGTTTTAGTATTAGGGTTAGGTTTAGTGTAAAAGATGGGGTTAGTGCTAGGGATAGGGCTAGGGTGAAAGTTAGAATTAGGGATAAGGCTAGGTTTCAGTAGAGTTATGATTAAGGCTAAGTTTAAGTCTAGGATGAGGGCTAGGGTTTGTGTTAGGGTTAGGGCTAGGATCAGTGTTAGGGTGAAGGTCAGGTCTAGTGTTATGGTTAGGGATAGTTTTAGGGTTAGGTTTATGGCTATGTTTAGTGTAAGTGTTAGGTTTAGGGTAAGGGTCAAATTTAGAGCTATGGGTATTATTAGGGTCAGGGTCAGGTTTAGGGTTTTGTTTAGGTTAGGGTTTAGGGTTAGGGCGCGAATTAGCATTAGGGTTTGTTTTTGGGTAATGATAGTGTTTGGTTTAGGGTTCAGGTTAGATTTAGCATAATGGATAGTGGTACAGTTAGGGATAGAGTTCAATTTAGGCCTAGGGTTTGCATTATATTTAGGGATATGTTAAGGGTAATTGATAGGGTTTGAGCTAAATTTAGTGCTAGGCTTATGGATAGGAATAGGGCTAGGGTTAGGTTTAGAGTTATGGGTTTGTTTGTGTTAATGTTAGGGCTAGAATTCTGGCTAGGGTAAATTTCAGGCCTATGGTTATGGTTAGGGATAGTTTTAGGGTTAGGTTTATGGCTAGGTCTAGTATAATGGTTAGGTTTAGGGGTAGGGTCAGGGATACAGCTAGGTATTTATCATTGGAAGGGTCAGAGTTAGAGTTTGGCTTAGGTTAAGTTTTAGGGTCAGAGCTCAAATTAGCATTAGAGTTAGGGTTAGGGTAATGATAGGGTTAGGTTTAGGGTTCAGGTTAGGTTTAGGTTAATAAAATAGGTTAGGGTTAGGGAAAAGTTTAGGGTTAGGCCTAGGTTACCATTAGAGTTATGGTTATTGTTAGGGTAATGGATAGGATTAGAGCTAGTGATAGGGCTAGGGTTATCGTTAGAATTCTGGCTAGTGTTAGGGTAAGGTTTAGGGCTAGTTTCTGGGTTAGCGTTAGGTTTAGGATTAGGGTTAAAGCTGGGGTTAAAGCTCAAAATAGGGCTTGGTTTTGTTTTTTGATTAGGCCTAGGGTTAAAGCTATGGCTAATGTATTAACTAGTGTTAAAATTAGTGCTAGTTTTAGGGTTAGGGAAGGGCTAGGTCTACTGTTAGGGTTAGGTTTAGGGTTAGGGTGATGTTTAGAGCAAGGGTTATTTTTAGGGTCAGTGTCTGAGTCAGGGTTAGTTTTAGGCTTAAGGTTAGAACTCGAATTAGGGCTAAAGTTAGTACTAGTTGTATGGTTAGGGTTTGGTTTAGATTAAGGGTTAGGGATATAGGCTGATTTTGTTTTAGGACTAGGGCTATGGTTATGATTAGGTTATGGATTAGCATCAGTGTTAGTGCAAGTGTCAGGTTGAGGTTTAGGCTAAGATTTAGCATTAGATTTAGAGTTAGGGTTAGATCTAGGTTTAGAGCTAGGGCTACAACTAGGGTTAGGGCGAGGGTTGGGTTAATGGTAATGAATATGATTAAAACTAGGGATACAGCTATGATGAGAATTAGATTTAGTCAGAGTAGTAGTCCTATGTTTAGGGTTAGGTTTAGGGCTAAATTAGGGCTAGGATTAGGCCTAGGATTAAGGCTAGGGTAGGACTAAATTAGGGCTAGGGTTAGTGTTAGGGTTAGGCTTAAGGCTAAATTAGGACTAGTATTAAGGCTAGGGTTAGTGTTAGGGTTAGACCAAGGGGTTGGGCTAGAGTTAGGGTTAGCATTGTTGTTAAGGTTAAGTTTAGGGGAATGGGTGGTGTTATAGCTAGATTTAGGACTAGGGTGAGTGTTAGAATTTGGATTAGGTCTAGGGTTATGTTCAATTTAGGATTAAGGCTAGTTTTAGGGGTAAGTTAAGGACTAGGGTTTCTGTTAGTGTTATGGCTAGGGCAAAGTCTAGGGCTAATATCAGATCTAGATTTAATGTTAAGGATAGTTTTAGAGTTAGGTTATGGCTAGGTCTACTTTAAGAATTAGCTTTAGGTTAAATGTCAGCTTTAGGGCTAGGGTTATTATTAGGGTCAGGGTCAGGGTTAGCATTTGGTTTAGCTAAAGGTTTAGGTTTAGGGTTAGAATTAGCATTAGGTTTAGGTTTAGGGTTAGCGTAATGGATAGGGCTTAGTTTAGGTTTCAATTAAGGTTTAGGTTAATGGATGGGTTATGTTTAGCGATCCGGTTAGGGTTAGCATTTGGGTTAGGTTTATGTTTAGTGCTAGTTTTAGGGTTAGGGTTATGACTAGGTCTAGTGTTAGGTCTAGGTTTGGGGTTAGTTTCAGATTTAAAGCTAGGTTCAGTGTTAGAATCAGGGTCAATTTTGGGGATAGGTTTAGGGTTATGGTTAGGTTTAGAGCCAGAATTAGGACTAGGTTTAGGTCTAGGGGTAGCGGAAGTGTTCAGTTTAGTTTAAGGGATATTGTTAGAGCAAGTGCCAGATTTTTGCTTAGGTCTAGGCATAGAGTTATAACTATATTTAGGATTAGCTTTGAGTCTAGGTGTAGTGTTAGGCTTAGGTATAGGTATAGAGTTTCCTGTAGGGCTACTGATAGGGTTTGGTTTAGGGTTAGGGTCAAGTTTAGACCTAGAGTAACTCTTAGGGTTAGATGAGGGTCAGGGGTAGGTTTAGACATAGAATGAGGGCTAGGGTTAAGACTAGTATTATGGTTAGAGTTTAAGTTAGGCTAAGGGTTAGGATTTGGACTAGGGTTAGCATTTAGGATAGGGTTTGGCTTAGTGTAAGGAATAGGTTTAGACTTAATGTTAGGGTTAGTGTTAGGGTTATGGTTAGGGCTAGTATTAGGGTTAGGGCTCGGATTAAGGATATAATTTGTGTTAGGGTTATGGCTTCAGTTACGACAATGACTTATGTATGAAGTAGAGATATGATTAAGGCTAGGTTTAGGGTTAAGTTAAGGTTAGATATAGTGTTATGGTTAATTTAAGGTTAGGGTGATGTTTAGAGCTAAGATTAGTGTTAGGGTCAGAGTCAGGGTCAGGGTTAGTTTTAGAGTTAGTTTTAGGGTTTGTTGTAGCGTTATAGTTTCATTCAGGTTAAGGGTTAGGATTAGAGCTATGGCTTGGTTTTGGTTTATGGCTAGGACTAGGGATAGGGCAAGTTTTAGGATTAGCGTTATGATTAGGGGTAATGTTAGGGTTTGGTTTAGGCTTATTGTTACAGTTAAATTTACAGTTAGGTTTAGATTTAGACTTAGGCTTAGATCTAGGGTTAGGATTAAGGCTAAGGATAGAACTAGGGCTAGGGCTATGGCAAGTGTTAGAGTTAGTCTTATGGCTGGATTTAGGGTTAGGATAGGATTAAATAAAGGCTAGGATTAGCACTAGGCTTTGTGTAAGTCCTAGGTTTAGGGCAAGGGTTAGGTTAGGTTTAGAGTATGTTTAGTTTTGGGGTACAGGATGGGGTTATAGGTAGGTTTAGGTCTAGGGCGAGGAATAGAATTAGGGTTAGGGCTTGGTTTGTGGTTCGGGTTAGGATTAAGCCTATGTTTAGGGCTAGGATTACGGCTAGAGTTAATTTCAGGTCAAGTGTTATGGTTAAAAATAGTTTTAGGGTTAGGTTTATGGCTTCGTCTAATGTAAGGGTTAGGTTTAGGCTTAGGGTCAGGTTTAGAGCTAAGTGTACTATTAGGTTAGGGTCATGATTAGCATTTTGGAAAGGTTAAGGTTTAATGTCAGGGCTCGAATTAGCATTAGAGTTAGGATTAGGGTAAAGATAGTTTTAGGTTTAGGTTTCAGGTTAGGTTTAGGGTAATGGATAGGGTTAGGATTAGGGATATTTTTAGTTTTAGGCCCAGGTTTAGCATTAGGGTTAGGGTTATGATTAGGGTAATGGATAGGGTTAGAGATAGGGGTACAGCTAGGGTTATTGTTACGATTACTGATAGGGTTAGGCTTAGGGTTAGGGTTAGGGTTAAATCTAGGGTTATGGCTAGGGTTATAGTTATGATTAGTGATAGGGTTAGTGTTAGGGTTAAATCTAGGGATAGTGCTTGAAATAAGGCTATGTTTTTGGTTAAGTTAAGGCTAGGTTTTGGGTTACTGCTAATGTAAGTATCAGGGTTGTGATTAGGGCTAATTTTAGGGTTAGGGTTATGGCTAGGTCTATTGTTAGGTTTAGGTATAGTTTTAGGGTGATGTTTAGAGCTAGGGCAAGTGTTAAGGTCAGAGTCAGGGTCAGGGTTAGTTTTAGGGTTTGGCATAAAACTCGAATTAGGGCTAGATTTATGGCTGAATGTAGAGTTAGGGCTTAGTTTATATTAAGGATTAGGGTTAGGTCTATAGCTCGTTTTTTTTTTTTTTTTTTTTCGGGCTAGGGTTAGTGCTAGTTTTAGGATTATCCTTAGGGTTAGGGCTAGTGTGAGGTTAGGTTTAGGCTAAGGGTTATGATTAGATTTAGAGTTAGGGTTAGATCTAGGGTTGCTGCTAGGGCTATGAATAGGGCTATGTTAGACCTATGGTTTGGGATAGGATTAGGGTTCCAATAAATTATATGGTTAGAATTAGGGTTAGGACTAAGATGAGAGTTAGAGTTAGTGTTTGGGCTAGGGTTAGGGTTAAGGTTAGGGATAGGGCTAAATTAGGTCTAAGATTAGGGCTAGGGTTAGTTTAGGTTTAGGCTTATGAATATGGTTAGGATTATAATTAAGGTTATGGTTATGGCTAGGATGAATTCTTGGGATTATGTTAGGGTTAGGGCTAGTATCATGGATATGGCTAATATCAGGTCTAAGGTTATGCTTAGGGATATTTTTAGGGTTAGTTTTATGACTAGGTATAGTGTAAGGGTTAGGTATAAGGTAAGAGTGTGGTTTAGATCGAGGGGAATTATTAGGATAAGTGTCAGTGTTAGGGTTTGGTTTAGGTTTGAGTTTAGGTTTAGGGTTCCAATTAGCATTAGAGTTAGGGTTAGGGTAATGAGTGGATTAGGTCTAGGATTCAGGGTAGGTTTAGGGTAATTGATAAGTTTGGGGATAGTGATATGTTTAGGGTTAGGCCTAGGGTTAGAATTAGAGTAAAGGTTATGTTTAGGGTAATGATATAGTTAGATTTAACGTTAGGGCTCGGATTATGGTTAGGATTAGGCCTTGATTTAGGGTTAGGGTAAGGGTTAGAACTAAGGTTAGGTTAAGTTCTTTTTTAGTGTAAGGGTTAGATTCTGAACTATGGTTAGGGCTAGGCTGAGAGTTAGGTTCAGGATTAGGTCTAGGGATAGTATTACAGTAGGTTTAGGGTCAGAGTTAGGGTTAGGATTAGACCTACAATTAGTGGTACGGTTAGTAAATGGGTTAGGGTTAGTGTTAGGGTTTTGGATAGGGTTAGATCTAGAATGAGGGCAAGAGTAAGGACTATTAATATGGTTAGTATTTTGGTTAGCCTCAGGATTAGTGAAAGATCTAGGGTTACCCTTACATTTAGGGTTTCGCTTAGGGAAAGGGATTGGTTTAGAGCTAGGGTTACAGCTATGGTTATGGTTAGATTTAGGGTTAAATCTAGGTTTAGGTTTTGGATTAAGCCTAGGTTTTGTGATAGGTTTAGGGCTATGGTTAGGGAAATGGCTAATGTAAGAACTAGGGTTACTATTAGGTTTAGTTTTAGTGTTAGGGTATGGGTTATGTTTAGTTTTAGGGTTAAGTTTAAGGTTAGGGTGATATTTATAGCTAGGTGTCATGTTAGGATAGAAGTCAGGGTCAGGCTTAGTTTTAGGGTTAGAGTTAGGAATCGAATTAGGGCTAGGTTTTCTGTTAGGGTTCAGTTTAAGGTGAGGGTGGTGTTTAGAGGTAGGGTAAGTGTTAGGATATGAGTCTGGGTCATGGTTTGTTTTAAGGTTAGGGTTAGGACTCAAATTAGGGCTAGGGTTAAGTCTAGTTGTTATGTTAGGTTTTGGTTTAAGTTAAGGTTTAAGATTAGGGCTAATGCTCGGTTTTGTTTTAGTCCTAGGGTTAGGGTTAAGGCTAGTGTTAGTGTTAGGCTTAGGGTTAGGTTAAATATGGAATTAGGATTAGAAGTAGGGTTAGGGCTAGAACTAAGTATAGGGCAAGGGTTATGGCTAGGTTTAAGTTTATGGTAAAGGATAAGGTTAGAACTAGGGATAGAGCTAGGGCTAGAGTTAGTCTTAGGGCTAGGGTTTTGGTTAGGTTTAGAAATAGGGCTAAATTAGGGCTAGGATTAGGGCTAAGTTTAGTGTTTACCTTAAGCCTAGGGTTAGTGTAAGGATTAGGGTTAGGGTTAGAGTTTATATTTGGAGTTTAGTATTTAGGTTTAGAGTTACAGCAAAGTTAGTGGTAAGGGATGGCTTTGTAGCTAGGTTTTGAGGTAGTGTGATGGTTAGAATTAAGGTTAGCACTGTGGTTAGAGTTAGGGTTATGATTAAGGCCAGATTCAGGACTAGGATGAGATCTAGGGTTTTTTTCAGGATTAGGACTAGGATTAGTGCTAGGGCTAATTTCAGGTCCAGAATTATGGTTAAAGATAGTTTTAGGGTTAGGATTATGGATATGTATAGTGTAAGTGTTAGGTTTAGGCTTAGCGTCAGGTGTAGAGCTAGGGCTATTATTTGGATCAAGTTCTGGGTTAGGGTTTAGAATAGGTTAAGGTTTAAAGTTAGGGCTTGATTTAGCATTAGGTTTAGCATTATAGTTATTGTAATGGATAGAGTTAGAAATCAGTTTAGGGCTAGGGTTATTTTTATGATTAGAGATAGGTTTTGGGTTAAGTTAGTTCTAGGGTAAGGGTTACGGCTAATGTAAGTAATAGGGTTAAATTATGGCTAATGTTAGTGTTTTAATGCTAGGTTTAGTGTTAGTTTTAGGTTTACAGTTAGGGTGATGTTTAGAACTTAGGGTTAGTGTTATGGTCAGAGTAAGGTTCAGGGTTAGTTTTAGGGTTTGGCTTAAAACTCGAATTAGGACTGGGGTTAGGGCTAGGTGTAGGTTTAGGGCTTGGTTTAATTAAGTGTTAGAGTTAGAGCTTTGGCTCTGTTTGGTTTTAGGGCTAGGGTTAGGGTTAGGACAATTTTTAGGATTAGGTTTAGGGTTAGGGCTCGTCTTAGAATAAGGCTTAGGCTTTGGTTTAGGGTTAGATTTAGAGTTAGGTTTTTATGTAAGGTCAATGCTAGGGCTAAGGATAGGGCAAGGTTTAGGAGTAGGATTTGGTATAGGGTTAGGTTTATGGAAAGGGATAGGATTAGAATGAGTGATAGGGCCAGTGTGAGAGTTAGAGTTATTCTTAGTGCTAGGGTTAGGGTTAGGGTTAAGGATAGGGCTAAATTACGGCTAGGGTTAGTGTTAGGGCTAGGGTTAGGCTAGTTTTAGAATTAGCATCAGGGTCAGGGCTAGTTTTAGGCTTAGGCATTGAGTTAGGTTTAGATATAAAGTTAGGTTTCGATCTAGTGTTAAAGCTAAGGCTAAAGATAGGGCAATTGTGACGACAAGGGTTAGGATTAGAGTTAGGGTCACGTTTAGGGTAAGGGATGTGGTTTTGGCTAGGTTTAGGGATAGGGCAAGGGTTAGTATTAGGGTTAGGGCTAGAATTAGGCTTAGGGTTATGATTAAGGCTAGGTTTATGGCTAGAATGATGTTTAAGGTTTGTGTTTGGGTTAGGGATAGTATTACGGCTAGGGCTAATGTCAGGTTTAGGGTTATAGTTAGGGCTAGGTTTAGTGTTAGGTTATGGCTTGGTCCAGTGTAAGGATTAGGCTTAGGGTAAGATTCAGGTTTATATCTAGGGTTATTTTTAGGGTTAGGGTCAGTTTTAGGGTTTGAGTTAGGTTAGCGCTTAGGTTTAGGTTATGACAGGGTTAGTTTTAGGGTTTAGGTTTGGTTTAATGTAATGGATAGGGTTAAGTTTAGACCTAGGGTTAGCTTAAGGGTTAGGGTTATTGTTAGGGTAATGGATAGGTTTAGACCTAAGGTTAGATCTAGGGTCATGTATAGGATTAGGGCTAGTTTTGGGTTAGGGTTACGTTTAAGTTTAGGGTTAAAGCTAGGTTTAGGACTCAGATTAAGGATAGGTTTTAGGTTAGATTAGGACTAGGATTTAGGCTACAGCTAATTATGAAGTAGGGTTATGATTAGCACTAGTTATAGGGTTAGGGTTAGTGCTAGGTCTAGTGTTACGTTGAGGTTTACAGTGATGATGATATTTAGAGCCAAAGTTAGTGTTAGAGTCAGGATCATGGTTAGTTTTCAGGTTAGGGTTAGGACTAGAATTAGGGATATGGTTAGGGCTAGGTGTAGGGTTATTGTTTGGTTTAGGATAAGTGTTAGGGTTATGGCTATGACTTGGTTTTGTTTTAGGGCTAGAGCTAGGGTTAGAACTTGTTTTAGGATGAGTGTTAGCATTAAGGCTAGTGTTAGATTTAGGTTTAGGACTAGGATTAGGGTTAGATTTTCAGTTAGGGTTAGATCTAGGGTTATGGCCAGGGCTATGAATAAGGCTAGGGCTACACCAACTGTTAGGTCTAGGATTAGGGTTCTATTAAAGGAATACAATTAGAACTAGGGTTAGGGTTAGGGTGAGAGTTAGTCTTTGGCTAGAGTTAGGCTTAGGGTTAGGGATAGGGCTAAGATTATGGCTAGGGTTAGTGTTAGTGTTAGGCCTAGGGTTGGGGTTAGGGATAAAATTAAGGCTATGTTTACACCTAGGATAAGGGCTAGGGTTTGTGTTAGGGTTAAGGCTAGGATTAAGGCTAGGGTTAATATCAGGTCTAGGGTTAAGGTTAGGAATAGTTTTAGGGTTAGGTTTATGGCTTGGTCTAGTGGAAGGGTTAAGTAGCGTAAGAGTCAGGTTTAGAGCTAGGGGAATTATTAGGGACACAGGTCAGTGTTAGGGTTTTGTTTAGGTTTGAGGTTAGGTTAGGGCTTGAATTAGCATTAGGGTTAGGGTTAGTGTAATGATTGGGTTAGGTTTAGGGTTCAGGGTAAGTTTAGGGTAATTGATAGGTTTTGGGAAAGCGATAGGTTTAGGGTTAAGACTAGGGATAGCATTACGATAAGGGTTATGTTTAGAGTAATGGATACAGTTAGAGTTAAAGTTAGGGCTAGGATTATGGTTAGGATTAAGTCTCATGTTATGGTTAAGGTGAGGGTAGAACTAGGATTAGGTTTAGGGTTGTGTTTAGCATAAGGATTAGATTCTGAGCTATGATTAGGGCTAGGCTGAAAGTTACATTCAGAGTTAGTTCTAGGGATAGGATTATGGTAAATTTGGGGTTAGGGTTGGGGTTAGGGTTAGACCTAGGTTTAGTGTTAGGGTCAGAATAAGGGTCAGGGTCATGATTAGGGTTTGGGATAGTGTTAGAGCTAAAATGAAGGCTAGGGTGAGGACTATTAATAGGTTTAGGGTTTTGGTTAGTCAAAGGAGTAGGGATAGGTCTAGGGTTACTCTTAGGTTTAGAATTTCGCTTAGGGTAAGGGATTGATTTAGATCTAGGGTTAGGGCTATTTTTAGGGTTATAGTTAGAGTTAAAGCTAGGTTTAGGGCTCGGTTTAGGACTAGTTTTTGTTTTAGGGTTAGGGATAGGTTTAGGGCAATGGCTACTGTAAGAACTAGGGTTACCATTAGGTTTAGTTTTAGGGTTAGCGTTGGGGGTAGGTTAAGTGCTAGGGTTAGGTTTAAGATTAGGGTAATATTTATAGCTACTGTTCTTGTTAGGATAGTTAATGTTAAAGTTAATGTTAAGACTCAAATTAGGGCTATTAATGTTAGTGTTTGGTTTGAGTTTAGGGTGGTGTTTAGAGCTAGGGTGAGTGTTAGAATATGAGTCAGTGTCAGGATTAGTTTTAAGGTGAGGCTTAGGACTCGAACTAGGGCTAGATTTAGGTCTAGGTGAAGTTTTAGTGTTTGGTTTAAGTTAAGATTTAGGGTTAGGGCTATCATTCAGTTTTGGTTCACTGCTAGGATTAAGGTTAAGGCTAGTTTTATGATTATCATTAGGATTATCGCTATTGTTAGTGTTAGGCTTAGGCTTAGGTTTAAGGTTAGATTTAGAGTTAGGGTTTGGAATGGAACCAACTTTAGCGCAAGTGTTAGGGCTAGTGTTAGGTTTACGGTAGAGTATAGGGATAGAACTAGGGATACAGCTAGGGCTAGGGAAAGAGTTAGAGTTAGTCTTAGGGCTAGGGTTAGGATAGGGTTAGAGATAGAGCTAAATTAAGGCTAGGATTAGGGCTAGGTTTTGTGTTTAGTTTAAGCCTAGGGTTAGGGTTAGGGTTAAGTTTAAATTAGGGTAAGGGGTGACATTATAGCTAGGATTAGAGGTAGGTTGAGGGTTAGAATTAGGGTTAGGTGTAGGGCTAGTTAGGGTTATGATTAAGGCTAGGTTTAGGTCTAGGATGAGGGCTAGGTGTGCTTTTAGGGATAGGGCTAGGATTAGCCCTAGGGATAATTTCAGGTCCAGAATTATGGTTAAAGATAGTTTTAGGATTAGGTTTATGGCTACGTCTAGGCTAAGGGTTGGGTGTTGGGTTATGGTCAAGTTTAGAGCTAGAGGTATTATTAGGTTCAAGGTCTGGGTTAGGGTTTGGGATAGGTTAAGGTTTCATGTTCGGGCTTGAATTAGTTTTAGGATTAGGTTTAGGGTAATGATAGGGTTAGGTTTAGGATTCAGGTTAGGTTTAGGGTAATGAATGGGTTAGGATTCAGGATATGGTTAGGTTTATTCCTTGGGTTATCATTATGGTTAGGTGTTATGGTTATGGTAATGGACAGAGTTAGAAATCAGTTTAAGGCTAGAGTTATGGTTACAATTAGGGCTAGTGTTAGGGTTACGTTTGGTTTAAAGCTAGGGTTAGGGCTCTGATTAGGGCTAGGTTTTGAGTTATGTTAGGGCTAGGGTTAGGTTTAAAGCTAATGTAAGTACTAGGTTTAAAATTAGGGCTAGTTTTGGGGTTTTAGTGCTAGGTTTATTATTAGGGTTAGGTTTAGGGTTAGTGTGATATTTAGAGCTAGAAGTGTTAGGGTCAGTTTCAGGATCAGGGTTAGTTTTGGGGTTTGGCTTCCAACTCAAATTAGGGCTAAGGTTAGGTTTAGGTGTAAAGTTAGGGTTTGGTTTAGGTTAATGGTTAGGGTTAGAGCTATGGTTTGGTTTTGTTTTAGGGCTAGGGCTAGGGTTAGGGCTTGTTTTAAAATTAGTGTTATGGTTTGGGCTAGTGTTAGGGTTAGGATTAGGCTTCGGGTTAGGGCTAGATTTAGGTTACATTTTGCCTATTGTTAGTGCTAGGGATATGAATAGGGAAAGGGTTAGCACAAGGGTTAGGGCTAGAGTTAGGGTTATGGTAAGGGACAGGGTTAGAACGAGTGATAGGGCTAGTGTGAGAGTTCAAATTAGACTTAGGGCTAGGGTTACTGTTAGGTTTAGGGATAAGGCTAAATTAAGGCTAGGGTTATGTTAAGGCTAGGATTAGGGCTAGTTTGGGGATTATTCTTAGGCATCGAGTTATGGTTAGTTCTAGAGTTAGGTTTTGATCTAGGTTTAGTGCTAGGGCTAAGAATATGGCAAGGGTTACCATTATGGTTAGAGTTAGAGTTAGGGTTTAGTTTAGGGTAAGGATGTGGTTATAGCTAGGTTTAGAGCAAGCCGAAGGTTAGTATTAGGGTTAGAAGTAGGGTTAAGGTTAAGGTTATGATTAAGGCTATCTTTAGGGCTACAATGAGGACTAGGATTTGTTTTAGGGTTAGGGATAGTATTAGGGCTATGGCTAATGACAAGTCTAGGGTTACAGTTAGGGATAGATTTAGTGTTAGGTTAATGGCTTGGTCCAGTGTAATGGTTAAGTTTTTGATTAGGGTCAGGTTTAGATTTAGGGTCAGTTTTAGAATCAGGGTCAGGATTAGGGTTTGGGTTAAGTTAGTGTTTAGGTACAGGGCTCGAATTAGTGTTAGATTTAGGGTTAGGATAATGACAGTGTTAGGTTTAGGGTTTAGGTTTTGTTTAGTGTAATTTATAGGGTTAGGCTTAGGCCTAGGTTTATCAGAAGTTTTAGGGTTATCGTTAGGGTAATGGATAAGTTTAGCCCTAAGGTTACCCTAACGATAAGGGCTTGGATTAGGGCTAGGGTTAGTGTTATGTTTAGTGTTAGGGTTAGGTTTAGGGTAAGGGATGGGAATATAGCTAGTTTTACCACTAGGGTGAGAAATAGGATTAAGGTTAGGGTTAACGTTAGGGTTATGGTTATGATTAAGTTGAGGTAAATGGCTAGAATGTGGGCTAAGTTTTGTATTAGGGTTAGGGCTAGGATTAGAGCTATGGCTAATGACAGGTCTAGTGAATGGTTAGGAATAGTTTTAGGGTTAGATTTATGGCTAGTCTATTGTAAAGTTTAGGTTCCTTGTTAGGGTCAAGTTTAGAGTTATAAGTATTATTTCAGTCAGGGTCAAGGTTAGGGTTTGGGTTACGTTAAGATTTAGGTTTAGGGCTCAAATTAGTCTTATGATTAGAAATCAGATAATGACACAGTTACGTTTAGGGTTCAGGTTAGGTGTAGGTTAATGGACAGGGTTAAGGCTAGTGCTAGGATTAGGGTTCCACCTTGTGTTAGCATAAGGATTATAGTTATCTTAGGGTAATGAATAGGGTTAGAGCTAGGGTTAGGGCTAGGGTTATGGTTAGGATTATGTCTAGGGTTAGGCTTAGGGTTATTCTTAGGGCTAGGGTTATTTTTAGGGTTATCTTTAAGGTTAAAGCTAAGGTAGGGCTTGGATTAGGTCTAGGTTTTGTGATAGGTTAGGGTTATGGCTAATGTAAGAACTAGTGTAATTATGAGGACTAGTTTTATGGTTAATGCTATTGCTAGGTGTAGTTTTAGGGTTAGTTTTAGGGTTAGGGTGAAGTTTAGAGCTAGGTTTAGTCTTAGTGTAAGGGGCAGTTTGGGGGTAGGGTAATGGTTAGTGTTAAAGTCATAATTAGGACTAGGGTTAGGTCTAGAGGTAGGGTTAGAGTTTGGGTTAGGTTAAGGGTTATTGTTAAGGCTAGGTCTAGTTTGTCTTTAGGTCTAGAGCTATAGTTATGGCTAGATTTACGATTATGTTTAGGTCTAGAGTTAGTATTAGAGTTAGGTTTAGATATAAGGTTACCAGTAGGGCTAGTGTTAGAATTCAGTTTAGGGTTAGGGTTAGATTTACATCTAAGATTAGTGTTAGGGTCAGAATAATGGTCAGGGATAGGGTTAGGGTTTGGGTTATGGTTAGATCTAGAATGAAGGCTGGGTTAGGACTATATATAGAGTTAGGGTTTTTCTTAGGCTAAGGATTAGTGCTAAGAATACGTTTAGCCTTAGGGTGAGGGTTTGGCTTAGGGTAAGGTATAGGGTTAGAGCTAGGGTTAGGACCACGTTTAGGGTTAAGCTTAGCATTAACGCTTGTGTTACGGCTTGGATTAGGGCTAGTTTTGTATTAAGATTAGGGCTAGTGTTATGGTTACGGCTATTGTAAGAACTAGGGTTATGATTAGGGTTAGTTTTAGGGTTAGGTTTAGAGCTAGGTCTAGTGTTAGGGTTAGGATTAAGGTTAGGGTGATGTTTAGAGCTAGGTTTAGTGTTTGGATATGAGTCAGGGTCATGGTTATATTTAGTGTTAGGGTTAGGTTTCAAATTAGGTCTATATTTAGGCCTGATGTAGGGTTAGGGTTTGGTCTAGGGTAATGGTTAGGGTTAGGGGTATGGCTCGGTTTTGATTTAGGGCTAGGGCTAGGTTTAGGGCTAATTTTTTGATCAGCATTAGAGTTAGAGTTAGTTTCAGGGTTTGACTGAGGCATCGGTTTAGGGTTAGTTTAAGAGATATGTTTTAATCTAGAGTTAGTGCTAGGGCTAAGGATAGTGCAAGGGTTATGACTAGGGTTAGAGCTAGGGTTAGGTTTATGGTAAGGGATAGGGTTAGAAGTAGGGATGGGTCTTGTGTGAGAATTATAGTTAGTCTTAATTCTAGGGTTAGGGTTAGGATTAGGAATAGGGCTAAATTAGGGCTAGGATAAGGGCTATGTTTAGTGTTAGGGTTAGGGCTAGAATTAGCATTATGATTATGGCCAGGGCTAGTGTTAGGGTTAGAGTAAGGGTTAGGGATTAAGCTATGGTTATGGCTAGGGGGAGTATTAAGTTTAGTGTTAGGTCTGGGTTATGGTTAGGGTTACTGTTATGGTTAGGGTTGGGGTTAGGGCTAGGGTTTCATTAGGATTAGCGTAAGTTTAAGAATAATGTATTAGATTAGATGTAAGATTAGGTTTAGGATTAAGTTTAGGTTATGTGGCTGGGGATGTGGCTAAAGTGGTAGCGTGCTTGCCTGGCATGCATGCGGCCCGGGTTCGATCCTCAACACCACATACAAAAAAAGATGTTGTGTCCTCTGAAAACTAAAAAAATAAATATTAAAAAATTTCTCTCTCTCTCTCTCTCTCTCTCTCTCTCTCTCTCTCTCTCTTTCTCTCTCTCTCCCTCCCTCCCTCTCTCTCTCTCTCTTTACAAAACAGTTTAGGTTATGTTTAAATTTAGGTCAGGAATAGTTTTAGTTTTGATTTATGGTAAGTGTTAGGGTTAAGTTTATGGCAAGGGTTAGGTTTAGGGTTAGGTTGTGAGCTAGGTTTATAATTAGTGTTAGAGATCAGGTTAGGTTTAGGGCTAGGGTTATTATTAGGGTTAGGGTTAGGGTTAGGTAAATGTTAGGGTTAGAGCAAGTGTTCGTAGTAGGGTTAAGTTTAGGATTAGGGCTAGGTTAGGTTTATGTTTAGGCTAAGGGTTATGTTTAGGCTAAGGGTTAGGCTGTGAGCTAGGGTTATGTGTAAGGTGACAGTTAGGGTTAGGGCTACAATTAGGATTATGGTTATGCTTAGGGTAGGATTAGGCCTCAGATTAGGGCTAGGTTTTGTGTTAGGTTTCGGCCCAGGGTTAAGGCTATATGTAATAATAAGATCTAAGGTTCTGATTAGAACTAGTTTTAGGGTTAGATTTATGGCTATGTCTAGTGTTAGTTTTAGGTTTTGGGAAAGGTTCAGGTATAGAGCTAGGTTTAGTGTTTAGGTTAGAGTTTGGTTTAAGGTGAAAGCCAGAATTAGGACTAGAGTTAGATCTAGGGATAGGGTTATTGTTTGCCTTAGTTTAAGGATTATGTTAGGGATAGTGCTCAGGGGTTTTTTTTAGGTCTAGGGCTAGAGTTATGGCTATATTTAGGATTAGGATTAGGCTTAGGTCTAAGGATAGTGTTAGGTTAGGTTTAGGTATAAGTTTACTGGTAGGGCTAGTTTTAGTGTTTGGTTTAGGGTTAGCGTCATATTTAGACTGAGGATTTTTTTAGGGTAAGGATTTTAGTTAGGGTTAGAACTAGAATGAGGGCTAGAGTTAGGACTAGTAATAGGATTACAGTTTGGATTAGGTTATGGATTAGGATTAGGATTAAGGTTAGCATTATGGATAGGGTTTGATAAGGGTAAGTGATAGAGTTAGAGCTAGAGTTAGGGCTAGGTTTAGGATTAGGGTTAGGGCTAAGGTTAGATTTTGGTTTAGGTTTACTTCCAGGGTTAGGGCTCAGATTAGGGCTAGTTTATCTGTTAGGTTTAGGGCTATGGTTAGGGCTATGGCTAATATAAGACCTAAGGTTATGATTAGAGTTAGTATTTTGTCTAGATCTAGTGTTACCACTATCTTTTTTAGGGTTAGTGTGATATTTAGAACTAAGGTTCATCGTAGAATATAAATCAGGGTCAGGTTAATTTTAGGACTAGGACATGAATTAGAGCTGTAAGTTGTGGCTAGGTTTAGGGTTAGGGTTTGTTTTAGGTTAACATTTAGGGTTAGGACAATGTCTCGGTTTTTGTTTGAGATAAACTTAGGGTTATAGCTAGTTTTAGGATTAGCGATAGTGTAGGTCTAGTGGTAGGTTGAGGATTAGGCTTAGGGTTAGGGTCAAATATAGATTTATTTTTAGATCTTGGGTAGGGTCTAGGGCTAGGGTTAGGGCTTGTGTTAAGTTTATTGTAATGGATAGGGTTTAAACTAGAAATAGGGCTGGGGGAGATTTAGAATTAGTCTTAGGCCAAAGTTATGGGTACAGTTAGGTTTAGGGCTAAATTAGGGCTAGGATTAGTGCTAAGGTTAGTGTTAGGGTTAGGCCTGTGATTAGGGCTAGAGATATGATTAGTGTTAGGTTTAGGGTTAGTGATAGGGTTAGGTAAATGGATGGGGTTATACTTAAGTTCAGGTCTAGGCCAAGATTTAAAATTAGAGATAGGGCTAAAGTTAGTGTTTGTGTTAGGATTAAGGCTAAGTATAGGCCTAAGATGAAGACTAGTGTTTGTGTTAGGGTTTGGGCTAGGAATAGGGCTGGGGCTAATGTCAGATCTGGGTTTATGGTTATGATTAGTTCTAGGGTTAGGTTATGGCTAGGTCTAGTGTAAGGGTTAGGTTTAGGTTAAGTGTCAGGTTTTAAGCTAGGTTTATTATTAGGGTCAGGGTTCAAGTAGGGTTTGTTTTAGGTTAAGATTTAGGGTTAAGGCTTTAATTAACATTAGGGATAGGGTTAGGGTTCAGGTTAGGGTAATCAATAGGGTTAGGTTTAATATTTAGGTTAGGTTTAGAGTAATGAATAGGGTTATTGTTAGCAATAGTGTGAGCGTTAGATCTAGAGTTAGATTTGAGTTAGGCTTATCTTTAGGGTGAAATAGATAGGATTAGTGCTAAGTTTAGGGCAAGGGTTAAGTTTAGAATTAGGACTAGGGTTAGGGTTAGGCCAAAGGTTAGTGTCAGGTTTAGGTTTGTGGTAAATTTTAGCGTTTGAGCTAGGATTAGGGCTAGTGTGATGGTTAGGGTTAGAGTCAGGGCTAATGCTGGTTTAGGGTTAGGGTTATGTTTAGATTAAGGTTAGAGATTGAACTAGAATTAGGTTTAGGGCGAGGGTTAGGGTTAGTGTTAGGTCTAGGCTTATGGTTAGGGTTACAATAGGCTAGGATTAGTGCTAGGAAAAGGGCTAAGTTTTGTATTAGGTTTATGGCTAGCATTAGCGCTATGGGTATTGTAAGAGCTAGCGATATGGTTATGGCTAGTTTTAGGGTTAGGTTATGTATAAGTCTAGTGTTCTAGTTAGGTTTTGTGTTAGGATAAGGTTTAGAGCTAGGGTTTGTTTTAGGATAATGGTCATTGTTAGGGTTGGGGTTAGGTTTAGGGTGAGGGCCAGATTTAGGACTAGCATTGCCTCTAGGGATAGAGTTAGTCTTTACATTAGGTTAAGAGTTATTGTGAGGGCTAGTGCTAGGTTTTTGTTTAGGGCCAAGGCTAGATTTATGACTCTATTTAGGATTAGGTTTGGTCTAGTGCTAGTGTTACTGTTAGGTTTAGGTATAGGTTTACTGATAGGGGTAGAGTTAGGGTTCGCTTTAGGGTTAGTGTCAGTTTTAGACCTAGGGTTAGTGTTAGGGTCAGAATAAGGGTCAGGGTTAGAGTTAAGGTTAGAGCTAGAATTAGGGCTAGGGTTAGGACTAGTAATAGAGATATGGTTTGAGGTAAGCTAAGGATTATGGTTAGGACTAGGTTAGCATTAGTGTGAGGGTTTGGCTTAGGGTAAGGGATAGGTTTAGAGGTAGAGTTAGGGTTATTTTTAGGGCTAGGATTTGTGTTAGCATTAAGGCTACAGCTAATGAAATATCTAGGTTTCTGATTAGGGCTAGTTCCAGAGTTAGAGTTAGGTAGATATTTAGAGCTAGGTTCACTGTTAGGGTCCGAGTAAGGGTCAGGGTTACTTCTAGGGTTAGGGTTAGGACTCAAATTTGGGCTAAGTTTAGAGCTAAGTGTAGGGTTAGTGTTTGGTTTAGGTTAAGGTTTAGCATTAGGGTTATGGCTTGATTTTGTTTTAGGACTAGGGTACTGTTAGGGCTAGTTTTCTAATTAGCATTAGTGTTAGGTCTAGTGTTAGAGTGAGTTTTTGGCTTAAGGTTAGGGTTAGATCCCGGTTTAAGGCTAAGTTGAAGGTTAGGGCTAGGGTTTGGGCTAGGGATAGAAATAGGGTTTGGGTTATGGTAACTCACAGGTTTAGAACTAGGGATAGAGCTAGGGTCAGAGTTTGAGTTATTCTTAGGGCTAGGGATTGTTTTTAGGTTTAGGGTTAGGGCTAAATTAGGGCTAGATTAGAGCTATGGTTAGTGGTAGGTTTAGGTCTAGGTTTAGGGATAGGGTTAGGGTTAGCATTAGGATTAGGGTAAGGTATGATGCTACAATTACATTTAGGGCTAGGGCATAGCATAAAATTAGGGTTAGAAGTAGGGTTAACATTAGGGTTAGGATTAAGGCTAAGCTTAAGTATAGGATTAGGGTTAGGATTTGTGTTAGGTTTAGGGCTAGGTTTAAGGATAGGGTGATGTCAGGTATAGGGTTATGGTTAGGGATAGTTTTAGGGTAAGCATTATGGCCAGGTCTATTGTCAGTGTTAGGTTAAAGGTTAGGGTCAGCTTTACATCTAGGGGTAATATTAGGGTCAGAGTCAGAGTTAGGATATGAGTTAGGTTAAGGGTTAGGCTTAGGGCTCAAAATAGCATTAGGGTTAGGGTAATGGATATGGTTCAGTTTAGAGTCAGTTATTTTTAGGGTAATGGACAGCCTTAGGTTTAGGGATAGTGTTTGGGTTATGCCTAGGGATAGAATTCAGTTAGTGTTATGGTTATGGTAATGGATAAGATTAGAGCTACATTTAGGGCTAGGGTTACTCTTAGGTTAGAGCTATGTTTATTGTTAGGCCTAGGGTTAGTTTTCGGTTATGGTTATGGTTATGTTAATAAATAAGATTAGAGCTAGGTTTAGGGCTAGGTTTATGGTTGGGATTAGGGCCATGGGTCAGGTTAAATGGTCAAGGTTTACTTTTTGGTTTAGGTTCAGGTTAAGTATTAGGGCTATTATTAGGGTTAGGGATAGGGTTACAGCTAGGGTTAGGGATCAGATTAGGGATAGGTTTTTGGTTAGGTTAGGGATAAGGTAAAAATACAGCTATTGTAAGAACTAGAGTTAAGATTAGGACTAGTTTTAGAGTTAGCATGAAGTATAGGTCAAAGTCTAGTGTTCAGATTAGGATTAGGTTTAGGGAGATGATTAGAGATAGGGTTAGTGTTAGGGTCAGAGTCAGGTCAGTGTTACTGATTAGGATTAGTGATAGGACTCGAATTAGGGCTAGGATTAAGGCTAGGTGTGGGGTTAGGTTTTGTGTTAGGGTTAGGGTAAGAATTAGGGATAGGGCTAATGTCAGGTCTAGAGTTATTGTTAGGCTAGGGTTAGATTTAGGGCTATGGCTCAGGTTTGTTTTAGAGCTAGGGCTAGGGTTAGGGCTAGTTTTAGGATTAGCCATAGTGTTAGGGCTAGTGGTAGGATGAGATTTGGGATTAAAGTTATTGTTATGGTTAGATCTAGGTTTAGGGCTAGGGCCTGCATTAGGGTTAAGGTTAGGGCTAGTTTTAGGGTTACGGTAATGGATAGGGTTAGTACTAGAAATAGGACTGGGGTGCAATTAGAGTTATTCTTTTTGCTAGGGTTAGGGTCCATTAACAAGTCAAGATGGCACCTTGCACTTTGCCAAGAGGAGTGGTTTGAGATATAATGCCAGGGAGCCATTAAGATGATAGAGATTCCTTAATGACTGACTGCTGTTTCTAGATTATGTCAATTAATTTAAGCTGTTTGTAATCATTAAGCTGATGAGAATTCCTTATTGGTTGACTGCTGTATCTAGTTTATGTTAATTAAGATAAGCTGTGTGTAATTATTTAAGTATATATACCTCTGCTGTCTGGTAATGAAGAGGCTCCTACTGTATCAATCTTCACAAGTTGCTTGTCACTCGTCCCCAGGTTATTTTGCCCAGCCAGACTGTGGCAGATGGTGGCCCATACAGGGGGCCCTGGGATGCTCCGGGGTAAGTTACAGGGAAAAGCTGCCCGTCCCTGTATAGGACAGGAGCAAATCTGCTCTTCCCTAGAAGCAGACATGGTGAGAGGAGGAATGGCCTTTTTCAGAAAATGGAGAAGTTTGATACAGTATGTTTGTTTCTTGTTTTGTCTTGGTGTGTTGTATTGTCTTTGTTACGAAAATATGGAAGGGGTGTTAAGAAAATTGCAAAGGGAAAGAAACACCCCAGTGGAATCAAGAACAGTTAGGGCATATATTGATAAAAGCCCAGGAACTCTAGTCAGAAAGAGGCAAAACGTTCAGAGAAGGAAGGATTATCAAGGAAAAAGTTGCAAAAAAATGTTACTACTAAACACTTTTCTTCACCAGAGGGTGTGTGAAGCGGCATGGGCCTGCTGTGTGTGTGAGCCAGTCACAGTGAAGCAAGGATTTTCAAAGGGGTGGCGGCGACCAGTCCTCCCCCTCCCCCGCCCAGGGAGCTGGAAGCCACTGCCACTAGCCCAAATCCAGATCTGACCCAAATACACAGTCTCCCAGGCTATTGTTCCCTGTGCCAAGAGGCAGTTTGAGTCCAGAACACTTCTGGGGGGAGGGTGACTGGGGCTGCCCTGGGACTCTATAGCCGCAGCAGGACACATGCCTGGCGCCCATGAAGTTTGATCATTTCCAATGTCAATAACTACAATGGTTCTCCAACACCTGGAGGCTAGTGAATAATGAGCACCATTAAGGCCTATTTCAAATGTAAAAAACCTTGAGATAATGTACTAAATTGTTCAGAAGGTTGTTTTCTTAGTGGCTGATGGAATGCTACAGGATTTTCTTTAGCATCATTGCTGGAGTTCCTGCCTTCATCCCAGTACCGGTGAGGACAAGGGTGGAGGGATTTCCAGTGTTGCTGAGAACCGGACAAGACTTCAGATCAAGCTAGCTGCATGCAGAACTTACCTGGACTGTGATTTAATTACCTGGACTGTGAACTTACTTGGACTGTGATTTAATTAATCTATTGAGCTTTGAACTTACCTGGACTGTGAACTTACCTTGACTGTGATTCACCTGGACTACTTATATGCATTGTGAACTATCTGTTGATGCAACAAATTGTGGTAGTACTGGGGTATCTTTGCTGATGCTGATGCTGTCATCTGTGGTACAATTTTTCCAAGGGTTTCTTACTTGGAGCCATCAATTTGGTTGGTATCGTGGCATTTTTTATCCTCCCCTTCTGCTTGAAGCAGGTTATTTATGGTGTTTGTGTAAAACCCACTATAGTCATTATCCACAAGTATGGCTGAGTGTGTTGGGCCAGTAGTCAAAGACGGGTAAGATCCAATTACAATGGTACCAACCTAAGACAGGAGGCTGATGATTTGAGGTCAGACCTTCCAATAACAGATAAGGACCATATGTAGTATTGGACAACCTAAAACAGGCAGGGTCCCTAAGCCACATACTTGTTATTTAAATTAAACAAAAGGGAAAGATGTTAGGGTCCATAAACAAGTAAAGATGGTGCCTGGCACTTTGCCAAGAGGAGTGGTTTGAGAAGTAATGCCAGCAAGCCATTAAGATGTTAGAGATTCCTTAATGGCAGACTGCTGTGTCTAGATTATGTCAATTAAGTTAAGCTGTGTGTAATCATTAAGATGATGAGGATTCTTTATTTGTTGACTGCTGTATCTAGTTTATGTTAATTAAGATAAACTGTGTGTAATTATTTAAGTATATATACCTCTGCTGTGCTTCATAAAGCGGCTCCCACTGTTTCAACCTTCACAAGTTGCTTGTCACTCACCCCCTGATTATTTTGCCCAGCCAGACTGCGGGAGGGTAGGTTCAGGTTTAAGGCTAAATTAGGGCAAGTATTAACGCTAGGGTTAGTGTTAGGGTTAGGCCTAAGGTTAGGGATAGGATTATGGTTAGTGTCAGTGTTAGTGTTAGGGTTAGATTTAGGGGAAGGGATGGGGTTATAGCTAGGTTTATACTTAGGGTTCGGGTTAGAATTAGATTTAGGGCTAGTGTTAGGGTTCAGGCTAGGATTAAGGCTAGGTTTAGTGACAGAATGAGGATATGTGTTAGGGCTAGGGCTAATGTCAGGTCTAGGTTCATTGTAAGTGGTAGTTTTATGGTTAGGTTATGGCTAGGTTTAGTGTAAGGGTGACGTTTAGAGTAAGGGTCAGGTTTAGAGCTAGGTGTTTTATTAGGGTCAGAGACTGGGTATTTTTTGGTTTAGATTAAGGCTAGGTTTAGTGTAAGGGTGACGTTTAGAGTAAGGGTCAGGTTTAGAGCTAGGTGTTTTATTAGGGTCAGAGACTGGGTATTTTTTGGTTTAGGTTAAGGTTTATGGTTAAGGTTTCTATTAGCATTAGGTTTCAGTTTAGGATTAGAATAATGGATAGGGTTAGGTTTAGGATTCAGGTTAGGTTTAAAGTAAAGGATATGGTTATTGCTATCAATAGGGTTAGAGTTAGGCCTATGATTAGCCTTTGGGTTAGGCTTATCTTTAGGGTAATGGATGGGGTTAGAGCTAATGTTACTGCTAGGGTTAAGGTTAAGTTTATGGCTAGGGTTAGGGTTACACCTAGGGTTAGTGTCAGGGTTAGATTTAGGGTAAGTATTAGGGTTTGATCTAGGGTTAGGTCTAGGGCAAGGGTTAGGGTTAGAGTAAGGGCTAGTGTTAGGTTTAGGGTTAGTGTTATGATTACAGAAAGGGTTAGAGTTTGAGCTAGGTTATGGACTAGGGTGAGGGTTAGGGTTAGGTTTAGGTCTAAAGTTATGGTTATGGTTACAATTAGGGCTAGGGTTAGGAATAGGATAAGAGATAGGTTTGTGTGATGTTTATGGCTAGTGTTAGGGCTATGGGTAACATAAGAGCTCAGGTAATGGTATGTCTAGTTTTAGGGTTAGGATTATGGATAATTCTAGTGTTAGGATTAGGTTTTGGGTTAGGATAAGGTTTCAAGCTAGGGTTTGTGTTAGGGTAAGCAGCAGTGTTTGGGTTAGGGTTAGGGCCAGAATTAGGAATAGCATTGTGTCTAGAGTTAGGGTTAGTCTTTGTGTTAGGTTAAAGGTTATTTTAGGGCTAGTTCAAGGGTTTTTGTTTAGAACTAGGGCTAGATTTATGACTCTATTTAGGATTAGGTTTGGTCTAGTGCTAGTGTTACTGTTAGGTTTAGGTGTAGGTTTACTGGTGGGGGTAAAGTTAGGGACTGGTTTAGGGTTAGTGTCAGGTTTAGATCTAGGGATAGTGTTAGGGTCAGAATAAGAGACAGGGTTTGGGTTAGGGCTAGAGCTAGAATGAGGCCCAGGGTTAAGACCAGTAATAGAGTTAGGGTTTGGGATAGGCTAAGGATTAGTGTTAGGACTAGGGTAGCATTAGGGTGAGGGTTTGGCTTAGGGTAAGGGATAGGATTAGAGGTAGGGTTAGGATTAGGGATAGGGTTAGGAATAGGGTTAGGGTTAGGGTTAGTCTTAGAGTTAAACCTAGGGTTAGGTCTCGGATTAGTGCTAGGGTATGTGTTAGCATTAGGGCTATGGCTAATGAAAAAACTTGGTTTCTGATTAGGCCTAGTTCTTGGTTTAGCATTAAGGGAATGTTTAGAGCTAGGGTTAGTGTGAAGGTCTGAGTCAGAGTCAGGGTCATTTCTAGGTTTAGTCTTAGGACTCAAATTGAATTAGGTCTAGATTTAGGGCTAGGTGTAGGGTTAGGTTTTGGTTAAGGTTAAAAGTTCAGGATAGGGTTATGGTTTGGTTTTGTTTTAGGGCTAGGGTAGGGTTAGGGCTAGTTTTTAAATTAGCATTGGTGTTAGGGCTAGTGTTAAGGTGAGATTTAGGCTTAAGGTAAGAGTTTGATCCAGGTTTAGTTTTAGGCAAATGTTAGGGCTAAGGTTGGGACTAGGGATAGGGCTAGGTTTTGGGTTATGGTCTGGGATAGGTTTAGAATTAGGTCTAGGCCTAGGGCGAGAGTTAGAGTTAGTCTTAAGGATAAGGATAGGGTTAGATTCACTGTTAGGCCTAAATTTTGGCTAGGATTAGTGCTAGGGTTAGTGTTAGGTTTAGGCCAAGGATTAGGGTTAGGGTTAAGGTTAGCATTAGTGTTAGGGTAGCGTATGGTGTCACAGCTATGTTTAGTGCTAGGACAATTGATAAAATTAAGGATAGGGATAGGGTTAAGATCAGGGTTAGGATTAAGGCTAGGCTTTGAACTAGGATTATGGCTAGGGATAGGGCTAATGTCAGCTCCAGAATTTAGGTTAGGCTACGGATAGGGATAGAGATATGGCTCAGTGTTGTTTTAGAACTAGGCCTAGGTTTAGGGCTAGTTTTATGATTAGCTATAGTGTTAGGCCTAGTGGTAGGGTGAAGTTTAGGCTTAGATTTATTGTTATGGTTAGATCTAGGTTTAGGGCTATTATTAGGGCTAAGATTAGGGTTATGGTTAGGGTAACCCATAGGGATAGAAATAGAAGTAGAGCTAGGGTGAGAGTTCGAATTAGTCTTTGGGCTAGGGTTAAGGGGGGTTTAGGTTTAGGGCTAAATTAAGGGTAGGATTAGCACTAGGGTTAGTGTTAGGGTTAGGCCTAGGGTTAGGGTTAGTGTTAGTGTTAGGGTTAGGATTAGGTTTAGGGGAAGGGATAGGGTTATAGCTAGCTTTAGGGCTATGGCGAGGGTTAGAATTAGGGTTAGGTTTTGGGTTAGCATTAAGGCTATTTTTAGTGTTAAGCTGAGGGTTTATATTAGGGCTAGGGCTAGGATTAGGGGTAGGACTAATGTCTGGTCTAGGTTTATTGTTAGTATTAGTTTTAGTGTTAAAATATTGCTATGTCTAGTATAAGAATTAGGTTTAGTGTAGGAGACAGGTTAAGAGGTACGTGTATTATAATGGTCAGTGTCCGGGTAGGGTTTGATTTAGGTTAAGATTTAGGGTCAATGCTTGAATTAGCGGTGGGTTAGGGTTAGGGTTAGGGTAATGGATAGAATTAGGTTCATGGTTCCACTTAGGTTTAGAGTAATGGATAGGGTTAGTGTTAGTAATAGGGTTATCGTTAGGCCTAGAAATAGCATTTTGTTTAGGCTTATCTTTAGGGTAATGGATAGTGTTAGAGCTAAGTTTAGGGCTAAGGTTAAGGTTAACATTAGTGTTAGGATTAGGGTTAGGCCTAGGGATAATGTTAGGGTTAGTTTTAGTGTAAGTGTAGGCATTTGAGCTAGGGTTAGGGCTAGGGTGAGGGTTAGGTTTTAAGACAGGGATAGGGTTAAGTATAGGTTTAGGGTTATGTTTAAACTAAGGATTAGAGATTGACCTAGTGTTAGGGCTATGGCGAGGGTTTGCATTAGGGTTAGGTCTAAGGTTATGGTTAGGGTTATGATTAGGACTAGGTTTAGGGCTAGGATAGGGCTAGGATAGGGCTAGGTTTTTTGGGATGTTTAGGGCTAACTTTAGAGCTTCGTGTAATGGAAGAGGTAGGGATATGGTTATGGCTAGTGTTAGGGTCTGGGTTATGGATAAGTCTAGTGTTATGGTAAGGTTTTGGTTTAGGATAAGGTTTAGAGCTAGGGTTTCTATTAGCTTAAGGGTCATTTGTTGGGTTAGGGTTAGTTTTATGGTTAGGGCTACAATTAGGACTAGCGTTTGGTCTAGGGATAGGTTTTGTCTTTACGTTAGGTTAAGAGTTATTTTAGGGCTAGTGCTAGTTTTTTGTTTAGGGCTAAGTCTAGATATATGACTCTATTTAGGATTAGGTTTGGGTCTAGTGCTAGTTTTACTGTTAGGTTTAGATATATGTTTACTGGTAAGGGTAGTGTTAGGGTTCGTTTTAGGGTTAGGGTCAGGTTTAGATCTAGGGTTAGTGTTAGGGTCAGAATAAAAGTCAGGGTTTGGGTTAGGGCTAGAGCTAGAATGAGCAGTAGTTTTAGGACTGGTAATAGAGTTAGCGTTTGGGGTAGGCTAAGGATTAAGGTTAGGACTAGAGTAGCATTAGGGAAAGGGTTTGGCTTAAGGTAAGGGATAGGGTTAGAGGTATGGTTAGAGGGTTAGGGTTAAAGTCAGGGCTTGGATTAGGCTAGGATTTGTGTTAGCATTGGGGCTACAGTTAATGAAAGAACTAATTTTCTGATTAGGGCTAGTTCTAGGGTTAGCGTTAGGGCAATATTTAGAGCTGCTTGTACTGTTATTGTCCGACTCAGGGTCAGGGTTATTTCTATGGTTATGGTTAAGGCTCAAATTATGGCTAAGTTTAGGGATAGGTGGAAGGTTAGTATTTGGTTTAGGTTAAGGGTTAGGGTTAGGATTACGACTGGGTTTTGTTTTATGGCTAGGGTAGGGTTAGGGCTAGTTTTCCAATTAGCATAGGTTTAGGGCTAGTGTTAGGGTGAGGTTTGGGCTTAAGTTTAGGGTTTACAACCAGGTTTATGGCTAGAGTAATAGTTAGAGTTAGGGTTGTGGCTAGGGATCGGGCTAGAGTTTGGGTTATGGTAAGGAATAGGTTTTGAACTAAGGCTAGGGCTAGGGAGAGAGTTCGAGTTAGTCTTATGGCTAGGGATAAGATTAGATTTAGGAGTAGGTTTAATTCAGGGCTAGGATTATTCCTAGGGTTAGTGTTAGTTTTTGGCCTAGAGTTAGGGCTAGGGTTAGGTTAGGGTTAGTGTTAGGGTTAGGGTAAGGTATAATGTTATAACTACATTTTGAGCTAGGGCAAGGGATAAAATTTGGGTTAGGGCTCCAGTTAAGGTTAGGATTATGATTAAGGCTAGGCTTAGGGCTAGGCTTAATGGTAGGCTTTGTGCTAGGGTTAGGTGTAGGATTAGGTGTAGGGCTAATGTCAGTTCTAGGGTTATGGTTAGGGATAGTTTTAGGTTTAGGTTTATGGCCAGGTCTATTGTAAGGGTTATGTTGAGGGTTAGGGTCAGGTTTACAGCTAGGGGTATTATTAGGGTCAGAGTCAGAGTTAGGGTATGGGTTACATTAGGTTTAGGGTTAGGGCTAAAATTAGCATTAGGGTTAGGGTAATGGATATGGTTCAGGTTCACGTTAGGTTTAGTATAATGAAAATGGGTTAGGGTAAGGCCTAGGGTAAGAGTTAGGCCTTGGGATAGACTTTGTTTAAAGATATGGTTCAGGTAATGGACTGGATTAGAGCTACAGTTAGGATAGGGCTAATGTCAGGTCTAGATTTGTGTTTAGTGTTAGTTTTAGGATTAGTTTGTGGCTAGGTATAGTGTAAGGGTTAGGTTTATTTAAGGGTCAGGTTTATTATTGGGGTCAGGGTCCAGGTAGGGATTGATTTAGGTTAAGTTTTAGGGTTAAGGATTGAATTAGATTTAGGGTTAGGGTTATGAATAGGTTAATGTATAGGATTAGGTTTAGGGTTCAGGTTAGATTTAGAGTAATGAATCGGGTTAGTGTTAGCGATAGGGTTAGTGTTACACCAAGGGTTAGCATATGATTTAGGCTCATATTTAGGGTAATGGATAGTGCTAGAGCTAAGGTCAGGGCTAGGGATAAGGTTACAATTAGGGCTAGGGTTAGGGTTAGGCCTATGGTTAGTGTTAGGTATAGTTTTAGGATAAGTATTAGCATTTGAGCTATGGTTAGGTCTTGGGCTAGGGTTAGGGTTAGAGTCAGCTATAGGGTTAGGGTTAGGGTTATGTTTAGGGTAAGGGTTAGAGTTTGAGTTAGGTTTAGGGCTAGAGTGAGCGTAGGATTATGCTTAGGTCTAGGGTTTTTGTTAGGGTTACAATTAGGGCTAGGTTTAGGGCTAGGATAAGTCTAGGTTTTGTGTGAAGTTTAGGGCTAACATTAGGGCTATGGGAAATATAAGAGTTAGGAATATGTTTATGGCTAGTTTCAGGGTCAGGATTATGTATATGTCTAGTGTTAGGATCAGGTTTTGGGTTAGGGTAAGGTTTAGAGCTAGAGTTTGTTCAGGTTTAAGGATTATTGTTCAGTATAGGTTTAGGTTTAGGATGAGTTCCAGAATTACGAGTAGTGTTGGGTTTAGAGATAGGGTTGGTCTTTAAATTAGGTTAATGGTTATTGTTAGGGCTAGTGCTAGGATTTTGTTTAGGGCTAGGCCTAGATTTATGACTATATTTAGGATTAGGTTTTGTCTAGTGCTAGTGTTACTGTTAGGTTTAAGTATAGGTTTACCAGTATGGGAAGTGTTAGGGTTTGTTTTAGTGTTAGGGTCAGGTTTAGACTTAGGTTAGTGTTAGGGTCAGAATAAGGGTCAGGGTTAGGGTTAAGTTTAGAGTTAGAATGAGGGCTAGGGTAGGACTAGTAATAGAGTTAGGGTTTGGGGTAGGCTAAGGATTCAGTTTAAGACTAGGGTAGCATTAGGGTTAGGGTTAGGCTTAGGGAAAGGGATAGGGTTTAAGGTAGGGTTAGGGTTAGGTTTAGGTTTAGGGCTAGAGTTAGGGTTAGGGTTAGAGATAAAAAATAGAGTTAGGTCTCCGTTTCAGGCTAGGATTTGTGTTATCATTAGGGCTACGGCTAATGAAAGAACTAGGTTTCTGTTTAGGGTTAGTTAGGGCAATGTTTAGAGCTAGGTTTAGTGTTAGGGACCGAGTCAGGGTCGGGGTTATTTTTAGGGTTAGGGTTAGGACTCAAATGAGGGCTAGGTTTAGGGCTAGATGTAGCTATAAGGTTTGGCTTAGGTTAAGAGTTAGGGTTATGGCTCATTTTTGTTTTAGGGTTAGGGTAGATTTAGGGCTAGTTTTCCAATTAGTATTAGGGTTAAAGCTAGTGTTAGGGTGAGGTTTATACTTAATTTTAATTTTAGACCCATGTTTAAGCCTTGGGCGAAGGTTAGGTCTAAGTTTGTGGCTATGGATAGGGCTAGCATTTGGGTTATGGTAAGGGATAATTTTAGAACTACAGATGGAGCTGGGGCGAGAGATAGAGTTAGTCTTAGGGATAGGCATAGGGTTAGGTTTAGTGTTAGAGCTAAATTAGGGCTAGGAAGAGTGCTAGGGTTAGTGTTATATTTAGACCTAGGTTTAGGACTAGGGTTAATGTTAACATTAGTTTTGAGGTAAGGTAAGATGTTACACCTGTGTTTAGTGCTAGGACAAGGGATAAAATTAGGGTTAGGCTAGGGTTAAAATTAGGGTCAGGATTAAGTATAGTCTTAAAACTAGGATTAGAGCTAGGGATAGAGCTAATATCAGGTCTAGGGTTAAGGTTAGACTAGGGTTAAGGATAGGGCTATGGCTCAGTTTTGTTTTGGAAATAGGCCTATGTTTAGGGCTAGTTTTATGATTAGTCATAGTGTTAGGGCTAGTGGTAGGGTGAAGTTTAGGCTTAGATTTATTGTTATGGTTAGATCTAGGTTTAGGGATATGGCTAGGGTTAGGGCTAAGGTTAGGTCTATTGTTAGGGTTATGTTAATGGACAGGGTTCGAACTAGAAATAGGGCTAGGGCAAGAGTTCGAAATAGTCTTTGGGCTAGGGTTAGGGGTAGGTTTAGGGGTATGGAAAAATTACGGCTAGGATTAGAGCTAGGGTTAGTGTTAGGGATAGGCATAGGTTTAGGGTAGTGTTAGTGTTAGGGTTAGGATTAGATTTAGGGGAAGGGATGGGTTACAGCTACCTTTAGGTCTATGGCGAGGGTTAAAATTAGGGTAGGGCTAAGGTTAGGGTTTGGATTAGGATTAAGTCTAGGTTTAGGGTTAAGCTGAGGGTTTATGTTAGGGCTAGGGATATAATTAAGGCTAGGACTCTTGTCAGGTCTAGGTTTATGGTTAGTATTAATTTTAGTGTTAGTTTATGGCTATGTCTTGTATAAGGGTTAGGTTTAGGGTGGGGGACAGGTTTAGAGCTAGGTGTATTATAAGGGTCAGGGTCTGGGTAGGGTTTGGTTTAGGTTAAGATTTAGGGTTAATGCTTGAATTAGTGGTGAGTTAGGGTAAGCGATAGAACTAGATTTATGGTTCCAGTTAGGTCTAGAGTAATGGATAGGGTCAGTGTTAGCAATAGGGTTATCATCAGGACTAGGAATAGAATTTTGTTTAGGCTTATCTTTAGGGTAATTGATAGGGTTAGAGCTAAGTTTAGGGCTAAGGTTAAGGTTAGGATTAGGGTTAATGTTAGTGTTAGGCCTAGGGTAAATTTTAGGGTTAGATTTAGAGTAAGTGTAGGCATTTGAGCTGGGATTAGGTCTAGGGCAAGGGTTAGGGTTTCAGTCAAGGCTAGAGTTAGGTTTAGGTTTAAGGTTATGTTTAGACTAAGGATTAGAGTTTGACCTATGATTAGGGCTACGGTGAGAGTTAGCATTAGGGTTAGGTCTAAGGTTATGGTTATGGTTATGGTTATGATTAGGGCTAGGTTTAGGGCTAGCATAAGGGCTAGATTTTGTGTGATGTTTAGGGCTAACGTTAGGGCTATGGGTAATGTAAGAGCTGGGGATATTTTTATGGCTAGTGTTAGGGTCAGGGTTATGGATAAGTCTAGTGTTAGGGTTAGGATTTGGTTTAGGATAAGGTTTAGATCTAGGGTTTCTATTAGGTTAAGGGTCATTGTTGGGATAGGTTTAGTTTTATTGTTAGGGCCACAACTAGGACTAGCATTTGGTCTAGTAATAGGTTTTGTCTTTACGTTAGGTTAAGGGTTATTGTTAGGGCTAGTGCTAGCTTTTTGTTTAGGGCTAAGGCTAGATTTATGACTCTATTTAGGATTAGGTTTGGTCTAGTGCTAGTGTTACTGTTAGGTTTAGGTATAGGTTTACCTGTTAGGGTTCGTTTTAGGGTTAGGGTCAGGTTTAGATCAAGGGTTAGTGTTAGGTTCAGAATAAGGATCAGGGTTAGGATTCGGTTTAAAGCTAGAATGAGGTGTAGGTTTAGGACTAGTAATAGTGTTAGGGTTTGGGGTAAGCTAAGGATTAAGTTTAGGAGTAGAGTAGAATTAGGGAGACAGTTTGGCTGTGGGTAAGAAATAAGGTTAGAGGTAATGTTAAGGTTACAGTTAGAGTCAGGGCTCTGATTAGGGCAGGATTTGTTTTAGCATTAGGGCTATGGCTAATGAAAGAACTAGGATTCTGATTAGGGCTAGTTCTAGAGTTAGTGTTAGGGCAATGTTTAGAGTTAGGGGTACTCTTTGGGTTCGACTCAGAGTCAGGGTTATTTCTATGGTTAGGGTTAGGTCTCAAATTAGATCTAAGTTTAGGTATAGGTATAGAGTTAGTGTTTGGTTTAGGTTAAGGGTTAGGGTTAAAATTATGGATCAGTTTTGTTTTAGGGCTAGGCTAGTGTTATGGCTAGTTTTCCAATTAGCATTAAGTTCAGGGCTAGTGTGAGGGTGAGGTTTGTGCTTACGGTTAAAGTTTACAACCAGGTTTAGGTCTAGCGTGATGGGTAGATTTAGGGTTGGGACTTGGGATAGGACTAGGGTTTGGGTTATGGTAAGGGATAGGTTTTTAACTAGGGCTAGGGCTAGGGTGAGCGTTAGAATCAGTCTTAGGGCTAGGGATAGGATTAGGTTTAGGATTAGGGTTAATTTAGGGCTAGGATTAGCCCTAGGGTTTGTGTTAGGTTTTGGCCTAGAGTTAGGACTAGGGTTAGGGTAAGGGTTAGTGTTAGGGTTAGGGTAAGGTATTATGTAGAGCTATATTTTGGGGTAATTTATGGGATAAAAATTTGGGTTAGGATTCTGGTTAAGGTTAGGATTACAATTAAAACTAGGTTTAGGGCTAGGATTAGGTGTAGGGTTTGTGCTAGGGTTAGGGCTAGGATTAGATCTAGGGCTAATTTCGGTTCTAGGGTTATGGTTAGAAATAGTTTTAGGTTTAGGTTTATGGCCAGGTGTGTTGAAGGGGTTACATTGAGAGTTAGGGTCAGGTTTACGTCTAGAGGTATTATTAGGGTCAGAGTCAGGGTTAGGGTATGGGTTAGATTAAGGTTTTGGGTTAGGGCTAAAATTAGCATTAGGGTTAGGGTAATGGATATGGTTAGGTTTCAGGTTCAGTTTAGGTTTAGTATAATGGACAGGGTTAGGGTAAGGAATAGGGTTAGAGTTAGGACTAGGGATAGAATTTGTTTAAAGATATGTTTTCAGGTAATGGATAGGATTAGAGCTATAGTTATGACTAGGGTTATGGTTAGGTTAGGACTATGGTTAGGGTTAGGCCTAGGGTTAGAATTTGTTTAGGATTATGGTTAGGGTAATGGATAAAATTTTATCTAGGTTTAGGGCTAGTGTTATGGTTAGGAATAGGGCTATGGTTTGGTTTAGATTTCGGGTTAGGACAAGGTTTAGATTTAGGGTTAGGTTGAGGTTAAGTGTTAGGGCTAGGGATAGCATTATGGGTATGATTAAAACTAGAGTTAGAGCTCGGATAGGGCTAGGATTTGAGTTAAGTTAGAGCTAGTGTAGGACTATGGCTAATTTAATAACTAGGGATATGATTAGGGCTAGTATTAGGGTTAGCATTAGTGTTTATATTAGGTTTAGGTTTAGGGGAATGATTAGAGATAGGGTTAGTGTTAGGGTCAGAGTAAGAATTAGTGTTACTTTTAGGATTAGGAATAGAACTCAAATTAGGGTGAGGATTAAGGCTAGGTGTAGGGTTACAATTTGTATTAGGGTTAGGATAAGAATTAGGGATAGGATAAGAATTAGGGATAGCACTAATGTCAGGTCTAGGGTTAACTTTAGGTTAGGGTTAGGGTAGGGGCTATGGCTCTGTTTTGTTTTAGAGCTAGGGCTAGGGTTAGGGCTAGTTTTGTGATTAGCTATAGTGTTAGGGCTAGTAGTAAGGTGAGGTTTAATCTTATATTAATTGTTATGGTTAGATCTAGCTTTAGGGCTAGGGCTATGGTTAGGGCTAAAGTTAGGGCTAGTGTTACAGTTATGATAACAGATAGTGTTAGAACTAGAAATAGGGCTAGGGTGAGAGTTAGTTAGTCTTAGGGCAAGGGTTATGGGTGTGTTTAGGCTTAGGCCTAAAGTAGGGCTAGGATTAGCGCTAGGGTTAGTGTTAGGGATAGGGCTAGGGTTAGGGTTAGTGATAGTATTAGGGATAAGGTTAGGTTTAGTGAAACGGATGGGGTTTTAGCTAGGTTTAAGGATAGGGCGAGTGCCGCGTCCGGCTAACGGGAACCGAGTCCGGCGAGAGACGTCGAGGTTAAAAAATAAAATAAAAAAAATCACAGGACACCAAGGTTCTTCATCCAGGAGGAGGCATGTGTGCCCTTTTTTATTCAAGTTTTTTCCCTTATATACTTTCTATAACTGTAGTGGAAATTTAGCCAAAACAGAGGAGGAATAACACCTGCTACTCTTGGGTTACCGTGACCGTCCCTTATCAGAAAGCTCCGAGAAGGCCAAGATGTTCCCAAAAAGGCACATATGTCTGAGGCAGATAAACATGAAACCGCAAGCCTGCTTCATGACCCTGTGAGCTGGCCACTTTGACATGCAGAACAAGAAACTCGGGGCTGAGCCCCAGGGGCCAGGGAAGGCCTGCCACCAGCAGCGAGAGTTAGAATTAGGGTTAGGGCTAGGTTAGGGTTCTGTTTATGACTAAGGCTAGCTTTAGGGCTCTGTTTGAGGGTTTGTGTTCGGGCTAGGGCTAGGATTAGGGATAGGGCTAATGTCAGGTCTATGGTTATGGTTAGGGATAGTTATAGGTTTAGGTTTTGGCTAGGTCTAGTGTAAGGATTACGTTTAGGGTAAGGGTCAGGTTTAGAGCTAGGTGTATTATTAGGGTCAGGGACCAGGTAGGGTTTGGTTTAGCTCAGGGTTTAGAGTTAAGGTTGAATTTGCTTTAGGGTTATGGTTAGAGTTAGGATAATGGATAGACTAAGGTTTAGGGTTCAGGTTAATTTTAGAGTAATGAATAGGGTTAATGTTAGCAATAGGGTTAGCGTTTGGCCTAGGGTTAGCATTTGAGTTAGGCTTATCTGTAGGCTAATGGATAAGCTTAGAGCTAAGGTTAGTGCTAGGGTTAATTTAGGATTAGGGCTGGGGTTAGGTTTAGTCCTAGCTTAGTGTCAGGGTTATGTTTAGGGTGTTAGGTATGAGCTAGGGTTAGGGCTAGGGCAATGATTAGGGTTAGAGTCAGAGGTAGGGTTATGTTTAGGATTATGATTAGGGCTAGGTTTAGGGATAGAATAAGACTAGGTTTGTATGGTGTTTATGGCTAGCATTAGGGCTATCAGTTAGGGTTAGGGTTAGGGTTAGAGTTAAGGCCAGAATTAGGACTAGTTTTGGGTCTATGGATACGGTTAGTCTTTGGGTTATGTTAAGGGTTATTGTTAGGGCTAGTGCAAGGTTTTTGTTAGGGCTAGGGCTAGTTTATGACTCTATTTAAGATTAGGTTTTGTCTAGTGCTAGTGTTACTGTTAGGTTTAGGTACAGGTTTACTGGTAGGGGTAGGGGTATGGTCCAGTTTAGGGTTAGTGTGAGGTTTAGTTCTAGGGTTAGTGTTAGAGTCAGAATAAGGGTAAGTGTTTGAGTTAGACTTACAGCTGGAATGAGGGCTAGGTTTAGGACTAGTAATAGAGTTGGTGATTGTGGTAGGCTAAGGATTAGGGTTAGGACTAGATAACATTAGGCTGAGGGTTTGGCTTAGGAAAAGGGATGGATTTAGAGGTAGGATTAGGGTTAGGGATAGGTTTAGGACTAGGGTTATGGTTAAGGTTAGTCATAGGGTTAAACTTAGGGTTAGAGCTTGGTTTAGCACTAGGATATGTGTTAGCTTTAGGGCTACAGCTAATGAAAAAAACTTGGTTTCTTATTCGGGCTAGTTCTTGTGTTAGCATTAGGGCAATGTGTACAGCTAGGGTTAGTGTTAGGATCCGAGTCAGTGTCAGGGTTACATCTAGGGTTAGATTTAGCACTCAAATTATGGCAAGGTTTAGGGCTAAGTTTAGGGTGTGTGTTTGGTTTAGGTTAAAGTTTAGGGTTAGGGTTATTGCTCTGTTTTGTTTTAAGGCTAGGATAGGGTTAGGACTAGTTTTCCAAGAAGCATTAGGGTCAGGTCTAGTGTTAGGGTGAGCTTTAGGCTTAAGGTTAGGGTTATATCCACTTTTATGACTAGGGTAAGGGTTAGGGCTAAGGTTGGGACTAGTGATAGGCCTAGAGTTTGGGTTATGGTAAAGGATAGGTTTAGAACTAGGAATAGGAATAGGTTGAGAGTTAAATTTAGTCTTAGGGCTAAGGGTAGGGTTAGGTTTAGGGTTAGGGCTAAATTAGAGCTAGGATTAGTGCTTGGGTTAGTGTTATGTTTAGGCGTAAAGTTTAGTGCTAAGGTTAGGGTAAGTTACGTTTTGGGCTAGGTCAAGGGATAAAATTAGGAATAGGGCTAAGGTTAAGGTTATGGTTAGGGTTAAGTCTAGGATTAGTGCTAGGTTTTGTGTTAGGATTAGGGATAGGATTAGGGTTAGGGATAATATCAGGTCTAGGGTTATGGTTAGGGATAGTTTTAGGGTTAGGTTTATAGTCAGATCTATTTTAAGTGTTAGGGCTAGTGGTAGGATGAGGTTTAGGCTTAGATTTATTGTTATGGGTAGATCTAGGTTTAGGGCTAGGGCCTGCATTAGGATTAAGATTAGGGCTAGTACTAAGGTTACAGTAACGGATAGGGTTAGAAAAGGAAATAGGGCTGAGCTGCTATTAGAATTATTCTTTGGGCTAGGGTTAGGGGTAGGTTTAGGGTTAGGGCTAAATTAAAGCTAGGATAAGCAGTAGGGTTAGTGTTAGGGTTATGCCTAGGGCTAGGGTTATGGTTAGTGTTAGTGTTAGGTTTAGGGTTAGATTTAGGGGAAGGGATGGGTTTATAGCTAGGTTTAGAGCTGGGGTTTGTGTTAGAATTTGATTTAGGGCTAGGATTAGGGTTTGGGTAAGGATTAAGGCTAGATTTAGTGCCAGGAATAGGGTATGTGTTAAGGCTAGTTTTAAGATTAGGTCTAGGGCTAATGTCAGGTCTAGGGATATGGTTAGAGATAGTTTTAGGGTTAGGTTATGGCTAGTTCTAGTGTAAGGATTACGTTTAGGGTGAGGGTCAGGTTTAGAGCTAGGTGTATTATTAGGGTCAGGGTCTGGTAGTATGTGGTTTACTTTAAGGTTTAGAGTTATGAGTTGAATTAGCGTTAGGGTTAGGGTTAGAGTTAGGGTAACGTTTAGGGTTTAGGTTAATTTTAGAGTAATGGATAGAGTTAGTGTTAGCAATAGGGTTAGCCTTAGGCCTAGAGTTAGCATTTGAGTTAGGCTTATCTCTAAGTTAATGGATAAGGTTAGAGATAAGTTTAGTGCTAGGGTTCAGGTTAGGATTAGGGTTGGGGTTAGGTTTAGGCCTAGGGTTAGTGTCAGGGTTAGGTTTAGGGTAAGTGTTAGGGTATGAGCTAGGGTTAGGGCGAGGGTGATGATTAGGGTTAGATTCAGGACTAGGGTTAGGGTAAGTGTTAGTGTTATGATTAGGAAGAGGGTTAGAGTTTGAGCTAGGTTTAGGACTAGGGCAAGGGTTATGGTTAGGGTTAGGTCTAGGGTTATTGTTAGGGTTCCAATTAGGGCTAGGTTTAGGGCTAGGATAAGGGATAGGTTTGTGTGAGGTTTATGGCTAGCATTAGGGCTATGGGTAATAAAAGAGCTTGGGTTATGGTTATTGCTAGTTTTAGAGTTAGGGTTATGGATAAGTCAAGTGTTAGGGTTAGGTTTTGGGTTCGGATAGGTTTAGAGCTAGGGTTTGTGTTAGGGTAAGTGTCAGTGTTTGGGTTAGGTTTGGGGCCAGAATTAGAAATAGCGTTGGGTCTAGGGATAGGGTTAGTCTTTGTGTTAGGTTAAGGGTTATTGTTAGGGCTAGTTCAAGGTTTTTGTTTAGAACTAGGGCTAGATTTATGACTCTATTTAGGATTAGGTTTAGTCTAGTGCTAGTGTTACAGTTAGATTTAGGTATAGGTTTACTGGTAGGGGTAGAGTTAGGGTCCCGTAGGTTTAGTGTCAGGTTTAGATCTAGGGTTAGTGTTAGGCTCAGAATAAGGGTCAGGGTTGGGTTAGGGCTAGAGCTAGAATGAGGCTTAGGGTTAGGACTAGTAATAGAGTTAAGGTTTGGGATAACCTAATGATTAGTGTTAGGACTAGGGTAGCATTCGTGTTAGGTTTGGCTTAGGGTAATGGGTAGGATTAGAGGTAGAGTTAGCATTAGGGATAGGGTTAGGGATAGGGTTACGGTTAGTGTTAGACTTACAGTTAAACCTAGGGTTAGGACTTGGATTAGCATTAGGATATGTGTTAGCATTATGGCTACGGCTAATGAAAGAACTTGGTTTCTAATTAGGCAAGTTCTTAATTTAGCATTAAGGAATGCTTAGAGCTAGGGTTAGTCTTAAGGTCCGACTCAGAGTCAGTGTCATTTCTAGGGTTAGTGTTAGGACTCAAATTAGGGCTAGGTTTAGGGCTAGGTGTAGGGTTAGGGTTTGGTGAAGACTAAAATTTAGGGTTATGGTTCAGTTTTGTTTTAGGGCTAGGGTAGGTTTAGGGCTAGTTTTCAAATTAGCATATATGTTAGAATTAGTGCAAGGGTTAGTGTTAGGTTTAGGCCTAGGCTTAGGGCTAGGGTTAAGGTTAGCATTAGGGTTAGGGTAAGGTATGATTATACAGCTATGTTTTGTGCTAGGACAAGGGATAAAACTAGTGTTAGAGCTAGGGTTAAGATCGGGGTTAGGATTAATGCTAAGCTTAGAACAAGGATTAGACTAGGGATAGGGCTAATGTCAGGTCTATGGTTAAGGTTAGGCTAGAGTTAGGGATAAGGCTATGGCTCAGTTTTGTTTTAGAACTAGGCCTAGGGTTAGGCCAAGTTATATGATTAGCGATAGTGTTAGGGCTAGTGTTAGAATAAAGTTTAGGCTTAGATTTATTGTTATGTTTATATCTAGGTTTAGGGCTATGGCTAGGGTTAGGGCTATGTTTAGGCCTAGTGTTGGGTTTTGGTAAGAGATAGGGTTAGAACTAGAAATATTGCTAGGGTGAGAGTTTGAGGTAGACTTTCAGCTAGGGTTAGGGGTAGGTTTAGGATTAGGGCTAAATTAGGGTTAGGATTAGTGCTAGGGTTAGTGTTAGGGTTAGGCCTAGGGTTAGGGTTAGTGTTAGTGTTAGGGTTAGGATTACGTTTAGGAGAAGGGATAGGGTTATAGCTAGGTTTAGGGCTAGGACGAGGGTTAAAATTTGGGTTAGGTTTAAGGTTAGGGTTTGGGTTAGGATCAAGACTAGGTTTAGGGCTAGGCTGAGGATTTGTGTTAGGGCTATGGCTAGGATTAGTGCTAGGGCTAATGTCAGGTCTAGGTTTATGGTTAGTATTAGTTTTAGTGTTAGGTTATGTCTATGTATAGTGTAAGGTTTAGGTGTAAGGTAAGGGTCAAGTTTAGAGCTAGGTGTATTATTAGGGTAAGGGTTTGGGTAGGGTTTGGTTTATGTTAAGATATAGGGTTAATGCTTGAATTAGTGGTGGGTTAGGATAATGGATAGAATTAGGTTTATGGTTCTGGTTAAGTTTAGAGTAATGGATAGGGTTAGTGTTAATGATAGGGTTATCATTAGGCCTAGGGTTAGCATTTCGGTTAAGCTTTTCTTTAGGGTAATGGATAGGCTTAACACTAAGTTTAGGGCTAGGGTTAAGGTTAGGATTAGGGTTAGGGTTAGGGGTAGGCCTAGGGTAAATATTAGTGTTAGGCTTAGCATAAGTGTACACATTTGAGTTGGGATTAGGGCGAGTGTGAGTGTTAGGGTTTGAGTCAGGGCTAGGATTAGGTTTACTTTTAGGGTTATCTTTAGGCTAAGGATTAGAGTATGAGCTAGGGTTAGGGCTAGAATAAGGATTAGCATTAGGGTTATGTCTAAAGTTATGGTTAGGGTTATGATTAGGGCTAACTTTAGGGCTTTGGGTAATGTAAGAGCGAGGGATATGGTTGTGGCTAGTTTTGGGGTCCAAGTTATGGATAAGTCTAGTGTTATGGTTAGGTTTTGGGTTTAGGATAAGGTTTAGAGCTAGGGTTTCTACTAGATTAAGGGTCATTGTGGGGTTAGGGTTAGTTTTAGGGTTAGGACCACAATTAGGATCTAATTATAGCTTTAGTCTTTACGTTAGGTTAAGGGTTATTGTTAGGGCTAGTTCTAGGTTTTTGTTTTGGTCTAGGGCTAGATTTATGACTCAATTTAGGATTAGGTTTGGTCTAATGCTAGTGTTACTGTTAGGTTTAGGTATAGGTTTACTGGTAGGGGTAGAGTTAGGGTCCGGTAGGTTTAGTGTCAGGTTTAGATCTAGGGTTAGTGTTAGGCTCAGAATAAGGGTCAGGGTTAGGTTAGGGCTAGAGCTAGAATAAGGCTTAGGGTTAGGACTATTAATAGAGTTAGGGTTTGGGGTTAGGCTGAGAATTGTGGTTAGGACTAGTGTAGCATTAGGGTGAGGGTTTGGCTTAGGGTAAGGGATAGGGTTAGAGGTAGGGTTGGGGTTAGGTTTAGAGTTAGGGTTAGGGTTAAACCTAGGATTAGGGCTCACAATAGGGCTAGGATTTGTGTTAGCATTAGGGCTACATCTAATGAAAGAATAGGATTTTGATCTGGGTTAGTTCTAGCTTTAGCATTAGGTCAATGTTTACAGCTAGGGTTACTGGTAGGGTCTGAATTCGAGTCAGGGTTATTTCTAGGGTTAGTTTTAGGACTCAAATTAGGACTATGTTTAGGTCTTGGTGTAGTGTTAGGGTTTGGTTTAGCTTAAGAGTTAGGGTTAGGGTTATGGGTTGGTGTTGTTTTAGGGCTAGGGTAGTGTTAGGGCTAGTTTTCCAATTATCGTCAGGATTAGGGCTATTGAAAGAGTAAGCTTTAGGGTTAGAACCAGGTTTAGGGCTAGGATGAAGGTTAGGGCTAAGATTGGGGCTAGAGATTGGGATAGGGTTTGGATTATGGTAAAGCATAGGTTTAGACCTAGGGATAGTGCTAGGGCGATAGTTAGTTAGTCTTAATGGTATAGATAGTGTTAGGTTTAGGGTTAGGGCTTAAATAGGGCTAAGATTAGTGCTATGGTTTGTGGTAGGTTTAGGCCTAGGTTTAGGCCTAGGGTTAGGTTTAGCATTAGGGTTAGGGTAAGGTATGATGTTACAGCTACATTTAGGGCTAGGGTAAGGCATAAAATTAGAGTTAGGGCTCGTGTTAATGTTAGGGTTAGGATTAAGGCTAGGCTTCGAGATAGAATTAGGGCTAGGAGTTTGTTAAGGTTAGGGCTAGGATTAGGGATAGGGCTAATGTCAGGTGTAGAGTTATGTTTAGGCATAGTTGTATGTTAAGGGTTATGGCCAGTTCTATTGTAAGTGTTAGGTAGAGATTTAGGGTCTGCTTTAGAGCTAGGGGTATTATTAGGGTTAGAGTCAGCGTTAGGGTATGGGTTAGGTTAAGGTTTAGGCTTAGGGCTCAAATTAGCATCAGGGTTAGTGTTAGGGTTAGAATAATAGATATGGTTAGGGTTAGGGTTAAGATTAGAATTAGAGTAATGGACAGGTTTAGGGTTAGGGATAGGGTTACGTTTATGACTAGGGATAGAATTTGGTTAGGGTTATGGTTAGGGTAATAGATTGGATTAGATCTACAGTTAAGTCTAGGGTTATGGTTATGTTAAGGCTATGGTTACAGTTAGGCCTAGGGTTAGAATTAGGTTAAGGGTATTATTAGGGTAATGGATAAGATTAGAGCTAGGGATAGGGCTAGGATTATGGATAGGATTAGGGTGATGGTTTGTGTTAGATTTCGGGTTGGGACAAGGTTTAGGTTTATGGTAAGATTTAAGATAAGTGTTAAGGCTAGAATTAGGGTTAGTGCTAGGGTTAAATCTAGGGTTAAGGGCTCTGATTTGTGCTAGGTTTTGGGTTAAGTTAGGGCTATGTAGGACTACGGATAATGTTAGAACTAGGGTTATGATTAGGGCTAGTGTTAAGTTTAGCATTATGTCTAAGTCTAGTGTTTACATTAGGTTTTTGTTTAGGGTGATAATTATAGATAGAGTTAATGTTACCATCAGAGTCAGGATCAGTGTTATTGATCAGAGTTATGGATAGACTCGATTAGGGCTAGTGTTAAGGCTAGGTGTAGGGTTAGAATTCGTGTAAGGTTTAGCGTAAGAATTCGGGATAGGGCTAATGTCATGTCTATGATTATGGTTTGGTTAGGGTTGGAGTTAGGGTTTTGGCTCAGTTTTGTTTTCCAACTATGACTAGAATTAGGGCTACTTTTAGGATTAGTGATAGTTTTAAGACTAGTTGTATGGTGAGGTGTAGGCTTAGATATATTGTTATTAGGGCTACTTTTAAGATTAGCAATAGTGTTAAGACTAGTTGTATGGTGAGGTATAGGCTTAGATATATTGTTATGGTTAGATTTAAGTTTACGGCTATGGCTAGGTTTAGAGCTAAGTTTAGAGCTAGTGTTAGTGTTAGGGTTATGGTAATGGATAGAGTTAAACTAGAAATAGGGCTAGGGCGAGAGTTAGAGTTAGTCTTACTTCTAGGTTTAAGGTTACATTTAGGTTTAGGGCTAAATTAGGTCTATATTTAGGGCTATGGTTAGTGTTAGAGTTAGGCCTAGGGTTAAGGTTATTGTTAGATTTAGGGTTAGGGGAAGGGATGGGGTTATAGCTAGGTTTAGGACTAGGGCAAGGATTAGAATTAGGGTTAGGGCTAGGGTTAGTATTAAGGCTATGTTTAGGGCTAGGATGAGGATTTTTGTTAGAGCTAGGGCTAGGATTAGGACTAGGGCTAATGTCAGGTCTAGATTGATGGTTGGTGTTTGTTTTAGAATTAAGTTATGGCTAGGTCTAGTGTAAGGGTTAGGTTTAGGGTAAGGGTCAGGTTTAAAGCTAGGTGTATTATTAGGGTCAGCGTCTGGGTAGAGTTTGGTTTAGGTTAAGTTTTAGGGTAAAGAATTGAATTAGCACTATGGTTAGGGTTAGGGTTAGGGTTAGGGTAATGGATAGGTTTAGATTTAGGGTTTAGGCTAGATTTAGAGTAATGAATAGAGTTAGTGTTAGCGATACGGTTAGAGTTGGGCCTAGGGTTAGCATTTGAGTTAGGGTTATCTTTAGGTTAATGGATAGGGTTAATATTTAGGTAAGGGCTAGGGATAAGGTTAAGATTAGGGCTAGGATTAAGGTTAGGCCTAGGGTTAGTATCAAAAATAGTTTCAGAGTTATTTTTAGGAAGGGTTAGAGCTTGAGCTATGATTAGGGCTAGGGCAAGGGTAGGGTTAGGTTTAGGTCTAGGGTTATGGTTAAGGTTATAATTAGGGCTAGGTTTAGGGCTAGGATAAGGCCTAGGTTTTTTGTTAGGTTTAGGGCTAGCGTTAGGGTTCTGGGAAATGTAAGAGCTAGAGAAATGTTTATGGAAAGTTTTAGTGTCAGGGTTATGGAGAAGTCTAATGTTAGGTTAGGATTTTGGTTTGGATAAAGTTTGGAGCTAGGGTTTCTGTTAGGTTAATGGTCATTGTTAGGGATAGGGTTAGGTTTAGAGTGACTGCCAGAATTAGGACTAGCATTTGGTCTAAGGATAAAGTTGGTCTTTACGTTAGGCTTATGGTAATTTTTAGGGCTAGTGCTCCGTTTTTGTTTAAGGCTAGGGCTAGATTTATGACTATATTTAGGATTAGGTTTGCTCTAGTTCTGGCGTTACTGTTAAGTTTAGGTATAGGTTCACCGGTAGGGGTAGTGTTAGGGTTCAGTTTAGTGTTAGTGTCAGGTTAAAACATAGGGTTAATGTTAGGGTCAGAATAAGGGTCAGGGTGAGGGTTAGGGTTAGGATTAGAAGTAGAATGAGGGCTAGGATAAGACTAGTAAGAGAGGGTGTGAGGTAGGCTAAGAATTAAGATTAGGATGAGGGTAACATTAGGGTGAGGGTTTGACTTAGGGAAAGTGATAGGGTTTAAGATAGGGTTAGGGTTAGGTTTAAGGTTAGGGTTAGGGATTGGGTGAGGTTTAGGGTAAGTGTTAGGTTAGGGATAGGGTAAGTGCTAGGGTTAGTGTTAGTGTCAGGGTTAGTGTTACGGATAGGATTAGTGTCAGGTTTATGGTAAGGTTTAGGGTTAGGGGTATGTTTAGGGTAAGGGTTTGTGTTAGGTTTAGGATTCGGGTTAGGTTTAAGGTTAGGGTTTGTGTTGGGTTTAGGGTTAGGGTTAGGGTTAGGGTAGGGTTATGGTTAGCATTAGAGTTAGGGTTAGGATTAGAGTTAGGGTTAGGTTTAGAGTTAGGGTTTGGGTTAGAGTTAGTATTAGTGTTAGGGCTAGTTTAAATTTAGGGTTAGGGTTTGTGTTATGGTTAGAATGAGGTTTAGGGTAAGGGTTAGTGTTAGGGTTAGTGTAAAATTTAGGGTGAGGTTTAGGGTTAGGGTTAGGGCTAGGGTTAAGTTTAGGGTTAGAATTAGGGTTATGTTTAGTGTTAGGGTTAGTGTTAAGTTTAGGGATAGGATTAGGGTTAGTGATAGGTTTAGGTTTACTGTTTGAATAAGGTTTAGGCTTCGTATTAGGGTTGAGGTTATGGTTAGGGTTAGGGTTAGTGTTAGGGTTAGATTTAGTGTTAGATTTACTGTTAAGGTTAGATTTAGAATTACGTTTAGTGTTGGGTTTAGTGTTATGTTTACAGTTTGGGTTAGACTTAAGGTTACGGTAGTGTAGGGTTAAAGTTAGGGATAGTGTTAGGGTTAAGATTAGGCTTAGAGTTAATTATAGGGTTAGGTTAAAGGTTAGGTTTAGTGTTAGTAATAGTGTTAGGGACAGGGTTATGGTTAAAGTCACAGTTAGGGTCACGATTATGGTTAGGGTAAGGGTTAGGGTTAGGGTTATTGTTATGGTTATGGTTAGGGTTAGGGTTATTGTTATGGTTATGGTTAGGGTGTTAGTGTTGCAGTAGTGTTAGGGTTCGGGGTAAGGTAAAGGTAGGGTTAGGAATAGGGTTAGTGTTAGCCTTAGTGTTAAGATTAAGGTTAGTGTTAGGTTTAGTGTTTAGGTTTAGAATTAGGTTATGGTTAGTGTTAGGGTTAGGGTTATGGTTAGTGCTAGGGTTAGGGTTATGGTTAGGGTTCAGATTAGAGTTAGGTTTAGTGTTAGGTTTCGGGTTAGGATTAGGATTAGGTTTAGTGTTAGGGTTGGGGTTAGTTTTAGGTTTAGTTTTAGGGTCAGAGAGAGTGTTAGTGTTAGGATTAGGATTATATTTTAGGGATAGAGTGAGGGTTAGGATTAGGGTTAGGATTAGTTTTAGTATTAGGGTTAGGGTTAGGGTTTGTTTTAGTGTTAGGCTTAGGGTTAGGGTTAGGTTCATGTGTAGGGTTAGTGATAAATTTACGTTTAGGGATAGGGTTAGTGTTAGAATTAGGTTTACAGTTAAGGTTAGTATTAGGTTTATGTTTACGTTTTGTTTAGGGTTAGTGTTAGGCTTAGGGTTAGTGTTAGGCTTAGGATTAGAGTTAGGTTTAAGGTTAGGGTTAGTATTAGGATTAGGGTTAAGGTTAGGGTTATAATTAAAGTTAGGTTAGTGTTAGGGTTTGGGTTAGGTTAGTGTTATGGTTATGTTTGGTGTTAGGGTTGTGTTAAGGTTAAAGTAAGGGTTAGGGCTAGGGTTAGGGTAACTGTTAGGGTTTTGGTTAGGTTAGTGTTAGGGTTAGGATTAGGGTTAGGGTTAGGGTTAATGTTAGGGTTAGAGTTAGTGTTAGTTTTAGGGATAGGGTTAGTGTTAGGGTTAATGTTTGGGTTGAAATTAGGGTTAGTTTTAGGGTTAGTGTTATGGTTACCTTTAGAAATACAGTTAGGGTAGGGTTAGGGTTGGGATTAGTGTTCAGGTTAGTGTTAGGGTTAGGATAAGTTTTAGGGTAGGGTTAGTGTTATTGTTAGGGTTAGGGTTAGGTTTTTTCTTAGGGATAGGGTTAGGGTTAGTGTTAGGATCATGATTAGGCTTAGTATTAGAATTAGTGTAGTGTTAGGGTTAGGGTTAGGGTTAGAGTTAGGTTTAGGGTTAGTGTTGTTGATAGGGTAGGGTTTAAGTTAGGATTCAGATTAGGTTTAGCGTTAGATTTAGATTTAGGTTTAGGGTTATTTTTATGTTAGTGTTAGAGATAGTGTTAGGGCTTTTGTTAGGGTTAGGTTAGGTTTTGGGTTAATGTTAGTGCTATGGTTAGGGTTAGGGTTAGTGTTAGTTAAGGATTATGGTTAGGGTTAGTGTTACTTATAGAGTTATGGTTGGTTTAGGGTTAAATGTTAGATTTAAGGTTAAAGTTATTGTTAGGTTTAGGGTTGTGTTAGGGTTAGCTTGGGGTTAGCATTACCGTTAGGGTTAGTGTTAGGGTTAGTTTAGGTTTAGGGTTGAATTTTAGTGTTATGGTTAAGGTTAAGGTTAGAGGTAGGGTTAGTGTTAGGTTAAGGATTAGTTTAGGGTTAGTGTTACATTAAAGACTAGGGTTATGGTTAGTGTTATATAGAGAGTTATTGTTTGGGTAAGGGTTAATATTAGGTTTAGGGTTAACGTTAGTGTTAGTAGGTTAGTGTTATGGATAGGGTTATGTTTAGGTTTAGGTTAGGGTTAGTGTTATGGTTATGGTTTGGGATAGGGTTTGTTTTAGGGTTAGGGTTGATGTTAGGGTTTGTGTTATGGTTAGCATTAGAGCATGGTTAGTGTTAGGGTTACAGTTAGTGTTAGGGTTAGGGCATGTTATGGGTAGGTTCAGGGTTAGTGTTAGGGTTACAGTTAGAATAAGGGTTAGTGTTACGATTGAGATCAGGGTTAGGGTTAGGATTAGTGTTTGGGTTAGGGTTACAGTTAGGTTTAGGTTAAGTGTTAGTGTTAGGGTTAGGGTTAGGTTTATGGTGAGGTTTAGTGTTACTGTTAGGGTTAGTGTTAAAATTAGGTTTAGTGTTATGGTAAGGTTTAGGGTTAGGGTTTAGGTTTTGTGTTAGATTTAGTGTTAGGGTTAAGGTTAGGGTTTAGGTTTAGGGTTAGGGTTAGGGTGAGGGTTACTGTTAGGATTAGGTTTAGCATTAGGGTTGTGGTTTGGGTTAGTGTAGGTTTTAGGGTAAATTTAGGATAGTGTTGGTGTTTGGGATAGGGTTATAGTTAGGTTTAGGATTAGTGTTAGGTTTAGGGTTAGGATTAGGTGAGTGTTAGGGTTAGGTAAGGGTTAGGGACAGGGTAAGGTTTAGGGTTATGTTTAGGGTTTGTGTCATGGGTAGGGTTTGGGGGAGGATTTATGTTAGCATTAGGGTTAGTATTAATGTTAGTGTTAGGGTTAGGATTAGTGTTATGGTTAGGGTTAGGGTTTGTGTTAGGGTTAGGATTACGTTAGGGTTAGTGTTAGGGTTATGGTTAGCATTAGCATTAGGGTTAGGGTTAATGTTAGGTTAAGTTTAGGGATAGGATTGGTGTTAAAGTTTGGGTTAGGGTTATGGTTACAGTTGGTGTAGTGTTAAGATTATAGTTAGGGCTATTTTTTGGTTAGGGTTAGCATTAGTGATACGGTTAGTGTTAGTGTTAGGTTTAGGTTTAGTGTTATGGTTAGCATTAGGATTAGATTTAGGGTTAGGGTTAGTGTAGCCTTAGGGTTAGGTTTAGATTTAGGGTTAGGGTTAGTGTTAGCCTTAGGTTTAGGGTTAGATTTAGTGTTAGGGTTATGATTAGGGTTAGGTTTAATCTTAAGGGTAGCGTTAGGTTTATGGTTACGGTTATGATTAGTGTTAGTGTTCGGGTAAGTGTTAAGATAAGGTTAGTGTTAGTGTTCGAGTTATGGTTAGGGTTAGGAAAGGTTTAGGGTTAGCGTTATTGTTACTGTTAGGTTTAGGTTTAGTTTTAATGTTAGGCTTAGAATTATTATAGAGTTAGGGTTAGTGTTAAGGTTAGGGGTTAGGCTTAGGGTTAGGATTAGTGTCAGTTTTGTGTTAGGGTTAGAGTTTGGGTTAGGGTTTGGGTTACAGTTAAGATTAGGGTTACTGTTAGTGTTAGAGTTAGTATTAGGTTTAGGGTTAGGGTTAGTGTTAGTGTGAGGGATTAGGGTTAGTGTTTGTGATAGAATTAGGGTTTTGGGTTAGGTTTTAAGTTAGAGTTAGGGTTAGTGTTAGAGTTAGGTGGGTTGGCTTTAGGGTTAGTGCTAGGGTTATTGTTACGGTTAGGGACTAGGATTTTTGTTAGGGTTAGAGTTAAGTTTATCATTAGGGTTACGGTTAAGTTTAGAGTTAGAAGTAGGGTTACTGTTAGGGTTAAGTGTTATGTTTAGAGTTAGGGTTAGGTTTAGGGTAGTTATAAGGTTAGGGCTGGGTTTAGTGTTAGTGTTAGGGTAGGGTTACAGTTAGGGTTAATGTTAGGGTTAGGTGTAGGTTTATGGTTAGGGTTAGGTTTAGTGTTACTGTTAGAGTTAAAGTAAGGGTCAGGATTAGTGTTTGGGTTAGTGTTAGAGTTAGCTTTAGTGTTAGTGTTAAGTATAGGGTTAGAGTAAGTGTTGGGGTTAGAGTTATATATATAGTTAGGTTTGGTGTTAGTTTTAGGGTTAGGGTTAGTGTTAGTGATAGGGCTAAGTTTAGGTTTGTGGTTAGTGTTAGTGTTACTTATAGAGTTATGATTGGAGTTAGGGTTAATATTAGATTTAAGCTTAAAATTAATGTTAGGGTTAGTGTTATAGTTAGGGAGTGGGTTAGTATTAGGGTTAGGTTTGGTTTCGTGTGAAGAGTAGGGTAAGGGTTATTGTTATGGTTAGGTGTAGGTTTATGGTTAGGGTTAGGTTTAGTGTTCTGGTTAGTGTTAAGGTTAGGGTTAAGATTAGTGTTTATGTTAGGGTTACAGTTAGGTTTAGGGTAAGTGTTAAGGATAGGGATAGGGTTAGAGTTAGGGTTAGGATTAGGTTTAGGGTTAGTGTTCGGGTTAGGTTTGAGTTTGGGTTAGTGTTAAGGTTAGTGTTAGTGTTTAGGTTAAGGTTAGGTTTAGCTTTAGGGTAAGATTTAGGGTAAATTTAGGGTTAGGATTAAGGTTAGGTTAAGGATAGGGTTATGGTTAAGGTTAGGGTTTATGTATGGTTAATGTTAGGGTTAGGATTAGTATTAAGGTTGCGGTTAGGATTAGGGTTAGTTTAAGGGTTAGGGATAGTGATAGGGTTAGTGTTAGGGTTATAGTGTTATGGTTAGTGTCAGCGTTAGGATAAAGTTTAGGTTTAGGGTGATAATTAGAGTAAGTGTTAGGGTTAGGATTAGGGTGAGCCTTAGGGTTAGAATTATGGTTAGTGTTAGGGTTAAGGTTAGCGTTAGGGTTAGGTTTATTGTTTGGGTTAGTGTTCATGTTAGGGTAGGTGTTAGTGTTAGTGTTAAGTTTAGGGTTAGGGTTAGGGTTAGCGTTACTATTTGGGTTTGGGTTATATTTTGGTTTAGAGTTAGTGTTGGGATTTGAATTATTGTTAGAATTAGATTTAGCATTTGGATAAGAGTTAGGGTTCGGGGAAGGGTTAGGCTTAGGATTATGTAATTGATAGGCTTAGGTTAGGCTTAGGATTATGATTTCGGTAAGTGTTTGTGTTAGAATTAGGGTTTCGGTTAAGGTTAAAGTTACATTAGGGTTAGGGATATGGTGAGGGTTAGGGTTAGAATTCGGTCTAAGCTTAGGTTTAGGGTTATTGGTAGAGTTAGGGTTAGGGTTAGGGTTATGTTTAGGTAAGGGTTAGGTTTAGGGTTATGGTTATGGTTAGGATCACGTTTAGGTTTAAAGTTAGAATTAGGGTTAGTCTTAGGGTTAGTTTTAGAGTTAAGGTTAGTGGTAGTATTAGTGTTAGCGTTAGGTTATTGTTTATGATAGGGTTAGGATTAGGTTTTGGTTTTGTGTTATGGTTAGGTTTATGGATAGTTTTATGATTAGTATTAGCATTAGAGTGAGGCATAGGGTTAATTTTAGGGTTACGGTTAGTGGTAGGGTTAGTGTTACCGTTACAGTAGATTTAGTGTTCAGGTTAGTGTTAGCTTTAGGTTTAGGGTTAGGGTTATGGTTAGTAAAGCATTAGGATTATGGTTAGTGTTAGGTTTGGGGTTAGGGTTAGTGTTAGGGTTAGGGTTAGTGTTAGGTTTAGGTTTAATGTTAGGGTTATGGATAGGTTTAGGGTTAATGTTACTCTTAGGGTAAGTGTTATTTTTAAGTTTAGGTTGAGGGTTGGGGTTAGTGTTAGGGTTAGGTTTAGGATTAGGGTTCGGGTTAGGGTTAGGGTTAAGGTTTGCGTTATGATTAGGTTTAGGGTTAGTGTTACGATTCAGGTTAGGGTTAAGTTTAGGGTTACTTTTAGGATTATGGTTAGTGTTATGGTTAGGTTTAGTTTTGGGGTTAAAATTAGAGTTAGGGTTCGAGTTATGTTTAGTGTTAGTTTTAGAGTTAGGATTAGGATTGGGGTTAGGGTTAGTGTTAGGGTTAGAGTTAAGGTTTGTGTTAAGGTAAGTGTTATGGTTAGGATTTGTGTTAGGGATAAAGTTAGATTTAGGGTTTGAGTTATGGTTAGTAAGAGGGTTAAAGTAAGGTGTAAGGTTAGGGTTAGGGTTAATTTTAGGGTTAGGGCTAGGGTTAATGTTAGTGTTAGGATTAAGGTTAAGTTTAGGGATTAGGTTAGTGTTAGGTTTAACATTAGGGTTAGGGTTAGTGATATGGTTAGGTTTTTGGTTAGGGTTAGTGTTAGGATTAGGGTTAGGTTTTGTGTCAGGTTTAGTGTTAGGGTTTGGATTAAAGTAAGGAAACCGTTAGGGTTAGTGTTATATTAGGGTTAGCGCTATATTTTGGGTTAGGGTTTGTTTTAGGGTTTTGGTTAGATTTAGGGTTAGGGTTACTTTAGGCTTAGGGTTAGGGTTAGAATTAGAGTTAGTGTTAGGGTTAGGGTTAGTATTAGAGTTAGGGTTAGTGAGGTTAGGGTTAGTGTTAGTGTTAGTTAAATGGTTAGAGATAGGGTGAGGTTTAGGTTTAGTGTTAGGGTTAGGTTTAGGCTTTGGGTTAGAGTTATGTTTAGGGTTAGGTTAAGGTTAGGGTTTGGTTTAGATTTTGTTTTAGTGTTAGGGTTAGAGTTAGTGTTACCATGGAGGTTAGTGTAGGGATAGGTTCAGGTTAGGATAAAGGATTGGGTTCGTGTTAGGGATAGGATTATGTAAGTGTTTGGTTTAGGTTTAGGATGAGGGTTAGAGTTAGAGTTAAAGTTATTGTTAGTGTTAGGTTAGTTTTATGGTTAGGGTTAGTGTTATGGTTAGAGTTAGGGTTAGGATTATTTTTTAGTGTTAAGTTTAGGGTTAGGGTTAAGATGAGGTTTAGTGCTATAGTTTGGGTTAGGGTTATTGTTAGGTTTAGGTTTAGTGTGACTTTTGGGTTAGGGTTAGTGTTAGGATTAGGGTTAGGTTTAGGCTGAGGGTTAAGGTTAGTCTTTGAGTTAGGTTTTAGGTTTAGGGTTATTATTACAGTTACAATTAGGGATAGGGTTATGTTTAGGTAAGGTTTAGGTTTTAGGGTAGGGTTATGATTAGGATTAGGGTTAGGTTTAGGGTTATGGTTAGAGTTAGTCATGGGTTTATGTTTACCATTAGGGTTAGTGTTAGGGTTAGGTTTATGGTTAGTATTAGGGTTATAGTGAGGCTTAGGTTAAGGTTTAGGGTTAGTTTTAGAGTTAAGGTAGAATTAGGGTTACGGTTAGTGTTAAAGTTACTGTTAGGTTTAGAGTGAGGGTAAGGTTTAGGGTTAGTGATAGGCTTAATGTTGGGGTGTTAGTGTTAACATTTGGGTTAGGGTTATAGTTAGGTTTAGGGTTAGGTTTAGAGTTAGGTTTAGGGTTAGGGTCAGGTAAGGGTTAGGGTTAGGTTAGGATTAGGGTTTGTGTTAGGGTTAGAGTTAGGGTTAGGGTTAGTGTTCCGTTAGGGTATTTTTAGGGTAAGGGTTAATATTATGGTTAGGGTTAGTGTTAGGGTTAATGTTAGGGTTAGGGTTAGATTTTGGGTAAAGTTTAGTGTAATGTTTTTAGTTAGATTTAAAGTTAGTGTAAGGGTTAGTGTTAGTTTTAGAGATAGGTTTAGGGTTAGTTTTAGTGTTATATTTAGGGTTAGGTTTAGGGTTAGGATTTGTGTTGGGTTTAGGGGTAGTGTTAGTGTTATGTTTAGGATTAGGGCTATGGTTAAATATAGGGTTAGGGTTAGGGTTAGGATTAGTGTTAGAGTTAAAGTTAAAGTTAGGTTTAGGCTTAGGATTAATTTTATAGTTAATATTAGGATTTGGATTAGGGTTAATTTAGGGTTTGAGTTAGAGTTACGGTTACAATTTGTGTTAGTGTTAGGGTTAGTGTTAAGGGTAGTGTTAGGGTTAAGGTTAGGGTTTTTGTTAGGGTTATGGTTAAGGTTATGGTTACAGTTATGGTTATGGTTAAAATTAGCATTAGGGTTAGGGGTAGGGGTATGGGTAGGGGTAAGGTTAGTTTTAGTTTAAGGTTAATGTTAGGTTTAGGTTTAGGTTGAGGGTTAGAGTTAGGTTGAGGGTTGGGGTTAGGGTTAGTATAAGTGATAGGTTTAGGGTTAGGGTTAGGGTGAGTATTAGGGTTACAGTGAGGTTTAGTGTTAGAGTTAGTGTCAGGGTTAGGGTTAGGGTTAGTGTTAGGGTTAGGTTTTAGGTTAGTGTTAGTGTTTGGATTAGGTCTAGAGTTAGAGTTAGTGTTAGGATTGAAATAGGTTTAGGTTAGTGTTAGGATTAGGGTTAGGGTTGCTGTTAGGGTAATGGTTAGAATTAGGGTTAGGATTAGGGTTAGGGTTAGTGTTAGCTGTAGGATTAGGGTTAGAGTTAGTGATAGGGTTAGGTTTAGGGTTAGGGTTAGGGTGAGTATTAGGTTTAGGTTTTGAGTTAGGGTTAGGTTTAGGATTCATGTTAGGATTAGGGTTAGGTTTAGGATTCGTGTTAGGATTAGGGTTAGGTTTTGTCTTTGGGTTAGGGTTAGGGTTAGGGTTAGTGTTAGGTTTAGGTTTAGGTTTAGTGTTAGAGTCAGTGTTAGTGCTAGAGATAGGGTTAGTGTTAGTATTACTGTTACGGTTAGGTTCAGGGTCATTATTAGGGTTAGTGTTAGTGTTAGGTTTAAGGTTAGAGTTCATCCAAGGTTTAGGATTAGGTTTAAGTTTAGTCAGTGTTAGGGTTAAGGATATTTTTTGGGTTACCATAGGTTTAGGGTTAGTGTTAGGGTTAGAATTAATGTTAGTGTTATGGTTAGGGTTAGGGTTAGGGTTAGGGTTTGTCTTAGGGTTAGTGTTAGGGTTAGGGTTTGTGTTAGGGTTAGTGTTAGAGTAAGTGTTAATGTTAGTGTAAGTTTTAGGATTAGTGTTAGATTTAGGATTAGGGTTAGGGTTATGGTTATGGTTAGTTTTAGAGTTAGGTTTTGTTTAGGATTAGGTTTTGGGTTAGTGTTAGTATTAGCATTAGGGTTCATTTTAAGATTATTGTTAGGGTTAGGGTTAGGATTATGTTTAGGGATAGGTTTATGTGTAGGTTTAGGGTTAGTTTTAGTGTTAGGGTTAGGGTTCGTGTTACAGTTAGGGTTAGCATTAGGGTTAGGGTTAGTGTTAAAATTAGGGTTAAGTATAGTGTTAGAGTTAGGGTAAGTGTTAGAGTTCGGGAGAGGTTTAGGGTTAGGGTTAGTTTTAGAATTAGGTGTAGGTTTAAGTTTAGTGTTAGGGTTGGTGTTATGGTTAGGGTTAGTGTTAGGGTTAGGGTTAGCTTTAGTGTAAGGGATAGGGTTAGTTTTCACGTTAGGGATAGGGTTAGGGTTGGGTTTAGGGTTAGTGTTAGGTCTAGGATTATGTTTAATGTTACAGTAGGGTTAGGAATAGGGTTAGGTAAGTGTTAGAGTTATGATTAGGTTAGTGTCGGGGTTATGGTTTAGTTTAGGTTTTGTGTTAGGTTTAGGTTTAGAGTTAGTATTAGTGTTAATTTTGGATTAGGCTTAGTGTTAGAATTTTTAAAAGAGAGAGAAAGAGAGAGAGAGAGAATTTATATATATATATATATATATATATAAATTAGTTTTTGACAGGCACAACATCTTTGTTTGAATGTTGTGCTGAGGATCGAACCCAGGATGCATGCATGCCAGGCAAGCGTGCTACCACTTGAGCCACATCCCCAACCCCTTAGTGTTAGTATTAATGATAGGATTAAGGTTAGGTTTAGGGTTACTATTAGGTTTAGGGTTAGGATTTGGTTTAGGGTTAGGGTTAATGGTATAGTTATTTTTTAGGTTCGTGTTAAGATTAGGGTTACGGTCAGTGTGAGGTTTAGTTTTAGTGTTAGGGTTATGATTAGGGTTAGGTTAGCATTAGAGTTAATTTAGAGTTATGGTTTTGGTTTCGGTTAGAGATTAGGATTAATGTTAGGGTTAGTGTAAGGGTTCATGTTAGGGTTACAGTTAGGGTTAGTGTTAGTTTTAAGTGTAGGGATAGGGTTAGGTTAGGGTTAGTGTTAGGGATAGTGTTAGGTTTACAGTTAGGGTTAGAGTTAGGGTTAGTGTTCAGGTTAGTGTTAGGGTTATGGTTACCATTACAGATAGGGTTAGTTTTAGTGTTAGGATTAGGATTAGCTTTAGGGTTAGTGTTAGTGTTAGAGTTAGGTTTAGTGTTAGGGTGAGGGTTAGGTTTAGGGTTTGTGTTAGTATTAGGGTTTGTGTTAGGATTAGGGTTAGAATTATAATTAGGGTTATTGTTAGAATTAGTGTTAGGGTTAGTGTAAGGATTAGGTTTAGCATTAGGATTAGGGTTAGGATTAGTGTTATGGTTAGGGTTAGGGTTAGCGTTAGAATTAGTTTTATGGTTAGGGCAAGAGTTAGTTTTGATATTAGTGTTAGGGTTAGGGTAAGGTTAGGGTGAGGTTTACAGTTAGTGTTAGGTTTAGGGTTAGTGTTAGGTTTAGTGTTAGGTTTAGAGTTATGATTAGACGTGGGGTAGGGTTAGAGTTAGTGTTAGGTTTAGGGTTAGGGGTAGGGTTTGTGTTAGGGTGAAAGTTACAGTTAGAGTTAGGGTTAGTGTCTAGGTTTGGGTTAGGCTTAAGGTTCAGGTTAGGTTTAGGGTTAGGTTTACAGTTAGTGTTAGGGTTATGGGTGGTGTTTGGGTTATTATTAGGATTAGGGTTAGGGTTAGGGTTAATGTTAGGGTTAGGTTTAGAGTTTGTATTATGGTTAGAATTAGGGTTAGGTTACAGTTATGGTTAGGATTAGGATTAGGTTTAGGTTTAGGGTTAGGATTAGAGTTAGATTTAGTGTTAGTGTTAGAATTAGAGATAGGATTAGGGTTAGGGTTAGGGATAGTGTTAGAGTTAGTATTAGCATTCAGGTTAGGGTTAGGGTTAAGTAAGCCTTCGGGTTGGGATTAGGTTAGAATTAGGGTAATGGTTTGGTTTAGGGTTCATGTTAATGTTAAGGTTATGTTGGTGTTAAAGTTACTGTTATGGTTAGAGTTAGGCTTAGAGTTAATCTTCAGTTTAGTGTTAGGGTTCGTGTTAGGTTAGGGTTAGGATTAGCTTTAGGTTTAGTTTGAGCTTTAGGGGTAGGTTAGGGTTTGTTTAATGCTTAGGATTAGAGTTAGTGTTCATGTTAGTGTTAGAGTTATAATTAGGATTAGGGTTATTGTTATAGTTAGGGTTAAGTTAAGGGTTTAAATTAGTGTTTTGGATAGGGTTAGAGTTAGGTTTATGGTTAGTGTTAAGGTTAGTGTTAGGTTAGAATTAGGTTTAGGATGAGGTTTAGATTAGTGTTCGCATTAGGGCTATAGTTAGGCTGAGTGTTAGGTTTAGGATTACAGTTAGGGTTAGGTTTAGTGTTAGGTTTAGGAATAGGGTTAGGGTTAGTGTTAGGGTTAAAGTAAATGCTAGGGTTAGGGTTCATGTAAAGATTAAGGTTAGGTTTAGGGTTTTTGTTATGGTTAGAGTTAGGGTTACAGTTAGGTTTAGGGTTAGGTTTACAGTTAGGATTAGCATTAGGGTTGGGGTCTTGGTTAGTTTTAGGGTTCAGTTTAGGGTTAGGGTTAGGGATTAGGATTAATGTTAGGGTTAGGGTTCATGTTAGGGTTACAGTTAGTTTTAAGTGTCAGGATAGGGTTAGGTTAGGTTTAGGGTTAGAGATAGCATTAGGTTTAGCATTAGTGTTTGCGTTAGGGTTATAGATAGGTTTAGTTTTAGTGTTAGGATCAAGGTTAGTGTTAGTTTTTGGTTTAGGGTTAGGTTGAGGGTGAGGGTTAGGATTAGGGTTATTTTTAGTGTAAGTGTTAGGGATAGTCTTAGGTTTGGGGTTAGGTGTTAAATTAGTGTTATTGTTAGGTTTTGGTGTAAGGTTTAGGTTTAGAATTAGAATTTGTTTTAGACTTAGGGTTAGGGTTAGGGTTAGTGTTAGGTTTAGTCTTAACATCAGTGTTAATGATAGGGTTAGGGTTAAGGTTCGTGTTATGGTTAAGTTTATGGTTAGTGTTAGGGTTAGTATAAGGTTTAGGGTTCGTAATAATGTTAGGGTTATAGTTAGGGTTAGTGTCACAGTTAGGGTTAGGGTTAGGGTAGGTTTAGTGTTAGGGTTAGGATTAGTGATATGGTTAGGTTTAGGGTTAGGGTTAGGGTTAGTGTTAGGTTAGGGTTAGGGTTAGGGTAAGGTTTGGTGGGTTAGGGTTGGAATTTGTGTTACCTTTAGGATTAGGGTTAGGTTTAGTTTTAGGGTTAGGTTTAAAGTTATTCTTAGGGTTATGGTTAGGTTTAGGTTAAGGTTTGAATTAGTGTTAGTGTAAAGTTAGGGTTAGGATTAGTGTTAAGATTAGGGATAGTGTTATTTTTTATGGTTAGGGTAGGGTTTGTATTAGGATTACTAATAGAGTTATCTATAGGGTTATGATTACTGTTAGGATGAGGGTTCGGGTTTGGTATAGGCTTAGGGTAGGTTAGGGTTAGGGTTAGTATTAAAGTTATTGTTATTGTTAGGGTTAGGGTTAGGGTTAGTGTTAGGGTTAGGGTTACAGTTAGGCTTAGGTTGGGGTTACGTTTAGGCTTAGTGTAGTGTTAGATTTAGGTTAGGGTTTGGTTTAGGGTTACGGTTAGGGTAAGGGTTAGCATTAGTGTTTGCTTTAGGATTATAATGGGGTTTGGGGTTCAGGTTAGTGTTAGGGTTAGGGTTAGTGTTAGGTTTAGAGTTAGGGTTACCAGTGAAGGTTAGGTTAAGAATTAGGTTTAGGGTTGTTTTTAGGATTAGGATTAGGGTAAAGGTTAGGGTAAAAGTTAGAGTTAGTTTTAGTGTTAGGGTTAGGGTTAAAATTAGGGTTAGGGTTTCTGTTAGGGTTAGTGATAGGGTTAGATTTAGGGTTAGTGTTAGCGTTGGGGTTATGGTTTGGGTGTGGTGTAGGCCTACTGGTATTGCTAGGTTTAGGGTTCGTGTTAGGGTTACAGTTAGGATTAGTGTTAGTGTTAGTATTACGACTTGGTTTTGGTTAAGTAAGCATTAGCATTAGGGTTAGAGTTATTATTAGGGTTAGGGTTAGGGTTAGGTTAGGTTTATTTTTAGAGTTAGTTTTAGGGTTTGGGTTAGTTTTAGGGTTAGGGTTAGGGTTTGTGTTAGGGTCAATGTTACGCATAGGGTTAGAGTTATTATTAGGGTTAGGGTTAGGGTTAGTGTTTGGGTTTGCATCAGGATTAGTGTTAGGGTTAGGGTTAATGAGAGTGTTAGGGTTAGGTTTAGGTTTAAGGCTAGGGATAGTTTTAGGGTTATGGACAGGAATAGAGTTAGTGTTTCAATTAGGGTTATGGTTAGGGTTAGGGTTAGTGTTAGGTTTAAGGATAGGGTTTGTGTGAGGGTTAGGCTTAGGTTTAGTGTAAAATTTAGGGTTAGGGTTAGTGTTATGGTTAGTTTTAAATTTAGTATTAGGGCTAGTGTTAGTTTTAGGGTTAGAGTTATGTTTATGGTTACTGTTAGGGTTAGGGTTAGGGTTTGGTTTAGTGTTAGTGTTAGGGTTAGGGTTTGTGTTCGTATTAGGTTTAGGGTTAGTGTTAGTGTTAGGTTTATTACAAGGTTTAGGGTTAGTGATAGTTTTAGGTTTAGGGATAGGGATAGAGTTAGGGTTTTGGTTAGGGTTAGGGTTAGGGTTAGTGTTAGGGTTAGGGTTAGTTTTAGGGTTAGTGTTAGGTTTTATGTTAGGGTTTGTGTTAGAATTAGGATTAGGGTTAGTGTTAGAGTTAGGGTTACCGTTAGGATTAGGGTTAGGGTTAGTGTTAGGTTTTGCGTTAGGTTTAGGGGAAGGATTAGTGTTATTGTTATGGTTAGGGTTATGTATAGGGTTTGTTTTAGGGTTACGGTTAGGGTTATGGTTAGTGTTACTCTTAGATAAGTGTTAGGGTTAGGGTTAAGTTTAGGGTTAGAAATAGTCTTATGGTTAGGGATAGGTTTAGCTTTAGTGTTAGAGTTAGATTTAGGGTTAGGTTTAGTTTTATAGTAAGAGGTAGGGTTAGGGTTAGGGTTCAGGTTAGGCTTAGTGTTAGGGATATGGTTAGGGTTTGTGTTATTATTAGGGTTAGGGTTAGAGTTTGTGTTTGGGTTAGTTTTAGGGTTATGGTTAGTGTCACAGATAGGATTAGGTTAGATTTAGGTTTAGAGTTAGTGTTATAGTTAGTGTTAGGGTTACGGATAGATTTAGAGTTACGGTTACCATTAGGGTTAGGGTTAAGTTTAGGGTTTGTGTTATTGTTTGCCTTAGGGTTAGGGATAGAGTTAGTGTTATGTTTATGTTTAGGTTTAGTGTTAGTGATAGGGTTAGGGTTGGGATTAAAGCTAGTGTTAGGTTAGGGTTAGGGTTAGTGTAAATATTAGTTTTAATATTTTGCTAGGATTAGTGTTGTTATTAGGGTTAGAGTTAGTGTTAGGTTTAGGGTAACGGTTAGCATTAGTTTTGAGGTTAGGGTTACAATTTGTGTTAGGGATTTTTTAGGATTAGGTTTATGGTTACGGTTACGGTTACGGTTAGTATTTGTATTAGGGTTAGGGTTAGGGTTAGGTTTGGTTTATGATTAGGGTTAAGGTTTTTGTTAGGGTTAGATTTATTTTTAGGGTTAGGGTTAGAGTTAGTGTTATGTTTAGTGTTAAGGTTAAGGTTACTTTTAGTGTTATTTTTAAGGTTACGTTTAGAGATAGGTTATGGTTATTGTTATGGTTAGGGTTAGTTTTTGTAATAGGTTTAGTTTTAGGTTTAGGGTTAGATTTAGGGTTTTTGTTAGGGTTAGGATTACAGTTAGGGTTAAACTTTCTTCTTGGATTAGCTTTAGGGTTAGGGTTGGGTTTAGGATGAGTGTTAGGATTAGGGTAAGGTTTAGGGTTAGTGTTAGGGTTAGGCTTAGAATTGTGTTAAGTTTAGGGTTAGGGTTAATTTTAGATTAAGATTATGTATGGGATTAGGGTTAGAGTTAGGGTTGTTTTAGTGTTAAGTTTTGCATTAAGGTTAGTGTTCTGGTTAGTGTTAGTGTTAGGGTTAGGGTTGGATTAGGCTTAGTGTTAGGGTTAGGGTTAGGGTTCTTCTTGGGTTTAGGGTTAGGGCTAGGCTTACCCTTAGTATTAGTGTTAGGGTTAGGGTTAGGATTACGGTTAACAATAGTATTAGGTTTAGGCATAGTTTTAGGATTAATGTTAGGGTTAGTGTTAGGATGAGGGTTAGTGTTATGGTTAGGGTTAGGGTTAGGGATAGGGTTAGTGTTAGGGTTAGCATTAGGGTTAGGTTTAGGATTAGTATTAGGATTTGTGTTAGGGTTAGAGTTAGGGTTAGTGTTAAAGTTAGGGTTAGTGTTAGGATGAGAATTATTGTTAGGGTTAGGTTTATTGTTAGGATTAGTGTTATATTTAGGCTTAGGGTTAGGGTTAGTGTTCAGGACAGGGTAAGGTTTATTGTTAGGGTAACAGTTATGGTAAGGTTTATTGTTTGGTGTTATGTTTAGTTTTAGGGTTAGGGTTAGGTGTAGTGTTAGTGTTAGAATTTGGGTTAAAGTTAGGGTTAGTTTTAGGATTGTTAGTGTTAGTGTTAGTGTTAGTGTTAGTCTTAGGGTTATGGTTAGGGTTAGGTTTAGTGTTAGGATAAAGGTTAGAGTTAGGGTAAGGGTTAGGCTTAGTGTTAGTTTTAGTGTAAGGTTTGGGGTTATGATTAGTGTTAGGTTTATGGTTAGTGTTTGTGTTAGTGTTAGAGTTCGGGTTACACATAAAATTTGTGTTAGGTTTACAGTTAGAGTAAGTGTTAGGGTTACAGTTAGAATTAGGTTTAGGGTTAGGGTTAGGGTTAGTGTGAGGGTTAGGGTTAGTTTTAGGGTTAGTGTTAAGGTTGGGGTTAGGGTGTGTGTTAGGGTTAGGGTTAGTGTTAAAATAGGGTTATGTGTAGAATTAGGGTTACGGTTACAGTTAGGGTTAGTGTTAGTGTTTGGGTTTGCATTAGGGTTACTAATAGAGTTAGTTTTAGGGTTGGGTTAGGGATAGAGTTAGGTTTAGGCTTAGGGTTTGTGTTAGGGTTAGTGTTAGGGTTAGTGTTAGTGTTAGGGTTAGTGTTAGTTTTAGGGTTAATGTTACTGTAGGATTAGGGTTTGTGTTAGGTTAGGGTTAGGGTTAGTGTATGTTTCGGTTTAGTGGTAGTGTTTTGGTAGGGTTAGGGTTAGCAATAGTTTAAGTTTAATGATAGGTTGAAATTTAGATTTAGAGTTAGGGTTAGGGTTAGTTTTAGTGTTAGGATTAGGTTTAAGTTAGTGTTATGGTTAGTGATAGTGTTGTGGATGGGTGAGTGTTTGTGTTAGTGTTAGGTTTAAGGTTTGTGTTAGGGTTAGTGTTAGGGTTAAGGTTAGGGTTAGGGTTAGTATTAGGTTTACAATTAGTTTTAGAGTAATCTCAGGGTTAGGGTTAGGGTTGGGTTAAGTTTTATGGTTTGTTTTAAGGTTAGTTTTAGGTTTAGGGTTAGCTTATTGTTAGCTTTAGGGTTACGTCTAGAGGTTTTATTATGGTTAGGTTTAGGGTTAGTTTCAGTGTTAGGATTCGGTTAGAGTTAGGGTTAGTGTTAGGGTTAGCATTACAGTAGGTTTAGGGTTATTGTTAGGGGTAGCATTAGGTTTAGGATTATGGTTAGGGTTAGTGTTAGTGTTAGGGTTATGCCAAGAATTAGTGTTAGGTTTAGGGTTACGTTTAGTGTTTGGATTATTGTTAGGGTTAGTGTTAGGATTAGTTTTAGGGTTAAGGTTAGAATTAGGATTAGGGTTAGGGTTAGGGTTAGTGTTAGGTTTGGTTTAGACTTAGGGTTTGTTAGGGTTATTGTTTCAAATAGGTTTTGGGTTAGGGTTAGATTTAATTTTAAGAAGAGTGTTAGCTTAGGGTTTTGGTTAGGGTTAGTTTTGGGGTTAGGCTTAAGTTTTGTTTTAATTTTAGGGTTAGGGTTTGTGTTAGGTTAGGGTTAGAGTTAGGGATAGGTTTAGGGTTAGTGTTAGTGTTAGGTTTTTCGTTCGGGTTAGTGTTCTGGTTAGTGTTAGGGTTAGGGTTGGGTTATGGTTAGTGTTAGGGTTAGGGTTTGTGTTAGGTTCAGTGTTAGGCTTAGGGTTAGGTTTAGGATTAGTGTTAGGTTTAGGAATAGGGTTAGGTTTAGGTTTAGTGTTAGGTTTAGGGTTCTTCTAAGGTTTAGGTTTAGGTCTAGCCTTAGGCTTAGTGTTAGTGTTAGTGTTAGGGTTAGGATTAGGGTTAACAATAGTGTTAGTGTTAGGGATAGAATTAGGGTTAATATTAGGGTTAGGGTTCAGATTAGGGTTTGTTTTATGGTTAGGTTTAGGGTTAGGGATAGGGTTAGTGTTAAAGTTAGCATTAGGGTTAGGTTTAGGATTAGTATTAGTGTTTGCATTAGGGTTAGTGTTAGAGTTAGGGTTAGTGTTAGGGTTAGTTTTATGTTAGGGTGAGGGTTTTGGTTAGCATTAGGTTTAGGGTTAGTGTTCATGTTAGGGTAAGGTTTATGGTTAGGGTAACAGTGATGGTTAGGCTTATTGTTAAGTTTAGTGTTAGGTTTAATATTAGGGTTAGGGTAAGGGGTAGTGTTAGTGTTAGAATTTGTGTTAATGATAGGGTTAGGGTTAGTGTTAGGGTTAGGGTATGGGTTTGTGTCATGGTTAGTTTTAGGGTTAATGTTAGAGCTAAGGTTACATTTAGGATTAGGGTTAGTGTTAGGATTAGTGTTAGGGTTAGGGTTTTTTTAGGGTTAGTTTTAGGGTTAGGGTTAGGGTTAGTGTTCAGTTTAGTGTTAGGTTTACTCTTAGGATTAGGGTTAGTATTAGTTTTAGGGTTATGGTTAGATTAAGAGTTATTGTTAGGGATAGGCTTAGGTGTAGGTTTAGGGTTAGGGTTAGGGTCAGTGTTAGAGTCAGGGTTGTTTTTTCTTAGGGTTAGTTTTAGGGTTAGTGTTAGGCTTAGGCTTAGGCTTAGGCTTAGGGATAGATTTGGAGTTAGCATTAGATCTAGCATTAGGACTAGGTCTAAGGATAGGACAAAGGTTAGGGCTAGGGTTTGGGTTATGGTAATGAATACATTTAGAAATAGGGATAGGTCAATTGCGAGAGTTAGATTTAGACTTCGGGCTAGGGTTATGTTTAATTTTAGGGATAGGTCTAGGTTCAATGTTCATCTTAGGCCCATTGTTAGAACTAGGTTTACAGTTATGTTTAGGGTAAGGGATGTTGTTATAGCTAGGTTTAGAGTTAGGGTGTGGGTTAGAATTAGAATTAGGGCTAGGGTTAGGATTAGGTTATGAATAAGGGTAGGTTTAGGGCTAGAATAAGGGTTAGGTTTGTTGTAGTCTTAGGTCTAGAATTAGGGATAGGACTAATGTCAGGTCTAGTGTTACAGTTAAGCTAGAGTTAGGGTTAGGTTTTTTCTATGTCTAGTGTAAGTGTTAGGCTTAGGGTAAGGCCCAGGTTTAGACCTAGGTGTATTTTTTGTGTCAGGATCAGGTTTTGGGTTTGTTTTAGGTTAAGGTTTAGGGATAGGGCTCAAATGAGTGTTAGGTTTAGGGTTAGGGTAATGGATAGGGTTAGGTTTAGGGTTCAGGGTAGGTTTAGGGTAATGAAGAGGTTTAGGGATAGCAATAGTTTAGGGTTAGGCCTAGGGTTAGCATTAGGATTAGGATTATCATAAGGATAATATATAGGATTAGAGCTAGGGTTAGGGCTAAATTTATGGTTAAGACTAGGGCTAGAGTTAGGGTTAGGATTAGGGTTAAGGCTAGTAACCCTAGCTTAGGGTAAGGTTAGGGTTAGGTTTAGGGTAAAGGATAGGTTTTGAGCTTGGTTATTGATAGGGTGAGGGTTAGGTTTAGTGTTAGGTCTAGGGTTAGAATTATGGTTATGGTCAGGGTTAGGTTTAGGATTAGGGCTAGAGTTTTCTTTAGGGTTAGTGTTAGGTTTAGAGTAATAGATTGGGTTAGATGTAAGGTTAGTTTAGGGTTATGGTTAAGGTTAGGGTTAAATTTAGTTTAGTGATGGGTTTACTGTTAGGTTTAGGGTAAGGGTTAGGGATTGAGTTAGAGTTAGGGCTATAGCAAGGGTTATGTTTAGGTTTAGGTCTAGGGTTAGGTTTATGGTTTGTGTTAGGGTTTTAGTTAGGATTAGGGCTAGGGTTATCATTATGGTTATTGTTAGAGTTAGGATAATGGCTAGGGTTTGAGCTAGGGTTATGGTTAGGATTAGAGCTAGGGTTAGGTTTATGGGGAGGATAGGGATAGATTTATATTTAGGCTAATCGTTAGGCTTTGAGCTAAATTTAGGACTAAGGTGAGGTTTAGGGTTAGGGTTAAGTTGAGGGTTATGCTTAGGGTAGGTTTAGGACTCGGATTAGGGCTAGGTTTTGTGTTAGGTTTAGTCCAATGGTTAGTTCTATGGGTAATGTAAGATCTAGTGTTCTAATTACGGCTATTTTAGGATAAGAGTTATGGCTAAGTCTAGTGTAAAATGTAGATTTTGGTTTATTGTCAAGTTTAGAGCTAGGTTTAGTGTTAGTGTCAGGGTCAGTGTTCAGGTTAGAGTTAGGGTTAGGGTGAAAGCCAAAATTAGGACAAGGTTAGCTACAGGGGTAGGGTTAGTGTTTGGATTAGGTTAAGGGTTACTGTTAGGGATAGGACTAAGTTTTTCTTTAGGTCTAGGGCTAGAATTATAGCTATAATTAAAATTAAGTTTAGGTCCAGAGCTAATGTTAGGGTTAGATTTAGGTATGAGGTTACCGGTAGGGCTCATGTAAGGGTTCTGTTTAGGGTTAGGTTAAGGTTTAGACCTACAATTAGTGTTAGGGTCAGAATAAGGGTCTGGGTTAGGGTTAGGGTTTGGGGTTTGGTTAGAGCTAGAATAAGTGCTAGAGTTAGGAATAGTAATACGGTTAGGTTTTAGGTTAGATTAAGGATTAGGGTTACCATTAAGGTTAGGGTTTGGCTTAGGGTAAGGGATAGGTTTAGAGCTAGGTTTAGGGCTAGGTTAGGGCAAGGGTTAGGGTTGAAGCTAGGTTTAGGGGTCAGATTAGAGCTAGTTTTGTGTCAGGTTTATGTCTAGGGTTAGAGCAATGGCTTATGTAAGAACTAAAGTTACAATTAGGGTTAAGGTTAGGGTGATTTTTAGAGCTAGTGTTAGTGTTAGGTTCATAATCAGAATACGAGTTAGTTTTAGGTTTAGGATTAGGACTTGAAATAACACTAGAGTTTCTGTAAGGGTTTGGTTTAAAGTTAGGGTGGTGTTTAGAGCTATGGTGAGTGTTAGGATATGAATCAGGGTCAGGGTAAGTATTAAGGTTAAGGTTAGGACTCGAATTAGGGCTAGGGTTACGTCTAGGTGTAGTGCTAGGTTTTGGTGTAAGTTAAGGTTTATGTTAAGGCTATTGCTCGGTTTTGTTTTACTGCTAGGGTTAGGGTTAGAGCTAGTTTTATGATTAGTGTTAGGGTTATGGATAGTGTTAAGGTTAGGCTTAGGCTTAGGCTTAGTGTTAGACTGAGTTAGGGTTAGATTTGGGTTAGGACTACATATAAAGATTAGGCAAGAGTTATGCCTAGGATCAGGGCTAGGGTTAGGGTTACAGAAAGGGATAGATTTAGAACTAGGGATAAGGCTAGTGTGAGAGTTAGAGTTTGTCTTAGGGCCAAGGTTTGGGTTAGAATTATGGATAGGGTTAAATTAGGGTTAGAATTAGGCCTAGATTAATGTTCAGATTAGGCCTAGCATTAGGGTTATGGTTAGGGTTAACTTTAGGCTAAGGGATGGTGTTATAGCTATGTTTAGAGATAGGGTGAGGGTTAGAATTAGGGTTAAGGTTATGTTTAGGGTTAGGGTTATGAATAAGGCTAGGTTTAGGGCTAGGAGGAGGGATAGGGTTTTTTTAGGGTTAAGGCTAGGTTTAGGGCTAGGGCTAATATCAGGTCTACGGTTTTGGTTAATGATAATTTTAGTGTTAGGTTTATGGCTACCTGTAGTGTTAGGGTTAGGTTTGGGGTTAAGGTCAGGTTTAGAGCTAGGGGTATTGTTTAGGGTCAGGATCTGAGTTAGTGTTTGGGATAGGTTAAGGTTTAAAGTTAGGTCTTGAATTAGCATTAGAGGTAGTGTTACGGTAATGATAGGTAATAAAAAATAGGGTTTAAGTTTGCTTTATGGTAATGGATAGGTTTAATATTAGGGATGGGGTTAGGTTTAGGCCTAGGGTTAGCATTAAGGTTAGGTTTATGTTTATGGCAATGGATAGGGTTAGAGCTAGGGTTAGGGCTAGGATTATGGTTATGATTAGGGCTAGGGTTAGGGTTAGGATTAGGTTTAAAACTCGAATTACGGCTCAGATTAGGGGTAGGTATTGGGTTATATTAGTGCTATGATAAGCGTTAAGGTCAGAGTCAGGGTTAGTTTTAGGGCTATGGTTAGGACTCAAATAAGGGCTAGGGTTACTGTTATTGTTCGGTTTAAGGTGAGGGAGATGTTTAGAGCTAGGTGAGTGTTAGGATATGAGTCAGGGTCAGGGTTAGTTTTAAGGTTAGTGTTATGACTCGAATTAAGGCTAGGGATACATTTAGGGTTTTCTTTAAGTTTAGGGTGGTGTTTAGAGCTAGAGTGGGTGCTAGGATATGAGTCAGGTTCAGGGTATGTTTTAAGGTTACAGTTAGGACACGAAAAAGGACTAGGTTAGGTCTAGGTGTAGTGTTAGGGTTTGGTTTATGTTAAGTTTTAGGGTTAGGGTCTTGCTCAGTTTTGTTTTAGTTTAGGATTAGCACTAGTTATATGATTAGCATTAGGGTTAGGTCAAGTGTTAGTGTTAGGCTTAGGCTTAAGGTTAGGTTTAGATTTTGAGTTAGCATTAGATCAAGGATAGGGCTAGGTCTAAGGATAGGGAAGAGTTAGGGCTAGGGTTAAAGTTATGGTAATAAATGTTTTTAAATAGGGATAGGTCTAGAATGAGAGTTAGATTTAGTCTTAGGGGTAGGGTTATAATTAGTTTTAGGGATAGGTCTAAATTAGGGCTAGGATTAGGGCTAGGGTTAGTGTTCAGTTTAGGCCTAGCATAAGGACTAGGGTTATGGTTATGTTTAGGATAAGGGATGTTGTATTGCTAGGTTTAGAGTTAGGGTCAGGGTTAGAATGAGAGTTAGGGCTAGGGTTAGGGTTAGGGTATGATTAAGTCTAGGTTTAGGGCTAGGATAAAGGCAAGGGATTGTTGTAGGTTTAGGTCTAGTATTAGGGCTAGGAATAAGGTCAGGTCTAGTGTTTTACTTAGGGGTAGATTTAGGTTTAGGTTTGTGTCCAGGTCTAGTGTAAGTGTTAGGCTTAGGGTAAGGCTCAGGTTAAGACCTAGGTGTATTTTTAGGGTCAGTATCATTTTTTAAGTTTTGTTTTAGTTTAAGGTTTAGGAATAGGGCTTAAATGAGCTTTAGGGTTAGGGTTAGGGTAATGGAGAGGTTAGCTTTAAAGTTCAGGGTAGGTTTAGGGTAATGGAGAGGTTTCAGGATAGGAATAAGTTTAGGGTTAGGCTTAGAGTTAACATTAGGATTAGAATTATCATATGGCTAATATATAGGGTTAGAGCTAAGGTTAGGGCTAAATTTATGGTTAAGACTAGGGCTAGATTTAGGGTTAGGGTTTTGGCTAAGTCTAGTAACCCTAGCTTAGTGTAGGGTTAGGTTTAGTTTTAGAGTAAGGGTTAGGTTTTGAGCTAGGATTAGTCCTAGGTTAAGGGTTAGGTTTAGTGTTAGGTCTAGATTTAGGGTTATGGTTATGGTCAGGGTTAGGTTTAGGTTTAGGGCTAGGGTTTTCATTAGGTTTAGGGTTAGATTTAGAGTAATAGATTGGGTTAGATGTAAGGTTAGCTTTAGGGTTAAGTTTAGATTTAGGGTTAAGTTTAGTTTTAGGACTGGGTTTACTGTTGGGTTTAGGGTAAGGGTTAGAGTTTGAGTTAGGGTTAGGGATAAAGCAAGGTTTAGGTTTAGGGTTAGGTCTAGGGTTATGTTTATGGTTTGCATCAGAATTTCAGTTAGGGTTATGGCTAAGGTTATCATTATGGTTAGGGTTAGAGTTAGGGTAATGGCTAGGGTTAGAGCTAGGGTTAGTGGTAGGGTTAAGGTTAGGATTAGAGCTAGGGTTAGGGTTATGGGTCGGTATAGGGCTAGGTTTATGTTTAGGCTAAGGGTTAGGCTTTGAGCTAGGATAAGGACTAAGGTGAGGGTTAGGTTTAGGGTTAGAGTAAGAGCTAGGGTTAGGGTGAGGGTTATGCTTAGGGTAGGTTTAGGCCATGGATTAGTGCTAGGTTTTGTGTTAGGTTTAGGCCTAGTGTTAGTGCTATGGGTAATGTAAGATCTAGGGTTCTAATTACAGCTAGTTGTAGGGTAAGCGTTATGGCTAGGTCTAGTGTTAAGTTTAGATTTTGGTTTATTGTCAGTTTTAGAGCTAGGTTTAGTGTTAGTGTCAGGGTCAATGTTCAGATTAGATTTAAGGTTAGGGTGAGAGCCAGAATTAGAACAAGTGTAGGTATAGGGGTAGGGTTAGTGTTTGGATTAGGTTAAGGGTTATTGTTAGGGATAGGACTCAGTTGTTGTTTAGGTATAGGGCTAGAGTTATGACTTGATTTAGAATTAGGTTTAGGTTTAGAGCTAGGGATAGTGTTAGGTTTAGGTATAAGGTTACTGGTAGGGCTAGTTTCAGGGTTTGGCTTAGGATTAAGGTCTGGTTTAGAATAAGGGTGAAGTCTAGAGTTAGGTTTTGGGTTATGGTTAGAGCTAGAATGAGGGCTAGAGTTAGGATTAGTAATAGGGTTATTGTTTGGTTTAGGCTAAGGATTAGGATTAGGACTAGGGTTAGCATTATGGATAGCGTTTTGCTTAGGATAAAGGATGGGGTTAGAGCTAGGGTTAGGGTTATGTTTAGGGTTATGCTTTTGGCTAGGATTAGGGTTAGGGTTAGGGTTAAATCTAGTGTTAGGGCTTGGATTAGTGCAATTATGGTGTTTGGGTTAGGGCTATGGTTAGGCCTATGGCCAATGTAAGAACTAGTGTTACAATAAGGGTTAGTTTTAGGGTTAATGTTCGGGCTAAGAATTGTGTTAGCATTAGCTTAGGGTTAGGGTGGTATTTAGAGCTAAAGTTAGTGTTTGGATAAGAGTCAGGTTCAAGGTTAGTTTTAGGCCTAGGACCCCAATTAGAGCTATAGTTATGGCTAGTTATAGGGGTAGGGATTGGTATAGCATAAGGTTTAGGGTTAGAGCAATGCCTTGGTTTTGTTTTAGGGCTAGGGCTAGTGTTAGGGCTAGTTTTAGGATCAGCAATAGTGTTAGGGCTAGTGGTATGGTGAATTTTACTCTTAAGGTTAGGGTTAGATTTAGAGTTATGTTTAGATCTAGGGTTAGGGCTATGGCTAGGTTTACAGCTAAGGTTAGGTCTAGTGTGAGAGTTATGGTAAGTTAGAAATAGAAATAGGGCTAGGGTGAGAGTTAGTTTTAGGGGTAGGATTAGGATTAGGGCTATATCAGGGCTAGGACTAGCGTTTTGGTCAGTGTTAGGGTTAGGTCTATGGTTAGAGCTAGGGTTAAGGTTAGTGTTAGTGTTAGGTTTAGAGTTAGTTTTAGGGAAGTGATCGGGTTATATCTAGGTTTATGGCTAGGATGAGCTTTAAAATTCAGGATAGGGCTAGTTTTAGGGTGAGAGTTAGGATTAAGGCTAGGATTTGTGTTAGGGTTCGGGCTAGGATTAGGGCTAGGGCTAATTTCAGGTCTAGGGTTATGGTTAGGGATAGTGTTAGGGTTAGGTTTATGGCCAAGTCTAGTCAGGTTTAGAGCTAGGTATATTATTAAGTTCAGAGTCAGGTAAGGGTATGGTTTAGGTTAAGATTTAGGTTTAGAGCTCGAATTAGCATTAGGGTTAAGAACTGGCTTTACAATTATGGTTAGTTTTATGGTTAGAGTTAGGGTGAGTTTTAAGTTTAGAGTAATGGATAGGGTAAGGTTTAAGATTCAAGTTAGGTTTAGAGTAATGTATAGGGTTTGTCTTAGGGATAGTGTTAGGGTTTGGCCTAAGGTTAACATTTGGGTTAGGCTTATGTTTAGGATAATGGATAGGGTTAGTGCTAGTGTTAGGGCTTGGGGTAAGCTTAGGATTAGGGCTAGATTTAGGGTTAGGCAAAGGGTTAGAGTTAGGGCTAGGGTTAGAGTTACTGTGAGTGTTAGGGGTTGTGCTAGGGTTAAGGTTAAGGTGAGGGTTAGGGTTAGATTCAGGGCTATTGTTAGGGCTAGGATTAGCATTACGTTCAGGGTTATGTTTAAGGTAATGGATAAAGTTAGATCTAAGTTTTGGGCTACGGTTACAATTAGGATTAGGGATAGGGTTAGGGTTAGGGTTAGGGCTAGGCTTATGTTTAGGGTAAGGGTTATAGTTTCAGCTAGGGTTAGGGCTAGGGAAAGTGTAAGTGTTAGAGTTTGGGCTAGATTTTTGGTTAAGGTTACACTTAGTGCTAGGGTTAGGGCTAGGTTATTTGTGAGATTTATGAATAGTGTTAGGGCTATGGGTAATGAAAGAGCCTGGTTTATGGTTATGGCTAGTTTTAGAGTTAGGGTTATGGATAGTTCTATAGTTAGGGTTAGATTTTGGGTTAGGATAAGGTTTAGATCTAGGGTTTGTGTTAGGATAATGGTCAGTTTTCGAGTTAGCGTTGGATTTAGTGTTAGGGCCAGAATTAGAACTAGATTTAGATCTAGGTATAGGGTTATTCTTTGCATTAGGTTAATGGTTATTGTTAGGGCTAGGGCTAGAATTTTTTAGGGCTCAAGCTAGAGTTACGGCTATATTTAGGATTAAGTTTAGGTCTAGTACTAGTATTATGGTTAGGTTAGGTATAGGTTTACCAGAAGGGCTAGTGTTATGGTTCGGTTTAGAGTTAGGGTCAGTCTTAGAACTAGGGTTAGGATTAGAGCTAGAGTTAGGGTTAGGGTTATGGTTAGGATTAAGGCTAGGGTTATTATTAGGTTTAAGGTCAGGGTTAGGGTTAAAGCTAGGGTTAGGGGTCAGATTAGGGTTAAGTTTTAGATTAGCTTAAGGCTAGGGTTAGGGCCACGGATAATGTTAGAACCAGAGTTATGATAAGGGCTAGTTTTATGACTAGGGTTAGGGCTAGGTCTAGTATTAGTGTTAGGTTAAGATTTAGGGTGTTGATTTGAGATGGACTTATTGTTAGGATCAGAGTCAGGGTCATTGTTAGTTTTCGGGATAGGAATAATTCTCAAATTACAGATAGGGTTAAGGCTACGTGTGCGATTAGGTTTTGTGTAAAGGTTAGGTCAAGAATTAGAACTATGGCTAATGTCAGGTATAGAATTATGGTCAGGTGAGGATTAGCATTAGGGCTATGGCTTGGTTTGTTTTAGGTCTAGGGTTTGGGTTAGAGCGAGTTTTAGGATTAGTGATAGTGTTTGGGATAGTGGTATGGTGAGGTTTAGGCTTAGGGTTAGGGTTAGATTTAGATTTATGATTAGATCTAGGGTTAGGGCTAGGTTTAGGGCTAAGGTTAGGGCTAGTGTTAGGATTATGACATCAGATAAGGTTAGTGCTAGAAATAGGTCTAGGGAGAGATTTAGAGTTAGTCTTAGGACTAGGGTTAAAGTTAGGGTTACATTTAGTGATAAATTAGGGCTAGGATTAGAGCTAGGGTTAGTGTTAGGGTTAGGCCTAGGGTTAGGGCTTGGGTTAAGGTTAGTGATAGTGTTAGGTTTAGGGTTAGGGTTAGGGTTAGGAAAGGGATGTTGTTATACCTATTTTCAGAACTAAGGCGAGTATTGAAGTTAGGGATTGGGCTAGGGTTAGAATTCAGGTTAGGATTAAGGCAAGGTTTAGGGCTAGGGTGAGGGCCAGGGTTTGTGTTAGGTTTAGGGAAGAATTAGATAGAGGGCTAATGTCGGGTCTAGGGTTAGGTTAGGGATACTGTTTGGGTTAGTTTTATGGCTAGGTCTAGTGTAAGGGTTATGTTAGGGTTAGTGTCAGGTTTAGAGCTAGGTGTATTATTAGAGTTAGTGTCTTGTTTAGAGTTTGGTTTGGGTTATGGTTTAGGCTTAGGGCTCATATTACAATTAGGTTTAGGGTTGGGGTTAGAATAATTGATAGGTTTAGGTTTAATGTTCAGATTAGGTTTAGGTAATGGATAGGGTTTGTGTTAGCAATAGGTTTAGAGTTAGGACTTGGGTTAGCATTTGGGTTAGGCTTATGTTTAAGTTAATGGATTGGTTTAGGAGTAGGTTTATGGTTAGGATTATGAAAGGGGTTAGGTTAGGGTAAGATTTAGGCCTAGGTTTAGTGTTTGGGTTAGGTTTAAGGGTTCGTATTAGGGTTTGAGCTATGGTTAGGGCTAGGGCAATTGTTAGGGTTAGTTTCAGGTATAGGTTTAGGATTAGTGTTAAGTTGAGGGCTAGGGTTAGCATTAGGTTTAGATTTATGTTTAGGATAATGAATAGAGTTAGAGGTAGGGTTTGGCCTTGGTTATGGTTAGGATTAGAGCTAGAATTAGGGTTAGGGTTAGGGCTAGGGTTAGGTTTATGTTAAGGGTTAGTGTTTGAGCTAGGGTTAGGGCTAAAGCGAGAGTTAGGGTTAGGGTTAGGTCTTGGGTTAAGTTTAGGGTTACACTTAAGGCTAGGGTCAGGGCTAGGATTAGTGCTAACTTTTGTGTGATATTTAGGGCTAGCATTAAGCCTATAGGTATTGTAAGAGTTAGGGTTAGGGTTATTGTTAGGTCTAGTGTTAGGGTTTTGGATGGATTTTGGGTTAGCATATATTTTAGAGCTAGGGTTTTGTTAGGAGACAGGTCTTTGTTTGTGTTTGGGTTAGTTTTATTGTTGGGACCAGGCCACAATTAGAGCTAGTGTTAGGTCTAGGGCTAGGGTTAGTGTTTGGGTTAGGTTATGGGTTATTGTTAGGGCTAGGGCTAGGTTTTTGTTTGGGGCTGGTTTTAGAGATATAGCTAGATTTAGGATTAGGCTTTTGTCTAAGTCAAATGTTAAGGTTAGGTTTAGGTACAGGGTTACTCGTAGGGATAGTGTTAGTGTTAGGTTTAGGGTTAATGTCAGGTTTAAACCTAGGATTAGAGTTAAATTCAGAATAAGGATCAGGGTTAGGGTTAGGGTTTGGGTTAGGGTTAGAGTGAGAATAAGGGCTAGGATTAGGATTAGAATTAGAGTTATGGTTGGGAGTATGGTAAGGATTAGTGTTAGGACTAGGGTAGCATTAGGTTGAGGGTTTGGCTTACGGTAAGGCATGAGTTTAGAGCTAGGTTTAGGGCTAGTGTTAGGGTTAGGGATAAGGCTAGGCTTAAGGTTAGGGTTAGGTTTAAAGATAGGTTTAGGTCTCAGATTAGGGCTCAGTTTCCTGTTATTACAGGGCTATGGCTAATGTAAGAACTGGCATTACAACTAGGGCTAGATTTAGGGTTAGAGTTAGGGCTAGGTCTAGTGTTGGGTTTAAGTTTAGGGTTACGGTAATGTTTAGAGCTAGGGTTAGTGATAGGGTTTGATTCAGGGTGAGGGTAAGTTCTACAGTTAGGGTTAAAACTCAAAATAGGGCTAGGTTAGGGCTAGATATAAGCTTAGGGTTTTGTTTAGGTTAAGGATTAGGGTTAAGCATATGACTTGGTTTTGTTTGAGTGCTAGGGCTAGGGTTAGGAATAGTTTTCCAATTAAAATTAGGGTTGGGGCTAGTGTTAGGGTGAGGTTTAGGCTTAAGTTTAGGGTTTGCTTCAGATTTAGGGTAGGTCTATATTTAGAGCTAGGGTGAACTTTGGGCTAGTATTGGGGCTAGGTTTAGGGCTAGGTTTGGCTAATGGCAAAGGATAAATTTAGAACTAGGGTTATTGCTAGGGTTTGAGTTAGGGGTAGGGTTAGGGTGAGGGTTAAATTAGTTTTAGGATTATTGCTAGGGTTATTGTTAGGGCTAGGCCTACGTTTATGGCTAGGTTTAGGGTTAGGATTAGTGTAAGGTATAATGTTATAGCTAGGTTTAGGGCGAGGGTCAAAAAAGGTTAGGGCTAGGGTTAGGGTTAGGATGAGTATTAAGCCTAAGTTTAGGGCTAAGATTACAGCTAGGTTTTGGTTAAGGTTAGGGCCATAATTAGGGGTTGGGGTAATGTCAGGTGTAGGTTTATGATTAGGGTTAGTTTTGGTTTACGGTTATGGCTAGTTCTAGTGTAAGGTTTAGGTTGAGGGTTAGGGTCAGATTTAGAGATAGGGTTATTATAAGGGTTACAGTCAGGTTAAGGTAAAGGTTAGGTTAAGGTTTAGGGTCAGGGTAATCATTAACTTTAGTGTTAACATTAAGGTTAGGGTAATGTCTATGGTTATGGTTAGGTTTAGGGTTCAGGTTAGGTTTAGAGTAATGTATAAAGTTAGGGTTAGAGATAGGGTTAGGGTTATGCTAGGGTTAACATTAGGGTAAGAGTTATGGTTAGGGTAATGGATAAGGTTAGAGCTAGGGTTAGGGTTAGAATTATGGTTAGAATTAAGGATAGGTTTTAAGTCTAGGTTTGGGGCAAGTTTCAGGGTTAGTGTTAAGTTTAGGGTCATGGTTAGGGCTATGGTTAGGGTTAGGGTTAAAACGAGGTGTAGTGCTAGGATTAGAGCTAGGTTTTGTGTTAAGTTTGGGCTAGGATTAGGGCTATGGCTAATGTAAGAACTAGAGTTATGATTAGGGCTACTTTTAGGGTTAGGGCTAGGTCTAGTTTTAGGGTTAGGTATACTTTTCGGGTGATATTATAGCTAGGGTTAATGTTAAGGTTAGAGTCAGTGTCAAGGTTAGTTTTAGGGTTAGGGTAAGACTGGAATTAGGGATAAAATTAGTTAGGTTTTGTTTTAGGTTAAGGGTTAGGTTTAGGGCTTTGGCTCTTTTGGGGGGGGCTAGGCCTAGTTTAGGGCTAGTTTTAGGATTAGCATTAGTGTTAGGGCTAGTGGTAGTGTGAGGTTTAGGCTTAGGATTAGGGTTAGATTTAGATTTATGGTTTGATGTAGGGTTAGGGCTAGGTCTAGTATTAGGGCTAAGGTTAGGGAAAGTGTTAGGGTTATGGTAAGGAGTAGGGTAAGATCTAGGAATAGGACTAGGGCTACAGTTAGATTTAGAATTAGAGCTAGGGCTAGGGTTAAGGCTAAATTAGGGCTAGGATCAGGTCCAGGATTAGTGTAATGATTAAGTATAGGTTTAGAGTTAGGGTTAGATTTAGGGGAAAGGATGGGGTAATAGCAAGGTTCAGAACTAGGGCAAGGGATAAAATTAAGGATAAGGTAGAGCTAGGGTTCGGGTTAGGATGAGGCTAGGTTTAGGGTAAGATGTGGGATTGCATTTGTGTTAGGTTTATGGCAATAATTAGGGCTAGGGCTAATATCAGGTCTAGGGTTATGGTTAGGGATAGTTTTAGGGTACGATTTATGGCTAGGTCTAGTGTCAGAGTTAGGTTTCGGGTAAGGTTCAGGTTTAGAGCTAGAGATATTATAATGGTCAGTGTAAGGTTTTGGGTTTGGGTTAGTTTGAGGTTAAGGGTTAGGGCTCAAATTAGCGTTAGGTTTAGAGTTAGGGTTAGGGTAATAAATAGGGTTAGGTTTAAGCTTCAGGTTAGTTTTAGGTTTCAGGTTAGGTTTAGGTTAATGAACAGGTTTAGAGTTAGGACTAGAGTTAGCATTATATTTATGGCTATCGTTAGTGTAATGGATAGAGTTAGCATTAACTAACTCTAGGGTTATGTTAAGGATTAGGGCTAGAGTTAAGGTTAGTGTTAGGGTTTAGGGTAGGGTTATGTTTAGGGTATGAATTAGGGTTTAAGCTAGGGTTAGTGCTAAGGCTTGTGTTAGTTTTAGGGTTATGTCTAGAATTAGGGTTAGTGCTAAGGTTATCATTAGAGTAAGGGTAGTGAACAGGGTTAGATGTCAGGTTCAGGTTAGGGATAGGTTTAGGTTTAGGACCAGGGTTACTGTCAGGTTTAGCATAACTGTTAGGATTTGAGCTAGGGTTAGGGCTATGGTAAGGGTTAGTTTTATGCTTAGGTCTAGATTTAGGTATTCGGTTAGGGTTAGAGTATGTTTAGGGTCAGGGCTATGGTTTTCATGAGGTTTATGGTTAGGGTTAGGGTAATGGGTGGGGTTAGATCTAGCGTTAAGGCTAGAGTTAAGTTTAGGATTAGGGCTAGGGTTAGGTTTTAGATTAGGGTTCAGGTTTTGATCTAGGATTAGGTTAAGGGTAAGGGTCAAGGATTGAGTAAGTGTTAGGGCTTGGTTGAGGCTTCAGGTGAGAATCAGGTCTATGGATACAGTTAGGTTTAGGGTTATGGCTAGGTTTAGTATTAGGTTTAGGGTTATGGTTAGGGTAATGGATAGAGTTTGATCTAGGGTTTGGGCTATACTTATGGTTAGGATAAGGGCTAAGATTAGAGTTAGGGTTTGGCCTACTGTTACATGTGGGTTAAGGGTTAAGGTTTGAGATAAAGTTAGGGCTAATGCTAGGTCAAAGGTTAGATTCAGCGGTAGGTCTAGTGATAGGACTATGGTAGGTTTAGGTTTAGGGTTCTGGTTAGGCCTAGAGTTATCATTAGGGTTAGGATAAGGGTTAGGGTAATGGATATGGTTAGATGTAGGCTTAGTTTTAGGGTTAGGGTTAGATTTAGTTTTAGGATTAGTGTGAAGGCTATGGTTATGTTTAGGTTTATTTTACAGGATTCAGTTTGAGCTAAGGTTAGGGTTATGGTGAGTGTTAGGTTTAGGGTTAGGTCTAGGGTTAGAGTTATGGCTAGAGTTATCAATAGGTTTAGATTTAGAGTTTGGGTAATGTGTAGGTTTAGAGCTAGTTTTAGGGATAGGGTTAAGTTTAGGGTTAGGGTTAGGGTTAGAGTTAGAGATAGATCTAAGTTTATATTTAAGGTAAGACTTAGGCTTTGTGTAAGGTTTAAGATTAAGGCTAGGGTTAGGGTTAAGATTAGTGCTGGGGGTTAGGGTTACACATAGGGATTGGTTTAGGCCTAGGATTCTCTCTAGGTTTTGTGTTAGGTTACGGCATAGGGTTAGGGTTATATGGGTAATGTAAGAGCTAGGATTAGGATTAGGGCTAGTTGTAAGGTAAGGGTTATGGCTAGGTCTAGTGTTTGGTTTAGGTTTTTGGTTAGGATCAGGTTTAGAGATAGCTTAGTGTTAAAAGCAAGGTCAGTGTTCAGGTTAGAGTTAGAGTTTAGGTTAAAACCAGAATTAGGACTAGGTTTATGCCTAGGTGTAGGGTTAGTCTTTGCGTTAGGTTAAGGGTTATTGTTAGGGCTAGTGCTAGGCTTTTGTTTAGGTCTAGGGCTAGAGTTATGGCTAGATTTATGATTAGGTTTAGGTCTAGGGCTAGTGGTAGGGCCAGGTTTAGGTATAAGGTTACTGGTGATAGGTTTTTGTCTTGGGTTAGGGTCAGGTTTAGACCTAGGATTAGTGTTATTGTCAAAATAAGGGTAAGGGCTAGGGTAGGGTTTGGGATAGGGATAGAGATAGAATGAGGGCTAAGGTTAGCACTATTAATAGGGCTAGGTTTTTGATTAGCCTAAGGATTAGGGATAAGTCTTGGGTTACCATTAGGGTTAGGGTTTTGCTTACAGTTAGGGATGTCTTAGAGTTAGTGTTAGGGGTAGGGTTAGAGTAAGGGTAAGGTATGATGTTACAGCTACGTTTAGTGTTAGGGTGAGGGCAAAATTAGGATTAGGGATAGGGTTGTTTAAGGGTAGCATTAAAGCTAGTGTTAGGTCTAGGATTAGGGCTAGGGATTGTGTTAGGTTTAGACTAGCATTAGGGCTAGGGCTAATGTCAGGTATAGGGTTATGGTTAGGGATAGTTTTGGGGATAGTTTTATGGCTAGGTATAGCATAAGGGTTAGGATGAGGGTTAGGATCAGGTTTAGAGGGAGGGGTATTATTACGGTCAGGGTCAGCATTAGGGTTTGGTTTAGGTTAAGGTTAAAGATTAGGACTTGAGTTAGCATTAGGGTTAAGGTTAGAGTTAGAGTAATGATATATTTAGGGTTATGGTTCAGGTTAGGTTTAGGGTAATGGATAGGTTAGGTTTAGGGATAGTGCTAGGTTCAGGCTGAGGGTTAGCATTAGGGTTAGGGTTAGGCGTAGGGTAATGGATAGGGTTAGAGCTAGGGTTAGGGTTAGGGTTATGGTTAAGGTTTTTGCTAGGGTTAGGGTTACTGCAAGGATTAAATTTAGGGTTAGGTTTAGAGTAAGGGTTAGGGCTGGGTTTAGGGTTAGAGTTAGGGTTAAAGATATGGTTGGGTCTTAGATTAGGGCTAGGTTTTGCGTTATGTTAAGGCGCTTTTTAAGATTACGGCTAATGTAAGAACTAGGGTTATGATTAGGCCTAGTTTTAGGGTTACATTTAAGGCTAAGTCTAGTTTTAAAATTAGGTTTAGGTTTAGGGTGATGTTTTGAACTACGGTGAGTGTTAGGGTCAGAGTCAGGGTCAGAGTTCATTTTAGTGTTAGGGATAAGAATCGGATTAAGAATAGGCTTTGGCTAGATATAGGGTTAGGATTTGGTTTAGGTTAAGGGTTTAGGTTAGTTCTATGGCTCGGTTTTGTTTTAGGGCTAAGGCTAAAGTTAAGGGTAGTTTTATGATTAGTGTTAGTGTTATTGCTAGTGATAGAGTGAGTTTAGGCTTAAGGGTAGATTTTAATTATGATTAATATCAAGGAAAAAAGTAGGAATAGGTACTTGGGCTAACAAATGCTCTTCTGTGTGCCACTATGTTCCTTTGGGAGCAAGAATACCTCCACAAGCAGGTATACTGAGATCATTTTGTGAAATAAACAAACATATAGCTTTACTAAGTTTAGAAAGAAAGTTGCTTTTTGTTTAGTGTAGAAAATCCCAGGTAGATGAGATGTTTATACAAAGATAATAAAATCACTTACTGTTTCTCAGTGAAAAAAATAATAAATTATGATTAATATTAAAATTAGGGCTATGGTTAGGGTTAGAGCTAAGGTTAGGGCTAGTGTTTGGGTTATGGTAAGGGAGAGTGTTAGAACTAGAAATAGGGCTAGGGCAAGAGTTAGAGTTAATCTTGGGGCGAGGTTTAGGGTTAGATTTAGGGATAAATTAGGCCTAGAAATAGGTCTAGGGTTGGTGTTAGGCTTAGGCCTAGGATTAGGGCTATGTATATGGTTAGGTTTAGGTTTAGTTTTGGGAAAACGGATGCCTGTTTGATTTCCACCTCCATTTCGATTTACCCATAGGGGTCAAAAGGAAGTGAAACCTTAAAATACAAAAGGTTCATGATAGTGAACCATTGAATTGAGAAGAGAATACCTTGGGAGAATACTAAGGCTAGATTAAAAATGACTCCTGCCCAATATCAAAGATTTGAACAAAACTAACTTTCACACTAAAATTACCTCTAACTCTACCCCTAGCCCTAACCCTAAACTTAACACTAACCCTAATGTGATTAGAGAACCAGTGATCCTAGAACTCCCGAACTTGGGAAGCCTTGTGGGATAAGCTAAGTGATGATTTCTATGCAACATCAAACAAATCTGACAAAATAATTATGGGAGGTATTTCAGTACATGCATATTTTCCTGTTTTCTCCTAAATGGCTCTTAGATAAAGTTGTTTTTGCATGCTTAAGCTTAGGTCTGTTTTCACAAAAAACATACCAGAGTGCCCACAGAGAACTGATTGAGTGTGTGAAGTTTCAAGCAGCTAGCACAAACCCTGTTTGATTTTCAGCTCCATTAACTTTCCCGTATACGTCAAAATGAAGTGAAATCTTAAAACACAAAATGTTCCTGACAGCAAACCTGTGAAAAGAGAAGGCCTAAACATGTGGAACAGAGTAAATCCAGCTACAAGATAAATCCTGCCAAGTATCAGAATTTTTAATAAAACTAACTCTAACCCTAACACTAGTTCTAACCCTAGCTCTTCTCCTAACCTTAATGTTTTATGGAACCTTTGATTGTAGATGTTCCAAACTTGGGCAGCCTAGTGGGGAAAGCTAAGGGATGAATGCTGTGCAGTATTAAAGAAATCTGACCAAATATTTCATGGAGTATATCAGTACATGCATATTTACCTGTTTTCTCCTAAAAAAACCCTCTTGTATAAAGTTGTTTTTACCTGCTTCAGCTTAGGCCTACTGTCACAAGAACAAACCAGAGATTGCCCACAGTGAATTGATGGAATGTGAAGTTTCAAGCAGCTAGCACCAATGCTGTTTGATTTCCAGCTCCAATTCCATTTACCTGAATAGGACAAAATGAACTAAAACTTTAAAATACAAACTGTTTTTTACAATGAACCATTGAATATTGGGGGCCAAAACATATGAATTATAATAAGGATAGGAGAAAAGTGAATCCTGCCCAGTATCAAATAAATTTGAAGAAAACTAACTCTAACCCTAATACTAGATCTAACACTAGCCCTAACACTAACCTTAACACAAACCCTAACCTGTTTGAAAAACTATTTATCCTAGAAGTCCCAAGCTTGGGAAGCATAGTGAGCTAAGCTATCATATGAATTCTATGCAATATTCAAGAAATAACACCAAAACTTTTGGGTAGTATTTCAGTTCATGTGTATTTCTCTGTTTTCTGCTAAAGGGCTCTTGGATAAAGTTGCCATCTTTATCTTAGGGCTACTATCACAAGGAACAAATCAGAGAGTTACAACAGAGAACTGATTCAGTGTTTAAATTTTCAAGCAGCTAGCACCAACATGGTTTTATTTCAAGCTCCATTTTTATTTACCTATATAGCTCAATATGAAGTGAAATCTTAAAATACAGAATTTACCTGATAGCGAACATTGAAATGAGAAAGTCTAAACCTGGGGAGCAGATTAAGGCTAGGTAAAAGATGACTTCTTCCAAGTATCAAAGAAATTTGAACAAAACTAACTCTCACACTAACACTACATTTAAACCTATCCCTAACCCTAAACCTAACACTAACCTTAACCTGATTAGAGAACCATTGATCCTAGGAGTCCCACACTTGAAGAGCTTTGTGGGGCAAGCTAAATGATGAATCCTAAAGAATATCAAACAAATCTGACCAAATAATTATGGGAGGAATTTCAGTGCATGCATATTTCCTGCTTTCTCCTAAAGGGCTCTCATGCTTCAGCTTATGCCTACACTCACAAGGAACATACCAGAGGGTCCCCAAAAAGAATTGGAGGTGTGTGTACAATTTCATGAAGCTAGCATAAACCCTGTTTGATTTCTAGGTCTATTTCCATTTACTTTTATAAGTCAAAATGAAGTAACATGAAAATACTAACTGTTCCTGACACCAAACAGTTGAACCAAAATGCCTAAATCTGGGAAATAGAGTAAGGTTAATAAAAGATGAATCCTGAATTGTATACAAGAAATTTGAATAAAGTAACTCTAATACTACCTCTAAACTGAGCCCTAAGCCTGACCCTAAAAATTAACATAGCCCTATCCCTAACCCTATTTTAACCCTAATTTTAACTGTAACCATTGACCAAACCCTAGCTCTAATTATATCCATTACCATAACTCTAAACCTAACCCTAATGCTAAACATATCCCTAACCCTAAACTTTACCCTAAACCTTCTCTAACCCTAATCCTCACTCTAGCCCTCAATATACCTCAAACCATAACACTTACCCTAACCCTAACCATAACACTAGGCCCCAATAATAACCCTAACCCTAACTCTAACACTAGACATAATCCTATCGATAAAACTAGCCCTAAACCTAACTGTAATCCTATCCTTTACCCAACACATAAGCCTTACCCAAATGCTAACAATAGGACTAAATCTAAATCTATAGCTATCTCTAATGCTATTCAAAACCCTAAACTTAACCTGAACCCTAAACCTAACCATATCCATTACCCTAAACCTAATACTAATTCAAGCCTTAAACCTAAATCTTAACCAAAACCAATCCCTAACCCTTACACTTACAGTATAATACACCTAGCTTAAACCTGATCTTTATCCTAAAACTAACCCTTACATAGACCTATCAATAACCAAACCCTAAAACTACCCTTAACCATAATGCTAGACCTGACATTAGCCCTAGCACTAATCCTTGCCCTAGCCCTAACACAAACCCTCATCCAAGCCATAAACCTAGCCTTAATCCTAACCCTCACCCTAACCCTTACCCAAGACCTAATTCAAACCCTAACCCTAGCCCTAACCTTAACTCTAACTGAATCCATTATCCTAAACATAGCCCTTATTCTAATGCTAACACTAGGACTAATCCTAACCCTATCACTATCCCTAAAACTATCAATTACACTAAACCTAACCTAAACCCCAAACCTAACACTATCTTTACCCTAACACTAAACTTAACTTTAATTCAAGCTGTAAACCTAAACTCAAACATAAAACAAACCCTAACACTGACCCTGACCCTAAATAATTCCCCTATCTCTAAACCTGACTGTTACCGTATACCTAACCGTTACACTAGACCTAGCCATAAAACTCACCCTAAACTATCCCTAATCATAACCATAGACCTGACTTTAGTACTAGCCATATTCTGAGCCCTAAACTTAGCACAAATCCAGCTCTTATCCCAGCCCAAAACATAGCCTTAATTATAACCCTAACCCTATACCCAGGCCTAACCCAAACACTAACCCTAGTTCTAATTGTAGCCCTAATTTAGCCCTATCCGTAACCCTACATCTAGCCATAGCCAAAGAGGAACTCTAAAAACTAGCCTTAATAGAGCCCTAAACCAAATTCTCACTCCAGTCCTAACCCTAGTTCTAACCCTATACTTTACTGGAAGCCTAATCCTAGCCCGAATCATAGGTCTAACCCTAGCTGTAATCATATCCCTGTCTGTAACCATATATCTAAACCTAACTCTAAATCTAACCCTAAAAATAAGCCTAAACACTAACCTAACCCTAGCCCTAACCCTAAGACTAATCCTAAAACTAGCCCTAACCCTAGCCCTAGCTCTAAAACAAAACCGAGCCATAGACCTAACCCTAATCTTTAACATAAACCAAGCACTAACCCTAAACCTAGCCCTAACCCTAGCCATAATTTGGGTTTTAAGCTGAACCCTAAAACTAACTCTGACCCTGACTCTGACCTTAACCGTAGCTCTACACATCACCCTAACCCTAACCCTAAATCTAACACTAGAGCTAGTCCTAAGCCTAAACCTAAAACTAGCCCTAATCATAACCCTCGTACTTACATTAGCCGTAACCCTAACTGTAGCCCTAACTTAATCCAAAACCTAGCCCTATTCCGAGACCGAATGCTAGCTTTAACCCTAAACCTAACCCTAACCCTATTACTAATATTAACAATAATCCCAGCCATAACACTAGCTCTAACCCTATCCATTACCCTCACCATATACCTAACCCTAATGCTAACCCTAGGCCTTAACCTAACCCTATCTTTAAACTTCACCCTATCCATTACCCTAAATCTAACGTGAAACCTAAACCTAACTCTATCATTACCTTGATCTTAACCCTAATGCTAATTTAAGAACTAACATTAAGCCATAACCTATCCAAAACACTAATCGCAACCTTAGCTCTAAACCTGAACCTAACTCTAAACCTAAAGCTTACACAAGATGTAGTCATAAACCTAACCCTAAAACTAACTTTAACCGTAACCCTAGACCTGAAATTATCCCTAGCCATAATACGAGCCCTAAACCTAGCCTTAATCCTAACCTGAAACATAACCTGAGCCCTAAAGCTAATTCTAATCCTCACCCTAGCCCTAAACCTACCTATAACACCACCCCTTACCCTAATCCTAACCATAACTCTAAACCTAACCATAACCCTTGCCCTAACCCTTGGCCTAACACTAACATTAAGCCTAATGTTAATCCTAGCCCTAATTTAATCCTATCCTAACACTAACCCTAGCCCTAAGACTAACTCTAACTCTTGCCCTAGCCCTAGTCCTAGTTCTATCCTTAGCCCTAGTCCTAACTCTAGATCTAAAACTAACTCCAAATCTAAACCTAACTCTAAATGTAACTGTAATTATAAGCCTAAACCAAACCCTAACACCACCCTAACGATAATGCTAATCCTAAAACTTGCCCTACCCCTGGACCTAGCCTAAAACTAAACCAAGCCATATCCCTAAACCTAACCCTTAACCTAAGACAAACCATAACCTTATACCTAGCCCTAATCCTAACTCAAAAAATAAGCCTGTTGCTGATGCTGACCCTAACACTAATCCTAGCTCTAATCATTACCCTAACCTTAAATTAACCCTAACACTTGACCTAGCCTTAACTGTAACCCTAAAACTAGCCTTAATAGTAACCATAGTGCATACATTAGTCATGTCCTAACCCTAGTATTAACCCTAACACAAATCCTACCCCAGATCTGAGCACTAAACCTAGCTTTAACCCTAATTTAACCCGAACACTGGCACTAACTTAACCCTAAACCTAGTCCTAACCCTAGCTCTAAAACTATCCCTTACCCTAAGCCAAACCTAAACACAAATGCTTACCATAGTCCTAACCCTAATCCTTAGCCTAACTTAAACTCTAACCATACTACTAGTCTTAACCATAGTCCTCATTCGAGCTCTAACTGTAACTCTGACCCTCATCTGACCAAACAGTAATCCTAGGTATAAACCTTACCCTAAACCTTAAACAAACCCTAACACTAGATGTACCAGTAAACCTATACATATACCTAAGCCTAACACTAGACCTAGAACCAAAGCTAATCCTAAATATAGCTATAACTCTAGCCCTAGACCTAAACAAAAACCTAGCACTAGCCCCAATAATAACCATTACACTAACCCTAGCCCTAGCCCTAGCCCTAACTTAACCTAAACCAAACACTTGCCCTATCCCTAGACCCAACCCTAGTCCTAAATCTGGCTCTAACCCTAACCCTAACCCTATCCTGAACATTGACCCTGAACATAACAATAAATCTAGCTCTAAATCTGATGGTAACCCAAAACCTAGACCTAAAACTATAACTAACCGTAACCCTAAACCTAAAACTAGCCCAAAACATAACCCCAGCTTTAACATTACACATAGTCCTAACCCTAGCACTAAACCTAACACAAAACCTAGCACTAATCCTAGAAGTAAACTTAGCTCTAAGCATAAATCTAAGCCTAGCCCTAATCCTACACCTAACTCTAACCCTAGCTCTAAAGCTGACCTTTAACATAAACCTAACCCTTACACTAGACCTAATCATAACCTAACCCTAAAATTATCCTTAACCATAACCCTAGACCTGATATTAGCCCTAGCCCAAGTCCTAGCCCTAACCCTTTCAGAAAACCTACCCCTCATCCTAGCCCTAATCCTAGCTTTAATCCTAAACTGAATCATAACCTGAGGCCTAATCCTAATTCTAAACTTCATCCTAGCCCTAAACCTAGCTATAATCACACCCATTTCCTTAAACTTATCAATACCCCATAGACCTAACCCTAGCTCAATGTCTAATCCTTACAATAAACATAACCCTAGCCCTATCCTAAATCTTAATCATAACCCTAGCCCTAATCCTATTCTTAACCCTAGCCCAAACTTTAGCTCTAACCATATCCATTACCCTATCTTAACCCTAACCTTAACCCTAATTAAAACCCTATCCCTAACACTTAACCTAACTCTAACCATAAATTTAAACTTAGAACTAAACCTAAACCTAACTCTTGCACTAGCTCTAACCCTAGCTCAAACAATAACACTTATCCTAACCTATTACCCAAGCACTAAACTAACACTTACCCTAACCCTAACACTTACTCTAAACCAAACCCTAGCCCTATCCCTAAACCTAACCCTAATCTTAGACTTAATCCAAACCATAACCTAGCCCTAACCCTAGCTCTAAAACTATCCATTACACTAAACATAATCCTAAACCTAATGCTAACCCTAAGCTGATTGCTAAACCTAACCCATACATTACCCTAAACCTTAACTGAAAACTAAAGTAAACCCTTCCATTACCTTAACTTTAAACCTAACCTTAATGTTACTTCAAGGTCTAACCCTTATCCTTAATGTAAACCAAACACTAACCCTGACCCTGACCGTGACCCTAGTAATAACCATATACTAACCCTAACTCTAGCCCAACACCTAGGCTTAACCGTAACACTAACTCTAGCTTTAATCCTAGCCCTAATTTAGCCCTAACCCTAACCCTAACCCTAATTCTACTCCTAAGAATAACTAATTCTCGCCCTAGACATATTCCTAGTTCTAAACATATTCCTTACCCTAGCCCTAACCCTAGCACAAGCCCTAACCCTGGATCAATGTTAACTCTAAATCTAACACTAACCCTAAGCCTAAACTTCACTCTAAAACTAGCCCTAACCTAATCCAAAATCTAGCTTAACTCTAGACCTCGCCCTAAAACAAAACTAAGCCATAGCCCTAAACTTTCACCTAAACCAAAACTTAACCCTTCACTTAGCACTAAATTCAGCCCTAATTTGAGTCCTACACCTAACACAAAAACTAACCCTGACCCTGAAACCCCTAACAATAACTTTTGCTCTAAACATCACCCTAACCCTAACCCAAAAACTAGAACTAATTGTAACACTAGTTCATACATTAGCCATAGCCCTAACCCTAGCCCTAACTAAACCAAAACCCTAGCCCTTATTTGAGCCTTAACCCTAGTATTAAACTTAACGCTAACCCAAATTCTAACCCTCAATCTTACCCTGAACTTAGACAGAATCCTAACCATAACCCTAGTCTGATCACTAGCTCTAAAACTATGCATTACCCTAACCATAACCATAATCCTAATGGTAACCCTAGGCCTAAACCTAACCTAAACCCTAACCCTAACCTTGTTCATTAACCTACACCTAACGTGAACCCTAAACCTAACCCTATCATTACCCTAACCCTAACCCTAATGCTAATTTGAGCCCTAAACCTAAACCTTAACCTAAGCCAAACCCTAACTCTGACCCTTCCATAATAATATACCTAGCTCTAACCCTGACCCTACCCCTAAACCTAACCCTTATACTAGATCTAGCCATAAACATAACCTTAAAACTATCCCTAATGTAACCATAGACATGACATTTGCTCTATCTGTAATCCTACCCCTAACCTTAAGACAAATCATAGCCCTAATTGTAACCCTAATCCTAACCCTAGCCCGAATCTTATCCATAACCCTAGTCCTAAACTTAGGTATAACCCTATCAATTACCCTAAACCTAACCCTAATTCTAATGCTAACCCTAGACCTATATCTAACCCTATCCTTAACCATAACCCTATCCATTATGCTAAACCTAACCTAAACACTAAATCTAAACCTATCATTACCCTAACCCAAACCCTAATTCTAATTTGAGCCCTAATCCTAATCTCCAACCTAAACAAAACCCTAAACATGACCCTGACCTTCATAGTAGCCCTAGTTCTAAATTTGACCCTACCCTAAACCTAACCCTTACACTAAACATAGCCACATACCTAACCCTAAAACTATCCCTAACCATAACCCCAGACCTGGCATTCACCCTAACACTAATCCTAGGCCTAACCAAAACACAAATCCTACCCCTAAATCTAGCATTTAACCTAGTCTTAATCATAACTCTAATAAAACCCTAGTCCTAACCCTAATTCTAACTTTGTCTTAGCCCTAAACCTAGCTCTAACCCAATCATTTACACTAAATCTAACCCTAAGCCTAAAACTAATCCTAGGCCTAAACATAAACATAAACCTAGCCCTATTCCTAACCCTATTTAAGCCCTATACCTAATAATACCCTAAACCTAGCCCTAAGACTAACTCTCACTCTTGCCCTAGACCTATCCCTATTTCTAAACCTATCCTTACCATAACCCTAATCCTAGATATAAACCTAGAACTAATTCTAGCCATATTAGCCCTAGACCTAAACCTAAATATAATTCTAACTATAATTCTAACTCTAAACCTAAGCCTAAACCTAACCCTAACACTAGCCCTAAACCTAACACTAATCTTGAAACTAGGCCTAACAATAGCCCTAGGCATAACACAAAACTGAGCCATAGCCCTAACTTTAAATCTTAACCTAAAACAAAACCTAACCCTACACCTATCTGTAACCCTAGCCTTAATTTGAGTCCAAACCTTAACCCTAAAATTACTCCTGATCTCAATTTTGACCCTAATACTAACCGTAGCTTTAAACATCACCCTAACGTTAAACCTAACCCTAACACTAGATCTTGTCATAACCCTAATCTTACAACTAGCTCAAATCGTAACCCTACTGCAAACATTGTCAATAACTCTAATCCTAGACCTAAATCTAACCAAAATGTAGTCCTAATCTGAGACCTAACCCTAGCTTTAACACTAAACCTAACCCTAACACTAGCACTAATCCTACCCCCTAACCCTAAGTCTAACCCTATCCCTTACCCTAAGCTAACCCTAATCCTAATGCAAACCCTAGACTTAACCCTAATCTTAGCCTAACCCAAATCCTAACCTCATTATTAGTTCTACCCCTAGCCCTCATTCTGGCTCTAACCATATCTCAAACCTGACACTTATTCTGACCCTAATGATATGTGTAGGTCTAAACCTGACCCTAACTCTATACTGAACCCTAACAATAGCACTAGAAATAAACCTATATCTAAACCTAACCCTAACTCTAGCCCTAGACCTAAACCTAATCCTAAATCTAGCCATATCTCTATCCCTAGACCTAAATAAACACCTAGCCTTAGCCCTAATGATAAACCTTAAGTAACCCAAACACTACCCTCCCCTACCTAACCCTAGTGATAATTCTGGCTTCAACCCCAACCCTAAATCAAACCTGAGCACTGACCCTGACCCTAACACTAACCTTAACTCTAACACTTGATCTATCTATAAAACTAACCCAAAAATTAGCCCTAATCATAAACCTATGTCATACATTAGCTGTAGCCCTAACACTAGCCCTAACCTAACCCAAAACCTTGTCCTAATCCGAGCGCTAACCATAGCTTTAACACTAATCATAAAACGAGCCATAAGCCAATCCTTAACGTAGTCCTAACCCTAGCTCTTAACACTATTTGTTACCTTAAGCCAAACCCTAAATCTAATGCTAGACCTAGTCCTAAACCTAATTTATAGCCTAACCAAAACTGTAACCCTATTTCTAGTCCTAACCGTAGTACTCATTCTAGCTCTAAAAATAACCCAATCTCTAATCCTAACCCTGAAACTTATACTGACCCTAACACTAATCATAGGTCTCACCTGACCCTAACCCAAATCAGAACTCTAATATTAGCCATACCAGTAATCCTATACCTAAACCTAAACCTAACACTAGTCCTAGACTTAAACCTAATCCTAAATCTAGCCATAATTCTAGCCCTAGACCTGAAGAACAACCTTGCCCTAGCCCTAACGATCACCCATTAAATAACTCAAACACTAACCCTACTTCCAGACCAAACCCTACACCTAATTCTGGCACTAATCCAAACACTAACTCTAACCTGAACACTGACCCTTACCCTAACATAAACCTAGCTTCAAAGCTCACCCTAACTCAAAACCTAATCCTAACACTACACCTAGCCATAAACGTAATTAAAAAAACTAGCCCTAATCAAAACACTACCTCTTAACTACCCATGGCCCTAACCCTAGGCCTAAAATAATACAAAACCTAGCCCTAATCCTAAGCATAAACCTAACCCTCAGTGTAACCCTAAAACTAACCCTAGTCCTAACCCTAACCTTAACCCTCTCCTTAGACTTAACCCTAACTCAAAGCCTAATCGTTACACTAAACATAACCCAAGGCCTAGCACAAACACTAACCTAACATTAGCCCTAATCCTAATCTTAATCATAGCCCTAACCATAGCTCTAATTCTATCCACTATCTTAACCCTAACCCTATCAAAATCCCTAAACCTATCCATTACCCTAAAACTAAACTGAAATCTAATGGTAAGCCTATCTATTACACTAACCCTAATACTAACCCTAATGCTAATTCGATCCCTAAACCTAGACCTTAACCTAAACCAAACCCTAAGACATACCCTGAGCCTAATAATACACCTAGCTCCAAACTTGATCCTTACCCTAAATCTAACCCTTACACTAGAGCTAAACATAAACATAACCCTAAATCTATCCCTAACCGTAACCCTACACTTAACTGTAGACACTTATCCTAACACACACTCTTGCTGTAAAACTTATACTAACCCAAAAACTAACCCTAACACTAGACAAACCCTAAATCTACCCATAGCCATAACTCTATCTCTTATATTACGCATACACCTAACACTAGCCCTAAACATCACACACAACCTAGCCCTAATCCTAGTTCTAAACCTAGACATAAGTGTAACCCTAACCCTATGTCTAGCACTAACATTAACCCTAACGCTGGCCCTGGCCCTAACCGTACTAAAACTCTAATCCTTAACCTAAACATAACCCTAGGATTAACCCTAAAGCTAACCCTAATCCTAGCCCCAATCCTAACTCTAACCATAACACAAATCCTACCACAAACTCTATCCATTACCTTAAACATAACCCTAACCCTAATGCTACCCCAAGCCAAAACCCTAACCCTAACCCTAACAGTAGCCCTGACTCTAACCCTAACCTTCACCCTAGCCCTAACCCTAGCTCAAACCCTAACACTTATGCTAAACCTAACACTAACACTAACCCTAGACGTATCTCTAAACCTAGCCAAAATCCTTATGTTAACACAAGCCCAAACACTAGCACTAACCATATCCTTTACCCTAAACATAAGCCTAATCCAAATGCTAATCCTAGTCCTAACTCTAATCCTGTTGCTAATGTTAAACCTAACTCTAAGCTGAATATTGACCCTGACACTGACACTAAACCTAGCTCTAAAACTGACCCTAAACCAAAATTTAAACATAACACTAGACCTAGCCATAACCCTAACTCTAAATCTAGCCCTAATTAGAACCCTAGATCTTACATTATCCATAGCACTAACCCTTGACCTAAACCTAACACAAAACCTAGCCCTAATCCAAGGCCTAAACCTACCGTAAGCATGACCCCAATCCTAACCCTAGAACTAACCCTAGGCCTAATGCTCACCTTAGACCTAGGTATAGCTCAAAGCCTAACCTTTGACCTGAACAAAACCCGAGACTTATCCCTAACTATAACCCTAAACCTAGCCCTAAACCTAACTTTAATTCTAGCCCTAACTCTAGCCATTACCCTAACTCTAACCTTAAACCTAGTGATAACCCTAGCCCTAACCCTAACCAAAACCCTAACACAAACCATAAATCTAATTCTAGACCTAACCCTAAACCTAACTCTTGTAACAATCTTAACCCTAACTCAAACACTAACACTTACCCTAAACCAAAAAGAAAACCTAGCCCTAAAACTAAACATAAACATAAAGCTAACCTTACATCTAACCCAATCTATTACCCTAAACCTAAACCTACTTGTAATGAAAAACCTAGCCCTAAAACTAAACCTAAACCTGACCATACTATAACCCTAGCCCTAGACCTAAAACTAACACTAACCCTCTCCCTAGAACTAACCCTAGCTCAAAACCTTACATTTACCCTAAACCTAACCATAACCATACTCTAAGCTAGGGGTACTAGCCCTAATCCAAAACCTAACCTTAACTCCAGCCTTAATCCTACCCATAACCTTAGCCCTAACCCTAGCTCTAACCCTATATATTACCCTTATGATAACCCTATTTCTAATGCTAACCCTAGGCCTAACCCTAAACCTATCACAAACCCTAAATCTCTCCATTACCCTAAACTTACCTTGAATCCTAAATCTAACCTTATCCATTACCCTAAACCTAACTCTAAGCCTCATGCTCATTTGAGACCTATCCCTAAACTTTAATCTAAAACAAACTCTAACCCTGAACCTGAACTTAAAAATACACCTAGCTCTAAAACTGACCCTTACCCTAAACCTAACCCTTATACTAGACCAAGAAATAGACCTAATCCTAAATCTATTCCTAACTATAACACTTGAACTGATTTATCCCTAGCCCTAATTCTAGACCTAACACTACAACAAACCCTAGCCCTCATCCTAGCCCTAAACCTAGCCTTAATTATAAACCTAACACTAACCCTAGCTCTAATCCTAATTCTAACACTCACTCTACCTCTAAAGCTAGCTATAACACATCCTTTACCCTAAACTTAACCCTAACCCTAGCCCTAATGCTAGGCCTAAGCTGAACACTAACCCTAGTTCTAATCCTTGCCCTGATTTATCCCTATCCCTAAAAGTAACCATAACCCTAGCCCTAAGACTAACTCTAACTCTTGCCCTAGATTTATCCCTAGTTCTATCCCTATCCCTTACCATAACCCTAAACCTATCCCTAACCCTTGCCCTATTCTTAGACCTAGCCCTAACCCTAGATATAACCTTAATCCCAAATCTCAATCTAACTCTATGCCTAAGCCTAACACAAACACTAGCCCTAACCCTAACACTAATCATATAACTAGCCCTAACCCTAAACCTAGGACTCAAACAAAACTGAGAAATAGGGGCTGGGGATGTAGCTCAAGCAGTAGCGCATTCACCTGGCATGCGTGGGATGCTGGGTTCGATCCCCAGCACCAAATAAAAATAAAATTGAGAAAATAAAAGATGTTGTGGCCACCAAAAACTAAAAAAATAAAGAAAAATATTTTTAAAAATTCTCTTTACTTCTCTCTCTCTCTCTCTCTCTCTCTCTCTCTCTCTTTCTAAAAAAACAAAACTGAGCAATAGTCCTAACCTTAAACCTTAACTTAAACCAAACTCTAACACTACACTTAGACCTAACTCTAACCTTAACCTTAAACTAACCTTGACCCTGAATCATATACTAACACTCACCCTAGCTCAAAACACCAGCCTAAACTTAAACCAAACCCTAAGAGTAACCCTAGCCTTAATTCAAGTGATAAACCTAACCCTAAATCTAACCCGATGTTGGCTCATATCCTAACAGTCACCCTAGCTCTAAACATTTCCCTCACCTTAAATTGAACCCTAAGAATAACCCTAGCCTTTATTTGAGTACTAACCCTAACCCTCAAACTAACACAGTCTCTGAATCATATCCTAATATTAACCCTAGCTATAAATATCACCCTAACCTTATACCTAACCCTAACACTAGGCCTACCCCTAACCCTAAACCTAATTGTAACCCTAGTTCTTACATTAGCCATTGCCACAACATTAGCCCTAACCCTAAGTAAAAAACTAGCCATAATTCGAGCCCTAAACTAGATTTAAACCTAATAATAAACGTAACTCTAGCCTTAACCCCAGCTCTAAAACTTTCTCTTACCCAAAGCAAAACCCTAACCCTAAAGCTAACCCTAGAACTATTCCTAATCCTTAAGCTAACCAAAACCCTAAACCTATTAATAGTCCTAACCCTACCCTTACTCTAGCTCTAACCCTATCCCAAACCCTAATGCTAACTTTGACCATTATTTTGACGCAAACACTAACCCTAGGTCTAAACCTGACCCTAAACCTACACCAAACCCTAACATTAGTCCTAGACCTAAACCTAATCCTAAATCTAGCCTTAACTCTAATCCTAGACCTAAACAAAAACCTATCCCTATCCCTTAAAGTAACCCTTAACCTAAAACAAACACTAACCCTATCCCTAGACCTAAAATTAGTTCTCATTCTGGCTGAACACTAACTCTAACTCTAACCCAAACACTGAAACATCCTTTAAGAGTAAACCTACCTCTAAACCTGACCCTACCCGAAAATCTAAACCTAACACTAGACTGAGCCATAACCCTAACCCTAAAACTAGCCATAATCATAACCTTAGCTCTTACATTACCTACAGCCCTAACCCTAGGCCTAAAGCTAACACAAAACCTAGAGCTAATTGTAGGCCTAAACCTAGCCCTAAGCATAACCCTAACTCTAATGCTAACCTAACAATCAATTAGTCCTAACCCTAGCTCAAAGCCTAACCCTTAACCTAAACATAAACCTACACCTATCTTTAAATATACCACTAACACTAGCACTAATCGTAAACTTAACCCTAGCCCTAAACCTAGCTCTAAACTTACCCATTACCCTAAACATAAACCTAAACCTTTTGATAACCCTAGGCCTAACCATAACTCTAACTAACCAAAAACTAACACTAGATAGAACCCTTAACCTCACATTTGCCATAGACCTAACCTAGCTCAAACCCTAAGCCTTATTATAAACCTAAACATAACCATACCACTAACACTAAACCTAAACCTCAATCTAACACCAACCATAACCCTATGCTGCCATCTAACCATATCCATTAGTCTAACCCTAATCCTCCCTTAATGATGATGTTAGCCCTAATCCAACCCTAATCTTAACCATTCTCTAATCTTATCCCTAGAACTAATTCTAAACCTAACCTTCACCCTAGCCCTAACCCTAGCTCAAAACCTAACCCTTATGCTAAACATAAACCTAACCCTAAACCTAGTTCCAACCCTAACCCTAACTCAAGACCTATTCCTAACCATAACCTTAGCCCTAAACTTAGCTCTAACCCTATCCATTATCCTAACAATTACCCTTACCCTAATGCTAACCCTAGGCCTCACACTAAACCTATCGTTAAACCTAACCCTATCAATTACCGTAAACCTAACCTGAACCATAATCAAAAACCAATCCTTACCTTAAACCTGAGCCTAATGCTTATTTGAGCCCTAACCTCAACCAAACTCTAACCTGACCCTTACCCTAGTAATTCCCCTACCTCTAAACCTGACCCTTAACCCTAAACCTAACCCTTCCACTGGACCTAGCCAAAAATCTAATCCTAAAACTATCCTCTCCTCAACCATATCCCCACAACTGACATGAGCCCTAGCCCTAATCCTAGTCCTAACCCTAACAAAAACACCAGCCCTTATCCTAGCCCTAAACCTATATAAATCCTAACCCTAACCCCAACCCTAGCTCTAACCCCAATATTAATCATAGTCCTAATTTTAGACCTAATTTCACCCTATTCCTAAATTTAACCTTAACCCGAGCCCTAAACTTAGTCCTAACCCTTGCCCTATCCATAGCCTAGGAATAACTGTAGATCAAAATCTAACTCTAAATCTAAACCTAACCCGAAGACTAAGCCTAACCCTAACACTAGCCCTAACACTAATACTTATCCTAAAACTAGCCCTAATTCTAGACCCAACCTTAAAAAAATGAGCCATAAACTCTATCCCTAACCCTTAAACCAAATCAAACCCTAATCATACACCTACCCCTAACCCTAGACCTAATTCAAGTTTTAAGCTGGACCCTAAAACTAACCCTGACCCTGAATCTGACACTAACACTAACTCTAACCATCACCCTAATCCTAACATTAACTCTAACACTAAACCTAGCCCTAATCTTAATCCTAAAATTAGCCCTGATCATAACCCTTGTATTTACATTAGCCATAATCCTAATTCTAGCTCTAACTTAACCCCAAATCCAGCCCTAATCTGAGCCCTAACCCAATCTTTAACCCTAACCCTAGCCCTAGCCATAATCAAAACCATAACTCTAGTCCTAACCTTATCCATTACCATAACCCTAAACCTAATGCTAACCCTAGGCCTAAATCTAACCATATCTCTACTTCTATCCCTATCCATTTCCCTAAACCTAACATGAACCTTAATTCTAAGCCTATCATTACACTAACCCTTACAAATATACTAATTAAATCCCTAAATTTAAGCCATAACCTATCCCAAACCCTAACCTAGACCTTTACCTTAACAATACACCTCTCCCTAAATCTGACCCTAACCCTAAACCTAAACCTTACACTAGACATAGCCATAATCCTAACCCTAAAACTATCTTTAAACATAATTCTAGACTTGAAATTATTCATACTACTAATCCCAGCCATAAACCTAAAACAAATGATAGCTCTCATCCTAGTGCTAAACCTAGCCTTAAACACAACCCTATTCCTTATTCTAAACATCACCCTACCTCTAAACCTAGCTATAACACCATCCCTTACCCTAAACTTAATCCTAAATCTAACCCTAACTCTATGCTTAAGCTGAACACTAACCATAGACCTAATCCTAGCCATAATTTTTTTCCTATACCAAATCCCAACAATAACCTTACTGATAAGACTTACAATAATACACACCCTAGCCCTATTATTATTTCTAATCCTATCTCTTACCAAAATCATAATCCTAGCCCTAATCCTTGCCCAATCATTAGTCCTAGCTCTAAACCTAAGCCTCAGTCTCACACTAACACTAAATCTTATCCTAACAGTAATCATAAAACAAGCCCTAACCCTACCACTAGTAATAAAACAAAACTGAGCAATAGCCCTAACCCTAAACCGTAATGTAAACCAAACTTTCACACTACATGTAGACCTAACCATAGCCTTAATTCGAGTCCTAAACCTAACCTTAAAAACTATACCTGACACTGACTCATATGCTAAACTCACCCTAGCTCAAAACACCATCCTAAACTGAAACCAAAACTTAACAGTAACCCTAGCTCTATTTGAATCCTTACCATAACCCTGACCCTGACTCATATCCTAAAACTAAACCTAGCTTTAATATCACCCCAATCTTAAACTTAACTCTAACACTGAAACTATCCCTAACCCTAAAACTAAAACTAACCCTAAATGTAACCCTAGTTCTTATATTAGCGATTGCCCTAAACCTAGTCCTAACCCTAACACAAAAACTAGCCCTAATCTGATACCTAAACCCAGCTTTAACCCTAACCCTACCCTATCCCTTGCTCTGAGTGAAACCCTAACACTAATGGAAAACCTAGACCTATCCCTAATCCTTAGACTAACCAAAGTTCTAACCCAATTAATAGTCTTGACCTTAGCCCTCATTCTAACTCTAATTCTATCCCAAACCCTAACGCTAACACTGACCTATATTCTGACCCTAAAATAAACCCTAGATCAAAAACTGACCCTAAACCTAGAGCAAAACCTAACACTAGCCATATCGCTAACTTATACCTAAACCTAACTCTAACCCTAGCACTAAGACTAACTGTAATTCTCACACTAGCCATATCCTTAGTTCTAAGCCTATCCATTACCATAACTCTAACCCTAGCCCTATCTCTTTCCTATCCTTAGTCTTAGCCCTAACCCCAGATCTAAACATAACTTTAAATCTAACCCTAAACCTAACACTAAAACTAGCCCTAACCCCAATGCTAATCATAAATCTAGCCGTAATCCTAACCCCAGCAGTAAAACAAAAGCAAGCAATAGCCCTAACCTTAAACCTAGCCCTAAGCCTTGCCCTATCCTTAGTTTTAGCCCTAACCAAAGATCCAACCCTACCTCTAAATCTAACCCTAAACCTAAACCTCAGCATAAGTCTAACACTAAAACTAGTCCTAATTCTAATGCAAATCATAAAACTAGCCCTAACCCTTACCCTAGCAGTAAAACAAAACTGAGCAATATCCCTAACCCTAAATCTTAACTTAAACCAAACCCTAACACTATACCTAGACCTAACCATGGCCTTTATTCAAGTCCTAATCCTAACTTTAAATCTAACCCTGACCCTGACTCATATCCTAACACTCACCCAGTTCTAAACACCCTCCTAACCTTAAACTGAAACCTAAAAATAACCCTATCCATAATTCGAGTCCTAAACCTAACAAGGACCCTGACTCATATCCTAACAATAACCCTAGCTCTAAATATCATCCTTACCTTAAACCTAAACCTAACACTAGAACTAACCTTAACCCTAACCCTAAAACTTACCCTAATTGTAACCCTAGTTCTTACATTAGTCATTGCCCTAACATTAGCCCTAACCCTAACAAAAAACTAACCCTAACCTGAGCCCTAAATCTAGATTTAACCCTAACCCTAACACTTACTCTGTCTTTAACCCTAGCTCTAAGGCTATCCCTTACCCTATGTGAAATCCTAACCCTACTGGTAACCCTAGACCTATCCCTAATCCTTAGGCTAACAAAAATCCTAAACTTATTAGTAGTCCTAATGCTAGCCCTCATTCTAGCTCTAATCCTATCCCAAAACCAAACGCTAACCCTGATCCTTATTCTGACACTAACACAAACCCTAGTTCTAATCCAGACCAAAACACTAGACCAAAACCTAACACTAGCACTAGACTTAAACCTAATCCTAAATCTAGACCTAGCCCTAAACAGAAACCTAGTCCTAGGCCTAACAATAACCCTTATCCTAACACAAACACTAACCCTATTTCTAGACCTAAACCTAGTCCTAATTTTGGCTGTAACCTTAAATTGAACTCTAACTCAATCACTGACTGCCTTTAACAGTAAACCTACTTCTAAACCCTAACTGAAAACCTAAACCTAATACTAGACCTAGGCATAACCCTAACCCTAAAACTAGCCCTAATCATAACCCTAGCTCTTACATTACCCACAATCTTAACCCTAGGCCTAAACCTAACACAAAACCTAGAGCTAATCCTAGGCCCTAACCTAGCCCTAACCATAACTCTACCCCTAACCCTAGCCCTAACCCAAACCTAAACTTCACCTTAATCCTAACCCTAGTTCAAAGCCTTACACTTACCATAAACATAAACCTAGAACTATCCCTAAATCTAACCCTAAACATAGTCCTAATCCTAATGTTAACCCTATGCCTAACTCTAGCTCTAAACCTACCCAATTACCCTAACCCTAACCCAAAACCTAATTGTAAACCTAGCCTTAACCCTAACCGTAATGCTAACCCTAAACAGAAAACTAACACTAGTCCTAACCCTAAAATAATACTCTCTATAGTCCTAACCATAGCTCAAACCCTAACCCTTACCATAAACCTAAATATAACCATAGACATAACCCTAAACCTAAACTTAAATCTAACCTTATCCCTAACCCTAAGCCTACAACTAACTGTATTAAATCCCCTAACCCTAACCCTAATTATAACCATTGCCCTCATCCTAACCCTAACCCCAAACTTACCATAATCCTATCCCTAGACATGACCCTGAACCTATCCCTAGCTCTACCACTAACCATAGCTCAGATCCTAACTCTTATGCTAAACATAAGCCTAACACTAATCCTAGTTCTAACCCATACTCTAACAAAAACTCAAGACCTAATCCCAACAATAAGTCTAGCTCTAACCTTAGCTCTAACTGTATAGATTACCCTAATCATAACCGATACGCTAATGCTAACTCTAGGCCTAACTCTATCCCAAGACCTAATCCTAACCATAACTCTAGCTCTAACCTTAACTCTAACTGTATCCATTACCATAAACATAACCCTTTCCGTAATGCTAACCCTAGGCCTAACCCTAAGCCTATTGCTAACCCCAACCCTATCAATTACATTAAAACCTAACCTGAACCCTAAGTCTAACCCTATTATTACCCTAACACTAAACCTAATTCTAATTTTAGCACTAACCATAAAATCAAACCTAAAACAAACCCTAACTCTGACCCTGACCCTAATAATTCTCCTAACTCTAAACCTGACCCTGACCCTACACCTAACTCTTACATTAGAGCTAGCCAATACCTAAACCTAAAACTATCAATAACCATAACCCTAGACCTGATAATAGCCCTAAATATAATCCTAGCCCTAACGTGAACACAAACTGTAGCCCATATTAGCCATAAACATAGCCTTGATCATAACCCTAACCTTTAAACTAGGCCTAACATAAAACCAACCCTAGCCCTAATCTTATACGTAATTTAGCTCTATCCTTTAACCCTAACCCTAACCCTAGTCCTAAGATTAATTTTAACTCTCTCCCTACCCCTAAAACTAGTTCTAACCCTATCTCTTACTGGAAAACTAAACCTAGCCCTAACCCTAGAACTAAGCCTCGCCATTTTCTTAGCCCTAGCCCTAACCCTAGATCTAACCCTAACTCTAAATCTAACCCTAATGCAAAGCCTAAGCCTAAACCTAACACTATCCTTACCCTAACTCTAAAGCTACGCCTGAAACTAGTGCTAATTCTAGCCTTAGCCCTAATACAAAACCGAGCCACAGCCCTAACCCTAACCCTTAACCTAAACCAAACCCTGATCCTATACTTAGCCCTAAACCTAGCCCTAATTCGAGTTTTAAGTAGAAACCTAAAACTAACCCTGACACTGATTCTGATGCTAACACAAACCCTAGCTTTAAATATCAACCTAAACATAACCCTAAACATAACACTAGACCTAGCCTTAATCTTAATCCTCAAACTAGCCCTAATTGTAATCCCAGTAGGTATATTAGCCATAACCCTAAATCTAACCCTAAATTAACCCAAAACCTAGCCCTAATCTTAGCCCTAACCCGAGCTTTAACCATAACCCTAACCTTAACCCTAAACCTAGCAATAATAATAACCATAACTTTAGCCCTAACCCTAGCTCTAACACTATCAATAACCCTAACCATAATACTTAACCTAATGCTAACCCTAGGCCTCAATCTTACCATATCCCTAGTCCTAACCCTATCCATTACCCTAAACCTAACTTGAAACCTAAACCTAACTATATCATTACCTTAATCCTAACCCTATGCTAATATGAGCCCTAAATTTTAAACATAACCTATCAAAAATAGTAATCACAACCCTAACACTAACAATACCCCTAGTTCTAAACCTCACCCTAAGGCTAAATCTAACCTTACACTAGATGTAGCCATTAATCTAACCCTAAAACTATCTTTAACTGTGAAGCTGCACGTGAAATTATCCCTAGCTCTAATCCTAGCCCTAAATCTAGCCTTCATCCTAACCCAAACCATAACCCAAGCTTTAACTCTAATTCTAACCCTCACCATAGCCCTAAACCTAGCTATAACCCCATCCCTTACCCTAAACCTAACCATAACCATAAACCTAACCATAATCCTAAACCTAACCATAACCCTTGCCCTAACCCTACACCTAACACTAACACTAAGCCTAGTGCTAACCCTAATTTAGTCCTATACTAACCCTAAACCTAGCCTTAAGACTATCTCTAAAACTTGCCCTAGCCGTACACCTAGTTCTATCCTTAGACCTAGCCCTAAACCTAGATCTAAACCAAACTCTAAATTTAACCATAAACATAATCATAAACCAAACTCTAACACTAGCCCTAAGAATAATGCTAGTCCTAAAACTTGTCTTAACCATAGCCCTATCCATAAAAGAAAACCAAGCCATATCCCAAACCCTAACCCTTAACCTAAACCAAACCATAAACCTACACGTAGCCCTAACCCTAACTATAAAAATAACTCTAAAAATCCTAGCTCTAAATATCACCCAAACCTTAAATTAACCCTAACACTAAACCTAGCCTTAACCCTAACCCTAAAACTAGCCCTAATTGTAACCTTAGTTCATACATTAGTAATTTTCATAACTCTAGTCCTAACCCTAACACAAATCCTACCCCTAATTATATCTCTAACCCTAGCTTTAACCCTTGTCTTAACCCCCAAACTAGCCCTAACCCTAACTCTAACACTAGCCCTAACCCTAGTTGTAACCCTATCACTTACCCTAAGCCAAACCCTAAACCAAATGCTAACCCTAGTCCTAACCCTAATCCTTAGCCTAACTTAAACACTAGCCCTAACCCTAGCCCTCATCCTAGTTCTAACCCTGACCCTAACCCTTATTCTGATCCTAATAGTAACCCTAGGTCTAAACCTGACCCTAACCCTAAACCAAACCCTAACACTAGCCCTACTGGTAACCCATATCTATACCTAACCTAAAAGTTAGATCTAGACTCAAAACTAATCCTAATAATACCTATAATTGTAGCCCTAGACCTAAACAAAATCCTAGCTCTAGCCCTAACAATTACCCTTAACCTAAACTAAACACTTACCCTACCCCTACACCTAATACTAGTCCTAATTCTGGCTCAAACCCTAACCCTGACCCTGTCCTAAAAATGGACAGTGACCTTAACATTAACCTATCTCTAAACCTGACCCTAAACCAAAACCTAGTCCTAACACTAGACCTAGCCTTAAACCTAAACATAATACTAGTCATAAACATAACCCTAGCCCTAACCCAAGATTTAACCCGAATCTTAACCCTAACACCAGCCCTAACCCTAACCATAGTCCTAACCCTAGCCCTAAACCTAACTCAAAACCTAGCCATAATTCTAAGCCTAACTTAGCCCTAAGCATAACCCTAACCCTTACCCTAGTCCTAATAGTAACTCTAACCCTAACACTTGACTTAGACCTAACCCTAGCTGAAAAGCAAACCCTTTCCCTGAATGTTACCCTAGCCCTATCCTAAACCCTAACCCTAATCCTAGCTCTAATCCTAAAATTAATCCTATCCCGAACTTTAGTTCTATCCTGGTCAAATACCCTAACATCAATAATAACCCTTTACCTAACACTAAACCTAACCCTAACCATAAAACTAACCCAAGGCCTAACCATAAACCTAAACCTCACCATAGCCCTAACCCAAGCTGAAACATTAAGCCTTACACTAAACCTAATCCTAAAACTAGCACCAATCCATGCCCTAAACCTAACACTAACCCTAACCCTAAATCTAACATTATCCATTACCCTAAACATAACCCTAACTCTAATGCAAACTTTAGCTGTAACACTAACCCTAAACCACAGCCTAACCATAAACATAACCCTAGACTAAACATAAACCCTAGAATAAACGCTCTAACCCTAACACTGGCTCAAACACTAGCCCTTACCCTAACCTAAACATAACCCTAGCCATAAACCTAACACTTACCATAAACCAAACCCTAGCCCTATCGCTAAACCTAACCCTAATCCAAGACTTAATTCAAACAATAACCTAGCCCTAACCCTAGCTCTAAATCTACCCATTACACTAAACATAAACCTAACCCTAATGCTAACCTTAACCCTATTTGTAAACCTAACCCATCCGTTACCCTAAACCTTAATTGAAACCTTAACCTAACCCTGTTCATTACCCTAACCCTAAGCCTAAACCTAACACTAATTCAACCCCTACCCTAATATTTGACATAAACAAAATGCTAACCCTGACTATAACCCTAATATTTTCCCTAACTCTAAAACTGACCCTTACACTAAACATAGCTTTGACACTAGATCTAGCAATAACCTAACCCTAAAATGATCCCTAACCATAAACCTTGACCTGACATTAGCCCTATCCCTAGTTCTAGCCCTGAATCTAACAGAAACCCTAGCCCTAAACCTAGCCTTAATCCTAACCCAAACACTAACCATAACCCTAATCCTAATCCTAACCCTCAACGTAGCTCTAAAGCTAGGTATAACCATACCCATTCCCCTAAACGTAATACTACTCACTAACCCCAATGTTAATCCTAAACCTAGCCCTATCCCTAGGCTTAACCCTAACACTAACCCTAGCCCCTAATCCTAGCCCTAGTTTAGCCGTAAACCTAACCCTAACCCTAGGACTAGTCCTAAATTTAAATCTAACTCTCATCCTAGCTATTTCGCTAGTTCTAACCCTATCCCTTACCATAACACTAATCCTAGCCCTAACACTAGCCCTGGATCTAACCCTAACTTTAAATCTAACCCTAACCCTAAGCCTAATCCTCATCCTAACACTAGCCCTAACCCTAATACTAATTAAAAATCTAGCCCTAGCCCTAAAACAAAACCAAGTCATAGGCCTAACCCTAACCCTATCCCATAGAAGTCAAAATGAAGTGAAATCTTAAAACAAAAACTGTTTCTGACAACAAACCTTGAACTGAGAAGACCCCAAACTGGGGAAAATGGTAATGCTAGGTAAAAGATGAATCCTGAGAAGTATCAATGAAATTTGAACAAAACTAACTCTAACCCGACATTAGTCCTAACTCTAACCCTAACCCTAATCCTAAAACTAAGCTTTTTCTGTTTATAGAGCTTGATCATAAAAGTACCAAACTTGGGGTGCCTAGTAGAGCAAAGTAACAGATGAATCCTGCCCAGTATCAAAAATATCTGACCAAGTATTAGGGGAGGTGTTTCAGAACATGTCTATTTCCCCTGTTTTCTCTTAAAGTGCTCTTTGATAAATTAGTTTTTTTTTGGGGGGGGGTTCAGTTTAAGGTACTTTCACAAGGTACAAACCAGAGCATGCCCACAGTGAAGTGATTGTGTGAAGTTTAATGCAGCTAGCAACTACCCTGTTTGATTTCCAGCTCCATTTCCATTCATACCTATAGGCCATAATGAAGTGAAACCTAAAAATGCAAACTGTTTCTGACTCTGAACCATTGAACCTTGAAGGTCCAAATATGAGGAGCTTACTAAGGTTAGGTAAAGAATAATTCCTATACAGGATCAAAGTAATTTGACCAAAAATATTCAAAGCTCTTTCAGTACATGTGTATTCTGCTTGCTCCTAAAGCACTCAGAGATAAAGTTGTTTCTTTCTAACTCAGCTTAGGGATACTTCAAATAAAACAAACCAGAGAATGCTCACTGAGAACTGATTGAGTGTGTGAAGTTTCAAGCATCTAGCACAAACCCTGTTTGATTTCCAGCTTCATTTCCACTCACCACTATAGGGCAAAAACAAGAGATACGTGAAAATTGAAACTGTTCTGAGAGAAAACCCTTTTACATAATAGGCCCAAATATTTGGAGTATAGTCAAAACAGGAAAAAGGTGAATCCTGCCCAATACCATAGAATTTTTTTTTTAAAAACTAACTCTAACCCTAACACCAGGTCTAAACCTAGTCCTAAAACTAACTCTAACCCTAACCCTAATATGTTTTGAGAATCTTTGATCATAGAAGTTTCAAATTTGGGGAGTCTAGTGGGGAAAGCTTACAGATGAATCATGGGCAGTTTCAAAGAAATCTGACAAAATAATTGGGGGGGCTATTTCAGTACATGAATATTTCACTGTTTTCTTCGAAAGTATTCTCAGATAAATTTGTATTGCATGCTGCAGCTTATTATTAATTTCACAAAGAACAAACCAGAGAGTGCACACAGATAACTGACTGAGTGTGTGAAGTTTTAATCAGTTAGCACCAAACTTGTTTGATTTCCAGCTCCATGTCCATTTACCCATGTAGGCCAAAATGAAGTAAATCTGTAAAATACAAATTGTTCCTGTCAGCAAAGAACTGAACCTAGAAGGCTGAAACCTGGGGAACATAGTAAGGCTAAGTAAAAATATATCCTGCCCAGTATCAAAAAAAGTTGAACAAGAAAAACTCTAACCCTAACATTATACCTAACTCTAACCATAAGCCTAAACCTAACCTGTTTAGAGATGCTTTGATCACAGAAGTCTCAAAGTTGAGAAGCCTAGTTGGGCAAGTTAACAGATGAATCCTGCCCAGTATCAAAGAAATAATACCAAATGATTGGGGGAGGTAGTTTAGTACATGCAGATTTTCCTGTTGTCTCCAAAATTTCTCTCATAGAGTTATTTTTGCATGCTTCATCTGTGGGACACTTTCACAAGGAAAAAAACAGAGAGTCCTCACAAAGAACTGATTGAGTGTGTGAAGTTTCAAGCAGCTTGTAGCAAAAACCCTGTTTGATTTCCGGCTCCATTTCCATTTACCCATATAAGTAAAAATGAAGTAAAACCTTAAAATAAAAACTTAAATACTGACAGCAAACTAGTGAACCTAGAGGCCCAAACACGGGGAACATAGTAAGGCTAAGTAAAAGATAAATTCTGCATAGTATCAAAGAAATTTAAACAAAACTACTGTAAACCTAACACTAGCTCTTAATTTATCTTTAATCCTAACCCTACAGCTAACCCTAGCCTGTTTAGAGAACCTTTGATCATAGAAGTCCCAAACTAATGGAGCCTAGTGGGGAAAGCTAACAGATGAATCCTGCACAGTATCAAGGAAATCTGAGCAAATAATTGGGGGAAGTGTTTCAGTACATGCATATTTCCTTGATTTCTCTAAAAGTGCTCTTGGGTAAAGTTGCTTTGCATGTTTCAGCTGAGGGCAACATTCACAAGGAACAAATCAGAGAGTGCCCACAGAGAACTGATTGAGTGTGTGCAGTTTCAAGCAGATAGCACCAAACCTGTTTGATTTCTTGCTCCATTTTTCTTCACCAAAATAGTTCAAAATAAAGTGAAACCTTAAAATACAAACTGTTCCTGACAGCGAACTATTGAACTAAGAAGGCTCAAACCAGGGAACATTGTGAGGCTAGGTAAAAAAATGAATCCTACCCCGTATCAAAGATACATGAAGAAAACTGACTCTAACCCTAACACTAGGTTTAAACCCAGCCATTGCCCTCACCATAAACCTAAAAATAATCTGTTTAGAGAAGTCCCAAATTAATGGAGCTTAGTGGGGCAAGCTAACAGATGAATCGTGCAGTATCAAAGAAATCTGACCAAATAATTTGGGGAGGTAGTTCAGTACATATATATTTCCCTGTTGTCTCCTACAGTACTCTCGATAAACTTGTTTTTGCATGCTTTAGCTTTGGGAAATTTTCAAAAGTAAGAAACCAGAGACTGCCCACATAGAACTGATTGAGAGTGTGCACTTTCAAGCATCGAGCACCAATCTTTTTTGATTGTGAGCTCCATTTCCATTTATCCCTATAGGTCAAAATGAAGGAAACATTAAAATACAAACTGTTCCTGTCTCAGAAACATTGAAAAGAGAAAACCCAAACCTGGGAAAAATAGTAAGGCTAGGTAAAAGACGAATTATGCCAAGTATCAAATGAATTTGAAAAAAAAAATTCACTCTAACTCTAACACTAGATCTAACCCAACCCTAAACTAATTCTAACCTGTTTAGAGTACCTATGATAATAGATGTCCCAAAATTGGGGAGCATAGCAGTGCAACTTAACAGATGAATCCTGTACAGTATCAAAGAAATTTGAAGAAAAATTGGGGGAGGTATTTCAGTACATTCATATTTACCTGTTTTTTCTTAAAGTGCTCTTGGATAAATTGTTTTTTCATGCTTCAGCTTAAGGTACTTTTACAAAGAAAAAACAAAGAGTGCCCACAGAGAGCTGATTGCGTGTCTGAAGGTTCATGCAGCTACCACCAACCCTGATGATTTCCAGCTCCATTGTCATTCACACCTATAGGCCATAATGAAGTGAAACCTAAAAATGCAAACTGTTCCTGACACTGAACCATTGAAACTTGAAGTCTCAAACTTGGGGAGCCTAATAAGGCTAGGTCAAGAATGAATCCTGTACAGTATCAAAGTAATCCAACCAAAAAATTTTGAAGCTCTTTCAGTACATGTGTATTCTGCTGGCTCCTAAAGCACTCAGAGATAAAACTGTTTCTTTCTATTTTATCTTAGGGCTACTTCCACAGGAAAAACCAGATTATGCTCACTGCAAATTGATGGAGTGTGTGAAGTTTCAAGCAGCTAGCACAAGCACTGTTTGATCTCCAGCTTCATTTTCATTCACCCCTATATGGCAAAATGAAGAGAAACATGAGAATTGAAACTGTTATTGAAAGCAAACCCTTTATGTAGGAGGCCCAAACATTTGGAGTACAGTCAAAATAGGAAAAAGATGAATCGTGCACAGTATCATAGAAATTTGAAAAAAAAAATAACTCTAACCCTAACACTAGGTCGAATCCTAGTCCTAACACTAACCCTAACACTAACCTTAACCTGTTTAGAGTCCCTTTGATCCTAGAAGTCCCACACTTGTGAAGTCAAGTAGGGCAGGCTAACAGATTAATCTTTCACAGTATCAAAGAAATCTGACCAAAAAATTGGGGGAGGTAGTTTAGTATATGCATATTTCCCTGTTTACTCCTAAAGTGCTCTCACATAAAGTTGCTTTGCATGCTTCATCTTAGGGATAATTTTACAAGGAATAAACCAGAGAATACCCATAAAAAACTGATTGAGTGTGTGAGGTTTGAAGTAGCTAGTATTAACCCTGTTGGATTTCCAGGTCCATTTACATTTACCCGCATAGGTCAAAATGAAATGAAAACTTAAAATACAAACTGTTCAGGAGAGAAAACACTTGACCCAAGAGGCCCAAACCAGAGAATATAGTAAGGCTAGGTAAAACTTAAATCCTGCCCAGTATCAAAGAAATTTAAAAAAACTAAATCTATCAAAACACTAGCTGTAACCCTAGCACTAAACTAATACTAAACCTAACCTGTTTAGAGAACCATTGATCATAGTTGTCCCCAAATAAATGAGCATAGTTGGGCCAGCTAACAGATAAATCCTGTGTAGTATCAAAGAATTCTGACCAAATATTTGGGAGAGGTATTTTAGTACATGCATATTTCCCTGTTTTCTCCTTATGTGCTCTTAGATAAATTATTTTTCATGCTTCAGTTTAAGGTACTTTCACAAAAACAACCATAGAGTGCCCACAGAGAGCTGATTGAGTTTGTGAAGTTTCAAGCAGCTAGTACTAACCACCCTGTTTTATATCCAGCTCAATTTTCATTTATATCTATAGGCCATAATAAAGTGAAAATCTTCCTCACATTGAACTGGCAAACCTTGAATACCCTAACTTGGGATTACTACTAAGAATAGGAAAAGGATGAATCCTGTACAATATCAAAATAATCCAAGCAAACAAAAAATGAAACTTGCTCCTAAAGTGCTCACAGATAAAGCTGTTTCTTTCTAATTCAGCTTTGGACTACTGCTACAAGAAACAAATGAAATAGTCTGCACTGAGAACTGATTGAGTGTGTAAAGTTTCAGGCAGCTGGAACAAACCTGTGTAAGTCCACCTCCATTTCCATTTACCCCTATAGGGCAAAATGAATTGACACATGAAAATTAAAACTGCTCCTGAGAGCAAACCCTTTAACCTAGGAGGCCCAAACATGGGGAGTATACTAAGAATAGGAAAAAGATAAAATCTGCCCATTATCAAAAAAGTTGCGAAAAACTAAGTCTCACCCAAACACTAGTTCTAACACTTGCCCTAACTCTAACCATAACCCTAAGCCTAATCTGTTAAGAGAACCTTTGATCATAAAAGTTTCAAACTTGGGCATACTAGTGGGGCAATCTTACAGATCAAAAAATCTGACCAAATAATTGTTGGAGATATTTCAGTACAAGCATTTGCCCTGTTTTCTCCTAAAGTGCTCTTGGATAAATTTGTTTTGCATACTTCAGTTCATGGCTACTTTGACAAGGGAGAAACCAGAGAGTACCCACAGACAACCCTCTGGTCTCCAGCTCCATTGGCATTTACCCATATAGGTCAAAATGAAGTGAGACATTAAAAACAAACTATTTCTGACAGAGAACCTTTGAACCAAAAAGGCCCCAAACTGGGGCACATAATCAGGCTAGGTAAAATATGAATCTTTCCCAGTATCAAAGAAATTTGAACAAAACAAACTCTAACCATAACACTAGCTCTACATCTAGCTGTAACCCTAACCATAACACTAACCCTTACCTGTTCATTTATCCTAGAAGTACCAACTTTGGGAACCCTAGTGGAGCAAGCTAAAAGATGAATACTGCACAGTATCAAAGAAATATGATCAAATTGCTGAGAGACTTATTTTAATACATTCATGATTCTCTGTTTTCTCCTTAAGGGCTCTCAGATACCGTTTCTTTTGCATGCTTCATCTTTGGCATACCTTCAAAAGAAAGAAACCAGAGAGTACCCACTGAGATTTGATGGTGTGAAGCTTCAAACACCTCCTGCCAACCCTATTTGATTTCCAGCTCAATTTTCATTCACATGAAGAAGCCATAATGAAGGGAAACCTTAAAATACAAACTGTTCCTGACAGCTAACCATTGAACCGAGAAGGCCCAAACCTGTGGAGCATAGAAAGGCTACGTAAAAGATGAATCCTGCCCAGTATCATAGAAATCTGATGAAGTCTAGGGCCACATGGGTGCTCTCAGTGCAGATGAAAGGCTCAGCCGCACAGTTGCTCTGGGTGCAGACAGCAGTCTCAGCCATGCAAACACTCTCAGCGCAGATGGAAGGCAGCATAGAATACAGAGGCTTTGCTTGCGAGTCACCAGACCAAGCTCTGGACACAGCACAAGGTCACTCCAGAATCACCCACCTCACCAAACATCATACACGGGTAATAGATGGAATTCATCTTGCAAAACCTTACTCTCCTTCTATCTGTGGGCATAGCTACCAGCTCGGTTCTGCAGCTGATCAGGGACCCGTTTCCAACTCCCCTACCTCAAGCTGTGATAACTCAGGATTTTTCTCACAAGCTTTTGGGGGGCATAGCTATCAATGTGGAACAACAACTGTACAGGCACCTGGTTTCCAATTTAGAGATAAGTGTAGGGAGGCTCCATGTAGAAGCTCAAGCCCTCCCACCCTGGCTACCTCCTCCATCTTAAGCACAGAGATTCAAGCTAGGAATAAAAAACTCCACCTACTACAAAAAAAGGAAACAGATTTCTGAGACATTTTTTTTTTCTTTTTTACTTTTCTTTTCTCACTCTTCTAAACAATTCTCCTCTACCCTTCCCCCTCTGGTCCTCACAACCTCAACATATGTGAAACCAAGAATTTTGCATGAAATTAAACTTTAAGAACTTAATCACCAAAAAAGTATAATATAGAGTAATTACATAGGCCCCATCTCATCACCCCTTTATTTTCTCTTATTTTATTTCATCCTGTCTTTCTTTCCTTGTTATTTTTTCTTGATTTTTCTTCCTCCCTCTATCTCACTTTCAGCCTCCCAAATTTTACTATTTGTACATCGGGTTATTTTATGAATACAGATAAGGAATTTGAATTTATACATTCTTCCATGTATTCCTGACTATTCGTTAGAGTTCTCCAAATTTGCTAAATTAGAATAATCCCATATACTCACTCCTTTCCCCCTTAATATAGCATCCTACCCCTGACCCTCAGTTCCCTATACATGACAAGAAATGTTATGCCTTTTAGAAAACTAATGACTATATTCTAAATAATAATTGAAACCAACATCTGTAGACATAGAGTCTAAATATAAATGCATTTATTATGATTAGGCTTAGGCTTCAGGTTATGGTTAGATTTAGAGTTAGGTTTTGATCTATGGTTAGGGCTAGGGCTAAGGATAGGGCAAGGGTGAGGATTAGAGTTAGGTTAGGTTTAGAGTTATAGTAAGGGATAGGGTTAGAACTAGTAATAGGGCTAGTGTGAGAGTTAGAGTTAGTCTTAGCATTAAGGTTAGGGTTAATGTTAGGGTTAGGGATAGGGCTAAATCAGGGCTAGTGTTAGTGTTAGGTTTAGGCCTAGGGTTATGGTTTGAGTTAGGGTTATGTTTAGGGTAAACAATTGGGTTATGCTAGGTTGAGGGCTAGGGCAAGTGTTAGTATTAGGGTTAGGCCTAGGGTTAGGGTTAGGATTATGATTAAAACTAGGTTTAGGGCTAGGATGAAGGCAAATGTTTGTGTTGGGGTTAGGGCTAGTATTAGGGCTAGAGCTAATGTCAGGTCTAGGGTTACAGTTAGGGACAGATTTAGTGTTAGGTTTATGGCTTGGTCCAGTGTAGCAGCTAGTTTTAGAGTAAGGGTCAGTTTTACAGCCAGAGTTATTATTAGGGTCAGATCAATGTGAGGATTTGGGTTAGGTTTGGGTTTAGATTTAGGGCTTCAATTATCATTAGGTTTAGTGTTAAGTTAATGAAAGGGTTAGGTTTAGAATTTAGGTGTGGTTTAGTGTAATGGATAGGGTTACGTTTAGGCCTAGGGTTATCCTTAGGGTAATGGATAAGGTTAGACCTAAGATTAGGAGTAGGGTTATGTATAGGATTAGGGGTTTTGTTTGGGTTAGGGTTAGGTTTATGTTTAGGGTTAAAGCTAGGTTTAGGGGCTGGGAATGTGGTTCAAGTGGTATCGTGCTCGCCTAGCAAGTGTGGGACGCTGGGTTCAATTCTCAGCACTACATACCAACAAAATAAAGATGTTGTGTCCACTGAAAACTATATATATATATATATATATATATATATATATATATATATATATATATATATATATATTAAAGCTATGTTTAGGACTTGGATTAAGGCTAGGTTTTGGGTTAGGTTAGAACTGGGTTAAGGCTACAATTAATGTATGAAGTAGTGTTATGATTAACGTTAGTGATAGGGTCAGGGTTAGGGCTAGTGTAGTGTTAGGGTTAAGTTTATGGTTATGATGATGTTTAGAGCTAAGTTTAATGTTAGGGTCAGAGTCAGGATCCAGATTAGTTATCAGGTTAAGGTTAGGACTAGAATTAGAGATAGGATTATTTCTAGGTGTAAGGTTAGGGTGTGGTTTAGGTTAAATGTTAGGGTTAGGGTTGTGATTTGGTTTTGTTTTAAGGCTAGGGGTAGAGTTAGGGCTAATTGTAGGATTAATGTTAGAATTAGGGGTAGTGTTAGTGTGAGGCTTAGGCTTAGGTTTAGGGTTAGATTTAGAGTTAGGTTTAGATCTAGGGCTAAGGATAGGGCTAGGATTAGGGCTAATATTAGGGCTAGATTTAGGGTGATGGTAAGGGATACAGTTAGAACTAGGTATAGGGCTAGGTCAGAGTCAGGGTTATTGTTTTTATTAGGTTATGGATTGGGTTTCATTATGGTTAGAGATAGGTTAATGATAGTTTTAGGTTTAAAGTTCAGGTTAGGTGTAGTGTCATGGATAGAGTTAGGGTTATGGATAGGATTAGGGTTTGGTCTAGGATTAGCAGAAGTTTTAGGGTTATCATTAGGGTAATGAATAGGGTTAGAGGTAGTGATAGGGCTAGTGTTATGCTTAGGATTAGGTCTAGGGTTAGGCTTAGGTTTAGGGTTAGGGCTAAGGTTAGTGTTATGGTTAGCTTTATGGTTAAATCTAGGGTAGGGCTTGGGTTAGGGCTAGGTTTTGTGAGAGGTTAGGGCTATGGCAAATTTAAGAACTTTTTATAATTAGGGCTAGTTTTAGGGTTAATATTAGAGCTAAGTATAGTTTTAGGGTTAGTTTAGGGTTAGGGTTATTTTTAGGGTTTGGGTTAGTGTTAGTTTCAGGGTCAGTGTTCAGTTTTGGGTAATGGTTAATGTGAAAACCAAAATTAGGAATAGGGTTAAGTCTAGGGGAAGGGTTAGTATTTGGCTTTAGGCTAAAGATTATTGTTAGGGCTAGGGCTAGGTTTTTTTTATGTCTAGGGCTAGAATTATGGCTAGATTAGGATTAGGTTTAGTTCTAGGTTTAGTGTTAAGGTTAGGTTTAGGTATAAGGTTACCATAGGGCTAGTGTTAGGGTTCAGTTTAGGGTTAGGTTCAGGATTAGACCTTTGATTAGTATTAGGGTCAGCATAAGGGTCAGGGTTAGGGTTAGGGTTTGGGTTATGGTTAGAGCTAGAATGAGAACTAGGGTTAGGACTAGTAATGGGCTTAGGGTTTGGATAAAGTTAAGCATTAGGTTTAGGATTAGGATCAGCCTTAGGTTTATGACTAGACTTAGTGTAAGGGATATGGTTAGAGGTAGGATGAGGTCTCGGGTTAGGGCTATGTTTAGGGTTAAAACTAGGTTGAGGGCTTTGATTAGGGCTAGTTTTGGTGTGAGGGTTATGGCTAGGGTAAGAGCAATGGCTAATGTAAGAACTAGGGTTTTTAGGGTTAGTTTTAGGGTTACGGTTAGGGGTTAAACCTGTAGTGTTAGGATTAGGTTTAAGGTTAGGGTGAAATTTAGAGCTAGTGTTAGTGTTAGGTTAATAGTCAGAGTATGGTTTATGGTTTATGGTTTATGGCTAGGTTAGGACTCGAATTAAGGCTATAATCACTGTAAAGGTTCATTTTAAGGTTAGGGTGCTGTTTAAAGCTAGGGTGCGTGTTAGGATATGAGTTAAAGTCAAGGTTAGTATTAAGGTTTAGGTTAGGACATGAATTAGTTTTAGTTTTAGGACTAGGTGTAGTTTTAGGATTTGGTTTAAGTTAAGGTTTAGGGTTAGGGCTATTGCTCGGTTTTGTTTTAGTGTTAGGGTTAGGGTTAGGGCTAGTTTTATGATTAGTGTTAGGGCTAAGGCTAATGTTAATGTTAGACTTAGGCTAAGTTTTAGGGTTAGATTTAGTGTTAGGGTTAGATCTAGGGTTAGGACTAGGAATAAGAATTAGGCAAAGGCTATGGCTAGGGTTAGAGCTAGGGTTAGGGATAGGGTTAGGATTACGGTAATGAATAGGGTTAGAAGTAGAGACAGGGCTAGTGTGAGAGTTAGAGTTAGTCTTAGGCCTAGGGTTAGGGTTAGGGCTGGGTATAGGGTTAAATTAGGGCTATGATTAGGGGTAGGGTTAGTGTTCACCTTAAGCCTAGCATTAGGATCAGGGTTAGAGTTAAGTTTAGGGTAAGGAATGGCATTATAGATAGGTTTAGAGATAAAGTGATGGTTAAAATTAGGGTTAGGTCTATGGTTTGGGTAAGGATTAATTTTAAGGCTAGGTTGACAGCAAGGATGACGGCTATAGTTTGTTTTAGGGTTAGGGCTAGGATTAGGGCTAGGGCTCATATCATATCTAGGGTTATGATTAAAGATAGTTTTAGGGTTAGGTTTTTGGCTACATGTAGTGTAAGGTATAGGGTTAGGGTCAGGATTAGAGCTAGGGGTATTATTAGAGTAAAGTTCTGGGTTAGAATTTTGGGATAGGTTAATGTTTAAAGTTAGGACTTGAATTGGCTTTGTGGTTTGTGTTAGTGTGATGATAGGGTGAGGTTTATGGTTTAGGTTTGGTATAGGTTAATGCAGAGGTTTAGGATTAGGGATAGGTTAAGATTTAGACCAAGGGTTATGGTTATGGCAATGGATAGGGTTCGAGCTAGGTTTAGGGCTAAGGTTATGGTTTTGATTAGGGCTAGGTTTAGGATAAGGATTAGTGTTAAAACTCAGGTTAGGGCTCAGATTGTGGCTAGGTTTGGGGTTAAGTTAGTGCTAGGGTTTGTAGTAAGGCTAATGTAAGTATCAGGGTTACAATTATGGCTAAATTTAGGCTTAGGGTTAGTGGTAGGTCTAGTTAGGTTTAGGGTTAGGGATAGGATGATGTTTATATTAGTGTTAGTATTATGGTCAGAGTCAGGGTCAGTGTTAGTTCTAGTTTTCTGCTTAACACTAGAATTAGAGCTAATGTTGGGGTTAGGGTTAGGGTTTGGTTTTTGTTAAGGGTTAGGGTTAGGGCTATGGCTTGGTTTTGTTTTAGTGCTAGGGCTAGGATTAGGTTACTTTTAGTATTGGCTTAAGGGTTAGGGCTAGTGTTATGTGTAGGTTTAGGCTTAGGGTTAATGTAAGATTTAGAGTTAGGGTTAGGTTTACGCTTAGGGTTAGCTTTAAATTTATAGTTAAAATTAGATCAAAGTTAGGGCTAGGGCTAATTATAGGCCTAGGGTTAGGGCTAGGATTAGGGTTTTATTAGGAGATAGGGTTAGAACTATGGATGGGGCTAGGGTGATAGTTAGAGTTAGGGTAATGGATATGATTAGATGTAGATATAGGGCTATGTTTAATGTTAGATTGAGGTTTAGGCTAGAGTTAGGGCTATGGTAATGTTTAGGGCTAGGGTTAGGGCTAGGGTTAGGAATAGGGCTAAATTAGGTTTAAGATTCGGGCTAGGGTTAGTTTTCTTTTAGGCCTAAGGTTAGGTTTAGTGTTAGGATTAAGGCTAGGTTTAGGGCTAGACTAAGGGCTGGGGTTTCTGTTAGGTTAAGGGCTACGATTAGGGCTATGGTTAATGTCAGATCTAGGCTTACAGTTGGGGATAGTTTTAGGATTAGGATTATGGCTAGGTCTAGTGTAAGAGTTAGGTTTAGTGTAGGGGTCAGCTTTAGAGCTAGGAGATTTATAAGGGTCAGGGTCAGTGTTAGAGTTTGGTTGGGGTTAGGGTTTAGGGTTAGGGCTTGAATTAGCATTAGGGTGTGGGTTAGGGTAATGATAGGGTTTTCTTTAGAGTTTACATTAGGTTTAGGGTATGCTGCAGTCTGGCTGGGCACAATTCAGGAGCCACTTGTCAAAAGAAACTAACTTTATTTTTAGAACTACAAACGCCAAACAAAACAGCTCCTCAGGAAAAAAACCCTCAGAGCCCAACTGCCACCACCGGCTTCCACAAGCCTCTCACCCCCACACCAATCACCACCTCCCACAATCCTCCTGCTCTTGAGGCCGATTGGCTAGGTCGTGTGGGCGGAGCCAAAGAAGTCCCCCAATGAGCAGTTCCGAAGTCTGAAGGGCAGGGAAACAGCCCAATGAACATCACCGCAGAGGAGCCAATCAGCTAGATGTTGCTGGGGCCACTGTGAGCCAATCATCAGCCGGCAGCTGGAAGTTTGCTGGCAGCTGGAAGTTTGCTGGGGCCCCTTTGGCTGTGGCTCTCAACATCTCCCCCTCTCTGTTTAAACAACAAGCATGTGGCTTAGGGACCGTGCCTGCATTAGGTTGTCCAATACTACATATGATCCTTACCCGTCTTCGGATGAGCTGACCTCAGAGCGTCAGCCTCCTGTCTTAGGTTGGTACCATTGTAATTGGATCTTACCCGTCATTGACTACCGGTCCAGTATACAGCCACACCTGTGGAGAGGTACCAGCGGGGGGGTGAGGTTGGCCCCCAAATAGCTGAACTATCATGACAAGCAGAAGGGAGGAAGACTCCAACACTACCACAAGTCGCTGCACCAACAGATAGTTCACAATGCATACAAGTGAGTTTACAATGCATACAAGTGACACATAGTTTAGGCAAGTTCTGTAAGCGGTTCAGTGATGGCTATTGCAGAAACTGTAGATTAGTTTTATCTTTGTCTTCACCGGCACAGGGATGAAGATAGGAATTCTGGCAATAATGGCTAAAGAAAAAATTATATAACATTCTAGAAGGTACTAAAAGAAAACAATTTTCTTAACAATTTACATTATCTTCACCGGCACTGGGATGAAGATAGGAATTTTGGCAATAATGGTTAATATTAATAATTGTGTAACATTCTACAAGGCACTAAAAGAAAATAATTTTCTTAACAATTTACATTATCTTGAAAAGAATTATTAAATATAATGAAAAGTATAGGTGAAAGTAAACAAACAGATCTGTTAACCTCCTTTTTTGTTTATATATTAAAATAATTCTTAACAGTTATTTACCCAATTTAAATTAAACCATTTAAATCACGTGAATAAAAAAAAAATTTGGATCCATTTTTTTTTTTATGAGCGCTCATCATATATGATATATGGACATATGTACATTCAAACATATAACACAAAACACAAGTGTGCACACATAATATAATACATACAACACATGACATAATAGTAAAGGCCTTATAACTTTTTACAGGTGAAATCTCCATTGCAATGTTTAAAAACTCTATAGTCAAAAAAAAAAATAGAACTGATCAGCAAAACATTAACCTAGGTCTCTATGAGCTCAAAAAACAAAATAGAACTTCATGATATGGGAAAGGGCAATAATAAAACAGATATTGAAAAAAGCATCCTGGTTCTGTCGCAGATGTAAGGATAGCCAAATTGGAGTTTTGGATATCAGCTGTTATTGATTTGAGCCAAATCATCTTCTTTTTGGTCTGTAGAATTCGCTTTAGTTAATCTCTCTGGAATCCAAATTGGCTGCTGTTCTCCCTGTGGAAACACACAAACAGACCCCCGACTCCAGACAATCACTGGGTCAGGATTTTAGTTAATCTCTCCGGAATCCAAATCGGATGCTGTTCTTCCTGTGGAAACATATAAACAGGCCCCCGACTCCAGACAATCACTGGGTCAGAACCTTGGTTAATCTCTCTGGAATCCAAATTGGCTGCTGTTCTTCCTGTGGAAACGCACAAACCGACCCCCGACTCCAGACAATTATTGGGTCAGGACCTTTCCATTGTCCTGTTAGAATATCTTTCCAAAGTACCTTGGGCTTATGTACATTTTTTGGACACATATGCCTTTCTGCAGCACTAAGTCCTGATGAATCCAAATTTAAAAAGTTTAGAGTAAAAAGGGTTATTTTAAGTTTATCTTTGGGGAATATATACCCCTTCCCAATTCCGTCTTTTTGCTTTAATAAGTACATTTTAATAGTTTGACGAGCTCTTTCAACTATGCCTTGTCCCTGTGGATTGTATGGGATTCCTGTTATATGAGTAATGCCAAATGATGAGCAAAATTGTTTAAAAGAAGTAGACGTATAACCAGGGGCATTATCTGTTTTTAACTGTTTTGGAATGCCCACAGTGGCAAAATTTTGTAAGCAATGAGCTATAACATCTTTAGTTTTTTCTCCGGTATGAAGGGAGCCCATCAAAAATCCAGAAGAAGTATCAACTGTAACATGCAAATATTTTAATTTTCCAAATTCTGGCAATTGTGTGACGTCCATCTGCCAAATATGGTTAGGTATCAATCCTCTAGGATTGACTCCAAGATTAACTTGTGGTAAAAAGGTCACACAATTTTGACATTGTTTTATTATTTGTCTAGCTAGTTCCTTAGTTATTTTAAAACACTTTTGTAAAGTATTAGCATTGACATGGAACCTTTTATGAAAATTTATAGCTTCTTCTAGTATAGAGAAAATATGTACATCATGTGTAGTTTTATCTGCTAAATCATTGCCCAAACTAAGGGCTCCAGGCAACCTGTATGTGCCCTGATATGTCCTATAAAGAATGGATCTTTTCTGTCCCAGATTAAACTTTGTATAGTGGAAAACAAAGAGAAAACAGTAGAAGAAGGCGAAATCCTACCAGCATCTTCAAGGGATACTATAGCATTAACTATATATTGACTATCAGAAAATAAATTAAATACAGAATCTTTAAACATCACAAAAGTTTGTAACACTACATTAAGCTCTACCTTTTGAGGTGATTGTTTGGGTACTAAAAATGTAAAAGTTCGATCAGGTGTAACTATTGCTGCTGTACCATTATTTGACCCATCAGTGAATATATTTGGAGCATGAATGATAGGTGTTTTTCTTGTCATTTTTGGAAAAATTACAGGATGCAATGACCAAAAAGACAATAAAGGATTAGATGGTAAGTGGTTATCAAATGAAACATTAGATTTGCACATGATTATTGCCCAAGTATTTAACTCATTAGCTAATTCATCAATTTGATTCATAGTATATGGAGTAATAATTTTATTAGGAGAAATTCCAAACACTGCCTTTGCTGTTTTTATTCCTTTGAGTATTAATTGTCCTACAGCCTCAGGATACCTAGTAAGATTAGTGTTAGGAGAATAAGATAAATGTATCCATAATAATGGACCTTCTTGCCAAAATACTCCTGTAGGAATATTTTTTGTTGATAGTACAATAAATAATAAAGGCAAACATATCAATTCTATCCAAATGCATATTTTCCATATATGTTTCAATGATTTTTAATGCCTTTCTTGCTTCAGGCGTCAACATTCGGGGTGAATTTGGATCTGATGGACCTTTTAGGGTATCAAATAAAGGTCCCAATTCTCCTGTTGTTATACCTAGATAAGGCCTTATCCAATTTATGTCTCCTAATAACTTTTGAAAGTCATTAAGTGATTTGAGTTGATCTACTCGTATTTGAATTTTTGGTGGACGGACCATGGTTGAGGATAATAGAACTCCCAAATAATTAATTGGAAAATTTAATTGTACTTTATCTATTGCTATCTCTAGATTATAATTTTTTAATAAGTTTGTAAGTGTGGCATAACATTCTAGCAATGTGTTTTTAGCTTTGTGTGCTAATATTATGTCATCCATATAGTGAAATATTTGTAGCTCAGGATTTTGATTTCTAAGTGGCTGGATTACTTTGTTAACATAAATTTGACACATAGTTGGGCTGTTAGCCATCCCTTGAGGGAGTACTTTCCATTCATATCTCTGATCAGGACCTTCATGATTTAGTGCAGGGATAGTAAATGCAAAACGTGGACTATCCTCAGGATGAATTGGAATTGAAAAAAAAAAACAATCTTTAATATCTATAACTAAAACATACCAAGTTTTTGGCAAAGCAGCCAACTGAGGAATCCCTGATTGAGCAGGTCCCATAATGACCATTTCATTATTAATGACTCTTAAATCTTGCAATAATCTCCATTTACCAGATTTCTTTTTGATGACAAAAATGGGAGTATTATGGGGAGATACAGAAGGTTGTATATGTCCTTCCACTAATTGTTTTTTGACCAGATCATGGGCTACTTGTATCTTTTCTTTAGTCAAGGGCCACTGAGGAACCCATAATGGTCTTTCTGATTTCCAGGTAATTTTTATTGTCTCAGTGGCCCTTTGTGAAAATCCAACCCATGTCTGACTGTTCCTTGATTTATTTGTATTGGTGCTGCTATACCTTGTTCTTGTTTTTCTAATCTTTTTCCTTTCCTAAAACCTTGTCTAGCCATAATAGTGGGTGCATTTTGATTGATATTATTTGTTAATGTCAAACCTTATTGATCTAAGACATCTTGTCCCCATAAATTTACAGGAAGATGATCCAATACATATGGCTGTATAGTTCCTTCACATCCTTCAGGATCCTTCCAATCTAATACCATTGCACTTCTATCGGGATTATTCGCCACTCCTAGGCCTCGAAGCGTTTGAGTGGCTTGTTGTAATGGCAATGTTTTGGCCATTCTTGACGAGAGATGATGCTAAGGTCTGCACCTGTATCCAGTATCCCATTAAATTCATGTCCTTGAATATTTAGTTTTAGCATGGGGCAAGAATCTAAATTTAAAGAAAGCATAGCCCAATCTACACCTGTGGAGCCTAATCCCTTGGAACCTCTTTCTACACCATGACTGGAAAATTTATCATGTAGGCTTGGTATTATTAGTAACTGTGCTATTCTATCTCCTGGTGAAATTACTGATATACCCTTTGGAGAACTGGCTATAATTTTTATTTCACCTTCATAATCGGGATCAATTACCCCAGGACTTATCAAAAGTCCTTTTAGAGTTGAAGAGCTGCGTTCCAATAATAAGCCTACTGTTCCTTTGGGAAGAGGTCCTTTCACCCCTGTGGGAATGATTTGAACTCCCATCTCTGGAGTTAGTACTTATTTGGCGGAGGCGCAGATGTCCAACCCTGCTCTCCCTCTGGTTTGTCTGATGAGGGATCTGATGCCCTGGGCACTACCCTGATGGGGTTGCTGGGGTTGCTGGGTTCCTCCAGTGCTCCGTATATTTGTGGTTTGGGGCCCCGGAGCAATGGGGCCCCCTGTCAATTTTTTGGCAACGGAGCCCGATGCCTTTGTCCACGATATTGTGGATAAACACCTTGTCCTTGTTCGTTTTTTGATGATGGAGTACCCTCTATGGTGGTTTGAGAACGGCATTCATTAGCCCAATATAATGGAGTACCCTCTATGGTGGTTTGAGAACGGCATTCATTAGCCCAATGTCTCCCTCTATGGCATCGTGGGCAAATACCCGGTATTCTACTCCTTTGATACCTAGTTTTGTTAAACCCTCCTCCTATGGGGCAATTCCTTTTAAAATGTCCTGTTTGTTCACAGTTGTAGCATGTTCTTGGCCTGGAATCTAAAGCCTGTTTTACTGCAGCTGCCAAGCCTTGCCCTTGTTCATTAATGTCTCTGGCATCTAAAGCCTGTTTTACTGCAGCTGCCACAATTTGCCCTTGTTCATTAATGTCTCTGGCATCTAAAGCCTGTTTTACTGCAGCTGCCATGACTTGCTCTTGTTCATTAATGTCTCTACATAATTTAATATATGTGTTTAAATCTTCCTGTTTCCATGGTCTAATGATATCTCTGCACCAACGATTTGCTTGGTCATAAGCCAGTTGTTTTATTAATGGCATTGCTTGTTCTGTATTCCCAAAAACTCTGGTAGCTGTTTGAATAAGCCTATCTACAAATTCAGCATAAGGTTCATTAGTTCCTTGTATTATCTTAGATAATTGACCTTGTAAACCTCCATGTCCTTGTAAAGTCTTCCATGCCTTAACTGCATCTGCAGCAATTTGTGCGTATATGCCAGGATCATATGCAAGTTGTTGCTGCCGATCCTCATAAGGTCCCTTTCCTAACAACATATCTAGATTTCTCTGAGGATAACCAGCTGCTGCATTTCGCCTAGCCGTCTCCTTGCAAAATTCCTCATTGGCAACCTTCCATAACAGGTATTGTCCTCCAGTTAACACAGCTTTACAAATATTAGCCCAATCTGCTGGTGTCATGTTTAAGTTGGTAATGGATTTGACCAAGCTTACAGTGAAGGGTGCTTGAGGACCATTGGTTGTTACAGCCTCTTTTAGCTCCTTCACTGATTTGAAATTTAAACCCTGGTAAATTCGCTGCCCTCCTACCTCAAATACAGGGCATACTTGAGATCCTGTCTCAGGATCCCAACTATCAACTGCGGGGGTTGGGAGTCTCTTAGCATATGGAGGTGGTGCTGTTGATTGGACACTTATGCCCTCTGGTGATAGAATGCTGTTAATAGCAGTCTCCTGTAGAGGTGGTGCTGTTGGTTGGAGACTTTCGCTCTCTGATAGAAAGGTGTTATTAGCAGTCTCCTGTTGTAACTTTTCCCCTGATGGCTTTTTCTGCTCTAAACTTCCTTCCTCTGTCTCACTAGCTTGAAAGACCTTCTCTTGTACTTGAATCTTTTCCTCATTCTGACTAACTTGAGAGACCTCTTTTACTTGAATCAATATGTCTTCTCCTTCCTTTACCTTTGTCTGATCTGAAGGCTTTGGACTAAGCAAACTAGATACGTTCGTCCACAATGGCAATGTGCCAACTGGCAGAGTCCCTGGGTTGTTCTTTTCTATTCTTTTTAAATCCTCACCATGATGGTTCCATTGTGATATATCTAACAACTCCTCCTTAAAAAGCCATGGGCTATATTTTTGTATTATATCAACATATGCCCTGACTGCTCTTGATTTTATTGGGAAGCCTCCTTGCTCTAACAATTTACTTAACACTCTTTCGGTTTGTTTTTTACTAATTGCTGATCCCGTATTTCTACTATAATACAACCCAGCAAGATAACACCAAACCAAACCGAGACAGAATGAAATAAAGTTGGAACAACACAAAATCATTATAGTCTTTCTATCCTCCTGACATGTCCATCCGTCCTTTCTCCCTATCTGTTCCTCACACGCAAATAGTTTTTCCTCAGTTGTGAGAGGTTTTTCTTCCGTCTCACTCATCTCCAGGGACTGAAATGTCCATCCGACCTTTCTCCCTATCTGTTCCTCAGATGTGAGCGGTTTTCCTTCCGTCTCACTCATCTCCAGGGACAAGCAACTTAAAACAAAAATGAAGCAAAACAAAAGAGGAAACTTAGAATGGCTACCCATCCTCTCGCCCTGCCCTCAGGGGCGAGCAGTTTACTTACCCTCAGTCGCTCCCCGTGCGAGCCACCAAATGCCGCAGTCTGGCTGGGCACAATTCAGGAGCCACTTGTCAAAAGAAACTAACTTTATTTTTAGAACTACAAACGCCAAACAAAACAGCTCCTCAGGAAAAAAAAACCCTCAGAGCCCAACTGCCACCACCGGCTTCCCACAAGCCTCTCACCCCCACACCAATCACCACCTCCCACAATCCTCCTGCTCTTGAGGCCGATTGGCTAGGTCGTGTTGGCGGAGCCAAAGAAGTCCCCCAATGAGCAGTTCCGAAGTCTGAAGGGCAGGGAAACAGCCCAATGAACATCACCGCAGAGGAGCCAATCAGCTAGATGTTGCTGGGGCCGCTGTGAGCCAATCATCAGCTGGCAGTCTGAAGGGCAGTGAAACAGCCCAATGAACATCACCGCAGAGGAGCCAATCAGCTAGATGTTGCTGGGGCCACTGTGAGCCAATCATCAGCCGGCAGCTGGAAGTTTGCTGGCAGCTGGAAGTTTGCTGGGGCCCCTTTGGCTGTGGCTCTCAACAAGGGTAATTGATAGGGTTAGGGTTAGTGATAGGGTTAAGGTTAGGCCTAGGGTTTTCATTAGGGTAAGGGCTATGTTTAGTATAATGGATAGGGTTAGAGCTAAGTTTAGGGTTAGGTTTATGGTTAGGAATAGGTCTTGAATTAGGGTTAGGGTTAGGGATAAAACTAGGGTTAGGCTTAGTGTTATGTTTAGCATAAGGGTTAGGTTTTGAGGTAGGGTTAGGGCTAGGGTGATAGTTAGGTTTATTGTTACTTCTAGGGATAAGATTACAATATTGATAGGGTTAAGGTTAAGATTAGGGCTAGGGACATATAGGGTTAGGGTTAGGTTTTGGGTAATGGGTAAGATTAGATGTAGATTTAGGGATATGTTTAACGTTTAACATTAGATCGAGGTTTAGGCTTAGAGTTAGGGCTATGGTTATGTTTAGGTTTATAGTAAGGGTTAGGGTTTGGGGTAGGGTTAGGTCTATGGCAAGTGTGAGGTTTAATGTTAGGTATAAGATTAGATTTCCAGTTAAGTTTAGGTTTAGGGTTACGCCTAGGATTATCAATATGGTTAAGTTTAGGTTTAGAGTAATGGTTAGGATTAGAGCTAGGTTTGAAGCTAGGGTTAATGTTAGGGTTAGGGCTAGGGTTAGGGTTAGATAGAGAGATAGGTGTAGGTTTAAGTTTAGGGTAATGTTTAGGGTTTGCACTAGGGTTAGGACTAAGGCGAATGTTAGGTTAGGGTTAGGGGTAGGGTTAGGGTTAGTGTTATGCTTAAGGCTTGGCTTAGGCCTAGTATTAGCTCTAGGTTTTGTGTTAGGTTTAGGCCTAGGGTTAGGGCTATGGGTAATGTAAGAGCTAGGGTTATGTTGAGAGCTAGTTGTAGGGTTAGGGTTATGGCTATGTCTAGTGTTAGGTTTATATTTTCAGGTAGGTTCAGATTTAGAGATAGGTTTACTCTAAAGGCAGGATCAATCTTTGTGTTAGAGTTAGAATTAGGGTTACAGCCAGAATTAGAACTAGGTTTAGGTTTAGGGGTAGAGTTAGTGTTTGAGTTAGGTTGAGGAGTATTGTTAGGGCTAGGGCTAGGTTTATGTTTATGTCTAGGGATAGAGTTAAGGCTAGATTTAGGATTTGGTTTGGGTCTAGGGTTAGTGTAAGGGTTTGGTCTAGTGTTAGGGTCAGTTTTAGACCTAGGGTTAGTATTAGGGTCAGAATAAGGGTCAGGGTTAACCTTAGGGTTTGGGATAGGACTAGTGCTAAAATGAGGGTTAGGGTTAGGATTATTAATAGGGTTATGATTTTGGTTAGCCTAAAGATTAGAAATAGATCTAGGGTTACCCTTAGGTTCAGGGTTTTGCTTAAGGTAAGGAATTGATTTGGAGCTAGAATTAGGGCCATGGTTAGGTTTAGAGTTAGGGTTTAAAGCTTGGTTTAGAGCTCACATTAGGGCTAGTTTTTGTGTTAGGGTTAGAGATAGGGTTAGGGTAACAGGTAAAGTAAGAACTCAGATTAAATTTAGGCTTAGTTTAGGGTTAGGGGTAGGGGTAGGTTTAGTGCTAGGGTTAGGTTTTGTGCTAGGGTTAGGTTTAAGATTAGGATGATATTTATAGCTAGGTTTTGTGTTAGGATAGGAGTCACGGTCAGGTTTAGTTTTACAGTTAGGGTTATAACTCATTATAGGGCTAGGGGTATTGTTAGGCTTTGGTTTAAGTGAAGGTGATGTTTAGAGGTAGAATGAGTATTAGGATATGAGTCAGGGTCAAGGTTAGTTTTAAGGCTAGGGTTAGGACTCGAGTTAGGGCTAGGATTAGATCTAAGTGTAGTGTTAGGATTTGGTTTAAGTTAAGGTTTAGGGTTTGGGCTATTGCTCGGGTTTTTTTTAGTCCTAGGATTAGGTTTAGGGCTAGTTTTATAATTAGCATTAGGGTTACGGATAGTCTTAGTGTTAAGCTTAGGCTTAGAGTTAGGTTTTATTTGGAGTTAGGTTTAATTTGGAGTTAGAGTTAGATCTAGGGTTAGGGCTAGGACAAAGGATATGGCAAGGGTTAGGGCTAGGGTTAGGGTTATGGTAAGGACTAGGGTTACAACTAGGGATAGGGCTAAGGCAAGAGTTAGAGTGAGTCTTAGGGCTAGGGTTAGGGTAATTGTTAGAGAAGGGCTAAATTAGGGCTAGGATTAGGGCTAGGGTTAGTGTTCTGCTTAAGTTTATGATTAGGATTAGTATTAGGGTTAAGTTTAGGGTAAGAAATGGTGTTATAGCTAGGATTAGAAGTTGGGTGAGGGATTCCACCTTTTGGGTCCCCTTCTTCCTCCGGGAGAAGTCTTTTCTTCTGTCCTTTAATAAATTTCTAATTTCTACTCTGACCTTGCCTCGGCGTGCTTCTTTGGTGTTATTCTTCAACATCGGGGAGCAAGAACTCGTCACCGGTCAACAGCGGTAACATATTGGAGGTCCCATACCGAGATTCTACACCGAGGTAAGTACACGCACCCCATGTCTGTTTGAGGTGCATCTTTCTCTCTTTCTTTCTGGAGGTAAGGTGGGCACCCGTCGGCTACTTAAACGCAACTAGTGCAGCCGCCACTCTACAAGACTCGGGTGAGAGGTTTCTCGGCCTAGGCAGCTCTCAATCACCTGTTCGGTACGGAGCAGGCATGTTGGGTTCTGCCAAAGCCGTTTCAAACTTTTCTGTCTGAGGCCCGGAGAGCAATTGGCGTGAGTACACAGTGTCCGGAATCCCGATCTGCCTCGGATGCGTGGAGGTGGAGGAAGGAGTTTGGAACAACTGAGGAATTCCGGTCTGGGCTACTCTCAGACGAATTCTTAAGGTTCCTTTCTCTTGAGCCCCCTTCCGACAGCCCCCAGGGATATCTAAGGTGATCGGTAGATGAACGGCATTGAGGGAAAGCCCCAATTACATTTGCCTCCGTATGGGCCATGCAACACTCCCAACCCCGCATCCAATCCCTCCTGGATGCTCCCCTTCCTTCATGGGTCAGAGACGTTAGCAATTCAGGTTGTAAGGCTGAGAGAAAGGCATAGGATAATTAGTAAGATCTGCCCAGGTTCCCTAAGGTGCATAGGTAACTATCACTAGTCTGTTTTACCGCCCAATGTTTAAAATGAGCTGTGTTCCTTAAGCTACCAAGAGAGGCATTTTTTTAGAATCAACTCCTCCGGTAATCTGCTAGTCTACAGAGCAAGGATGACAAAAGAGCACACAAACGCTCAAGAAAAAGCGCCTCATTTTCTTCTGCCGCCAGGTCTGGCCTCAATACAAACTCCCTGATGGAAAAACCTGGCCACCAGAGGGAAGTATCAATTTTAATACTATTTTACAACTTGATAAATTTTGCAAAAAGAAAGAAAAATGGTGTGAGGTGCCATATGTTCAGGTTTTCTTTGCTCTAAGGGAAAATCCTAAATTATGCCAACAGTGTAAAGTAGACTTAGCCATGGTATCTGCCATAAGACCTAATTACCCAACTGGAGCACAGGCAGTTCCCAGAAGTGATCCTGAGTGGGACCCAAATGATGAGCAAGACGCTTGGAAAATTAGATATTTTCAGGTATTGATCCTTGAAGCCCTTAGGAGAATCAAACAAAGGCCCATTAACTATTCTAATATTTCAGAAATTATTCAGGGCCCCCAGGAAAGCCCTGCTCTTTTCATGGAGAAACTCAAAGAGGCAATAAGAAAACATACCACCGTGGATCCTGAATCCACAGAGGGCCAACTACTTTTAAAGGACAAATTTATCACTCAGTCAGCCCCAGACATCCGGAGGAAATTACAAAAATTGGCATATGGCCCTGATCAATCTCTAGATAACATCCTCCAAATTGCTACTTTGGTTTTCTACAATAGAGATATAGAGGAAAAAAAGGAGAAAGAGCTTAGAGACAGAAAGAAAACTGAAACGCTGGTATTTGCTCGCAGAGGAGTAAGCTCCCAGGGTGCAAGAGGACGAAATGCTCCTCAATCCACAAGAGGGACTTGTTTCCAATGTGGAGAGGAAGGACATTTCAAACGGAATTGCCCAAAGGCCAGCCACGGCCCTGCCCTAGATGTCAAGGCAATCACTGGAAGAATAACTGTCCCCAGGGACGTAAGTCCTTGAAGTCAGATCCCTCTACACATGCCTGACAGGGCCCAAGCTCAACCTTGGCTCCTGTGACTCCTATCACCGCATGTGAGCACTGGGTATGCTTCTTCTTAGGGAGCCAAAAGGTCAACTTCCTTTTAGATACTGGCGCCAGTTATTCTGTGCTCACCTCTTATCCTGGACCTCTTTCCTCTAATACTTTAACCATGCAAGGGGTGTCTTTTACCAGAAGGCTTACTCCCCCACTGAGTTGTGAATGGGACGGGGTGATGTTTTCTCATGCATTTCTGATAGTCCCAGAATGTCCTAGCCCCTTATTGGGAAGAGACATACTTTCAAAACTTCAAACTGAATCTAAGACCAAGAGGACCATTATGTCTGCCTTTATTAAAATGTGATATAAACCCTGAAGTGTGGGCTACTAAAGGCAAAATTGGACAGGCAAAAAGTGCAGTTCCTATCAAAATAGTTTTAAAGGACCCTTCTGTCTTTCCGCATCAGAGACAATACCCCTTACGCCCAGAGGCAAAAAAAGGTTTATTGAAGATCATTCAGAACCTCAAAAGACAGAAACTTTTAGTGCCCTGCAATAGCCCATCACCAAAAAGTGATACTTAGCTATGATATCTTGGACTCACTGAGGAAAAGAATCAGAAAATTTGGGCTGATCAAAGTACATACACCCTTCCCCCTTCAAGACCTAAGGCAGATAAAAACTGACTCTACTGGAAGGTTAGGAGATATGCAGATTGCCTAGGATTGGATCTATCCAAAGGAGCTAATCTTGCAAGTGAAAGGGAAACTGAGGAATTCCCAGCAGCTGCCAGAGCCTTTTTCGCTTTGGGGAAATTTCCTCATTCTTTCTCTACACTGTAAGGATTACTCCACCCAAATGCAGTAAAGTCAGTCACACTGAGACCCTTGGTTTTACACTTATAGTTGCCCCTATGTGAGAACATCTGGTCCACTCATGGGAAATCTAAGGTGCCACTGATAGGAGTCATAATTAAATGGAAGTTCAAAACCTAGAGAGGTATTTTCTTATCTGGTCTATTTTAAAGGTTATTATAGATTGTTTCTTGGAGATAATCTAGGTTAAATGTGTGTCTAAATGATGTTTCATCTGGTATCTAAATAAGTTTGAAGCATTGCATAATCTTGCAGTTAAAAGTTAGGGTTAGGTAACTGTTTAGTTTGTGACAATTCATGCCAGAAAACTTAAATACTTAGAATGGAAAATTAAAAAAACTCTACTTCCAAGTTAACAAGTAACTCCCAATCAGTTTTATTTTTTCATCAATTTTTGAACTGGGTAGCCTAAGGAGATTTCACTAGGTATACAGTGCATTGATTTAGGCAAGGATAATAAATTATGATTTGGTTATCTGTTTCTCTCTGTGTGTAAGATTTAGAAAAAAATATTAAATTAAAACGTTGATCTGGCTTATTGAAATGACATTAATTAGCAACAGTCTTGGAAATTTTCAAAACTTAATTTAGATATACATGGTATTGTGTGGATTTTTTCCAAGTGATTTAATGTAACTTAATACTACATTAGGAACTTCAAAAAGAAAGTAGCTTAATGATCCTGAAGGAACTTCTTCTGATAGTGGCTTTTATATTATCAAGAAGGATCCTATTTTCAGTTGTGTGAGCAAGTTTTTCTAGCATAAGAAGATAAATTGTGACTTATGGTTAAAGTGCCTCAGGCATGTGGTTTCTGGTCAGAATTCCAGTTTCCCCAGGTCCTTCCAGACCTCAGCCAGGACGTAAGTTGGTATGCAAACAGAAGCAGCTTGGAGCTCAGGCCCAAGTAAAAAAAGAAGGGGTAAAAGTGTCTTTTTTACCTAAACTCAAACTAGACCAAATCAAGAAGTAAATTGTATGGCATTTACTAATTACTGGCCGGTCAATTTTTCTAGGACTTTTGCCTTTTCTTAGATTCTATGTTTTTTGAGCTCATGATTTTGTTCCTACAGACAAGTTAATGTTTTTCTGATAAGTTCTATTTTTGATCAACTGGATTTTTTTAAACATTGCAATGGGATTTCACCTGAGAAATCTACAAGGCCTTCACCATTGTGTTATGTGTTACACTTGTGTTACATGTTGTTTGTATGTCTATGTCTGTATGTGTATGTCCATATATCATGCAGTGATTGACAGACAAATGACAGATGAGGAGTGCTCATGAAAAATTAAAAATGGATCCAAATATCTTTGATTCACATAGGTTCAAATGGCTCAATTTAAATTTGGTAAATAGATAAAAAAGGAGGTCTTAAATTTAGCTTATAAGTTTTTCTAGGTGTTCAAAAAGGCCCTAATAAAATGTTGATGTCTATGAAGTAATCTGCTTAGATTCGAAGGTTTACAGGTATTGTTTCAAAATGTGAACAGAAGGAGGTTAACAGATAAAAAGAAAAACTAAAAGATTCTAGGTATGGATTTAATAGAGGGAAAGTGTGTTTCTGGATAAGAGTCTATATGATTAAGTATAGAGTCTATATGAGGGTTTAAGTAAGTGATACAAAGAAGGTCTATGCAAGTTGTAAGTTTTTGAGCAAATAATCTTAAAAAAAAAAATTAAACAGCTGGTTGAACAAGTGCTGTTGTTTTAGAGAATTATGCTAGGTTATTTCTTTAAAAGCTAAACTTGGTTAATATAAAAACATCAGTGTAATTGGTGCCATTTTTGTGTTCATATATTCCAGGTATACAAATCTGTAAGGCAGAAACTTTAGAAAGAGCATTATATCAAACTGGTGTTCTAAAATTGTATGGTAATTTTAGGCTTAAAAAAACGTGTTAGAAGTTTATTTATATCATTTGTATTCTATAACTAAACTTGTTATCAATAAGTTATGTAAAGTTCCATGTTACTTCTTACACTGAGATACAATTTAAATGTATTTTTAAGTTAATGAGAGCCTAATCTATGTAAAGGTTTTATTGCAAAACACAGAAGTACTTTGCTACTTTTCTACAAAAGGTTAAAAGCTTTCAGCCTTTCTTTAATTCTTGTTTTAGAAGTGATATTATGTTATGTTTGCTCAAGTTCACAACAATTTATGTAGGCTTTATAAAATGATGTCCAAAAAACAAAGATCAGCTTCAGAGCTATAACATTTAAGACTTATGATGAGCCCCGCCTTACTTGAGATAAGGCTCTATGTCCCATTTCATGTGAAAGTGACTATGAAAGAAGTAGACTAGATTTCAGTGCATTTAAGGTTGTGTCCAAAAGTTGGTTTTTTGTCACGATTGCCAGGACCTCAAACAGGGGATTATAATGTATAACTTTGCCAGATTTCAAGGTAGCTATTACGTAAACTAAATGTTTTTATCCTAGTTAGTTTTGTTTTGTAATTTGCTTTTAGATGGTCTAAGGATTGCCTGTTAATGTTTTAAACAGATACTACTTTAAGAACTCACCCTGGGTTAACTTAAGATAAGAAGTTATCACCTACAAGATAGAGAGATAGGTACTAAAGCCCAATACTTAGTATAAGGCTACTAAAACTTATTTGCTAGATGTTTAAGATTAAGTTTTAAAATTAAGGTTAAATTAAAGGGCCAAGAAAACCAATATCTAGCTCTTGCCCTCTGAGTCAGTCTGAATCAGGGATAGGGTACTTCTCCAAAGAGCTCTGCAACTCTAGGCCACATAACCTCCTGATTAGGGAGATTAATGAGACCAGTGGAGGACAGAAGCCAATCAGTGCATTTGCTGTGAAGAGGAGGGTCATCAGAGAGGGAGACATCCCTGATGCTTCCGAGGGAAGCCACGTAATCAAGCAAGGCCTGGACCCATCCTAGCGCAAATGGCACTAGCAGAACTAAAAAGCTGCTGTGAAGTTCCCGAGGACTCCCAGGAGAGATTCAGCTGACTATTAAATAGGTAGTAACAAAAGTCAGTTTGACTTACTTCATCTTAAACACTTAGCAAAGACAGTTAAAGAGCCAAAACACAGCTATTCCTGGACATTTTAAATGATAATAATAGTTAAATGTAACTTCCAAAAATAAGTAAACTGAAGGCTACAAAAGAAATTCTTAGACAGAAATGCCTGATAACTATCAAAGGGACTATTAGAGTAGTTTTAGTTTAAGGCCCACAGATATTCCTAACCTACACAGGCAGGCTTGGTGTTTGCTAGTATGAGTATCCAGCCCTAAGTAACATAATTAAAGATTTCTCTATTAGACACAGAGGTCAAACTAGTAAAAGGATTTTACAAGATCAGATGATATTAAATTATTAAACTATATCTTAAGGGAAGGACAACTGTAACCCTAAAAGTTAAATGTTGTGTTTACATCCCTGACATTTCTGACAATGTAACAAATATCCTTAAAGATTTACATGCTCAGATATAAGTCATGTCCTCAGCAACTTTGTCATGGAAACAATATCTTAGCTTCTGGTTCTTGGTACTTCCTGGTGGAAAACATTGTTAGTCTCTGTCCTTGGTATCATACTTATTGGCATATTCCTGTGCTGTGGTATTTATTGCTACATTAATATGGTTCCAATATTAATAAATTCTTGTTTCTCTTATAGACCGCCCATCACTCAAATGGCCCTCCAGCCTATCATGGACCACTCGATAGACCCGATTTTTAAAAGGGGACTCCAAACTGCTTGCCCCAACAGCGCCCCTTTTGTCAGCCTGAAGAAGCCAGAAAGATCTTCGCCCCCATTCCTTACAGCAGTAAGGAGCTTCCCAAATTAGAGGGGGGAATGAAGCCAGATTTAAAGTTAGGTAGTCAGTGTAGTTAGGTAAATCGGGTCTAATACCGAGTGAAATCTAAAATGGAGGCCATGCTGGGAATGACTCAGGGAAAACAGGACAACTCATGGAGTGTTAATAAAGTTCCGAAAAGGCCCTAGGCCAAAGTCCACCTAGAAGAAATGTTAATGAACATCCCCCAACAGACTTGAAGACAGCCCATCCCAAAGAAATGTTAATGAAGCCCAGGATACAGCCCCCAACAGATTTGGAGGTAGCTCATCCCAAAGAAATGTTAATGAACAGCAAACTTGACTCGGAAATGACCAGATTACTCCTTTGTCCCAAACCCTTCCCACCTACATTCCTTCACCAAACCTATAAAAAGGGAAACACATTGCCCGCTAACTGGATTCCACCTTTTGGGTCCCCTTCTTCCTCCGGGAGAAGTCTTTTCTTCTGTCCTTTAATAAATTTCTAATTTCTACTCTGAAAAAAAAAAAAAAAAAAAAAAAAAAAAAAAAAAAAAAAAAAGAAGTTGGGTGAGAGTTTAAATTAGTGTTAGGGCTAGGGTTATGGTTAGGGTTAGGGTTATGATTAAGGCTAGGTTTAGGGCTAGGATTAGGGCTAGTGTTTGTTTTAGTTTTAGGGCTAGAATTAGGGCTAGGGATAATTTCATGTCCAGAATTATAGTCAAAGCTAATTTTAGCGTTAGAATTATGGCTATGTCTAGTGTAAGGTTTAGGTTTAGGGTTAGGATCAGGTTTAGAGCTAGGGGTTTTATTAGGGTCAAGGTCTGTGTTATGGTTTGGGATAGGTTAAGGTTTAAATTTAGGGCTCAAATTGGTGCTAGGTTTAGGGTTAGGGTAATGATAGGGTTATGTTTAGGGTTCAGTTTAGGTTTTGGGTAATGGATAAGGTTAGGATTAGGCCTAGGGTTAGTATGGATATGGTAATGGACAGAGTTAGAGATCAGTTTAGACCTAGGGTTATGGTTACAATTAGGTCTAGGGTTAGCGTTAGGGTTAGGGATAAAGCTAGGTTTGGGACTCAGATTAGGGCTAGGTTTTGGGTTAAGTTAGGGCTAGGGTTTGGATTATGGATAATGTAAGTACTAGGGTTATGATTATGGCTAGTTTTATGGTTTTAGGGCTATGTTTAGTGTTAGGTTTATGTTTAGGGTAAGGTGGTGTTTAGAACTAGGGTTAGTGTAATAGTCAGAGTCATGGTCAGGATTAGTTTTATGGTTTGGCTTTAAATTAGATTAGGGCTTTTTTAGGTTAAAGATTTGGATTAGAGCTATGTTCAGTTTGGTTTTAGGGCTTTCTTTAGAGTTAGGGCAAGTTTTAGAATTAGTGTTAAGGTTAGGGCTCATGTTAGTCTTGGGGTAAGTCTTTGGGTTAGGGTTGGATTTAGAGTTAGGTTTTTGGATCTATGTAAAATTCTAGGGCTAAGAATAGGGAAAGGGTTAGGACTAGGGTTAGTGGTAGGGTTAGGGTTATGGTAAGGGATAGGGTTAGAAGAGTAATAGGGCTAGTGTGAGAGCTAGTGTTAGTCTTAGGTCAAGTGTTAGGGCTAGGGTTAGGGATAGGGCTAAATTATAGCTAGAGTTAGTGTTATGGCTAGGATTAGGGCTAGTTTTAGAATTAGCATTAGGGTTAGGGTTAGTTTTAGAATTAGCATTAGATTAGGGCTAGTTTTAGGGTTAGGCTTAGGCATTGATTTAGGGTTAGATTAAGAGTAAGGCTTCAATCTAGGGTTAGTTCTAGGGCTAAGAATAGGGCAAGGGTGATGACTACGGTTAGGGTTAAATTTAGGGTTACGTTTAGGGTAAGGGATGTTGTTATTGCTATGTTTAGGGCTATGGCGATGATTAATATTAGTGTTAGGGATAGGGTTAGGGTTCGGTTTATGATTAAGGCTAGGTTTATGACTAGGATGAGAACTAGTGTTTGTGTTAGAGTTAGGGATATTGTTAGGGGTGGCACTAATATAAGTTCAAGAGATTTATTTAGGAATAAATTTAGTGTTAGGTTTATGGCTTGGCCAAGTGTAAGTGCTAAGTTTAGGGTAAGGGTCAGATTAAGATCTAGGTTTATTTTTCAGGTCAGGGTAAGGGTTAGAGTTTGGGCTAGATTAGGGTTTAGTTTTAGGGTAATGACAGGCTTAGGTTTGAAGTTTAGGTTTGGTTTAGTGTAATGAATAAGGTTAGATTTAGGCCTAGGTTTAGCACAAGGGTTAGGGTTATTGTTAGTGTAATGAATAGTGTTAGACCTAAGGTTAGGGCTAGGGTTATGTATAGGATTAGGGGTAGTGTTTGGGTTAGGGTTAGGTTTAAGTTTAGGGTTAATGCTAGGATTAGGATTTGAATTAAGGTTAGGATTTGGGTTAGGTTAGGGCTAGGGTTAAAGCTATGGATAATGTATGAAGTAGGGTTATGATTAGTGTTAGTCATAGGGTTAAGTTTAGGGCCAGGTCTTGTGTTAGGGTTAGGTTTTCAGTTAAGATGATGTTTAGAGTATTAGTGTTAGGGTCAGAGTCAGGGTCAGGATTAATTTTCCTGTTAGGGTTAGGACTAGAATTCATGAAAGAGTTAGGGCTAGGTGTAGGGTTAGAGTTTGGTTTAGGTTAAAGTTTAGGGTTAGAGCTATGACTCAGCTTTCTTTTAGGGCTAGGGGTATTGTTAGGACTTGTCTTATGATTAGCATTAGGATTAGTGCTAGTGTTAGTGAGAGCTTTAGGCTTAACATTAGGGTTAGATTTAGAATTAAGTATAGATCTAGAGTTTTAGCTAGGGCTAAGGATAGGGCTAGGGTTAGGGCTAGATTTAGGGCTAGGTCGAGGCTTATGGTAAAGTATAGGGTTAGTACTAGGTATAGAGCTAGGGCAAGAGTTAGAGTTATTCTGTGAGCTAGGGTTAGAGTGAGAGCTATAGTTAGTTCTTGAGGTAGTGTTAGTGTTAGCTCTAAAGTTTAGAGTGAAGGTTAGTGTGAGGTTATGAAACAGAGTTAGGTTTAGAGTTAGAAATACGGCTAAATTGGGGCTGGGATTAGGGCTAGGGTTAGTGTTTGGGTTAAGTCTAGGGTTAGTGTTAGTGTTAGGGTTAGGGTTGGTTTTAGGTATAGGGTAAGAAATGGGATTGTAGCTAATTTTAGGGCTAGGGTGAGGGTTAGGGTTAGGGTTAGGGTTAGGATTTTGATTAAGGAAATGTTTATGGCTAGGACGTGGGCTAATGTTTGTGTTAGGGTTAGGGCTAATTTCAGGTATAGGGTATGGTTAGGGATAGTTTTAGGTTAATTTTAATGGCTAGGTCTATTGTAAATGTTAGTTTTATTGTCAGGGTCAGATTTAGAGCCAGGGGTATTTTGGGGTCAAGGTCTGGGTTAGGGTGTGTTTAGGTTAAGGTTTATGGTTAGGGCTAAAATTAGCATTAGGGTTAAGAAAAGGGTAATGATAGGGTTAGGTTTAGGGTTCAGGTTAGGTATAGGTTAATGAATAGGGTTAAGGTTAGGGATAGGATTTGGATTTCACCCAGAGTTAGCATAAACGGTTAGGGTTATTGTTATGGTGATGAATAGGGTTAGAGCTAGGGATAGGGCTATTTTTATTTGTTAGGATTAGGCCTAGGGTTAGGCTTAGGGTTAGGGTTAGGGCTAGGGTTATTGTTAGGGTTAGCTTTAGGTTTAAAGCTAGGGTAAGGCTTGGCTTGGGGATAGGTTTCTGGATAGGTTAGGGCTATAGCCAATGTAAAACTAGTATTATGATTAGGGCTACTTTTAGGGTTAATGTTTGGACTAGGTGTAGTTTTAGGGTTAGGGTAATGCTTTAGAGCTAGGGTTATTGTTAGTATCATGGTCAGTATTCTGGTTAGGGTTATGGTTAGGATTAAACCCAGAAATATGACTAGGGTTAAGTCAAGGGGTAGAGTTCATGCTTGGGTTAGATTAAGATTTATTGTTAAGGCTAGGTCTAGGTTTTTCTTTAGGTCTAGGACTAGAGTTATGGCTAGATTTCGGATTAGGTTTAAGTCTAGGGCTAGTGTTAGGGTTAGGTTTAGGTATAAGTTTACAGGTAGGGCTAATGTTAGGGTCAGTTTAGGGTTAGGTTCAGGTTTAATCCTGCAATTAGTGTTAGGGTCAGAATAAGGGTCAGGGTTAGGGTTAGGGTTTGGGTTATGGTTAAAGCTAGAATGAGAGCTAGGGTTAGGACTACTAATAGGGTTAGGGTATGGGTTAGGCGAAGGTTTAGGATTAAAACTAAGGTTAGATTTAGGGTGAGGGTTTGGCTTAGGGTAAGGGATGGAGTTAGAGCTGGGGTTAGGGATAGGGTTAGGGTTAAAATTAAGATTCAATTTAGGGGTGCCTGCAAGGTAGGCAGAACTGTGACCACCGACAGAACAGACCCAGGGGCCCACGTAGGGGCAGAGCTGCCAACCGAGCCTGCAAGGTACGCTGATCTGCAACCCACTGGCAGGTCAGGCCCAGCAACCCACGGACGGGCAGAGCCGCCCCACGCACCTGCAAGGTAGGCGGACCTGTGACCCACTGGCAGTACAGGCGGAGTGGCAGAAACCCGCAGAGTGGCAGAGCTGCCCCACGCGCCTGCAAGGTGGGCAGACCTGCGACCCACTGGCAGAACAGGCCCAGCGGCCTGCGGAGGGGCAGAACTGCCCCCCCCACCCCTACAAGGTAGGAGGAACTGTGTCCACCAACAGAACAGGCCAGACCTGCAACCGACACAGAGAACAGGCCCAGCGATCTGTGGAGGGGCAGAGCCGCCACCCGCGCCTGCAAGGTAGGCGGACCTGCTACCGACCGGCAGAACAGGCCCAGCGGCCTGCCGGTGAGGTAGGCACATTGCCCCAATTGGAGGAGAAGCAGAGCCGCCGCCCACGCATGTGCGGGAGACTTTGCAACTATACAAGAGCAATACAAATATATAGGGGGAAAATTCAATAACACAACAGTTTCACCAAGCAGAAAGAAACGCGAACAGTATGAAGAGACAAGGAAAGAAAGGACTACAAGCAATGCAGGTCAACTCAACCTTAGAAGATGTAATATCTGTAGCAGATGGAATGTCAGATAAAGAATTCAGGATATACATGCTTCAGATGATCTGGAGTCTCAAGGAAGACATTAAACAGCAAAATCAGACAATGAAAGATCACTTCAACAATGAATTACATAAACAAATCCAGGAAGCAAAAGATCAACTATACAGGGTTATAGAGGTTATAAAAAACAAACAAACAGAAATCCTAGAAATGCAGGAAGGAATAAACCAACTTAAAAACTCAATTGAGAATACTACCATCAGAGTAAAACACTTAGAAGATAGAACATCAGAAAATGAAGACAAAGTATTTCAACTTGAAAAGAACATAGAGAGCTCAGCAAGACTGTTAAGAAACCATGAGCAGAACATCCAAGAAATATGGGATAACATAAAGAGACCAAACTTAAGAGTCATTGGGATACAGGAAGGTATAGAGGTCCAAACCAAAGGAATGAGCAATCTATTCAATGAAATAATACGAGAAAACTTCCCAGACTTGAAGAATGAGACAGAATCCCAAATCCTAGAAGCCTACAGGACGCCAAATGTGCAAAATCATAAGAGATCCACACCTAGACACATTATAATGAAGATGCCCAACATACAGAATAAGGAGAGAATTTTAAAAGCTACAAGAGAAAGGAAGCAGATTACATTTAGGGGTAAACCAATCAGGATAATAGCTGATCTCTCCACACAGACTCTGAAAGCTAGAAGATCCTGGAATAACATATTTCAAACACTGAAAGAAAATGAGTTCCAACCAAGAATTGTGTATCCAGCAAAATTAAGCTTCAAGATGGAAGATGAAATCAAACCCTTCCATGATAAACAAAAGTTAAAAGAATTTGCAGCTAGAAAACTATCTCTCCAAAAAATCCTCAGCAAAACATTACAGGAAGAGGAAATGGAAAATAACAATGAAAACTAACAGTAGGAGGTAGGACAGTAAAGGGGGGAAATAATCAAAGAGGAAAACAAACCATGTTTAGTAACATAAATATACAAATATGGCTGGAAGAACAACCCATATCTCAATAATTACCCTAAATGTTAATGGCTTAAACTCACCAATTAAGAGACACAGGCTAGTAGAATGGATCACAAAACATGACCCAACAATATACTGCCTAGAGGAGACGCATTTGATAGGAAAAGACATACATAGACTGAAGATGAAAGGTTGGGAAAAATCATATCACTCATATGGACTTCTGAAACAAGCAGGAGTGTCCATACTTATATCAAATAAAATAGATTTCAAGCCAAAGTTAATCAAAAGGGATAAAGAGGGACACTACATACTGCTCAAGACATAACAATCATAAATATATATGCCCCAAACAATGGTGCAGCTATGTTCATCAAACAAACTCTTTTCAAGTTCAAGAGTCTAATAGACTACCATACAATAATCATGGGAGACTTCAACACACCACTCTCACCACTGGACAGATCTTCCAAACAAAAGTTGAATAAGGAAACTATAGAACTCAATAACACAATTAATAACCTAGACTTCATTGACATACATAGAATATACCACCCAACATCAAGCAGTTACACTTTTTTTACTCAGCATCACATGAATCCATCTCAAAAATAGATCATATATTTTGTCACAGGGCAACTCTTAGACAATATAAAGGAATAGAGATAATACCACACATCATATCTGATCGTAATGTAATAAAACTGAATATCAACAATAAAAGAAAGAAGAAAAATCATGCATCACTTGGAGAATGAACAATAGGTTACTGAATGATCAATGGGTTATAGAAGACATCAAGGAGGAAATTAAAAAATTCTTAGACATAAATGAAAACACAGACACAACATATTGGAATCTATGGGACACATTGAAAGCAGTTCTAAGAGGAAAATTCATTTCTTGGAGTTCATTCCTTAAAAAAAAGAAAAAAAAAACAACAAATAAATGATCTCATACTTCATCTCAAAATCCTAGAAAAAGAAGAGCAAAACAACAGCAAAAGAAGTAGAAGGCAAGAAATCATTAAAATCAGAGCTAAAATTAATGAAATCGAAACAAAAGAAACAATTGAAAAAATTGATAAAACTAAAAGTTGATTCTTTGAAAAAAATAAATAAGATTGACAGACCCTTAGCCATGCTAACGAAGAGAAGAAGAGAGAGAACTCAAATTACTAGCATACAGGATGAATAAGGCAATATCACAACAGACACTTCAGAAATACACAAGATAATAAGAAATTATTTTGAATGCTAATACTCCAATAAAATAGAAGATAGTGAAGGCATCGATAAAATTCTAAAGTCATATGATCTTCCCAGATTGAGTCAGGAGGATATAGACAACCTAAACAGACCAATATAAATGGAGTAAATAGAAGAAACTATCAAAAGACTACCAACTAAGAAAAGCCCAGGACCCGATGGGTATACAGCAGAGTTTCACAAAACCTTTAATGAGGAACTAATACCAATAGTTTTCAAGCTATTTCAGGAAATAGAAAAAGAGGGAGAACTTCCAAATTCATTATATGAGACCAACATCACCCTGATTCATAAACCAGACAAAGACTTCAAAAAAAGAAAACTACAGACCAATATCTCTAATGAACCTAGATGCAAAAATCCTCAATAAAATTCTGGCGGATCAGATACAAATACATATCAAAAAAATTGTGCACCATGATCAAGTAGGATTCACCACTGGGATGCAAGGCTGGTTCAATATACGGAAATCAATAAATGTTATTCACCACATCAATAGACTTAAAAATAAGAACCACATAATCATCTCGATAGATGCGGAAAAAGCATTCGACAAAGTACAGCATCCCTTTATGTTCAAAACTCTAGAAAAACTAGGGATAACAGGAACTTACCTCAACATTGTAAAAGCAATCTAAGCTAAGCCTCAGGCTAGCATCATTCTGAATGGAGAAAAATTGAAGGCATTCCCTCTAAAATCTGGAACAAGACAGGGATGCCCTCTCTCACCACTTCTGTTCAACATAGTTCTCGAAACACTGGCCAGAGCAATTAGACAGATGAAAAAAATTAAAGGCATAAAAATAGGAAAAGAAGAACTTAAGTTATCACTATTTGCAGAAGACATGATTCTATACCTAGCAGACCCAAAAGGGTCTACAAAGAAACTATTAGAGCTAATAAATGAATTCAGCAAAGTGGCAGGATATAAAATCAACAGGCATAAATCAAAGGCATTCCTGTATATCAGCGACAAATCCTCTGAAATGGAAATGAGGACAACCACTCCATTCACAATATCCTCAAAAAAAAAATAAAATAAAATACTTGGGAATCAACCTAACAAAAGAGGTGAAAGACTTATACAATGAAAACTACAGAACCCTAAAGAGAGAAATTGAAGAAGATCTTAGAAGATGGAAAAATATACCCTGTTCATGGATAGGCAGAACTAACATCATCAAAATGGCGATATTACCAAAAGTTCCCTATAGGTTTAATGCAATGCCAATCAAAATCCCAACGGCATTTCTTGTAGAAATAGGGAAAGCAATCATGAAATTCATATGGAAAAATGAAAGACCCAGAATAGCAAAAACAATGCTAAGCAGGAAGTGTGAATCAGGTGGTATAGTGATACAAGACTTCAAAATATACTACAGAGCAATAGTAACAAAACAGCATGGTACTGGTAACAAAACAGGTGGGTGGACAAATGGTACAGAATAGAGGACACAGAAACCAACCCACAAAACTACAACTTTCTTATATTTGATAAAGGGGCTAAAAGCATGCAATGGAAGAAGGATAGCATCTTCAACAAATGGTGCTGGGAAAACTGGAAATCCATATTCAACAAAATAAAACTGAATCCCTTTCTCTCGCCATGCACAAAAGTTAACTCAAAATGGATCAAGGAGCTTGATATCAAATCAGAGACAGGGCATCTGATAGAAGAAAAAGTTGGCTACGACCTACATACTGTGGGGTCAGGCTCCAAATTCCTCAATAGGACACCCATAGCACAAGAGTTAATATCTAGAATCAACAAATGGGACTTACTCAAACTAAAAAGATTTTTTCTCAGCAAAAGAAACAATAAGAGAGGTAAATAGGGAGCCTACATCCTGGGAACAAATCTTTACTCCTCACACTTCAGATAGAGCCCTAATATCCAGAGTATACAAAGAACTCAAAAAATTAGACAATAAGATAACAAATAACCCAATCAACAAATGGGCCAATAACCTGAATAGACACTTCTCAGAGGAGGACATACAATCCATCAACAAGTACATGAAAAAGTGCTCACCATCTCTAGCAGTCAGAGAAATGCAAATCAAAACCACCCTAAGATACCATCTCACTCCAGTAAGATTGGCAGCCATTATGAAGTCAAACAACAACAAGTGCTGGTGAGGATGTGGGGAAAAGGGTACACTTGTTCATTGTTGGTGGGACTGCAATTTGGTGCAGCCAATTTGGAAAGCAGTATGGAGATTTCTTGGAAAGCTGGGAATGGAACCACCATTTGACCCAGCTATTCCCCTTCTGGGTCTATTCCCTAAAGACCTAAAAAGAGCATGCTACAGGGACACTGCTACATCGATGTTCATAGCAGCACAATTCACAATAGCAAGACTGTGAAAGCAACCTAGATGTCCTTCAATAGACGAATGGATAAAAAATGTGGCATTTATACACAATGGAGTATTACTCTGCATTAAAAAATGACAAAATCATAGAATTTGGAGGGAAATGGATGGCATTAGAGCAGATTATGCTAAGTGAAGCTAGCCAATCCCTAAAAAACAAATGCCAAATGTCTTCTTTGATAAAAGGAGAGTAACTAAGAACAGAGTAGGGAAGAAGAGGATGAGAAGAAGACTAACATTGAACAGGGATGAAAGGTGGGAGGTAAAGGGAGAGAGAAGGGAAATTGCATGGAAGTGGAAGGAGACCCTCAGGGTTATACTAAATTACATACAAGAGGAAGTGAGGGGAAAGGAAAAAATAATACAAGGGGGAGAAGTGAATTATAGTAGAGGGGGTAGAGAGAGAAGAGGGGAGTGGAGGGCAGGGGAGGGTAGGGGGATAGTAGAGGATAGGAAAGGCAGCAGAATACAACAGACATGAGTATGGCAATATGTAATTCAATGGAAGTGTAACTGATGTGATTCTGCAATCTGTATATGGGGTAAAAATGGGAGTTCATAACCCACTTGAACCAAAGTGTGAAATATGATATATCAAGAACTATGTAATGTTTTGAACAACCAACAATAAAAAAAAGAAAAAAAATGCGAACCCTAGGCCTATCGCTAACCATATTGCTATCACTAACACTAGCCATTACATGACCATATTGCTATCACTAACACTATCCATTACACTAAACCTATCCTGAACCCTAAATCTAACCCTATTCATTACGCTCACCCTAATCCTAAACTTAACACTAATTCAAGCCTTAACCGTAAACCGTAACCTAAAGCAAACTCTATCTAGATCCTGACCATAAAAATACACCTAGCTTTAAACTTGACACTTACCCTAAATATAACCCTTTCACTAGACTTAGCCATAATCTAATCCTAAAGCTACACTTAAACATAAACCTAGCCTGACATTAGTTATAGTTTAGAGCTAGGTGTATTATTAAGGTCAGGGTCCAGGTAGGGTTTTGTTTATATTAAGGTTTAGGGTTAAGACTTGAATTAGCGTCAGGGTTAGGATTAGGGTGAGAGTAATAGATAGGGTTAGGTTTAGGGTTCAGGTTAGGTTTAGCATAATGGATAGGGTTAGTGATAGCTATAGGGTTAGCGATAAGCCTAGGGTTAGCATTTGGTTAGGCTTATCTTTAGGGTAATGTTAGAGGTAGGTTTAGGTCTAGGGTTAAGGTTAGGATTAGGGGTAGGATTAGGGTTAGGCTTAGGGTAAGTCTTAGCATTTGAGCAAGGGTTAGGTCTAGAGCTAGGGTTAAGCCTATAGTAGGGCTAGGGTTATGGTTAGGGTTAGGGTTGTGTTTAGGTAAAGATTAAAGTTTGAGCTAGGGTTAGGGCTAGGGTGAGGGTTAGAGTTAGGGTTAGGTCTAGGGTTATGGTTAAGGTTACGATTAGGGCTAGGTTTAGAACTAGGATAAGGGCTAGGTTTTGTGTCAGATTTTGGCTAGTGTTAGGATTATGGGCAATGTTAGAGCAAGGTTTATGATTATGGCTAGTTTTTGGGTTAGGGTTATGGATAAGTCTAGTGTTAGGGTTATATTTTGGGTAAGGATAAGGTTTAGAGCTAGGGTTTATGTTAGGGTAAGGGTCATTGTTCGGGTTAGGGTTAGGTTTATATTTAGGGCCAGATTTAGGACTAGCTTTGGGTCTAGGCATAGGGTTAGTCTTTGTGTTAGGTTAAGGGATGCTTTTAGGGCTGGTGCTAGGTTTTTCATTAGGGCTAAGGCTAGATTTTTGACTCTATTTAGGATTAGGTTTGGTCTAGTTCTAGTGTTACTGTTAGGTTTAGGTATATGTTTACTGGTAGTGGTAGGGTTAGGGTTCACTTTAGGTTTTTGGTCAGGTTTAGACCTAGGGTTAGAGTTAGGGTCAGAATGAGGGTCAGGGTTAGAGTTAGAGTTTGGATTAAGGTTAGATCTAGAATGAGGGAAGGGTTAAGAATAGTAATAAAACTCATGTTTGGGGTAGCCTAAAGATTAAGTTTAGGACTAGGGTAGCATTAGGATGAGGGTTTTGCTTAGGGTAAAATATAGGTTAGAGGTAGGGTTAGGGTTAGTATTAGTGTTAGGGCTAGGGTTAGGGTTAGGTTAAACCTAGAGTTAGGACTTGAACTAGGGCTAAGATTTGTGTTATCAGTAGGGCTACAGCTAAAGTAAGAACTAGGATTCCACTTAGGGCTAGTTCTAGCGTTAGCATTAGGGCAATGTTTAGAGCTATGGTTAGTGTTAGGGTCTGAGTCAGGTTCATGGTTTTTTCTAGGGTTAGGATTAGGACTCAAATTAGTTCTAGGTTTATGGCTAGGTTTAGGGTTAGGGTATGGTTTAGCTTAAGGGTTAGGTGTAGGGTTATTTCTCAGTTTTGTTTTAGGGCTAGAGTAGGTTTAGGGCTAGTTTTCCAATTATCATTAGAAATAAGGCTAGTGTTAGGGTGAGGTTTAAGCTTATGTTTAGGCTTACATCCAGGTTTAGGTCTAGGGCAAAGGTTAGGGCTAGGAATGCAGGTAGGGATTAGGCTAGGTTTTGGGTTATTGTAAGGGATAGGATTACAATTATGGATACAGCAAAGGTAAGTGTTAGAGTTAGTCTTAGGGCTAGGGATAGGGTTATTTTTAGGATTACAGTTAAGTAGGGGTAGGATTATTGCTAGGATTAGTGTTAGTGTTAGGCCTAGCTCTCGGGTTAGAGATAGGGTTAGTGATAGAATTAGGGTTAGAGTTAGTTTTAGAGGAAGGGTTGGACTTATATCTAGCTTTAAGGCCAAAGTTAGGATTCGGGTTAGGATTAAGGCTAGCTTTAGGGCTAGGATGAGGGTTTGTTTTAGGGATTGGTCTTGGATTAGGACTATAACTAATGTCAGGCTAGGTTTATGGTTAAGTGTAGCTTTAGGATTAGATTATGGCTAAGTCTAGTGAAAGGGTTATATTTAGGGTAAGTGTCAAGTTTAAAGCTAGGTGTATTTTTATGGTCAGGATCTAGATAGAGTTTGCTTTAGGTTACGGTTTACGGTTAAGGCTTGAATTAGTGTTAAGTTTAGGATTAGGGTGAGCGTAATGAATAGGGTTAGATTTAGGGTTCAGGATAGGTTTAGTGTAATGGATAGTGTTAGTGATAGCAATATGGTCATGTAATGGCTAGTGTTAGTGATAGCAATATGGTTAGCGATAGGCCTAGGGTTCGCATTTTTTTTCTTTTTTTTATTGTTGGTTGTTCAAAACATTACATAGTTCTTGATATATCATATTTCACACTTTGGTTCAAGTGGGTTATGAACTCCCATTTTTACCCCATATACAGATTGCAGAATCACATCAGTTACACTTCCATTGAATTACATATTGCCATACTCATGTCTGTTGTATTCTGCTGCCTTTCCTATCCTCTACTATCCCCCCTACCCTCCCCTGCCCTTCACTCCCCTCTTCTCTCTCTACCCCCTCTACTATAATTCATTTCTCCCCCTTGTATTATTTTTTCCTTTCCCCTCACTTCCTCTTGTATGTAATTTAGTATAACCCTGAGGGTCTCCTTCCACTTCCATGCAATTTCCCTTCTCTCTCCCTTTACCTCCCACCTTTCATCCCTGTTCAATGTTAGTCTTCTTCTCATCCTCTTCTTCCCTACTCTGTTCTTAGTTACTCTCCTTTTATCAAAGAAGACATTTGGCATTTGTTTTTTAGGGATTGGCTAGCTTCACTTAGCATAATCTGCTCTAATGCCATCCATTTCCCTCCAAATTCTATGATTTTGTCATTTTTTAATGCAGAGTAATACTCCATTGTGTATAAATGCCACATTTTTTATCCATTTGTCTATTGAAGGACATCTAGGTTGCTTTCACAGTCTTGCTATTGTGAATTGTGCTGCTATGAACATCGATGTAGCAGTGTCCCTGTAGCATGCTCTTTTTAGGTCTTTAGGGAATAGACCCAGAAGGGGAATAGCTGGGTCAAATGGTGGTTCCATTCCCAGCTTTCCAAGAAATCTCCATACTGCTTTCCAAATTGGCTGCACCAAATTGCAGTCCCACCAACAATGAACAAGTGTACCCTTTTCCCCACATCCTCACCAGCACTTGTTGTTGTTTGACTTCATAATGGCTGCCAATCTTACTGGAGTGAGATGGTATCTTAGGGTGGTTTTGATTTGCATTTCTCTGACTGCTAGAGATGGTGAGCACTTTTTCATGTACTTGTTGATGGATTGTATGTCCTCCTCTGAGAAGTGTCTATTCAGGTTATTGGCCCATTTGTTGATTGGGTTATTTGTTATCTTATTGTCTAATTTTTTGAGTTCTTTGTATACTCTGGATATTAGGGCTCTATCTGAAGTGTGAGGAGTAAAGATTTGTTCCCAGGATGTAGGCTCCCTATTTACCTCTCTTATTGTTTCTTTTGCTGAGAAAAAATCTTTTTAGTTTGAGTAAGTCCCATTTGTTGATTCTAGATATTAACTCTTGTGCTATGGGTGTCCTATTGAGGAATTTGGAGCCTGACCCCACAGTATGTAGGTCGTAGCCAACTTTTTCTTCTATCAGATGCCCTGTCTCTGATTTGATATCAAGCTCCTTGATCCATTTTGAGTTAACTTTTGTGCATGGCGAGAGAAAGGGATTCAGTTTTATTTTGTTGAATATGGATTTCCAGTTTTCCCAGCACCATTTGTTGAAGATGCTATCCTTCTTCCATTGCATGCTTTTAGCCCCTTTATCAAATATAAGAAAGTTGTAGTTTTGTGGGTTGGTTTCTGTGTCCTCTATTCTGTACCATTTGTCCACCCGCCTGTTTTGTTACCAGTACCATGCTGTTTTGTTACTATTGCTCTGTAGTATATTTTGAAGTCTTGTATCACTATACCACCTGATTCACACTTCCTGCTTAGCATTGTTTTTGCTATTCTGGGTCTTTCATTTTTCCATATGAATTTCATGATTGCTTTCCCTATTTCTACAAGAAATGCCGTTGGGATTTTGATTGGCATTGCATTAAACCTATAGGGAACTTTTGGTAATATCGCCATTTTGATGATGTTAGTTCTGCCTATCCATGAACAGGGTATATTTTTCCATCTTCTAAGATCTTCTTCAATTTCTCTCTTTAGGGTTCTGTAGTTTTCATTGTATAAGTCTTTCACCTCTTTTGTTAGGTTGATTCCCAAGTATTTTATTTTTTTTTTTGAGGATATTGTGAATGGAGTGGTTGTCCTCATTTCCATTTCAGAGGATTTGTTGCTGATATACAGGAATGCTTTTGATTTATGCCTGTTGATTTTATATCCTGCCACTTTGCTGAATTCATTTATTAGCTCTAATAGTTTCTTTGTAGACCCTTTTGGGTCTGCTAGTTATAGAATCATGTCTTCTGCAAATAATGATAACTTAAGTTCTTCTTTTCCTATTTTTATGCCTTTGATTTCTTTTGTCTGTCTAATTGCTCTGTCCAGTGTTTCGAGAACTATGTTGAACAGAAGTGGTGAGAGAGGGCATCCCTGTCTTGTTCCAGATTTTAGAGGGAATGCCTTCAATCTTTCTCCATTCAGAATGATGCTAGCCTGAGGCTTAGCATAGATTGCTTTTACAATGTTGAGGTATGTTCCTGTTATCCCTAGTTTTCTAGAGTTTTGAACATAAAGGGATGCTGTACTTTGTTGAATGCCTTTTCCAAATCTATCGAGATGATCATATGGTTCTTATTTTTAAGTCTATTGATGTGGTGAATAACATTTATTGATTTCTGTACATTGAACCAGCCTTGCATCTTAGTGATGAATCCTACTGTTACCGCTGTTGACCGGTGACGAGTTCTTGCTTCCCCAATGTTGAAGAATAACACCAAAGAAGCACGCCGAGGCAAGGTCAGAGTTGATATTAGAAGTTTATTAAAGGACAGCAGAAAAGACTTCTCCCGGAGGAAGAAGGGGACCCAAGAGGTGGAATCCGTGGAAGTGCAGTTGTTTCCCCTTTTTGTAGTTTTGGTGGTGGACTGTAGGTTGGAAGGCCTGAGGGGTGGGACAAAGGTGGGCCTAATTATCACCTTTTGGGATGGGATTATCACTTCTCTGGGATGGGCTATTTCCAAATCTGTTGGGGCTGTTGGTTAACACTTCTTTGAGGTGGACTTTGGCCTAGGGCCTTTTCAGGACTTCATTAACATTCCATGAATTGTCCTGCGTTTCCCTGAGTCATTCTCAGCATGGCCTCCATTTTAGATTTCACTCGGTATTACACCTGATATACCTAAATACACTGACTACCTAACTTTAAATCTGGCTTCATTCCCCCCTCTAATTTGGGAACTCCTTACTGCTGTAAGGAAGGGGGGGGCGAAGATCTTTCTGGCTTCTTCAGGCTGAAAAGGGACGATGATGTGGGGCAAGCATTTTGGATTCCCCTTTAAAAAAATCGAGTCTATCAAGTGGTCCATGATAAAAGTCCAGTAATAGGCTGGAGGGACATTTGAGTGATGGGTGGTCTATAAAAGAAACAAGAATTCATTAGTACTGGAACCATATTGATGCAGCAATAAATTCCATAGCACAGGAATATGCCAATGAGTATGATGACAAGGACAAAGACTAACAATGTTTTCCACCAGGAAGTACTAAGAACCAGGAGCTAAGATATTGTTTCCATGATAAAGTTGCTGAGGACATGGCTTCTGTCTGAGCATGTAAATCTTTAAGGATATTTGTCACATTGCCAGAAATATCAGGGATGTAAACACAACATTTAACTTTTAGGGTTACAGTTGTCCTTCCCTTAAGATATAGTTTAATAATTTAATATCATCTGATCTTGCAAAATCCTGTTACTAGTATGACCTCTGTGTCTAATAGAGAAATCTTTAATTCTGTTACTTAGGGCTGGATAACCATACTAGCAAACATTAAGCCTACCTGTGTTGGTTAGAAATAAAGGCCCTAAACTAAAAACTACTCTGGCAGTTCCTTTTGATAATTATCAGGCATTCCTGTCTGATAATCTCTTTTGTAGCCTCCAGTTTACTTATGGAAGTTACATTTAACTATTATTAGTATTAAAATGTCCAGGAATAGCTGTGTTTTGGCTTTGACTGTCTTTGCTAAGTGTTTAAGATGAAGCAAGTCAAACTGACTTTTGTTTCTATCTATTGTTAACAGTCAGCTGAGTTACCCTGGGCGTCCTGGGGAACTTCACAGCAGCTTCTCAGTTCTGCTAGTACCATTTGCGCTAGGATGGGTCCAGGTCTTGCTTGACCATGTGGCTTCCCTCGGAAGCATCAGGGATGTCTCCCTTCTTTGATGACCCACATCTTCACAGCAAATGCACTGATTGGCTTTCTGTCCTCCACTGGTCTCATTAATCTCCCTGATCAGGAGGTTATGTGGCCTAGAGATGCAGAGCCCTTTGAAGAAGTCCCCTATTCCCTGATTCAGACTGACTCAGAGGGCAAGAGCCAAATGTTGGTTTTCTTGGCCCTTTTAATTTAACTTTAATTTTAAAACTTAATCTTAAACATCCAGCAAATAAGTTTCAACAGCCTTATACTAAGAGTACTGGACTTTAATATCTATCTCTCTCCTGTAGGTGATAACTCATTATCTTAAATTAACCCAGGTTGTGTGTTCTTAAATCAGTACCACTGCAAAACATTAACAGGCAATCTTTAAGCCATTTATAAGAAAACTACAAGATAAAATTATCAAGAGTAAAAACATTTAGTTCATATAATAGCTACCTTGAATTTTGGTGGAGTATATCCCTTGTTTGAGATCCTGGCAATCGTGACAAAAACCATCTTTTGGACACAACTTTAAATGTACTGAAATGTGGCCTACTTCTTTCATAGTCACTTTCACATGCAGTGAGATGGGACAGAGCCTTATCTCAAGTAAGGTGGAGCTCTTCATAAATCTTAAATACTATAGTTCTGAATCTGATCTTTGCTTTTTGGACATCATTTTAGAAAGCCTACATAAATTGTTGCTCAAGTTCACATGAATATTAGCTAACACAACATAATATCACATCTAGAACATGAATTAAAGAAAGACTGAAAGCTTTTAACCCTTTGTAGAAAAGTAGCAAAGTACTTTTGTGTTTTGCAATAAAAACTTTACATAGATTAGGCTCTCATTAAAAATACATTTAACTTGTACCTTAGTGTAAAAAGTAACATGGAACTTTACATAACTTATTGATAATAAGTACAGTTATAGAACACAAATGATATAAATAAATTTCCAACATGTTTTTCTTTTAAGCCTAAAATTACCATACAGTTTTAGAACACCAGGTTGATATAATGCTCTTTCTAAAGCTTCTACTTTAGACTTGTATACCTGGAAGATATGAACACCAATCACATTGATGTTTTTATATTAACCAAGTTTAGCTTTTAAAGAAATACCATAGCACAATTCTCTAAAACAACAGCACTTGTTTAACAAGCTGTTTAATTTCTTTAAGATTACTTGCTCAGAAACTTACTCTTATAACCAACTTGCACAGACCTTCGTTATCACTTAAACCCTCTTAATTACTTAAACTCTTATCCAGAAACACACTTTCCCTCTATTGAATCCATACCTAGAACCTTCTAGTTTCTCTTTTTTATCTGTTAACCTCCTTCTGTTCACATTTTGAAACAATACCTGTAAACTTTTGAATCTAAGCAGATTATTTCATAGACATCAACATTTTATTAGGGCCTTTTTGAACACCTAGAAAAACTTATAAGATTAATTTTAAGGACATCTTTACTTTCATCTGTTTACCCAATTTAAATTGAGCCATTTGAATCACGTGAATCAAAGATATTTGGATCCATTTTTTTAATGTTTTATGAGCGCTCCTCATCTGTGAATTGCCATATCACTGCATGATATATGGACATACACACAGACATAACGACATACAACACGTAACACAAGTGTAACACATAACACAATAGTAAAAGCCTTGCAGCTTTCTCAGGTGAAATCTCATTGCAATGTTTTTTTTTTTTTTAAAAAAAAACTACAGTTGATTCAAAATAGAACTTATCAGAAAAACATTAACTTGTCTGTAGGAACAAAATCATGAACTCAAAAAAAAAATATGTAGAATCTAAGAAAAGGCAAAAGTCCTAGAAAAAATTGACCGGCCAGTAAATATTAAATGCCATACAATTTACTCTTTGGTTTAATCTAGTTTGAGTTCCCATAAAAGGACACTTTTACCTTTTGTTTTTTCCTTGGGCCTCAGATCTGTCTCCTACTGAGTGCTCCAGGCTTCTTCTATTTGCATATCAACTTAAGTCCTGGCTGAGGTCTGGAAGGAACTGGGGAAACTAGAATTTTGAGCAGAAACCTCATGTCTAAGGCATTTTGACCATAAGTCACAATTTTCAGGTTTGGATGTTGAAAATTATGATACAAGTTTAAGATACAATTCACAAAATTTCATATCTTTATATCTTCCTACACTAGAAAAACTTGCTCACACAAAACTGAAACTAGCATCTTAATAATATAAAAGCCACCACAGAAGAATTTTTTTCAGGATCATTAAGCCACTCTTTGTTCTGAAGTTCCTAAAGTAGTATTAAGTTACATTAAATTGCCTGAAAAATTTTAAAAGAGAACCACACACTACCATGTATATCCAAAATTAAGCTTTTAAAAATTTCCAACACTGTTGCTATTTAATGTCATTTTAATAAGTCAGACCAACGTTTTAATTCAACACTTTTTCCTAAATCTTACACACTGAGAGAAACATACCAAATCATAATTTACTATCCTTGCCCAAATCAATGCCCTGTATACCAAGTGAAATCTCCTTAGGCTACCCAGTTCAAAAATTGATGAAAAAATAAAACTGAATGATTGGGAGTTACTTGCCAACTTGGAAGTAGAGTTCTTTTAATTTTCTATCCTAAGTATTTAAGTTCTCTGGCATGAATTATCTGAAATCACAAACCAAACAATTACCTAACCCTAACTTTTAACTGCAAGATTATGCAACGCTTCAAGCTAATTTAGATACCAGATGTTACAATGAAACATCTTTTAGACACACGTTTAACCTAGATTATCCCCAAGAAACAATCTATAATAACCTTTAAAACAGACCAGATAAGAAAAAATCTCTCCAGGTTTTGAACTTCCATTTTATTATGACTCCTATCAGTGGCACCTTAGATTTCCCATGAGTGGACCAGATGTTCTCACATAGGGGCAACTATAGGTGTGAAATCAAGGGTCTCAGAGTGACTGACTTTACTGCATTTAGGTGGAGTAATCCTTACAGTACAGGGAAATTATGAGGAAATTTCCCCAAAGTGAAAATGGCTCTGGCAGCTCCTGGGAATTCCTCAGTTTCCCTTTCACTTGCAAGATTAGATCCTTTGGATAGATCCAATCCTAGGCAATCTGGCATATCTCCTAACTTTCCAGTAGAGTCAGTTTTTATCTGCCTTAGGTCTTGAAGGGGGAAGGGGGTATGTACTTTGATTGGCCCAAATTTTTCTTGATTCTTTTTCCTCATTGAGTCCAAGTTTTTTTCTCTTCATGGCAGATATCATAGCTAAGTCTACTTTAAACTGTTGGCATAATTTAGGATTTTCCTTTAGAGGAAAGAAAATCTGAACATACAGCACCTCACACCATTTCCTTTTTTGTAAATTTTATCAAACTGTAAGATTGTATTAAAATTGATATTTCCCTCTGGTGGCCAGGTTTCTCCATCAGAGAGTTTGTATTGAGGCCAGGCCAAGAAAATGAGGTGCTTTTCCTTGAGCGTCTGAGGTTCAAATTTATCCCAATTTTTCAATACGCAGGCTAGTGGTGCACCTGGCGTATTGGAGAGAGAGAAGCTCCCGTCTGAGTAATAAGAAAACAGGACTCAGGTGCCTGCGCAGCACCGGAGAAAACTGTTCTCATTAGGGACTTCTCCCTAACCTTGAGCTTCCTAAATGGTCCAGAAAACCCGTCTCTCACCTTGCTTTGCCAAGAGGTTTCTGGTCCCCTTTAGCAAAGTGCTAGGGATTCAGTTTGCCCTGTGCCAGAGACCCTGGGAGGATTCAGACTTAAGGGCCTTACTGCTTTCCTCCCGACCACTAAAAACCCATTGCCAAAGACAATCGTGTGCTCTTTTGTTGTTGTCTTTGCTCTGTAGACTAAAGGAGCTGCCTAAGTGTTAAGGGATATTTACTGGTTGTAAGGTAGCAGATTACCTTAGAGTTGATAAGATTAAGGAGTTGATTCTAAAAATGCCTCTCTAGTAGCTTAAATAACACAGCACATTTTAAACATTGGGGCGGTAAAACAGACTATTGAAAGTTACCTATGTACCTTAGAGAACCTGGGCAGATTTTACTAATTATATCATGCCTTTCTTAGTCCTACAACCTGAATTGCTAACATTTCTGACCTTTGAAGAAAGGGGAGCATCCAGGAGGACTGGATGCGGGGTTGGGAGTGTTGCATAGCCCATACAGAGGCAAATGTGATTGGGGTTTTCCCTCAGTGCTATTCATCTACTGATCACCCTAGATACCACTGAGGGCTATCGGAAGGGAGCTCAAGAGAAAGAAACCTTAATAATCGTCTGAGAGTAGCCCAGACCGGAATTTCCGCAGTTGTTCCAAACTCCTTCCTCCACCATCATGCATCCAAGGCAGATCGGGATTAGGGACACTGTGTACTCACGCCAATTGCTCTCCGGGCCCAGACAGAAAAGTTGGAAGTGGCTTTGACAGAACCCAACATGCCTGCTCTGTATTGAACAGGTGATTGAGAGCTGCCAAGGACGGGAAACCTCTCACCCGAGTCTTGAAGAGTGGCAGCTACACTAATTGCATTTAAGTAGCCGTCGGGTGCCCACCTTATCCTCCAGAAAGAAAGAGAGAGAAAGATGCACCTCAAACAGACATGGGGTGCGTGCACTTACCTCGGTGTAGAATCTCTGTGGAACCTCCAATATGTTACCGCTGTTGACAGGTGACGAGTTCTTGCTTCCCCAATGTTGAAGAATAACACCAAAGAAGCACGCCGAGGCAAGGTCAGAGTAGAGATTAGAAGTTTATTAAAGGACAGCAGAAAAGACTTCTCCCGGAGGAAGAAGGGGACCCAAGAGGTGGAATCCGTGGAAGTGCAGTTGTTTCCCCTTTTTGTAGTTTTGGTGATGGACTGTAGGTTGGAAGGCCTGAGGGGTGGGACAAAGGTGGGCCTAATTATCACCTTTTGGGATGGGATTATCACTTCTCTGGGATGGGCTATTTCCAAATCTGTTGGGGCTGTTGGTTAACACTTATTTGAGGTGGACTTTGGCCTAGGGCCTTTTTGGGACTTCATTAACATTCCATGAATTGTCCTGTGTTTCCCTGAGTCATTCTCAGCATGGCCTCCATTTTAGATTTCACTCAGTATTAGACCCGATATACCTAAATACACTGACTACCTAACTTTAAATCTGGCTTCACTACTTGATCATGGTGCACAATTTTTTGATATGTTTTTTGTATCCGATTCGCCAGAATTTTATTGAGGATTTTTGCATCTAGGTTCTTTAGAGATATTGGTCTGTAGTTTTCTTTCTTTGAAGTGTCTTTGTCTGGTTTAGGAATCAGGGTGATGTTGGCCTCATAGAATGAATTTGAAAGTTCTCCCTCTTTTTCTATTTCCTGAAATAGCTTGAAAAGTATTGGTATTAGTTCCTCTTTAAAGGTTTTGTAAAACTCTGCTGTATACCCATCTGGTCCTGTTTTTTTCTTAGTTGGTAGTCTTTTGATGATTTCTTCTATTTCCTCCATTGATATTGGTCTGTTTAGGTTGTCTATATCTTCCTGACTCAATCTGGGAAGATCATATGACTTAAGAAATTTATCGATGCCTTCACTATCTTCTATTTTATTAGAGCATAAGGATTCAAAATAATTTCTGATTATCTTCTGTATTTCTGAAGTGTCTGTTGTGATATTGCCTTATTCATCCTGTATGCTAGTAATTTGAGTTCTCTCTCTTCTTCTCTTCATTAGCATGGCTAAGGGTCTGTCGATCTTATTTATTTTTTCCAAGAACCAACTTTTAGTTTTATCAATTTTTTCAATTGTTTCTTTTGTTTTGATTTCATTAATTTTAGCTCTGATTTTAATTATTTCTTGCCTTCTACTTCTTTTGCTGTTGTTTTGCTCTTCTTTTTCTAGGATTTTGAGATGAAGTATGAGATCATTTATTTGTTGGTTTTTTTCTATTTTAAGGCATGAACTCCAAGCAATGAATTTTCCTCTTAGAACTGCTTTCAATGTGTCCCATAGATTCCAATATGTTGTGTCTGTGTTTTCACTTATCTCTAAATTTTTTAAATTTCCTCCTTGATGTCTTCTATAACCCATTGATCATTCAGTAACCTATTGTTCATTCTCCAAGTGATACATGATTTTTCCTTCCTTCTTTTATCGTTGATTTTCAGTTTCATTCCATCATGATCAGATAAGTTGCATGGTATTATCTCTACTCCTTTATTATGTCTAAGAGTTGGACTGTGACATAATAAATGATCTATTTTTGAGAAGGATCCATGTGCTGCTAAGAAAAAAAAAGTGTAACTGCTTGATGTTGGGTGGTATATTCTATGTATGTCAATTAAGTCTAGGTTATTAATTGTGTTATTGAGTTCTATAGTTTCCTTATTCAACTTTTGTTTGGAAGATCTGTCCAGTGGTGAGAGAGGTGTGTTGAAGTCTCCCATGATTATTGTATGGTGGTCTATTAGACTCTTGAAATTGAGAAGAGTTTATTTGATGAACATAACTGCACCATTGTTTGGGGCATATATATTTATGATTGTTATGTCTTGTTGGTGTAGGTTTCTCTTGAGCAGTATGTAGTGTCCCTCTTTATCCCTTTTGATTAACTTTGGCTTGAAATCTATTTTACTTGATATGAGTATGGACACTCCTTCTTGTTTCCGAAGTCCATATGAGTGATATGATTTTTCCCAACCTTTCACCTTCAGTCTATGTATGTCTTTTCCTATCAAATGCGTCTCCTGTAGGCAGCATATTGTTGGGTAATGTTTTGTGATCCATTATACTAGCCAGTGTCTCTTAATTGGTGAGTTTAAGCCATTAACATTTAGGGTTATTATTGAGATATGGGTTGTTCTTCCAGCCATATTTGTTTATTTATGTTACTAAACATGGTTTGTTTTCCTCTTTGATTATTTTCCCCCCTTTACTCTCTTACCTCATACTGTTGGTTTTCATTGTTATTTTCCATTTTCTCTTCCTGTAATGTTTTACTGAGGATTTTTTTGAGAGATGGTTTTCTAGCTGCAAATTCTTTTAACTTTTGTTTATCATGGAAGGTTTTAATTTCATCTTCCATCCTGAAGACTAATTTTGCTGGATACACAATTCCTGGTTGGAACCCGTTTTCTTTCAGTGTTTGAAATATGTTATTCCAGGATCTTCTAGCTTTTAGAGTCTGTGTGAAGAGATCAGCTATTATCCTGATTGGTTTATCCCTAAATGTAATCTGCTTCCTTTCTCTTGAAGCTTTTAAAATTCTCTCCTTATTCTGTATGTTGGGCATCTTCATTATAATGTGTCTAGATGTGGATCTCTTACGATTTTGTACATTTGGCATCCTGTAGGCTTCTAGGATTTGGGATTCTGTCTCATTCTTCAAGTCTTGGAAGTTTTCTAGTATTATCTCACTGAATATATTGGTCATTCCTTTGGTTTGGACCTCTATACCTTCCTGTATCCCAATGACTCTTAAGTTTGGTCTGTTATGTTATTCCATATTTCTTGGATGTTCTGCTCATGGTTTCTTAACAGTCTTGCTGAGCTGTCTATGTTCTTTACAAGTTGAAATACTTTGTCTTCATTTTCTGATGTTCTATCTTCTAAGTGTTCTACTCTGCTGGTAGTATTCTCATTTGAGTTTTTCAGTTGGTTTATTGCTTCCTGCCTTTCTAGCATTTCTGTTTTTTTTTTTTATAACCTCTATCTCCCTGTATAGTTGATCTTTTGCTTCTTGGATTTGTTTATGTAATTCATTGTTGAAGTGCTCTTTCTTTGTCTGCTTCTGCTATCTAATGTCTTCCTTGAGACTCCAGATCATCTGAAGCATGTATATCCTGAATTCTTTATCTGACATTCCATCTGCTGCAGATATTGCCTCTTCTAAGGTTGAGTTGACCTGCATTGCTTGTGGTCCTTTCTTTCCTTGTCTCTTCATACTGTTCACGTTTCTTTCTGTTTGGTGAAACTGTTATGTTATTGAATTTTCCCCCTATATATTTGTATTGCTCTTGTATAGTTGCAATGTCTCCCATGCAGGTGCGGGTGGCGGCTCTGCTCCTACTCCAATTTTGGCAATGTGCCTACCACACCAGCAGGTCGCTGGGCCTGTTCTGCTGGTCGGTAGTAGGTCCGCCTACCTTGCAGGCGTGGTCGGCGGCTCTGCCCCTCTGTGGGTCGCTGGGCCTGTTCTGTCGGTGGTTGCAGATCCACCTACTTTGCAGGCGCGGGCAGTGGCTCTGCCTCTCTGAAGGCCGCTGGGCCTGTTCTGCCAGTGGGTCGCAGGTCCGCCTAACTAGTAGGCGTAGGTGGCAGCTCTGCCCCTCCGCAGTTCGCTGGGCCTGTTTTGTCTGTCAGATTCAGGTCTGGCCTGTTCTGTTGTTGGTCGCAGTTCTGCCTACCTTGCAGGCACGGGGGCGGGGCAGCTCTGCCCCTCCGCAGGCCGCTGGGCCTGTTCTGCTGGTGGGTTGCAGGTCCGCCTACCTTGCAGGCACGTGGGGCAGCTCTGCCCCTCTGAGGGCCACTGGGTCTGTTCTGTTGGTAGTCACAGTTCCGCCTACCTTGCAGGCGTGGAGGGAGGGGGCGGCTCTGCCCCTCAGCAGGCTTCTGTGCCTGTTCTGCAGGTGGGTCGCAGGTCTGCCTACCTTGCAAGCATGGTTGGCAGCTCTGCCCCTCCGTAGGCCACTGAGCCTGTTCTGTTGGTGGTCACAGTTCCGCATAACTTGCAGGCACATGGGGAGGGGGCGGCTCTGACCCTCAGCAGACCGCTGGGCCTGTTCTGCAGGTGGGTCGCAGGTCCGCCTACCTTGCAGGCTCGGTTGGTGGCTCTTCCTCTCCATGGGCCTCTGTGCCTGTTCTGTTGGTGGATTCCAGAGAGATTCACTAAAGTGATTTCTGCAGACCATAAAGAAGATGATTTGGCTCAAATACATAACAGCTGATATCCAAAACTCCAATTTGGCTATCCTTACATCTGCGACAGAACCAGGATGCTTTTTTCAATATCTATACTATTATTGCCCTTTCCTGTATCATGAAGTTCAATTTTGTTTTTTGAGCTCATACAGACTGTTGAGAGCCACAGCCAAAGGTTCCCCAGCAAACTTCCAGCTGCCAGCAAACTTCCAGCTGCTGGCTGATGATTGGCTCACAGCGGCCCTAGCAACATCTAGCTGATTGGCTCATCTGTGGTGATGTTCATTGGGCTGTTTCCCCGCCCTACAGACTGCAAAGCTGATGATTGCCTCACAGCGGCCCCAGCAACATCTAGCTGATTGGCTCCTCTGCGGTGATGTTTATTGGGCTGTTTCCCTGCCCTTTCAGACCTCGGAGCTGCTCATTGGGGACTTATTTGGCTCCATCCACACGACCAAGCCCATCGGCCTCAAGAGCAGAAGGATTGTGGGAGGTGGTGAGGCTTGTGTTGGTGAGAGGCTTGTGGGAAGCCGGTGGTGGCAGTTGGGCTCTGAGGGATTTTTCCTGAGGAGCTGTTTTGATTGGGTTTGTACTTCTAAAAATAAACGTTGTTTCTTTTGAGAAGTGGCTCCTGAATTGTGCCCAGCCAGACTGTGGCATTGGTGGCTCGCACGGAGTGCGACTGAGGGTAAGTAAACTGCTTGCTCCTGAGGGAAGGCCAGAGGATGGGTAGCCATTCTAAGTTTCCTCTTTTGTTTTGCTTCATTTTTGTTTTAAGTTGCCTGTCCCTGGAGATGAGTGAGACTGAAGAAAAACCACTCAAATCTGAGGAAAAACTATTTGCGTCTGAGGAACAGATAGGGAGAAAGGACGGATACATATGTCACGAGGATCGAAAGCCTATAATGAATTTTTGTTGTTCCATTTTTATTTCATTCTGTCTCGGTTTTGTTTGGCGTCATCTTGTTGGGTTGTTTTATAGTAGAAATATGGGGAAAGAAATTAGTAAAAAACAAACCGAAAGACTGTAAAGTAAATTGTTACAGGAAGGAGGCATCTCAGTAAAATCAAGAACAGTCAGGGCATATGTTGATACAATACAAAAATGTAGCCCATGGCTTTTTAAAGAGGAGTTGTTAAATATATCACAGTGGGACCATCATGGTGAAAATTTAAAAAGAATAGAAATGAGCAGCCCAGGGACTCTGCCAGTTTGCACATTGCCATTGTGGACATTTGTATCTGGTTTGCTTAGTCCAAAGCCTTCACTTCAGACAATTGCAGAGGATGGAGAAGACATATGGATTCAAGTAAAAGAGAAGGTCTCTCAAGTTAGTCAGACAGAGGAAAAGATTCAAGTAAAAGAGAAGGTCTTTTGAACTAGTCAGGCAGAGGAAGAAAGTGTAAAGCAGAAAAAGCCATCAGGAGAAAAGTTACAACAGGAGACTGCTAATAACACCTTTCTATCAGAGAGCGTAAGTGTCCAACCAACAGCACCACCTCTACAGTAGACTGCTACTAATAGCATTCTATCATCAGAAGGCATAAATGTCCAATCAACAGCACCACCTCCATATGCTAGGAGGCTCCCAAACCTTGCAGTTGATAGTTGGGATCCTGAGACAGGATCTCAAGTATTAACATGTTCTGCATTTGAGGTATGAGGCAGCGAATTTACCAGGGTTTAAATTTCAAAACAGTGAATGAGCTAAAAGAGGCTGTAAAATCCTGTGGCCCTCAAGCACCCTTCACTGTAAGCTTGGTCGAATCCATTAACAACTTGAACATGACGCCAGCAGATTGGGCTAATATGTGTAAAGCTGTGCTAAATGGAGGTCAATACCTGTTATGGAAGGTTGCCAATGAGGCATTTTGCAAGGAGACGGCTAGGCGAAATGCAGCAGCTGGTTATCCTCTGAGAAATCTAGATATGTTGTTAGGAAAGGAACCTTATGAGGATCAGCAGCAACAAATTGCATATGATCCTGGCGTATACTCACAAATTGCTGCAGAGGCTATTAGGGCATGGAAGACTTTACAAGGACATGGAGGTTTACAAGGTCAATTATCTAAGGTAATACAAGGAGCTAATGAATCTTACGCTGAATTTGTAGATAGGCTTATTGAAACAGCTACCAGAATTTTTGGGAATACAGAACAAGCAATGCCATTAATAAAACAAATGGCTTATGACCAAGCAAATAGTTGGTGCAGAGATATCATTAGACCATGGAAACAGGAAGATTTAAACACATATATTAAATTATGTAGAGACATTAATGAACAAGAGCAAGTCATGGCAGCTGCAGTAAAACAGGCTTTAGATGCCAGAGACATTCATGAACAAGGGTAAATTGTGGCAGCTGCAGTAAAACAGGCTTTATATGCCAGGCCAAGAACATGCTACAATTGTCAACACACAGGACATTTTAAAAAGAATTGCCCCATAGGAGGAGGGTTTAAGAAAACTAGGTATCAAAGGAGTAGAATACTGGGTATTTGCCCTTGATGCCATAGAGGGAGACATAGGGCTAATGAATGCCATTCTCAAACCACCATAGAGGGTACTCCATTACATTGGGCTAATGAGTGCCATTCTCAAACCACCATAGAGGGTACTCCATTATCAAAAAACGAACAAGGACAATGTGTTTATCCACAATATTGTGGACAAAGGCATCAGACTCCATTACCAAAAAATGGACAGGGGGCCCCAATGCTCCAGGGACACAAACCACAAATATACGGAGCACTGGAGGAACCCAGCAACCCCATCAGGGGGAGCGCCGGGTTGGACATCTGCGCCTCCGCCAGATCAGTACTAACTCCAGAGATGGGAGTTCAAATCATTCCCACAGGGGTGAAAGAATCTCTTCCCAAAGGCACAGTAGGCTTATTATTGGGATGCAGCTCTTCTACTCTAAAAGGACTTTTGATAAGTCCTGGGGTAATTGATCCCGATTATGAAGGTGAAATAAAAATTATAGCCAGTTCTCCAAAGGGTATATCAGTAATTTCACCAGGAGATAGAATAGCACAGTTACTAATAATATCAAGCCTACATGATAAATTTTCCAGTCATGCTGTAGAAAGAGGTTCCAAGGGACTAGGCTCCACAGGTGTAGATTGGTCTATGCTTTCTTTAAATTTAGATTCTCGCCCCATGCTAAAACTAAATATTCAAGGACATGAATTTAATGGGATACTGGATACAGGTGCAGAACTTAGCATCATCTCTCGTCAAGAATGGCCAAAACATTGCCATTACAACAAGCCACTCAAATGCTTCGAGGCCTAGGAGTGGTGACTAATCCCCATAGAAGTGCAATGGTATTAGATTGGAAGGATCCTGAAGGATGTGAAGGAACTATACAGCCATATGTATTGGATTATCTTCCCATAAATTGATGGGGATGAGATGTCTTAGATCAATTAGGTTTGACATTAACAAATAATATCAATCAAAATGCACCCACTATTATGGTTAGACAAGGTTTTAGGAAAGGAAAAAGATTAGGAAAAACAAGAACAAGGTATAGCAGCACCAATACAAATAGATCAAGGAACAGACAGACATGGGTTGGATTTTCACAAAGGGCCATTGAGACAATAAAAATTTCATGGAAATCAGAAAGACCAGTATGGGTTCCTCAGTGGCCCTTGACTAAAGAAAAGATACAAGTAGCCCATGATCTGGTCAAATAACAATTAGCGGAAGGACATATACAACCTTCTGTATCTGCCCATAATACTCCCATTTTTGTCATCAAAAAGAAATCTGGTAAATGGAGATTATTGCAAGATTTAAGAGCCATTAATAATGAAATGGTCATTATGGGACTTGCTCAATCGGGGATTCCTCAATTGTCTGCTTTGCCAAAAACTTGGTATATTTTAGTTATAGATATTAAAGATTGTTTTTTTTTTTCAATTCCAATTCATCCTGAGGGTAGTACACGTTTTGCATGTACTATCCCTGCACTGAATCATGAAGGTCCTGATCAGAGATGTGAATGGAAAGTACTCCCTCAAGGGATGGCTAACAGCCCAACTATGTGTCAAATTTATGTTAACAAAGTAATCCAGCCACTTAGAAATCAAAATCCTGAGCTACAAATATTTTACTATATGGATGATGTATTATTAGCACACAAAGCTAAAAACACATTGCTAGAGTATGTGCCACACTTACAAACTTATTTAAAAATTATAATCTAGAAATAGCAATAGATAAAGTACAATTAAGTTTTCTAATTAATTATTTAGGAGTTCTATTATCCTCAACCATAGTCCGTCCACCAAAAATTCAAATACGAGTGCATCAACTCATGACTTTCAAAAGTTATTAGGAGACATAAATTGGATAAGGCCTTATCTAGGTATAACAACAGGAGAATTGGGACCTTTATTTGGTATCCTAAAAGGTCCATCAGATCCAAATTCACCCCGAATGTTAACGCCTGAAGCAATAAAGGCATTAAAAATTATTGAAACATATTTGGAAAATATGCATTTGGATAGAATTGATATAAGTTTGCCTTTATTATTTATTGTACTACCAACAAAAAATATTCCTACAGGAGTATTTTGGCAAGAAGGTCCATTATTATGGATACATTTATCTTATTCTCCTAACACTATTCTTAATAGGTATCCTGAGGCTGTAGGACAATTAATACTCAAAGGAATAAAAACAGCAAAGGGAGTATTTGGATTATCTCCCAATAAAATTATTACTCCATATACTATGAATCAAATTGATGAGTTAGCTAATGAGTTAAATACTTGGGCAATAATCATGTGCAAATCTAATGTTTCATTTGATAACCACTTACCATCTAATCCTTTATTGTCTTTTTGGTCATTGCATCCTGTAGTTTTTCCAAAAATGACAAGAAACACACCTATCATGAATGCTCCAAATATATTCACTGATGGCTCAAATAATGGTACAGCAGCAATAGTTACACCTGATCAAACGTTTACATTTTTAGTACCGAAACAATCAGCTCAAAAGGTAGAGCTTAATGCAGTGTTACAAACTTTTGTGATGTTTAAAGATTCTGTATTTAATTTATTTTCTGATAGTCAGTATATAGTTAATGCTATAGTATCCCTTGAAGATGCTGGTAGGATTTTCCCTTCTTCTACTGTTTTCTCTTTGTTTTACACTATACAAAGTTAAATCTGGGACAGAAAAGATCCATTCTTTATAGGACATATCAGGGCACATACAGGATTGCCTGGAGCCCTTAGTTTGGGCAATGATTTAGCAGATAAATCTACACGACATACATATTTTCTCTACACTAGAAGAAGCTATAAATTTTCATAAAAGGTTCTATGTCAATGCTAATACTTTACAAAAGCATTTTAAAATAACTAAGGAACAAGCTAGGCAGATAATAAAACAATGTCAAAATTGTGTGACCTTTTTACCACAATTTAATCTTGGAGTCAATCCTAGAGGATTGATATCTAACCATATTTGGCAGATGGGCATCACACATTTGCCAGAATTTTGAAAATTAAAATATTTGCATGTTACAGTTGATACTTCTTCTGGATTTTTGATGGGCTCCCTTCATGCCGGAGAAAAAACTAAAGATGTTATAGCTCATTGCTTACAAAATGTTGCCACTGTGGGCATTCCAAAACAGTTAAAAACAGATAATGCCCCTGGTTATACTTCTACCTCTTTTAAACAATTTTGCTCATCATTTGGCATTACTCATATAACAGGAATTCCATACAATCCACAGGGACAAGGCATAGTTGAAAGAGCTCATCAAACTATAAAAATGTACTTATTAAAGCAAAAAGACGGAATTAGGAAGGGGTATATATTCCCCAAAGATAAATTTAAAATATCCCTTTTTACTCTAAACTTTTTAAATTTGGATTCATGAGGACTTAGTCCTGCAGAAAGGCATATGTGTCCAAAAAATGTACATAAGCCCAAGGTACTTTGGAAAGATATTCTAGCAGGACAATTGAAAGGTTCTGACCGAGTAATTGTCTAGAGTCGGGGATCTGTTTTTGTGTTTCCACAGGAAGAACAGCAGCCGATTTGGATTCCAGAGAGATTAACCAAGGTCCTTTCCGCAGTCTGGCTGGGCACAATTCAGGAGCCACTTGTCAAAAGAAACAAACTTTATTTTTAGAACTACAAACGCCAAACAAAACAGCTCCTCAGGAAAAAACCCTCAGAGCCCAACTGCCACCACCAGCTTCCCACAAACCTCTCACCCACACAAGCCTCACCACCTCCCACAATCCTCCTGCTCTTGAGGCCGATTAGCTGGGTCGTGTGGGCGGAGCCAAGGAAGTCCCCCAATGAGCAGCTCCGTGGTCTGAAAGGGCAGGGAAACAGCCCAATGAACATCACCACAGAGGAACCAATCAGCTAGATGTTGCTGGGGCCACTGTGAGCCAATAATCAGCCGGGAGCTGGAAGTTTGCTGGCAGCTGGAAGTTTCCTGGGGCCCCTTTGGCTGTGGCTCTCAATAGGTCACAGTTCCGCCTACCTTGCAGGCGCGGGGGGGCAGTTCTGCCCTTCCCTAGGGTTCGCATTTGTTTAGGCTTATCTTTAGGGTAAAGGTAGAGCTAATGTTATGGCTATAATTAAGTTTAGCATTAGGGCTAGGGTTAGGCTTAGGCCTAGGGTTAGTGTCAGGCTTAGGCTTAGGGTAAGTGTTAGAATTTGAGCTAGGGTGAGGGCTAGGGTGAGGTTTACTGCTAGAGACAGGACTAGGGTAAGGGTTAGGTTTATGTATAGGTAAAGGTTAGAGTTTGAGCTAGGGTTAGGGCTAAAGAGAGGGTTAGGGTTAGGTTCAGGTCTAGGGTTATGATTAGGGTTATGATTAGTGCTAGGTTAAGGGCTAGGATAAAGGCTAGGTTTTGTTTGAGGTTTATGACTATTGTTAGGGCTGTGGGTAATGTAAGAACTAGGGTTATGATTATGGCTACTTTTAGGGTTATGCATAAGTCTAGTGTTAGGGTTAGATTTTGGGCAAGGATAAGGTTTAGAGTTAGGGTTTAGGTTAGGATAAGTGTCATTGTTTGGGTTAGGAATAGGTTTAGGTTTAGGGCCAGAAGTAAGACTAGGTTTGGGTCAAGGGATAGGGTTAGTCATTGCATTAGGTTAAGGTTTATTGTTAGGGCTAGTGCTAGGTTTTTCTTTAGGGCTAAGGCTAGATTTATTACTCTATTTAGGATAAGGTTTGGTCTAGTGATAGTGTTATTGTTAGGTTTAGGTATAGGTTTACTGGTAGGGGTTGGATTAGGGTTTGCTTTAGGATCAGGGTCAGCTTTATACCTAGGGCTAGTGTTAGGGTCAGTATAAGGGTCAGTATTAGAGTTAGGGTTTGGGTTAGGGTTAGAGCTAGAAAGAGGGAAGGGTTAGGACTAGTAATAGAGCTAGTGTTTGGGGTAGGCTAAGAGTTAGGGTTAGGACTAGGGTAGCATTAGGGTGAGGGTTTGGCATAGGGTAAAATATAGGGTTAGAAGTAGGGTTAAGGATGTATTCAGGGTAAGGACCAGGTTTAGGGTTACGGTTATGTTTAAACCTTTGTTTAGGGATTGTATTAGGGATAGAATTTTTATTAGCATTAGGGCTACAGCTAATGTAAGAACTAGGATTCCAATTAGGGCTACTTCTAGGGTTAGCATTATGATAATGTTTAGAGCTATGGTTAGTGTTAGGATCTGCACCAAGGTCAGCGGTTTTTGTAGGGTTTGTGTTAGGACTCAAATTAGGGCTAGGTATAGGGCTAGGTTTAGGGTTAGGGTTTGGTTTAGGTTAATGGTTCGGTGTAGGGTTATGGTTCTATTTTGTTTTAGGTCTACGGTAGGGTTAAGTCTTGTTTTCCAATTAGCATTAATGTTAAGGCTAGGGAAAGGGTGAGGTTTACTCTTATATTTAGGGTTAGACCCAGGTTTAGGCCTAGGGCGAAGGTTAAGGCTAGGGTTTGGACTAGGGATAGGGCTAGGTTTGGGGTTATCATATGGGATAGATTTTAAATTAGGGATACAGCTACGGCAAGAGTTTTAGTTAGTCTTAGGTCTAGGGAGAGGGATAGGTTTAGGGTTAGGGCTAAATTAATGCTAGGATTAGCTCTAGGGTTAGTGTTAGTGTTAGGGCTAGGGTTCGGGCTAGACATAGGGTTAGTTTTAGGGTTAGGGTTAGAGTTAGTTTCAGGGGAAGGGATGGGTTTATAGCCAGGTTTAGGGCTAGGGTTAGGTTTCGGGTTAGGAATAAGGCTAAGTTTAGGGCTAGGATGAGTATTTCTGTTTTGGATAGTGCTTGGGTTAAGACTAGGGCTAATGTCAGGTCTAGGTTTATGGTTATGTTTAGCTTTAGGATTAGGTTATGGCTAAGTCTAATGTAAGGTTCAGGTTTAGGATAAGGGCCAAATTTAGAGCTAGGTGAATTATTAGTGTAAGGGTCCAGGTAGGGTTTGATTAAGGTTAAGGTTTAGGTTTAATGCTTGCATTAGTGTTAGGGTTAGGGTTAGGGTTAGGGTAATGTATGGGGTTATGTTTAGGGTTCAGGTCAGGTTTAGTGTAATTTACAGCTTTAGTGGTAGCGATAGGGTTAGCATTAGGCCTAGGGTTAGCCTTTGGTTAGTCTTATCTTTAGGATAAAGTTAGAGCTAATATTATGGCTAAAGTTAAGTTTAGCATTAGGGCTAGGTTAAGGCTTAGGCCTAGGGTTAATTTTAGATAATGGCTTAGGGTAAGTGTTAGCATTTGAGCTAGGTTTAGAGATAGCATGAGGGTTAGGTATAGAGTTAGGGCTAGGGTTAGGTTTAGGATTAGGTTTATGTTTAGGTAAGTTTTGAGTTGAGCTAGTGTTGGGTCTAGTGCTAAGGTTATGTTTAGGGTCAGGTCTATAATTCATGTTAGGATTACAATTAGGCATAAGTTTAGGTTTAGGACCAGAACAAGGTTTTGTTTGAGGTTTATGGCTAGCATTAGGGCTATGGGTAATGTAAGAGATAGGTTTTTGGTTATGGCTAGTTTTAGGGTTAGGGTTATGGATAAGTCTAGTGTTCAGTTTTGGGTTAGGATAAGTTTTAGGGGTAGTGTTTATGTTAGGGTAATTATCATCGTTTGGGTTAGGTTTAGGTTTAGGTTTATGACCAGATTTAGGACTAGCTTGGGTCTAGTGATAGGGTTAGTCCTTGTGTTAGGTTAATGGTTATTGTTAGGGCTAGTGCTAGGTTTTTCTTCAGGGCTAAGGTTAGATTTATGACTCTGTTTAGGTTTAGGTTTAGTCTATTCCTAGTGTTGAATTTAGGATTAGGTAAAGTTTACCAGTAGGAATTGGGTTAGGGTTTGCTTTAGGATTAGTATCAGGTTTAGACCTAAAGTTAGTGTTAGGGTCAGAATAAGGGTCAGGGATAGGGTTATGATTTGGTTTAGGGTTAGAGCTAGAATGAGGGCAGGGTTAGAACTAGTAATAGAGCTAGTGTTTGGGGTAGGCTAAGGATGAGTTTTAGGACTACTGTAGCAATTTGTTGAGGTTTTGGCTTAGGGTAAAAATAGGATTAGAGGTATTGTTATGGTTAGGGTTAAGGTTAGGGCTAGGCTTAGGGTTAGGGTTAAACCTATGGTTAGGGCTCATATTAGGGCTAGGATTTGTGTTAGCAGTAGGGCTACAGCTAATGTAAGAACTAGGATTCCAATTAGGGCTACTTCTAGGGTTAGCATTAGTGCAATGTTTATTGCTAGTTTTAGTGTTAGGGGTCTGGGACCGGGTCACAGTTTTTTCTAGGGTTAGAGTTAGGACTCATATTAGGGCTAGGATTAGGGCTAGGTGTAGTGTTAGGGTTTGGTTTAGGTTAAGGTTTTGGTGTAGGGTTATGTCTCAATTTTGTTTTAGGGGTAGGGTAGGGTTAGGGCTAGTTTTCCAATTGGCATTAGGGTTAAGGCTTGTTTTAGGGTGAGGTTTATGCTTACATTAGGGTTAGATCCAGGTTTAGGGCCATGGTGAAGTTTAGGGCTAGGTTTGTGGCTAGGAATAGGGCTAGGTGTTGGGTTATCAGAAGGGGTAGGTTTAAAATTAGGGATATGGCTATGGTGAGAGTTAGAGTTAGTCTTAGGGCTAGGGAGAGGGTTAAGTTTAGGTTTAGGGGTAGATTAGGGCTTGGATTAGTGCTAGGGTTACTGTTAGTGTTAGGCCTAGGGTTAGGGCTAGAGATAGGGTTAGTGTTAGGTTTAGGATTACAGTTAGTTTTAGGAGAAGGGATGTGGTTATTGCTATATTTAGGGATAGGGTTAGAATTTGGTTTAATTTAAGGCTAAGTTCATAGCTGGGATGAGGGTTTGTGTTATGGCTAAATATTGGATTAGGAATAGGGCTAATGTCAGGTCTAGGTTTCTGGTTAATTTTAACTTTAGGATTAGGTAATTGCTAAGTCTACTGTAAGGCTTAGCTTTAGAATAAGGGCCAAGTTTAAAGGTACATGTACTATTAAGTTCAGGGTCCAGGTAGGGTTTGCTTTAGGTTAAGGTTTAGGGTTAAGGCTTGAATTAGCATTAGGTTTAGGATTAGGGTGAGGATAATGGATAGGGTTAGGTTTAGGTTTCAGGTTAGGTTTAGCTTAATGGATAGGGTTAGTGGTAGTGATATGGTTAGTGTTAGGCCTAGGGTAAGCATTTTGTTAGGATTATCTTTAAGGTAATGTTAGAGGTAAGTTTATGGGTAGGGTTAAGTTTAGGATTAGGGCTAGCATTAGGGTTAGGCTTAGGGTAAGTGTTAGCATTTGAGCTAGGGTTAGGGCTGTGGTGATGGTTAGGGCTAGAGTCAGGTTTAGGGATAGGGTTATAGTTAGGGTTTTGGTTAAGTAAGTTTTAGAGTTTGAGCTAGGGTTAGGGCTAGGGCGAGGGTTAGGGTTAGTGTCAGGTATAGGGTTATGGTTAGGGTTATGATTAGGGCTAGGTTTAAGGCTAGGATAAGTGCTAGGTTTGTGTGAGGTTTTTGGCTAGCGTTAAGGCTATGGATAATGTAGGAGCTATGGTTATGGTTATGGTTATGGCTAGTTTAAGGGTTAAGGTTATGGATAAGTCTAGTTTTAGGGTTAGCTTTTGGTTTAGCATAAGGATTAGAGCTAGGGTTTCTGTTGGGGTAAGTGTCATTGTTCGGGTTAGGGTTAGGTACAAGTTTTGGGTCATATTTAGGGCTAGCTTTTGGATTAGGCATAGGGTTAGTCTTTGGGTTAGGTTAAGGGATATTTTTAGGGCTAGTTCTAGGCTTTTCTTTAGGGGTAATGCTAGATTTATGACTCTATTTAGGATTAGGTTTGGTCTAGTGCTAGTGTTACTGTTAGATTTAGGTATAGGTTTTCTGGAATGGGTTGGGTTAGGGTTCGCTTTAACATCAGAGACAGGTTTAGACCTAGGGTTCTTGTTAGGTTCAGAATAAGGGTCAGGGTTAGAGGTAGAAATAGGGCAGGTTTAGGACTAGTAATAGAGCTAGTGTTTGGGGTAGGCTAAGAGTTAGGTTTAGGACTAGGGTAGCATTAGTGTGAGGGTTTGGCGTAGGGTAAATTATAGGATTAGAAGTATGATTGAGGATGTATTTAGGGTAAGGGCCAGGGTTAGGGTTATGGTTAGGGTTAAACCTATGGTTAGGGATCGTATTAGGGCTAGAATTTTTGTTAGCATTAGGGCTACAGCTAATGTAAGAACTAGGATTCCAATTAGGGCTACTTCTAGGGTTAGCATTATGGTAATGTTTAGAGCCATGGTTAGTGTTGGGATCTGCGCCAAGGTCAGTGTTTTTTGTAGGGTTTGTGTTAGGACTCAAATTAGGGCTAGGTATAGGGCTAGGTTTAGGGTTAGGGTTTTGTTTAGGTTAATGGTTAGGTGTAGGGTTACGGTACTATTTTGTTTTAGGGCTAGGGTAGGGTTAGTGCTAGTTTTTCAATTGGCATTAGACTTAAGGTTAGTGTTAGGATGAGGTTTAGGATTACGTTTAGGGTTAGAACCAGGTTTAGGGCTAGGGCAAATTTTAAGGCTAGGTATTTGGCTAGGGATAGGGTTAGGTTTTGGGTTATCATAAGGGATAGTTTTTAAATTAGTGATACGGCTATGGCAAGAGTTAAAGTTAGTCTTAGGTCTAGGGAGACAGTTAGGTTTATGGTTAGGGCTAAATTAGGGATAGGATTAGCTCTAGGATTAGTGTCAGTGTTAGGGCTAGGGTTAGGGCTAGAGATAGGGTTACTGTTAGGGTTAGGGTTTGAGTTAGTTTTAGGGGATGGACTGGGTTTATAGCTAGGTTTAGGGCTAGGGTTAGGGTTTGGGTTATGAATAAGGCTAGGTTTTTAGCTAGGATGTGTGTTTCTGTTAGGGATAGTGCTTGGGTTAGGATTAGGTCTAATGTCAGGTCTAGGTTTATGGTTATGTTTAGCTTTAGGATTAGGTATGGCTAAGTCTAGTGTGAGGGTTAGGTTTAGGATAAGAGCCAAATTTAGAGCTAGGTGTATTATTAGGGTAAGGGTCCAGGTAGGGTTTGATTAAGGTTAAGGTTTAGGGTTGAGGCTTGAATTAGCGTTAGGTTTAGGGTTAGGTTCGGGTAATATATAGGGTTAGGTTTAGGGTTCAGGTTAGGTTTAGCATAATATATAGGGTTAGTGATAGCAATAGGGTTAGCGTTAGGCCTACAGTTATCATTTGGTTAGGCTTATCTTTAGGGTAAATTTGGAGCTAATGTTATGGCTAGGGTTAAGTTTAGCATTAGGGCTAGGGTTAGGCTTAGGCCTAGGGTTAACGTTAGGGTTAGGCTTAGGGTAAGTGTTAACATTTGAGCTAGGTTTAGGGATAGGGTGAGGGTTAGGGTTAGAGTCAGGGTTAGGATTAGGTTTAGGATTAGGTTTATGTTTAGGTAAGTTTTGAGTTGAGCTATGGTTGGGGCTAGTGTAAAGGTTATGTTTAGGTCAGTTCTAGGATTACGGTTAGGGTTACGATTAGGGCTAGTTTTAGGGCTAGCATAAGGGCTAGGTTTTGTGTGAGGTTTATTGCTAGCGTTTGGGCTATGGGTAATGTAAGAGATAGGTTTTTGGTTATGGCTACTTTTATGGTTAGGGTTATGGATAAGTCTAATGTTAGGGTTCAGTTTTGGGTTAGGATAAGTTTTAGGGCTGGGTTTAGGCTATAGTAAGGGTCATTGTTCGGGTTAGGATTGGGTTTAGGTTTATGGCCAGATTTAGGACTAGCTTGGGTCTAGTGATAGCGTCAGTGTTTGTGTTAGGTTAATGGTTATTGTTAGTGCTAGTGCAAGGTTTTTCTTCAGAGCTAAGTTTAGATTTATGACTCTGTTAAGGAGTAGGTTTGGTCTATTCTTAGTATTACAGTTAGGTTTAGCTATAGGTTACTAGTAGGAATTGGGTTAGGGTTTGGTTTAGGGTTAGGATCAGGTTTAGACCTAAGGTTAGTGTTAGGGTCAGAATAAGGGTCAGGGATAGGGTTATGATTTGGTTTAAGTTTAGGGCTGGGCTTAGGTTTTGGCTTAGGGTTAAACCTAGGATTAGGCTTCAGATTTGGTGTAGGATTTGTGTTAGCATTAGGGCTACAACTAATGTAAGAACTAGGATTCCAGTTAGGGATACTTCTAGGGTTAGCATTAGCGCAATGTTTATTGCTAGTTTTAGTGTTAGGGTCTGGGTCAGTGTCACAGTTTTTTCTAGGGTTAGGGTTAGGACTCATATTAGGGCTAGGATTAGGGCTAGGTGTAGTGTTAGGGTTTGGTTTAGGTTAAGGTTTTGGTGTAGGATTTTGTCTCGGTTTTGTTTTAGGGGTAGGGTAGGGTTAGGGCTAGTTTTCCAATTGGCATTAGAGTTAAGGCTTGTTTTAGGGTGAGGTTTATGCTTACATTAGGGTTAGATCCAGGTTTAGGCATAGGGTGAAGGTTAGGGCTAGATTTGTGGCTAGGAATAGGGCTAGGTGTTGGGTTATCAGAAGGGGTAGGTTTAATATTAGGGATATGGCTATGGTGAGAGTTAGAGTTAGTCTTAGGGCTAGGGAGAGGGTTAGGTTTAGGGTTAGGGATAAATTAGGGCTTGGATTAGTGCTATGGTTACTGTTAGTGTTAGGCCTAGGGTTAGGGCTAGAGGTAGGGTTAGTGTTAGGTTTAGGATTACAGTTAGTTTTAGCAAAAGGGATGGGTTATAGCTATATTTAAGGCTAGGGTTAGAATTTGGGTTAATTTAAGGCTAGGTTTAGGGCTAGGATGAGTGTTAGGGCTACATATTGGATTAGGAATAGGGCTAATGTCAGGTATAGGTTTCTGGTTAATTTTAACTTTAGGATTAGGTGATTGCTAAGTCTAGTGTAAGGGATAGGTATAGAGTTAGGGCCAAGTTTAAAGTTAGGTGTACTATTAATTTCAGGGTCCAGGTAGGGTTTGCTTTAGGTTAAGGTTTAGGATAAAGGCTTGAATTAGCGTTAGGTTTAGGATTAGGCTGAGGATAATGGATAGGGTTAGGTTTAGGGTTCAGGTTAGGTTTAGTCTAATGGATAGGGTTAGTGGTAGTGATATGGTTAGCGATAGGCCTAGGGTTAGCATTTGGTTAGGCTTATTTTTAGGGTAATGTTAGTGGTAAGTTTAGGGCTTGGGTTAAGTTTTAGATTAGGCTAGTGTTAGGGTTAGTGTTAGGGTTAGACTTAGGATAAGTGTTAGCATATGAGCTAAGGTTAGGGCTGTGGCAATGGTTAGGGCTAGAGTCAGGTTTAGGAATAGGGTTATAGTTAGGATTTGTTTAGGTAAAGAGTTAAGAGTTTGAACTAGGTTTAGGGCTAGGGAGAGGGTTAGGGTTAGTGTCAGGTCTAGGGTTATGGTTAGGGGTACGATTAGGGCTAGGTTTAGGGCTAGGAGAAATGCCAGGTTTTGTGTGAAGTTTATGGCTAGCGTTAAGGCTATGGATAATGTAGGAGCTATGGTTATGCTTATGGCTAGTTTCATGGTTAAGGTTATGGACAAGTCTAGTGTTAGGGTTAGGTTTTTAGTTAGCATAAAGATTAGAGCTAGGTTTTCTGTTGGGGTAAGTGTCATTGTTCGGGTTAGTGTTAGATACAAGTTTTGGGTCAAATTTAGGGTTAGCTTTAGGTTTAGGAATAGGGTTAGTCTTTGTGTTAGTTTAAGGGATATTTTTATGACTAGCGCTAGGTATTTTTTCAGGGCTAGGGCTAGATTTATGACTATTTAGGATTAGATTTTGTCTAGTGCTAGTGTTATTGTTAGGTTTAGGAATGAGTTTACCGGTAGGGTAGGTTTATGATTATTTTTAAGTTTAGGGTCAGATTAAGACCTAGGGTTAGTGTTAGGGTCAGAATAAGGGTCAGTTTTAGTGTTAGGGTTTGAGTTGGGGATAGAGCTTGAATGATGGCTGCGTTAGGACTAGTAATAGGGCTAGTGTTTGGGGTATGCTAAGGATTATTTTTAGGACTAGGATAGCATTAGGGTGAGGTTTTGGCTTAAGAAAAATTAGGGTTAGAGATAGGGTTAGGGTTAGGTTAGGGTTAGGGCTAGGTTCAGGTTTAGTATTTGTGTTAAATCTAGTCTTAGGGCTCGGATTAAGGCTACAGCTTTTGTAGAATTAGAGGTACAGCGAATGTAAGAACTAGGATTCCAATTAGGTCTAGTTCTAGAATTAGCATTATGGCATTGTTTAGAGCTAAGGTTAGTGTTAGGGTATGAGTCAGGATAACGGTTTTCTCTTGGGTATGGTTAGGACTCAAATTAGAGCTAGGTTTAGGGCTTGGTGTAGGGTTAAGGTTTGGTTTATTTTAAGGATTAGGTGTAGGGTTATGGCTCAGTTTTGTTTTAGGGCTAGAATAGGGTTACTGATAGTTTTCCAGGTTTTGGCTTACATTTAGGGATAGACGAAGATTTAGAGCTAGGGCAAAGATTAGGTCTATGGTTGGGGATAGGGATAGGGCTAGGTTTTGGGTTATCATAAGGGATAAGTTTAAAATTAGGGAAATGGCTACAGCGAGAGTTAGAGTTAGTCTTAGGGCTAGGGATAGGGTTTAGAGTTAGGGCTAAATTAGGTATAGGATTAGCGCCAGGTATAGTGTTAGTGTTAGGCGTAGGGTTAGGTGTACAGATAGGGTCAGTGTTAGGGTTAGGGTTAGAGTTTGATGTAGGAAAAGGGATGGGGTTATACCTAGTTTTAAGGCTAGAGTTAGGGTTTCGGTTAAGATTAAGTCTAGGATTAAAGCTAAAGTGAGGGTTTTTGTTAGGGCTAAGGCTTGGATTAAAAGGAGAACTAATATCAGTATTAGATTTCTGATTAAGTTTAGATTTAGGATTAGGTTATGGCTCAGTCTTGTGTAAAGGTTAGATGTAGGGTAAGGGCCAAGCTTTGAGCTGGGTGTATTATTGAGGTCATGTACAGGTAGGGTTTGGTTTAGGTTAAGGTTTAGGGTTAAGGCTTTAATTCACGATGGGGTTATGGTTTTGGTTAGGGTAATGGATAGATTTAGGTTTAGGATTCAGGTTAGATTTAGCATAATGGAAAGAGTTAGTGATAGTGATGGGGTTAGCATTAGACCTAGGGTTCGCATTTGGTTAGGCTTATCTTTAGGTAATGTTTGAGGTAATATTAGGAATAGGGTTAAGGTTAGGATTAGGGCTAGGGTTAGGGTTAAGCCTAGGGTTAGTGTCAGGTTTAGGTTTAGGGTAAGTTACAGCGTTTGAGCTAGGGTTAGGGCAAGGATGAAGGTTAGACATAGAGTCAGGGCTAAAGTTAGTGTTAGGGTTAGGGTTAGTGTCATGGTTAGGATTAGGGTTAGGGTTAGGGTTAAGTTTAGTGTTAGGGTTAGAATTAGGGCTTGTGTTAAGATTAAGGTTTGGATTAGGGTTAGTGTTAGGGTTAGGGTTCAGTTTAGGGTCAGGGTTAGTTGTTAGGGTTTGGGTTTGGGTTAGGGTTAGTTTTTGGGTTAGAGTTATGATGAGGGTTAGGATTAATGTTAGTATTAGGGTTAGGGATTGGGTTAGTGTGAGGGTTCTGGTTCAGGTTAGGGTTAGGGTTAGCTTTAGTGTTAGTGTTAATGTTAGGGTTAGGGTTTTTATTAGGGTTAAGTTTAGGGTTAGTGTTAGTGTTATGGTTAGGGTTTGTGTTAGGGTTAATTATAGAGATAGTGTTAGGTTTAGGGTTAGGGTTATGGTTAGGATTAGTGTTAGGGTTAGGTTTAGGGTTAGGATAAGATTTAATGATAGGGTTAGGGTTATGGTTAGGCTTAGGTTTAGTATTAAGTTTAGGGTTAGGGTTAGGTTAATGGTTAGGATTAGGGTTAGGGTTAGTGTTAGTGTCATGGTTAGGCTTAGAGTTATGGTTAGGGTCAGTGATAGGGTTAGGGTTAAAGTTAGGGTTAATGTAAACGTTAGGGTTGGGATTAGTGTTAGAATTAGGGTAGGGTTAGGGTTAGGGTTAGGTTTAAGTTAGTGTTAGGGGTAGGGGTAGGGGTAGGGATAGGTTTAGGGTTAGGGTTAGGTTTAGGGCTAGAATTAGGGAGTGTTAGCATTAGGATTAGGGTTAGGATTATTTTTTGTATTAGGGTTAGGGTAAGAATTACTGTTGGTGTAAGTGTTATGGTTAGGGTTAGGGTTAGTGTTAGGGTCTGGGTTTGTGTTAGGGTTAATGTTAGGGTTACCATTAGGATTAGCATGAGAGTTAGGTGTAGGGATCGCATTAGGGTTAGTGTTAGGTTTAGGACTAGGGTTATGTTTAGTATTAATGTTAGGGTTATTGTTAGGGTAACAGTTAGTTTAGGGTTATGGTTAGGGTTAGGTTGGGGTTTGGTTTAGTTTTAGAGTTAGATTTAAGGTTAGGGTTAGGGTTGGGATTAGGGTAAGGGTTACTGTTAGGTTTGGGGTTTGGTTTAGTGTTAGAGTTAGGTTTATCATTAGGTTTAGGGGTCAGTGTTAGGGTCTGAGTTAGTGTTAGTGTTATGGTTAGTGTTAGGTTAGGGTTAGTGTTATAGTTTGGGTTAGGATTAGTGTTATGGTTAGGGATGGGCTTAGCATTAAAGTTAGGATTAGGGATTGCGTTAGGATTAGTGTTAGGGTTAGGACTTGGGTTAGGGTTAGCATTAGTTTTAGGGTTATGGTTAGGGTTAGCATTAGTGTTAGTGTTACGGTTAGGGTTAGATTTAGCGTTCTTGTTAGGGTTAGGGTTAGTGTGAGAGTTTGCTTTAAGGTTAGGGTTAGTCTTACGGATAGGGTTAGTGTTAGGGTTAAAGTTAGGGTTAGGGTTAGGAATAGGGTTAGGTTTAGTATACGGGTTAGGGTTAGTGTTAGGGTTAGTGTTTTTCTTAATTTTAGGATTATGGTTAGGGTTAAAGTTAGGGTTACTGTTAGGTTTAGGGTTAGGAATAGGGTTATTGTTAGTGATAGGGTTAGGGTTAGGATTAGTTTTTGGTTTAGTGATAGGGTTAGGCTTAGTGTTAAGGTTAGGTCTAGGGTTAGGGATAGTGCTGGGTTAGAGTTAGGGTTAGAGTTAGTGTTAGGTTTAGAATTAGAATTAGTGTTAGTGTTAGGGATAGTATTAGAATAGGGTTAGTGTTAGAATGAAGGTTAGGGTTAGTGTTAGGGTTACGGTTAGGGTTAGGGTTAGGGTAGTGATAGTGATAGTGTTAGAATAGGGTTAGGGTTAGGGTTACAGTTAGTGTTAGGGTTCGGGTTAGGGTTTGGGTAGTGTTAGGGTTAGGGTTAAGGTAGGTGTTAGTGTTAGGGTTAGGTTTGGTTTTAGGTTTAGGGTTAAAGTTAGGTTTAGGTTTAGGGTTAATGTTAGGGTTAGGGTTATTTTTGGAGTTAGGGTTAGGTTTAGTGTTATGGTTAGGGTTAGGGTAAGTGTTACGTTTAGAGTTAAAGTTAATATTAGGGTTAGAGTTAGGGTTAAATTTAGGGGTACCAGTAGGGGTAGGGTAAGAATTAGGGTTATTTTTAGGGTTCGTTTTAGGGTCAGGGTTAGGGTAGGTTTAGGCTTAAGGTTTGGGTTAGAGTTATGGCTACTGTTAGGTTTAGGGTTAGGTTTCGTGTTAGGGTTAGAATTAGGGTTAGAGTTAGGGTTAGTTTTTCAGATAGGGTTAGGGTTAGCGTTAGAGTTAGGTTTGGGTTAGTTTTAGGGTTAGGATAAGGTTTAAGTTTAGGGTTAAATTTAATGTTAGTTTTAGGGTTATGGTTATGGTCACTGTTAGGGTAAGGGTTAGGTTTAGGGTCAGTATTAGGGTTATGGTTATGTTAAGGGTTATGGGTAGGTTTAGTGATAGAGTTAGGATTAGGTTTAGGGTTAGTGTTAGGGTTAGGCTTTGGGTTGGGATTAGTGATAGGGCAGGGTTAGGGTTATGGTTAATGTTAGGAATAGTGTTATGATTTGAGTTAGGTTTAGGGTTAGGGTTAGTGTTACAGTTAGGGTTAGGTTTAGGATTGGTGTTAGAGTTAGGGTTAATGTTAGGGTTCGGGTTAGGGTTACTTTTATGTTTAGGGTTAGGTCTAGGGTTAGTGTTAGGTTTTGGGTTAGTGTTAGGGTTAGTGTTAGTTTGGGTTTTAGGGTTAAGATTAGTATTAGCATTAGTGTTAGGGTTATGTTTAGGGTTAGAGTTATTTTTAGGGTTATGGTTAGGGTTACGGTTAGTTGTAGTGTTATGGTTATGGTTAGGGTTATGTTAGGGTTAGTGTTTGGTTAAGGGTTTCATTGAGTGTTAGAGTTAAGTTTAGGGTTAGGATTAGGGTTAGGGTTGGGCATAGGGTTAGGGTTAGTGTTAGGGTTATGCTTAGGGTTAGCGTTAGGTTTACAGTTAGGTTTATTTTTAGTGTTAGGGTTAGTTTTACATTTAGTGCTAGTGTTGGGCTTATGGTTACTATAAGGATAAGGGTCAGGGTTAGGTTTAGGGTTAGGTTTAAGGTTAGGGTGAGGGTCAGTGTTAGGGTTAGGTTTAAAGTTAGGGTTAGGTTTAGTGTTAGTGTTAGTTTTAGGGTTATGGTTTGTGTTTGGTTTATGGTTATGTTTAGGGTTAATGTTATGGTTAGGTTTAGGTTTAGTCTAAGCATTTGGGTAAGAGTTAGGTTTAGGATTAAGGTTAGGATTAGACTAAGTGTTAGTGTTAGGGTTAGGGTTAGGATTAGGATAAGGGTAATTTTAGTGTTAGGGTTAGGGTTAGAGTTAGGGTTCTTTTTAGGTTAGGGTTAGTGTCAGGGTTCATGTTAGGGTTATGGTTATGGTTAGGGTTAGGGTTAGTTTTAGGGTAAAATTTAGTGTTAGGGTTAAAGTTAGGGATGTAGTTAGGGTTAGGTTTAGTAAAAGGGTTAGAGTTAGGCTTAGGGTTAGTTTTAGTTTATGGTTAGGAATAGGGTTATGGTTTGTAAAGGGTTAGGGTTAAGGTTAGGGTTACTGTTATATTTAGGGGTTGGAATAGGGTTAGTTTTAGGTTTAGTGATAGGGTTAGGGTTATTGTTAGGGTTAGGTGTATGGTTAGGGTTAGAGTTATTGTCAGATTTAGGTTTAGTGTTATGGTTAGTGTTAGAATAAAGGTTAGGGTTACTGTTAGGGTTAGGGTTATTGTAAGGGTTAGGTTAAGGATTAGTGTTAGGGTTATGGTTAGAGTTAGTATTAGGGTTAGTTTTAAGGTTAATATTAGAATTAGAGTTAGGGTTAGGATTAGTGTTAGAGTTAGAGGTAGGTTAAGTGTTTGGGTAAGTGTTAGATTAGTTGTGGTTTCACTTTTGGTTTGGCTTAGGGATAGTGTTAGCGTTGGTACTAAGATGAGGATTAGAATTAGGATTAGTGTTATGTTTAGTATTAGGTTTAGGATTAGGGTTAGTGTTAACTTAGAGTTAAAGTTATGGTTTGGGTGAGTGCAAGGGTTATGGTGATTTTTAGGTTTAGTTATAGGGTTAGGTTTAGTGTTAGTGTTAGCCTTAGGGTTAATGTTAGGGTTAGGGTTAGTATTAGGATTAGTGTTAGTATTAGGGTTAGGGTTTGGTTTAGTATTAGGTTTAGAACTATGGTTAGGATTAGAGTTCGTTTTTCAATTTGAGTTAGGGTTAAAGTTAGAGTTAGGTTTGGGTTAGTTTTAGGGTCAGGGTTAGAGTTAGGGTTAGGTTTAGGTTTAGGGTTAGTGTTAATATAAGGGTTAGTGTTAAGGTTATGATCAGTGTTAATATTAGGGCTAGGTTAGGGTTAGGGTTAGTGTTAGGTTTAAGGTCAGGTTTAGGGTTTGGGTTAGTGATAGGGTTAGAGTTGGAGTAATGGCTACTGTTAGTGTTAAAGTTAGGGTTAGGGTTAGTGTTAGGTATAGGATTTGGGTTAGGGTTAGTGTTAGGGTTAGTGTTTCTGTTAGTGCTTTGGTTAGGGTTGGTGTTAGGTTTAGAGATAAAGATGGGTTAAGGTAAGTGTTAGGGTTATGTTTAGGGTTAGGGTTATGTTTAATGTTAGGGGTAGGTTTAGGGATAGGGTTAGTTTTAGAGTTAGGATTAGGTTTGAGTTTAAGTTTAGATTTAGTATTACTTTTCTGGTTAGGGTTAGGGTTAGGGTTTGGGTTAAAATCAGTGTTAGTGTTAGGGTTAGTGTTAGGTTTATGGTGAGTGTTAGGTTTAGGATTAAGGTTAGTTTTAGGTTGAGTGTTAGTGTTAGGGAAAGGGTTAGGGTTAATATTATGGCTACTTTTAGTGTTATGGTTAGTGTTAGGGTTAGAGTTAGGTTTAGGTTAGGTTTAATTTTAGTGTTACGGTTAGGTTTAGTGTTAAGTTTAGGGTTATGGTTAGTTTTAGACATACTGTTAGGGTTAGTGTTAGAGTTAGGATTAGGTTTGAGTTTAGGTTTAGATTTAGTATTAGTTTTCTGGTTAGGGTTAGGGTTAGGGTTTGGGTTAAAATTAGTGTTAGTGTTAGGGTTAGTGTTAGGTTTATGGTGAGTGTTAGGTTTACGATTAAGGTTAGGTTTAGGTTGAGTGTTAGTGTTAGGGAAAGGGTTAGGGTTAATGTTACGGCTACTGTTAGTGTTATGGTTAGTGTTAGGGTTAGTGTTAGGTTTAGGTTAGGTTTAATTTTAGTGTTACGGTTAGGTTTAGTGTTAAGTTTAGGGTTATGGTTAGTTTTAGACATACAGTTAGGGTTAGTGTTAGGGTTAGGTTAAGGTTATGGTTAGTGTTAGGGTTAGGTATAGTGTTAGTGTTAGGCTTAGTGTTAGGGTTAGATATAGTGTTAGGGTTAGGCTTAGTGTTAGGATTAGAGTTAGGGTTAGTGTTAGGGGTAGGTTAGGATTAATGTTAGTGTTAGAGTTACATATAGTGTTAGGGTTAGGTTTAGTGTTAGGGTTAGTGTAAGGGTTAGGGTTAGGGTTAGGTTTAGGGTTAATTTTCAGGTTAGTGATAGGGTTAATGTTATGGTTAGGTTTAGGGTTAGGGTTAGTATTTGATTTAGGTTTAGGATTAGGTTTAGGGTTAGGTTTGTTGTTAGATTTAGGGTTAGATTGAGGGTTATAGTTAGTATTAGTGTTAGGGTTAGATTTAGAGTTAGATTTAATGTTAGGGTTAGAGTTAGGTTTAGTGTTAGTGTTAGGGTTAGGACTAAAATTAGATTTATGGTTAGGATTAGGGGTAGGGTTAATTTTAGGTTTAGGGTTAGGGTTAAGATTAGTATTACTGCAAGGTTTAGGGTTATAGTTAGTTTTATAGTTAGCATTAGCTTTAGAGTTTTGTTTAGTTTTAGTTTAAGGGTTAGTGTTAGGTGAAGGGTGAGGTTTAGTGTTAGTGTTAGGTTTAGGATTAGAATTAGTTTTTAGTGTTAAGTTTAGGGTAAGGGTTAGTATTATTTTTAGGGTTAGGCTTAGTGTTCAGGTTATCGTAAGGGTTAGTGTTATCTTTAGGGTTAATTTTTAGATTAGAATTTGGGTTAGGGTTAGGGTTAGGGTTAGGATTAATTTTAGTGTTAGGATAAGGGTTTGGGATAGTGTCAGCATTAGGGTTAGTCTTAGGGTTAGGACTAAAAATAGGGTTAGTGTTAGGTTTAGTTTTAAGTTTATAGTTAGTGTTAGGGTTTTTGTTAGGTTCAGTGTTAGTTTTAGTGTTAGTTTTAGAATTAGTGTTAAGGTTTTGGTTATGGTTGGTGTTAGGTTTAAGGTTAGTTTCAAGGTTAATGTTAATATTAGAAATAGGGTTAGGGTTAGTGTTAATGTTAGGTTTAGTGTTAGGATTAGGGTTAGGGTTAGGATTAGGGTTAGTGTTAGAGTTAATGTTAGGGTTACATTTTGGGCTACTGTTATGATTAGAGTTAGAGTTAGTGTTAGGTCTAGGGTTAGGGTTAGTGTTAGGGTTAGTATTAGGGTTAGGGTTAGGTTTTGGATAGTGTTACGGTTTGCATTAGGGTTATGATTAGGGTTAGATTTAGGGTTATTGCTAGGTTTAGTTTTAGGGTTAGGGTTAGGGTTAATGTTAGTTTTAGGGATATTGTTAGTTTTAGGGTTAAAGATAGTATTATGTTAGGGTTAGGGTGAGGGTCAGGGTTAGGAATAGTGTGAGGGTAAGGGTTAAAAAAGGGTTAGGGTTATTTTTAGGGTTAGGGTTAGGGTTAGGATTATGGTTAGGGTTTAGATGGGGTTAGGGTTATGTTTAGCATTAGGTTTAATCTTACGTTTTATGTTAGGGTTAGGGTTAGGTAAAGGTTTAGGGTTAGGTTTAGGGTTATGGTTAGGGTTAGGTTTAGGGTTAGGTTTAGGGTTAGGGTTAGTGTTATGTTTAGAGTTAGGTTTCAAATTAGGGTTAGGAATAGTGTTAGGATTAGTGCTAATGTGAGGGTTAGGTTTAGGGTGAGTGTTAGGGTTACTGTTAGGGTTAGTGTTAGGGTTAGGTTTAGGGTTAGTGTTAGGTTTAGTGTTAGTGTTAGAATTAGCTGTAGGGTTTGTGTTAGCATTAGTGTTAGGGTTAGAGTTCGGGTTAGCTTTAGGGTTAGTGTTAGGGTTAGGGTTAGAGATAGGCTTAAAGTTAGGGTTAGGGTTTGAGTTAGGGTAAGTGTTAGGGTAAGTGTTAAGGTTGGAGTAAGGGTTAGGGTTAGAGTTAGGGTTAGTGTTAGGGATAAGGATAGGGTTAGAGTCTGTGTTAGGGGTAGATTTAAGGTTAGGTTTAGGGTTAGTGTTAGTGTTAGGTTTAGGACTGGGGTTAGTGTTAGGCTTAGGGTTAGGGTTAAAATTAGTAATAATGTTAAGGTTTTCATGAGGGTTAGGGTTAGTGTTAGGGTTAGTGTTATCGGTTAGATTTAGAGATAGGGTTAGTGTTAGGGTTAGATTTAGGGTTAGGGTATGGTTAGTGTTAGGTTTAGTGTTAGGTTTGGGGTTAGTATTAGGGTCATTGTTAGGGATATGGTTAGTGTTAGTGTTATGCTGAATTAGGGTTAAGGTTAGTGTTAGATTTAGGGTTAGAGTTAGGGTCAGGGTTAGTTTTTTTGTTAGAGTTGGGGTTAGGGTTAGGGTTCATATAGGATTAGTGTTAGGACTAGGGTTAGGGTTAGAGTTAGGTTTAGTGTTAGTTTAAGTGTTATGATTAGGGTTATGGTTAGGGTTAGGATTATTGTTAGGGTTAGGGTTAATGTTAGGGTTTGGATTAGAGTTAGACTTAGTGTCAGAATTATGATGAGGGTCAAGGTTAGTGTTAGAGTTAGGGTTTGGTTTAGAGTTAGGGTTAGGGTTAGTTTTAGGTTTAGGATTAGGGTTAGGGATAGTGTTAGGGCTTGAATTAAAGTTAGGATTAGTGTTAGGGTTAGTGTTTGGTTTATGATCAGCTTTACGGTTAGGGTTATGGTTAGTGGTAGGGTTAGTGTTAATGTTATGGTATGGATTAGCATTAGTGTTAGGGATAGGGTTAGTGTTATGATTATGGTTAGGGTTAGTGTTAGGTTTACTGTAAGGTTTAGGTAGGGTTAAGGTTAGAGTTAGGGTTACGGTTAAGGTTAGAGTTAATTTTAGTGTTAGGAATAGGGTTAATGTTATGGTTATGGTTAGGGTTCAGGTCAGTGTTAGCTTTAGGTTTAGAATTAGGGTTAGTGCTGGCTTTCTTGTTAGGTTTAGGGTTATATTGATGGGTTATTCATAGTGTTAGTGTTAGGGTTAGGGTTAGATTTAGGTTTAATGTTAGGGTTAGGATTAGGTTTAAGATTAGTGTTAGGCTTAAGGTTAGAATTAGGGTTACAGTTAGGGTTAGGTTTAGTGTTAGTGTTAGGTTTAGGATTAGTATTAGGTTTAGAGTTACGCTTATAGTTAGTTTTAGTGTTTGTAGTAGGGTTAGGGTTAGGGATTTGGTAGTTTTAGGGTTAGAGACAGGGTTAGGTTTAGGGTTGGGGATAGGGTTAGGGTTAGAGTTAGGGTTAGTTTTTGGGGAAAAGTTAGGTTTAGTGTTAGGGTTAGGATTAGAATTAGTGTTAGTGTTAGGGTTAGGGAAAGGATTAATGTTAGTGTTAGAGTTAGTGTTAGGGTTAGGGTTAGTGTTAGTGTTAGGTTTATGTTTAAGGTTATGGTAAATTTTAGGATTTTTGTTAGGTTTAGTGTTAATTTTAGAGTTAGTTTTAGAGTTAGTATTATGATTTTGTTTAGTGTTAATGTTAGGTTTAGGGTTAGGATTAGGGTTAATGTTAGGGTTAGAAATAGAAATAGAAATAGGGTTAGGGTTAGTTTTAGAGTTAGGAGTAGTGTTAGGTTTTGGGTTAGTGTTAGCGTTATGATTAGGGTTTGTGTTAGATTTAGGCTTAGGGTTAGAATTTGGGTTTGCATTATGTTTAGAGTTAGGGTTAGTGTTAGAGTTAGTGTTAGGGTTGATGTTAGGGTTAGGGTTAGAGTTAGTGTTAGGGTTGATGTTCGGGTTAGGGTTAGGTTTGGGTTAGTGTAAGAGTTTGGGTTAGGGTTTGGGATAGGGAGAGTGTTAGGGTTAGGGTTAGGTTTAGTGTTAGGGTTAGGATTAGTTTTAGGGTTACACTTAGAGTTAAGGTTAGGTTAGTGTTAGGTTTAGGGTAAGTGTTAGGGTTAGCTTTAGGTTTAAGGTTAGATTGAGGTTTAGTGTTAGTGTTAGTGTTAAATACAGTTAGAATTAGGGTTAGGGTTAGGAGTAGTTTTAGGTTTTGGATAAAATTTACTGTTAGGGTTAGGATTAGGTTTATGGTTAGGTTTAGGGATAATGTTAGCATTAGGGTTAAGGTTAGGGTTAGTGTTAGGTTTAGATTTAGGGTTAGGGTTAGGGTTGGGCTTAGTGTTTGTTTTAAGGTTAGATTGAGGTTTATTGTTAGTGTTAGATAGGGTTAGATTAGGGTTAGTGTTAGGGGTAGGGTTAGGTTTAGGGTTAGAGTTGGTTTTAGTGTTAGGGGTAGGGTTCGGGTTAGTGTTAGTGTTAGGGGTAGGTTTAGGATTAGTGTTAGTGTTAGTGTTAGGGTTAAGGTTAGGATTAGGGTTAGTGTTAGCTTATGGGTTAGGGTTAAAATTAGGGTTTGTGTTAGGGATAGAGTTAGGGTTAGGATTAGTTTTAGGGTCAGTGTTAGGTTTAGTGTTAGAGTTAGTGTTAGTGTTAGTGTTAGGGTTAGTGTTAGTGTTAGTCTTAGGGTTAGGGTTAGGATTAGAGTTAGTGTTAGTGTTAGGGTTAAGGTTAAAATTAGAGTTAGTGTTAGGTTATGGGTTAGGGTTAAATTAAGATTAGTGTTAGGGTTAGATTTAGGGTTAGGGTTAGGGTTAGTGTTAGGGTAAGTGTTAGGTTTAGGGTAAGGGTTAGGTTTAGAAATAATGTAAAGTTTAGGGTTAGTGTTAGGGATAGTGTTATGATTATGTTGAGGGTTAGTGTTAGGATTAGGGTTAGGGATAAGGTTAAGTTTAGGGTTAGGTTTAGAGTTAGGGTAATGGATAGGGTTAGGGTTAGGGATAGCATTAGGGTTAGTGTTAGGATTATGGTTAGGGTTTTGTTAGGGTTAGGTTTAGCATTAGAGTTAGTGTTAGTGTTAGGGTTAGGGTTAGGTTAGATTAGGTTTAAGCTTATTGTTAGGGTTAGTGTTAGAGTTAGGGTTAGCATAAGGTTCGGGTTCAGGTGTAGGGTTAGGGTTAAGGTTAGGGTTAAAGTTAGGGTAACTGTTAGGTTAGTGTTAGGGTTTGGGTTAGCCTTAGCATTAGGGTTAAACTTAGGGTAAAAGTTTTTGTTAGGATTATGGTTAGGGTTAGTATTAGGGTTAGTGTTAGTGATGGGATAGGGTGAGGATTAGTGTTAGGTTTAGAGTTAGAAATAGGGTTTGGGTTAGTGATAAAGTTAGAGTTGGGGAAACAGTAATCGTTAGTGTTAGGATTAGGGTTAGGTTTAGGGTTAGTGTTAGGTATACGGTTAGGATTATGATTTGGGTTAGAGTAAGTGTTAGGGCTATTGTTAGTGTTAGTGCTAAGTTAAGGGTTAGTGTTAGGGTTAGTATTAGGTTTAGGGTTAATGTTAGGTTTAGGTTTACTTTTGGGTTTAGGTTTAAGGTTAGGTTTAGTGTTAGGTTTAGGAAAAGGGTTAAGGTCATGGTTAGGGTTAGGGTTAAGATTAGTATTAATTTTAGGGTTAATGTTAGGTTTAGACTGAGCAGTAGGGTTAGGTTTAGGGTTAGTTTTAGGGTGAGTGTTAGTGATAGGGAAAGGGTTAGTTTTAGTTTTACGGCTACTATTAGTGTTATGTTTATGGTTATGGTTAGTGTTAGGGTTTATATTAGAGTTAGATTAATGTTAAGGTTAGTTTTAGGGTTAGGGTTAGTGTTAGGGTTAGGGTTAGTGTTAAGGTTAGTGTTAGGAGTAGGGTTAGGGTTAGGGTTACTTTTAGCCTTAGGGATTGGGTTAAAGGTAGGATTAGTGTTAGGGTTAGGGTTAGTTTTAGATTTAGGTTTAGGATTAGGTTTAGGGTCTGATTTGGTGTTAGGTTTCGGGTTAGATTGAGGGTTAGTGTTAGAGTTAGATTTAGAGTTAGGTTTAATGTTAGGTTTAGGATTAGGTTTAGGTTTAGTGTTAGTGTTACGATTAAAATTAGGTTTACAGTTAGTGTTAGGTTTTGTGTTAGGTGTAGGGTTAGTGTTAGGATTTGTATTAGGTTTAGGTTTATAGTTAGTTTTAGTGTTAGTTTTTGGGTTAGGGTTAGGGTTTGGGTTAGTGTTAGGGTTAAGTTTAGGTTTAGGGTTAGGGTTAGAGTTACTGTTAAGGGAAGGTTTCGGTTCATTGTTAGTGTTAGGTTTTGGATTAGTTTTAGTGTTAGGGTTAGGGTAAGGATTAGTGTTAGTATTAGGTTTAGGTTTAAGGTTTGCTTTAGGGTTAGGGTTTGTTTTAGTTTTAGGGTTAAGTTTATGGTTATTGTTAGTTTTGGGTTAGAGTTAGGGTTAGGATTAATTTTAATATTAGGATTAGGTTTTCTGTGAGTGTTAGCATTTGGGTTAGTGTTAGGGTTATGGTAGGGGTAGTGTTAGGTTTAAGATTTAGTTTATGGTTAGTGTTAGGGTTCTTATTAGGGTTATTGTTAGTTTTAGAGTTAGTGTTAGGGTTTTGATTAGGGGTGGTGTTAGATTTAAGGTTAGAGTTAGTGTTCATATTATGGTTAGAAATGGGTTAGGGTTAGGGTCAGGGTTAGGATTAGGATTAGGGTTAATGTTAAGGTTAGGGTTAAGGTTAGGATTAGGGTTAGTGTTAGAGTTGGGTGAAGGATTAGATTTGGGTTAGTGTTATGTTTAGAGTTAGGGTTAGGGTTAATGTTAGTGTTAGGGTTAGAGTTAGGTTTGGGTTAGTGTTAGGGTTTGCCTTAAGGTTAGGTTTAGGGATAGTGTTAGGGTTAGGTTTATGTTTAGTGTTAGGGTTACGGTTAGTTTCAGAGATTGGGTTAGTGTTAGGATTAGGATTATTCTTAGTGTTAGGTTTAGGGTGAGGTTTAGGGTTAGGATTAGTGTAAGATTATTGGTTAGGGTTAGGGTTAGGGTTAGTGTTAGGTTTAGGTTTAGGGTTGGGTTAGGCTTTGAGATAAGGTTAGAGTTTGGGAAATGGTAAGGGTAAGCATTATGTTTAGGTTTCGAGTTAGTGTTAGGTATAAGGTTAGGATTAGGATTTTGTTTAGAGTAAGTGTTAGGTTTAGTGTTAGTGTTAGTGCTAAGTTTAGGGTTAGGGTTAGGGTTAGGGTAAATGTTAGGTTTAGTGTTAGGTTTGGGTTTAGGGTTAAATTATGTTTAGTGTTATATTTAGGGTTAGGCTTCCAGTTATGATTAGTGTTAGGGTTAGGATTAGTGTTATTGTAAGGGTTAGTGTTAGGTTTACAGTGAGCATTAGGGTTAGGTTAAGGGTTAGTGTTAGAGTGTTAGTGTTAGGGAAAGGGTTAGGGTTAGTGTTACGACTATCATTAGTGTATGTTTATGGTTAGAGATAGTGTTAGGGTTAGTGTTAGGGTTATATCAGGGTTAGGGTTAGTGTTAGTTTTAGGGTTAGAGTATCTGTTAAGGGTATTCTTAGGGGTAGGCTTAGGGTTAGGGTAAGGTTTAGGCTTAGGGATAGGGTTAATGTTATGGTTAGGGTTAGAAATAGTGATAAGTTTAGGTTTAGGATTAGGTTTTGGGTTAGGTTTGGTGTTAGGTTTCAGGTTAGATTGAGGGTGAGTGTTAGAATGAGTGTTAGGGTTAGATTTAGAGTTAAGTTTAAAGTTAGGGTTAGGATTAGGTTTAGGATTACTGTTAGTGTTAGGGTTAGAATAAGGTTTACGGTTAGGGTTAGGGTTTGTGTTAGGTGTAGGGTTAGGTTTAGGATTAGAATTAGGTTTAGGTTTAGGTTTATAGTTAGTTTTAATGTTAGTGTTTGGTTTAGGGTAGGGTTTGGGTTAGTGTTAGGGTTAAGGTTAGGTTTAGGGTTAGGTTTAGAGTTAGTGTTAATGGAAGGGTTACGTTTAGTGTTAGTGTTAGGGCTACGTTTAGAATTAGTTTTACTGTTAGGGTTATGGTAAGGATTAGTGTTAGTATTAGGTTTAGTGTTAGGGTTAGGGTTAGTGTTAGTTTTAGGGTTAAGTTTAGGTTTAGGGTTAGTGTTGAGGTTAGAGTTAGGATTAGTATTAATTTCAATGTTAGGATTTGGTTTTGGGTGAGTGTTAGCATGTGGGTTAGTGTTAGTGTTAGGGTTAGGGTTAGTGTTTGGTTTAGGGTTAAGTTTATGGTTATTGTTAGTGTTTTTGTTAGGGTTATTTTTAGTTTTAAAGTTAGTGTTAGGGTTATGTTAGGGTTTTGGTTAGGGGTGTTGTTAGGATTAAGGTTAGAGTTAGTGTTAATATTAGGGTTAGAAAAAGGGTTAGGGTTAGAGTGAGTGTTAAGGTTAGGGTTAGGGTTAGGGTTAGGGTTGGGTTCGGGATAGGATTTGGGTAAGTGTTATGTTTAGAGTTATGGTTAGTGTTAGGTTTATTGTTTGTGTTAGAGTTAGGGTTAGGTTTGTGTGAGTGTTAGGGTGTGTGATAGGTTTAGGGTTAGGTTTAGGGTGGGGGTTAGTGTTAGGATTAAGGTTAAGGTTAGGGTTAGGGTTAGGATTAGTGTTAGGGTTAGGGTTTGGGTTAGAGTTAGCATTAGTTTTAGTGGTAGGTTTTGGTTTAGTGTCAGGTTTTGTCTTAGTGTTAGAGTTATAGTTAATATTAGGGTGAAGGTTATGGTTAGGGGACACTTTTACCTAGAAGTACGAAATTTGAGGTGCCAAGTGCAGCTGGAGTACTGATGATTCCTGCAACGTATCAACAAGATTGAGTGAAAAAATATTTGCTGAGATTTCAGTAAACTCACAGTTCTGTGGAAGCCTGGCAAATGCTTTCAAGTGAATTTTTTTTCCCTGCCTCTGCTTAGGGCTACTGCATGAGGGAACAAAGCATAGAAAGCACATTGAGAATTAATTCAGTGTGTCAAATTTCAAGCAGCTAGCAGAAACCGTGTTTGATTTAGAATTCTAAATGCATTATCCCTATAGGGGAAAACAAAGTGAAACCTTAAAATTCAAAGTGCTCCTGAAAAAGAATGCTTTAACCTAGAAGTACAAAATTCGGGGAGCAAAGTGCAGCTGGAGTACTGATGATGCCTGCAACGTATCAACAAGATCAGGTAAAAAAATATTTGCTGAGATTTCAGTAAACTCGCCTTTCTGTGTAAGACTGGTGATCACTTTCAAATAAAAGTTTTTGTTGTTGTTTGTTTGTTTTGCCTCCCCTTAGGGCTACTGCAGGAGGGAATAAAGCATAGATAGTGCACTGAGACCTATTTCAGAGTGTCAGATTTCAAGCAGCTAGCGGAAACCGTGTTGGATTTAGAGTTCCAACTGCATCTATCCCTATAGGGAAAAATAAAGTGAGACATAAAATATCACACTGTTCCTACAAAGGAATGCTTCAACCTAGAAGAACGAAATTTGGGGCGACAAGTACGGCTGGAGTTCCTATTATTTCTTCAAAGTATTAACAAGATGGAGTGAAAAAAAATATTTCCTGAGATTCCAGTATACTAGGAGTAATGTGGAAGCTTGGCAAAAGCTTTCAAATGAAAGTGTTTTTTCCCCCTGTTTAATGCTACTTCAACAGGGAAAAAGCTTAGAGAGCACACTGAGAACTAATTGAGTGTTTCAAGTTTCAAGCAAATAGCACAAACCATGTTTGAATTAGAGTTTCAACTGTCTCCATCCCTATAGTGAAAAACGAAGTGAAACCTAAAAATTTAAAGTGTACCTGCAAATGAACGCTTCAACCTAGAATAATGAAATTTGGGGGGCCAAGTGCGACTGGAGTACTGATCATTGCTTCAAAATATCAACAAGATCAGGTGAAAAAATATTTACTGAGATTCCATTAAACTCAGAGTTCAGTGGAACCTTGGTAAACGCTTTCAAATAAAAGTGATTTTTCCATGCCTCTGTTAGGGCTACTTCAACAACAACAACAACAACAAAAAAAAAAAAAAAAAAAAAAAAAAACAAAAAACATAGAGAATGCATTGAGAACTAAATGAATGTGTCAAGTTTCAACCAGATAGCACAAACCATGTTTGAATTACAGTTTCTACAGCCTACATCATTATAGGAGAAAACGAAGTGAAACCTTAAAATTCAAAGTGTACCTGCAAATGAAAGCTTCAACCTAGAAGAATTAAATTTGGGAGGCCAAGTGCAACTAGAGTACCAATCATTCCTTCAAAGTATCAACAAGATTGGGTGAAAAAATATTTGCTCTGAGTTCTGTGGAAGCTCAGCAAATGTGTTCAAATGCAAGTGTTTTTCCCTTGTCTTTGTTAGGGTCACTTCAACAGGGAAGAAAGCATAGAGAGCGCACTGACAACTAATTGAGTGTGTCAAGTTTTAAGCACATAGGACAAACCATGTTTGATTTGGAGTTCCAACTGCCTCTATCCTTATAGGGGAAAATGAAGTGAAACCTAAATATTTAAAGTGTTCCTGCAAACAAGGCTTCAAACTAGAATAATGAAATTCTAGGGTCAAGTACGACTGGAGTACCGATTATTCCTTCAAAGTATCAACAAAATCGGGTGAAAAAAAATATTTGCTGAGATTCCAGTAAACTCGGATTTTAGTGGAAGCTTGGAAAATGCTTTGAAATGAAAGTTTTTTTTTTCCTTGACTTGGCTTAGGGCTACTTCAACATGGAAAAAGCTTAGAGAATGCACTGAAAACTATTGAGTGTGTCAAGTTTTATGCAACTAGTAGAAACTATGTTTGATTTAGAGTTCAAACTGCCTCTATCCCTATCGGGGAAAATGAAGTGAACCCAAAACTTCAAAGTGTTCCTGCAAAGGAATGCTTCAACCTAGCATAATGAAATCTGGGGGGCCAAGTGTTAGTGGATTACTGATTATTCTTTCAAAGTGTCAACAAGTTCGGGTGTAAAAATATTTGCTTGGAGTTCTGTGGAAGCTCAAGAAATATGTTCAAAGGCAAGTGTTTTTTCCTTGCCTCTGTTAGGGCCACTTCATCAGGGAACAAAGCATAGAGAGTGCACTGAGATTAATTGAGTGTGTCAAGTTTCCAGCAGCTAACACAAACCATGTTTGATTTAGCGTTCCAAAAGCCTCTATCCATATAGGGGAAAACAAAGTGAAACCTAAAAATTCAAAGTGTTCCTGCAAACGACTCTTCAACTGAGAACAATAAAATTTGGGGCCCCAAATACGACTGGAATACCGATTATTCCTTCAAAGTATCAATAAGATCGGGTGAAAAAAATTTTTCTGAGATTCCAGTAAACTTGGAGTTTAGTGGAACATTGGCAAATACTTTCAAATGAAAGTGTCTTTTTTTCATGCCTCTGTTAGGGCTACTTCAAGAGGGAACAAAGCATAGAGAGTGCACTGAGAGCTAATTGAGGGTGTCAAGTTTCAAGCAGCTAGCACAAATCCTGTTTTATTTAGAGTTCCAACTGCCTCTATCTGTATAGGGGAAAGCAAAGTGAGACCAAAAATTCCAAGTGTTCCTGCAAATGATGCTTCAGCCTAAAAGAATAAAATTTGGGGCCCAAGTAGGACTGGAGTAGCGATTATTCCTTCAAAGTATCAACAAGATCCTAACTCTAACTCTAACCCTAACACTATGATGAACCTTAACACTAAACCGAACCCTAGTCCTAACCCTAACACTAACCCTAAACATAATATTAACCCTAAACCTAACACTAACCCTAACACTAACATAAACCATCATTTTAACCCTCACAGAAAACCTAACACTAACACTTACCTTAACTGTAACACTAACCCTAACACTAACCATAAGACAAGTAACACTAAAACTAATCCTAACACCCTAATCCTAAAGATGACCCTAAAACTAACACTAAACCTAACCCTAACCCAATGACAAACCCCAAACCAAACCATAACACTAAACCTAACACTAAACACCAACCCTAACCCTAATACTAACCCTAAACACCAACCCCAACCCTAACACTAACCCTAAACCTAACCCTAATCCTAAATGTAACCCCCGAACCTAACAATAATCCTAACCAAAACACTAACCCTAACACTATTCTAACCCTAACACTAACCTTAACCCAACCCCAAACACTAACTCTAACCCTAACCCTACCTCTAAACCTAAACCTAATGCTAAACCTAAACCTAAAACTTAATCTAACCCTAAACTTACCCTAACCCGAACACTATCACTAACCCTAACCAAAACACTGACCCTAACACTGAAACTAAACCTAACCAAACCATAACCCAAACAGTAACACTAATCCTAATCCTAACACTATCCCTAAAACTAACCCCTAAACTGAACCATAATGCTAAACCTAACACTAAATCTAAACCTAAGGCTAAATCTAACACTAAATCTAAACCTAATCCTAAGGCTACTCTAACACTAACACTATTTCTAACCCTAACCCTAAACATAGCACTAAACCTAAACCTAACCCTAACACTAACCTAAACATAAACCTATCCCTGACCCTAAACACTAGTGCTAAACCTAACCTATCCCTTAAACTAACACTAATCTTAACCTAAATCTAACCCTAACCCAAACACGAACCCTAATTCTAACCCTAACATGAACACTAACCCTAACACTAACACTAACACGAACCAGAAACCTAACCCTAACATTAACCCTAACTCTAACCCTAACCCTAAACCTAACCCTAATGCTAACCCTAACACTAACCCTAAACCTAAGCCAACCCTAATAAAACCTAAACCTAACCCAAAACCTAATATCAACACTAACCATAATTCTTAACCCTAACACTAAACCTAACCCTAATGCTAATCCTAATTGTAATCCCAATCCTCAACTAACACTAACCCTAACAATAATCCTAACCATAACCATAACACTAAACCTAATCCTAACCGTAACCCTAACCCTAACCCCAACACTAACCATAAACCAAACACAAACCTTAACCCAAACCAGAATTCTAAACTAAAGCTAACCATAACCCTAAACTTTATCTAACCCTAAACCTAACCTTAAACCTAACACTAACCCTAACCCTAATGCTAACCCTAACACTAACCCTAACTCCATACCTAAGCCTATCACTGACACTAAAATTAAATGTACCCCTTATCCTAACAGTAACCCTAAACCTAACATTAACCCTTACCCTAACACAAACCCTAACCCTAATCCTAAACCTAAACCTAACACTAACAGTATTCCTAACCATAAACCTGACACTTACCCTAACCCTAACCTAACCCTAATTTCTAACCCTAATCCTATTCATAACCCTAATCCTAAACCTAAAACCTAACCCTAACACAACCCCTAAACCTAACCGTAACCCTAACATTTACCCTAAAAGTAACCCTAACCCTAACCCTAAACATAACTCTTAAATTAAGCCTAACACTTACCCTAACCCTAATTACAAACCTTATCCTAACACTAACTCTAACCCTAAAGCTAACGCTAAATGTAACCCTAACCCTAACACTAAACCCAACTCTTAAACTAACCTAAAACTTAATCCATATCCTAACTCTTACCATAACACTAACCCTAAACATGAACCCAAATCTAACACTAACCCTAACACTAACCCTATCCCTCTTTGTTAAACTAAACCTAAACCTAAACCTAACCCTAGCATTTACCCTAAAATCTTTCCTGTACCTAACACAAAACCTAACCCTAACCGTAACTCTAACCCTAACCATAACACTAACCCTAACCCTAAGACGAACCAGTACCTTAACCCTAACAGTAACCCTAAACATAACCCTAACCTTAACCCTATCTGAATCATTAACACTAATTCTAAACCTAACACTAACCCTAACCCTAACACTAACCCTAACACTAACACTAACCCTAACCCTAATCCTTACCCTAACACTAACCCTAACCCTAACATCAAACTTAAACCTAACCCTAGCCCTAACCCAAATACTAACCCTAACCCAACCCTAACCTTAAACCTAACATGACTTCTAACCCTAAACCTAACCCTAACCCTAACACTAATTCTAAAACTAACCCTCATACTAACTCTTCCTATAACAGTAACACTAACACTAACCCTCACACTAAAACTTAACAGTAAACCTAAATCCAACACTAATCCTATCATAATTCTAACCATAACCATAACCCTAAAACTAACACAAAGCCTAACTCAAACCTTGATAGTAAACCTAACACTAACTCTAACCTAACTCTAACCTAACTCTAAATTAAACCCTGAACCTAACCTTAAACCTAATACTAACCCTAACTCTAAGGTAAAATTAAACACTAACATTAACTCTAACCCTAATGCTAATCCTAACCATAACCCTAGCCCTAACACTAACCCTAACCCTTACCCTAACACTAACCCAAAACCTTAACCTTAACATAACACTAACCCTAACACTAACTTAACCCTAACAATAACCCTATTCCTAAACATCACCCTAACCATAACACTAACCCTAACCCAAATCCTTACCCTATCACTAACCTAACCATAACCATAACCCTAAACTTAAAACTAACTTTAACCCTAACTCTAACACTAATCGTAACCCTAACCCTAGCCCTAACTCTAACCATACACTAAACCTGACCCTAAACACAACCCTAAATCTAACACTAACTCTAACCCTAATATTTAACCTAAATGTAATCTTATCTGTAATTTTAACCCTAACCCTAACACAAATTCTAAATGTAATCCTAACCCTAATTTTAACTTTAAAACTAACCCTAATACTAACCCTAAACCTATCCATAAACCTAACTGTAAAGCTAATCCTAACTCTAACCCTAACCCTTATCCTTAACTAAACACTAATCTTAACCCTAACAATAACCCTAACCCTAACCATAACACTAACACTAACTCTACCAATAACAATAGCACTAAAAATATCCCTAACAATATACCTAAACATAACACTAAACCTATCCAAAACACTAAACCTAACCCTAACCCTAATGCAAACCCTAACCTTAGGACAAACCCTATCCCACACCATAACCCTAAACCTAAGTTAACCCTAACCCTTAACTAACCCTAAACCTAAACTTAATTCTAACACTAACACTAATCCTAAGCTTAACACTAACCCTAACCCCAAACCTAACCCTATCACTAATCCTAACACTAAATCAAACCCTCATTCTAACACTAACTCGAAACCTCACATTAACCCTAACACTAACAAAACCCTATCCATAACTCTAACCCTAAACCAAAACTAACAGTAACCCTGACTGTAACCCTAACACTTAACCTAACCCTAAGCCTAATTCTAACTCTAACCCTAATCCTATCCAAAACCCTAACTCTAACACTAAACTTAACCCTAAAACAACCACTAACCCTAAAACAAAACCTAACACAAACACTAACCCTAACCCTTACATTAACCCTAAAATTAACCTTAACCCAACCCTAATCTAACTCTTAAAATAACCTTAACCCTAACCTTATCCTAACCCTAACCCTAACCCTTACCCTAACAGTAACCATAACCCTAAACCTAATACTAACACTAATACTTACTGTAACCCTAACCCTAACCCTTACAAAAATCCTAATCCTAACTCTAAAACTGATAGTATCCCTAAAACAACCATAACCATATCACTAACCCTAATCGTAACCCTAAAGCTAATACTAACCATAACCCTGAACCAACAATAAACCTAAACCTATTTATAAACTTAACACTATTTTTAACCCTATCCCTAAACCTAACCCTAACACTAACCCTAACACTAACCCTTACCCTTAAACTAAACCCTTACCCCAAACATAAGCCTATCTACCCTAACCCTAAACCTTACCGTAAACCTAATACTATTCCTAAATCTAACATTAACTGTTACCCTAAAACAAAACTTAAGCCTAACCCAAACCCTAAACCTAACACTAAGATTAATCCTGAACATAACCCTAATACTAAGCCTAATCCTATCTGTAACCCTAATCCTAAACCTAACCATAACACAACCCCTAACCCTAACACTAAACCTAACACAAACCCTAACCATAACACTAACACTAACCATATAAATCACCATAACCCTAACCCTAACCTTGACCCTTAAACTTTCCTAACCCCAACCGAAACCCTAACCCTAATCCTAACTCTAACACAAACACTAAATCTAACAATAACCCTAAACTAAACTTTAACCCTAACACTAACCGTAAAACAAACCCTAACCCTAACTCTAACAATAACACTAACCCTATCTCAACCATAACCTTATGACTAAACTGAAACCTAAAACTAACCCTAACCCTAACAGTAACCCTAAACCTATTTCTAAACCTAACACTATACCTAAGCCTAACCCTAAGAAGAACCCTAACACTAACATTAACACCAACCCTAACCCTATCCCTAACCCTAACACTAAGCCTATTCCTAACACTAACCCTAAACATAACCCTAACCCTAACCCTTACACTAACCCTAAACCTAAGAGTAAATCTAACACCAATCCTAACCCTAACCATAATCTTAACACTAACCCTAATCCTAACCGTAACCCTAAACCTAACTATAATCCAAAACTAACACTAACCCTAACCCTGACACAAACTATAACACTAACCCTAAAAATAACCCTAACCTTAACCTTAACCAAAATTATAACACTAACAAAATGCCAACCCTAATCCTAATAATAAACCTAACACTAAACCTAACAATTACCCTTACAATACTGTTACTCTAACTGTAAACCTTACCCTAACAAGAAAATTAACAGTGACCCTAACCCTAACCATTTCACTAACCTAACACTAAATCTAATCCTAACCATAACCCTCACCCTAACACTAACCTTAACACTAATACTCACACTAACCCTAACCCTAACCCTTAAACAAACCCTAACAGTAATCCTAAACCTAACACTATTGCTAACCTTAACACTAACCCTATCCATAACCCTAATCCTAATCCTATCCCTAACCCTAAAATTAACCCTAAACCTCTCCGTAACAGCTACACTATTGCTAACCCTAATCCTAACCATAAAACTAACACTAAAACCTAACCATAAGCCTACAACTAACCCTAAACCTAAGAAGAACTCTAAACCTAACCATAAAACTAACGCTAAACCTAACCCTATATCTACCCTAAAAATAATCTTAAACCTAACCCTAACCCTAACACTAACCCTACCCATTCCTAAACCTAACCCTAACACTAACCCGAACACTAACCCTAACGCAAAATCTAACACTAACTATAACCCTAACCCTAATCCTACATGTAACCGTACCTAACACTAACCATAACCCTAAACTTAACACAAACCCTAAGGCTAACGCTAACACTAACACTAACCCTAACAATAAACCTAACACTTATCCTATACCTAATTCTAACCCTAACCCTAATCCTAACTGAAACTCTAACCTTAACTGCAACCGTATAACCTAACAAAAACCCTAAGTCTAACCTTAAACCTAACATAAACTTAACCCTATCCCTAAAACTAACCCTAACCTTAATCATAACATTAACCCTTTCACTATCCCTAACCCTAATCCTAACCCTAATACTACCCCTAACACTAACACTACACCTACTGTAATGCTAACCCTAACACTAACCCTAACCCTAACCCAATGCTAACACAAACCCTAACCATAAACCTAACCTTAAACAAAACCTTTAACCCTAACCATAAACTAAACAAGTTCCCTATCCCTAACCCTAATACTAACCCTAAAACAAACCCTAACCCTAAATCTAATCCTAATGCTTAAACTAACCCTAACTCTAACCCTAAACCAAATATTACCCTAACAATAAATGTAAACCTAAATCTTAACACTAAATCATACCCTAACCTTAACCTTAACCCTAAATCTAACCCTAACATAAACCTTAACCCTAACACTAACACTAACACTAAACCTAACCTATCCATAACCCTATCACTAAACCTAACCCTAACCCAAAACCCTTACTATGAACCTAACACTAAAACTAACCCTAACACTAACACTAACCCTAAACCTATTCATAACACTAATCCTAACCAAAACTCTAAGGCAAACTGTAACCCTAACCCTAATACTAACCCTAAACCTAAACCTAAAATTAAACCTAGCCGTATCCCTAACCCTAACCCTTAACCTCAACCTCACCCTAAACTTAACACTAACCCCAAAACTAATCTTAAACCTAACCCTAATCATTATTGTAATCCTAACCCTAACCCTAAGCCTAACCCTAACACAAACCCTATCACTAAACCTAACCTAAGCCCAACCCTAACTATAACACTAACACTAATGCTAATCCTAACACTAAACCTAAAAAAAAAACCTAAACATAATCGTTACCCAAACCCTAAACCTTACCCTAATCGGAACACTAACCCTAACCACAAACCTATCTATAACAATAAGCCTAATCATAAACCAAACCCTAACCATAATCCTAATACTAATATAAACCTAAAACTAACCCTAAAACTAACCCTAACACTAACTGTAACCTAACCCTAACACTATCTTTAACATAACCCTAATGCTAACACTATTCCTTACCCTAACCCTAATCATAACCCTAACACTAACCCTAACACAAAACCAAATCCTAACCCTACACTAACCCTAAACCTAACCCTAATGCTAACCCTAACACTAACCCTAACACAACCCTAACAAATAACCCTAAATCTAACCCTATCACTAACCCTAGTGCACTCCCAAACACTAACCCTAACCCTAACCCTAATCCTTCATTTAACCCTTTTCTAAATCTAACACTAACACTAGCCCTAACACTAACCCTAACCCGAACCCTAACACTAATCCTAAAACTAACCCTAACCCTAAAACTAACACTAACCTTAACACTACTCTAACTTTAACCCTAACCCTAACTCTAACCCTAAATCTAACAGAAATTCTAAGTCTAAACCTAACCCTAACACTAATATAAACACTAACCCTAAACCTAACACTAATTCTAACCCTACCTCTAACCCTAAACATAAAACTAACCCTAAACTTAACCATAATCCTAATCCTAAACCTAACCCTAACCCTAAACCTAACACTCAACCTAACCCTAACCATAACCCTAACCCTAAACATAACACTAACTATAACCCTATTCCTAACCCTAACACTAAACTTAACTCTAAACCTAAATAAAACCCTAACACTAACCCTAAACCTAAACCTGAATCAAATGCTAATGCAAATCATAACCCTAATACTATCCCTAACATGAAACCTAACACAAAAACTAACCCTAACACAAACCTAACACAAATCTTAAACTTAATCCTAACACTAAACCTAATATTGACCATAACCCTAACTCTAACCATAACTCTAAAACAAATTCTAACCCTAACCCTATCTCTAACCCTAATCCTAACTGTAACACTAACCCTAATTCTAAAACTAAACCTAACAAAAACCCTAAGTCCAACCCTAACCCTAACACTAACACAAACACTAACCCTTAACCTAGCACTAAACTTATCCCTACCTCTTACCCTAACCCTAAAACAAACCTTATCACTAACCCTAGTGCAATCCCAAATACTAACATTTAACCCTAACCCTAATCCTACACGTCACCCTATTCTAATTCTAACACTAAACCTAACACACACCCTAACCCTAACCTAACAGTAACCCAAAAAACTAACCCTAACCTAACACTAACCCTAACTCTAACTCTACCACTAATCCTAACTTTAACCCTAACCCTAACTCTAACCCTAAACCTAACACAAATTCTAAAACTAACCCTAATCCTAACACTAACACAAACACTAACCCTAAACCTAACATTAATCCTAACCCTAACCCTAAACCTAAACCTAAAAACTAACCCTAAACTTAACCATAACCCTAATCCTAACCCTAACTTTTACCCTAAACCTAACACTCAACATAACCATAACCATAACCCTAAACCTAAACGTAACACTAAGTATAACCCTACCCCAAACACTAATATTAAACTTAACTCTAAAGATAACCATAACCCTAACACCAAATCTAACCCTAAATATAAACCTAAATCTAACGCAAATGCTAAACATAACCCTAACAGGAACCCTAAAACAAAACCTAGCACAAAACTTAAACTTAAACCTAACATTAAACCAAAGCCTAACCCTAACCCTAACCCTAACCCTAACATTAAACCTGACCCTAAACATAAACCTTACCCTAATACTAACCCTAACCCTAAACCTAATCCTAACACTAATACCAAACTGAACACTAACCCTAAACTTAACACTAACCCTAACACTAACCTTAACCCTAATCCTAATGCTAACCCTAACACTAACCCTAACCCTAAAACAACCAGAACACTAACCCTAAACCTTACTCAAACCCTAACACTAACCCTAACCATAACCTTAAACCTAACACTAACCCTAACCTTAACCCTAACCCCAACTAAATGCTAATTTTAACTGTAATCCCAACCCGAACCCTAAGCCTAACATTGACACTAAACTAAACCCTAAAACAAACACTAACCCTAAACCTAACCCTAAACCTAACCCTAACACTAACCCTAACCCTAACTATAATCCTAACCGTAACTCTAACCCTAACACTAACCCTAACACAAAACCTAACCATAACCCTAAAACTAACCCTAACACTAACCCTAACAATAACCCTACACTAAAATTAACTTTAGGCCTTATCCCAACCCTAAACCTAATTCTAACCATAACCATAACAGTAATCTTAACCCTAACCCTAACATGAACCCTAAGTTTAACTTCAACCCTAACACTAACACTAAACATAACACTAACCCTAACCCTAACCATAACAATAACCCTAACCCTAACACTACCACTAAGCCTAACCCTACCCATAACCCTAACACTAAAACTAAATTTAACTCTAAACCTTCCCGATATCCTAACACTAAACCTAAACCCAATTCTAACCATAAATGTAAGCATTATCTTATCCATAACCCTAACCTTAACCCTAACCCTAACCAAACCCTATTCCTAAAATTAAACCTAACACAAATTCTAACCCTAAACCTAACACCATACCTAACTCTAACCCTAACCCTAACTCTATCCCTAATTCTAAACCTAATCCTAACCCTAAAACTAACTTTAAACCTAACCCTAAATATAACTCTTACACTAACACTAACCCTAACACTAACCCTAATCTTAACTCTAAACGTATCCCTAAACTTAACACTATTAATAAACCTAACCCTAACACAAACACAAACACCAACATAACCCTGACCCTAAACCTAAACCTAACACTCACCCTAACCCTAACCCTAACACTAACACTAACCATAACACTAACCCTAACTCTAACACTAACACTAACCTTAATCCTAACAATTACCTTAACCGTAACACTAACCCTAATATTAGCCCTAACACTAGCACTAAAACTAACCCTAACTCTAAGTTTACCCCTAATTTTAACAGTAACCCTAACCCTAAACCTAATCCTAACACTAACCTTAACACAAAATTTAACACTAATATTAACCCTAACCCTATCCTAATCCTAACTGTAACCCTAACCCTAACAATAACCCTTATCCTAATCTTAACTAAACCCTAAACTTAACCATAACACTAACCCTAACCCTAAAAGTAACACTAACCCTAACCCTTACCCTAAAACTAACCTTAAACCTAAACCTAACCCTATCACTAACCTTAACCCTAAATCTAACACTAATCATAACACTAAACCTAAACCTAACCCTAAGCCTAACACTAACTCTAAAACTATCCCTAACACTAACACTCTAATAAACCCTAACCCTAACACAAAGACTAACACTAAACCTTACACTAACCCTATCCCTGAACCCAACCCTAACACTCAACATAACCCTAACACTAACACAAACACTAATTCTAATCCTAACACTAACCCTAACCTAATCCTTACCCTAAACTTAACTCTAACACGAGCATTAAAATTAACCTTAACCCTAACCTTAAAACTAATCCTAAATAACCCTAACCCTAACACTAACTCTAAACCTAATCCAACCCTCAACCTAACCCTAGCCCTAACACTAACCCTTATAAATTCTATAACCCTAACTCTAAAATGAACCCGAAGTCTAACCCTAACAATAACACTAACACTATCACCAACACTAAACCTCACACTAACACTAACTGTAACACTAATCCTAACCCTAATCCTAACCTTAACAATAAACCTAATCCCAAACCTAATCCTATCACCAATTCTAAACCTCACCATAACCCCACACCTAACACTAAACCTAACCTTAACCCTAACCCTAAAACTAACCCTACCTATACTCCAAACCCTAACACTAACATTAACACTAACTCTAAACCTAATCATAATCCTAACACTAAACTTAACCCTAATTCTAACCCTAAATATATCCCTAATCTTATCTGTAACTCTAACACTAACCCTAACATTAAAACCTAAAACAAACCCTAAACTTACCCCTAAACCTAACACTAAAACAAACACCATCTGTAAACCTTACCATAATCCTAAAACTAAACCTAACACTATCCCTAACCCTAAACCTAACCATAACAAAACCTTACCACTAAACTTAACCCTAATACAAACTTTAACTCTAACCCTAACTAACCTTAACTCTAACTCTAAACCTTACCTAACTCTAATTCTAACACTAAATATAACCCTCATCTTATCTGTAACCCTAAACCTAACCCTAACCCTAACCCTAACCCTAACACATACCCTAACCCTAACCCTAATACTAATCCTAAATCTAACCCTTACCCTAACACTAACCCTAACCATAACACTAACTTTAACCCTATACTAACCCTAACAGTATAATTAACCCTAACCCTAACCCTAATACAAACTTAACCCTAACCCTTACCCTAACCCTAACACTAACACTCACCCTAACCTAATCTTAACGCTTAACTTAAGCCTAACACTAACCCTAAACTTAGCACTAACCATAATCTTAAAACTAACCCTAACCCTAATTCTAATCCTAACCCTGAACTTAAACCTAACCATAAACCTAAACCTAACACTAACCCTAACTCTAACCATAACACAAAACATAAGACTAACATTAAACTTAACATTATCTTAATTCTAACTGTAACCCTAACCCTAATAATAACCCTAACCATAATCCTAACTCAAACCCTAAACTTAACCCTAATACGAATGCTAAACCTAATCCAAACCTAACTCTAACCCTTACCCTAACCTAAAGCTAACCCTGACCCTGTCCTGAATCTTAAAACTAACCGTAACTGTAACCCTAACCATAACCCTAACCTTAACCCTAACACAAACCTAACCCTAACCCTCACACTAACCCTAACCCTAACCCTAACAAATCCTAACACTAACTCTAACATAAACCATAACCCAAACCATAAACCTAACCCTAACGTAATCCTAACGCTAACGCTTACCTAACCCTAACCATAATCATAACCCTAACACTAACCCTAAAAATTACTCTCCCCATAACTTTAACATGAACCGTAAACCTAACCATAACACGAAGCCTAACCCTCACACAAACCCAATCCTAATGCTAACACTAATCCTAAACCTGAACCTAACCCTAAACTTATCCCTAACACTAACACTAACCCTAACTTTAAACCTAACCCTAACCCTAACCCCAATCCTAAACCTAAAAATAACCCTAACCTTAATTCTAAAACTAATCCTCACAATAACCCTAAGCCTAATCCTAATGCTAACACTAAACCAAACACTAACACTCACCCTAAACCTAAGTATAACCCTTACCCAAACACTATCACTAAAACAAACACTAAGCATAACCCTAAAACTAATCCTATCCCTAAACCAAACCCTAAACCTAAACCTAACACTAACTCTAACCCTAAGCCTAACATGAACCCTAAGCCTAACCCTAACACTAACCATAAACCTAACGCTAACCTTAATTTTATACCTAACTCAAACCTACCCTAAAACTAACCCTAACCCTAACCCTAATCAAAACCATAACCATAATTCTAAACATAATCCTAATTCTGAACATAACCCTAATCATAACACAAACCCTAACACTAAATTTACACTTACACGAATTCTAACCATAACCCTAAACCTAATCCTAAACCTTAACCTAACCCTAACCCTAAACCTAATGCTAACACTAACTTTAATCCTAACACAAACAGTAACCCAAACACTAACCCTAACCATAACACAAACCCTAACTCTAACCATAACTGTAACCTTAACCTAAACATAAATTTAAACCTAACCTAACACTATCCCTAAACCTAACCCTAAACCTATCACTAACCCTAACATTTATCCTAACCCTAACACTAAACATAAACCTAATCCTAAAATGAACCCTAACATTAACCCTTATCCTAACTGTAACTGTAACACTAAAACTAACTCTAACCCTAACAACAACCCTAAACCTATCATTATCTCTAACCCTTACACTATACCTGACACTAACACTAACCCTAACCCTAACTCTAACGCGAATCCTAATTCTAAACTAACCCTAATGATAACACTAACCCTAACACTATACCTAAACCTAATCTTAACCCTAACCCTAACCCTAAGGCTAACCCTATACCTAACCTTAACCCTAACAATAAACCTAACACTTAATCTCACACTAAACCTAACTCTAAACCAACAACTGTCGCTAACCTTAATACTAACTCTAAAATCCCAAGTATAACCCTAACTCAAACACTAATGATCAACCTAACCATAGACTTAACTCTAACCCTAACCCTATCATTAAACCTAAACCTAAACCTAACACTAAAACTAACCCTAATTTTAACATGAACCATAACTGTACCCTAACCTAACCCTAAGCTTTATACTAACACTAAACCTAACTCTAACATGAAACATAACCGTAACCCTAACCCTAATCCCAACCCTAACCTTAACCCTAAAACTTACACTAATTCTACTCGTAATCCTAAAACTAACTCTAAACCAAACCCTAACCCTAACCTAACCGGAATCTTAATCTTAACACTAACCCTAACCTAAACCTTACTCTAATACAAAACCTAACCCTAACCCTAACTCCAACCCTAACAGTAACCATAACCCTAAACCTAACCCTAACCCTTACCTAAACCTAACCCTGAATCTAATGCTAACAATAAACCTAACACTAAACCTAACCCTAATCCTATCACAATCCCTAAAACCAAACATAATCCTATAATTAACAGTAAGCCTAACCCTAACTTTAAACCTAATACAAACCCTAATATTAATCCTATCCCTAATTTTAATAGTAAAACTAATCCTAATCTTAACCATAACCCTAACCGAAACTATAACCCTAATCTTAACAAAAATCATAATCTGAACCCTAACACTAACCATAATACTAATCCTAACCCTACACCTAACATTTAAATGAACCGTAACCTGAACTCAAACCCTAACCCTAACTCTAACACTAACCCAAACCCTAACCCTAATACTAACTATAAATCTAACCCAAAATGTAAACCTAACACTAACCATAAACCTAACCCTAAACCTTATCCTAATCCTAACCCTAACCCTAAAACTATCCCTAACACTAACCCTAAACCTAACTCCAGCATAACCAAAACACTAAATTTAAACATAACCCTAACCATAACCATAACATTAACCCTAACCCTAAATCAAACCTAAACCTAACACTAACCCTAACCCTAGACCTAAACCTAACCCTAATAGTAACCCTAACCCTACCCATAACTCTAAACCAAAATGTAAGCCTAACACTAACCCTAACCCTAACCCTAACCCTAAAACTCATCCTAACCCTAACGCTAACCCTAAAACTATCTCTAACACTAACCCTAAACCTAACTCCAATCGAACCCAAACACTAATTTGAATCATAAACCTAAACATATCCATAACACTAACCCTAACCTTAAACCTAAACCTAATCCTAACACTAACCCTAACCTTAACCTATCCCTAACACTATCACTAACACTAACCCTAACACTAACCCTAACCCTAACCCTAAACTTAACCTAACCATAACCCTAACCCTAACCCTAATCCTAACACAAAACCTAACCCAAACCATAAGCCTAATTCTAACCTAACTTTAACACTAACCCTTATCTAACCCAAACCCTAAACTTAACCCTAACACTAACCTAATACTAAAACCAACCCTAACTTTTACCATATCAGTAATCCTAGCCCACAACCAAACCCTAACCCTAATACTAACACTAACCTAAACCTAATCGTAACTCTAACAAAAACATTATCCCTATTCCTATATCTAACCCTAACCCAAAATTTGATACTAACTCTAACCATAACCCTATAACAAACCTTAACCCAAATCATAACCCTGATCATAACCTAAGCCTAACAGTAACCCTAATACTAACCTTAAACCTAACCCTAACCCAAACACTAAACCTAAATCTAAACCTAACCCTAATGCTAACCATAACCCTAACACTAAACCTAACCCTAATGCTAACCATAACCCTAACACTAAACCTAACCCTAACCCTAATCCTAACATTAACTGTAATCGTAACCCTAACTGTAACTTTAACACTTACCCTAAACATAAACCTAACACGAAACAGAACTCAAACCCTAACCCAAAACTAATTCTAACCCTAACACCAACCCTAACCCTAATCCTAACCATAATCCTAATCTTAAAGCTAACCATAACACTAACCCTAACCATAACACTATCCCTAACCCTATCCCCAACACGAACCCTACATGCAATCCTAACCCAATCACTACCCCTCAACCTAACCCTAACCCTAAAAGAACCATAACCCTAAACCTAACACTAACCCTAAACTTAACACTAAACCTAACTCTAACTCTAACCCTATCTCTAACCCTAACCATAACCCTAACACTAAATTTAAAACTAATCAATCGTAAACCTAAACCTAACTCTAATCCTAACCGTAACTCTAACCATAAACCTAATTCTAAACAAAATACAAACCCTAAACCTAACACTAACCCTAACCCTCAACCTAACCCTAAAACTAACCCAAACACCAACCCTAACCCTAACACTAACTGTAACCCTAACCCTAATCCTAACCTGAAACCGAAGCATAACCAAAACCCAGACACTAACACTAATCGTACCCCTAACCCTAACCCTAACCCTAAAACTAACCCTAAACTAAATCTACACACTAACCTACACCTAACATTAACTGTAAAACTCAGCCTAGCCTAACCCTAACACTAACTCTAATACTAACCCTAAACCTAACTCTAACCATAACTTCAAAACTAATCCTAACCCTTACCCTAACTGTAACATTAACCCTAACCCTAAGGCTAAACCTAATCCTAACAAGAACCCTATCACTAAGCCTGACACAAACCCTAACCATAACCCTAACCCTAATCATAACAAAACCCTAACCTTAACCCTAACACTAAAATTAATACTAAACCTAACCCTAACACTAACATGAACCCTAAACCTAACCCGAACCCAACCACTAAACCTATTCCTAAGTGTAATGCTAACTCTAACACTAACACTAACCCTACCTGCAATCCTAACCCTACCCCAACCCCTCAACCTAACCCTAACCCTAACAACAACCCTAACACTAAACTTAACACTAACCCTAAACTCAACACTAAACCTAACCCTAACCCTAACCCTAATCTTATCTCTAACACTAACCCTAACACCAAATCTAACACTAATCCTCACACTAAACCTAAACAGAACCCTAAACCTAACTGTATTAATATAGCGCGCGTGGTGATCCTCTCTCCTTTTCCTCCTCCTCCGGGGGGTTGGT